>NC_138166.1:87816983-89213874 GCF_964165515.1 Mesoplodon bidens
AATCTATCAAGGCTTTTTATCTTCATAGTTCTATTTAAGGATAGGTTAAACCACATTAGAAAACCCCAGGTTACCCATAACAACCAGGCAGTGTATTATGGAAGTATATTATAGGCTGTGTGTAAGCCTGTGGTTCTCGATCAGGGGAGAGTTGACTTTATTCTGGAAGATTCTGAGGGCTGATTTACTAGTTGTCTACTTCCAGTGTGAATAGATCATCCTACTTTGTAGACTCTTTGATTTAGAGCAGACTGTATTTCTGATGGCCCTGCTAAGATAAATAGCCCTGGACTGTGTTTTCAGATAACAGTTTAGGAGTGGGGAACCGTGTAAAATAACCGTCTGATGAGAGCCTTCAGAAGGCACAATTTTGATTTGGGAAGCCTGGAGTTCAATACTTGTTCCTTTTTTGGACAGTTTCAATTATTAGATGGAGATGAAATCTGCCTCCTTGTAATTTTTACTTCTAATTTCAACCTCTAAATTCACATAGCACTATTTGGTTCTCTTCTCTGGCAGTTGAGAGTTTCTGCCTTGTGCATTATCTATACCTGTCTCGTGAATAAAGAATAGTGACATTGGGAAGGTTGCCTACTCCATGAGCCCGCAGCTTTGTCAAAGCACATGAGTCAGATCCGCTAATGCAACTCAGTCAAGCAGAGGGTCACAAGATCAGTGGGATGAGAGTTGCAATTCATTCAAAAAAAAAAATGTATTGACTGCCCATTATACACGAGGCACTGTTTCAGATACAAGATGATACTCATATTCTGACTTTGTATCTTAATTTACTTTCTAGACTACCTGCTCTTTAAAGAGTAGGATTCTTGTCTGATCACCTTTGTATCTTCTGCCTCACCTACCACAGCATAGTACATTACATTTAGAATGTGCTCAGAATTTTATTTTTAAAGAAGTGGAAGATCTAGTTATACATATCTTGGAGAGCACCATAGAATACATCTAATCCTTTTGTGACAGCCATTAAATATATGTCACATTAGCATAATGACCAGGCTAAATAGTCCTAATTTTAACAGTTCTTTCTTTTACATAGTTGGATTGCCCTTCTTTGGTTCTTTTTCAGTATTGTCCCTCTTCATGTGTAGGAACAGGACTGAATACAGCATTCATGATGGGATGGGATCTAGACAAAGTGAAGGGGAGGGTACTGTGCTTTCTGTGGTTCATTAATTTCCCATAAGGCACTTATTAACTATCGCCTTCTCCTTTTTCCCCAAGGTTGCCTTACTTTTCTTTTATTAAGTAAATATAGTAATTTACAGGGTGTTAAATATCTATCTGATACCCAAGCATGTATGCCCTTGAACTATTTACTTTCCTGTTTTCCTGATAATTTTCACTAGTGAAAAGATTGTCTATGATTAAGACCTTTTATTTGCAGTCGGAAGTTCTTATGCATAATTATAGAAAGTTTTTTGAAAATTCACATACAGTTGTCATTTGGGGGTACAAAAATATAGTAAACGTGTGTGTCTGTGTGTGTGAGAGAGAGAGAAACAGAGACAGAGGGAATGAGATCGAAGTGATCAATCTCCAAGGTTTGGCAGTCTTGCCTCCTTTTTTTTGATGGTAATTCTTCTTCATATTGATAATATTTGTCTTATCCTTATAGAATATTATTCTGTTTTATTTGAACTCCTTATTTCCTATGCATGACACAAAACTAATTAGTTTGGTAATTCTTAGTGTTTCCCTTATTCCTCATTTTTAAGTTCTAGAGAAAAGAATTACAAGATTCTTATTGACATCTTTGTTACGGTTAAGATGCGTTGCTGTTTATGGGAACAGATGACAAATCCCCATGTCTTTGTCATTGCACAAGCCTGCTACCAAATCCATGGATCAGAGTACCCTATCCGGATGATTTATTGGGCTAGATTTGTTCCATGATTTCATCAGTAGACACTTCTCGTCTTTGTCAGCTCCATCCTGATCTCCCAACAAGGGATATGTAGTAGAGATTTTCGGAGGTCAAATGTATTGCGTGCAATTAAAAAAAAAAAAAGACTGTCATCCAAGTTATCAACCATAAGAATGAAATTCCAAAGCTTCAATTTGGGATTACAGGCTCGTGTGTGAAAGTTTGCTTTTTTCTGGCTTTTTACTTTGGCTTTTGCTTTCTTTCTATATTCCAGCTTCCTTCATTCTTCAGTTTAATTTAGCAAATATTTAAGTCATCACTGTGTGCAAAAAACTGTGCTAAGCACCTTGATGGTTACAAAGATAAATGAAAGCTCTGTTTCTTTTTTCCCACTCCAAAGCCACCCAAGGAAACAATCACTCTTAAGTCCTCCCCTTTCTGCTGAATGGCATCAAAATAGAATGCTTTGGGGTTTTTTTGTTTTTTTTTTTCTTGTTAGTTTTAACTTAAACAGTTTGTGTATTTTGTTTGTTTCTTTCACTGGTAGGTACTTCTTAGAGAGCCTTCATCACTTAGTGAATTAGAATGTTTATTTAATGTCCTATTATGTATTCAACAGTATACTGGGCTTAAAATGCATCACTATAATTATACTCTTAAACTTTCATTGACTGTCTTAATAAGGCTCTGTTTTCTCCCGTTTTGTTCAAGTTAAGAATAACCTTAAAATAAGGGTGAACTTAATGGGGTGGAAATTATATCTCATTAAAGCCGTTATGTATACGTGGAGGAACCTAAAAGATCTTACCTAAATAATATTGCTGTATAAATACAAATAGGCTTCTTTGGTTAGATTTAATCCCATGTATAACAAATTTGCTGGGCCATTTTGTAGCACCATAGATGGGCCGCTTTATTCCACATACTAAATCCAGTTCTAAAACTAGATGGAATCTTAGTTAACTAATTGAAACACTCATTTGGATAAGAACTTAAGCAAGGTTCAGTAATTCTCAATTTCCCACTTTGCCTGCAAAACACGATGTAAGTACAGAATTACACTCTTCACAGCTTATTACTCTGTGTGTTCACTCACAGGGAAATAATTTAATGCAATTTACTCCCAACTGTTTCCCTCATGCTGACCCCTTTATTAAAGTGACTGATTTCTCAAGGTTATGTTTATTTTGAAAAAAAATTTGGGGGGGTGAGGTCATAAATTTCATCCCACACCTGATCTCATTCTCCTTTTGTTTTTTTCCCCTTTAAAATTTTCACATTGTGTCACCAGACCAGCTCTGGATAACTTCCACCCACTCTTCCTGCTTGGTTGATCTGAAGTTACTTCTTTCCCTTGGATATCTATTTTTATATTGTTCTGGTTATTCTTTATATGTTCAAACTCATCTCAGGACTTTTGTTTAAAATACCTCTTATCTATTACATGTTAATAACTTAGGCCCTTGCCTTGGAGTATTTTTTTTTCCAATGCTCGCCACCTTGGACAAGCAGGACATGTTTTCACCTACTGTCCCTGGAAGTCTGATGCTTCTCTCCCATAAATTGTTCTTTTGGAGATGGACCATCATACTGCATGTGAATACACCACT
Source organism: Mesoplodon bidens (assembly GCF_964165515.1). Taxonomy (NCBI): domain Eukaryota; kingdom Metazoa; phylum Chordata; class Mammalia; order Artiodactyla; family Ziphiidae; genus Mesoplodon; species Mesoplodon bidens. The sequence goes on from NC_138166.1 coordinate 87,820,479, forward strand.
TAGAACATTTTGTTTTTAGAATTTTACAAAGCCCTTTTCTTCTTTTTGCCACCTTTGTTCCAAATCATGCTTTTACACAGTCTCAAAGCATTTTCACAAACAGTGTTGTCTTTAAGTTCTGCTTCTCGTAGCTCATTGTGATCTAATATATCCCTCTCCCCATCTCTGAAGGCCTCTGAGCTTTTTTCTCACTGCACATGGCCACCACACAGCCACTCAGAGCAGAGCCTTCGGCCTGATGTTCCCAGATACTGAGGCTGCTGTATCATGCATGCCCCAGAGCCGGCCCTGAGGAGTGTTTTTAGCTTCACTTGAGTTGCACTAATCCTCACAGAATATAGACATTATATTAACTATAATGCTTTATAAGCAGTTGAAATTGCCAGTCATTCTTTGTGGCAGGCCTTTATTTTCTCCTACATGTTTCATTTTCTCAGTGCAGAACATCCTGTAGAATGTTGATGCTAAAAGACTACTCAGAATGGCTGTAGATGATAATATATACCTTACAACATGAGTTTGCTAATTTGTCTATGATCTAAGTGTGGGAGTGAAAAGAAAGTTTAGAATGGTTAACAAATCATATCTCATTGTTAAGTAGTGGGGTTTTTAAAAAATTAGGTAAAAGTCCTTCATATTGATTGATTTAATGAATGAATTAATTAATTTTCTCCCTTCCAAGGAGTGACCTTTATTTCTAAGTGTAATCCCTGTGAAATAGAGGCTAAAAATCTCTGTTTTACATCTGGAGAGCAAATGGATGTTTCCACTTCATTCCTCAGACAAGAGGGTGATTGATAGCTTTGATATCAAATTCTTAACTGAAATAAATTTTGTCTCAGTTTGAGAGAAAATAGTAATAACACAGGGTCCTTTCAGCCAGCCAACCCAGGCATGTGAGATTTTCTTTCATCTTTATTTGCTTGTACCCTGGACTGAAAACCTCACATTTTCTCCTAAAATTGATTTAACAATATGGCAAATGTTTAAAAATATCTAAAATAAAGAGCATAGCACATTCTACTGAAATAGGAGGCCAATAGTTTATACATGCTTGGTCTAATGCATTCCTTACCTTACATAAATCTCCAGAAAAGCTATAGGAAGGAAACACATTCCTCTGACACGACTGGGTATAAAATGGATATAAACCAATTACTTTTTGCAGTTTTTAGTCTCAGGAATACTGACCCTTCTGACTTCATTTTGAGGCAAGAACTCTCTACCTCCACCTTGCAAGGAAAAATAATTGAGCAGAATTCCTAGCAAGAAGCAAATCAAGGTTTTCAAAGGATAATTTTGCTAGGACTTTATAAAGCAGAAACGAACACACCATTGTAAAGCAATTATACTCCAATAAAGATGTAAAAAAAATAAATTAAATAAAATAAAAAATTTTGCTAGGACCTATGGAGCAAATCACCTCTAAAACATGCAAAAGATAGTTATTTAAATACATTTAAGCTTCTAATCAAAGAGGTCTTTGATGAACTTTCCCCACTCTAAATACATAACATAAGTAAAGAGAGTAGAGAAAGCAATTAGAAAATCATTATAATAAACACCAACATTGATCCACTTCTCTCTCCTTTGGAACCTCCCCTCCCCTCGTTTTAAGCTATGCAGGTGGGTTCTGTATAGTGAAGTAATCAAACTCTCACAGGCCATCATAAAAAAATATGTGACTTAAAAAAATTCTTTAAGATTTCAAGGAAACTGGGCAGTCCTGCAAGTGCCCGGTTTTTAGCTGTGACTTTCAAGTTGAACCTTTTTGATGGTAAATAGCCTCCTGCTTATGCCTGTGTGTTTCGGCTTTAAAAAATCAATCTCTGAGAAAATGGGCTTCCATCTTCCTTTCAGCCCCGTCTCCTTTGATGATTGATGTTCATTCAGTAAGCTGCTGACCCAAGAAAAAAGAATTGTTTGTGCTATTGTTTTGAATAAATAAACTTACAAAGAATCAATGGCTGTAGCTTAGAGAAATTAGATGGTGGAGAGCAAGACTCTTTCTGCCATGTTTCTCATGTAAATAAAGCAGGTAAAGGGCATTTCGGCACCAAATATCTTTTTGAATGATGGAAACTTGCTTTGAAGGGAAACTTTTCTTTTCAGTTAAAAAGAAATGTTCTCTCTGTATCTGTAGTGAGAAAAAAAATCTGTTTTTATGACAAAATAGGACAACTGCCTTATCCCTATAAACAATTCCAGACTGTCAGTAGCAAGGCAAGTGTGCCCATTCACTGGGCCTTAGCTTACATTCAGTATTGTTAGTATATGGACTTAGGTCCTCCCACTGTAGTTTAGAGAAACATTTCTGAAGGACTTTAGAACGTTTTATTTAGTTTTAAGATAGACAGGTGATTTTTCTGATCCAGCTGGCTTTTTTTTAACTGACGATACATGAGTAATTTTGCTTTGCCATGTCACAATTTCCTTTACCTAAACCGTACCACCAGATGTTTTGATCATGGAGGGAAGGTGTTATCACCAATAATGACTGTTTTTCAGGCAAAAATGTGATTCAGTGGGTTTCTGGCCATGAGACTTAAAATCAGTGTTTTAGGCAAGCCAAGATATTTGAAAATATAAAGGCTGCCTTGCTTTTTATTACCTTTTATTTTGGTACCACTTACTCAGAAGTATCTAATAAAAAGAGTATATTTCACTTCTTAGTTTACTTAATCCACAGTTTCAGCCAAAGCAGCATACATTTATGTTAATAGTACATGCAGGGTCAGAACTTAACATTAACCATGTTTTATAAATTGTGAACAACCTGAACATCAGGGAATAGTGGGAAGGCTAACTAAATTATGGTATTTTCAGATAGTGTTCTATTATACAGCCATGAAGTCAGTTTTCTGTTCTTTAAAATGGAGATAATAATACCTAGCTCATAGGGCTGAGATAAAGACTACATACGTTCATATATGGGAAGCACTTAGAACAGTGACTGGCACATAAGCATCATATAGCTTTTTGCTGTTCTTATTAGTGGTAAACACTAACAAATGTCCATGAAGAGAGCCTTTATTAGGAAAAAGTATATATGTTTCAAGTGAATTTGTGATTATAGACACAGTATGATCTTAACTGTGTAAATATTACTAGGAGGTAATATAAACAAATAACAAGCAGTTATCCCTGGGTATTATTTTTCCTTTCTTCTTTTTAATTTTTTCTGTACTTTCTGTTTTAATCAGATGAACATATGTTCTATGATTTGAAAAAAATGTGATTTAAAAAAGTTTCACTAGCTCTGACATAGAATTCAAGAATGCATTTTTTCTAAAAGAAATGATCTGATACATCCAGGTATGCTCAGGCAAATTCAGATATAAATAAAAAGAGTGAATACCCATCCATGTAGAGCAAATGTAGAATTACAGCATAATATAGTTCTATCTAGTTTCAAGTCTTTATGCTACCAGAAACTGACTTAAAACCTTAGAAGTATCATCTGGAAAATGGAAATAAGGTCATTTTTTTCTGTTGATCTCAAGATGGTTGAAGGGATGCAATGAGGAAATATATGTAAAAGTGCTTTATAATTATTACCTAAAAGTTGTGAAATATTCTATCTAGGCTTTCTTTTTTGTTTAGAATTTCAGCGTTACAAACTTTCAGGTATGAACGGTATTAACTAAAGATGTTTTCTAAAATTGTTATGAAAGAATGAATGAAGTTTGATTCAATAGTTAGAAAACAGGTTTATCTAAAACTCTATCTTAGGATTCAGTCTAAACTATATCCCCCATTGGGATTCAGATATCTATGAAGAACTGATTAGGTTGTTCAGAGTCTAGTTTATTGCAAAAGAGAATCAAGTAGACATTCTTAGGTCAGTAAGCAATACTTTCAATTTAGAAGGGGAATGGCGATTTGGTGTACACATAGCTCTGGTATCAAACATTTAATTGTCTCAGCCCAGCCCTCTTCTTTACTTTCTTTTTCTTTTTTTTTTTTGAATATTTGAATTTAAAAAATTTTTTTATACAGCAGGTTCTTATTAGTTATCCATTTTATACCTATTAGTGTATATATGTCAATCCCAATCTCCCAATTCATGCCACCACCACAACCGCCCCCGCCAGTTTCCCCCCCTTGGTGTCCATATGTTTGTTCTCTACATTTGTGTGTCTATTTCTGCCCTGCTTTACTTTCTATTATTCAAATTTATTTAGTATGCAGTAAAGGGAGTTAATCCCAGTGAGCGGGCATGCCTACTTTTGACCCCATTTGCTGTTTGGACAGTGAAATCTTCCAGTGCTGATACTGAGCAACAGAATTAGCACTGCCATGTAGATTTACAGTCTTATCAAGAACTTGGGCATTTATTTTACCCTTTCCTTATAGTGAACCGAGCCCATCTTTTTCAGGCTCAGCCTATCTCTTCATAAGGTAAGGAATTCTTATGAAGGTCAAAGAAAATGATATATGTAAAAATGGCTTTTGAAAAAACCTAAATTACAGACATAGGTTATTTGTATAGCCTTGAAATATCTCTCCCGAAGTATTTATTAATTACTGTGGTGGTTTTGAGACAGGAGGGAACAAGGCAGGGCATAGCCATTAAAGCATGACATAGCTGTTGAGAAAAACAGGATAGGATGAAAACTAGTTAGAACCCATTAGGCCCAAGATGGCAGAAGATTCGACTTTCAGTAGACATTGAGCCTCATTATACATTTATTGTAATACATTAGCATATGTAATACATATGCTAAATGACACGCCCAAAGGTGCCATGACAGTTCTAAGGCTGACCAGAAAAAATCAAAAAGTGGAGGGTGCGGGGATTCCCTGGTGGCGCAGTTGTTGAGAGTCCGCCTGCTGGTGCAGGGGACACGGGTTCGTGCCCCGGTCCGGGAAGATCCCACATGCCACGGAGCGGCTGGGCCCGTGAGCCATGGCCGCTGAGCCTGCGCGTCCGGAGCCTGTGCTCCGCAATGGGAGAGGCCACAACAGTGAGAGGCCCGTGTACCGCAAAAAAAAAAAAAAAAGGAAAAAAAAAAAGTGGAGGGTGGCCCAATTCCTGGAAATCCCTGACCCTTCCCCAAAATATTTGGAATAATTCTCCCACTTGTTAGCCTATGAAATTACCCAGCCCATAAAAACTAACCACCCCTTATTTGGGGGCTGCTCTCACTTTCTGAGACAACCCCATTCTGCCTATGGAACGTGTATCTCTAAATAAACCTGTTTTAATTTTCTATGGCTCACTCTTGAATTCGTTCCTGCACAAAGGCAAGGACTGTCACTTGGCGGCCTGTCCCAGGGACTCACCGGAGACCTGGGACATGACCATCCTCTTGTGCCCCATTCTCCTGCAACAGTTTTAACATAGATACACAAATTCTTTGATACTCTTCCCTCCAGTAGGAGGCAAAGCCAATTCCCTTGCCCTAGAGTATGCCATGGACATAGTGACTCACTTCTAACAACCAGGGTATCTGGAAAGGTAAAAAATAATTTTATGGTGTATCTGGAAAGGTAAAAAATAATTTCATGGTGAGGAAACTTGATAGACACTGCCTTGCAGGTGATCAGTGTTTACAGCACTCGTAATAAGGCATATTGATATCATGTATGCCCTGATGTGGTAAGATGAAAAGGGCACTTCACCTCTGTGGTATCCTCTCCAAAGATCCATAACCACGGTCTAATCCTGGGAAAACATCAAAGAAACAAAATAACGAGCACGTACACTGCAAAAGTTTTGAAATCATGAAAGACAAAGACCAAGGAACTATCATAGATTGGAGGAGACTAAGACATGACAACTCAATGAAACATCGAGGAGTAGACCCTGGAACAGAAAGAGGATATTCTTGGAAAAACTGGGGAAATCAGAATAAAGTCTATAGATTATAGTATTGTATTATACAAAGATGGACTTTTTAGTTTTGGCAATTACGCAATGGTTAAATAAGGGTATACAGGAACTCTCTATATTGTCTTTGCAACTCTCCTCTAAGTGTACAGTTATTTCAAAATAAAATGTTAAAGAAAAGTCTAGTACATGAGAAGTATCATACAGGTGTATAACAACTTTATTCAAAAGAAGTGATATGCTAGGTACTATATTCAGTTGTATATAATAGAGAAAATCGATGTCATCTGTATAATTAAAAATTAATCTGTTTATTTTTAAATATACACATGTATTGTAACACATACTTTTCCATTTCCTATTTGGGAGGGATGTTATATCCAAATGGTTGAGATGGAAGCTCATAAAAAATATGAAAATTGACAAGTTGGATAAATGATATAGAAATAAGTCTGTTAAGCATGGTAAAGATAATAATACCATTGGAATAGCTAACAACTATGGAATGGTATAAATCTAGCGCTGTTTTAATCATTTTACATATATTCATTTGTTTAATCCTTACACCTAAAACTTATGACCCATGAGGCAGGCACTGTTAACTATCCTCATTTTGTAGATGAAGAAGTTGAGTCACAGAGGTAAAGCTCAAAGCTCATTGTGTCTTACAATACAAAAACCAACCATTTTGCCCTACTAAGAATTCGTATGCTACTAGGTTCATACCATAATGTTTACTAAAGAAACACCCTGGTAGCCACGGGTGGCATTATAGAAGAGGTGTATACACTGAACAATTTCATAAGCCACCTTTCTCATGCACATGTTATCATTTCATTGTGTACTAGTCCTGTACCAGATATAAGGTAGTGTTTATGATCAAACCCTTTTACCGCCATATAGGGTCTGAAGCTCTCAGTCAAAATGATTCAAAAGCTACACCTGCGGGGTCCTGGAGCACACTGTTATTTTCTCAAGCACCATTACGTGCTTTTGAAGGAAAGAAGTTGGTCCCCAGATGACAAGAGGCTGTATGGATTTCCCCTCTGCATTGAACACCACGAAATGCTTTTCTTTAAACGAGTTGGTGTTCTGATCTTGCAGAGACTTTGTTATTATATGAAAGGGGGAGAAAGTATGAGAGCCCCTTTGAAAGACCACCCTTCCCACCTTGATTTTCTGAGCACTGTGACTCTTTTGATTGTCATCTCCCCTCTTCTTTTCTGCCTGTCTTTGTGGGGCCTCACTTCTCATTCCCTGTGTTTATATTACATGGCTCATTCCAGCTGACACATTTTGTTAGTGTTATCAGACAGATTAGAAGGAGTAAAATCACCGGGAGTGTTGTTTCTCATTCTTTCAGGTCAACAGGCTTACTTTCAAAGATAGCACTCCTTGATTGCTCTGCTTGGGGCATAATTGATCAGTATCAAGGTTGCAGCTTATTCTACATCTGACTTGTTAATTTCACTCCCAGTGTGCTGATTTCATATCCAGCATTTGTTCATATGATAGGGCTCATGATCTCATGTACGTATATATTAAACTGTTCAGAGACTGGCAATAGAAGAATGAGTGGTTTATCATTTGGTCATCTGAGCCATTAGAACTAATATCTGTAGCTTTTGAATCAAAGAAAACGTGGTGATTATTCTTCTTTCACTGATCATTAAGTATTGTTTAAGGTTAGAATTTGTAAAAATAATTTCCAGCAAAATCCTAATTTAAAAGCCCTACTCCTAGTATAGTTTTCTGGTCTACACGACATACTGTCTCTTTTACCCAACTCTGGGGAATTCACATGAGATTTTTAGGCATTTCTGAACCAAGGAAAGCAGTTTTGCCAGTTTTGTTAAAATAGTTGTCACTTGTATGACACTATTTTTTCATGTGGAAATAAAAATCAGGTAATAAATATTAACATCAAGATATGAAAAAGTGGTGAATATTTTACCTATACATCTAAGGATGTAAAATAAAATACCTAGAAAATAGAAATTTCCCCCTTTTTATTGAAACATAGCATATTAAGCAAATGATCACAGTGCACAGTCAAGTTTGTTTATACATGTGTAGCAAGCTGTACTAGATCATTTAGAAAGTCAACAAATCACACTTGCTATTTTAAAGATGTATTATTCTGCCAGTATTAGCATGTATGATTTATCCAATTAGCTGCTTTAACAAACCTTAACTAGTGCATACTACTTAGCACACATACGAGGAAATTGTAGCTCAGAAAAGATGTCTCTAAATGTCATATCATCTTTCTGCCTTTTGGCACGACTACACGTAAACTATGAAATAGTGTTTTACAAATGAAAGATATTCATCTTTCGTGATGATGTATTAAATTTACATTCATTAATTTAAAATTTATTTTAAATGCCAGAAAACTTTATTCTTTGAGTTTTCATGCACTCTTGTAACTTTGCAAATGATGCAAAATTATGGTTTAACTACACTAAATGTAAACTTGATACCCTTTTTTTAAATTGAAGTACAGTTGATTTACAATGTTGTATTAATTTCTGCTGTACAGCAGAGTGATTCAGTTATACATATATATACATTTTTTAAAATATTTTTTTCCATTATGGTTTATCACAGGATATTGAATATCGTTCCCTGTGCTATATAGTAGGGCCTTGTTGTTTATCCATTCTATATGATATGCTTTTAAAGACAAATAATTTTAATACAAAATTACCGTATTTTTATTTGATTTTCAATTTAAGGATTGGTCATTTAAAAAATGCCAAATTACATCACCTTTGTAATAATTGGGTTTGATGAAGTAAAAAGATTTCGCACAATATGTGACAAATGTGTGGGTTCTAGGTCAAAGGAAATGGGGGAGAAAAAATATTAACAATGACCACATAAAAATAAAATAAAGGGACCTTGATTTCTGGCAAGGTTGAAGGCTAAAAACTCTGGAAATTTTGCCAGTACAAAGCAGTTAGAAAAGCTGGATATAGTGTAATAAACTTTCTTTTAAATGTGTTGCTGACCTTGTTAGAGAGTAAGAGATCCCTTGGGGGTGAAAATAAAGAGAAAACTGAAAAACCAGAACAGTAAGCTGATACTGATATTACAGCTGCCTTGGGGGCATTTGTCAGTCTCACTAACCAAGAGGCTTGAGTTTTAACAGCTGCATCACTACTGGAGACAGGACCTTGGCCCTATACAAGAGGGGATTTAGAATTAAAACCACCATATAAAGCCTAGAATTTTTGATGGGTTATGCCTTCAGTAAAAGGGGAAAACAGAAGAAATCCACTCATCAGCAAAGGAAGATGATAAAAAAAAAATTGTCCTGGCAGAGCAAACAATTCTTCTCTACAGGAATATGCCTAACTTAGGCCTTGGTTCTCCCCATGGATAAAATTTCCTAATGCATGAGTTCACAACCCCAAATAATAGGTAACCATGAGCTGGAGTCAAGCAGAGATAATAAACAGTTGAATTAGTTCCCAATAACTTTAGAAGTGGAATTACTAATTGTTGAACATAAAAAGGGTATGTTTCAAACGTTTAAAAAATAAAATTCGCATCAAAAACATGATAACAGAGTAAGACGCTCTCAAAAAAAGACTAGGCAGTCTTAACAAAGAACCAAATAGATTTCTAAGGATGAAATTTTAATCTTTGCATTAAGAATTTAATTTATGGTTTAAATATTAGATTAGACACACTCGAGATAATTAGCAAACTATTTAAAACATCTGAAGAAATTACTTAAATGCAATGTATAAAGACAAAAGCTTTAGAAAATAGGAAAGAAAGTTAAAATATGTAGGATACTGTGGCCCTTTTACAAAGGACCACAGATTCTTCGATGCTACTCCTCTCATTTTTTTTGCTAAACAGATCTTTATTGGAGTATAGTTGCTTCATAATACTGTATTAGTTTCTGTTGTACAACAAGCAAATCAGCCATATGCATACACATGTCCCCATATCCCCTCCCTCTTGAGCCTCCCTCCCACCCTCCCTATCCCACCCCTCTAGGTCATCGCAGAGCACCGAGCCGATCTCCCTGTGCTGTGCTGCTGCTTCCCACCAGCCAACTCTTGTACATTCGGTCGTGTGTGTATGTCCATGCTAATCCCACTTCGCCCCAGCTTCCCCCTCCCACCCCGTGTCCTCAAGTCCATTCTCTATGTCTACCTCTTTATTCCTGCCCTGTAACTAGGCTCATTGGTACCACTTATTTTTTTTTTTAGATTCCATATATATGCATTAGCATACGGTATTTGTTTTTCTCTTTCTGACTTACTTCACTCTGTATGACAGACTCTAGGTCCATCCACCTCACTACAAATAACTCAATTTCATTTCTTTTCATGGCTGAGTAATATTCCACTGTATATATGTGCCACATCTTCTTTATCCATTCATCTGTTGATGGACATTTAGGTTGGTTCCATGTCCTGGCTATTGTAAATTGTGCTGCAGTGAACATTGTGGTACATGATTCTTCTTGAATTATGGTTTTCTCAGGGTATATGCCCAGTAATGGGATTGCTCGGTCATCGGTAGTTCTATTTGTAGTTTTTTAAGGAACCTCCATACTGTTTTCCGTAGGGGTTGTATCAATTTACATTCCCACCAGCAGTGCAGGGAGGGTTCCCTTTTCACCACACCCTTTCCAGTATTTATTGTTTCTAGATTTTTTGATAATGGCCATTCTGACCGGTGTGAGGTGATACCTCATTGTAATTTTGATTTGCATTTCTCTAATAATTAGTGATGTTGAGCATCTTTTCATGTGCCTCTTGGCCATCTGTTATGTCTTCCTTGGTGAAATGTCTATTTAGGTCTTCAGCCCATTTTTTAACTGGATTGTTTGTTTTTTTGATATTGAGCTCCATGAGCTGTTTGTATATTTTGGGCAACTCCTATCTTGTGATGGAGTCCATGCCCTTGAAAACAGGGCAGGCTTGTGACTGGTTGAACTGAGTGTGTGGCATAAATCCTGTTATGTAACTTCAGAGGCTTAAGTCCTAAAAGGCTATATAGCTTCTACCTTGTTTGCTGAAATAATTGTTCTTGGAACCCTGACAGGAAACAAATCCAGCTCCCCTGTGGCTGCAATGTTTTGAGGAATACCAAACCATATAGAGAGTTCAGTCCCAACTCTTTGGGTCACTACTAGTTGTTTGAGTATTCCCAGCTAAGATGCCAGACATCCTGGAACAAACACAGTGCATCTCTGCTCTGCCCTGTGAATGGTCGAACCACACAATGGTGGTGGTTACTAAGTTTTGGTGTGGTTTCTTCCTTAGCAATAGGTGAATGGAACGGACAAGATAAGAAGTTCTAACATATATCTGAAAGAAATTTGAAATGAAGATAATAGAAAGAATGGGAAAGAGGCAATATCTAAGGAAATAGAAGTTGAGAAATTTCCAGAATTTTTAAATGACATACATCCTTGGATCCCCGAAGTATAATGAATTTCAAGCAGGAAAGATAGAAGAAACCCATGCCTTCATGCAGCAAAATAAAACTGTAGAACACCAAAGCCAAAGATAAGATATTAAAAGCAGACAGATAGATTACTTACCAGTGGAGTACAACCTACCTTAGTTGGTATAGCAAAAAACTGGAGACATCCTAATCATTCATTGGCAGAAGGATTGATAAATACATTGATATGTTACAGCAATAAAAAACTACCCATTCTATCCAGCAGTAAGAAGGAATTAATGGGAGCTTTATATATAGAGGTGAATCAGTCTCCCAAACGTAAAGAAGAATATGGTGCAATGGCATTTATATAAAATTGAAAAACATAAGAAACTGTACAAGTGGATATGTCTTTGTGCCCTTTAACAATACATACATATATAAAATATAAAGGCATTTTGAATGGTAAACATTAAAGTCCGTATAATGGTTACTTCTGGGTGTGGGAGTGGAGAAGGAAAAGGAGTGTAATTACACTCAATGCTTTAACTCTGTACTGTTTTATTTTTTCAACTGGGTAGCAACTACATGGGTATTCATTATTCTTTACACTTCTTTGTAAGTATTATATTTGAATATTATATAATAAAAATTTGACCAAGAATATGAAGATTTAATGAATGGTAGTAATAGAAAGCTGTGTGACATCTCCTTGAAGTACATATTTAGTACATATTTAGTCTGCAAGGATTTGGAGGACAGAGATTAAGCAAATCCTATTTACCTTTTGGTTTAAGTGAATGGTTTATCACATAGGAAAAAGGTAAAAGCAGACATGGCATAAAATCAGTTCTACTTGATTGGGAGCCTTGGTAGTGGGGGTGGATGGAGGGGAAGAGTGGAGGAAGTGAAATAGGAGATATGGAACATTATGGCTGAAGTCTCAGAATTGTTAGAAATGGGATATGTTGGTTGACAATGACAACGGTGGAATTTGAGCTTTTATATTATTAGTGATACCATTGAAAAATCTTTATATTCTTCAAATCTTCTGATCTTCTGAGTATCTGTAGTGACAAATAGTCTGCAACATCTTGTTGAAGATGACTATATTTTATTTCTCAAACACCTGGCAATCACTGTGATTTGTCAACAGTAAGTGAAGTCTTCTAAGTGAGTCTGAATGGGAAAGAGAAGGGAAGTGTGTGGGGCTGGGGAGGAGACTGTGGAGAGGTAGGTGGGAAGTGAAGAAGTTACTGATTATAAAATTGTTAAGAATGCTGGTTGTGAGGCTGTTACTACCATCTTCATTCTTCTCTCCAAGGGTAATCTGATCAAATGGATAAGAACAGTGAGGGAGAGGACGGCTTACTTAGAGATTTAACTCAATTTTATAATCCATTGGCAAAACTTTTGCTCAGTCTTTTAGTTGGATCTTTTCTTTGCAAAGAATGGAGACTCATTCAGGTTATTGCAGGTGTTATGGCATGTATGTGATGTACTTGGAAGTTATTAAACAATGCAGGGGAAATGAGAATGACGGTAAACATTTTAAAGCTGAGCAAAAAGAGACAGCAGAATCTGAATGCTAGCTGGCTCACAAATATTGTCTCCCAGTAGATTACTCAACTAACTTTCATGCTTACTTTTCCCTCATTGTAGTTTCAAAAATTCAACTTACTCATCATGACATTTCCAGTATGTCTCTACATTGTAATCCTTTAGTTGCCCTTTTTTTCCCCCTCCCCCTAACTACCTCATTTCAATTTCAGCTTACTGAGAGTAGGAATTTGAGCTTGGCTTGTAGCCAGCCTTTGGATTGGCTGCCATTGGATAAGATGTTTACCCTTGGTACAATTAGCCATAGCTTGATAGGTTGAAGTCTAGCAGTAGAACAAGGTATCTAGGCTGACTCCATCAACAGGTACTATATGTGGAGCAGATGTCCTCAATGACTGTGGCAGTTACTTGAGCTAATTAATACATGCAGCTATGTACAGTCAGCAGAGTATGGTTTCCATCTAATCAGCTAGCACAAACTGAGATTTGACTGGGCTCCTACATTTTTGATAAATCTCTAGGCAAAGAGTAGTTATGCTTTGGAATCATGTTAAGTTTAACAATTGAGTTTCTCTGGTGTCCTTATTGTTCCATATATTTTGAGTTCTAAATTTCTATATTGGTACTTGCCCCTCTCTCTCTGTTGCCTCTTAGCACCTTTGTTCCCCACACCTCAGGATCTGACTGTTATTACAAGTACTAACCTTTTTCTAAACTAGTTAAAATTTTCAATCTGGCCTTAACATACATTCAAGCAGTTGTGCATTATTTTATCTTAACTATTTATTAATTAGTTGCCATGAAATATGACTTTAAAAATAACTTGTTGGATAAGGGTATTTATTTAACATAAGTATTTTAATTACATCTTAAGATACTAGTGTATGAATCCAGCAAACTGTGTGTACAGGCATATGTAAATTTTTAAAATTAATTTATTTTTAAATTTATTTTTGGCTGTGTTGGATCTTCGTTGCTGCATACGGGCTTTCTCTAGTTGCAGCGAGCGGGGGCTGCTCTTTGTTGTGGTGCGCGGGCTTCTCATTGCGGTGGCTTTTCTTGTTGTGGAGCACAAGCTCTATGCGTGCGTGTTTCAGTAGTTGTGGCACATGGGCTCAGTAGTTGTGGCTCATGGGCTCAGTAGTTGTGGCTCTAGAGCGCAGGCTCAGTAGTTGTGGCACACTGGCTTAGTTGCTCCATGGCATGTGGGTTCTTCCCGGACCAGGGCTCGAACCCGTGTCCCCTGCATTGGCAGGCAGATTCTTAACCACTGTGCCACCAGGGAAGTCTCATATGTAAAATGTTTAAGAGTAGGCTTAAAGGATATCTATATTTGCCTTAAAGCACTCTTGAAATAGTTTGTCCAGAGTAGAACTATTTAGCATCACTTTACGTGCCATTGAACTCAGAGTTAGAAGCATGATTTAGACACCCTGTAATGCACATAGAAATGTCCTGAGGCCTTTGCATAATTTTATAGGGATCTTCACCAAAATCAGGAAGTAGGTAGTATGTTTTACAGCGAGATTAACTCTGAAAAAGCTGGCCTTTTTGTGAAGCCAGCTAAAAATGGAATTCTGTGTGTAGGCACACAATGTATAGAACGGGTGTTATATTATGTACATATCTACATGCATTTTTCCTTTGATCAATGTATATGTTTAATTAAGTAGAAGTCTTCCACAAAATGAAAATATATATTGAAAAAAGTGGCAGCAATAAAACAGTATCTTGCAGCTTTTTACTTTGAGTCCCAGTGGATTAGTGATTTTACTTTACATTGGAAATGGCAGTACAGTGGTGATTATTGCTCCTTTGGGACTGATAAGAAAAGAAATGGTGCCCAATTTTATTAGTCATTAGTATTCTCTGTTGTAAATGGTATGGGAAGCTCTGGAATGAGAAAAACAAGGCCTGAATATACTTTTTTAAACAAGTAAATTATCTTTCAGTATCAGTAAAAATGTAGTTTGTCTGCCTTAGAAAAATAAAACCTTTAAATGTAATTTAGCTTGTCTGTCATTTTAAACATTTCAGAAGGCATAGCCCCCTGGTCCAGTCCAGGCCCATTTTTCTTTGTCAGGCGATGCTTCATTGGTTCCTGTGTGAAAGTTTTGACATTTTTATTACACTCTGAATCCTTGAGAAACCAAAAGATGTCAGTGGTATCTCCTCTACCAGTTAAGCATTCACAATTTTCTGTGTATACGTTGAAATTGTTCAAATGCCCTCTTTCCTTATGTATATTTTGTTCTATTACTATTTATCTAAATGGTTTATTCATATGCAACTCAGTCCTTCTCATCTCCAGATTTATTGACATAAGTCAAATAGTTTGGAAAACAAATCCAGTCTTGAAACTATGTTTCAGTCTCTAAGTAAACTAGCCAACACATCAGCAACCTCTTGGTAAGTAAATCTTATAGTAGTGTGATTGTGACCCTGCTGAAATACTTTCCCTGATCAGTTTAAGCTTCCTTCTTTAGTGTTCAACCAGTTCCCCTTGCATCTCTCTATTCTACCACATATAAAATTCAGAAACCTGAGCAGTCTCATGGCCCAGTCTTACTATACCATTTTAACCATGAGACCTGTGCATTAATGAAGATCTTTACCACCAGTTTTCTTGAAGAGGAGAGAAATCACTGTTGAAAATTCATCTTGCAGCAAAACTTTGTAAAGACCTCCTGCAAGAGGGAAGAGATATGGGGCTGTATGTATAAGTATAGCTGATTCACTTTGTTATAAAGCAGAAACTAACACACCATTGTAAAGCAATTATACTCCAATAAAGATGTTAAAAAATAATAATAATAAAATAAATAAATAAAAAGTTCTTGTGTTACCAAAAAAAAAAAAAAAAAGAAGACCTCCTGCATGTAGCTTTTCCAAACCCCAAGGTTAAGAGTCTCAAGAGCTGCTAAACACGTGGCCCCAGGCCCCATCTCACCGTGCTATTTCCTCATTGCCTTCTTCTTCCTCCTCTCACTGTTCAGGCAAACCCTGCCTCCTTGGACGCCTGGCCTTCTCAGCTGTAGGCCTTGTCTTGAAGGAATTCTGGTGAAGAAAATGCTTCATCTCACCAAACAGATTCATATGTTTATAGGCTGTCCTTTTACACAAAGGATTTAAGGTGGCTTATAAAGATACAAGTACGTAAGCTCAACTTAATAATGTATGAGAAATAGGAAAATGAAGGAAACTGTGGCTCAGAAATTCAGGTAGAACCAGTCTTGGTGTTAGTCCGCTGGTCACAGGCAGACCATTATGTGTGTCTGAGCTTTCCAGGGGTCGGTGCAGAGATGCCCATATATATCACTCATGTGAATCCTTGTATCACATGTTATAAATGGTTTGCCATAGCTGTGCTCTAACCACACTGGCCTCCTTTCAGCTTCTCACACATGCCAAGCCCTTCCCCACCTCAGCACCTTAAATTCTTCAGCGTTTCCTCCCCAGGGACACTTTACCTGACTTGTTCGTTAATCTGTCTCTCCCCATGACATGTATAAGCTACTTTAAGACAGGGACCCTGTTACCCTCAAGAGCTGAGCCTCCTCCCAGCTAACCTATCAACTTTGAGAAGACCTACTGCCATAATCATTATTTAATGGCTGGGACAAAACCAAGCCATTAACAGCTTAAATAAGCCTGTGTTGATAATTGTTACACTGTTAGTGACAACAGCATTTCTAGTCTTCATTATTGGTGATGTCCATCACGTTGTCTCAGCATTTTAAAAGTTTGACATGCAATTCTAGAGGTATCTGAATTATGCTTATCTGAGCAATTATGTTGCATGCATCAAATCGTATTATGGTAAAAGCCAAAGGACTGGACTTCCCTGGTGACACAGTGGTTAAGAATCTGCCTGCAAGTGCAGGGGACACGGGTTTGAGCCCTGGTCCGGGAAGATCCCACATGCCGTGGAGCAATTAAGCCTGTGCGCCACAACTACTGAGCCTATGAGCCACAACTACTGAAGCCCACGCGCCACAACTACTGAAGCCCATGTGCGTAGAGCCCGTGCTTTGCAACAAGAGAAGGCACCGCGATGAGAAGCCCGTGCACTTCAAGGAAGAGTAGCCCCTGCTCGCCACAACTAGAGAAAGCCCACGCATAGCAACGAAGACCCAACACAGCCAAAAAAAAAAAAAAAGCCAAAGCACTGTCCAGATTCATTTATTTTTTATTTTTTTATAAATTTATTTATTTTTGTCTGCACTGGGTCCTCATTGCTGTGCACAGGCTTGCTCTAGTTGCGGTAAGCGTGGGCTACTCTTTGTTGCAGTGCACGGGCTTGTCATTGCAGTGGCTTCTCTTGTTGCGGAGCACGGGCTCTAGGTGCGCAGGCTTCAATAGTTGTGGCATGTGGGCTCAGTAGTTGTGGCTCATGGGCTCTAGAGCACAGGCTCAGTAGTTGTGGCTCACGGGCTTAGTTGTTCTACAGCATGTGGGATCTTCCTGGACCAGGGCTCAAACCCGTGTCCCCTGCACTTACAGGCAGATTCTTAACCACTGCGTCACCAGGGAAGCCCCCCAGATTCATTTATTATACTGAAATGCAGCTGTATTAGGGATTGCTTGAAATAATACTGTCTTATATGAAGATTAACACATAAATATGGGTGGGTATTTTCCACATTTGTACTGTTTCTTAGGTAAAGACTAAAATGTACTATTGATCAAGGAGCATTTAAAAGCATGACATTGTAAATACAAAACCAATTGATAGTCCCCCTTAAATTTGGTCTCTTTTCTATATAATCTTTTAGGTTTTGTTGTTGTTGTTGACATTGAACTAACATAATCTATTGGTTTCTTGAAAGTAGCTACTTTAGAGCAGCACATTAATCCCAGTCTCCTTTTTGCTGTGTTTCTGTTGTTGCATTTATCACAACTTTATTTTATTTGTTTCCATGTCAGCCTCCCTTATTAAACTCTGAAGGCAAAAATTGTTATTTGTCAGCGTCCTGTGCCTGGGACATTATTAGTGTAGTGATCAGAAATTCTTTTTAAATGATGTCACAAATGGTTCAATCAGTCAATCACATGTAATGTATTTATTTAATAAACATTTATTGAGTACCAACTTTGTGCTAGGACTGTTACCTGCTTTAGGAAATTTTTTCTAAGCACAGATCTGGAGTTGGCTGTATCAGAATTACCGAGGAACTTTAAAACCAGTGCACATTCCTGGGCTCCATTCCTGGCGAGCCTGATACTGTAAGTTAAGGCCTGGGACCTGGGAAGCTCCCAGGGTAATTTTAATGTACCCTCAGAGTTTGAGAGATGAAAAGATGGTCCTTTCCCTAGACTGGTTAGGCTTCCTTATATTTTGTCATTATCTTTGTTTCTATTGTTCTTCTCTTTGTTCTCACTCATGGAAACAAAAGAAATCAAATGGGGAGGTGAAGTGGCTTATTTTTAAGCTTAAGGAATGGGAAGACACTTTAACAAAGATATTTCATTTAACTCTTAAAATAACTCTGTGAAGTAAATATTATTATTCCCTTTCTTCCCCCATAGATCACTAAAGGTTATAAGAACTTAAGGTCACACATCTAGTTAATGGTAAAGTATGGTTCAGAAACCAGAGCTCAGCAACTCAGGAGCCTGCCTTCTTTTCCCTCACTATAACAAGCTATACCATAAAACTGAAATTAGCTGTTTTAAAAATGTATTGTGCTGGGACTTCCCTGGCGGTCCAGTGGTTAAGACTCCATGCTTCCACTGCAGGGGGCTCAGGTTCCGTCCTTGGTCTGGGAACTAAGATCCCACATGCCCCACGGTGTGGCCAAAAAAAAAAAAGTGTTGTGCTAACTGCCTGTGTGTTCTAAGAACAAAGGAAAAATGCAAATAAGTTTAATGTGTCATAAAAAAGCTCAAATGCTCTATGAAAAAAAAGATTAAGTTTATATTTGTAACCTATGCTTTCATTTTTTTTCCTCTTGCTCTGTGTATCAGTGCCTCTCCATGGGGAAAAACAAAGCCTTAGGCTATTTTTAAAAATCATTGTGTCGGGCTTCCCTGGTGGCGCAGTGGTTGAGAGACCGCCTGCCGATGCAGGGGACATGGGTTCGTGCCCTGGTCCGGGAGGATCCCACGTGCCACGGAGTGGCTGGGCCCGTGAGCCATGGCCGCTGGGCCTGCGCGTCCGGAGCCTGTGCTCCGCAACGGGAGAGGCCACAACAGTGAGAGGCCCGTGTACTGCAAAAAAAAAAAAAAAAAAAAATCGTGTCTAGTTTCAAGGAGTGGCTTCACGTTTCAGTTGAGACTTAAGATGCATAGAGATATTGTACAACTTTATTTTTAGCAGTACAGACTATCTCTTAAGCTTATGAAAAGAGCTATATTCAGTGGACAGTTACTCTGCACGAGGATCTAACGTCTTGTTTTTTCTTATGTCACATATATTGGCCATTGTTTTTCTCTCTTGATGGTTTTTGAGGCCGTGTATTGAGATTTTGCAAAGAATATTAAAGTTTAGAGGTTGATGGTTAATTTACTTGTGTGTGTTGTGTGTCTGTAATATGGAAATTAAAAATCGGGCCATTATTAATAAATTAGTCAATAAAAGTAGGCATGTGCTTTATCAGTTCTTATGCCATGCATGTATTATTTCTATAAAACTGTGCACTAACCCATGTTTGCTTTTTAAAAGTGCCGTTATTGTTCAGTATCAACAGTGATAGATAGGATATAAATATTTGCAAGGGTGAAATTAGAACATACATGGAAGAGGCTAGCGTGAAATGTGTTTACAGAGGAATATATATTTACGTTTAGGCTGTTTAAAGATTCATATTCTTAAACTCCTCTCTGTTTGGGATGCCCTTCCCCTTTAGCCCTTGGAACAAATTGATATTCATCCCTCAGGTCCACTCCTCAGTAGAGCTTTCTGTGCCTGACCCTTTTTAGGCTGAATCAGTATTTGTTCCTCTATAGCTCCCTGTAATGATTTACCTAAGTGTATGCCTTCTCAACTAAATGTGAGCTTTTTCACGTAAGGACCGTCTCTAGAAGCTCCAGCAGAGTCTGAAACATTACACATTCACTAAATGTTGGATTTTGGTTTAAGGAATAAAGTTTATGATTTGCCTTTGCAATGGAAAATATATTAGAGCAATTAATTTTGCATTGTATAGTTGTTAGATACATTATGACACTTATTTTTAGGAAAACTGACGTCCAGCGTAGCTAAATAGCTGCTAAAGTCATATAGAATGTTCCTTAAATTTAATCTGGCACTATGTTCATTTCTCTTTCAATCCTATATACTTTTCAACACCGGCATTTGCCAAACTGCTCCCCAGGACACTAGTGCCCTAGGAAATATAACTGGAGTCATGGCCAGTAAGAGAGAAAATGGAATTTTAGGAGGCAAAAAATCCTTGGTTAAATAAAATTTAAGAGTTTTTTGTTTGTTTTTAAACTTCAGGACTCTTCTGAACTATAATGTGCTGAAGTGTATATTGCCAAAGAGATTGCTATAACATGGAGTATTTTACAAAGTCATATGTTAACAGAACCACCTCTTTTAAAATTACTCTTCTTTTAAGAGACTTTTTTTGAAAGATACAGTTTACAGAAGCTGCAGTAAATGAATTCTGTATTATGTTGATTCAAGTTCTTTATGTCAAAGTCATCTTGATTTTGTATGTGAACAAAAGAAATTGAAAGATACTGGTTGTGGACTCTTTTCCTGGATTTGTCTCTGATTTACTCCATGAGCTTTGACATATTCCAAAATTGCAGGAAATTGTTTCCATTTATTCATTGGTAAAGGGGAATCTCTGGGGAGACACGTGGTCAAATACTCAACCTTTGGATTCGTGATTTTGAGCCTATAGTCATTATTTTCCTAATAAGTCCTGGCCAAGATGCATGTGTCAAATCATATTATAACAATAATAATAGTCCACATGTGTTTATTTTACTGAATTTATGTTTTATTGCCTGAAGGAGGTTGGCTTGGTAATTGTTTTTTATATGGAGACTTAGGTATCCACTGTGGTCCAGGGAACATTGCAGGGACCACTCTCTGTTTTAGTTTATTCTTTAGTTGATAGAGGAAAAAAAAAACCCTTCTCCAGTATTAAATATTAACTTAATAGTATCTGTTGTTAGAAAATTTAACTTGATCGAATTCAAATCCTAGACTTAATATGAATTAAAGTTTAATTGCAAGAGGGCAGTTAGAGGTAGTTATATTGTAATTTGAGAAGGAAACCTCAGAAAGCTAATAGAGATTGTAGATTTGGGGAGAGAATCCACAGCCCTGGTTGTAGAGAAAAAGAACCCATTAGGGTAATCAGTGCAAGGGAGTATTAATGCTAGCACTATGTGGAATTCATAATAGTAGAGGGACAATTGTGTTCTTATAGTTTCCCCAAGGGAAAAAGTAGCTTAATTTGGTTAAATGTGGCCTGGAATAAAATATCCACACAAAAGAAATACTGTGAACTTCAGAATGAGAATATTGGGTCTGTCTGAATTTGAAAGGGAAGGGAGAGCTCTAGATGTGAATTAGTGTGGAAGGAGTGTGACTCAGGACACCAGACTCCACCATCTTCTGTCTTTGTGACCTTGGTCAACTCCATCTCTCTGTTTACTTAAGCGGAAATGAAGGTCATACCTAATATGACTAATCCTATGATGCTGAGCTAGGAATGTAAAAGGAAGTAGGGTAGACTTGTCATTGCAATTGATTTTTTTTTTTTTTTAAAGAAGATGTTGGGGGTAGGAGTTTAGTAATTTATTTATTTATTTCTGCTGTGTTGGGTCTTCGTTTCTGTGCGAGGGCTTTCTCTAGTTGTGGCAAGCGGGGGCCACTCTTCATTGCGGTGCGCGGGCCTTTCACTATCGCAGCCTCTCTTGTTGCGGAGCACAGGCTCCAGACGCGCAGGCTCAGTAGCTGTGGCTCACGGGTCTAGTTGCTCCGTGGCATGTGGGATCCTCCCAGACCAGGGCTCGAACCCGTGTCCCCTGCATTAGCAGGCAGATTCTCAACCACTGCGCCACCAGGGAAGCCCCGCAATCGATTTTTGAGTCAACATGTTAGAAACATGATAATAGACTGATTTTTAAAATATTCCAGATTTGATAATCTAATTGAATTTTATCCATAAAAATACTTTAGGAGTTTTTTTTTAAATATAAAAATGCTGCCATTGTTACAAACATTAAAAGAAAACAATCTTCCTTTGGAATTACCTTAGAGCAAATTTAAGGACCCCCAAATTAAGTACAATTGCTTTATATATATATTTTTTATATATACTTATATATATTTTATGTGTGTATATGTATTTTTTAAATTATCTATCTATCTATCTATTTATTTATTTATGGCTGTGTTGGGTCTTCGTTGCTACGTGCAGGCTTTCTCTACTTGTGATGAGCCGGGACTACTCTGTTGCGGTGCGTGGGCTTCTCATCGCGGTGGCTTCTCTTGTTGCAGAACACGGGCTCTAGGCACTGGGCTTCAGTAGTTGTGGCACATGGGTTCAGTAGCTGTGGCTTGCGGGCCCTAGAGTGCAGGCTTAGTAGTTGTGATGCATGGGCTTAGTTGCTCCGTGGCATGTGGGATCTTCCTGGACCAGGGCTCGAACCTGTGTGCCCTGCATTGGCAGGCCAATTCTTGACCACTGTGCCACCAGCGAAGTCCCTATATTTTTAATAAATACATTTTTTAAACAGCAAATGATAGTTCCTAATTTGTTTACTGCTTCACTCATTAGGCTGAGGTTTGAATGATTTTAAATGGTCAAAAATTCTATACCAGACAAAGAAAATTTACCATTTAATTTATTTAAGGCAGTTCCTAAAATAGAATTCTATAATATTTTTAACAGTGGCAGCATCTCTGAAGTAAATATCTAACATCCATAGGCAAGTACTTTGGAAAGACTAACACTTACTTGGATGTTTAAATTCTCCTACGTTAATTAAAAATAGCAATTATCTTACAGCATATTCTTACCTGGTGAAATAAACAGAAAGGGCCAGGTAAGCAGTAGATTGGAGAATCAGAATGCAGAGATATATGTCAGTGAAAAGAAATAGTATCTTGGGGCTTCCCTGGTGGCGCAGTGGTTGGGAGTCCGCCTGCCGATGCAGAGGACGCGGGTTCGTGCCCTGGTCCGGGAAGTTCCCGCATGCCACGGAGCGGCTGGGCCCATGAGCCATGGCCGCCGAGCCTGCGCGTCCGGAGCCTGTGCTCCGCGGCGGGCGAGGCCGTGGCGGTGAGAGGCCCGCGTGGCGCAAAAAAAAAAAAAAAAATAGTATCTTGAATTTGCAAGTGGTATTACACCAAAGGGTTAAAAATACCTAGAAAGTCTTAATTTTCCAAGTTGAATTTTTCCCCGAGTAATTAAAATTAAAATGTAGTCCTAGACTCTAGAAATGTTCCATTATCTGAATAGCTGTTACACATCCTCAAAAAGTTCTGTGCAGAGTGTAATAGAATTGCATAATTCACAGTCTGAGATGGGATAATTTGAATTGGAGCTGAGTTGAAGCATAATATCACCTTAAAGGTTTTAATGAAGGAGAATATTAACACCACTAAACAAGATCAAAAGCTAATAATCAAAGCATTTTTTAGGCACTGGTAAAGAGTCTGCTGCCACTGAGGCTTTGCTGTGCTGACTGTGTGTGATTTTTACTTGTGTATTAAATTGTATTTTCTGCTAGACAGCATTTAGCTAGAAGTTCCAGTGCATTTAGAACTTTAGAAATGATCAAGCTTAATTTTAAATAAAAGTGTTGTAGTCACTTGTCCTTTCTATTGGTGTATGAATGGATTTTCCTACCAACTATTTAGAATTAATGCCACTTTTATGACCACCATGTGCATGTATGTATGCAGATCTGTGTGTATGAAAAAATATATATGTGTGTATACCTTTTAAGTTGATTAGTTCCATTAGCTTTAATATGATAAAATTATTATGATGAAAACATCCGGTTCAACATTTTCCAGCATGTTACCTTCCTTCTACTTTATAGGAATTTACAAACTGGGTTTATCAGTTACAAAAGCATACTACAAAGGTGATTAACACGTGTATATTTGTATTTCTATTTCTATTTACATTTATACACATATACAATTTAGACATGGCTTTGGTTGACTAATGAATGTCAAGTTTAGACATGGCTTTGGTTGACTAATGAACGTACAGATCAGCACTCTCCAAAAGAAATATGAGCCACAAATGTAACATATTTTCAATAGAAATATAATATGTATCATATTTTTTAAAAGTCTAGAGAAACAAATAAGTTTTAGTAATATATTTTATTTCACCCAAGACCTCCAAAATATCATTTCAACCCATAAGCCACAGAAAAATTATTAATATATTTTACATTCTTTTTTTCATACTAAATCTTAGAACTGTGTACTTTACACTTAAAGCACATTTCAGTTTGGACTCTCCGCATTTGAAGTGCTTACTAGCTACGTGTGGCTTGTGGCTCCTGTGCAGGATGGCACAGAGCTTGATGCTTATCACTGTGGCCACCAGGGTGAGCTGGGAGGAGGATGGGGATGGAGAGGATAATGAAGTTAGGATGAAATCATAGATCGTTTAACAGCCTCTCCAGTCATCACTGCTTCTTTACTACTGAAGGTCAAAAGAAACACAGTGTAGAAAAAAAAGACAGCTTCCTAAGTATTTGTGGATTCAGGGAAAAGAGATGCCTATATTGTTTTTCTTTCTTTGCTGACAGAAGCAACATTTTTCAAATTCAGATTGGGGATAAGAATCGCAGAAATGTCCAGACCTTGCTGATTCCTTCTCAGATTGGGGAGGAAAAGCCTCCCTGCAGGGATGAGAAGCTTCATTAACATTCCTTGTGTGGAGGTCTGGGACCAGCTTTCTGTGAGGGCAGGTGCAGAGTTGTTTGCTTCTCCAAAGAGATTGCACCTGCAGACTCTCAGGCCCAATTAACTGAATATAGAGACAGAGTATGACGGGGTTGTCTTAGCTAGGACCTCCATAATAAAATACCATAAACTGGGTGGCTTAATCAACAGAAATTTATTTCTGGAGGCTGAAGTCCAAGATCAGGGTGCCAGCTTAGTTGGGTTCTGGTGAGTTCCCTCTTCCTGGCTTATACATTTGGTTCTCTTTTTGCTGTGTCCTCTTTTTGCTGTCTCTATGTACTGTGTCCTCAGTAGAGAGAAGCTCTGATGGCTCTTCCTTTTCTTATAAGGACACTGATCCCAAAGACCCCACTTCCAAATACCATCACATTGGGGGTTAAGTCTTCACATATGAATTTGGGGAGGTACATTCATTCAGTCCATGACACGGGAATTGCTTTCATATCTCAGGCTTTCACTCTCTCCATTCCTGGTAAACCAAAGTTCTTACAATATTTTGTGTGTGTGTGTACACATTCAGTGGCCATTCGTTGCCTCTTCTTTCTTTTTTAAAAACCAGTGTAGGGCTTCCCCAGTGGTGCAGTGGTTAAGAATCCGCCTGCCAATGCAGGGGACACGGATCTGACCCCTGGTCTGGGAAGATCCCACATGCCGCAGAGCAACTAAGCCCGTGCACCACAACTACTGAGCCTGTGCTCCAGAGCCTGTGAGTCACAACTACCGAGTCCGCGAGCCACAACTACTGAAGCCCATGTGCCTAGACCCCGTGATCTGCAACAAGAGAAGCCACCGCAATGAGAAGCCTCTAAACAACAACGAAGACTAAGCCCCACTTGCCGCAACTAGAAAAAGCCCGTACGCAGCAGTAAAGACCCAACACAGCCAATTCTTTTAAAGTAGATTATAGAAACCTCTTATTTTTTTCTCAACTCCCAAATTCTTATTTCTGAAAAATGTTTGCTATCATTTTTGTTGCTGACAGATTTGACAACCTGAAGTTCAGATTCTCCTTTTTTTTTTCTTTAAACATCTTTATTGGAGTATAATTGCTTTACAATGTTGTGTTAGTTTCTGCTATATAACAAAGTGAACCAGCTATATGTATACATATCTTCCCATATCCCCTCCCTCTTGCATCTCCCTCCCACTCTCCCTATCCCACCCCTCTAGGTGGTCACAGAGCACCTAGCTGATCTCCCTGTGCTATGCAGCCGCTTCCCACCAGCTATCTGTTTTACACTTGGTCGTGTATATATGTCAATGCTACTGTCCCACTTCGTCCCAGCTTACCCTTCCCCCTCCCTGTGTCCTCAAGTCCATCCTCTACATCTGCATCTTTATTACTGTCCTGCCCCTAGGTTCATCAGAACCTTTTTTTTTTATCCCATATATATGTGTTAGCATATGGTATTTGTTTTTCACTATCTGACTTAACTTCACTCTGTATGACAGACTCTAGGTCCATCCACCTCACTACAAATAACTCAATTTTGTTTCCTTTTATGGCTGAGTAATATTCCATTGTATATATGTGCCACATCTTCTTTATCCAGTCATCTGTCGATGGACACTTAGGTTGCTTACATGTCCTGGCTATTGTAAATAGTGCTGCAGTGAACATTGTGGTACATGTCTCTTTTTGAATTATGGTTTTCTCAGGGTATATGCCCAGTAGTGGCATTGCTGGGTCATATGTTAGTTCTACTTTTAGTTTTTAAGGAACCTCCATACTGTCCTCCATAGTGGCTGTATCCATTTACATTCCCACCAACAGTGCAAGAGGGTTCCCTTTTCTCCACACCCTCTCCAACATTTATTGTTTGTAAATTTTTTGATGATGGCCATTCTCACCCGTATGAGGTGATACCTAATTGTAGTTTTGGTTTGCATTTCTCTAATGATTAGTGATGTTGAGCATCCTTTCATGTGTTTGTTGGCAATATGTGTATCTTCTTTGGAGAAATGTCTCTTTAGATCTTCTGCCCATTTTGGGATTGGGTGGTTTGTTTTTGTGATATTGAGCTGCATGAGCACCTTGTATAGTTTGCAGATCAATCCTTTGTCAGTTGCTTTGTTTGCAAATATTTTCTCTCATTCTGAGGGTTGTCTTTTCGTCTTATTTACGGTTTCCTTTACTGTGCAAAAGGATTTAAGTTTCATTAGGTGCCATTTATTTTTGTTTTTATTTCTATTTCTCTAGGAGGTGTGTCAAAAAAGATCTTGCTGTGATTTATGACAAAGGGTGTTATTCCTATGTTTTCCTCTAAGAGTTTTATAGTGCCTCGTCTTATATTTAGGTCTCAAATCCATTTTGAGTTTATTTTTGTGTATGGTGTTAGGGAGTGTTCTAATTTCATTCTTTTACATGAGCTGTCCAGTTTTCCCAGCACCACTTATTGAAGAGACTGTGCTTTCTCCATTATATATCCTTGCCTCCTTTCTCATAGATTCGTTGATCATAGGTTCGTGGGTTTATCCCTGGGCTTTGTATCCTGTTCTTTTGATCTATATTTCTGTTTTTGTGCCAGTACCATATTGTCCTAATTACTGTTGCTTTGTAGTATAGTCTGAAGTCAGGGAGTCTGACTCCTCCAGCTCCGTTTTTTTCCCTCAAGACTACTTTGGCTATTCAGGGTGTTTTGTGTCTCCATACAAATTTTAAGATTTTTTGTTCTAGTTCTGTAAAGTAATTTGATAGGGATTGAATTGAATCTGTAGATTGCTTTGGGTAGTATAGTCATTTTCAGAGTATTGATTCTTCCAATCCAAGAACATGGTATGTCTCTCCATCTGTTTGTATCATCTTTAATTTCTTTCATCTGTGTCTTATAGTTTTCTGCACACAGGCCTTTTGTCACCTTAGGTAGGTTTATTCCTAGGTATTTTATTCTTTTTGTTGCAGTGGTAAGTGGGAGTGTTTCCTTAATTTCTCTTTCAGATTCTTCATCATTAGTGTATTGGAATGCAAGAGATTTCTGTGCATTAATTTTGTATCCTGCAACTTTACCAAATTCATTGATTAGCTCTAGTAGTTTTCTGGTGGCATGTGTAGGATTCTCTATGTATAGTATCATGTCATCTGCAAACAGTGACAGTTTTACTTCTTCTTTTCCTATTTGTATTCCTTTTATTTTTTTTTCTCCCATGATTGCTGTGGCTAGGACTTCTAAAATGATGTTGAATAAAAGTGGTGAGAGTGGACATCCTTCTCTTGTTCCTGATCTTAGAGGAAATGCTTTCAGTTTTTCACCATTGAGAATGATGTTTGCTGTGGGTTTGTTGTATATGGCATTTATTATGTTGAAGTAGGTTCCCTCTGTGCCCACTTTCTGGAGAGTTTTTTTTATCATAAATGGGTGTTGAATTTTGTCAGAAGCTTTCTCTGCATCTATTGAGATAATCATATCGTATTTATTCTTCAATTTGTTAGTATGGTGTATCACATTGATTGATTCACGTATATTCAAGAATCCTTGCATCCCTGGGATAAATCCCACTTGATCATGGAGTATGATCCTTTTAATGTGTTGTTGGATTCTGTTTGCTAGTATTTTGTTGAGGATTTTTACATCTATATTCATCAGTGCTAATGGTCTGTAATTTTCTATTTTTGTAGTATGTTTGTCTGGTTTTGGTATCAGGGTGATGGTAGCCTCATAGAATGAGTTTGGGAGTTTTCCTTCCTCTGCAATATTTTGGAAGAGTTCGATAAGGAAGGGTGTTATCTCTTCTCTAAATGTTTGATAGAATTCACCTTTGAAGCCATCTGGTCCTGCACTTCTCTTTGTTGGAGGATTTTTAATCACAGTTTCAATTTCATTACTTCTGATTGGTCTGTTCATATTTTCTATTTCTTCCTGGTTCAGTCTTGGAAGGTTCTACCTTTCTAAGAATTTGTCCATTTCTTCCAGGTTGTCCATTTTATTGGCATAGAGTTGCTTGTAGTAGTCTCTTAGGAAGCTTTGTATTTCTGTGGTCTGTTGTAACTTCTCCCTTTTCATTTCTAATTTTAGTGATTTGAGTCCTCTCCCTCTTTTTCTTGATGAGTTTGGCTAATGGTTTATCAATTTTGTTTATCTTCTCAAAGAACCAGCTTTTAGTTTTATTGATCTTTGCTATTGTTTTCTTTGCTTCTATTTCATTTATTTCTGCTCTGATCTTTATGATTTCATTCCTTCTGCTAACTTTAGGTTTTGTTTGTTCTTCTTTCTCTAGTTCCTTTAGGTGTAAGGTTAGATTGTTTATTTGAAATTTTTCTTGTTTCTTGAGGTGGGCTTGTATAGCTATAAACTTCCCTGTTAGAACTGCTTTTGCTGCATCCCATAGGTTTTGGATTGTCATGTTTTCATTGTCATTTGTCTCTAGGTATTTTTTTGATTTCCTCTTTGATTTCTTCAGTGATCTCTTGGTTATTTAGTAACGTATTGTTTAACCTCCATGTGTTTGTGTTTTTACGTTTTTTTCTCTAATTGATTTCCAGTCTCATAGCATTGTGTTCAGAAAAGATGCTTGATATGATTTCAATTTTCTTAAATTTACTGAGGCTTGATTTGTGACCCAAGATGTGATCTGTCCTGGAGAATGTTCCGTGCGCACTTGAGAAGAAAGTGTAATCTGCTGTTTTTGGATAGAACGTCCTATAAATATCAATTAAATCTATCTGGTCTATTGCGTCATTCAAAGCTTGTGTTTCCTTATTAATTTTCTGTTTGGATGATCTGTCCATTGGTGTATGTGAGGTGTTAAAGGCCCCAACTATTACTGTGTTATTGTCAGTTTCCTCTTTTATAGCTGTTAGCAGTTGCCTTATGTATTGAGGCGCTCCTATGTTGGGTGCGTATATATTTATAATTGTTATCTCTTTTTCTTGGATTGATCACTTGATCATTACGTAGTGCCCTTCCTTGTATTGCTACTCCAGCTTTCTTTTGATTTCCATTTGCATGGAATATCTTCTTCCATCCCCTCACTTTAGTCTGTATGTTTCCCTATGTCTGGAGTGGGTCTCTTGTAGACAGCATATATATGAGTCTTGTTTTTGTATCCATTCAGCGAGCCTGTGTCCTTTGGTTGGAGTATTTATTCCATTCACGTTTAAGGTAATTATTGATATGTATGTTCCTGTGACCATTTTCTTAATTGTTTTGGGTTTGTTTTTTTAGGTCCTTTTCTTCTATTATGTTTCCCACTTAGAGAAGTTCCTTGAGCATTTTTTGTAGAGCCGGTTTGGTGATGCTGAATTCTCAGCATTTTCTTGTCTGTAAAGGTTTTTATTTCTCCATCAAATCTGAATGCGATCCTTGCTGGGTAGAGTAATCTTGGTTATATGTTTTTCCCTTTTGTCACTTTAAATGTGTCCTGCCATTCCCTTCTGGCTTGCAAAGTTTCTGCTGAAAGATCAGCTGTTAACCTTATGGGGATTCCCTTGTATGTTATTTGTTGTTTGTCCCTTGCTGCTTTTAATATTTTTTCTTTGTATTTAATTTTTGATAGTTTGAATAATATGTGTCTTGGCGTGTTTCTCCTTGCATTTATCCTGTATGGGACTCTCTGTGCTTCCTGGACTTGATTGACTGTTTCCTTTCCCCTGTTAAGGAAATTTTCAACTATAATGTCTTCAAATATTTTCTCAGAAGCTTTCTTTTTCTCTTCTTCTTCTGGGATCCCTATGATTCAAATGTTGGTGCATTTAATGTTGTCCCAGAGGTCTCTGGGACTGTCCTCAATTCTTTTCATTCTTTTTTCTTTATTCTGCTCTGCAGTAGTTATTTCCACTATTTTATCTTCCAGGTCACTTATGCGTTCTTCTGCCTCAGTTATTCTCGTATTGATTCCTTGTAGAGAATTTCTAATTCATTTATTGTGATGTTCATCATTTTTTATTTGTTCTTTAGTTCTTCTCGGTCCTTGTTAAACTTTTTTTGTATTTTCTCCATTCTATTTCCAAGATTTTGGATATTCTTTACTATCATTACTCTGGATTCCTTTTTAGGTAGACTGCCTGTTTCCTCTTCATATGCTTTGTCTGCTGGGTTTTTACCTTTCTCCTTCATCTGCTGCATATTTTTCTGTCTTCCCATTTTGCTTAACTTACTCTGTTTGGGGTCTCCTTTTCACAGGCTGCAGGTTCATAGTTCCTGTTGTTTTTGGTATCAGCCCCCAGTGGGTAAGATTGGTTCAGTGGCTTGTGGCAGGGCCTGGTGCCTGTTTTCTGGTGGGTGGGACTGGATCTTGTCTTTCTGGTTGGCAGGGCTGCGTCTGGTGGTGTGTTTTGGTGTGTTTGTGAACTTAGTATGTTTTTAGGCAGCCTCTCTGCTAATGGGTGGGGTTGTGTTCTTGTCTTGCTAGTTGTTTGGCATGGGGTGTCTAACACTGGAGCTTGCTGGCTGTTGCATGGAGCTGGGTCTTATCGTAGAAACAGAGGTCTCTGGGAGAGCTCTCTCTGACTGATATTACATGGGGCCAGGAGGTCTCTCGTGGTCCAATGTCCTGAACTCGACTCTCCCACCCCAGAGGCTCAGGCCTGACATGATGCCGGAGCACCAGTACCCTCTCAGCCACACAGCTCAGAAGAAAAGGGATAAACTAAATAAATAAAATAAAATAATTTAAATTAAAAAATTTTTAATTATTAAAATTAAAAATTTTAAAAGTAGTAAAAAAAAAAAAAGAGCAACCAAACCAATAAATAAATCACCATTGATAACAGGCGCTAAAAACTATACTGAGATAAACATAAAAATCAGAAACAAGTCAGTCACAGGCAGCAAACACCATGTCTACAATTTCTCCCAAATTCCACTGCCTCAATTTTGGGTTGATTTTTTGTCTATTCAGGTATTCCCCAGATGCAGCATACCTCAAGTTGATTGTGGAGATTTAATCCGCTGCTCCTGAGGCTGCTGGGAGAGATTTCCCTCTCTCTTCTTTGTTCCCACAGCTCCTGCGGTTCAGCTTTGCTTTTGGCCCCACCTCTGCGTGTAGGTCACCCTCAGGCTTCTGTTCCCTTCCAAACAGGAGGAGGTTAAAGCAGCGGCTGAATAGGGGGCTCTTTCTCACTCATGCTGCGGGGAGGGAGGGGTATGGTAGTTATAATTGGAATGCGGGGCGAGCCTGCGGAGGCAGAGGCCGGCGTGACATTGCAACAGCCTGAGGCATGCTGTGTGTTCTCCCGGGGAAGTTGTCCCTGGATCACTGGACCCTGGCAGTGGTGGGCTGCACAGGCTTCCAGTGGCGGGGGTGTGAATAGTGACCTGTGCTTGCACACAGGCTTCTTGGTGGCTGCAGCAGCCGTGTTAGCGTGTCATGCCTGTCTGTGGTGTCCGCGCTGATAGCCGTGGCTCGCACCCGTCTCTGGAGCTCGTTTATGTGGTGCTCTGCCTTCTGTGGGCAGACAGGGAAGGAATCTCCTCTCCCTGCACCCCGAAACAGTGGTCTCTTGCCTCTTAAAGTTCCATACTTTTTCCTGGACTCCCTCCTGGCTAGCTGTGGCGCACTAGCCCCCTCCAGGCTGTGTTCACGCAGCTAACCCTAGTCCTCTCCCTGGGATCTGACCTCCGAAGCCCGAGCCGCAGCTCCCAGTCCCCTCCCACCCCGACGGGTGAGCAGAGAAGCCTCTCGGGCTGGTGAGTGCTGGTCGGCACCGATCCTCTGTGTGGGAATCTCTCCGCTTTGCCCTCTGCACTGCTGTTGCTGCGCTCTTCTCTGTGGCTCTGAAGCTTTCCCCCCGCCACCCCCGTCTCCGCCAGTGAAGGGGCTTCCTAGTGTGTGGAAACGTTTCCTCCTTCACAGCTTCCTCCCAGAGGTGCAGGTCCTGTCCCTATTTTGTCTGTGTTTTTTCTTTTTTCTTTTGACCTACCCAGGTAGGGGAGTTTCTTGCCTTTTGGGAAGTCTGAGGTCTTCTGCCAGAGCTCAGTAGGTGTTCTGTAGGAGCTGTTCCATATGTAGATGTATTTCTGATGTATTTGTGAGGAGGAAGGTGATCTTCACGTCTTACTCTTCCGCCATCTTTTGGACTAGTCCCGATTATATTAAGTGACAATGGTCAATTACTTAGGTAATGGAATAATAGAAATAATAGCTGAAATTTGTGTGGTGCTTTATAGTTCATGTTACTTACAAAATGATTTTTGAAATCCTTAAGATAGAACCTAATGAAAACCTTCAGTCTCACAGAAGTTTTAGGGCAAGGCCACACAGCTGTCAGTTAAGACAATCCTACTTCTCACTGGAGATCTGTTAGTTCTTCTGTTACAATGCAGGTGAATCTCCCAATGTACAAGAATTATCAGAAGAAGAAGAAGACAAAAAAAGTAGACTGGTGGTCAATACAGGAAAAAGGAATTCTTTGTGACATAGGAAACTAAAATTAATGCCGAGTTTAAGGCATTTTTTATCACAAGCTCTTCTTTAGTTTTAAATGCTAAATTTGGGAAAGAACAAACATTTTGGATGGCTTCATGGGGACATACTGATTGGATTCAGTAACTTACCCAGGCCTAGTAAGAACATTTCTTTGTACATCATTGAAAAAAAGGAATTGACATTAATCAACATGGCTTAAAGGAAAGAAACAGTCAATATGTTTATTCTTTTATTATTCATTAAATATTTATTGAGCATTTATTTTGTTCTGGAGAGAAACAGACAAGAATCTCTGCCATCCTGGAGCTTAAATTCTGGTGGGGGAGAGGGTTTTATGTTATTACAGGCACTGTACTAGGTGCTTTCTATATTCTCTCAAAAGTCCCATAGCAACCTATGTTATTACCATTATTTCCCATTTGAAGTTGAAGAAACTGAGTCCCAGTAAGTTGTTCAAGATACACAACCAGGGCTTCCCTGGTGGCGCAGTGGTTGAGAGTCCGCCTGCCGATGCAGGGGACGTGGGTTCGTGCCCCGGTCCGGGAAGATCCCACATGCCGCGGAGCGGCTAGGCCCGTGAGCCATGGCTGCTGAGCCTGCGCGTCCGGAGCCTGTGCTCTGCAACGGGAGAGGCCGCGGTGGTGAGAGGCCCGCGTACCACAAAAAAAAAAAAAAAAAAAAAAAAGATACACAACCAGCAAGCAATAGGAGTTGGTAACAGTAGTTAAACCTTGCTCTGTCTGACCCCTTCACCCCATAGCTCCACTACTATACCATCACCCACGGTCACACTCTTTATGAGAATACGTTACCAAATGTCAGCATTTCGTAATGTTAGAACCTGTAAGTTTGCTCATGATTCAGTTGCTTTTTTTCAGAGAAGTCATTTTGTAGTATTAGGCTTGATCACCTCTTCAAAAGAAATTGCATCTGTTATGTTTAGCACAAGTGACTGCTTTCCCCTCCGTAACAACAGGAAGATTCTTAATGGGCAGTATCTTCAGAGTGGTGATTCGGATCAGCAATTTCCTCTTTAATCGTGTAGTGGGTGTAATAGCAAGGGACAGCCAGTTATAATCAGGCAGTGTCTGCCAAGGCTGACATTGGTGGGGGATGCTATAGAGGTATATGGATTTGGGGCAGGAAGAGTGTTCAGGAGATGACATCAAGAGGAAAAAAAGTAAAAATTAAAAGGGGGGAAGACAGTTTCACACGTTAACTGATTAAGCCACAGGGAAAAGTTCTGCTGATTATCAGCAGTGGCCTGTCACCAGGCTCTGCCCCAGCAGGTTAGAGTTGTTATTTTCCAAGTTGTAAAGACACCTTGTTTCTTGTCTGATTAAGGTTTTGATTACATCTTGCTTAAGAGAAGGAGGCATAATCGTGTTTAATGTGTGTATGGCCAAGCCTCAGACTAGTAGCTCGGGTATTATATCTAATCATTGCCTATATGAGTTTAGTATTGTTTTGAAGATTTTCTGTGATGGAATCATCACCATCATAATTTGTTTTCTATTTCATTCTTAGGGAAGTATGAGATTTTAGTGTAGTAGTGAAGAACCTCTGGCTCCGTAAACAGATAGCCTTGGTACCCATCTCTTCCTAGCTACAAAACCTTGGACGGATGACTTAATCTCTCATTGACTCAGTTTCCTCATCAGTTAAATGGAGATATCGATAGAACCTACTTCATAGGAATTTTTTGAGTAAAGCACTTAGACAAGTACCTGGACCATGGTAAACACTCTGTGCGTTAAGTGAACTGTTATTATGATTGTTCATGTTATTGTTATTATTACAGACTTATTATCATGGCATATTCAATTTGGTCACCATTATCCTCTTAGCATCAAATGGCAGATGAACAAGATCATTTACTTTTAGATTCTTATACTTTGCCTGTGAATGTTGAGAAATTTATATTAGCCATAAAAGAACTTGTGAATTAAATAAAACATTGCATGTGGTTATAGTCAGGCATTTAGGACAGAATATTTGATGTCTTAGTCCTGGCTGGTGTAACAAAAATACAATTGACTGGGTGGCTTAAACAAGAGAAATTTATTTCTCACAGTTCTGGAAGCTGGAAATCCAAGATCAGGGTATCAGCAGATCAGTGTCTGATGAGGGCATGTTTGATGATTTTCAGGGGGCCACCTTCTTGCTATATCTTCACAAGATACAGTGCCCATCGTATAAGGGCACTAATCCCATTCATGAAGTTTCCACCTTTGTGACCTAATTACCTCCTAAATTTCCCACCTCCAAATACCATCACATTGGGGGTTATCAGGACTTCAACATACAAACTTCGGGGGGACACAAGCCATTAGTCCACAGCACTTGGGGAGAAGCTTAGCAGAAGCAGCACAGGTAGTGGTGGGGCTCACCTCAAAGGTTGGGGCAGACCTTGGGGATATGCTTATCATCTGATCTTTTAGGCACCTTCCTGTGGCTTCTCTCTTGCTTATAGTCCTGGGTCAGTGCAGCTGCCGTGGCTCCTGTTTGTATGGGTGCGATGATTTAGACATGGAAATTAGTTGGGATATAAATTGGTAGGTGCAGATACAAAATGCTACTATGTGAGACCTATCCTGTAACCTCAACTATTTTTTGTTGTGCAGTCAGAGCGACAAAGAAGTGTATTGCAGTGCAGCTGCTACTAATTTCTTTTTCCTTTGTTTTACTTTGACATGACTGCCCCATTCTTTTAATTTGCTTTTTTATAAGCAATCCTCAGTCAGACAACCATGTCATGTTAGGCTTAAAATTAATCTCTATCAGGCTGAACTTTAACAGCCAAGAAAAATAAAAAATAAAAAGGAAAAGCCATCACCACCAGTATATTGAACATGTTACAAAATGAAGGAAGGAGAGGGGTAAATTAAGCACACTATTTATTGGTAAGGTGGAGTTCAGGGGGTGGGAGTACAATATGCCACACTGTCCGCGTAGAACAACAGTGATAGAAAAAAAAGGTATCATTTTTAACTGACTTGTTCTGTTGGTGATGGAGGCATTTCAGTGCACAGCCAGGAAAATAATAGGTTATTTTCACGATGGTAAAAGTTTAACAAATGCTCAGTCATTCACCTACATCATCACTGTCGTTGGCAAGAGCTTTACTGTATGCTATTGATGCCTTGCTTCCTTCTTATTGCCGTATTCTTTTCAGATTCAATCTGTCTGCATTGGGCCACTAAACATGTCAATTTGCTACCTATAGAGTTAGATTGCAATGCTCAGGCTGAAATGAGAGAGAAACAGATTTAGTGAAACTCAGAGTTGCGGGTTTCATGGATTTTTGTAGCAGGATGCACAGACTAAAACCCACTGATAAGATACACGCGATCACTTCTGAGTATCTCATAAAAAGTACATGGTATTAAGCAATTCATGGATGTTTATAGGGAAAATAGACTCAGCTAGATACTGATAGACCCCGTACATTTTCAGGAACTCAGACTGTCAGCCTGGGGTGTACGTGCTTATAATTAGGGCCATCATAATGGCCCTTGATTACTTCTGACACTGCTTGTTTAGGTGCTCTTAAGAGCTCAGCTAGTGAAGAAGAGGATAACTTTCAAATTATTTTCTGCCCCCATCCAACGGAAAGGAAGGATTTTTATTCTACAGTTGGGAGAGAGGTTTTTCTCTCTTCTGCAATTTTTAGGGAAGGTAACCTAAGGACAAGTTGACAGGGAAGGAGGGAAGAGCCAAGAGAATCATAGACAACAGGGGCAAGAGCCTTGATTTTCCCATTCCTGATGCACTCCTGCCTTTGGACTTCTTGCTGTATGAGAAGATAGATTGTCTGTTGTACTGTTGTGTTCGCTTGCTGCTGAAAGCATACTGTTAGCTAGATCGCCTTGGATGGTCTGTATTGTGCACTCAAATATGTAGTGTTACTTTAGGAAATAACTCTTGTCAGTTAGCTAGCATCTGACAGAGTGGAAATGATCTAGGGGGGAAGTGACTTACCTAAGGCTTAGCCAGGATTAGAGTCCTCATCTTCGGAACCCAACTCTAGCTCTCTTTCCCATTCATATCATAATCACTGTCATAATATAATAAAAAATAATAATTCTGGACTAGAAAGGAAAAAATGACTCTGGACTTAAGCCTCTGCTGTGTCGCTACATGATCTCGAGCAAGGCATCCCATCTCTGGGCCTCATTTTCTCCTCCATAGAACGGTTGTATCTGTTCATCTCCAAATTTTCTGGTATAAACCTTCTGATTCCATTAATTTTTTTCTCCATTTTGGACTTTTTTTCCGAAAATTATCTTGATCTTCACAAAAGAGCAACAGTTTCTTGCTGGGTTTTAGAGCTAGAGGAAGACTAGAAGGCAGAGAATAACAATTATGGGTAACATTGTGCTGGGTCTTTGAGGCTCTGAACTGCCAAAACAGTTATTTGAGGACTTCAGAGGTCTCATTGTCCTCTGGTTTCTTGCTGCCACCCCTGAACACTCCCAGATGGAAATGGTCTTTCTTCACCCGAGACTGCAAAGATGGATCTGGTTTCTAACCATTTCCCTCTGACCCTGGAGTAGTCATTGAAATCATTAGTGTTTTCTAATGACTTTTGGTGGGTGGAGTGGGTGGGAGGTAGTAATACTGGAGTTCAACAAACAGGAGATATCCAAGGTTAAAAATTCTAAGTTAAAAGTTGGAGTAATTTAGAGTCTTAAACATGAAGACCCCTATATTTTGACTGAGTATTGTAGGGACTTTAAAAAGATGTTTGACCTGTCCCTGGTCTTCTTTTGTAATCAATATTTTTCTCTTACTTCTTAAGCTGCTTCTTAGGGACTTTCAGTCCTAATTAATTTTGTTGAATTCGAAGATGACCCCCTCTTACTTCTGCATTTTGCGTGTTGTTTCACAAGACATTGCTTGCTTACTTGTTTTCTCTTCACTGTTAGGGGCATTCAGAGAGAGAGAGAGCATGGGGAGGGGAAGAAAAAGGTGGGTGCTAGGGTGCCAGTGCCTTTAATTATTGAACTTGGGGAGGAAAGGGTATTTTCAGTGTAGACACATGAAACTAGGAAGTTTACTTCTCATGGTAACTCTTATTCTCTCTCTAGAAAACATATTTCTTCATAGGAAAGTTACTATCCAATATGCGTACTACTCCTGTTCAGATGGGGAGAACCATTTATAGGTGATGCAGAATCATTAAAGCAATTAACATTGCCTTGAGTCACATTTGTATAGTAGAAAGCATACCAAGTGCCAATCAAGAAATTTTTTTCTGCTTGAAAATATTATAGACAAGTTCTCAAAGACTGTTACTCTACTACCCTCAGAGAAGTTTGTTCTAGCATGATACTTGATAAATACTCTTTTTCTAGATGTATTCTATTCATTTAGTGATTCATTCAGCAAATATTTATTGAATACTTACTGTGTGCAGAGTGCTGGCGACATAGCCGTGAAAACGTTGACACGGGGCTCTTACCATCAAAGGGCTTTCATCATGGTGGGAAAAACAAATTGAACAGTTGCAAGGGCTTGTTATAGAGCTTGAAATACTTCTGTATGGCAGAGACTTACATGTGAACACAACCTGTTTACAAACATGGATTTAGACAATTTTGAGAGAGGAGAACACAGGTTGAGAAGGATCTGTGTGAGAAATTCTCCCTGTTCTCAGAAAAAGTACAGTCAGCCCTCCACATCCATGGATTCAACTAACCATGGATTGAAAATTTTTGAAAAAAAATAAAATTTCCAGAAAGTTCCAAAAAGCAAAACTTGAATTTGCCATACTTGGCAAGTATTTGCATAGCCATTTACATTGTATTTACATAGCATTTAGACTGTATTAGTATTATAAGTAATCCAGAGATGATTTAAAGTGTATGGGAGGATGTGGCTAGGATGTATGCAAATACTATGCCATTTTATATAAGGAACTTGAGCATCCATGGATTTTGTATCAGAACCAAGTATCCAAGGGACGAATTCTGGGGACAACTGTATGCACTTTTCACATCTGGCCATGGCTATTTGACTTGAAGACTTAAACGATTTTTAATATAGATCTGGACTCCTGTCATGAGATATAAAAATGAAAATACCCCCAAATTGGAGCTTTGTTCTAGAGTGTTTTTTATAATTAAAGAGTTTGTTTTACATTAGTTTTGGAAATTCTTTAAAAGTATATTTCTTCAATTGCCTATAATTTACACCAGCTCTGTGTTTCTTAGACTCAGATATAAACAAAGAAACAAATTATTTTTTCATTCATTTAACATTTTTTTAAATCTTGTTAGCAAGTAATTCTACTTGATATTTTCCACAGATTCAGCTTTACTCTTAAAAACACACACACACAGAAGAAAAAAGAAAAAAGGCCAGACAACGATGAATTATTAGAACTTCTGAAAGTTTCACCACTCTTTCTTATCCTTTCGGGTGACTGCTGCCAAAGAATGAAATCAGTTAAATTACCCTTTTGTGTGTGTAATTCAAGGTTAATAACTGGCGAAAGAACTTGTGATCATTAGGTGAGCTTTCTAATTTTACAGATGATAGGGATCCTCTCCTTTTAAATGAGTATTATTCATTTAATAACTAAAGAGTTGCTGTGTTTCTCTCATTTGGTTGTAGAAGCTTGCTGCTTTTTAGTCTGGTTTACTCATCAAGACCCTACTAAAATGTGCATGTTCTGCATGTGTGCTCCTCCCTCACCCCGTCAGTGAAGCTCTGCATGTTCTGCTCCCCACTCCACCCCATGGTTTTGTGTAATTTTATTATTACACATCGTTCATATAGCCATCTTTCTGCTAGATTATGAGCTCCCTCTGCCAGAACAGTATCTTTGTAAATCCAGTGCCCAACACAGTGCTTGGCATATAGTAGGTGCTCATATCTATCTAATGAGTGAATGAAATGTTACCTTCTGAAGAACAAAACATAGTTACACACACACACACACACACACACACACACACACACACAATCAGCAAATAGGCATTAAATCCCTGTTGTATATAGGGTTGCCACTGGGCCCGTTGAAGGTACTAAATATATAGGGCCCCTCCCCGACCTTTGGGAAAAGGTTACAATTTCATTGGAATCTAAATGCACACAAGCATACCTTGTTTTATTATGCTTTGCAGATACTGTGTTTTTTACAAATTGAAGGTTTGTGCCAACCCTGCATCTAACAAGTCTATTGGCACCATTTTTCCAACATTTGCTCACTCACTTCACGTCTCTGTGTCTTATTTCAGTAGTTCTTGCTATATTTCAAACTTTTTCTTTATTACTGATTCATTATGGTGATCTTTGGTCAGTGATCTTTGATGCTACTATAGCAAAAAAGATTACAACTAGCTGAAGGCTCGGATGATGCTTAGTATTTTTTTTTCTTTTGGCAATAAAGTGTTTTTTAATTAAGGTATGTACATTGTTTTTTAAGACATAATGCTATTGCACGCTTACTAGATTACAGTGTAGTGTAAACATAAATTTTATATGCCCTGGGAAACCAAAAAATCCATGAGACTCACTTTATAGTGACACTTGCTTTATTGTGGTGGTCTGGAACTGAACCTCTAATATCTCTGAGGTCTGCTTGAGTTTGTGAAAAAGGTGCCATAACTAATAACATGTATATCAAAGGTGTGCTTTGTACAGAGACCAAAGGATAACCTCTGCTATAGGATTCTTGGAGGCCCAAGGATCCCCCCTTCACTAAGGAGAATCAGGCACTTCTTCACAGAATAAATGGAACTTCAGCTCAGCTTTGAAGGAGTGGGTAAGGTTTATGCCAGAAGGCATCATAGGTGGTGGTTGTGTCTAGTGGCTTCCATCGAGGTCTTCATTAATTATGTGCCAGGCAGGGTTCAAGACTGATTGTGCAACCTCACCCAGCATGGGTTAAGGAATAGGTTTTACTAGGGAAATGGAAAACTTACACAGCTAAGTCAGGACGAGAAAAAAGGACGGCACAGTTCCCCCAGTTCTCCCATCATGCCACAGAGATGTATACTGGGTTTGGGCTTTGCAAGCCTGCAGTGTGGGTTTGAGTTCTCTTGTCATTCTGCCTTACCATAGAGTGAGAATGAGAAGGCAGCCTTGGCATTGGAGGAATACTTAGGCTGCTTGGTTCCAGACAGTTCACTTTGATGTCCCAGCTGTCTACAGAAGTTGTCTAAGTCCATCTGCTGGACTAGATGCTTTCAAACCCATGGCAAGTTTCAGTTTCCTCTTCTGAGGGAGGAAGCCACCAGGGCTGTGGATAACTGATCTGAAGTACAGTCCCTTCTGCTGGGAAAAAGGTGTTCACTTGCCCCAGCTAGTTTGTCTTCCAGGTGACACTGTGTGAGCGCTGGGGCCACCATCAGATAATCCTGCTCATTGCACCACAGTGGTTGGATAGTTTGGGCCCCAAAAGTAAAGACCTCAATTCAAATCCCTGCTTGCCCACTTACTGGCTACGTGACCGTAGGTTTTTAACCTCTCTAAGCCTCAATATGCTGAAATGTGAAATTAGGATAATAATAATTCATTCTTCATAGTATTGTAATGAGACTTAAATAAAATAGACATTTAATACCTAGTAAGTGTTCAGTGGACATTAGCTGAAAAGGAAGGATAACTATCCTCCAAGGGAGGAAATAGTGAGAATGTTTGTATGGGAGCAGGCGTGTTCTGGGGACAGTGGGAGGACCAGTTTTGTCTGGGAAAAGGCTCATTTTGGGGAGAATAGGACTGGATTTGTGGAGGGCCCTTAATGCAAGTTAAAGAACCATCTTCCAGTCAGTTTGGAGCCACTGGAGATTTTCTTGTCAAACCATGATATGTCGAGGAATTTTTCAGAAAAATAATGTGGTGGTAGGCATTCCAGGTATATTAAAAGGTAAAGAAACTGAAAGCAGGAAGACCTTGTAGGTTAGAAGTAATTTATTTTCCAGCAAGCTGCAGATTTGAGTTGTGTGAACTTTGACTTCCATTTGGTTTACCATCAGCCTTCTTCCGGTTAGTTGTAATCTTAGTTGCAATATGCCTTCAAACCTGTGTCCATCTGCTGCTGTTCTTTGCGTGCAGAGTTTGAAGCTTAGCATTTTAAAAACAAAGGGTTTAAAAAGTCATCTAAGTTATTTTTAATAGGATACAGTAACAGATTAAAAAACACTATAAGACTATAAATATAAAAGGCATTTCTTTGGGCTTCCCTGGTGGCGCAGTGGTTGAGAGTCCGCCTGCCGATGCAGGGGACACGGGTTCGTGCCCCGGTCCGGGAAGATCCCACATGCCGTGGAGCGGCTGGGCCCGTGAGCCATGGCCGCTGGGCCTGCGCGTCCAGAGCCTGTGCTCCGCAAAGGGAGAGGCCACAACAGTGAGAGGCCCGCGTACTGCAAAAAAAAAAAAAAAAAGGCATTTCTTTGAAGTGGATTTTGGTGATTTCCCACTAAATTGAATTGACAACCTGAGAAATGATGCTCCCCTTTTCAAGAAATAATTATTTTTAATGTAATAAGCCAGAGTTTTATAAAAGTTTGCAGTTTAGCATTCTGTTTTCCAACCCTGCGCAGTGTAGTGCTTGATAGAAAGTGAACAAGAAATGATGGATAAATGAATGAATGAAATGATGGGTTGCAATGAAGTTCAGAATTATTGGCCTTTACCGTATGGGACTGTGACTGATGGAGCATGATTGCCTAATGTGTCTTCCCCCATCACCACCAGTGGACCGTGGGCCTCTTGACTCAAGACTGTGCCTCCCTTGTTCTCCCTGTATCTCCATTTCCTAACTCCTATGCCTAGGATGGTCTTTCATTATTTCTTGAATAAGTGAATCTGCCCCTGAAATAGGATTAATTATGGGATTTTGAGAGTATGTCACCAATAAAGGATTATTTCTGGGCCTTGGGCCACTCACTTAAGATCTCTGAGTCTTAGTTTCCTTAGCTGTAAAAATGTGTATAACACCTATTTTGCTAATAAATGATAGGTTGAAATATAATACAAATACTTCAGAATTTTAATAATTAAGTCTGCTAAATATGCAACTGATTCAGGGACTTGTCTCCTGAGTGATGCCCGTGAGCCATCCCAACAATGAGATGTCAATAAGGAAATGACCACTTTCACAAGGAAACTGTGATGCACAAACCAACCCACCTTAGGGTCTGAATTTGGAGCCATTTTATTTTCTTATTCATGTAAAACGAAGAGAAATAGTTACTCGGGGATATTTCAAGTTGTAAAACTAGTAATCTCTGACAATGACGTAAATTTTGCACTCCTGCCTCAGTGGTTTTCTGTTAAAATATCAGAGAAAAAGAACTTTTAAGAGAATCAGAACAGTATTTTTCTTACCCTGCATCCTTATGACAGCCCAGCTGTGGTGTTTACCAAACCATATTTCTGTGGTAGATAAACAGAATGTAGACGGCTTGGAGATGTGAAAAATGAACTTTCCAGCAAGGGGATGGGTAACTTGAGATTGACTTGACTGCCATTCAAAACATGCAGTGTTGGTCAGGGCTTAAATT
The DNA here is from genome assembly GCF_964165515.1 of Mesoplodon bidens. Classification (NCBI taxonomy): domain Eukaryota; kingdom Metazoa; phylum Chordata; class Mammalia; order Artiodactyla; family Ziphiidae; genus Mesoplodon; species Mesoplodon bidens. The sequence continues at coordinate 87,864,061 of NC_138166.1, forward strand.
TATCTGATAATTTTAAGAAGGAATAATTTGGGGCTAAAATAGAACTTAGCATTAGATAGGACCCTTCAGTTTTCCTAAGTAAATATGCAGCTGAGTGGCGTTTGATGTCAGGATTGGTGTTTTGTTCTGTTCCTTTTGCTTCTGGTAGACACGCCCTTGCATTTACCATCTACATCCAATTAAGGGAAAATGGAGAACTTGAAATTCAGAGACCTCATTCTTCTTGTCACTAAATTAATGGACTGGCCTTGGTTTGGGGTAGACATGGGAAAATGTGGAGGTTCATTTCCATTTTTTCATTAAGATTAAGAAACACAACCATATTTTGCACATTTATCAGCAGTGGCATCACCTTGCAGTTTACTATTTTCCATACTCTTAGGAGCTTATTATAGAGAAAAATACTTTGAAACATCATCAAGCATACTTTCTGAGTGTTACCTATTTGGGGCTCATATAATATCCTTAGGGAAAGAGCTAGGAATCAAAACTGATAATTGGAACCATTAATAAAATAGAGAATCTCTTTTAATAAAGAGGCAGTGTGGTGTAGCACAAACATTGATACGTTTGCAAGTCAAGAGGTCTCATTCCTATTCCTAATTTTGTTACTATGTCAGAGACCAAATTTTTATCACGTTGGATATAGGCCATTGTAAGATTTAGAAACAGAAAGAAGCAGACATAATATGATGCTGAATGTAAGATGGAGGAAATTTTTGAACCTTTGTAGTCAGCCAGGTCTTTTTTTTGACCTCCTACTGAGTCGAGTGTCTCTCTTACTTGTAACCACTGGGAAGGTATACATGGTAAGATGTTTGCTGGGAGACAGTTTTCCATGGGTTTCTTTTGTTTCTCCACATCTCGTGGACAGAATAGCATGGCACCCTTTTTGGGGGGATTATCTTCTCAAGGACAGTTGTACAGTGAACAGCCTTGGAAGAAGAAGTAGTGTCTCTCCTCTGGAGCAAAGGGCATGGTTGTTTACTGTCCAGTATCAAAAATAATGGCTCCCTCCAGGGCGCAAAGATTGGGCAGGTTTGCTTGCAGCCCATTATAAAGAACCTCAGGATTCCCCTGTTGTCCCGTTACCCGCTATGTGTCATGTACTTAGTTGACCCTCATCACATGGCTCCATGGCATTTGGGCCTCAAGGAACCTGAACAAAGAAGTGATGGTACTCTGGCTCCTATTATTGCTGAAAGTAATGAAATGTACTTTGTCTCTGACCCACGGAGCTTTTTTCTTGGGCCAGCATCCTTGAAACTGTGACATGCTAACTTCTTAGCTTGTGAGTAGGGTAAAAACTCAGACCCTTCTCGTTCTTGACAGAATAGAGTTTGAACATATTGATTGGGAAGTAAGATACATAGATGAAGTTATGCATCTGGTGAAATTGGCAACTTCATGTGAGTTCTGGCCCAAAAGAAGAGGGCAGAACTCAAGATAGAAAATGTAACTTCACGATTTCTTGCTAAACAGGCTTTACCTATTATCCCATTTGAGACTTGTGTTAAAATCATTGTTGCATTGCCAGAAATGTTAGACATCTACGGATAATGCACTTTGATTCTGAGAGGTTAACACCAAAAAACTAGAGAAAAACAGTTTCTTTGGCCACACATAATCAGCTGCTTTACCTGAGTTCATTAAATTCCTGTTGCTTCTACCTTTATCTAGGTTTCAGGGGGGAAATCAGAGGCTCTTTCAATGAAGGAAAATAGTTAATTTCTTTCTCCTTTAGGAAAAAAATCAAGATTCTGCAGAATGAGGAATGTTAAAAAAGAAATAAATGGAAAAGGAAAAGGAAGCTGGCTATTGTTAGATTCTGCTTTGAGCAATTATATGTCTCTATCAGTAGCCAATTTGGAAACATTATTGAAACTTCAGGTTTTTGATATAATATAACTGATGCAGTAAGCAGAGGTGATAACCGTTAGGTACATCACCTTGAATTTTAAGCATTTTAAAGGTCACTGGGAAAGGGAAGATAATCCATTAATTTTTACTAGAGTGTTCATTTAAGTTTCTCCTGTGAAAATCAATGTAAAATTTCCCTGCCATTTAAAATGCAGATTGGTGTATAATATCATTACTCCCAACTACCCTAAATTGTTGAATTTTTAAACAAGCAGGCTTTTGAATTATGCCCTGACCACATAAATTCAGCTTCTCACATTGGATTATTGCCATATGGAAGCAGTAGCAGGAAAAATAAATTTATGTCAGTCTGAATTCTACTTCTGCATTTATTATTTAAGCTGTTCTTAACCTTTTCCTAGGTCAGTGATCATCTCATAGATTTGCTTTTATGCGTATGCCTCAGAGAATAAAGATTCCTTCCCTTATGAGTATTATTTATGAGTGAAATGTTACTTCTCTGTTTACATTAGTTATCTTAAATTATTTACCTGCTTTGGAATTCATTTGTTGCAGATTAGCAAGATGAAAGCTGTCAGATGAGCGAATATATTTGTGCTACTTATCTGTTGCCCATTAAAGTAGCTGAATTGGGGTTTTTGGCAAAAATAAAAAGTCTGTTTTAGGAAAGGTGGGGGGGATAAATCAGGAGTTGGAGATTAACATATACACACTACTGTATATTAAATAGATAATCAACAAGGACCTACTGTATACCACAGGAAACGCTACTTAATATTCTCTAATAACCTCTTTGGGAAAAGAATCTGAAAAAGAATGGATATATGTAGGTATATAACTGAATCACTTTGCTGTACACCTGAAACTAACACAACATCATAAATGAACCATACTCCAATATAAAATTAAAATTTAGATTAAAAAAAAAGTCTGTCTTATAGGACAGAAAAGAAGGGAGAAGAGGCCAGGTGGTCCGTAACAAATTCAGCCCTGCTGCATCTGGTACCAACTGGCCCTGTAGCAGCTTTCACTAAACCTTGAGCAGTTGCATTCACCTTTCCACCCCTTATGTGTTTCCTTCATTAAATCCTAGGAGGAGGTGGTTAGGGTGGAGAAGCAGAACACAGTTTAAAACAAGAGAAATAGTATCTCCCTCTGGGTAGCCGTATGACTTGATGGCTAATAATATAATAATAATATCTTGAACTACTAAAGAAGTTTACTTTCTTTCCATAATGACTTATTCAAAATTAACAAAGCCCTGACTTATATAAACAAAAAAAATCTTACATGTAATCACTAGTCATGTCAATCTAACTTATGTGAGAATTGAAAACCCCATTATCATGATTAATAATGAACCTAGGCTGGCAGATTTAACGATGCTAAATTTTGCCCTTGGGCTGGTAAATTTAATCTGAGGCCTTGGGCTGCTAAGTCAGATCTGGTTTTCCCAAGCTGATATTTCCAGTCTTACAGCCTTTCTTGTTGAACAGCTTGGGGCAGAGAGGACTCAATTGGACCTGTTGAGAAAATTTCACTTTAACAATTATTCCAAAGTCAGCTGAAAAGAGATCTCAGCAAAACTAAGGTTTGGTGGAAGTAAAAGACAAAATTAAAAAAAATTTTTAATGAAGTATAATTGGTTTACAATGTGTTAGTTTCTGGTATACAGCAAAGTGATTCAGTTATATGTGTGTGTGTATATATATGTATATATATTTTTTTCATATTTTTTTCCATTATGGTTAATTACAGGATATTGAATATAGTTCACTTTGCTATATAGTAGGATTTGTTGTTTATATATATAGTAGTTTGTATCTGCTAATCCCAAACTCCTAATTTATCCCTCCCCCACCCCCTTTCCCCTTAGGTAATCATAAGTTTGTTGTCTATGTCTGTTCGTTTCTGTTTTGTGAGTTCACTTGTATTATATTTCAGATCCCACATATAAATGGTATCATATTAAAGACAAAATTTTAAACCCACATCTGGAAGATAGGTCAGTGAGGCAGATTTCAAAGCAGAACCTCTTACATCTGAATTCTTCTGGAGCCTCTTCTCCAGGGTGTTCCCATTTATTCATTCCCTCATTCATTCATTCAATAAATATTTATTGAGTTCCTGCTGTGTACCTGGCATTGTTCTAGTCTCTGGGGGTACGTCAGAGATCAAAACAGATAAAATTCCTGCTTTTTGGAGCTCATACTCTAGTGGGGAAGCACAGATATTAATAATAATTATTAATATATCTCATTTTATTGGTGAATCATAAAATATAGATATAATAGGTCAGCTGTGACACATGCCATAAGGACAGATAAAGTGGACTAATAGGCTAGTTAGGAAAGGGATCTCTGTGAAAGTGCCAGAGCAGAGGCTAAGGGAAGTCAGGGTATGATTCCTGCAGATATTTGGAGACAGATGTTTAGACAGAGGGAACACTGGGGGCAGAGTGCCTGAGACGAGTGCATGCTTGGCATTTGGATGGCACTGTGAAGACCCATATGATTAGAGCACAGTGAGGCAGAGAGTGAGAGGAGATGGGGACAGAGAAGTGGTGGGGCACTGGGGGTAGGAGATGATCTTAGTAGGCCTTAGCCAAGACTTTGACATTGAATAAAAAAAGAGGGGCTTCCCTGGTGGCGCAGTGGTTGAGAGTCCGCCTGCCGATGCAGGGGACACGGGTTCGTGCCCCGGTCCGGGAGGATCCCACATGCCGCGGAGTGGCGGGGCCCATGAGCCCGCTGAGTCTGCGCGTCCAGAGCCTGTGCTCCGCAACGGGAGAGGCCACAACAGTGAGAGGCCCGCGTACCACAAAAAAAAAAAAAAGAAATTACTGGAGGGTTTAGAGAAGTAGAGGGAAATGACCTTAGATTTTAAGGCAATGCTGAACAACAGAATTTTATGTGATGATGGGAATGTTCAAAAATCTGCAGTGTTGGGCTTTCCTGGTGGTGCAGTGGTTAAGAATCCGCCTGCCAATGCAGGGTACACGGATTCGAGCCCTGGTCTGGGAAGATCCCACATGCCACGGAGCAACTAAGCCCGCGAGCCACAACTACTGAGCCTGCGTGCCACAACTACTGAAGCCCGCACGCCTAGAGCCTGTGTTCTGCAACAAGAGAAGCCACTGCAATGAGAAGCCCGCGTACCGCAACAAAGAGTAGCCCCCGCTCGCCACAACTAGAGAAAGCCCGCGTGCAGCAATGAAGATCCAATGCAGCCAAAAATTAATTAATGAATTAATTTTTAAAAAATCTGCAGTGTTCAGTAAGGTAGCCACTAACCACTTGTGGCTCTTGAGCACTTGAACTGGGGCTCATGTACCTAAGGAACGGAATTTTTTGTTTAATAACATTTTAATTTGAATAGCAACATGTGCTTAGTGGCTAGCATATTGGACAGCAGGATTTTACGTTTTCACTGGTTGCTTTGTGGAGAATGGAGTATGGGGAGGCAGAAGGACAGAAGCAGGGAGAAGGCCTTAGAAACTATTGTAGTAATCCAGACCGGGAATTAGCAAATACTTTAGGTTTTGCAGGTCATTCAGTCTCTGTTGCAACTACGCAGGTGCATCATGGGAGCATGAAAGCAGCATAGACAATATATAAATGAGGGTTCTCCTGGTGGCGCAGTGGTTGAGAATCCACCTGCCAATGCAGGGGACACGGGTTCAAGCCATGGTCCGGGAAATTCCCACATGCTGCAGAGCAGCTGAGCACGTACGCCACAACTACTGAGCCCACGTGCCACAATTACTGAAGCCCACGCGCCTGGAGCCCATGCTGTGCAACAAGAGAAGCCATCGTAGTGAGAAGCCCGTGCAACACAATGAGAGTAGCCCCCTCTCGACGCAACTGGGGAGAGCCCACGTGCAGCAATGAAGACCCAATGCAGCTAAAAATAAATAAATAAGTTTATTTAAAATATTATTTAAAAAAATATATAAATGATCTAGAATGGGTATGTTTCGATAAAACTTTATTTATTACTAGGTCATTGGCCCCTGGGCTGTAGTTTGCCAACCCCTGATGTGGACAGGAGATGGTAGTGACTTGGATTAAGCTGTACTTCAAAGGTAGAGTTGACAGGGTTTATTAGCAGACTGCATGAGAAGCATGAAAGAGAAGACTCATAACTTGAAAGTGTCATCTGCATTTGGTAAAATCGAGTTGCCATTTACTAAGATGGAGAAGACTCAGATAGGAGCAGATTTGGAAGGAGAAACCCAGTTCAATTTGGCCTTGTTAAGTTTTAGATGTTTGGTAGGCATCCAGGGGGTATCTAGGGTTGAGGAGAGAGATGGACTGCAGAGATCAATTTGATAGTCATCAAAAATAATGGTATTAAACCTTATCATAGATATGAACAAGGTCTTCTGGAGTGAGAGTCTGACAAAGAAGAGAAAATGTCTGAGGACTGATCCCTGGCATACTGCAGTGTGTAGAGGTAAAACAGATAAGGAGAACCCACCAAAGTAGACAGTGGGATAGGTCTAAACACTAGAAATGATTGTCCTAGCAACCAAATAAAAACACGTCAAAGAGAGATCCATCAATACTTATCAAATGCTCTTGGGGCATAGTAGACACATATTTATTTGTGGAGTCAAGGAATCATTGGCCACACTCTATACTGATAGCTGTTGAGTTGTAACATACAAGCCCTCTGTTCAGAAGCCTTTAATGGCTCCCCTTTGCTGACACAAATCAAGTCCAAGCCTGACCAGGAATTTGTATTTCAATATGGCTGTGAGCCAAGCTGCACATCACTTTACAGGTCTCTGGTAAGCCCTGCAATTTTACATTTCCTTATTTACTTGTTCTGTTCAAATTCCTTTATGTTTGGAATGCCATTCTGTCCCTCCTTACCTGTTGAAATCTTGGCAGTCTGTTAGGGGCCAACGCCAATATCCTCTTCTCCATGAATACCTCCCCCTTCCTCCATCTCTCTCTTCTCATCCTTTTTTTTTTTTTTTAAGATTTATTATTTATTTATTTATTCATTTATTTATTTATCTTTAGCTGCATTGGGTCTCAGTTGCAGCATGCAGGATCTTAGTAGAGGCACGCGGGATCTTTCGTTGTGCCACACGGGCTTCTCTCTAGTTGTGGTGTGCGGGTTTTCTCTTCTGTAGTGGTGGCGTGCAGGCTCCAGAGCACGTGGGCTCTATAGTTGTGGCACATGGGGTCCAGAGCACGTGGGCTTTGTAGTTTGTGGAACGCAGGTGCTCTAGTTGAGGCGTGCGAGCTCAGTAGTTGTGGCACGTGGGCTTAGTTGCCCCGCAGCATGTGGAATCTTAGTTCCCTGACCAGGGGTCAAACCCATGTCCCCTGCATTGTAAGGCAGATTCTTTACCACTGGACCACCAGGGAAGTCCCTTCTCACCCATTCTTAAATCTTTGTCTTGGCTTTACTTACATTCCTTCTGCTTTACATTTGATTCCAGTTGTTTGTTTTAATTCCCATATGATATTTTAGATTCCCTGTAAGCTGGAGCATGGCACTAGAGTAGACTGATTATAAGAATGGTATAAAACAGACTTGTTTTAAAATACCAGCTCTTCCGTGACTGGCTTGTGACTTTGCTAAGTAACTTAAATTCTTGGAGGCGCCATTTCTGCACCTGTAAATTTAGATAAATAAAGTTTCTTGAGAATTAAATGAGATGGTTGTATTAAATTTATACATTTATTGCATTTACACTTTGTCAGATTAAAGCTAATTTTTTTCAGTGGAAACAATTTAACAAATAAGTTTCTGCAACGGAAAATCATCAAGAGATTGTTGTTGTTATCTCAATGAAAGTTTATCACTTTCACTTGTATATACTTCCTCTTGAATTATTTACACCGAAAGGATTAAGCATTAACTTTTATGCCTTAAGTTAATTACAGGTGAATTCTTTCTCTCTGTCTCTCTTTTTTTTGTTTTTTTTATTTTACAATCTTTGTTGAAGTTCCTTTAAATAATTGCCACTTGACAGTTTATTAACTTGATAACATGTGAATATCCGATTCTTTCTTTGTCCCCAAATGCTACTTTTCTTGTTAATCAACAGAACATCTCTGAATGAGAAGGAGCTGCAGCTCAAGTCAATATTTATAACCTTTTAATTAGACCTTAAAGTCTTATGTTGAAAATTTATGGTAGTGCATCAGGTGGAAAAAGGGAAAGTGACGTGGGGAGCTAAACCTTTGCTTAGTGGCTTTGTGAAGCTTCAGCAGTAAGAAGCATAGTTACTCTTTCCCCAAAATAACTGTTTGCTAGGGAGTTGTCTTGAAAGAATTGTTTCTGCCACAGTACGTACTGGGGAAAGTTTTACTGAGACTTTCCATTGATTTTGCCACATAGTGTTTATTGAAGATAGCTTTTTATTTCAGGACGTAGATGACATTGGAAGTTATATACTGTCTCAAACCTTTTTGACTGTATTGAATGAACCAAAGAGTACCTTCCCTTGTCAGATTTGAGCTGGATTTTCTGTCTTTGGAAAAAAATGGTTGTATTTTCTGACAGTTTGTCTTGATATTATTAGGTGCAAACTTTCCTTACTTCATTGCCTTCTAGCTGTTTGTAACCTACATTATGTCCCCCTATAACATGATGTAAAATGTGTCTATTCTATAAACTCCTTCTGGGCTCTTAACCCTCTTTTTACTTAGCTTATAACAATAATAAGAATGACTTTTATGTACAGGCCATTTTATTAAGAACCTTGAGGATATTCTAAGATATGATCTGCTCTATAGTATCCCTTTATCTTGAATTTTGTCCATTCCAATGTTTAGACCTTTATTAATAGGAACTCTCAACCTTTTGAGGAAACTTACTTCATCATTCAGTGAAATTGCCTTTTAAAAAGCACTTTTTTTTTTTTTTTTTAGGCAAACACTCTGTCTCCTAAAAGCCTTACCTGCCCATGGCAGTTCTAGCCTTTGGGTTTTTAAGGAAAATAGTCTAATCCCTCTTCCACAAAACAACCCTTCAGATATTTGGATGACAAGAACATAGTTCCATAAACCCTGTAGTTTCTCAGATAATGTTGGTTATTGATGAATTTTCTCCCTTTATTTTTCCTTAGAATTAGTTTCAAGAAAAGTTACAGATAATAAATGCAAAAAACTTCATTTCTAACTACAAACTTGGGGCAGGCTATAAAAAGAAATGTGGGGGGCTTCCCTGGTGGCGCAGTGGTTGAGAGTCTGCCTGCCGATGCAGGGGACACGGGTTCGTGCCCCGGTCCGGGAAGTTCCCACATGCTGCGGAGCGGCTGGGGCCGTGAGCCATGGCCACTGAGCCTGCGCGTCCGGAGCCTGTGCTCCGCAACGGGAGAGGCCACAACAGCGAGAGGCCCACATACGGCAAAAAAAAAAAAAAAAAAAAAAAAAAAAAGAAATGTGGGAATGATTGACAGGTGGCTTGGTTACTTTCTGTTGAGTAAATACATGCTATGCCATTAAAAACAAATATTGTTTTTAAAAGACAGTAATTGCACTAGTGTACTGCATAATTGTTAAAGCACTACTGTTTGTTTGTTCATCACTAATCAATGGATTTGGACTTGACAAATCTTGCAGACTGTTGTATGAAGGAATGGGGAAGAGAGAAATATATAGAAGATACTTCGAGGTAAATACTTATTTAGCTAGGAAGAGACATTAATGTCAGTTCCCTGCATATTAGGGAGTCGTGAAAAGGACTCATCGTGCTTCCTAATGAAATGATGTTATCTGGCCTGCCTGGAAGGGAGTGCTTACCTACAGGGTATCTTCCTGGTCCCTTGGGGTGCAGTAAGATTTACGCAGACTTTCCTTATGTTATTTTTAGTTAGCTCTAGATTCTTATATATGACTTAACAAGTCTTCTTTTTCTAGCTTCATACAAATGTTTTTTATTAAAATTTTTTTTAAAGAATTGAAACAAAATCAACTTTTATGATTCTCCTTTTCTAAATACTCTCATGAATTCAGGAGATAGGCTCTCCCCTTACTACAGAAGACTAAGAAAATTTCCTTTTCTGGGTCTAAAAATAGCTTAGTCTCTTGATCGATGGAATAAGATTAATTAAATCTTAATCTGGAAACCTCCCAGGGGAAGATATAAAGTAATTGACCTCTAGAAATTAAATGTTATAGCATTCAAATGAATAATCATTGACTATTGTGATTACTTTTCTTAGGTTTAAGTGAAGGGAATACATGATGTAGGCTTTTGACCAAATAACAGCATGTCTTTGATTTTCTGTTATTCTAAGAATGCTGCTATTTCTGACAACCATAAAGCAAGAGAAATTGCAAAAAGGAAAAAAAAACACACTATAGATCTTAAAGGCAGATAAAGCATCTTTTTAGTGACCTTCTTTCTGACCTATATACTACAAATGAGATGATTGGAAACAGGGTAACAATTATTGGTGACAATAATGGGAATCTTTTTAAATGGGTTTCAAATTATATTCTCTACCTGGACAAGGTTCTTATAGGGGAAATCCTAAAGGTTAGCAAGAAGAATCCCCAAGTACAGAGTTTTAGGATTACTTGCCTATGATGACCCTTTACTGAAATGTTCTAAATTTCCATTCTTCCTTTCAGACAAATGATAGATAGCTAAGATGTTATTAATGGTGCCGTATCTGCTGAGCATGGCTCCAAGGGAAAAAAACACAGCTTTTTGATAAAATCAAGTCAACTTGGTGAGCTACCACGTATTTTAGATTTGGCATATCCCAAGTTTTCTGGATACTTGTTTGGATGTGTTTATAAACCATTAGTTTTCCTTCTCTCACCTCTCTTCCCTCCCTCTCTTCCTACTGTTCTTTGCTAAATTCTTTTATTTATTAAAAGTTTTAAGAAATTTATTGAAGTTTAGTTGATTTATGATATATGTTTCAGGTGTACAATGAGTGATTCACAATTTTTAAACATTATACTCCATTTATAGTTATTATAAAATATTGGCTATATTCCCTGTGCTGTACAATATATCCTTGTACCTTATTTATTTTGTTATTTGCTAAATTCTGAACATGCAGAAAAGAATAAAAAGACCAGTCCTTATGCTCATGGAGCTTGCAATCCAAAACATTTTGGAAGAAGTGTCCAAAAAAACCAATATTGAATATTAAATGATTTAGAATTATGTGCTTTCTTGATTTTTTCCCTGTTCTGTATGGATTAACTCACATTAACAGATTATGGTGAGCTTTAGTCATTTCATGTTAATGCTATGAAAGACATAAGCCTTTAGTAAGATTAAATATTCTCCTTTTCTCTCTTAGATTTCATTTGACTTCACAAGATGTACTTGATAATCATTGCAAAGCGAATCTAGTTCTTCAAATGAGAAATGAGATTCAGTTTTTTCTTTTAACTTCAGATTTTACTTAATGTATGAGTCACACTTAAATAGAAGAGCAGCATATTTAACATAGATAAAGAAAAACAGTAGTAGATTTCATCCTATAGTTATTTACTTTTCTTACAATTTAATCAAAGAGTGTAAGTGTGATTTTAGAAATGTTTTATTATTTTCATTATTGTGACAAAATATACATAACTCAAATTTGCCATCTTAACCATTTTTAAGTGTACAGTTCAGTGATATTAAGTACATTCACGTTGTTGTGTAGCCATTACCACTGCCCAAATCCAGAACTTTTTCCTCTTCCCAAACCGAGATCCTGCCCACTAAGCATTAACTCCCCCCATTCCCCTTTTTATTGCTTTTGTTTATGTGGGACATAAATTTTAAACAGTCCTTTATCCTTGGACTCTTTGTAAAGTAATAGGTGCTAACTGGACTGATACGATTAAAAAAAAATCATAAACTTCTTGGACTACTTAAATTGCAAAACAGCAGAGAAAGAGGATAAAGAGATAAAATAGTAATTTGTCTAGGAAATAGAACACTCACTGGTATCGTGGACTAGCATGGATTTGGCATGTTAACTGAATACTTCAGTTTCAATCCTGGCTCCAGCACTTACTCTAGTTGCCTCTGGGCAAGTTACTCAGCCTCTCTGAGCCAGAGTTCTCTGAACTATAGAGTGGGTACAATAAAAGCTTGCTTTGGAATTCTCCATCTAAAATGTGTGCTCCATTTCTTCTGAGGACTGCAAAATAACCAATACCTTTAAGAGATTTGGAAGGAGCTGGGGATTACCAAGTTGTCCATTTTCTGGGCATAGAGTTATTCGTGGTATACTGCACAGTGAGACTGAGTCAGATTTAAAGTATTAGAAGGGAGGACTGTTTTCATGAAACTCCAAAGCCTTCCAGCCATGTGGCTGACCGGGTGTTGGTGCTCCAGCTGGGTGTCAGGCCCATGCCTCTGAGGTGGGAGAGCCAAGTTCAGAACATTGGTCCACCAGAGACCTCCTGGCTCCATGTAATATCAAACGGTGAAAGCGCTCCCGGAGATCGTCATCTCAACGCTAAGACCCAGCTCCACTCAGTGAACAGCAAGCTACAGTGCTGGACACCCTATGCCAAACAACTAGCAAGACAGGAACACAACCCCACCCATCAACAGAGAGGCTGCCTAAAATCATACTAAGTTCACAGACACCCCAAAACACACCACTGGACATGGTACTGCCCACCAGAAAGACAAGATCCAGCCTCATCCTCCAGAACGCAGGCACCAGTCCCCTCCATCAGGAAGCCTACACAACCCACTGAATCAACCTTAGCCACTGGGGGGAACAAAAACAATGGGAATTACGAACCTGCAGCCTGTGAAAAGGAGACCCCAAACACAGTAAGTTAAGCAAAATGAGAAGACAGAGAAACACACAGCAGATGAAAGAGCAAAGTAAAAACTCACCAGGCCAAACAAATGAAGAGGAAATAGGCAGTCTACCTGAAAAATAATTCAGAATAATGATAGTAAAGATGATCCAAAATCTTGGAAACAGAATGGAGAAAATACAAGAAGCGATTAACAAGGACCTAGCAGAACTAAAGAGCAAACAAACAATGTTGAACAACACAATAAATGAAATTAAAAATTCTCTAGAAGGAATCAATAGCAGAATAACTGAGGCACAAGAATGGATAAGTGACCTGGAAGATAAAATAGTAGAAATAACTACTGCAGAGCAGAATAAAGAAAAAAGAATGAAAAGGACTGAGGACAGTCTCAGAGACCTCTGGGACAACATTAAATGCACCAACATTCGAATTATAGGGGTCCCAGAAGAAGAAGAGAAAAAGAAAGGGACTGAGAAAATACTTGAAAAGATTATAATTGAAAACTTCCCTAATATGGGAAAGGAAATAGTTAAACAAGTCCAGGAAGTGCAGAGAGTCCCATAAAGGATAAATCCAAGGAAAAACATGCCGAGACACATATTAAGCAAACTATCAAAAATTAAATACAAAGAAAAAATATTAAAAGCAGCAAGGGAAAAACAACAAATAACACACAAGGGAATCACCATAAGGTTAACAGCTGATATTTCAGCAGAAACTCTGCAAGCCAGAAGGGGCTGGCAGGACATATTTAAAGTGATGAAAGGGAAACACCTACAACCAAGATTACTCTACCCAGCAAGGATCTCATTCAGATTTGATGGAAAAATTAAAACCTTTAAAGACAAGCAAAAGCTAAGAGAATTCAGCACCACCAAACCAGCTTTACAACAAATGCTAAAGGAACTTCTCTAGGCAGGAGACACAAGAGAAGGAAAAGACCTACAATAACAAACCCAAAACAATTAAGAAAATGGTAATAGGAACATACATATAGATAATTACCTTAAATGTAAATGGATTAAATGCTCCAACCAAAAGACATAGATTGGCTGAATGGATACAAAAACAAGACCCATATATAGGCTGTCTACAAGAGACCCACTTCAGACCTAGGGACACATACAGACTGAAAGTGAGAGGATAGAAAAAGATATTCCGTGCAAATGGAAATCAAAAGAAAACTGTAGTAGTAATTCTCATATCAGACAAAATGGACTTTAAAACAAAGACTATTACAAGAGACAAAGAAGGACCCTACATAATGATCAAGGGATCAATCCAAGAAGAAGATATAACAATTATAAATATTTATTCACCCAACATAGGAGCACCTCAATACATAAGGCAAATGCTAACAGCCATAAAAGGGGAAATTGACAGTAACACAATCATAGTAGGGGACTTTAACACCCCACTTTCACCAATGGACAGATCATCCAAAATGAAAATAAATAAGGAAACACAAGCTTTAAATGACACATTAAACGAGATGGACTTAATTGTTATCTATAGGACATTCCATCCAAAAACAACAGAATACACTTTCTTCTCAAGTGCTCATGGAATATTCTCCAGGATAGATCATATCTTGGGTCACAAATCAAGCCTTGGTAAATTTAAGAAAATGGAAATTGTATCTTTTCCAACCACAACACTATGAGACTAGATATCAATTACAGGAAAAAATCTGTGAAAAATACAAACACATGGAGGCTAAGCAATACACTACTAAGTAATCAAGAGATCACTAAAGATATCAAAGAGGAAATCAAAAAATACCTAGAAACAAATGACAATGAAAACACGACAGCCCAAAACCTGTGGGATGCAGCAAATGCAGTTCTAAGAGGGAAGCTGATAGCAATACCATCCTCCCTCAAGAAACAAGAAACATCGCAAATAAACAACCTAACCTTACACCTAAAGCAATTAGAGAAAGAAGTACAAAAAAAACCCAAAGTTAGCAGAAGGAAAGAAATCATAAATATCAAATCAGGAAAAAATAAAAAGGAAATGAAGAAAACAGTAGCAAAGATCAATAAAACTAAAAGCCGGTTCTTTGAGAAGATAAACAAAATTGATAAACCATTAGCCAGGCTCATGAAGAAAAAAAGGGAGAAGATTCAAATCAACAGTATGGAAAAGGAGAAATAACAACTGACACTGCACAAATACAAAGGATCATGAGAGATGACTACAAACAAGTATATGCCAATAAAATGGACAACCTGGAAGAAATGGCCACATTCTTAGGAGAGCACGACCTTTCAAGACTGAACCAGGAAGAAATAGAAAAGATAAACAGACCAATAACAAGCACTGAAATTGAGACTGTGATTAAAAATCTTCCAACAAACTAAAGCCCAGGACCAGATGGCTTCACAGGCGACTTCTGTCAAACATTTAGAAAAGAGCTAAAACCTATCCTTCTCAAACTCTTCCAAAATGTAGCAGAGGGAGGAACACTCCCAAGCTCATTCTACGAGGCCACCATCACCCTGATACGAAAACCAGACAAAGATGTCACAAAGAAAGAAAACTACAGGCCAATATCACTGATGAACACAGATGCAAAAATCCTCAACAAAATACTAGCAAACAGAGTCCAACAGCACATTAAAAGGATCATACACCCTGATCAAGTGGGGTTTATCCCAGTAATGCAAGGATTCTTCAATATAAGCAAATCAATCAATGTCATAAATCATGTTAACAAATTGAAGCAGAAAAGCCATATGGTCATCTAAAGAGATGCAGAAAAAGCTTTTGACAAAATTCAACACCCACTTATGATAAAAATCCTCCAGAAAGTAGGCATAGAGGGAACTTACCTCAACATAATAAAGGCCATATATGACAAACCCACAGCCAACATCATTCTCAATGGTGAAAAACTGAAACCATTTCCTCTAACATCAGGAACAAGACAAGCTTGTCCACTCTCACCACTGTTATTCAACATGGTTTTGGAAGTTTTAGCGATAGCAGTCAGAGAAGAAAAAGAAGTAAAAGGAATCCAAATCAGAAATGAAGAAGTAAAGCTGTCACTTTTTGCAGATGACATGATACTATACATAGAGAATCCTAAAGATGCTACCGGAAAACTGTTAGAGCTAATCAATGAATTTGGTAAAGTAGCAGGGTCCAAAATTAATGCACAGAAATCTCTTGCATTCCTTCACACTAATGATGAAAAATCTGAAGGAGAAATTAAGGAAACATTCCTATTTACCACTGCAACAAAAAGAATGAAATATCTAGGAATAAACCTACCTAAGGAGACAAAAGACCTGTATGCAGAAAAGTATAAGACACTGCTGAAAGAAATTAAAGACGATACAAACAGATGGAGAGATATACCATGTTCTTGGATTGGAAAAATCAACATTGTGAAAACAACTATACTATCCAAAGCAATCTACAGATTCAGTGCAATCCCTATGAAACTACCACTGGCATTTTTCACAGAACTAGAACAAAAAATTGCACAATTTCTATGGAAACACCAAAGACCCCTAATAACCAAAGCAATCTTGAGAAAGAAAAAAGTAGCTGGAGGAATCAGGCTCCCAGGCTTCAGTCTATACTACAAAGCTACAGTAATCAAGACAGTATGGTACTGGCTCAGAAACAGAAATACAGATCAATGGAACAGGATAGAAAGCCCAGAGATAAACCCATGCACATATGGTCATCTTATGATGACCATAAGGGAGGCAAGAATATACAATGGAGAAAAGACAGCCTCTTCAATAAGTGGTGCTGGGAAAACTGGACAGCTACACATAAAAGAATGAAATTAGAACACTCCCTAACACCATACACAAAAATAAACTCAAAAGGGATTAAAGACCTAAATGTAAGGCCAGACACTATAAAACTCTTAGAGCAAAGCATAGCAGAACACTCTATGATATAAGTCAAAGCAAGATCCTTTTTGACCCACCTCCTAGAGAAATGGAAATAAAAACAAAAATAAACAAATGGGACCTAATGAAACTTAAAAGCTTTTGCACCATAAAGAAGACGAGAAGACAACCCTCAGAATGGGAGAAAATATTTGCAAATGAAGCACCTGACAAAGGATTAATCTCCAAAATTTACAAGCAGCTTATGCAGCTCAATATCAAAAAAACAAACAACCCAATCCAAAAATGGGCAGAAGACCTAAATAGACATTTCTCCAAAGAAGATATACAGATTGCCAACAAACACGTGAAAGAATGCTCAACATCATTAATCATCAGAGAAATGCAAATCAAAACTACAGTGAGGTATCACCTCACACCAGTCAGAATGGCCATCATCAAAAAATCTACAAACAATAAATGCTGGAGAGGGTGTGGAGAAAAGGGAACCCTCTTGCACTGTTGATGGGAAAGTAAATTGATATAGCCACTATGGAGAACAGTATGGAGGTTCCTTAAAAAACTAAAAATAGAACTACCATATGACCCAGCAATGCCACTACTGAGCATATACCCTGAGAAAACCATAATTCAAAAAGAGTCATGTACCACAGTGTTCATTGCAGCTCTATTTACAATAGCCAGGACGTGGAAGCAACCTAAGTGTCCATCGACAGATGAATGGATAAAGAAGATGTGGCACATATATACAATGGAATATTACTCAGCCATAAAAAGAAACGAAATTGAGTTATTTGTAGTGAGGTGGATGGGCCTAGAGTCTGTCATACAGAGTGAGGTAAGTCAGAATATGAATGTCATTTTTTAATTATATATGCTAACACATATATATGGAATCTAAAAAAAGGTTTCTGAAGAACCTAGGGGCAGGACAGGAATAAAGACACAGATGTAGAGAATGGACTTGAGGACATGGGAAGGGGGAAGGGTAAGCTGGGACGAAGTGAGAGAGTGGCATGGATTCATATATACTACCAAATGTAAAATAGATAGCTAGTGGGAAGCTGCTGCATAGCACAGGGAGATCAGCTCGGTGCTTTGTGACCACCTAGAGGGGTGGGATAGGGAGGTTGGGAGAGAGAAGCAAGAGGGAGGAGATATGGGAACATATGTATACGTGTAGCTGATTTACTTCGTTATAAAGCAGAAACTAACACACCATTGTAAGCAATTATACTCCAATAAAGATGTTAAAAAAATAATAAGTATTGGGATGGGGTTGGGGGGAGGGATAGTTAGGGAGTTTGGGACTGACATGTACACACTGCTATACTTAAATTGGATAACCAACAAGGACCTACTTTATAGCACCCTGGAACTCTGCTCATTATTCTGTAACAACCTAATTGGGAAAAGAATTTGAAAATGAATAGATACATGTATATGTATAAGTGAATCACTTTTTTGTACACCTGAAACTAACACAACATTGTTAATCAAGTATACTCCAATATAAAAGTTAAAAAAAGTATTGGGATAAACTCAAAAAAATTAAAATAAAAAGCTTGCTTTATCTACCTCTTAGCATATTTGTAAGGAACCAAGGAGTTAATTATATCAAAGTATTCTGCAAATCAGAGCTCACATTTTGCATGTTGTTATTCCATGTACCTGAGTGTTTTCCTCTTATTGCCTTTCCTTGCCAAGTCTAAGTATCCTACATTGAGGTTTTGTCATTACATTTGACAAATGTGAATGTCATTTTTTAATTATTATTGTCCCTAAGCTTTAAATTTAAAAAAAAAATTTTTTTTTTTTTTTGGCTGCGCCATGCACTTTTGCCGGGTCTTGGTTCCCCGACCAGGGATCAGACCCGTGCCCCCTGCAGTGGAAGCGTGGAGCCCTCACCCTGGACTGCCAGGGAATTCCCCCTAAGCTTTAATTTTTATAAGTCTATGGTGACTTCCTTTTCAGTGTTTGGAAACCACCATATATCTGTAGATATATTGTAGTGATCTATTGGGACTCTTCTAATTCCCCAAGATACTGTGCAAATGACAGAGACATGTAACCTGTTATTTGATTAGAGGGGGCAGGTATTGTTGCTTATTTGCCCTCTATTTTAAACATGTCACGTAGATAGAATTTGAAATGCAAATTTTAACTCATTTTTAGTGAAGTCCCGAGAAATAATTGCCTAAGAGAATTATTTTTCTCCTCTTCACCAAATAGTTTTTGCTATTTTTTCAAGACATGGCTTGTGACAGAGCAATATGATATTTAAATAAAATTTGTAGAGTCAAAAAAGTGCCGAAGTTAACAACTTTTTAAAAGGGCTATTTTACCAACTCCATAATTGACATTCTGTCACTTCTCAGACTTTATTTCATTTCTGCTCAACTCAATAAATGGATTCTTATACAAACCATTTGCCAAGCACTAGACAATAGCGCCCACGGCAGATCAAATTTGTACAGGTAGCTTGTTTGTTATCCACAGGAGAGCTTCATTGTATCATGGGGACAGCTTCCGTTAGCAGCCCAGGGTGAGAGTTGGTGACACTTAAAAACTCAAATTATTGATGGGAACATCCCAAGTACTAGAAAGAATTTACAATTAAACCTTTTAAGCCTGTGCAGTCATTATCACATTAAGCAGGGAGATGGTGATGGGTCATAAATTGGTTTTCCATTTTATTTAAACAGGACCTGGCAGAATGTAAGTGGAATCTTTGAAGTTCACTTATCTCATGTTAATTCTTTTTTTTTTCCAACATAGGTATCAGGTTGAAACTTTAGATAATCTCTGATTGTTTTTGTTAGACTCCATTTATTGGAAAAATTGTATTTAGAGTTCTGTCTTCTAGTTTCTTTTAGTGTCTGTATGCCTTCTAGAAATCCAGAGATTCCTCGACATTCTAATTTTCCTGTATTGATTTCATGCAACTTTTTGAAATTTTAAGGGATTTAACGAGTTGTGATTCTCAATTCATTGTCAGTATTTCTTAAAAGTATAAGTTAGTGTTAGTCAACTGCTTTAAAGCCACTCATCACACCAGACTTTGATCAAATCTTTAACTTTCCTGAGACTTAATGTAGATGTCAGTTGAAACTTTGGTTCATTCAGTCTTTTTCCTTATTTTTGCAAAGCAGTTGGTGTCTGAGTTCTAATTCGAGCCCTGTTGACGATTCACAAGTTTATCTGAGTCCTCTCCATGTAATCCAGTCATCTTCCTGGCTTTTCTCATAAGAAATCTGATTACTTGCATTCGAAGATTGTTTACCTGCCTCAGTTAAATGGGATCTTAAGCGCTTTACCTTTTAGGATGTTGTGGTCCTTCTCTACTTGAAACCCCAAATCCTACCCTATTAATCTTCCTGTTGAGACCATCTGAAGAGGATTCTCTTAGCATAGCCCTGCTCCACGCTACCTCAAAAATTCCTCTTTATCTTCCTCTTACTTCTCTTCCTTTATTCCTTTCTATGAGAAATAAATCTTCTTTTGCCACTAAGTTTAGCTCTCCATTTGTGCTTTTAATTGTTTCCTCTCTCTCATATTTTCCAGAATCTTGCTTTATTGTTCCCTTTGCACCCCAGCCCAACCCTCTCTCCATGCCCATAGGATGTTTATTTTCTCTATATCTACTGGTCTCATTCCCTCTACCTACAAACATGCTCAGTCTCTCCTGATCCTCAGGAAACCTCTAGACTTGAGATCTTCTCAAAACACTGCCCTCCTTTCTACACCAAGTTTATCCATAGAGTAGGCTGTGCTCCTTTTCTCTACCACCCACCAACTCTGTTTTTTTCTCTTTCTCCCTCCTCTTCCTCTTTACCTTCCCCTTCCTTTTCCTCTTCCTCCTTCTCTTCCTCCTCCTCCTCTTTCTTTTCATGTATTCTTACTTCATCATTTTGTCTAAAACAGGGGTTTTCAAACCTGGCTGCATTTGAATCATCTTGGATGGCTTTTAAAAACTACAAATGTCTGGGAACCACCCTGACTATTTCTGATTTAATTGGTCAGTGATATGCTTCCCTATTGATATTTTTAAAAATCTTCCTGGAAGATTCTGATTCTGCCAGGGTTGAGAACCACTGGTCTTAATGATCACTCTCATAACCCCCTAATTGTTAAATCCAACAGGTTCTCTCCCCAGTGTTTTCTCCTTGTCTTATTAGTTCAAGATAGGTAAAACCCTTTTCTTTAAGCTCATGAATATTCGTGGTTGTATTTATCTGTATTTATCTGTATTTATCTCCTGCCTTTGTGACTGCTCATTTTCTCTTTCTCTTTCCTATTCCTGAAGTATTAACCTAAATAGGTCTTCCAGTCTATATAATCTAGACCAGAGATCTTATATCCCTGCTTTACCATTATATTTATGTAATATTACTCTACTTTCTCTCCCTAAATCCAGAATCCTCATTATAAACTGCCTTCTAGACATCTTTAGCTACATATGCCATTGTCACTTATGTCCAAAGAGCTTCATCTTTCTGGAATTGTTCTTTTTCTTTCTAGCTTCTGTTTTTTCAGCCATGGATGCCACAAGCATAATATTTATCTTTCTTTTT
Source organism: Mesoplodon bidens (assembly GCF_964165515.1). Classification (NCBI taxonomy): domain Eukaryota; kingdom Metazoa; phylum Chordata; class Mammalia; order Artiodactyla; family Ziphiidae; genus Mesoplodon; species Mesoplodon bidens. Next base: position 87,885,148 of record NC_138166.1, read on the forward strand.
GCCACTACCAGTTATCATCTAAATCTTATAGATTTTATTCTAGGACCTGCTCTTTGGTTTGCTATTCTTTTAATATTTCCACAGTCATTAATCTTGTTCTGGCTGCATATGGACAATTACAATAGTCCATTAGCTGGTCTTTCCTGTGTCCTACTCCGTGCTGTTATTTTCATTTTCAGGCTCAGTTCCAATCCTTTCACTATCTTTTAAACCTTCTACAGATCTTTATTGACTATAATTGAATACAATTATCAAGAAATTCTAGGCATTTGATAATAGGTCCCTGCCAGCATTTTCAGTCTATCCCCATTTCTCTTCCACAAGATTATATGCTTCAGCTAAACTGGGCTGTTTGCTGTTCCCTCACCGCTAAGCTTTTTTCTGACATTCCTCTTCTTGTATAAATATGCTACCTTATGAAGCTTACTAAGTTTTTCTGAAGCTCTTTGGAAGGAGGATTTTTGCCATAAAACTTCTAGGCTGCATGGATTTTTCTCATGTTATTTGACTTCCAAAGTCAACATGGATCGAAGTAGCTTAAGGTTTCTGGTTGCTTGGATATAATTTAACCAGAGTGTGTTTTACCTTCTAAGATGCCTTTCTGGCCAGTTGCAATGCATGGCAGGCACATCCTGGGCCTTTGTCTAGCAAATTGTTCCATATTTTGAACCATGCCAGGGAAAGATGAGGTTTTTCAAATCTCTTGTTGTTGTTAGAGACAATTGCCATGTTTTCTGTAGGCTGGAGCCTATCTTCCCGGCCTGGACCTTTTGATGAAATATGCCATTCGGCCTTTGAGTTCAGTGACAAAATAAATAGCCTAGAAGGTTGGGCTAGTATAGTTTTAGATTCTTTTAACTCTGGGTGCTTTCTGTGCGTCACCATTATCAAACCCAAACTGTCCTCCTGCTGTCTTGAAAGAAATGAAATTTCTCAGCAGTAGCGAACAATAATGTCAGTCTATTTGAGACTGTTAATGACTCATTTGTAATGCTGGCAGACACATGAAGGCTGGAAAAATTAAATGTACAGCATCATTACCTTTGTGGTTAGCATTACAGTATAATGTATACTGTAATATATATAGTATATATTTATATATTTTTATATATATTATAGTATATATTTATATATTTATATATATATTATATATTTATATATTTATATATATGTAAACAGTATAATGCTTAGTGCAGCATTTTAAAAGACAAGAAGAATTCTTAGCAGAATGAGCTTTATACTTGAAGGTGTGGATAATGGAATGACAAACTGATAACTTCTTGCTATTTGAGCTTCCTGCTACAAGGCATTCGGCAGAGATTAACCACAGGCTCTGCATTTCTGTGAAAGCTGTGCTGTTCCAGTCACTATGACCTGTTTTGCATAGATCATTTTGGATATGCATTTTTGGTGTTTTGAGAACATCATTGTAGTAGAACATGACTTAAAATCTTTTTCTAAAGTAGTAATTATTAGAAATTATCTTAACTATTAGCTTCTTCTGATTTGAAGATAATGTTACTTATGTCTCCAGGGATACTGCAGAAAGGAGCTTAGGCACCATCTGAGCCAGCCTGCCTGGAAGTTGCCTTCCATCTCCACGTTGTTACTTCCATTCCGTCTGAATTTTTCCCCCGTAACTGAGATGAAAATACTCTGGATGAGTTTTCCTTTTCATATGTGGAACACATTTACGAAATATATGGCTTGTTTTGACAGTTTGTAGGTGGGGAAAAGAACAAAACTACCTGGTCCAGATGAAGACTGAAACAAAACCTGAGATCTAAATGTGCCATCTAGACTATACAGAATAATATAAATGCAAACTACACGTGGTCCTCTGAGACCTGACACTCCTCCTCTCCTGTCTTGTAACAATACCCATTGTAGTACAGGACTATGCTTTTTCTAACAGGGCAACAAAAGACATTTTGTGAAAGGACAACATTGAACTTTGAGACATCAGCCTACCTTGTCTTTTTTCCTCGATGATGAATGTGTACTTGTAATTTATCAAAACCCTTTTGCAGTCTTTATTATTTTGAATCTGTATTGCTTCCTTGAGTAACAAAAACAAGTTCTATACATCTTCTAGCTATTGTTTATGATACTTTCTTGGATTTGTTCTGAAATGACCTTTAAGCTTCAACATAGGACGCCTTTGTTGTAGAGTTAAGCAATTTGATGAATGAGTCTGTATATCATTTTTATATATTTTTTTCAGTGAAAAAGTATGTTATTGTCTTCAGCCTTATGTTGCCGGATTAAAATGCAGTTGACTGGAGTATTCCCTGGTGGCGCAGTGGTTGAGAGTCCGCCTGCCGATGCAGGGTACACGGGTTCGTGCCCCAATCCGGGAAGATCCCACATGCTGCGGAGCGGCTGGGCCTGTGAGCCATGGCCGTTGAGCCTGCACGTCCGGAGCCTGTGCTCCACAACGGTGAGAGGCCACAACAGTGAGAGGCCTGTGTACCGCAAAAAAAAAAAAAAAAAAAGCAGTTGACTGTTAAAATTAATAGGACTTCACTGAGTATCTGCTCTTTGAAGAGTAAAGCATTGTGTGTAGTTGAGAGGATGCAAGGAAGTAGAAGATACAGTATGTGCCATCAAGAGGCTTATACCAGTTGGCACTTAAATACCACAAACCATTGATTCATAAAAGGCATGTCTATATGCATGTTACTCTGAAATATCTTGAAGTGTCTTGAAGGTAGGGACTTGGCCTCAGGAAGCTTACATTCTGATCAGAGAAGACTAAACTAGATGGTTTAGTTAGGGAATCTGAGTAAGACATTGAGATAAGAGGCATTACATGTTGAGTAATTGATTATTATAAGCAGTATTTCTATTTCTAAACATCTTGTATAACTTTTAAAAATTGTAGCATGGCATTTTGGCTGAGAGTATGAGTTCAGGAGTTGGCAAAATGCCTTGTCCTGCTACTTTCCTATTAGGGGATCCTAGGAAAGTTCTTGCTCTTGTCGTAGTTTCCTCATCAGTACAAAGGAGGTAATCATAGAGTTTTCCTATAGAATAGTTATTGAGGTAAAATATTACATCTAAAACTCATAAAATTGGCTTGTGCTTTTAGTGAAATTTCATTGTAGAACCATATATATGAGTGTTAGCTAATTTTTCTTTAGAAGACTTTTGTTACTTGATCCCTTTGCACAATAGATGCTGCTCTTAACCCCCCTTATAGAGATCTATATATCTAACATATTGTTAATGCTATTTTCATTTTATCATTTTCTCTAATGTGTGTGTTTTGAAAAAAATCAACATTTCAAATATTGCAATGCCAAAGCTTTCTAGAATGATGGGAGAATAGGAAGTTTTGAAAGCAAAATTTAGCAGATAATGAGGTTTAGCTTTTAATGCTAAAACTTAGTTTTGAACTTTTTCAAATGGAAATCTCTCTTAAATGTGTAGTAATCTTTCTTTCCTCTTTAAGCCTTAGGTCTTCATTTCTTAATGGTTCCACACATCTGTCAACTACTGGATTGCAGGAACTTAAGAAAAAAAAGCTTACCTTTAGTCATTTCTCTTCAAAATAAAGATCTTTATGCACAGTATGCCATGAAATGATATTCCAACAAATTAATTATGGCATTAAATTACTGCTGTTCAATCAGAAAAGCAGAAGCATGTGTAGGTATGTGTGTGTATTATATAAAACCACACATGTAATAAAAAATTTGTTACAGGGACTTGATCTTATGCAGTTGTGGGCTCTGGTTAAACAGTTTCTTTACAACTCTTACTGTAATTTGAAGTCTGCAGGGCAGATAGGAAGGAGGAGAGAGGGTTATAAAGTAATCTTTGTGTGAATTTGTGTGAGTTCTCACCATCTCCAACTCTGATGATATGAGTGTCCTACAGGAGAAGGTGCCCCCTTCATCACTGAGCTAAAGACACACCTGGCACAGGAGTCAAAGAAGCTGTACGAGGGTCCAAGGGGAAGGTGGAGGAGTTGTGGGCCCAACAGTGTCCTATGCCAAGGGGTTGAACCAGAATCAGCGTTAAGAGCCCAACCTCTTGAATCTATAAGACACAGTGAATACTGCTTCACTTCCACCCCTCAAATCTCAAGCAAGAATGTCTCTTGTAGCCCATTTTAACCAGAAACACATAGGGAAGGGAATTCAGAGAAATGCAGGTTAGCCTAGCCAAGTTGGCTCATTACACAGCTACCATATAACAAATTAGCCTTCCTGTACAACTTCTCTATCATTTCAGGAGGGTAATATTCTACAGGTCAAACTTCTTCTCACCTCGTAACATCTGTATGACAAAATTCTAGGCATAGCCAGTGTATATAATTGCATCTTTAATGTTACTGTGGGGCTGAGAAACCTATATAATGGCTCATTGTATTTGAGGGTGTAGGACTCTAATGCAGTAAAATTAAGAGTAAATAAATGAGAATATTAAGGGAAATTCCCTTGAAAAGTTACATCAATTTATGAGATCAATTCTATAATAATATTTCATATTATAGTATAATTCGATTCAGTGAATTAACTTGTGCAAGCAGAAGGATACTATGAGCATATTAATAGGCAGTAATCCTTGCTACCCTCATCCAACCATAGGAGATGAAATTCCACTGAGTGTACAAAAAAGAGCTTGAATTTGATAGGAGGAATTGATATGCATTATCTTGTACCCTTTAAGCAACAGGTATGACCCTTTGAAAACTCTAGGACTTTGAAATTTGCAATTATCCACAAATTTTATATATCAAACCTGCATGGATATTAGCATGTGTATTAATAATAAGCCCTGTCCTCTCAACTTCAGGCTCTTGATCCATTATTACCTGCTGGTATAATGCTTAACATGCTTCATAAACATGGTTGCTTCATCAACCAAGTGACACTGCTCAAGACCATCTCTCGTAAAAACAACAAAAAAGTTCTGTCTCTAGAAGCACTCCAGTACTGTTGGGCAGTTTCATGGTTTATTGACTGTCTTCCTTCAGATAGAATCCAGCCCTCTTTTCCATAATGACAGTATAAAATGCTTGGAAAACACTCATCTCAGCAAACTGCTTTTCCTCAAGACAATTATTTGCCCTTTCAATTAACGCTATCCAGACAGAGTGGTACTTTCTGAGAACAAAAGTCTCCTTTTTCACTCCCGCATGTGCTAATGACGATAACCTATCACATTATCTGTAGAGGTTTTACATATGTCACTTCATGTGATCTTCCAGGAATGACGGCCCTCTTGGATCATAGGCGTAGGGTACATAAGGGATGCTGGTCCTGTTAAATCATAGGCATAGGTTACCATAGAAATGATGGCCCTGTTAAATCATAGGCATAGGTACCATAGGAATGATGGCCCTGTTAGATGAGGAGGCAGATATTAACATCCTTGTGTTAGAACTGAGGAAAGTAAGACAATGAGAGTTGGAGATAAACAGCTTGCTGCACCTCAGGATTGCCTACCCGCCTTCTTGCTAGCTGTCAAATGCTAATTTTTCTTCTCTTGCAAGGCCACATGCTCAGGGAAGGGTCTTTTTTCCTGTCTCTCAGGGTACATCATGATTTATCTATAGGCCAGTCATGTTAATGCTGTTTCTTTCACCAGTGATGGTCTGGGCCATGGGATAAATAATACAGTTCTGTTCAGAAAGTCTGAGAGAAAGTCTGTGGAGGCATCTGGGGAAAGGTTCTGTTTGATTGAAAGATAATAGAAAGAAATAAGCCCATTTGTTTCCGTCAACACTGTCCAATGTGCATGTGTTACCTGCGGCAGCCGTTTTGCCATCAAAAAGGGCAAGCCTCTGATGCTAAAGAATAGAAAAATGGAAAGACCCTGAGTCCTTAATGACATTGTAAAGACACTGAATTAACACTGAATTAACACTGAATTAATTCTGAAAATGCCCTGCCTTTGGAATTCTTGTCCTGAATTCCAGTCGTTATTTTTATTGTTTAATCTACTTGTGAACGTGGTGCTTTGGCACTCAGAAAACATTCCCACCTCCGCTTGGTGTGCCCTCAGGAGTGCATTTCTGATCTCCCTGCCTCAGAATTCAGGGGATGAATTAGGTTCTTCCTATTAGGTGCATTCATGTGACATTTGGAAGGGGAAACTGAGGTGAAGGTTATTTTTTGTGGCTTGGCTGTTTTCTGGGAGGAAGAATGGAGATGTTGGTATTTTTGCAACAACGTTAAAAATCACTGACTAGTTTCATGGCTATCAAGAGGTGATTGTAGCCTGGGCAGCCTCTTTTTTTTTTTTTTTTTTTTCCGGACATGCAGGCTCAGCGGCCATGGCTCACGGGCCCAGCTGCTCCGCAGCATGTGGGATCTTCCCGGACCGGGGCACGAACCCACGTCCCCTGCATCAGCAGGCGGACTCTCAACCACTGCGCCACCAGGGAAGCCCTGGGCAGCCTCTTAATTCCTCACTTTCCTAATAGGGATAGGTTTAGTAGTTCCTGGTGGGGTCAGTTGTTTAGTGTTACTTTCAAATAATTCCTGGAAACACAGCTTCAATCCAGCTCCACCATCCCTTCCTGTGATACCACAAGTACCAGATTTCTCCCTTTCTGCTTAAAATAACTATACTGGTTTCTGTTTCTTACAGTAAAACCCTGTTTACCACTTTTAGCCAGTTTTCTCTTACTTGTAGCTGAAAGAATCCTGGTTGAAACAGTCACATACATAGTAAATAGTGGAGCTGGGACTCTGTCCAAGTCATGTGACAACAAATCCATAGCTCTTTCCATTGTACCTTGACTAGGTTGTCAATAAGACAGTTTCTGGAAGATGACTCTGCTTTTTTCTTTCGTTTTGTCTGCCTTTCCCTTTGTCTTCAACAGTATCTTCCCAGCAGTGTCTGTATCTCTTCCCACCCTTGTCTTTCTAAATACAGGTTTTCCCTTGTCAACACTGGTTTGTCCCTCTCCACCTGAGGCCCGAGCTGATGTAAGGATGCTAAGGCCTCTCTTTACACACTGCTCTCTTTACAGTCCTTCGTTCTTCTGATGGTCATTTCAAATACATTTAAAGATATGCCTTAAATATAACCTTTTTTTAAAATGAAGCCTCCCCCTTGTTTTCTTTGGCTGGCTTAGTTAACAGCTTGTTCCTAAGATAATTATCGTTCCTGTCACTCTGTATCATAATTGTTTGAGTGTTTCTCTCCACTAGACAATGACCTTTATAGAAAGAAAGACCAGGTCCTATCTGCCTTTGAATTCCACTGTCTGGGACATAGTAGGCACTCAGAAAATATATCCTGATCTGCTGAAACGTTGTCTAAGTGTTCTGATCCTGCTCTATGCAGATTACAGTATTACTCATTGGAATTCATTCATTCAAAATCCTGAAGATATTTTTCAGCTTTCATTTCTGAATCTTAAATATTACGGAAAGTACCTGAACCGATCTTTCACTAAAGCATGTTTGAAACCTATGTCCCTGATGAACGTCTGTGATATTATCTGATGTTGTTATGCAGTACAGTTGTACAGACTGTAATATGACTTTGTTTCCCAGCACCTTCCAATGAATTGCTTGCCTCTTGTTGATTTGGATTGATTATATATTTATGCCTGTGACTTGCTGATGACAGTGATGCCCTCAGAGGCTGATGAAGTTATTTTACTAGAAATCCATTTGCCCTTTCATGAACTGTCCCCCAAAGTCTGTAAACTTCTTACTTTATGGTTGATGTACCTTCGTTGTTATTGTAATATGCTTGATGAGGACTAAACTATTTCTGCTGCTTCTGCTACTGCTTCTGCTGTTGAGTGCACCATTTCAGTTGTCTACTAGTCCTTAACCCTCTTCCTTAGTCTAATGATTCTTTCATTCATTTTTTCCTTTGGATCCATTGGCTGCCTTCTCCTATCACTTTCCCCCATGCTTCTTGGATTCTGCACTGCTCACTTGGTTGTTATGGCTATTTCCAGGCCTTCTTTAAGAATGCTTCTTTCCTTTTGGAATATGTAATAGAATTTGTGACCAAGGTTTATTTTTTGAGAACTGCCCCTTTTAGATATTTCTGATTACTTTTAGCATTGCTAACTGCTCCTGCTTTATTGATTTTCTCGTAGAGTTGCTTTAAAAGATGAAATAAAGCAGAATGCAACACAACACCCTGATATATCAGGGTTTTCTTGTCTCCTAAGAAAACTGATTTCCACCCAATGTTACTAAATTGTGTTTGCTTATATTGAGGTAGACCTCAATAGCAATTTAAGACTTTCAACCTACAACGCATTATTAATGTTCTTGAAAACTTAGATATATGAGAAATTGAAAAGTATAAAGTGCTTGAGAAATTATTTTTTAAATGAGTTTCATATTCTACAGCAAGAAAACTTCACATTTCTCCCTGACAAAGGAATCAGGAACTGATAAAAGCATTTGTCAATGATACATTAATATTCAGGGCAGCTCACCCAATATTACTTAGGTGTTTTCAAGTCGACACTTTCAATACAACAGCATTTAAAAGACAACACACGCATCTCCAAAGGATGTCACCTTCATTCCTGGGTTGCTTGTCCCCCTGGAGTTGTTGACCAGGGAGTTCTAGTAGATTATGTGCTGAAAATAAGGGAAATACATTATTTTAACATTAGAAGAGGAACAAAGAAAAAGGGGTTGTTTTTCTTTTTCCCAGCTGCCCCCTGGTGGCAAAGGCACAACAGACAAGCAAAGGCATCAAACAAAGATTCTGGCTGTGTAGATGCTGCTGGTGATTCTTAAGAGGGTCTCCAACCAAAGTCTGTGCTGCACGTGTGTGCTTCTGAAAAAGAAGAGCAGAAATATTGGGTCTCCTAATTACATTTTGCTTCCCAACGGCATCTGTTCTTATCACAGTAGCACCAGGCTCTACCGCTTGGTCAATACTTGTATATTAACAAGAGACAATCGATAGAAAAATTTTAAAAAGAAAGTCAAGGTAATTAGGCTGAAGCTGCTGCTTATGAGTTTTCAATAATTACTTTAGCTTCCTCTAGTTTTCCCATCTCCAGAAAAATAGGGCCTGATTGAGGGACTGGGTCGTGTTTGACTGAGGACATGTCAAGATTATACAAAGCCAGGCAGGCAATAAAATTAAGCTGTATTTGTTTTAGAGCAGTAAAAGGGGCTTTGCCTGATGGCATGGGAAGAATAGATGTTGATTTAAACGCGCCCATTAGCAGCTGTGCCATTGTTGGTACCTGTTTCATGTCATCAGTTTTTGCACCACTGGCTGAAGCCCGCTTAGAAGCACTGTGACATGTCATGTATCAAAGCTCCAGAGGAAGGTAGTGGATGAACTCTCAGAAATGGGATCTTTTTGGACATTAGATCCCATCCTTTACAAAACCATGAAACAGCTCAAAACCGTATGGCTGTGCCGTAATTCGGGCATTGCTCCTCGTGGCCACCATTGACAGGTATCCCTGTCCATTTACCGGGCCTTAATGAACAAGCTATCCACATTAGGTGAATGAGCCTAATCTTTGGTTTTGAGCTACTTTGACATTTTTGTGCCTTGATGCTGGAAGTCCTAAATAAATCAGAGCCACCCTGTTTCTGACTGCTGCGTATAAGGTTGGTATGTCTGCCTTTTAGGGGAAGGAAAAAAACAGAGGAATTTCTAGTTTGAGAGAGAGAAATCTAAGGAAAAAAGATAGGGTAGTGAGACAGATATTTCATGTTTTATGTCCATTTACAGACTTCATTTGCACTATTTCTGTCAGGTCAAAGCACTTTATAAACTTTAGAACCAAATTATGTACCAAAATCATTTCATTCACTGCTGGTACGTAGCTGTTAAACATCTGCCGGGTATATATTTCCTAGAGGCAAAAAGAAAAAAAAATGTAGAAGAGAATTAGATCTGGTTAAATATACAGAGAAAATTTGGATATGGGGGAATATAATATGCAGATATTTATTGAGCATCTGCTATGTACAGAGCATTACAGAAGACTCCCTGGGTACAGGAAATAATATAATAAACTTTCTGCACATACCCCCACCCCACCACCTAGGTTTGTAAATCAGAAGTGAGTGATGGAGCCAAGATTTGAATCCAGGACAGTCTGATTTCAAAGCACAAGCGCTTAACTCTATTAATAGAGGATCACTTTTACTTGAAGCTTAAAAAAAAAAAAGACTGTTTAGGGCAAGATGAAATGTGTGAAGTGTGATCTTTACTCAATAAATGCAAATCTAATTAATGATAGTGATGCTAGGGTGTGGGGATGGAAGAGTATTGAATAAAACATATACACCCAAGGGCATTGGACAGTAAGATGAGGAGTCACAGGTGGAACTAGAGCTTTGGTGTGAATTATTATTAATAGTTGTTAATATTACAAACGGTTATATATTATTCCACCACTGTTGCCTTTGCATATGTGAATCTCTGCTACATGTATAATAGAACTTACAGCAAGTAAAACCAGTGCTGATTGTTGATTTGGGTCTGTCACTCTTATAAGATTGTGTGAAGGCCCTCAGAAGATTCTGTGTACCCTCTGGATTAGCTGAGGCCAAGGAATTGCAAATGCAGCTAAACCTGGACACATTTGATGGCTGAATACTTTCCGGAATATTGCCCACCATCTCAAATGTTGGGAAGGCTCTAGCTGATGCTTTCACCATGAAAGTAATACATAATAAGCATTTGTTCCTTTAGTTTAAATATTTATTTATTTATTTATTTAGGCTGTGCCGGGTCTTAGTTGCAGCAAGCAGGATCTTTTAGTTGTAGCACTCAGACTTCTTAGTTGTGGCATGCGGGGTCTAGTTCCCTGATCAGGGATTGAACCCAGGTCCCCTGCATTGGGAGCGTGGAGTCTTACCCACTGGACCACCAGGGAAGTCCTTGTTTCTTTACTTTAAAAAAAGTGATTCTGAATACACAACTACTTCTGGATTAAATATTTTCAGAAATTTGCCTAGGGAATAATTTTTGAAAGCTTATTTTCCTCTTCCCTCCTGACCCATTTTATTTAGACATCCCAACGAAAACTTTTTTCTACCTCTCTGCTTTTTTTTTTCTCTCTTGTTGCTTCCATTGTCACTCCATATTTTTTTTACCTTGTTTTCATTTTTACCCTACAAAAAGTTTGAGCACCAAGTACCAAATAAGAGTGATGGAATATTATGCAGCCGTTGAGACAGTTTAGTTTAATTCTGTGATAGGAGCTTAGATGTAGTTTAATTCTGTGATAGGAGCTTAGATGTGAGTCCAACTGCCTGGCTTGAATCTTAGATAGTGCTTTAAATTAACTGTGTAATCTTTAATAAGTTGGTTAAACTTACTGTCTTATTTTTTGTCTATAAAATGAGGATAGTAGAAGAACCTATCTTATAGGCTTGTTACGAAGCTTAAATGAGCTAGCATGTAGAAAGTGCCTTGTATACAGCGCCCTGTAAATGTTAGCATATTTAATAATAAAAACTATTACTACATTTATATTCACACGGCATGTTTAATGATATAGAAAATGTTCATGAGAGAGCTTTAAATGAAAGAAATAGGATATAAAGTGCTCTATGATTACAACTATGAACAAACACTTAAACATTTTTAAGGAGACCAGAATAAAATAGACCAAAATTGTGGTTTGTTTTAGAACTGTTGCCTCCTGTTCATCGTTATCTATTTATTTTTGTAAATTTGAGGTACTTATCACAGTACAGAATTATTTTATTGATCTCTTTACTTGGTTTTGATTGTCTCCCTCTCATATGGAAGTTTTATGAGAAAGGATTCAAGCTGGTCCTTTCCACCAGTGTCTAGCCCATGTCCAGTGCCACATATCTGGCAGAGAATATATCCCTTCAACAAATATTTTTTGAATGAAATGTTTACTTCTTTCTTTTCTGTTTTCTAATTATGTTAATAGAAAATTTCTGTCTAAAAATGCAACAAACTAGTGAATAAAACGGAAAAGAAGCAGACTCATAGATCTGCTAGAGAACAAACTAGTGGCTACCCGGGGCAGGGGGGCAATATAGGGTCAAGGGAAAAAGGGTTATGATGGGATTCTATGAAATCATGCGTGTGACACTTTTGAAAATTGTAAAGCACTGTGGAATTTAAAGAATCTTCCATTCAATTAAAAAAGAAAATTTCTAACTGCTATAATAGGAAAAAATAGCTATTTTAAAAACATTATGTCAGCTCTCCTAAAGGCATATTATTGCTCTGTAGTTCATGGTAAGGTAGCAAATAGTAAGAAAATGTTTCTCACGTTACATGTTTACTTTTTTGTTTTTGATGTGGTCATTCCAACTCACAGCCTTTATTTATTTTAGTTTTGTTTTAAACATCTGTATTGAAGTATAATTGCTTTACAATGGTGTGTTAGTTTCTGCTTTATAACAGAGTGAATCAGCTATACATATACATATATCCCCATATCTCCTCCCTCTTGTGTCTCCCTCCCAGGCTCCCTATCCCACCCCTGTAGGTGGTCACAAAGCACTGAGCTCATCTCCCTATGCTATGCAGCTGCTTCCCACTAGCTATCTGTTTTACATTTGGTAGTATATGTAAGTCCATGCCACTCTCTTTGTCCCAGCTTATACTTCCCCCTCCCCATCTCCTCAAGTCCATTCTCTACGTCTGCATCTTTATTCCTGTCCAGCCCCTAGATTGTTCAGAACCTTTTTTTTTTTTTGTAGATTCCATATATATGTGTTAGCATACGATATTTGTTTTTCTCTTTCTGACTTACTTCCCTCTGTATGACAGACTCTAGGTCCATCCACCTCACTACAAATAGTTCAATTTCATTTCTTTTTATGGCTGAGTAATATTCCATTGTATATATGTGCCACATCTTTATCCATTCATCTGTTGATGGACACTTAGGTTGCTTCCATGTCCTGGCTATTGTAAATAGAGCTGCAAGGAACATTGTGGTACATGACTCTTTTTGAATTATGGTTTTCTCAGGGTATATGCCCAGCAGTGGGATTGCTGGGTCGTATGGTACTTCTGTTTTTAGTTTTTTAAGGAACCTCCATACTGTTCTCCATAGTGGCTGTTTCAACTTACATTCCCACCAGCAGTGCAAGAGGGTTCCCTTTTCTCTGTACCCTCTCCAGCATTTATTGTTTGTAGATTTTTTGATGATGACCATTCTGACTGGTGTGAGGTGATACCTCATTGTAGTTTTGATTTGCATTTCTCTGATGATTAGTGATGTTGAGCATTCTTTCATATGTTTGTTGACAATCTGTATATCTTCTTTGGAGAAATGTCTATTTAGGTCTTCTGCCCTTTTTTGGATTGGGTTGTTTGTTTTCTTGATATTGAGCTGCATGAGCTGCTTGTAAATTTTGGAGATTAATCCTTTGTCAGGTGCTTCATTTGCAATTATTTTCTCCCATTCTGAGGGTTGTCTTTTCGTGTTGTTTAAGGTTTCCTTTGTGGTGCAAAGGCTTTTAAGTTTCATTAGGTCCCTTTTGTTTATTTTTGTTTTTGTTTCCATTTCTCTAGGAGGTGGGTCAAAAAGGATCTTGCTGTGATTTATGTCAGAGTGTTCTGCCTATGTTTCCTCTAAGAGTTTTATAGTGTCTGCCTTACATTTAGGTCTTTAATCCATTTTGAGTTTATTTTTGTGTATGATGTTAAGGAGTGTTCTAATTTCATTCTTTTATATGTAGCTGTCCAGTTTTCCCAGCACCACTTATTGAAGAGGCTGTCTTTTCTCCACTGTATATTCTTGCCTCCTTTATCAAAAATAAGCTGACATTATGTGCATGGGTTTCTCTGGGCTTTCTCTCCTGTTCCATTGATCTGTATTTCTCTTTTTGTGCCAGTACCAAACTGTCTTGATTACTGTAGCTTTGTAGTATAGTCTGAAGTGAGGGAGCCTGATTCCTCCAGCTCCTTTTTTCTTTCTCAATATTGGTTTGGCTATTTGGGGTTTTTTGTGTTTCCATAGAAATTGTGCAATTTTTTGTTCTAGTTCTGTGAAAAATGCCATTGGTAGTTTGATAGGGATTGCATTGAATCTGTAGATTGCTTTGGATCGTATAGTCATTTTCACAATGTTGATTCTTCCAATCCAAGAACATGGTATATCTCTCCAACTGTTCGTATCATCTTTAACTTCTGTCATCCGTGTCTAATTGTTTTCTGCATACAGGTCTTTTGTCTCCTTAGGTAGGTATTCCTAGGTATTTTATTCTTTTGGTTGCAGTGATAAATGGGAGTGTTTCCTTAATTTCTCTTTCAGATTTTTCATCATTAGTGTATACAAATGCTAGAGATTTCTGTGCATTAATTTTGCGTGCTGCTACTTTACCAAATTCATTGGTTAGCTCTAGTAGTGTTCTGGTAGCATCTTTAGGATTCTCAGTGTATAGTATCATGTCATCATGTCATCTGCAAACAGTGACAACTTTACTTCTTCTTTCCTGATTTGGATTCCTTTTATTTCTTTTTCTTCTCTGATTGCTGTGGCTAAAACTTCCAAAACTATGTTGAATAAGAGTGGTGAGAGTGGACAGCCTTGTCTTGTTCCTGATCTTAGTGGAAATGGTTTCAGTTTTTCACCATTCAGAATGATGTTGGCTGTGGGTTTGTCATATATGGCCTTTATTATGTTGAGGAAATTTCCCTCTATGCCTACTTTCTGCAGGGTTTTTATCATAAATGTGTGTTGAATTTTGTTGAAAGCTTTGTCTGCATCTATTGAGATGATCGTATGATTTTTCTCCTTCAATTTGTTAATATGGTTTGTGACATTGATTGATTTGCGTATATTGAAGAATCCTTGCATTCCTGGGATAAACCCCATTTGATCATGGTGTATTATCCTTTTAATGTGCTGTTGGATTCTGTTTGCTAGTATTTTCTTGAGGATTTTTGCATCTATGTTCATCAGTGATATTGGCCTGTAGCTTTCTTTCTTTGTGACATCTTTGTCTGTTTTTGGTGTCAGTGTGATGGTGGCCTTGTAGAATGAGTTTGGGAGTGTTCCTCTGCTATATTTTGGAAGACTTTGAGAAGGATAGGTTTTAGCTCTTTTCTAAATGTGTGGTAGAATTCACCTGTGAAACCATCTGATCCTGGGCTTTTGTTTGTTAGAAGATTTTTAATTTTTTTTTTAAACAAGGAAAACCCCAAGAACTGGGACAGGTTGGAGGGAGGGAGGTAAATATGAGGAATTCTTTTTTTATTTTACTTTATAAATTTATTTAATTTTGGCTGCAGTGGGTCTTCGTTGTTGCTCGTGGGCTTTCTCTAGTTGCTGCGAGTGGGGGCTACTCATCGTTGCAGAGCGCGGGCTGTAGTTGAGCAGGCTCAGTTTTTGTGGCTCCCGGGCCTAGTTGCTCCATGGCATGTGGGATCCTCCTGGACTAGGGATCGAACCTGTGTCCCCTGCATTGGCAGGTGGCCTCCCAACCACTGCGCCACCAGCGAAGCCCTGTTGGAAGATTTTTAATCACAGTCTCAATTTCAGTGCTTGTGATTGGTCTGTTTATATTTTCTATTTCTTCCTGGTTCAGTCTTGGAAGGTTGTGCTTTTCTAAGAATTTGTCCATTTCTTCCAGGTTGTCCATTTTATTGCCGTATAGTTGTTTGTAGTAATCACTCATGATCCTTTGTATTTCTGCAGTGTCAGTTGTTACTTCTCCTTTTTCATTGCTAATCGTATTGATCTGAGTCTTCTCCCTTTTTTTCCTGATGAGTCTGGCTAATAGTTTATCAATTTTGTTTATGTTCTCAAAGAACCTGCTTTTAGTTTTATTGTTCATTGATATTGTTTTGTTTGTTTCTTTTTCATTTATTTGTGATCTGATCTTTATGATTTTTCTCCTTCTGCTAACTTTGAGGGTTTTTTGTTCTTCTTTCTTTAGTTGCTTTAGGTGTAAGGTTAGGTTGTTTATTTGAGATGTTTCTTGTTTCTTGAGGTAGGACTGTATTGCTGTAAACTTCCCTCTTAGAACTGCTTTTGCTGCATCCCATAGGTTTGGGTCTTCGTATTTTCATTGTCATTTGTTTCTAAGTAGTTTTTGATTTCCTTTTTGATTTCTTCAGTGATCTCTTGGTTATTAAATAGTGTATTGTTTAGCCTCCATGTTTTTTTATTTTTCACAGATCTTTTCCTGTAATTGATATCTAGTCTCATAGCGTTGTGCTCGGAAAAGATACTTGATATGATTTCAATTTTCTTAAATTTACCAAGGCTTGATTTGTGACCCAAGATATGATCTATCCTGGAGAATGTTCCATGAGCACTTGAGAAGAAAGTATATTCTGTTGTTTTTGGATGGAATGTCCTATAGATATCAATTAAGTCCATCTCGTTTAATGTGTCATTTAAAGCTTGTATTTCCTTATTTATTTTCATTTTGGATGATGTGTCCATTGGTAAAGGTGGGGTGTTAAATAAAGCCCCCTACTATGAATGTGTTACTGTCAATTTCCCCTTTTATGGCTGTTAGCATTTGCCTTATGTATTGAGGTGCTCCTGTATTGGGTGCATAAATATTTACAATTGTTATATCTTCTTCTTGGATTGATCCCTTTATTGTTATGTAGTGTCCTTCTTGGTCTCTTGTAATAGTCTTTATTTTAAAGTCTATTTTCTCTGATATGAGAATTGCTACTCCAGCTTTCTTTTGATATCCATTTTCATGGAATGTCTTTTTCCATCCCTTCCCTTTCAGTCTGTATGTGTCCCTAGGTCTGAAGTGGGTCTCTTGTAGACAGCATACGTATGGGTCTTGTTTTTGTATCCATTCAGCCAGTCTTTGTCTTTTGGTTAGAGCATTTAATCCATTTACGTTTAAGGTAATTATTGATATGTAAGTTCCTATTGCCATATTCTTAATTGTTTTAGATTTGTTATTGTAGGTCTTTTCCTTCTCTTGTGTTTCCTGCCTAGAGAAATTCCTTTAGCATTTGTTGTAAAGCTGGTTTGGTGGTACTGAATTCTCTTAGCTTTTGCTTGTCTGTAGAGGTTTTAATTTCTCCGTAAAATCTGAATGAGATCCTTGCTGGGTAGACTAATCTTGGTTGTAGGTTTTTCCCTTTCATCACTTTAAATATGTCCTGCCGCTCCCTTCTGGCTTGCAGAGTTTCTGCTGAAAGATAAGCTAATAACGTTATGGGGATTCCCTTGTATGTTATTTGTTGTTTTTCCCTTGCTACTTTTAATATTTTTTCTTTGTATTTAATTTTTGATAGTTTGATTAATATGTGTCTCGGCATGTTTTTCCTTGCATTTATCCTGTATGGGGCTGTATGTAGTTCCTCGACTTCATTAACTATTCCCTTTCCCATATTAGGGAAGTTTTCAATTTTAATCTCTTCAAATATTTTCTTAGTCCCTTTCTCTTTCTCTTCTTCTTCTGGGACCCCTGTAATTTGAATGTTGGTGCGTTTAATGTTGTGCCAGAGGTCTCTGAGGCTGTCCTCAATTATTTTCATTCTTTTTTCTGCTCTGCGGTAGTTATTTCCACTATTTTATCTTCCAGATCACTTATCCATTCTTCTGTCTCAGTTATTCTGCTATTGATTCCTTCTAGAGAATTTTTAATTTCATTTATTGTATTGTTCAACATTGTTTGTTTGCTCTTTAGTTCTGCTAGGTCCTTGTTAATCGTTTCTTGTATTTTCTCCATTCTGTTTCCAAGATTTTGGATCATCTTTACTATCATTATTGTGAATTATTTTTCAGGTAGACTGCCTATTTCCTCTTCATTTGTTTGGTCTGGTGAGTTTTTACTTTGCTCTTTCATCTGCTGTGTGTTTCTCTGTCTTCTCATTTTGCTTAACTTACTGTGTTTGGGGTCTCCTTTTCACAGGCTGCAGGTTCGTAATTCCTATTGTTTTTGTTCCCCCCAGTGGCTAGGGTTGGTTCAGTGAGTTTCGTAGGCTTCCTGTTGGAGGGGACTGGTACCTGTGTTCTGGAGGATGAGACTGGATCTTGGCTTTCTGGTGGGCATGTCTGCGTCCAGTGGTGTGTTTTAGGCTGTCTGTGACCTTATTATGATTTTAGGCAGCCTCTCTGTTGATGGGTGAGGTTGTGTTCCTGTGTTGCTAGTTGTTTGGCATAGGGTGTCCAGCACTGTAGCTTGCTGTTCATTGAGTGGAGCTGTGTCTTATCATTGAGATGGAGATCTCTGGGAGAGCTTTCACCGTTTGATATTATGTGGAGCCGGGAGGTCTCTGGTGGACCAATGTCCTGAACTCACCTCTCCCACTTCAGAGCCATAGGCCTGATACCCGGTCAGAGCACCGAGACCTTGTCAGCCACACGGGTCCAACCTCCAGAACTCCACACTCCAGAGGCCCTCCTTTGGATCTATTTTAGCTTTTTGAATTTTTTTTTCAGATTTTTAATCAATCTAGAAAAATCCTAGGTAGTTAATTTTCCACTGTTGTTTTTTTTTTAATCTTTACAAGACCTATTTTTTATTTAGCCATGATATCTGGTGTGCATTAGGATTTTGAGATCACTTACCGTAACCCGCCAGCTGCCCAGGAGTCTGCAACCATAGTTGGGAGTCTGCATTAAAGGCTGGCCTCCTTTTGCAGAGATAAGAAAAGGCTGAGGCAATGAGCACCAATGCAGGATTTTGTTTTAAACATACTACAGCTCTTTTTAAATTAGGATTACTGCCAGTTCCAAGTTATATAGAGAGCTTCAGTTATCTTGTTAGTTAAGTATTACCTTAAAACCTTATTGTAGATGAAGAAATATTATTCCAGTTTTTTACTCAAAAAATGGTAGCCTGACTAAGTAAGTCACACATTCCTTCATTCGTTTACTCATCATAAATTTTCCCAGTGCTACCTAGTATCTTTTTGACCCACTAAGCCACAGCACATCTCTGCCACAGGCTGAATTACATGCACATGTGCCAGTGAGAGGAAGTACTTTTTTCTGTGCCAGATATTTTGCTTTCCAGTAAAACTTGGCCTTGGCATTCAGTGTTGAGGTCTGGAAGGTTCTCTGGTTGCTCTAAAATTCCGTGTTCATTTTTGAAGAGGAAACTTCAGCGAAATCGGATTGTAACAATAGACAAAGGTTCATACAGAGAGAATTCAAACAGAATGGTGAAATCTTTTCCTCTGTTGCTTAAAAATTTCACAGTCACAGAGATGCATCTCATCTTTCCCATAATTCCTCATTCAACTGCCAGGCTGATGGCAATAAATTCTACCATGGTTCTTGTAAGTCAGGACACAATTTTCTGTTTTCTAAAGAGGGTCTCACTGAAGCACTTTGGAGAAAGACAAACCAAAGGAGAATAAGGGAAGGAGAGGAGAAAATAGGTTGAGGAGAGAGAGTCACAGGTTCAGAAGACGGACATTACCCCAGTACAACTACATCTGGGAAGGGTTAGGACTCATATATCAAGACAAAAGATATGTTGTTTCAGGAGGCACTTAGAATAGCACCTGCATCTCCAAATCTGTGGTAGAAGTAATATAAATTGGATGTGTGTAGTGAATTCTCCAGTAGCATTTTGTTGCTCTGAAGATCTGAGACTTCTCTCCTCTGAGCCCTTAAGTTAGATTGACTCCAAATTGCTACTGATTCAGTTTTCTAAACTACTAGTATTGCTGTACATTAAGACCTATTCTTTTTTTTTTTTTTTTTTTTTCACGGTACGTGGGCCTCTCACTGTTGTGGCCTCTCCTGTTGTGGAGCACAGCCTCCGGACACTCAGGCTCAGTGGCTATAGCTTACAGGCCTAGCCGCTCCGTGGCATGTGGGATCTTCCCAGACCGGGGCACGAACCCGTGTTGCCTGCATCAGCAGGCAAACTCTCAACCACTGCACTGCCATGGAAGCCCAAGACCTATTCTTTTAAAATTATTATATAATACTGGAATGCATTGCGGTGAACACACTTAGAAGCAGTTGCTATTGAAAGTAACTTAGGCCAGAATATCAAGACAGCTGTATACTTAGTAGAAAGAATAAATGCTAAGTGCTATGTTGCTCTTGTTTTTTAAATTAATTTATTTACTTTTGGCTGTGTTGGGTCTTCTTTGCTGCGCACGGGCTTTCTCTAGTTGTGGCGAGTGGGAGCTATTCTTCGTTGCAGTGCGCAGGCTTCTCATTGCCGTGGCTTCTCTTGTTGCGGAGCACTGGCTCTAGGCATGTGGACTTCAGTAGTTTTGGCTCGTGGGCTCTAGAGCGCAGGCTCAGTAGTTGTGGCGCACGGGCTTAGTTGCTCCACAGCATGTGGGATCTACCCACACCAGGGCTCAAACCCGTGTCCCCTGCATTGACAGGCGGATTCTTAACCACTGACCCACCAGGGAACTCCCCATGTTGCTCTTAATGGCAGTGGTGGTGGTGATTTATATTGCTGTTATTATTTTGTTTTTCTTATATGAAATAAATTTGGCATGTTTAACTTGTAATAATAACTCTAAGAGGATTAGTAGTAACATGATTTATTTAAAATGACACAGGAAATTGATACGCTCTGAGGGTCAGATGAAATAATTTGTGAATTGGTTTTGAAATTCACATACATTGAAATGTATGTTGGCAAAATGATGATGTATCTTTCTAGACCCTTATGTATTGAGTTACTCTGTTCAGAAGTAAAGATGATTTGAGCTGTCTTACCCTTCACAGGATCAGACAGAGCAAGCAGCCTAACTTAGCCTCTTCATTACCCCCCTTCCCCCCAGCTCAACATAATTGTTCCTATTCTGAGGCAGTGTCTAAAATCTGTATAATTCAGCAAGAAAAACCAGCAACGAGGGAGAATATTAATTATTTTCTTGCCTATCAGCCATCACCACATAATTGCAACAGCTACATCCTGATTGAAAATTTAGTCTTTCAGACTTAGAACGGCTCATTAACTTTTTGCTTCCTGTTCTCATACTGAAAAAGAAGCATCTAAACAAAGAGGCTAGGAGACCAGTCGATTTTCTCTTCCTATGGGTATGTCCTTTAAACCTTCCCTTTGTGCTAGGCCAACCCTATTTACAGATCTAGGAACTGCTGGTGTAGTATGAGCTGAAGTACTACAAAACCTGTATTTCCCCCAAATCCTTTTTTTGGCCATGCCACGCAGCTTGCAGGATCTTATTTCCCCTACCAGGGATTGAACCTGTGCCCTAGGAAGTGAAAGAGCAGAGTCCTAACCACCAGACCGCCAGGGAATTCCCCCACAAATACTTCTTGCACTGATCAGTTATTAAAGTAACATCTTTCTACCTGGCCTTAAATTTCTACCCCAGAATTAATACTTTGGATTAGATAATGAGCCTGAGGATATTTTCTTCAAAAGGGTACTTGTTAAAAATGATACACTTTTGAAGGAAGACCTCAGATCCTAGAAACTTACAATGATTCTTTTCATTAGTATACCTTATAACTAATCTATGACAAGCTTCAGGAGAGGCATTGTGAAACCTACCAATGAATGAATCCCTGTCTCAAGAGGAATCACATGAAATCCCGGATTGGGAAGTCGTTTCATCGTTCCATTGGGAGTCCCCAAGGTCACTCCTATGTTTGAAGATTCAGTAGGACTCATGGAAGTTGGCATAGAGTCGTACCTATGGCTAAGGTTTATTACAGTGATGTAGTCGGGATACACAATTGGCTGATAAGGGAAAAAGGCACACATAGTCTTCAGGAATTCATGGACTGGCTTCCTTATGCTCTCTCTCCCCCATGAAATCACTCAGGGCTCCTTCTTATCACAGCAACAGAAATGCAGCAACATGTATGAGAGATTCAGTGCCCAAGGTCAGGGACTAGCCACCTGGTCATGTAGGCACCCTTTGCCTAGCACCCCAAATCCCAGACTACAAGAAAGAAAGCAGGTGTTCAGCACAAACCACATTGTTTGCACAAACGTCTAAGCATAGTAAACCACCTTTATCAGGGAAAGGTGAGAACGCTTCCAAAATTTAAATTTGTTTTTTGTTCTTTTTCCAGACTCCCTGCCCTAGCTTATAGACTTCAGTGCAGGCTAAAGAGGTGATGGAAGGGGGAGAGATTTCCCCAGATGGCCTACTTTACAATTTTACTCATGTCTCTGGATCCTGATGATGATGGCCTATATTAAAAAGCTTTATGTATAATCAGACTGAAGGACTCTAAAACTATGACTTGTTTTGAATGTTCAGTCATACGTAATTCTAAGCTGGTCAGACTTCACAGGGTTAATATTATGTCTAAAATTCCCTAGTTCTAGCACTGAGCAGGATCCAATGTGAACTAGTATTTTAACGTCAAATCAGTGACCAATTTGTTTTCATACTAAATTGAGTCTCCTTTTATAGTACCTTGAGATTCAGTAAAAGATGAATTCTAGCCACTTGTTTAATATACTCTCTCCCTTCTCCCATTGGCCTTCATAGAGGTTGGTTGGCTTTTTCTTTGCCAGTAGATTTTAGTGCCATGAATACTAAACAGACAAGCCTCTGGAACTGAAATGAGATTGCTGGAAATTTATCTGCAGTGAAGGAAAGCTACTTCCTTAAGTGAAGGCCTAATGTTGTGATTTTCTAGTCATCAGCAAAGAAGGTAGACTTTATATTACAGTTATCTGGAGATTCAAATCACATGGGCTTTTATTTCCGTCCTGCATCCGCCTCCATTGTCTCCTTTCCCCCAAGATTGTGGATTCTCTATGTCCTTAATTTTGAGCCATTGTTATTAGTGGTGGATGGAAATGTGTTTTATGTTTCAAGTATATTTAGACCCCAATATGTTTAAGAATCATTGGCCTAAAACACTTTTTCTAATGTGTCCACTGAACTCCAGTTTCTCAGGAAGTCTTTGGCTATTTTGATTTTGTATGCACTTCCCGGGATGGAGACCCAGAGCATCATTGGTAGACCACTGGTTTCTTCTGGAATGAATCTCATATGTAAAGCAGAAGTGCCTCTGGTACTTCATTTTGTGGAGAGTCCAGTTTTTAAATAAGACAGTGTAGGACCTGAGAGGTGGGTAGTGGATGTGTGAGGGGATTATAAACTTGTTTTAAACTTTGTCAGTGAGAAGACTTCAGGAAATCAATTATTGGAGAATGTAAAATTTCCTAAAATGCAGGAGGCAGATCACTTGGAGAGAAGTCATTTGTATTTCATACCCAGACATCTATTAACCTTGAGAAGGAGCATCTCACAGAAAGCGCTTTTTCCCCTCAACTGGTTTACCAAATCCTTTGAATCTCTTGTTTCGTTGAAGACCATAAAAATATTTGGAAGGCCAGTGTATTTCACGGTCACAAAGGCACTTTTAATTGCTTCCATGAAGTTGTATCCTGTCTTTCTTCTTTCCCAACAAAGTGACATGTATTAGCATTTCCCTGGTAGTTATTTGTAATTGCACTAGTGTTCACCATTCCCAAATGTTACAATTGAATCCTTTGAGATTCTAGTCACATTTCTAAGCAGGTGTACCAAATTGCAGCTCAAGACTTCTGCTTGAAATCTAGAGTTCCAATTAATCAGATATCCGGCGTGAGAAGGGCTAGCAAGGGAAAGACCTGAGAAAACACACAGCCCAAAATAGTTTGAAATTTCCCTGCTGCTTTGCCTCCAACCAAATTTGATTTGTCAGCATGTGAGAGGGCGTTAGATCTTCTAAGAAACTGCTTGGTTTCCATTCCATTCAAGTATAATTGGTTTTCAGGGACTGAATTAAAGCAGGAAAGCAAAAGTTAGGTGGGTGATGTAAGTGAGCAAATACCTCCATATGTAACAGAATCTTGGTCTGAGCATTTGTTAGTTCTTTGTTGTTCTTCATTTCCATCAAAACCACAGTTTCATATACAGTTTTTTGTCACGCTGGTTTTTACGTATTGTCTTAAAACACAACTGCAAAATACTTATATCTGATTTTCTATTTTAACTTGTTTCAAGAGAGCTGACACTGCTCTCTTATATACTATTGCTTTCACATGGAATGGCTACTCTGTTGTATCTCCTGAATTTTCTAATTTATTTTCTTTAAGACCAGTATCTAAAATCTTTTCTTCCAGTTAGTGTTCCTTTTCCAGGGGACTCATTTATGTCTCTACAATGCTTAGGAATTCAGCTAATGCATTTGCTTTCTTTTATTGCACTGCTACCTAAGGGAAGTTGTGTGATCAAGGGGAAGGAGCATGCGTGGTAAAAACTGAATCATTCTGGGTTTACAGCTGGCTTTGCTGCTCACCGTCTCTGAGTTTGGTCAGGTCATCTAACTTTTCAGAGCGATGATATTCTCATAATAGAATGGGACCAATAGCACCTGTCTGTCTGGGGTGTTGTTTGTTATTTCATTTGTACGTTCTTTGGTTTGCACATTCTTTCATTCATTCGTTCAGAATAGGTATTGAGCAATCACTCTGGTGAGCACCATGCACATGCTAGGGATATCAAGATGGACATAGTCTGTGCTCTTAGGATGCCTACAATCTAGTGGGAAAAGTGGATATGAAACAAGTAATTACAAGCATGACCACTGTTTAAAAACAAAAAAAAAGAGTGAGTACAGAATGCCATAGGAGTATGACAGGGTAGAAACAGTGAGAAGCTATTTTAGTTCGTTTGGGCTGCTACACAAAATACCATAGACTGAATGGCTTAAACAACAGAAATTTATTTCTCACAGTTCTGGAGGCTGGGAACTCCAAGATCAAGGCACTGGCAGATTCAGTGTCTGGTGAGAGCCTGCTTCCTAGTTCATAGATGGCCATCTATCCTCACATCGCAGAAGGAGTAAGGGAGCTTTCTGGGGGGTCTTTTGTAAGGGCACTAATCCCACTCATGAGGGTTCTACCCTTATGACCTAATCACCTCCCAAAAGCCCCACCTCCAAATACCATCACATTGAGGATTAGGTTTTAGCATATGGTTTTTAGGAGGACACAAATATTCAGTCTATAGCGGAAGTCATCCAAGTATTTTTAATGTTTTTCATGGGGGAGAGAGGCTGAGAGAAGTCATGAACAGCTTTGCTCAGCAAATAAATGTTAACTTAATGGATGTTTCCATGGAAGGTGAGCTATAAATAGGCCACGCTTTGCTGGCCTTAGGAGATTTTGCATATCTTTCACCAGTCTCAGTTTTCCAATTTGTCTCAACCTTTGAACTCTCAGCTTGCTCTGTCAGACATTATTGCACATAATTGCTTGCATCTGGCCCCATGTTTTGCTAATGCTGCCCCGAATAGGTGAAGCCTGCTTCTTTTCCCTGGGATTTGGTCCCTTCTGCTTCTCTGACACCAGTCCTCTTATCCCTATCCTGCAGAATACTCTTGATGTTTTTCTCTACCATGTTGACCATCTCTTTCAAAGATCAAAGAACTTAATCTCTTTAGAATGTGCTTTGTGTGTTCTGAATCTGCTTTGTGTGTTCTGTATCTTTTCAGCTTAAACTTATGAATATAGGAAACTTTCATCTAGTGGTAATACGAACACCAAGAAGCTGAAATAACTACCAGTTCTGTAGTCTTCAGATTACAGTGGTGGTGGCAATCTCACTGAGGCAGTCCTGGGACTTACTGCTGTATCACTAGGATACCCAAGCATATGATACTTGGTAGATACTTAACAAGATGTGTTTTGTTTTGTTTTGTTTTGTTTTTTGCGGCATGCGGGCCTCTCACTGCTGTGGCCTCACGGGCTCCGGACACGCAGGCTCAGCGGCCATGGCTCACGGGCCCAGCTGCTCCGCGGCATGTGGGATCTTCCCGGACCGGGACACGAACCCATGTCCCCTGCATCAGCAGACGGACTCTCAACCACTGAGCCACCAGAGAAGCCCAAGATGTTTTTAAGTAAAGGATTATATTAACAAACATTCAGGGGTGAGCTTAGATTACATCTAAACAGCAAACAAAAACTCTAGAAATGAGATATGTAATAGATACAGCAAGATGTCATTCATGCTGCAGAGATGCAACGGAAGGATTAAATGACCTCTGTCTGAGAAGGCTCAGAAAGGCTCTATGACCATTACACCTCTGTCTGGTTCATTTAGGTTGCTGTAACAAAATACCACACTGGGCAGTTTATAAACAACAGAAATTTATTTCTTATAGTTCTCAAGGCTGGAAATCTGAGTTCAGGGTGCCAGCGCGTTTGGGTGAGACCTTTTCTTCCAGGTTACAGACTCCTTGTTGTGTCCTCACATGATGGAAGGGACTGGGAGCTCTGTGGGATCTCTTTTATAAGAGCACTAGTACTGTTTTTGACCTAATCACCTCCCAAAGTCCCTACCTGCTCATACCATCACCTTTGGAACTGGGATTTCAACATACGAATGTTGGGGGAACACAAGCATTCAGACCACAGCAACTATTTATATTGAATCTTAAAGGATGACAAAGATTTCTCCAGGTGAACAAGGAAAGAAGCACATTCTAGCCTGAGAATTTAACATGTGGATTGTGTAAAGTTGGAAAGATGCTCACACCTTGGCTGAACTACAAGTTACTCACTGAACCTGGAGAGCTGGGAGTATGTGGAGGCTCGGTGAATGCACTGGAACCTGAGGGTTTCTTGTGTTTAGGGCTAATAAGTTTAGACTTGGTGAGTTGGGGAGTATTGAAGGAGTTTAGATCAGAAGAATAATTGGATCAGATTTGAACTTAAAAAGGTGGAGGAAAGTGAGGAGGAGATGAGTTATTACAGTGTACCAGCTTGACTCTACGCTCTTCAC
Source organism: Mesoplodon bidens (assembly GCF_964165515.1). Classification (NCBI taxonomy): domain Eukaryota; kingdom Metazoa; phylum Chordata; class Mammalia; order Artiodactyla; family Ziphiidae; genus Mesoplodon; species Mesoplodon bidens. The sequence continues at coordinate 87,911,782 of NC_138166.1, forward strand.
ATGTACTAACTCATTTAGTCCTCACATCTTCAATGCCCACAGTAATGTGTCAGTGGCGTCAAGGATATTTTGTACCAGGCAAAGCTGAAGACAGTGAGAACAGCTTATTATAATAGTTTGGTTGAGAAATGACGGGGTCTTAAAATAAGATTGTTTCAGTAAGACTAGTGTGAGGAAGTCTTGGCGGCAGAATTGACAGATTTTGAACAGGCTGTTGGAGGTGAAAGGCGGTGGGGAGGCCAGGGTGCCAGTTCTGCCTTGGGCAGCTGGGGATATGACGGTGCCTTTCTCTGAAACAGAGACCTTGAGAGCAGGAGCAGGTTTCTGGGGAAAGATGTCAAGTTTACGTTTGAACTTGTGGCATTTGGTCCTGAAGAAATATCTGGAAGGATGCATTAGTTAGTTACCTTGCAGTAACTTAAATGTAAAGGAGTTGGTGGTATTTGTGTGGTAATTAAAGCCATGACAGTAGTTGAATGGACTAGGGAGTTTGTTAATTAAGAAAATTACTGGGTGACACCTTAGGGAATATCCCACTTAAGGAATGGTCAGAGGAAAGGGAGACTAAAATGAAGATACTACTACTACAAACTACTGTAATTCTTTTTTTTTTTAAATTATTTATTTTTGGCTGCATTGGGTCTTTGTTGCTGCGCATAGGCTTTCTCTAGTTGCAGCGAGCGGGGGGCTCCTCTTCGTTGTGGTGTTCGGGCTTCTCATTGCGGTGGCTTCTCTTGTTGCGGAGCACGGGCTCTAGGTGCGTTGGGCTCAGTAGTTGTGGCTCGTGGGCTCTAGAGTGCAGGCTTTCTTTTTTTTTTATAATGTAAGTTTTTTTTAAAAACTTCTTTGAAATTTACTTAACCACTCTGAACTTCCATTATCCCACCTGTAGAATGAAGGTATTGATCTTGATTGTGTCTGAGATTATATCTAAGTCCTTTTACATGATAACCAGTCTGTGACTCTATGACTCTTTTAATGTAATAAACCTCTATAGCACTGGTAATTCTTTAGTTTTTTTGTGGCTTACACTCCATTAAGAATATGGTGAAAGCTTTGGATCCTCTCCATTAAAAAATGCCACTATGTGCAAACACAGAAAATGTTTCATGATCTAGGAACCAAGAATCTTTTGCTCTAAGCAAAGGAAAGAAAAAAAAATGGAAATGACATAGAATTCAGAAAGTATTTCATATCCAAGAAGTAGGAGAAATGATGTGGTTGATTTTTCTCTAGCATTGTGTAACCCAGAAAGCAGAAAATGGAAAGAAATTCTGAAAAGCGTGTATAAAATACATTGTAAAGTTACATAAAAACATTGACCAAAATGAGCTTAAAATATTTGGGTGTGATCTAGTTATTTAATTTAGGATAATCGCTGTTACTGTAGTAAAAAATGGTGACTCTTAGAGCTATACATGGAAATACTGAATTCAGGCTTCTAGAATGAGAGGGAACAATGGGCAAGATCACCACTGTCTGGCTGTTTTTTTTTGTTTGTTTGTTTGTTTGTTTGCGGTACGCAGCCCTCTCACTGTTGTGGCCTCTCCCGTTGCGGAGCACAGGCTCCGGACGCGCAGGCTCAGCGGCCATGGCTCACGGGCCCAGCCGCTCCGCGGCATGCGGGATCCTCCCAGACCGGGGCACAAACCCATGTCCCCTGTGTCGGCAGGCGGACTCCCAACCACTGTGCCACCAGGGAAGCCCCTGTCTGGCTGCTTTTTTAAAATGTGTGCTGATGGACTAAATATATCCCCTAGCTTCACTGTACAGTATTAAAAAATCTATCTGTGAAGTTGGTTGTTCAAGATTTTGTTTTCTGTATGGAAGAAGAGCATAAGCAGATACTAACATCCAGCCTTAATACAGATGAGACCACTCTTTCTTCCAGCATCATCTCCTTCTGTGTGAAGCTAGTGGATCCTCACTTTAAAATGTGATTGTAGTGGGGAAGTGATGTAATGTTGAAGGTAAGCCATTGAACATAAGTTGCATTTTGTGGCTCTAGTTAAATTGCTTGGGATTTTTCTGCTGAGCTGAAGAAGATAGAGGAAGAAAGCAATTTTAGAAAAAAATATGAAGCATCTCATTTTTTAAAGATGTAGACTCTGTTCACTTTGTGATTCAGATGTTTAAAGGAGTGTCATGAGGATGCTTCAGCTTTGGGAATGCCCAGGTTGAGATGGGAAAGAAGACTATCAACAGCTTTTTTCCTGAGAGATTTTGGAGTCAAAACTACTTGATGGATTCTTCTAAGGGAGGCTTTTTTTGGCCATGTAATTCCATTGTGTGATTTTAAAAAAAGAATAATCCTGTAATGAGATGTCTTGTGTAATGTGTGGAAAAGTCTTTTATATGAACATTCTTGGAATACTGCAGATCTGGTAAAGACCAGGTATTCATGGATCTGGATTCTAGCTAAATATTTGTTCAGTGACCTCAGAGCAATTTGCTTTTGAATGCCTCTTCCTAAGTGTCTTCCTCAGTACCATCTATATCACATCCTATTGATTCTGTCTCTCTGGAGAACTCCGGTTACTATAGTACTATTTTTATTCTCATTTTGAGGAGACTGAGTCTTAAATATTTTAAATAACTTGCCTGGCACAGCAAGGTAAGTGATGAAGCAGGGATCAGAGGTCAGGCTGTCTGGCTCCAGAGCCTGCTCTCTTACCCAGAGAGATTAAGGAAGGATTACTTTTCAGGTTGCTTTTATTTTCTGTTCAGTCAGGAGAATTCTGAATTACTGAGCTATTTAGGAAATATCTTTAATGGTACCACTTATGACTGTGACCCAGGCAGAACGTCATGACGTTAGTATAAAATGATTAAATCAGTGCATAATTTATCTATTGAGTGGAGTGGATATTGATGGAAGGCCCCGTGTCGGGCGCTAGGGGTACAAAGATGAAAAGGCCAGGATTCTGTACCTGTGGGTGTGTCCCACTCTTCAGGAGAGGCGGACGTGTAAACCAACAGGCACACTTAGGCTGAGGGAGCTTCTGTAGTGAAACATGTTACAAAGGCAGTGGGAACATTGGTGATGAACACATGTTCTTTCCTTTTTGCCCCATGTTATGTATGTATATACATTTTTAATAAATAAAACAGAACATGGTATAAAGTTCTAATGGTATACAATGTTATATAGTTATACACTGAAAAGTGTGGTGTGTGTTTGTGTGTGAGTGTGTATAATGTAGCATTAATTTTTCTTCCCAGATACCCAAAGGATTCTTTATTAATCTTTGAAATTTGATAATCTAACTACTATATATAGTTTTTTTTTTCTGGGATACATTGTGCCTTTTCAACCTTCAGATTATAGAGCAGAAAGGTCATGTTGTTCATTGGGGAAAATCAAGACTTAAAGTGCATTGGCAGTTTCAGGTACTTAAGGAATAAATGTTAAAGTTTGGAGGTATTTCTGGAGGGTGAGGAAAAATAAGGAAAAGAGTCAGTAGCATACTCACAGGGTGGACAGTTTTAAATATGATGAAATAACGTGCCTGAAAGTATGCCATTAAAATCAGGGTTAGGGCACTTTTCCCTAAATTGTGTTCTAGAGAATTATCTTGTTTTGCAAGATGTTGAAAGATGTTCTGGGCAAGTAAAGAGTTCCATAAGCCAATAAGAATAAGACTGGAAAATACTGTTATTAATCCAATTCTAGGTAGTTCATTACTTCTTAGAACAATAAAGATTCTAAAAAGTCCCACAGTAAGAAAAAAAATCCATTTAGTTTTGTTACACTGGCACTTCCCAAATGTATATAACCACAGAACTTTTTTTTCATAGAATATTGGATTAAGATATTATTTCTCTAAGCAATCTTCTAATGGCTCTCTGGGAGAGGCTAATAAATGATGATGAGATGATGCTGATAACATTAATGATGTAATAACATAGTATCTAAGCTTCCCTGGGTATTTACTGTGTCCCACATACAGATCCAAAGTGGTTCTACATGCATTATCTCATTTAAATACAGCAATTCTATGAGCTTCCTCATTCTACAGATGAAGAAATATAGGCTTAACAGGCTTACATAACATTTTATGGTTACACACACAACTAGTCAAGTAGTATGACTCCAGAGCCACTTACCTCTGTCTTTACCAGCACTGTTTAATCCTACACATAAAGCTGTCATCAGATACTTACAACCTAGAATCACTGAGTCTTTGACCCCTTTTCACCATGACAGCAAGCAAAAGAAGGGCCTTGCTGAGTTGGAATTCTGATGAGGATGAGGCAGAGAAAGAGCATCAGCCCTTGCACTTTGGGGGTGGGGTGAGGGCAGGGGAAGGGAGGAGGGAGCACAGTAGAAGGAAGGTAAAGCGGGAAGGTCCTGGTAGCCTTCTTCCGCTTTCCAGTTCAGTCTCGAAGTATCCTCTTTCTTTTCATGAGGAATATGACACAGAAATCAAAATGAGAAGAAGCAGGGTACAGGTTAGCACGAATCATTGCCTGTCCAAGTCAGCACCAGTCTGAGCAAAGATGAACATGTCAGGACAAGTCAAATCCCTTACAGGAAAGATCACTGGGAAGTACCCTCTGTTTCTACACATCCGGCTGTAATGCTCAGTTCTGTGCAGTGAGCCTCTTCCGCGAGCCTGTGGACACAGCACACGGTATTGAGTCAAAGCAGATTTGTACAACGGAGGCACTGAGAAGGCCCTGTTCTTGCTAGGTTTGTAGTATCTTTGTACAGGAACTACATTTGAATATGTGTAGTACTCTAACACAGAAACTCTTTCAAAATATTGTTTTAGTGATGGGATATGGAAGGATATATACCATCTGAATATTTTCTTTTAATAGAATGTCCATTCTTAGAGTAGGGGGAGAAGAGGGGAGAGAGGGCTGTACAGTCACTGGCAACCTGTCCTCTATGCATCTTAGAATCCAGTGTCTCCCAGGACAAGTCTCTGCTGCTGGTACCTCTCTTGCCGATATCACCCCACACCAGACTTCCATTCTGCCCAGCTGGTTTGACCTTGCACCATTCTAGGCCTCATTTAGGGAAGACATTGGTAGCAAAGGCAGGACCTGGATCTCCTGGCTTTCGTCCCTCTCTCATCTCCAGTTGACACAAAACTGTCTTTCCTTAAAAAGTTTGAATGTCACACAATGTGTCTAATGTTTTATAAGGCTGATTTAAAGGAAGTCTTTTTTCCTAGATGACAGAAAGTTGTGTGTGACAAAAATATTTCCAAGGCCTAGGAAATGGTCTCTTTACTCTGAGAAATATTTGATACGACAAAATGCTAACAGAATAAACAGTGCCGTATCATCTTTTGGATTTTCCATTATCATTATTTGACCTGGCATACCCAGCTTTACAACTTGATGGCAAAAACAAGACAGCAGATTCACAATCCTGCACCAAAATTTGCCATGCATCAGCATATCTGCAGTCAGGGAGAGAGTAATAAACAAACTGATAATTTAAGAATTTAGTATTAATGATAAATCTACTAGGGCTTCAACCTTCCCTAATTAAGAAGTCTTTAAAGGAAGATAAACATTTTTTTTTTACAGATTTATTTTTATTATTTATTTTTGGGTGCATTGGGTCTTCGTTGCTGCACGCTGGCTTTCTCTAGTTGTGTTGAGCGGGGGCTACTCTTCGTTGCGGTGCGTGGGCTTCTCATTGCGGTGGCTTCTCTTGTTGTGGAGCATGGGCTCTAGGCACGCGGGCTTCAGTAGTTGTGGCTCGTGGGCTCAGTAGTTGTGGCTCGCGGGCTCTAGAGTGCAGGCTCAGTAGTTGTGGCACATGGGCTTAGTTGCTCCGCGGCATGTGGAATTTTCCCAGACCAGGGCTCTAACCCGTGTCCCCTGAATTGGCAGGCAGATTTTTCACCACTGCACCACCAGGGAAGAAGCACCAGATTAGCGTTTTCTGTTGACATTTACCTCTGAAATTTTGAACAAAATGTAAGCAGAAGATACCCTAAGGAGCATTTTTGGAAAAATCACAATTGCTTAGGTCCACACGATGAAATGATTTAATTAGCTTGGATAACGCTCTTTCTTCTAAAGTATCTGAAACAGACTCATGAAACTCATAAAAAGCCTTGTATTTTCTAGCGTATGTGAGAGTTTAAGGGTGCTTAAGAGCCTACTTTGAAAGATTTGCTATGAGTCTCCCTTGATAAAATGTACTATTGCCAGAGTTATAAGGAAAAGAGGTTGACTCTAGTATTAGCCAGTTGCCAGTGTCTTCCTAGAATGTAGAACTGGAAACAGACTTCAGAGCTCTTCTCTTTTTACAAGAGTGAACTGATGGATAGATTGGCTGTTAACTCTGTGAACGCCCCATGGCTAGTAGGGGTGACACAGCTAGGGCAGACCCCAGATTGCCTGAAAGATAAAGAGAAATTCACTGCTCTTCCCACCCAGCTGGGAGTAGCTTGATATTGATCAAGCTTTTGCTAATCTGGATTGTTGAGATTTATTATACATGTATACAGGCCTTTCTTCTTTGTGTGACATCTGCAAAGTGGTGGGAAAGACAATAAATTCAAACCCCAAAGATCTGGTTTTGAATCCCGGGTGTGCCATTTGTTAGGTAGGTGATCTTGAGCAGAACATTTAACCTCTCCAGTCTCAGATGCTGCATTATTAAAAGCAGATACTAATCACTAGGTAATTGCAGTTGTTATAATCAGCAGATAAGGTAAGATGTGTGAAAACTTTATAACCTATGAAGTCTTACATCAAGGTAGGTGGGACTTGTTAGGCTATTGGCTGCTGTCTTTATGTTACACTGTGAACATAAGTTTTGGGTTTTTTTTGTCTGGGTTTTTTTTCCCTGTAAAATGAGCGTATCCTGTTGTTTTGGGAGAGTTAACACTTTAACTGGATGTTATGTCTAATTAGGATCACTATTTTTTCTCCTTGATTTCAGGACTTAGTATTTAGATGGAAGAGATCTCTAACAGATATAGTCATGAGGCACCTGCCTCTTGATTGAATTTATCACTGGTTTACATGTAACCTGTGCTAGGTAAAATTTTAGAAGCTGAATAGGTGAATCTTTTTGTATGCAGAGGAGATAGGATTTTAAAGTGGCTTATTCTCATTTTGAAAACCCAAGATTAATGGAATACTTTTAACAAGGATAGGCTACGGAATTAGAAGTTGTGTGTGTCTCTCTAGATGTGCTCTTTTACCATGGGCAAATCATTTGTTTCTTAATCACTGAAAGCATCATGTTTCTGTAAGTATAAGATAAGAAAGGGAATGTATTTTAAGATCTTTGTGTAGCATTTTCTCTTTTCTGCATTAATCATCTTCCTCTGTATTATAATCTTTTCTGTAAGGAAAATGTCAGATTAACCTATCATTTTTCTTTCTTCAGTGTTAAGTAAGCATGTATGCTTTATAGACTTTACCTGTGATTCATAGTTTCTCTCCCTTTTGTAATTTATTACCCCTTCTCTCTTTTGAGACTGTTTTGGGCCTCACATTGGAATGTGATTTCTGGGTGACTTGCTTTCTTTTCGAAGGACAGAGAACTTACTCTAGGAGATTATGTAAAATCAGGCTTTTAAAAATAGATAATAATTCTGTCTCTGCCTGGGTTAGGGATACTACCCCATAAGGCTGAAGTAAGGATGAAGTCTGGTGCAGTTCAGACAGAGCTAAAGAATTAAAATCACTTGAACTTTTATCAGGAGTTCTGAGTGAAATTATCATTTGCATTTTCCAGTGCTCCCCCTTCAGTAGGATTTTTCTTTTACTTGAATATGGCTTCTAGGAGGCTCATATTTAGAATTTTTGTGCTTATAAAAAAAAGAGATAGCTTTATAATTGCTATGTAAGAACTATGAAATGGGGAAGAATACATTGGCAAGGCTTATTACAATTACTTTGTCATGCATCTGGTTATGTTGCCATATTTGTTTAATTAAATTCCCTGCTAATTATAACTGTATGTACTTGTGTCAATTATTATTTGCTTAACACAGGGAACAGTGTAATTCTTTAAAGGAAAGCAGCTCGCTCTCTATTTAAATTAAATTTCAACTTAATATGCTTCCTAAAATAATAGTAGTGACGTTTCATTAGAATGGTAGTCGGAAAGTATCTACCTCAGTGGAATTTGGACTGGCTAAAATTTAACAGAGCTGTTTTAATATCAAACTGTAATTGGAAATCATACAGTTTTAGAGTATAATGGTCAACATTCCCAAACCACCATCCGATGCTACGTATGGTTCATCTACTGAAGAATACATTTTCACCCTTTAAAGAAAACCTTCCCTGCCTTCAGGACCTTCTTATCACCTACTCTAGAGGAAAGAGGGGGAAAATTAATACTTGACTGTGATTCGCAAAGACCCAACAAAGGCACTTCTCCTTTTAATACACAAATTCTCTGAAGCATTTGTTTAATAACAGACTGCCCAGATGGCTTGGTTATGATCACCCATGATACTTAGTATATTTATAGACTTTCTCAAGCCTGCAAGTCTTTCATTAGAGTTAAAGTAAGATTCCCAATGGAGTTGAGTTTTTTCCATTTCATTTTTTTCATCCTCTCATTTTCACAATTCTTCTATAGGTTTCCTCTTCCTCCCACTCTTTGTCAGACACTTGATGTTTTTAAAAAAAATTTCCACCACTTATCATGATGAGCTGGGAACTCTTATTTATGTAATTGTCCCCTTTCATTTGCATGTACACTCCCACCTATTCAGAGGGCTCGATTCTTATCTGTTCCTTTCCTTCATTTTGTTTAAAACTAGTTTTCCTCTCTAAAATACCAACTTGAAAGATTTGCAATATACTCTTAGTGTTGATTCTAATTCACATCAAAAACTTTCTTTTCTATTTCAAGGGTTTTAGCTTTGGCTCCACACAGAAATGGGTTTTAAACATACCTCTTCAGGTAAATTGCCAATTTTTGAGCCTCAGGCTTCTTATTTATGAAACGGGGCTGTAAGTGGTGTCTCTGCCTTGTCGGGCTAGAGAGAAAGGCAAATGATACGACATATGTAAAGCATCTAGTTGAAAACATCACCAAGGCTAGATAATGAACCATAATTGGCAAAAATGGAAGTACTGCAGTGGTTTTTTGAGAGGGAGTCTTAGTTATCATGTGAAACTTGTATTTGGCTCACAGGAAGGTAGTGTCTATTAGCTATATGGTAACACTATGAGGAATTCCCTAAAATGTGATGCTGAATTTATGATAGCTGTTCAATTCAACAAATACTTTTTGATTGACTACCATATACCAGACATTTCACTGTGTACAAGAGGAAAAATGTAAGGCCTCTCTTCTCAGAGAGCCCAGGTCTCATGAAGAAGTCAGATCAGTAAACGGATAATTTTGGAATATTGTGTTAAGTACTATAGAAGAAATATAGAGAGGAGGTTTGGGAACATAGAAAAGAGGATGTCATATCAGAGGCTGTGACATTTAAACTGAGTCTTTCAGAATCAGTGAGGAATTAGGCTGATGAAGACATTGGGGAGGAGGCCTTATATGCTTTCTCTTCAAGTGGAGAACATGAGGGCTTTGCTGTCGGATACACCAGAGACTGGCCGGCCACGTGCAAGGCTGTGTGATCCACAAACAGGCCAGTTACTTAATTAACCTATCTGAACATCACTTTCCACGTCTACTTTTAGTGTTTACCACAAAACATGATGAGAATGTTAAGTGTGAGAATGCATATTAAGGGGCGAACTGAGACCTGGTGCGTAGTTGTTTAAAAATAAGTTGGTTTGATTGTAAACACTGAGAATTTGGCTTTCATTGCCAAGAAAGCCAAATTTTGGTATTTAACAGCGGCTGAATTTGCCAACCACCTACCCAGTGGTTAGGCTAGTCAAATGGAAAGTTTCATTCCCAATTAATGTACCGTTTTTCTCAGAGACTTTGAACAGGCACGTTTTTGATCCATCAGATCTTCCTGTCCTGGGGTTGTGTCTGTTTTTTTTCTTTTTCTTTTTTTTTTTTTGCGGTACGCGGGCCTCTCACTGCTGTGACCTCTCCCGTTGCGGAGCACAGGCTCCGGACGCGCAGGCCCAGCGGCCATGGCTCACGGGCCCAGCCGCTCCGTGGCATGTGGGATCCTCCCGGACCGGGGCACGAACCCACGTCCCCTGCATCGGCAGGCAGACCCTCAACCACTGTGCCACCAGGGAAGCCCCTGTGTCTGGTTTTTATTCCAAGTTTAAAATCTGTCTGCACACATGGTGCCTTGAGCCACATAGCAGATAGAAAGACCAATGATTTCTTTTTATTCTTCTTTTTATTAACAACTAAGGGAAATAGTTAACATTTAAGAAAAAAAGGAGACTTACTTGAGAGAAACTTCTGGTTATTTTCTAATGAGGAAAGAAATCTCTAAATGCAATCTATCAATCCTCTTTCCAGGATAACAAAGCAAATCTGAGATAGTTTTGAACTTTTCCCTTATTCCCTTTATCATGAATGTTTAATATCCAAAGGAACCAATTTTTCTTCAGAATTAGCTTCCAGGTTTGAAGGACTATTAGCAGTCACCACAGGGAGCCTTCCACTCCGATTATATCTGCCACCCTTTTTTCCAGAACAGAATCATTTTCTATATAGTTACAGCAAGTGCCTTTGTTTTGCTGGCCTCATCATCTATATTTTAAATATGTCCACCTGTGCCAAGATGATGAGACATCAAGAAAGTAACCAAATTATATGTTTAGAAAGAGTTGATCACTGTTTTAATAAGCTTGGTAAAATCAACAAGTACAGCCTTCTATACATGATCCCTCATGTAGCTATTTCAATTAAAAATCTTGTAAATGTTATTATAATCATGAGTTAACTATTTTTTTAATCACGTAACTTATACGAAGCACCTAGCATGTGTTAGCTCCTTCATCTTTACAGTGGTCCTATCACGTAGACGCTTATGTGATATCGTTTATCTAGGAAACTAAGACTTCAAGAAGTCAAGCAACTTGCCTATTATTCTACAGCTGACAGGACTGGGATACACACCCAGGCTTGTTTGGTTCCAGAACCCAGGCTCTGAAACACTAGGCTCTACTACATCTTTTTAATCCTTCTAAGATCTTCTAAAGTAGACTTTCCACATGACAGTCCTTAATGTAAAGCATAATTTGGTCTTTTATGATACTGCTTACTAGCTTATTAATATTTTTGTTTGTAAACACTAAAAGCAAGCTGAAGCCAATGCAGGCCTAATAAGATATTTATTTAGCAAGGATGTTTTTGCTAATAATAAGCCAAACATTATACCAGGCGTTGGAGTTTGAAAAATAAAAAAGATATCTCTTGACTTTGAGAAGGTCACATCTATTTGGCAGAATGTACAAGAGTTCCAAATTCCAAAAAGCTCTGAAAAATGAAAGGTTTTTTGCATGAGGCTCATTTAGCACTAATAACTGACCTGAATTGATACGAGGCTCTATGTGGCCTTTTGGAGTTGTTACGTAATTGATAGTAAATGCCCTGCATAACTTTTTCTAAATTTTGAACTTCTCATTTCTGAAATACATCTGGTCATAAGGGTTTAGCAGAGGGGATTGTGGACCCATACAGTAAATGGAGATGTGGAGGCCCCGAGAACGGAGTGGTCGCTTGACTTGATTGAGTTACATTCACAGAAGAGGGGCTTCAGGCACTGAAAATAGAATTTACCAAAATGTAGAAGGCAATCCTGGCAGAGCAGAAGTCAAGGGCAAAGATATTACAGTCCTTAAAGAATCTGACAAGGTATATACGGGAGACAACTTGGCACCAGATGACGGAGGGCCTTGCATGCCACAGGGAGTGTGCACTGGTTCTCGCTGTGTCGGAGCCCTGGGGATGCCTGGGAAGGCCTTAAGCAGAGGAGTCATCTTATCGGATTTCTGTGTTGGAGAATTCCCTCTTGTTGCAGCTTGGTTGCTTTAGTAGTAAACAGGGTCCAGAATGATGAGAACTTGAACCAAGGCAGTGGCAGTAATTAAAGCAAGGACAGAGAGGGGAGATGGATTTGAGAAATGAAGAAAACACCTCAAAGCTGACTTCCAGGTTTTCTAATTTGAGCATCTGGGTAAACGGGAATGCCATCACCCAGGATGTGGAATACAGTAGGAAGAGCAAGGGTTTGGATTGGGAGAGACGGGCTAGTGGACCTAGTGATCATGTCCATTTTGAACCTGACTTTCCTCTATAGCATGCTTGTGGAGATGCAGCAGGCAGTTGAGATTTGGGGTCTGAAGTACTGGTCATAAACTTTGTATTTAGTCGTTGGTGTTAATGATGACTTGTAGCTATAACAGTAAATGATATTGAGGGTGGGCATACAAAGTGAAAAAAATGCAGGTGACCTATATTTAAGGTTAGATGGAAGAAATAAAGCTAAAGAGATTAAAGAGGAGTGGAGAAGAAAAATGGAGGAGTAGCAAAGAATAGACGAGTGGCAGTGTGTCTCCTCCCTACATGACGGGGGTGTCAGGTGATACTGTCAGCTGCTGTGGAGACATCATCAGAGAGTGTGCGCACCGTCAAGAGATCGCTTGGCACTTTCAGGCCAGCGTGTTGTGTGACAGCTGTTAAGGTGGCCGAGGAAGTGCCCACCACTAGTGCAGACTGCTCTAAAAAACTTGTGTGGACAAGACAGAGGGTTCGCTCATCTTTCAAGATACTTTGGAAAGGCAACAACTGATTGAAGTAACATGTTAGAGGCAATTAAATTATTCTCAGCATAGCTATAACCTATGGCTCACTGCTCGTTTCCTGTGTAAATAAAGGAGAGACTCCTACCAGCTAAGTCGCTTAGACATTGTCTCCAACAGCATGAATTAAAGAATAGCCATTAAATATGTTTCCAATGCAATTTGAGAATAACTGAGTAGATTTTTATTTTAAGCTGCAATGAAATAAGTTTTGGTGCCACTGACAAGCCTTCACATGGATTTGATGTGAAGAAGTGAATTCCAGATGCATTACCAATGAGGATTCTAATCTAGGACTAAGGTTGAAACCAAGAATAATCTGTAAGTGAAGTACCAGTTAGAACTTACCTTTTAATTTATTTTTAAGCAGTTTCGTTATAGATTTATGTATGTTTAAGAATTGTATGCAACTGTGACCCAAACAACTTCCACCACTTGATGATAAAATAGTATATCAATTGCAATGTCCATATTTTTAGGTGAGGCATGAAGTGTGATGGTGGGAGGAGGATCTTGAAGAATAAATTCCCAAACTGAAAAGAACAGAGGGGTTCAGTAGCTTCACATCTCAAAAATAATGTTGCTTGTCTTTCACCAGGAGCTTTGAATTTGCCTTTTATGGAACAGTTTATCATTATGTATAGAAGGTACTATGGAAGCAATTCTCCTTAAAAATTTCTTTATTTTCTCCTAATAGAAAATACTGTCTTGTAGTATGCCTGTATTGCTAAAGAAGGTAGCCTAAATGCATCTTCTCCAGCAATGTGTAAACAAGACGTCTTACATTGATTAATTACTCATGAAAATCCTGAAAGATTAGCATCTTTTACATATAAAAGCATCATGCCTGGCCCCTGGGGGAAACTGACTCTAAAGAACCAAGTCTCAGCCAGAAGTAGAGAAGCTGCTGTTTGCAACCTCTAGAACCACAGTGGTGTGGTTGGTGGGGAAAGGGTGGGTAATGACTGAAACTCATAAATCACCTTCAGTAGGCAGTTGTACGTGATATTTCACAGTGACTCTCCATCTAATCAGCAACATGTTTCATCACTTCCAAGAAATCCACAAAATTACATCACATGGTTGACTCTTCGCATGTCATAACCCTAACTGTCCTTCCATAAAGACATGAGACTGTCATCTCCATGATTTGATATGAGGGGGTCCAGGGCCATGTCCATGTCCAAAAGTCTTTCTCCCTTGAGTCTCTTAATGCAGTTGAACTCTGCTGCTGGAGATTTATTGTTAATGTTTTGTTTTCATTTGTTTATCATTCATTCATTTATCCATTCAGCCATCAAGTATATGTTGCATATATTTAATGTATTGCTTCTTCCTAGGCACTCTAAGAAATAAAGATATGGTCCCAGCCCTTTGTCAAGGGAGGAGGACAAGGAGGCAACAGTTTCGGAGCCCAAACTATATACCTAGCCTATACTAGACTTTTTTTTTTTTTTTTTTGCGGTACGCAGGCCTCTCACTGCTGTGGCCTCTCCCATTGGGGAGCACAGGCTCCGGACATGCAGGCTCAGCGGCCATGGCTCATGCGCCCAGCTGCTCCGTGGCATGTGGGATCCTCCCGGACCGGGGTATGAACCCGTGTCCCCCGCATCGCAGGCGGACTCTCAACCACTGCACCACCAGGGAAGCCCTATACTAGACATTTTAATTAATCTTCCAGACAACCCTAAAAGGTTACCAAGAGATTAGGGTGCACTCCCTGGCGGAGAAGACATTTAGGCTGGGTGTTAAGGATGAGAAATATCACCCATGCACCAAACCTAAATTTTCTTTTATCTAGAAAGTAGGTGTCTTATTTCTGGATATCCTATACAGTGCTTTGGTTATATAGAAGTATAATGAATGTATGAAATAAATGTTCTCAGATCAAATTTCTTTTATCCCAACATAAAAGTGAGGGGAGATCTTGAGGAATACCTTTTTTTCCTTTTTAAATGGTGGTCTTAGGTAAGGTACTTTGGTGATAAATTCTAGACAGGAAATAACCTCAGAGTATTAGGAGGGAGATAGATTGCATAATTTTGAGGAGATAAACCCTGAATGGAGAGGTTCATAGTCAGTGGCCTTTTTTTTTTTTAATTATTATTGGAGTATAATTGCTTTACAACGCTGTGTTAGTTTCTGCTTTGATAGTGAAGTGAATCAGCTGTATGCGTACCTGTATCCCGTCCCTCTTGGACCTCCCTCCCACCTCCCTCCCCCAATCCCACCCATCTAGGTCGTGGCTCTAGTCTTTCTCCCCAGAGCAATAGTTCTAAAACACCCAGCCAGTTACTTTGTTACCTACCCTTCCCCACTTTCTGGGTAGAGTCCAAACTCTTTCAGGAAGCTTGCAAGATCTGACCCCAGGTCTGCAGGGTCTCATTTTGCTTTGCTCTGCTTTACTTCTGTGTCTCACTCATAACCAAATGTTTTATGTCCGCTCCTTCTCCAACCATCCTACCTAAAGTCAGCTCCCTTCGGATTAGCCCTTCCTGAGAACCAATTGCTCCTTCCTTTCCTCTCCACCATACACGGTATATACATTTGCATCACAGAATCTCTAATATTTCATGCACTCATGTGTTTACAGGTTGATATCCTCCTATTAGATAGTAAGGTGTTGGAGAACAAAAACATAGTTTTATCTACATATCCTCAGTACCTAGCATTATGCCTGATCCATAGTTATCACTCAGTAAATACTAGTTGGATAGATGGATAGACGTATGGACAAATGAAGTACTTTGTCCTGAGGGGACTCTGTATACAGCAATCCAGTTCACAAAGTCCATTAGCTTTATTTTACCTCTGGGCCACTTTCCCCCTCCAAGGCCTGAGCCACATAAGACTCTGGACAAGGTATTGCAGCAGAGCTAATGTAGGAAAAGTCAGATTTGAGTTTCAGTACGATAATTACTTATCAGTACTCTGATGGGCAGATGTAAATATCTGCTGTATAGGTAGATTAGTGGATTTTATTGGCTCTCTGTCACAATTAAGTGACTGCTTCTGACTGTAGTGAAGAGCATAGCATTTTAAAAATAGAACATAATTATCTGCTATGATCACCTAGATAAAATATTATGGCTTATTTTACATTTCAGTAATTCACATAATGGAGCTTTTCAACATTTACCAGTGTCCTACATCTCGGCTAATTCTTCATTAGAAGTTGGAACTGACTTTAAGAAGTTATGGGTTTATCCTTAGACCTTTGACACTAGGATCATTCCCACACTGAAGAAAGATGGGAGCAGATATGTCTGATGAGTAGAGTTTGAAGTTAAATTAAGTAGCTGACAAGCATGAGGCCACTTGAATTTACTTTGAGGTCATCTGTGTATTTAATGAATATTTGTTGACCAAGTTCTTAGCCTTGGTCCAAGGATTTTCAGAAAGTTTGGCCATAACCAACAGTATACAGGCATACATACATACATTCTTACGTACATACATATATATATGTATATATATATATAATGATAATATGACCACATATAATGCACTCTGATATTTTCTGTTTTATTCTATCCTATTACCTCAGATATCAATCCATTCCATGCTGGTTATGATACAGTTTGAAAAACCCTGCTTTGATCATTATCAGTAACACATATTAAGCAGGTACAGAATGTGGCCTCCACTCCCAGCACATTCTCCATGGTTGTGGATGTTCATTGTACCAGTTTTGTAGGGGGTGAGTGCGAGTTACCATGGATGTGTTATATGCAGGATCTCACACAGCTTCTGTCAAATGACAGTCTTTTTTCTTGTTTCATTCGACCACATCTGTTAATGTTCCTTGCTTAGTTGCAGAATGTCATGGATCCATTTGGGGAAGCAGGTGAGTCATCTTGTGAATGGAATATTGAACTGAGGGAAATTATTTACTTTCTTTGTTGATTCAGGCCGCATTTCGTCTTAACCCCTCTAGTCAGAGGACATCAGTAATGATTCCGTCTCTGCAACTCATTCCTAAATAAAATGAATTGGTAACTAGATAGCTCCCTAATAACCATGCTTGTTTTTGCATAATAGAAGCAGAAAAGGATTAAGTTCTTTGTTCTAATTAATAGGAATGAAAATAGAATCACAATCTGCGGTATGGCAAAATGAGAGAAAATAAAGCTTGTAAGTAATTTTCATGGTTGTTCAGGAATAATTGTTTCATTATTGAGTTAATAGTTTTTACAAACAGCTTCCATTTCCATATCATATTTCTGCAGTGGATCTTTATTGAGATTGCTTAGGCAGAAGGTGACAGAAGTTGTTTTAAATCCATCACTTGTCTAAAATATGAGTTCCAAAGTAGTTAGGGGAGGGGAAGGCAGCCGGAAAGAATAAGGTATGGGAGGGAAATAGGGGGTCAGATTGAAATCGGTTGATTAATAAGACAACAAAATTCATTCACCAGCTTGTTTCAAAGGAGACTCTTATTATTCTAGAGAGAAATTAGACATCAGATCCCTCATAGGCCCCAGGCTCTGACATGTGTTTTATAATGACAGTTAATTAGATACTGTCTGCAGCAATCATAGGCTGTCATTTCTAATACATTTCTGGGAAGTTGAAGGACAGGAGAAGTCACCCCCTCCCCATCTTCCCCCTTCCCATAACTGAAATCGGTTGCCAAAATTAACTGAATATATGAGGCACGAGTTCAACAATTATACAGCCGTTCTGCACATCGACGGTTCCTACTTAGTATGTGCTCTGCATCCCAGGCTATGCCGGGCATGCATTTTGCAGACAGAGTTGTTACTGCAGCCCTGGTTATATTTAGGCTCATCTCACATAGCAGCCTCTAACACACCTGGTCTCATGGAACATACCACTTATCACTGTAGCTTATGTGTTAGAACACAAAGAATTTGTCTCACTTTGAGTTCAAACCTCTAGCTCCCCCCCAACCCCGTCTTCCATCTTTACTAAAGAACTTGCTGTGCATTAATTAAAATGATTTATTCTCATACATAAACCTTAAATTTGGATAGCTCCTGAAGTAGAACCTAACCTAGATTTTCAATGCCCCTTATGCGGAATATCATTATAAACATGGCAGTCAAATATAATGGAAAAGAAACTAAGCCATGGGGCAGAAAGCCTGCTTGGGATAGCTTAAAATCATAGATGGTTAAAATTTTAAAGGACCTTAGAAATGATCTAATCGAACCCCTTTACTTTACAAATAAGGACATTTGAGGCCCAGAGTGCTAAAGCAATTTCATGGCAAGCCTGCGCGGAAACTTCATTCTCCTGACTTCTAGAGTCTTGCTCCTTTCCCTGTATAGCACTGCCCTCCTGCCTGATTATCTGGGTGACTGTGAAAATCAGTGGACTTTTCTGGCCTTGAGTTTCCTCATCTGTAGAATGAGCATAGGGATAATAGCTACCTCAGGGTTACACTGAGCCTAAATGGGGAGGCTACTCCATGGTCCTTTATGGGACTCGAAGGAATCTTGTATTGCCCTCGGATTGCTTTTATCACACGTCATCTTTCCCCAGTGCATGCCTGGGCCTCATCAACACCTGCCAAGAAGCGTAAGAAGGCTCTCAGCCCCTTTCTGGTTGAAAACAACACTCTTTTACAAGCTACGCACTCAGTTTCTGTTACCTATTTTAGAGACATGGCCACTCAGGTCATGTATGGAAGCTCAATCTTTTTCAACCCGAGGTATCATCACTGATGTGGCTAGCGGTGTTTTCCAAACACGACAAAGTAAGACTCCCTGCAGAGTTTCTTAAAAGTACAGATTCCTGTTCCCCGTGCTAATTCTACCCTCCTGTCAGCCCCCCTTGAGAAGGGATCTAACGTAGTAGGTTTGGAACAGAGCCTGATCATCTGTAGATCTGCCAGGTTTTCTTTTATTTGTTTTTGCTTTTCAAGCTCCCTGGATGACTGCCGGGGAAATGCTGCTTACCCAAGCAGATCAGATCCCCAAATGTGCTACCTTCCACAGCTGCTAACATCTCTGGATACTTTTCTGTGGGTTCTAATTAACTTTTGCATTTTGGAGGTTAACATGTCAGCAGTAAGCTGATAATACAATTCCTGGAGGCGCTGCCTCTCCTTTCCTTGCCCTTATCGTCACACATAAAAAAGCTGCCACCCCCGCTGTCCCTTCACAACTCCACCACCACCCTGTCCACAGCCCTTCCGACCTAAATGGACAATACTGCAGGTAGCAGTGTCGATGAAGATAGGTCTGCCGTCCATTACCAGTTTGAGATTTGTTTTATTTTGTGGCGGTGGTGGTTTTAATCTCCCCACACCCACAATCCCAATAATAGACCTGAGTTTACATTAAGCCATTCTCTCTTACATCAGGTCCCCTCATGATCAAAGACACATTATTTTCAAAACACGTAGTTGGGATTAAGGATAATGGTGTGTGATATTGAGTGGTATCAGAAAGCAGATTGAGCCACACAGTCTTGACCTCATCGTATGATTCTCTACCCATGAGCTCACCAGCCAGGGCAGAGGTGGGAAGGCTGCAGGGGTGCAGACCATCAACATCCCTGAAGATGCAGACTAATATCTTGAATTATTCTTAGGCATGAGCAGAAAGTGTATGCTTAGCCAATTCCATATGTGTTACTATAATGGTTCACTTGTTTTCTAAATGAATGCAGCCCCCTTACCAGCTGTGGACTCCTGGTGTTTGTAAAGGTTTAAAGATGTTCCAGTAGGAAGTAGAATGACATTGAATAAAGATATTGGAAAAAGAAGGCAATCAAAGATAGTGAGATTGGGCTTCCCTGGTGGCACAGTGGTTGAGAGTCCGCCTGCCGATGCAGGGGACACGGGTTCGTGCCCCGGTCCGGGAAGATCCCACATGCCGCGGAGCGGCTGGGCCCGTGAGCCGTGGCTGCTGAGCCTGCACGTCCGGAGCCTGTGCTCCGCAACGGGAGAGGCCACAACAGTGAGAGGCCCACGTACTGCAAAAAAAAAAAAAAGTGAGGTTTTATATATATATGTATATATTTATAAAATATTATATATATATTTTATAAAACATTATATATATAATATATATATATATAAAGTTAGTTTAGACAGAGCCCTGTACATAGTAAGCATTTAATAAATGTTAGCTCCTGTTGAGGTTATTACTATTATTCTTATGCCAGTGCTGTTTTAACTCAAGCTGTTGCTGATAGTCAGTGGCCTATTGACCATGGATATTAAGCATAGAAACTTGAGGACATTTAACTTGATTTTTTAGAAAGAAGCAATTTTAAAAATCCACTTAGTTCAAGCCTAACTTCTTACTCTATTTGTGCATATTATAGTATATGGTCCTTAACTTATGGACAACAGTTCTGAGTTCATATTTCCAGTGGGCTTTAGTGAATTAGATGTTTTTAGGTGAATTAAATGGGCTGTTTGAATCTTATCCCTGGGCCAATTTCAGGAATCACTGAGGCTTATGGGTAACTCATGATGTCTTTTCAAAGTTTATGATATTTTTCCCTGAGGATTCTAATCCTCCACTCAGCTTACCCCTACCCTGTTATTAGTTGATTAAATAGTGATGAAAATATGGATAACCTGACTAAAGTCTATTACCTACAGCAGTGACTCAGATATATGGCAATAAGGTGGAGCAGTGCCTTTACCCCAGCACCCCAGGTCTATGGATTTTAAGAAGATTTAACTCTTTATGGAGTCATAATTATGGCAGTTTTAAAAAGTGGTAGACAATATTTACATGGATTTTTTTCCTTAGTTTGTCTTGTAGGAAGTGAGGAATTTCATTTCCCTCCTAAATTCTTTACTATGTAGTGTCGCATGCCAAGGTTTCTTAATCTCTTTAATCTGCAATATGCCTATCCATTGGGGAAAAGGAATAGAAATCAGCATAGATGAAATGCACAGCCTCCATGCGTTAAGCATATATATAAATTAGAAGAGTGTACATTGATCATTCTTAGCCTGTGTCATGGAGAAATGACTTCCAGCCATTTGTTAAGCTATTCAGTAAAATAGTCAATTTGATAATCCCACAGGGTGATCTGCAAACACAGAGCTTCCTTAATCTGGGTACACAATGTAGCATTGTCCTTGTACTCTTGTCTTTTAGTTTGTCATCCTTAATGAAGTTAGACAAGAAGACATTTATTTTACCTGCCAAATATGTAGCAGGTGCATCTGGAAGAATATATGTATAGCTACACTAATGTTTTCTGTGATATATTCTCCCTTATAGCATTCTGTGGATTTAGTACAATAGAAAGGACTGTGACACAGTTAAGGCATCAAAATATCCAAGAAAGTATACGAGATCTTTTCCTTGTCCATGTTTTTTGTGAGGCATCCATAATCCCACAAGCTTATTCATTCAGTCTTCTGTTGAATGTCTTAAGTCCATAAATACATACGATATAGTAGGACTGGTATGGAACCCTCACTCAATGTAGGTAAGTCATGGCTATAGACCATTTGGGATGCTGTAGTGTCCACAAAAGAAAAACTGAAATTTGGCATTCTCGAAACTTCAGAAAAGAATTTCTAGGGAGTATAGAATTAGACTCAGTGCTAGAAGAAAACTATATCATCAGTTCTCTTGAAGGAAATACATCTATCTTCTTTTTGCTTACGGTCTTAGTGGACTTAAGGTACTTTGGACATTTATGGGTATTCTGTGGATGAAAAGCGCTCTTAAATAGGGCAAAATAGAGACATAACTCTGGCTAGGTTAGAAAGCTAAAGGAAGAGGGGACTTCAAGTTGCAAGTATATATGACTTTAAGGCATAGGTTAGCCGCCTGAGGAAATGGAGTTCTTTGATTTCTTTTTTTTTTTTTTTTTTTTTTTTACTGTCTCCTTCTGTATTGTCACATTCTGTTTTCTAATTCCACCCTTTGGTGGCTAGGAATAAAAATGGCGGTATCGTCACGTTGTTGCTCAATAAAGCAACAATGCAGCATCCTCCTTGCAGACTACTCCTCTTCCTCTCCCTTTCCAATACTAGCTGCACTGACAGGAAATGTACATTAGTTTCAGTTCTATATTAATTTATTCAGTCATCTTTCAGGAGTTAATTGAACAGCTTGTCCCTTGTTCCAGACATTTGGCATCTGTTGCCCCAAGTTCAATCCCTTTATGTGGAAAAAGGGACCACCAGAGAAGGCTAATTGACCTCTTTGTGAATGAAGGACTGCAGCATGTGAATGATGGATTGGGTTCCTCTGTGAATATGGACAAGATTCATTCACTCTCCTCTCTAATTTTTAAAATCATGTGTAATGTATGAAAAACTCAATTCATATTTGATTTGTTTCCTCTTAAGTCATCAACATATTATTTCTTAAGAGTTATCACATGTTCAAGAGCTAACATTTGGCTCAGAATAGACCTATTCATATGCCAAATAATTTGGATTAAGTCCAAAGCCTATTGCTTTGGGTCTTCAAATGGGTGTTCTTAACATAGTATGATTTTCTTTGTTTCTTTATTCCAAGTTATGGGCCATGAATTTGTTCCCTGCTTTATTGATGTCCTCCTAATTGCTTTGTATCTAGGAATACTTATGTGTAGTTCATTACCACATTAAAAATATGAAATAAAACTGTCCTGTAACAGGAAGGCATCTTTAGCCTTCTGGAAAGGAACTAAAGTGAAAATGAAAAAGTGCACAAGCTTTAATTTTGTGGTCCTAAATAAAGGACCACTTGAGGGCCAAGAAAATTACTTAATTTATATTTTCAGACTTTTTTTTATAATTTTCTTTTGTGATTGATTTTTTTATATTTAGTCTGCTAAGATGATTTTACTAGGATCTTTAATGATTCTTTTTCCCTATCAAGGAGTTCTTTGAACATAGTGCTTATCGGAATTTCTACTGAGATTTGTTTTTTTGTCAGTTGACTTTGCTTTTATAGATATATCTTTGGAAGAAATTATCAGAAAGCCTTATTACTGAGTTGTATATCCAGGTTTGATTCAGACAATCTGAAGGTCTCCTTTTAGACCACAATGTATAGTAAAAATACTTCCTGCAGAGGGTCATGTGAGACGTTGCTACTCTAGAGCTGAAAAGTACTTTCACATTCCTAGTGAATGCCATTCTGAAGAATAAGGCAGTATTATGATTATTAGTGGAATCAGGGATGGCCTGATTTGGAATTGCAATAAGAAGCCAATGAGTAGTATAGATGAGAGATGTGGCATATGGTTGAGAATGCAGACTTAAAAATATCCTGTCTAGATTCAAATCCTGGCCTAGTCATTTATTAGCTGTGTGACCTTGAGCAAGTCACTAAACCTCTGTTCTTCAGTCCTCATCTGGTATATGGGGATGATAATGATGAACTTTTCTTAAACGATTTTTGTAAGGATTAAGCTTGTTAAATACACGTGAAGTTCTGAAAACTGTCTCTAGCATATAGGTAGACATATATAGCACCTTTATTATGAGTCATTATGAAGATTGTCTTGGTCCCATACCTTAACCAGGTGATACTCTGTTCTCCCTGGAACTAAATCTCCCCCACATCTCTTTGCTATTTGCAGCCTAGATATTTAGTAACATCCATTCTTTATTTTATCACTTATTTATAAAAAGGAAAGTGTCCCTGAAAGGCTCATAAAAGTATACTTGATTGATGAGAATTCCAGGTACTCTTCCTAGGACATGCTGTGATGAAGACAAAGGAAAGGTCCAAAATATATAGAGTAAGAGTTTTAACTCAAGTTGCCATTAATCCTCCCTACCTCTTGATTCAGATCTTAGGGGATAATTAATGAGAAAAAATGTAAACCAAGTTCCTCATGATTCCCTTATTAACTTTAAACAGGACTTAATTTGAGATATTATCTCATTTAAGACTTTTCCACTATTTCTCAGGTGGGGATAGAGTCAGAAAGATGTGGTTCACTTACTGTTGTCCCACTGTTACTAATTCTGAAAGTTATAGTCTAACCAAGGTTTCAGAGCTATTTTCCCTTCATTCTGTCACATAGCAGAAACAATACCCAAGCAATAATTGCTTTAGTCTATAATGTGGCCTCTGCCGTGTCGATTTTGTGTCTTTTAATTCTTCTAAAATGCCAACAGCAGTTCCCTTCTGATTTAGCCTTGCGTGGGCTGCATCAGAGACTTTTAAGTAAATTGCTACGGTGTTAATTAAGATTTCATGGTTAGGCTCTTTTCCATAATAGGTGTGATAGGATTTGGCCTCCCCTGTATCTTCAAATGAACAATCCTCAAACATCCTTAAGATCTTTTCTGCTGCCTTAGAAGATCAGATATAATGGAGGAATGATAAAGCAATCAAACAAATTGTATTGAGTCATTTCTTTGAGTGTAATTCATATATCCATAAGTACCCTGGATGCAAAATTACCTTTGGAGTTTAAATTTCCATTGCAAAGTTGCATTAGAAAGGTAATTTTGTTTTGGTAGGCCCCAGGGTTTTGCTTTTAGATACTGTAAAATTTATGTCTACTTGCCATCTTCATTGTATAAGTGAGAGGTTTAAATACTATGCATTTAATGGCCTTGTCTATAAAAATGAGGTTTTTTTTTTTTCCTTAAATGGCTTTCTCAATACAGCTAAGTCTTATTTTTGCTGTAGTGCTAGGTGAGAAGGTGTGGATTTATGATACAATAAAAAGCAAAGTGGAGGGAAAAAAAGAGAAGGTACAAATATTTTAGAAACTCTATTCCTTGAAAGTTTTCAGAACTCACTAGGCCTTTGGATCATTTGGGAAATTTCAGTTAGATTTTTGGTGTCTAGGTTGGAGGGCGTATCCTGATGATTTACTGCGGAAGCAGAGCAGTGTGTTCTGGTAGGTTGGAAGAGCAGGGGTTGGATGCCGGAAGGATGGGCTTTGTTTGGCAAGTGATATTATCATAAAAGTAATGGGGCACTACAGGTTTTTTTTGTTTGTTTTTTTGTGGTACGCAGGCCTCTCACTGTTGTGGCCCCTCCCGTTGCGGAGCACAGGCTCCGGACGCGCAGGCTCAGCGGCCGTGGCTCACGGGCCCAGCCACTCCACAGCTTGTGGGATCTTCCCAGACCGAGGCACGAACCCATGTCCCCTGTATCGGCAGGCGGCCTCTCAACCACTCCGCGGCATGTGGGATCTTCCCGGACCGGGGCACGAACCCGTGTCCCCTGTATTGGCAGGCGGACTCTCAACCACTCCGTGGCATGTGGGATCTTCCCGGACCGGGGCACGAACCCGTGTCCCCTGCATCGGCAGGCGGACTCTCAACCACTCCGCCACCAGGGAAGCCCGCACTACAGTTTTTTTTACAACTCGTTATGTTTCTATTTCTAGTCATCAAGCAGTACCCTTAAATGCCTTAACATTCATAGTTAACATGCTTTCCCAAAAAAGTCCTTCATTTTCTTTATTTTTCTTTATATATCTTCTTCCTATGATTCCTTTTTACGAACTAAAAAAGCCACACTTATAGCATTTTATTTGACAGTATTACCAAGTCAATGAGAGGTTTTTTGATTTGTTCTGTTTTTGTAACTATGGAAAAGGGAAGCGTTAATGGTATCAGCAGCCTCCGAGCTATGTTGGATTTGTGAGCTCATAAGTTGGTTTAGGAGCTTGTCACCAAACAAGTTTCTTCCTTTATATATATATATATATTTTTTTTTTTCCAAACTGCCCTTTTATGTTAATAGAGTCAACTTCTTGATTGGACTTAGCAACGCCCCCAGGTTTACTGGTTGTCTACCAGAATTATTGTTAATAATCCCCAAGAAAAATGGTTTTTTTTTTGTCTTGTTGGAGCAGGGTAGTTTCGTAAAGAATCCCACACTGGGTCGCAACGGCCCAGTTCAGCTATGCCTGCCGTGCTCGCTCACTGGCTGGGAGCAACTCTGGAGAACGTGGCCGCCGTGAACACCCAGAGGGTCTGAAGGCTGACAGTCAGCTCTGCTACTCACAGCACATTCCCTTAGAGGGAGAGCTAAGTGGAGCGCTTCCATGGCTGCCACAGCCCCTGCTAGCATGTTGGTATTTTTAAAACTAGGAATTATTAACTTTTGCCCCCTGCAGTGTGAAGCACTGAAGGCTTGAGTCTCTGAAGATTGCTCTGACTAGAATATGCCTTGCTTCATGGTGGCTCCACATATGACATCGCTAAAATGATCAGATGATCATCTGTTGGTTTTTGGAAGCGTGCGACACGGGCCATGCCTTAGCCACACTGACAAGAGTAGAACATCCTGCGTATGTTCCCCCTAACACTTTGGTTCTAAAAGAAAATGATGACTCTTAGCTAGTATTTCTTTTTATATAAGGGAAATATAAAGTGTCAAGAAGCAAAAAGACCCTCTCTGAATGTAGAATTCAAAACAGCCTGGGCAAAAGGCTGTTGGAAGCTGGAAACTTTGGAAGGCTGTGTTAGGTTATTTGGTTCATTTGTTGGTAGCTTGGGGGGTCATTAAACTCCAGATTAGACCAGAATTCTCGGGGTTGCTGGATTCCCTATAAGAATAAATCGGCTTTCTGTAGGTTCTGAAATCTAAGATGGTTTGTTCACTCTGTGGCGACGTTCTCTGAAAATGGGCCAGGAGATGGTAGACCCGAGTTTGGGATCTAGCTCTGCCACTTACTAGCTGTGTTTCCTCCAACATATAGCTCAGTCTTTCTGGGTTGCTTTCTTTATCTGCAAAATAAAAGAACTGAAATACCAGTGAATGCAGAGACCCTTTTCAATTCTAAAATCTGTTGATTCTATCTGGTGTTTTTCCATATGATAGAAGCCTAGCCACCCCCATAGCTGAAGCTTGTGGGAAAAATTGATACATCTCCAGAGAATTTGTCTTATAGTGGGCCTCCTTTACCTACATGAGTCTCCCATATGGGGCTGAGCATTACCTGACTGTGATCAGTGGAGAGGTAGGGACGTAGAACCTCAACTCCCAGTTGTATTCTTAACTTACAGCTCTTATTCCTTCGGGCAACTTGTCTAACTTATATTTAGTTTCACCAGCTATAAAACACAAATAATACCTCCTTCCAGACATGCCACTTAATGAGTGACAACACAAAAAAAGCTTTTGTTTTGTCAGAATCAACCTATTCTAATTTTATTCATTCCCCTGTGGCTTCTAATATATATATGTTTTATTGTTCCTTTGTAATCCTAGCCTGTATGAGTTTTTCCACCTAATTTATCTTTGGGGAGAATACAACCAAGTTGGGTCAATATGAAAAGCCTGCCAAGGGTTGCAATATTGTCTGTGTTCGTAACTTCTTTTAAGCTTTTGCTGAGAACATGTGAGCTTCCTTAGCTCAGAGGAAGTCATCAATCCAGACATCGGCAGTTATTTGTCAAAATTACATGACGAAATGTTATATTTATATGTACCTAGGTTTACTAAAATAAATGTAACCTCTGAGGGGATGCAATCATTCTGGGATCTAAACTAGTTAGATACCTGGGCCTCTAGGCTTACCAATAAGCAAATATCCCTTCTTGGTTTTATATAAAATTGTTGGATTATTTCAAATCACACAAACGCACCCATCCTTGGGGCCTTGAGGGCATTAACATTAATCAAAGTGTTGCAAAATTCAGTTAGAAATTATCTGATGCTCCCTGCATGTTGCTCTCACCAGGCAAGGAGTCTCATTTGCAGTAATCTACTTGAACAGATGAGACTCACATCAGGCAGGCTGAAAACTGTCAAAGGATAAGTTTCAAATCAGGGCAGAAAAATGATCCCAACATGGGAAACTTCCTCAAAGCATCATCCATAGTAGAAGTGGAGCCTGGGGCAAACCACACTTTAATGGGTCCCCTGAAACACTTTCTTTTGTCACTGAAATCCAGTTAAATGAATGCCAGGGATTATTGTGTTTAGATTAAATGTTCCCGGCCCCAGGTACGTAGGTAACTACAATTATACTGTGCGTGTGGGGAGAGGGACGTTGTATCAAGCGCTTGATGGTATTGTGTGGAGTATACAGACAGACAAGATAACTTTCCACAGACCCGCCCTCTGGCTACAAAGCCACCCACCAGTGGATCCTGCTCTGGTCCCTGGCTCAAGCCATTGGAGAGTAGAGGGTGACAGAGTGGAAAGACCCAGGTGTTAGGACAGACTAGGGTTTGAATCCCAACTGTGCCATTTTTATTTGCCTAGTGACTTTGGACAAGTTGCTTCACTGTGCTTCACCTTTAAAACGAGGATGTTTATCTCATGGGAATATTATGAAGGTTAGTAATAAATAAATAAAATATAGAATGTATGTAGCAATTTTTATAGTTCACAGTATTCAATAAATGATTTTTTTTTTTAAAGAACGTTCTGTAACTCTTTTTTTTTTTTTTTTTTTTTTTCTTTTTGCGGTATGTGGGCCTCTCACTGTTGTGGCCTCTCCCGTTGCGGAGCACAGGCTCCGGACGCACAGGCCCAGAGGCCATGGCTCACGGGCCCAGCCGCTCCGCGGCATATGGGATCCTCCCAGACCGGGGCACGAACCCGTATCCCCTGCATCGGCAGGCGGACTCTCAACCACTGCGCCACCAGGGAGGCCCCGTTCTGTAACTCTTATCTTCTGTCATGGATATGAGCCACTGTATCCCTTGAAAACTTTACTTTTTTTTTTTTTTTTTTTTTTTTTTAAATAGCTATCTTAATTTTTATTTATTTATTTTTTTGCGGTATGCGGGCCTCTCACTGTTGTGGCCTCTCCCGTTGCGGGGCACAGGCTCCGGACGCGCAGGCCCAGCGGCCATGGCTCACGGGCCCAGCCACTCCACGGCACGTGGGACCCTCCCAGACCGGGGCACGAACCCGTGTCCCCTGCATCGGCAGGCGGACTCTCAACCACTGCGCCACCAGGGAGGCCCCGTTCTGTAACTCTTATCTTCTGTCATGGATATGAGCCACTGTATCCCTTGAAAACTTTACTTTTTTAGCCCCTGCCCAGTCATAGGGTAGTTAGAGCCTCCAATCCACATCGTCACAGCATTCTTAAGTTTCAGAGCTCCTAAACTCTTTGCCAAGACCAGCTCTGATTGAAGAGACCCAGAGACCAGGGATTATCTGTGGCTGACTGATGGAAGAAAGGATCATATCTAATACCCATGAAGACTTTGCTTACATACGAAGCACTGCTGTGTGTGACATCATGATATCAAGCCATGGCCCTGGCCATTATCCTACTTGCAGTTCCCCTAGGACATA
Source organism: Mesoplodon bidens (assembly GCF_964165515.1). Taxonomy (NCBI): domain Eukaryota; kingdom Metazoa; phylum Chordata; class Mammalia; order Artiodactyla; family Ziphiidae; genus Mesoplodon; species Mesoplodon bidens. Next base: position 87,940,638 of record NC_138166.1, read on the forward strand.
ACTGCTTTTATGAACAGTGAATTTTATATGACTCCTAGTGGCGGAAGGCCAGTGTTCATCTCATTCACCTTGGCAAGTTACTCATCCATGTTTGTGCTCTTGAACTCTTGCATTTAAGTAACATAATGAAGTGTGCATTCAGTGTGAATGCAATAAAGTGTTCATAAAGTGTGAACTGTGTGGAGAGTTAGTGTATAGGATCATTGCTTGTAGGTGGTTTTAAAAATTGTAAATTATTTGGAAGGGAGGAAGGTTCAGATTTTCACAAACTAACAAAGCTTAATTTTTCTTCCTTTGCTTATGATATGCCAGTGATATATGTTCTCAGTAACAGGAGGTAATACAGATTTGGGGTTATGATGTTTTCAAATTTTGCTAAACTCTCCTATACAATTTAATTGTTCAGCTCATTAGTTTATGGTGGTGAGTACCACGAGAAAGTTTCATGCAGTAGATGAAATGTGTATTTATTTTTGACTTGTTTTGATTTGCTTTCTTTGGACAACTTAGGAATGTGATAAATTCTTCACATCCCCATCCTTATGTTCCTAAAGGATAGTAATCATTAGTTTAAAACATCCATTTTATCTATCCTTCCATTTTCAATGAAAATATTATTAACAGTTATTATGTTAATTCAAATCAATAAAGTTTTTAATTATGCCATTTAATTTTTTTCTTAAAGCACTTTCTCACCGCTTCATCCCTCTCTTAACTAGGCAAAAGGTCAAGTGCAAGTGCATAGTAGTTATTGAACTGTAGTGGTTAAGACTTTGAGAGACCATTAAGAGGACAGAAAAATGTACCTTTGATATCTTAATTTGATCACTCTAATTGAGAAAAATACACCTTAATAATAATTCAGTAGGTATATTGACCTGATCATTAATTTGCCTTGTAATTTGGACCCTCGGTCTTTGCCTTTCTGATTTTTATCTCCATTTAACTTGATGGATATATGGAGACCTTTAGACATCAGTATTCAGGTGATGGAGCACAGGCCTTGACCTGTACCTTTTTCTCTTCTTTTTTTTCTCCCTGCAGTCTGTTCTTCTTGTACGTGGCGTTGCTGGTAGGCTCCATCAGGGAGCCGCCAGTGCAGGCTAGTTATAATGATGCTTTCAGATTTCTTCAGAGTCTGTAATTAAATGACATCACTGGATCTTAAATGCGTCTGCTGTGGAAGTCAGAAGGCTAAATTGTCCCATTAAAGAGAGAAAAGTGTTACTTGCTGTTAAAGAATCCCAAGTTGAGTATGCTGAAGAGTTGCTTCGGGGAAGCTGTGGAACATAGTGGGAAGAATAGGAGGCTGGAAGGCCATGTGGTTCAGAACAAGCTGTTCAAGAATCACAGCTGCACTCAGGCTAACTTTTGAAAAAAGAAGGCATTTTTTAAAAAATGCTTTTTTCTTTCCCCATTGCAGTTAACTGCGTGGCTGCTGGTTTTCATTCTGAACAGTTGTGCAATTCTAAGCTGTTATCAGCAGTTACATGACCCCAGAATAGTATATTGTAGTTAACTGGAGCACAGTTTGAGACCAGGACTATGAGTTTAGTTCCCATAGGACCAACTAACTTGACTAAATTAAATCACCAGTTACTGTCTCTCTAACCCTAGCTAGACATCCCCCATATTACTGCGTCAGAGCAAAAGGGGATCTGGAGAAAGAACCTCTGTTGATCAGCCCCCAAATGCCACCACTGTTAGAATGAAACTATGTCTTCTATGCCTATTTAGCTAAGCAGTTTTTAGAATTAACTTTTAGAATTCTAGTATTATTCCTTGTGCTACTATATGAAATAATTATTTGGTCTTTGTCCCAGCTTCCTGGCACGAAGCTCTTAAAACCCTTGGACTCTCTGGAATAACAGAGTGTCTTTTCTTTTTTTTTCCATAAATTTATTTATTTATTTTTTTGCTGCATTGGGTCTTTGTTGCTGCAGGTGGGCTATCTCTAGTTGCAGTGAGTGGGCGCTACTCTTCGTTGCAGTGCGTGGTCTTCTCACTCCAGTGGCTTCTCTTGTCGCGGAGCACGGGCTCTAGGTGCATGGGCTTCAGCAGTTGTGGCACGCAGTCTCAATAGTTGTGGCACGCGGGCTCAGTAGTTGTGGCTCGTGGGCTCTAGAGCACAAGCTCAGTAGTTGTGGCGCACGGACTTAGTTGCTCCACGGCATGTGGGATCTTCCCGGACCGGGGCTCGAACCCCTGTCCCCTGCACTGGCAGGCGGATTCTTAACCACTGCGCCACCAGGGAAGTCCCCAGAGTGTCTTTTCTTTGCTAATGAAGTGACTGGTGGCCGGGTTCCCCTGGGTAGCTTCGGGATGGGGGCTGGAGCCCATAAAGACCAAAGGCATGACTAGTGGAGCTTTCAGCCCCCCCACCCCCTCCTCCAGCCTCCTCAAAGAGAAGGGAGGCTGGAGATTGAGTTAATCACCCACAGCCAATGATTTTTTCAACCATGCCCGCCTCCTAAAAAACTACTAAACAGGATTCATGGAGCCTTCAGGTTAGTGAACACACCCACGTGTGAGGAGGGTGTTGTACCCCAGCTCCACTGGGAGAGAAGGTCCCATGCTTGGGACACTTCTGGACCTCACTCTACGTACTTTTTCATTTGTTCCTGTATAATATGCTTTGTAATAAACTAGTCAGTTAATTGTTTTCCCTGATTCTGTGACCTGTTCTAGCAAATTATCAAACCCAAAGGGGAGGTCTTTGTTCCCACAGCCTAGCTCCTGATTTAGCTAGTCAGTGAAAAGCATCAAAGGCCTGGGGCTTGTGACTGGCCTGTGAAGTGGGAGCAGTCTTGTAGGACTGAGCCTTTAACTTGTGGGATCTGTGCTAACTCTAGGGAGTTAGCGTCAGAATTGAATCATTTGACATCCAGTTGGTGTCTGGAGAGCTGGAAAAAATCTGACACATTGGGTGTCAGAAGTGTTGTGGCTAAAACCAGCTTATACTTGTACATTAATCATTTTTAGTTATCAGTTGTGATGCTCCCTTTTAAATATTAAAAAAAATAATATAGGTGCTTGACCAAATCTTAGGTTTTCAGTCACTTTTTTCTGTGGCACTGCTATAGAATCGAAAAATTTTCTCACTGGATTTTTTCCTTCCCATATGTCTGGTTTATTACACTGTGTCATAATTTAGGCATTTTATTCTTTGTTTACTGAGTAATATAGGAAGAGTGGTAAGAGAGGAAGGAACTGGGATGACTTGGACAAAAACCACCCCATATTTCTTCCTTCTTCCCTAAGCACATACTTACTTTCTCAAAACTGCCTGGCCTCTTCCATCCTCAGCCAGAGAAAGCCACTACCTCCATCACCAATCAAGAGGTCAAAGGAAGAGATAGAGGAAGGAAATGAGCAAATGTTCTATATTCTTGGTTTTACTTTAGAAACCCTAAAAAGTCTTCTTCCTTCAAATCTCATACTCTTTCCAATATACACATATATTAATGATGGTTTTTTAAAAATTGTAAGTAAAAGAAACCAACACCAAAAAAAGGAAACTTTTTGGAAGGAAAGTAGAGTATCTGATAGAATCCAAGGTCTCTGTTGGAAGGACAGAAACCAGGGAAGCTCTGGGGGCCTGAACAAGAGGAGTCTATGTGTCTTCCCTCTGCAGTGTGCACGTTACTTGACCCAGCTACCCCACTTTGCCAGCTATCTTTGGACACCATGCCAATCAACTTGTGTAAAGACAGGGCCGTGCAACAGAAAAACTAGTTTCAAAGAGTCTATCTTTCTGGGGATTATGGATTCTTCCCTGAGAAAGGGACTGGGTGGGCCATCCTCAAAGCATCGATGTTCTTATTGAAGTTTCCAGAGGCTTCATTTTAGTTAATCAAAAAGTAGGTGTCAGAGTCTTTTAGATCAGCACTTGTTGCAGAAATGTGATGAAAGCTCTCAGAGCATCTTTAGTACCTGAGAAGTTAGGAACACTAGATCTGGAAAAGCATTTTTCCTCAGGCTTAAGGCTGCATAGAAGGTCTACATGTTACATTTTGCTGATCTTTATTCAGTTGTTTGCCGCTTCTTCCCCCATCCAACAAAAGGCCAGGTAAGATTTAACAGTGATGACTTCATCATCCTGGCTATGGTTTATGGATCTCTAAGGAACATATTAGTTGCTGCATATTAAATTTTCCCTTCCAAGTATCCAGGCAAATGGAGAAGAAAACCCCAAAGACCTAGTTTCTTTTTTGCCCTGTCAAAAATGTAAAATAATGAAATTAGTCCACTAGTGTGTGTGTATGTGTGTATATATATATATATATATATATATATATATCTCACACACACACACACACACACACACACACACACACATATATATTCAAGCTTCTGCAGTGCTCAGAGTATTGTGCTCTGAATTGTGGAGAATATAAAGAAGTTGAACCAGTTTCTGAATTCAAATAGCTTACACTTTAGTTGACAATGTAAGACATAAACACAGAAGTAGTTACCATTATACTTCAAGGTTGTAAATAAATTGCAAATGATCAGTATATAGATGGGAAGTGCTTTAGACATAAAAGAGGAAGAATTCATGGCTAACAATAATGAGAAGTAATATTTATTGAGTGTTTTCTGTCAGGTCCTATATTGAGTACTTTTTATGGGCTCTGTCATTTAATCCCTCAACATATATGTGATACTGTTTTGTAGATGAAGCAACAGGCTCACAGAAGTTAAATAACTGATTCAAGGTCACAGAGATAGTAGTGGCATGACCTTGATACTTCTTCTCAATGCTCTTATTCTTAACCATTTTAGGGAATATCCTAGTGGAAAGGGAATAAAGTTCATATATATTCAAAACACTATAATTATTAGGTTCTTGGTGGGTTCTTCCTCTCCCTCTCTGCTGTGGCCTTTCCGTGTCTTTTCCATTTCTAAATTAGGGTATCTCAGGGCTCAGTCTTCGGACCTCTCCTCTTTTTTCCTCAGATGCACTTCCTAATCTCATGCCATTAAAAACCAACTATGCACTAATATTTCCTAAATTTTTATCTGTTCTGTCAGTCTCTCCTCTCAACTCTAGACTCATATATCCAACTGCCTACTTGATCTCTCCACTTAGATGTCTAATTGGCATCTTCAACTAAATTTGTCCAAAACAAAACTCTTAATTTCTCTCCAAACTTGTTCCTCTCATTGTCTTACTCATCTCAGTAAACACCAGCCCCATCCTTCCATTGGCTCAGACCACCACTCTTCATGCCATGCTTGACACCTCTCTGTCTTTTATGCCCCATACACAACAGGACATTGGCAAAGCTTGTGTGCTCTGCCTTCAGACTATATAGAGAATCTAGCTACTTTACACCACCTTTGCTGCTTGCGCTCTGATCCAGGCCACCGTAATCCCTCATCTGTGTTGTTTCAGTAGATTACTGTCTGAAGCTTTTACTACTTTTCTTGCTTGCTAAACTCCGTGTCCACATGGCAGCCACTCGAGTGATCCTGGTAGAACACAAGGTAGATCGTGGCACTCAATCGGATTTTTTTCTCCAATGGCCTTTAAAGCTCTCTTAACTTGCCCCCCAGCCCAGCTTCTCAGGTGTCATCTTTCCTTACTCTCTCCCTCTTCCTGCTTCACCCACAGTGGCCCTGTTTATGTTGTTCAAATGCAAAAAATATGTTCTTCCTCTTCACACTTGCTCTTCCCCCATCCTGGAATGCTGTAGCACCAGAAAATGCATCACTTTTGACTTTCTTGTCTCTGTTTAAAACGTCACCTTCTCCAGAGGCTTTCCCTGATTATTTTATGTACACGAGCAACCGCTCATCACTTCCCATTTCCGAGTCTCCTTTATTTTACTTCATAGTATCAGTCACTACTTGATACGTGTCTGTGTCATGTCTGTCTCCTCTAACCAGAATGTAAGCTGCATTAGCATCTCTGTCTGTTGGGCCCTTAGTATCTAGAACAACGCCTGCCACATAGTAGATACGCAGCAAATACCTGTGAACTGATTGAGCCATTGGGTTCACATGTTTATTCAACACAAAACAAATCAGTCATTTTAAGTACAATTCCACAGATCAAATGTCTTCATACTCTGCAGTGACCTGAAAGAGATGTCTCTTAGAAAGTTTGCTGTGAGATCCCAGCGCAGGGGCAGGTTCTGGCATTTTCATAGGAAACCCTGAAGCTGGAATATGTGATCATTTAATAAATATTTGTTAACTCCAGTTGGACCAGATGCTATTCTAGGCTTTGGGGGAGGTTCAAAGATGTGTAATACACAGGAGCTGGCAAGTGAGTGGCTCCAGCAGTGACATTGCCTTGTGCTAATGACCTACTGAGAAATCATAATGAAAGCACTGTGAAACCCGCTGTCTCTGTTTAGTCACCATTCGGTGGTGATGCCACTGAACCTACACACCAGCCCATTCCTAGATAATGTATGGCCTAGTTCCTGAGATCCACATTGCTTTCTTTTGGTATTCCACTTTTGGTTTACCATTGATTAGATTATTATTCACACCAATCCATGACCTTTCAGTTATCTTTAATCTGGCTTTCAGTTCATTTTTGGATTGCCTTGGTTTCCTCAGTCACTATTCCATTAGTGATTATGAATGAAAAATAAAAATAGTGTTAGCTATGGACTGTAAGTTAAGGAAGAGCCCAGAGGAGGGATTTTTAACACGTTGAAAAGCAAGGTCATCCACCAGCTGATGAACGGTTAAATAAAACAAGGTATATCCATATAGTGGAATATTATTCTGAATAAAAAAGGATGAGGTACAGATCCATGCTGTAATATGGATGAACTCTGAAAGCATTATGCGAAGTGAAAGAAGCCAGTCACAAAGACACCTATTGTACGATTCCATTTATATGAAAAGCCGGGAACTGACAAATGTATAGAAACAGGAAGTAGGTTGGTGGTGGCCTAGGGCTGAAGGTGGGGTGGAGTTGTGGGGAAATGGAGAATCACTGCTAATGGGTGTGGGGTTCTTTTGGAGGTGATGAAAATGTTCTAAAGTTGATTATGGTGATGGCTGCGCAGCTCTGTGAATATACTAAAACCCATTGGATTATAAACCTTAAATGGGTGAATTGCATGGTATGTGAATTATATCTTGATTAAAGGTACTTTGGAGGAAGGGAGGGAGGGAGGGAGGAAGGAAGGAAGGAAGGAAATTATTTTAAAAGTTCTGGGGCTTCCCTGGTGGTGCAGTGCTTGAGAGTCCGCCTGCCGATGCAGGGGACGCGGGTTCATGCCCCGGTCCGGGAGGATCCCACGTGCCACGGAGCGGCTGGGCCCGTGAGCCATGGCCTCTGAGCCTGCGCGTCCGGAGCCTGTGCTCCACAATGGGAGAGGCCACAACAGTGAGAGGCCCACGTACCACAAAAAAAAAAAAAAAAAAAAAAGTTCTGGAACACTGGGTTGAGACCGCATTTTCCTCACACTTAAGGCTATATAGAAACTCTCTACCTTGTGCCACTTTGTATTTTGCTGACCTTGATTCAGTTCTATGCCATGTCTCCCTACCTCACCCCACCCAGACACAAATTGGCACATATTTTTCTTTTGCATCTCTTAATTTTGTTCAATTATTAATTTCCAGCAAACTTTCTAATATAATTTTATAGTCAGCCACACTAACAATATGGGATTACCATTTAATAATAAAGTAAAACAAAGCAGTGTATTGGAAAGAAGACCAGAAGAGGATTTGAAAGTCCTGGGTTCTAGGCCCAGTGTTGACCTAGATCTAGCCATGGTCAAATTACAGAAACTCCATACCTCAGTTATTTACTTTGGTTATAGGATTGTGTTACCATTATAATAATTGCAGGTCTACTAATCAGTCTAAGTCTATCCATTTCAAAGGGAAAATGTTACTTTGATGTCAGTTGTGGAGAATAATGAGAAAAGACTTTCTTTCTATTGATATTTCAGTTTCTAAGAATACACTGTTGTTGAAAGTAGTGAAAGCTTTTATGTGTAAGCTTGTGCATTTGAACCATCACAACCGTATTACCGTATTTCGTTTCTAACTCTTCATCTTAGATGTAGCCAACAAATTGATCATCTAGTTTAAAGGGTCCAGGGACTTGCTACGTTTTCTGGACAGCAAGATCTTCAGCCCACTGACAACATAATTAGGAGAAATACATATTCTCATGTAACCCACCTGACGCCATTAGAGCGAGGTGCCTCCTGAGGAAGGCCAGAGCTGCCTCCAGCCTGGTAAGTGATGAGCACATGTCTCACACAACGTGATCTTCCCAGCAGAAGTAAGAGTCAGCCTACTTTATGGTCCGCAATATGGGCAATGAGTCAGTGCCTGCTGAACAAACTGCAGTTACCCCAGGTGGAGGAGGATCAAGCTTTTTTAGGAGCAATAGAGCATGCAGTGGAGTGTAGACACGAAAGGGGTTTGATGAATTGATTTTCACTGGAAAAGTCTGAGAGATGTCTTTACCCTTAGGTAACCTAAGGTTGCCTAGTAGTCCTACAGCTTGAAGCTGCTAAAGCCTCTGCCCATCCCACTGGGGGCACTTATACAAGTTGCTCAGCACTGAGTAGGCTGAAACAAATGATGCAAAAAACCATGCTTCGATTTCCTGGGGCTGTGGAGGTGATGACCGTAACACCTCAAATTGCACCAAAGTGATAGAACTTACACAGCTTACACAATGGGTAGAAAATATGTAGAAGCTCTTTGCCTTTATCACATGTTAGCCCTGTTTTACATCATTTTTATTTTCTGAGTGGCCACATGCATACCATTTGAAATAAATGATCAGGCAAATTTTTCATATAATTTATCCCCTAATGGCCTCTCCCACTGCGGAGCACAGGCTCCGGATGCGCAGGCTCAGCGGCCATGGCTCATGGGCCCAGCCGCTCTGTGGCATGTGGGATCTTCCCGGACCGGGGCACAAACCCGTGTCCCCTGCATCAGCAGGCGGACTCCCAACCACTGTGCCACCAGGGGAGCCCTGGGTTATTCTTTTTTTTTTTTTTTTTTTTGCTGTATGCGGGCCTCTCACTGCTGTGGCCTCTCCCATTGCGGAGCACAGGCTCCGGACACACAGGCTCCACGGCCATGGCTCGCGGGCCCAGCCGCTGCGCGGCATGTGGGATCTTCCGGGATAGGGGCACGAACCCGTGTCCCCTGCATCGGCAGGCGGACTCTCAACCACTGCGCCACCAGGGAAGCCCCCTGGGTTATTCTTTTACTTAGGATTTACAACTAGCCAGTAACTGCAGGGAAGAGATCATGACTGAAACGTTCTCAGCTTCACAAAAGGAGCCTTTCCAGCTTGAGATTTGTGAGTAGAGCTTCATGGTGCACGCTATGGGGGGCTCTGTGGAGCCTGCTTGTCAAATAAACAGAACGTTCATCCTCCAGCATGTGGTCCCAATAGCTTTCACAAGCATTAACTCACTTAGAAAATAATTAGTAATCAAAAAGGGCATTTAAACTCAACTCTCTGAAGCATGGAGGAAGATGTACATTACATAAATTGAATTATCATTATAAATATCTACTTTAGTTATAGACATAATTAGGTTTTAGTGAAAAAAGACATTTATGTAGATTGGGGAGATGTGGGAATGTTTTAATTATTGAAGAATCATTTTTATCAGGGCTGGATAGTCAGGGACTGGTATTGAACTGTGGGTCCTGTCTTCTCCACTTAGTATGGTAAGATCTTAACGTTTTAGAACTAGCAGGAAGCTGGCAGCTGATCTCATTCAGCAGCTGACTGTCCTGGATTCTCAGCTCCTAGAAGTCTGTGAAGTCGGTGATAAGCTTCACAAGTTATTTTCAGTATATTCGTGAGTATGGATGCACGCATGATATGGCTGCAAAATTACAAATAGGTTTATTTATATCCTGGCTGGTGTTATATCAGCTCAAGATGTAGCACTTACTGTAGGCTCCATAGAAGTGGAGGCTGGGTCTACCCTAGTTCAGTTATGTGTACTTAGCTTCCCAAATAAGGCTCCCCACATGCTAGGAACTTAATAAATATTTGTTGGTTGCATGGTTAGACAAAGGGGTCAAAGCACTGATCAGAAGCTCTGTTGGCAGTTGTATAAATTTGAATTAATTTTTAAAAGGAGAAACAAATTATTGTTTAATAAATGCAGTTTGGTTTGTAAAAATATTTCAAAACAATCTCAGTGAGAGTGAGTTAGTAAATTAAGTTTTGGGTGGGTTAACTGCTTCCAGTAGTTCTGAACCAGGGCCCAGAAAAGCTCATTGGCTTTGCTCCAAGCTGAGCAGCAGGGCTGCTGCAGAACCAGGGTCCGAATCCAGAGCTGCAGTCCACACAGTGTTCCCACCACCAACTATATTTTCTACAGCTGATCAGGTTTCTTTACATGTTTCATCTTTATGAAATAAAAATGTTGTCTAAGATACAGAAAGCAAACATCTGTGGCTCTAAATAAAACTTACCTCTGGTTACTTCCTTACTCTTATGTATGATGCGTGGAATCTAAATTGAACATTGTTTTTTTCCATGCAGATGAGACTCTATTTAGGGGAATTTTGTGGTTTAGGGAATTTGGGAAGGGGTGGTTACAGCTACCTTAGAGAATCTGGTGACAGCTGTGGACCCTGGAGAAATACTTGTATGCCCAGACCTGTGCAGTTTTACACAGCATCGGGCGATTCACAAACGCCAGGTTAAGGACCCTGGTTGAGGGAATCTGCTGCTGTTCCTTTTGTCCCTCCCATAGTTTTGGATGTTCTCTTTGGGGCTTTCACATTTGCTTCTACTCAGATCAGAATTAAACAGCCTATAACGGTTCATCATTTAAAATACCCCAAAGGGTACCTTTCACACTGTCCATAGAAAGTGTGATTATTTTATTTACAACTAAGGCATTTTCATTTTTTTGAAAATATGGAAAATGAAAAAAAAACTGCTATAGAAGAAAATTGTTCACAGGAACAAAACTGTAAGTTACTATGCTATGATGAAGCCATAAGTGGAGCTACTGTAGAATGTGCATTTTTGTCCCCAAATGGAAATGGAGCTGTAAAAACTGAGACAATTTTGCTGCTCTGAAAAGAAGTGTATAAAAATAATATGTGTTTATAGCTCTCCAGGAGGAGGTATCTGAAGGAATAGTCAACTTCAGGTTCTCTGAGTAGGTCTGGAGGGGGCCTCCTTAGTGTAGAGAGCGCCAGATGTGGGGAGTTGTCTTTCCAGAGGGTTCTCACCTTTGGAACAGCCACAGGACTGGCGCCAGAAAGGTGAAAGTGGACATGGCTTTCTTGAGGCATTCTTTCCCATCCCACCCCCACCCTTTTTCTTCTTTACCTTTAAAAATATTTCAGTACCCTTTAGAGATACCATCTCATATACATTCAGGTGACTTCAGTACTTAGGGTGGTATTTTCACCTTTGCTGTCCAGATGAGTCATAGACTAAGTGTTTCTCTCCCATTTTAAGTGGTGAGTTAGTTCAGAAAACCCTTGGCAGCCTAGCCCCTTGTCACCCTTACTAAAGACCTTGACACACCCTGGCCTCCCTAGGGAGCCTGGCAGCAGAGCCTCTCTCTTCTGCTTTGGAATTCTTACTTAATTTTTAGTGTTTGTAAAGTCTCAAAATTAAATCACCTTTTTCTTGATACTGAACTTTAGTCACTACGTTATTCCATCTCTTAGCACCTGAGGGGCACTGCCTTGAATTTAACTCATTCAGGTTTCAATGCTTCCAGCCCAGGTGATCCTTCCATCATTGTATTAGTGTCCTTGGGCACTGTCCAGGCTGTTGATAACAGCCTGAATGTGTCACAAGCAACTGCCACTGATCACCTTCACTTCTTCAATATCAGAGCTCTTTGGCTCCATTGACTGAGCATCTCCCAGTCTAATCACTCTTGATCCCTCTGTTTTTCCACAGTAGCTACTCATTATGAGTGCTTCAAGTGTTCAATCAAAGAGACTGTGTATTCAAATAACTTTAAAAAAAATCAGTATTACACAAGCAAGTTCATATATAACTATTGTTGAATATAACTATTACCCTCAATAAATAAGGAATGAAGACACTTAGAAAGGGGAGAACATGGTTAATGGCCTGCCTTTCCCTTTAGCCACAACCATGGTTGTTTCCACAACCAGGAAAAAATATGATCCTCATTAAAGGGCTATAAAGTTGTCTGCTTTAGTGATTCAACACATTAATGTCTCCTTGCTTTTAGTGCTTTTTTAGTATGTTGACCCACTGTTCCCTGCAGCTGGGAGTTTATTAGTCTTTGTGGCCTTTGGAAATGAATATTCATAATGAGATAGCAGTGATATTCCAGGTCCCTTTTAGGGTCCTGAGGGAATTACTCTTAGGTTCTAGGAAAGCTGAGGAAAGGGCCAAATCACGCCATCATTCCATATTGACTCTTGTAAGGTGGGGGCCATATGCGAAGAATCTGTGAAGTTCATCTCATCGGTAAACTGAGGCCCAGGGTTCCACAGTCATAGATTGGGCATCCAGGTTGGAATCCAGGTCGTTGGATTCCCAGGCCATGTTCTTTCCATGACATCGTGCTGTCTCCATATTAATTTCCCTTTTTCATTCCTGGGGTTCTAACCCGCTGAAGATGTGAAATGCCAAATATCTAGTTAGAATTTGACCATGATAGTGAGAGTTTTGTGTCATAGCTGCTCCAAGAGGGAAAAGGATTGGAAAAGGGTCTCTTTTTGTCAACCATGTGGGTTCTTAGTAGTAAACTCTCATGATATTTCGGGGCATTAATTTCACCAACTACATCAGATTTTTCCTTTTGAAAATTATGAGTATTAACAACTTCTTTAAAACATCCTTAAGTTGATACATAGAGAGTTTATGGGACACCTGTTAAATGCTGATCATTATGGTAGATAGAGTGCAGAATATGGAAGATATGCGATGGTTCTTTAAAATTTCTTTTTCTTAATAGTACTGTAAGCATCCTATGAAGATTTATAAGATAACTTCGTTAAAATTCTTAAAATTGTATTTTAATTTACTGCAGCTACCCAGTCCTCAGCCTTCAAAGTTTTAGGTTAAATTCTACTTAACTTTCTCCATAAGCAGCTTATTTTAAAGAGTGTTATACTCCTTTAATTTCTTAATGAAATCAGGTCAGATGAAAGAACAGTTTAGCTTTCCCAAAGGTGACGAAATGCTGGGATCCCTGGGATCTCATTTGGATTCCAGACTAAAGTGGTACTTTTCCTGGAGTGGATACCAGTCAGATTTCTGGTGGGGGTGGGGGAAGGCTCTAGTGGAAATATGATGAAAGCCCCTCCTCCTGATCAAGGCTGCCCAGATAGGCTCCTAAGTTGGCTGAAGGGCAAACTAGATGGCTTTGCCTATTTTAGGCATGGCGTTGACATAACATTAGGCTAACAAGATCATTTTCAGTGATCTGTGTCTTTGGTTTTATTTGGAAGACACCTGACTTTATATAGATGGGCTCCTTCCCTAGTTATGTACCGAGGAAGCTAATTATCCAGTCGGAGGGTAATGAGAGACACTGTCGTCTGTCTGCCGATTTAATGGAGAGTCAGCACATCCCAAATAGGAAGTAATTGGATTGACTGACACAAAGCCAGTTATGAGACTGTTATTATCTGATTGGAAAAAGCAGGCGGAGAAGCATACAACTGTAGCAAAACTAATCTGATGATGTCTGTTGTTCCCGGAATGCACAGTCTGCCACACAGAATTCATGGGCTTTGAAACCCCTGACTGGCTTAGGAGCATTTGGAGTTCCTGCTCTCAGAATTCATCTCTATATTCTTATTACACATCATTATAATGCAGTCTAATACAACAGAGTTTACATAAAGATGGGGCCCATTTATAAAACTGTCACTGCAGCCACTCTATTAATAGAGCCATTTAAAAGATTTATTATGAGCATATGTTACTTTTTACAGGGGGCCAGATTGAGAGCTGCAGGATTGGAACATGCAAGAATGTGCTACTGGTGATAATTTTCCAAAAAAAAAAATTTAAGGTATTCTGCCCAGGGAATGTCATTAGACCCGTTCTCTTTCCTTACGTTTCGGGTATGATAATCAAACAATAGTCTTAAAGAGTCATGAAAGAAAGGTGACACGGTCTAGAGCACCATGTTGCATAAGCACTTTTTTTCTTTCACAGATTTCAGTTTTGCTGCCTGGCACCACTGAAGGTCAGGGGACACGTAGGATGGGCTAAGTATGAGAGTAGGGCAGCAGATAAGCTCTGCAGCTTTATTCTTCTTGGAACAACTGGATAGTATGGCTCTGATGGGGGCGGGGAGAAGTGGTCGAGATAGTGCTTCCATTCATTCACTGATCGGTTCAGGGGGAACCATCACCTCCTAGAATTTCTAGTCCTTGGAGTCCACAGCTAGAACTAGACAAGAACCCAGCAAGTTTCCATTTATTCAGTGAGTATGTGTCGAGCACCTGCGGTGTCTTACGCAGTTTCCTGGTTGTCAAAAATAATGCATGGGGCTTCCCTGGTGGCGCAGTGGTTGAGAGTCCGCCTGCCGATGCAGGGGACACGGGTTCGTGCCGCGGTCCGGGAAGACCCCACATGCCGCAGAGCGGCTGGACCCGTACGCCATGGCCGCTGAGCCTGCGCGTCTGGAGCCTGTGCTCCACAGCGGGAGAGGCCACAACAGTGAGAGGCCCTCATACCGCAAAAAAAAAAAAATAATAATAATGCATGACCGAAAAGTTGAGAATTACGTTTTATTTGGCAGATTTGCTGAGGACTTAGGCCCGGGACATAGCCTCTCAGATAGCTCTGAGGGACTGTTCTGAAGAGGTAAGGAGCCAGGATAGTCAAAACATCAAAAGGTTACTGTTAATTAAAGAAAACCAGACATCTCAAGTTAAGGAATTTAGCACTTTTCTACGTCCAGGAAGATGCAAGTGTCTGGGCCCATTGAAATCAGCTCTCTGGGGCCAGCGTCCCATGCTTTCTCATCCTGAGTCTCCTCAGGGTACAATCGTTTGGGGGTGGCTGCAGTGGCTGACTGCTAGTTGGGGGGCATCCTGTTTCCATCCTGAGTCTCCTCAGGGCTCACCGTGGGGGCTGCTGTAATGTAGTGCCTTGATGGCTGCACATCCTTTGTTTACTGATACGGCAGGCAACATTTTTCCACTCACATAGTTCTCTGTATCTACCTGTAAACCAACTTAACTTCATGCCCTCCTGGGGCTTACATTGCAGTGAGACAAATGGAGAATAAGCAAATAAGGAAGTAGATATATATGGTATCCAGTTACGATAAGTTCTGAAAAAAAAAAGAAAAAAGAGGCAATTGAAGGAGATAGTGGTTGGGAAACTGTTGTAGATGTCAGGCCTTCCTTAGCCTCTTCAGAAAAGGACACGTGTGCAGAGACCTGGCTGAAGTGAGGGAGAGAGTTGTGTGACTGGAGGAGGGCAGCCCAGGCAGAGGGGCCAGCGCTGTCAGAGACCCGGAGTACATTTGAAGGGTTATTGTCCATAGACACGAGGTGCTGCTGGTTTGCTTTGCGTGGAAAAGGTCTCCAGCGTTTCTTGTTTGCAAGTTAGGAAAGACTGATAATGTGTATGAAAGGGTGTTGTCAACTCTAAACAGTATACAGACATGGATATGGTTAGTAAGCTCCGAGTGGACTCTAGAAAGCTCCATTATTGTAAACTGAGTTCTTAAAAGTTTCAAAGGAAGTCCTACTTAAAGAGACTCAGCGATGGGGGCTTCCCTGGTGGCGCAGTGGTTGAGAGTCCGCCTGCCGATTCAGGGGACACGGGTTCGTGCCCCGGTCCGGGAAGATCCCACATGCCGCGGAGTGGCTGGGCCCGTGAGCCATGGCCGCTGAACCTGCGTGTCCGGAGCCTGTGCTCCGCAATGGGAGAGGCCACAACAGTGAAAGGCCTGCGAACCACAAAAAAAAAAAAAAAAGAGAGACTCAGTGATGGCCGAATTTTCATGATACAAATACTCTATCATTTATTTGATAGGCACATTTGCAAACAGGTGAACAAATGAATTAATTGTTAGAAGCATTACCTACCATATAATGAGCGCTACTATATTTCAGGTACTTTGCTTATATGCATTATAAGGTGAATATTAGGCATGAGTTCAATACATACATCACTGGCAACTTTACAATAAGGAGGTATTGTTTCCTCATTTTGTAGATTAGGGGTCTGGGGGCGTGGGGGTCAGGGAAGTCCTCCGGTTAAATACCTGGAGAGCTGAGATTCCAACCTGGGCGTGTCTGACCCCAACCCTGTGTATGATGTTGTCCAAAAGATCATACCATGGAGTTCTTAACATGTGTGGCACATTGTGTTAGGAACCATGAGAAAGAGAGAAAAAAATAAAAGCACTGTCTCTGTACTCAGAGAAATGAAGATATAGTTGGGAAGAGATGATTACATGAGAAATAACAGCAGACAGTGAAAGATGAGGTATAAACACATAATTGTGTCCCTTAGTCTGTGAAAGCTAGGGAAGAGAGGGAGATTAATGCAGCCTGGAGACAATAGGCCCGAAGCTAAGCTTTTAGAAGACAGGTGGAATTTAGGTAGGCTGTACCATGGAGTTTCAGTTATATATGGGTGTTAGCATCTATAGCATCTACTCCTGCACCTAAGGGGAAAATCGGATATCATCATGATTACCTATGAAAACCACTTAGCAAGTTATAGATTAACTGCCGTCTCTCAACATGGTAAAGACAATGCAGCTAGGTTTTTCTCCAGGTCTTTTTTTCTTCTTTGGTTAAGCTCCAAAAGAAGTATTCACCTTATGAATAATAGGCATCATAGTGTATTAAAAATACATATTTTAAAATACCAGATTACAGAGTCACACTCAGAGTGGCTAGATGCTGACACCAAAAGAACCGGGAGCTGAGTCGGATTGAGAGACCTGGATTCGTGTCTCCCTGTCCTGCTTATCCTGGGACCTATTCTTATCCAGTAGAATGGCAGGCTGAATGCCTCACAGTATTTACATTGCCCTCTCTCTCAACCCGTGTATTGTTGATTTCATATATATTGAATACGGGTATTCTGAAACTTCACTGAAATGAGGTGTGCTCTGAATGAGTGGAAAAACATAAGTGAAAAGTCCAGGGCAGGAATAATTTGGGGTTCTTATGAAATAATGAGCAAATGAATATACTGCGGAGATGTGGGAACCTCTTGGGGCCAGATGGTAGGACAACCCTGAAAACCAGAGAGAGAATTTTAGATTCATGTGATGGAAGTCAAAGCCATTGAAGGTTTTTGAGAAATGGAATATCACTGTGAAAGTAATCTTTAATGTAGAGTAATCTGGTGGTGGAGCGTAGGGTGGATAGTGAAGTGGGGCTGGGAAAGACTGGTTCAGAGACAGTTGTAAGAGTCTAGAAGAGGGTATAGACCAGAACTATAGACCAGTCATAGAGATGGGACCTGTTCGGAGATGATTTTGTTGCCTTTTCTCCTTACTTGATCTCATTAAAGGGAATGATGTACATTCCAAAGAGTAGGTTAAATACAAAGAAATTATTGAATCAGCTAGCTATAGCTTTTTGGAATGTACTTCATCCATCCATCCATCCATCTTACATTCTTTCCTTCCTCTCTACACTTATACTCACAGTCAATCAAACACATTACTTCCCCAGATAACAGTGCCAGTGTTACACTATGTTGGTGGCATAAAATTAGGTAATGAATATGAAAGTGACTCAAATTCTGGAAACAGATTTGAAACATTATGGTTATTATTTAGTTTTCATCCCTTTTGCCTTCTCTTAATATCATATTTAGATTAGACAGGTAGATATATGTATTGCTTTGTACATTTGAAAATAAATACATCCTTCAGTGATCCAGTTTCTAATTATTCTGATTCCTTCTGCATTTTACCTTCTACTAGAAAATTAGCTGATCAAAGAGGAAAGGAGTCTTCTTTCTCTTCTTCAAGACCTAAAATAATCACTTTGGTTCTCTTTAGAATGCTCTGAATGAAAGAGGCACAACTTTAAAATAAAAGTTTTGCTCTTTTAATAACATCTCTTTTATTTTCCTCATAAGACAGTATTAAAAAATAGTCATATTAGGTAATATTCCTGCACTGAATTTTCAGTCCTCTGATGATATGATTTTCTTCCTTTTGTTTCAGAATTTCAAACAGTCTTAGGGGAACGGTAGTCAAAAAAAGTTCATTCATTTCAAGTTCAACATTTCATGGGCATCTCCTGGTCATTGCTTTCAAGGTTTAGGTGACCCAAGTAACTGACAGTGTTGACATCTAATGAAAACTTCTTTTTCCCAGTGTGGAGACCTAACAGGCAGGCATCTTCTATCCTCTGGTAAAAATACTACAAAGTGTCAATCATGCACAACTTCTCAAGTCAGAGAGAAAGATAGAAAATTTTAAAGATCACTCATGCTTTTGTTCCTTTCCAGTGTTATAACTTGCAAAAATTACCTTGGGGAATAGAATGGCTCAGTATTACGGTCAAAGTTGATCAAGCTTATCTTTTTTTCAAATGCAAAAAAGAATTGTTACATGACAACTGGCCAAGAGCCACGACCTGCATGGCAGACGCCCATCGGATCCTTTAACATAGTGAGGGCAGATGATGAAGGCATGGCACTTGGGGCCAGGGTGACTCAAGAGCATGAAGGTGGCTCTCTTTCTACTTGTTATTGCTTTCTTAACAATACTGTTTATTCCTGTGCTAATTTCCAAGGGTAGCAATGAGATGAGAGGCATGGAGTGTATTTGGCAATGCTTTTCTTCTTGTTGGCTATGAGATAGACATTATTTACTACCATCCCCTCGTGCTTATGTTCTCTAGTTGGTTATGTTATATTTGCTCTATGAATAATCAGTAGGCCTACTTCCCTCCCCCTACCCCACTGCCTACCCAGCTAATAAGAGGCACAATTTGTCTTAGCAGCAATATTGTTTGTAATTTCTGAATGCTTCCTAAAGGAAGAACTATGAATTAATTAGAGCTTGCACAAATGATGTTAGATCTAATTGTCATGGGTAGAGAAGGTACAAGCATAGAATGATCATAAACACTGGCCAATAGCAAATGAACATACATTTTCTTCACATATGCTCAGTTAATCACAGACCTAAGTTGGCTGGCATGTATTGCGGCCATTTTCAGAGCTGGTTTCATTCACCACTTTATGTGGGAAAGTTTACACTGAGCTTCTGCCAATATGCTATGCTAGGCACTGAGGGGAATGCGGTGATAGACCAATATCCTACCTCAGAGAACCTAGAGTCATGTAGGGGGATGAGGTATGTAAGCAAATTATGAAGTGGTTGGTACAGTGAGTGATGTTAGCCTGTCTAGAGTATAATTCTTAAGTTCTTTACTCTCTGGATCAGTGGCTTACATACTTCTTTTCACAGTAAAAATTGTATTTTATACATCAGGATCTGGTACACTCCTACATGTGGGTGTTAAAAAAAACTAACTAAATAAATACACACATATACATATAAGTAAAATAAAGATTACACAAATCAGTGTTTACCATTAATATATGTAATACACTCTGATATTTTCTATCCTGTGCAGCCCACCTCCTCTCCCCTCTACTCTGTCTCTCTCAATGCTGATTGCAATCCTTTAATTTTATTTCATGTTCCCACATTGGTGTTAATTACGGTTTGGATTCAGCATTGCCTCAGCCTGAGCTCTCTTAAGAGCAGGTTCTATGTTTTGTCCGTTTTTCGTTCTTGTCATCTGGGGCCTGTTGTACAGTTAGCACATTAACTGTTTGGTGAGTGAAGAAATGGATACCCACATCTGCTCAGAACTGATCTTCAATCCAGCCTGACAGCACAGATATATTCCCTATAATCCTGTTTCTCATTGAGTCCCCTCTATTGAGGTGCATATAACAGGATTATGATTTATGTATTATTGAGAAGCAATCCATGTAGACCAAGGGTAGGCAAAACATGTACCACCCTCAACTTTTAATCCATTTTACTTCACTAATGGTTTCTTTTTATTTAGCATGCTGTTGAGGATTTTTTTTTCCTGAAACCATGACTTAAGGAATGAAATCTACTTTGAATTATTTATGGTTTAAATTAATGCAAATAAGACTTTCTGGCTGATACTCATTAATAAATATTTGACTGGGTATTAGGAAGATTCAGATTGACTAAATGAGGCTCTTTTTCAATATAAACAAAAGCCCTTGTGTTTTTTCGCAACTGTGCCTACCCAATTCTTCCATCTGGCTTTCATTAAGGCCAATGAATGTTAGATGGGTGCAACCTCAAAACGATGGGTCCTTTGGGAACTGGAGTCAGTGGGGTTGGGGGGGGGTGCTCTGCTGTGGAATGATCCCCTAGTTAAACCAAATTTAATCTCATTAGCAGGGTAATTGTGCTGTGAGGAGAAATGGCCAACCAGGTTAAAGAGAAACCCACATAGTCTAATTACTCTTTCACTTTTGTCATTGAAAAATAGAACATTGAACCAAGAGGCAAAAGACGCAGATTTTGTGCTTGGCCTAACACTGTGATTGAGTCTCATAAAATTCCAGATCTCTCGCAGCTCCTCAGGCCTGTGTATGGCATTGGTGCCATGTCACAACACATTCTGGAATCCTTTCCTATAGAAGCACACCAATAGTAGAGGTTCCTGTCATGTCTCTCCTTTTTAATACATGTATTTTGCCCATTCAATTTTCCACCCAACTTGTATGTATTTGACTTCGCCAATGTTTTTAAAACTACCAAAATATCTAAAACTAAGTTGTGAAAAATATGTCTTTCCATCTTTGGAAATGAGCACATTGGGAAATTTTCTAAAATCATTGAATCTGTGACCAGTTATTTTACTTTCTTCTGAATTTCCATGCATATGGGTTTTGCCATTTTTAGGATATGATATAGAAGAAAGAATGATGAACTAATTAGGAGCCAGATCTAGGTACAAGACACAATCTTAAAACTTGATAGCAGTGTGACCTTCAGCAAATGACATCCATACACACACACACACAGAGCCGAGGGAATTTGCAGCCAATCTGATGGACTAGATATTTTTTCAAAAGTTTAATATGAAACAAAGTAGTTTTCTGAAATTAATTTTTCCATAAGATGTACCGCATATTTTTACATTGATAAATCATATTTTCATTACATTTTTTCCATTGCTTTGAAAACAGGAAGCATTTCTCAGATGAAACCAGGGCAGGCGTTGGCTTTTTTTTTTTTTCTTAATGTTCAAACTACCTCCATAGGCTTTTTCTGTCTCTGGTATATTCAGCTACAATTAGTAGCCATAGTCAGCCCAAGAGTATAACTCAGTGAACGGAGTAATCTGATTGCAGACACTGACTGCTGGACAGGTCTTTTATCTTCTGTGTGTTTTAGATATTTGTCATCAGCATAATCCAGAGAAATATCAGTTCTGCAGAAACTGATAATATTGTAATCGAAATCCTTCTGTAGGGTCTAGTTTTTCTTCAGAAATGTTGTGTATTCCATCATTTTAATGCCTCTACAATTGATAGATATTAACCTACAAATAATCTGCAGACAAGAGGCTCTATTTTTTCCTGTATTGTTTTACATATAAATGTAATAATCTTTGCTTTTCTGCATCTCAGATTTGTGAGCAGAATTTTAAATTCTGATTTAGCCTTACAGAGGATATGAAAACTTGAATAATATATATATACTGTAATTTTATCCCAGCAGGCTCACAGTTCATGTTTTTGACACATGATATACATCCAAGCTTTGACTTCTGTCATTGATGCAGCAGTAGTCTTCAGTTTAGGCCAGATTCAGTAGATTTCACATTACCAGGAATGTGATCAGGATTTGATTTGTTAGTGGTTTGCCTTAAAAGGCCTCATATTAATAGATTTCACATAATGCATGCATCATTTAACTTCACAGTCTTTTCTTTTTTCTTTCACTTTCTCTATTCTTTTTTTCACCTTGTTTAGCCAGCCATATTTATACCCTAAAACATAGCCTTACAATAACCTGTGCATTTTAACCCTTCAAAAAAGCACTGGCCTTTCAGACAAGCCTAAGTTGTGACAGAAACATAATATTATCATTTCTTAAAGCATTTATTGACTGTGTCCACTGTACTTGACATAGTGTTAAGTGCTTCCGAGTATGATTCAGAAATGCACAAAGCACAGTTGCTGCTCTGAAGGAGCTTAATTCTGATAGGGAGGAGAATGGCTAATGCTATGTGATGAAGTAAAGGAGTTCAAATTAATAAAGTGGCTTAAAGAGATCAGGGAAGGGCTTCCCTGGTGGCGCAGTGGTTAAGAATCCACCTGCCAGTGCAGGGGGCATGAATTTGAGCCCTGGTCCGGGAAGATCTCACGTGCCACGGAGCAACCAAGTCCGTGCACCACAACTACTGAGCCTGTGTTCTAGAGCCCGTGAGCCACAACTACTGAGCCCGCGCGCCACAACTACTGAAGCCCGCGCGCCTAGACCCTGTGCTCCACAACAAGAGAAGCCACCGTAATGAGAAGCCCACGCACCTCAACGAAGAGTAGCCCCCGCTCACCACAACTAGAGAAAGCCCGCGCACGGCAACGAAGACCCAACGCAGCCAAAAATAAATAAATTTATACTAAAAAAAAAAGAGAGAGAGATGAGGGAAAACTTCGAGTTGAGTGAGCTTTGAATGGGTCCTTGAAGGGAGGTTATAGTGAAAATGACAGTTTTTTAAACATCCACTCTAGCTTATTTGTCACAATATAGAAAATGCCTGGATGAACTAGAAGTAGAGCACATGGACATCATGAAAAAAGGCAAGGAATTTTTTTTTTAATGTGGAGAAGACACACAAAACAAAGTTTGCTAATGACTGGAAGTAGAAATACGTTACTTATTTCTTGATTACCTACTAGGTACTAAACACTATCTACAGGAACAAGACACATCCCCTCTCCTCAGGATGTTTACAAACTAGGAGGGAATACAGACACCTCAGCAGGAATATTCTGTGGACCTAAGGTGCTATGGGGGGGCAAAGTGAAAGGCATTCAACCTAGACTCGAGGGACAGGTCCTCCTGGAGAAAGTAATTCTGAGCTAGTGGCTGTAGAGCAAATGACATTTGGAAAAAAGAGGTATGGGCGGAGTGTTTAGGCAAATGGACCACCATGGGCAGAGACCTGGAGGTAAGAAAGCAGGGCATGTTCGTGAAAACTGCAAGTAGTTATATAATCTGTGCTTTAGTGAAATTAATATAGTAGCTGTATGTTAGCTACATTGAAGGAAGAAGGGATGAAAGATGGAAAAACCAATTAGGAGATTGTTTTAGGGAGGCCTGGGAAATAAATTACCTTATATCAAATTCCATCCATTCATCTACATCATCTAATTTAATGGAAGGCTAAAGTATGGTGCCAGGTGTTACAAACGGAGACACAGGGATGTTTTCTCAGGCTCTGGCGTGGAACTCTTTGAGGTGGTACCATTCATATCATGTGCTATGGGCACAACAGCCCCTGGGCAGGATGCTTTCACTGTGGACGCTTTATCCCCTATAACAGTACATGGCATAAGGTAGACACTCCATAGAAATTGCTTAAATAAGTGAAGGAATAAAGAAGTGAATCAAGAACTAATATAAAGAAAATGTCTCTAAGCCTGGAGGCGACTTGCATGAGTAGGAAGAAGACTGGGTAACTGAATGGGGATGGTGCAAAAATAGAGAACACAGAAAGAGAGGATTGAAATAATGGGAGGGCGGCTCTGAGGTTCCATTTTGGACATTGTTTGAGTTAACAAGAGGATACCCAGAGAAAGTATCTAACAGGTGATTACAAACGCAGGTTAGGAGCTTGGGGAAAGAAGTTAGGACTGGAGATCAGATGTATTATATTTCAAGAGAAATAATTTGGTATATTCAAATATTTGTATTTAGCAATATTATGGTCCTCTCAATCCACACAAGGTTCCACTACATCAACACACACGCTAGTAGGGTTTCCCGCACGGATTCTATTGATTGTGTTCCGCTCACCAGCCCTCCTCAAGAGTTCTAACCCCGGGGGCAAACATCCGGGAGACAATAATGTTAGAAAAGTACAATGGATAGAGTGAAGTCCTGCATGGATCATATGTAAGATACAGATATTATTATAATAGGGCAGACTTCTGGGAATTACTGCGAGAACTACCTAAAATAATCCATATAAAGCTCTTCAGTTAGGACATGGTGAGAACTCAATAGATGTAATCAGTTATTAATACTGCTTCTACTCACGTAGCAACAGGGAAGAAATTTGCCAGACTGATATGAACCACCTAAAATAAAGTATATTTAATATGTTACACATAAGTTTCCAGGTGATATGATAGACATTTTGTAATAAGTTGAGATTTTTTTCTTGAAAATTTTCCTGACAGCCTTATCTTCCATTAAAAAATACAAAGGAAAGGTTATTTTACTGTAAATAAGATAAATGAAAAGCATAAAAACAGAATTCCAGGCCTACTGGAAGAAGCAGGATTATCATTTTATCTGAGTTTTATATCAGTAGTCCTTATTTACATGATTTATGTTTAAAAAAAGATTGCATAATATTAAGAGTTAGCATTTGGGTTATTTCAATTTCCAAATTATATGCTTAAACAATATAAATAGCTGTCATTATAAAGAGGCTTACTTCATTCTACCTAAAGTGCTTTTCAGTCTGGAGGGAACACTTAAATGTAGTCACAAATCACTTGCAATATACTCATGGTAAGATTTTTTAAAGTTAAATTTGTTTACAAGCCCGCAGAGCTCAAGTTTTGTAGATAATATTCTTTTCTCCCTCTACTTAATGATTTTTACCTCTTTTCTCCTCTAGTCCTAAGCATGAATTTCACTCGTTACAAATAGAGCACCCAAATCCCTTTTTATTTCATTAGTTCAGCAAATTGTCTCCTAGGGGTATGGACTGAGGCCATGATTGGGCTCTGCGATGATGAGCTTATTTTGCACTTTTACCCAGAAAATCTTCAGATACAAAAGTCACAGAAAGTAGTTACACTCAGCATGAACAATTACAGACTGTTGAAGGAGATTCTTCCTGATGTGCCGGTGACTTACTCCCATGAATTAAGAGGCAAATGTGCTCCAAAGTGCATTAACCTTTATGGATTTTTCTTCGGTTTTCATGTTCCACTGATTTATGCTCTTAAATATGCCTGTTGCTGCTGTTTCTGAATGAGTCCCTTGTAAATCATTTCTAAATGATCTTTTTCGAGTCAGATAATCTGAGTCAGTTGAATATATCTCCAATCAATTCCTCTGAGGCTTCTTTCCTTCTTGGCTCAAGTTATTCTCACTTTGCTCTGTGCCTTAAATGTCATATCCGAGAGTAATTGACTAAGTAAGAAATATGTTGTAAAGGAGCCATACTTGCTGGGCAACTGCTTTTTGCACTGAGCTGTGTCCAGCCTTTGCCTGGCCTCACTTGAGTTTGATTCCAAAGGCCCATTTACCTGAGTACAGCTAACTGGACATAGTTCTTTGTGCAAGGATGGACTTGTGTCTGAGAATGGATTTTACTCTGGGCTGTAGATTGATTGTTTTCATACCGGTTAAGGATGGTAGGGGTTTTGAGAGTTCTGTGTTCTCATAAAAGCCCACTGTTTCCCTTAGAGTGATGTGAAGGAAGAGCACACAGGACTCTTACGAGTGCTGCTTGGCATCTTTTCACATGGGCCCATACTTCTCCAGAAAAGTTCTGCATTTGTTTGGCAGTCAATGTTTCATTCTCCTTCTGGCTCTGAAGATTATTTGTTTATTGGATTTGAGGGAAAATGTGCTTTTTTTTTTTTGTCTTCTCATAACTAATGTGTCATTCAGGCTATAGGGTGGTGGTTAGTGCTGTTGTTTGCAATCTTTCCATAAAACCAAAACACAAAATCAGTTTCAGAAAATTCATATTCAGAATTCTGGCTTTTAAAGAACAAAATGATTTATTTGTATCTCTGTCATAAATAGTGCATCACTGTTTATTGCTAATTAAGTTTTTCATGTAGATATTTATAAATATCTGTGTCCTGGGACATTATGAAATGTACATATATTAAACTTGACCATGAGAATGGTGACATGGGGACTTACTTTTGAATATGCTTGACAACTTAAGCAGAGCTTCTATAGTCCTGTAAATGTCTCATAACTTTTCACATAGAAACCTTGAACTAAATGAAAGGGAGGAGATGGTTCAGATTTTGTTTAATGTCTTTAAAGCCATTATACAGTAGGAGAGATTCAGAGCTTCTCGGTGGAGGTAAGCATGGTACATCTCTGCAGAGAGGCAAGACTGGATTAGAAGTTACTTTAGTGGAAATGATATATTGCAAGATTCTGCAGAATGTAGAAGGTCAGAGGGATAAATCACACATATTTACTGGTTCTAATACATGGGATCAGGAGAAAAATCCCAGGCCTATCAGGTAAATATTTTGTGTACATAATTCAGCCCAAACTACCAAAACATGTGTGTGGTAATATGACAAAATCAGGAATAATCAAAGTGAAAAGAATTAAAATATTTTATGTTTAAAATATTTTAGATAATGATATACATTATATACAAAAGTATACATTGAAAACAGAATTCAGAAAGAGAAATTAAGGAAACACTCCCATTTACCATTGCAGCAAAAAGAATAAAATACCTAGGAATAAACCTGCATAAGGAGGCAAAAGACTTGTACTCAGAAAACTATAAGACACTGATGAAAGAAATTAAAGATGATACAAACAGATGGAGAGATATACCATGTTCTTGGATTGGAAGAATCAACATAGTGAAAATGACTATACTACCCAAAGCAATCTACAGATTCAGTGCAACCCCTATCAAACTACCAATGGCACTCTTCACAGAATTAGAACAAAATATTTTACAATTCGTATGGAAACACAAAAGACCCCAAATAGCTGAAGCAATCCTGAGAGAGAAAAACAGAGCTAGAGGAATCAGGCTCCCCAACTTCAAACTATACCACAAAGCTGTAGTAATCAAGACAGTGTGGTACTGGCACAAAAACAGAAATGTAGATCAATGGAACAGGATAGAAAGCCCAGAGATAAACCCATGCACACTTGGTCACCTAATTTATGACAGAGGAGACAAGAACATAAAATGGAGAAAAGATAGCCTCTTCAATAAGTGGTGCTGGGAAAACTGGACAGCCACGTGTAAAAGAATGAAATTAGAGCACTCCGTAACACCATACACAAAAATAGACTCAAAATGGATTAAAGAGCAATTATACTCCAATAAAGATGTTTAAAAAAATGGATTAAAGACTTAAATGTAAGACCAGACACTATAAAACTCTTAGAGGAAGACATAGGAAAAACACTCTTTGGCATAATCCACAGCAAAATCTTTTTTGATCCATCTCCTAGAGTAACAGAAATAAAAACAAAAATAAACAAATGGGACTTAATTAAACTTAAAAGCTTTGGCCCAGCAAAGGAAACCATAAACAAGACAAAAAGAGAACCCTCAGAATGGGAGAAAATATTTGCAAATGAAACAACAGACAAAGGATTAATCTCCAAAATATATAAACAGCTCATGCAGCTCAATATCAAAAAAACAAACAATCCAGAGACCGAAAGCTTGCTGTAGCTGAGAAGTATGTGGACATCAGCCTGGCCCAAGCTCTTACCTCGCTGACTGTGGATTTCTGTGTCTTTCGAGCCCTGCCTGGAGTGGATCATAGAAGCAATAAAAGGAGCATCCTTGTTCTCCTGGTTGCTGTCTGATCATATTTACTACTTACAGTCTTGCAAAATGGCAGCCCCACATCTGTCCACTATATGTGACCCTGTCCTAGACCCTTCCTGTGCCCATGAGAGGATCACAGAGATGGAAAACTTCCACTCTGGGTTACAAAACTCAATAACGTTTGAGGATGTGGCCATAGACTTCACCCAGGAGGAGTGGACATTGCTGAATTCATCTCAGAGAAAACTATACAGAGATGTGATGCTAGAGAACTATAGAAACTTGGCTTCACTGGGACATGAACTCAGCAAGCCTCCTCTCATCACCCAGATGGAGCAAGGAGATGAAATGGAGATAGTAGAGAGAAGAATTCACCAAGACACCTGTTCAGATGAGCTGATTCTCTTTAAAACCAAACAACAACAGCAAAAACAAGGTATTTTGGAGAAATATATGCTCAATGGCGAGAAGGAACAAACTCTTGGAGGCAATCCCATTCAATGCAGTGAAATTGTTGAAGCCTTGAGTGTGAAATCTAACATTACTCAGAATAAAATTTACCCTAGCAAGAAACTCCATCGATACCTTGACTCTGCAAAAGCCCTTAGAGATTCTTCACATCTTAAGCCACCTGAGGGAATTCCTCCTCGGGAAAGATCTTACGAATGTAACAAGGACGAGAATGCCTTCCTCAGGAGTTCTGACGTAGCTGGGCACAAGAGACAACATACAGAAGAGGCATCCCATGAATGCAGTGACTTGGGGAAAGTCGTAAATTCAATCTCACACCTTAAGAAGGATGAAAAAACTCACTCTAGAGAGAAACCTTTTGAGTGTAATCAGTGTGGTAAAGTATTACGGAGCCATTCATCCATTAAGTTGCACATGAGAACCCACACTGGAGAAAAACCGTTTAAGTGTGATCAGTGTGGGAAAGCCTACAGCTCAAGCTCTTACCTTACGCGTCACAAGAGAATTCATACTGGGGAGAAGCCCTATGAGTGCCGTGACTGTGGAAAAACCTTCCGAGATAGCTCACTTCTCAGACAACATTCAGGGACTCATTCAGGAGAAAAACCCTACAAATGTGATCAATGCACCAAAACCTTCAGTAGAAGCTATAGGCTTACTATACACCAGATAACACATACTGGAGAGAAACCCTATATGTGCAATGACTGTGGGAAAACCTTCAGTATTCTCCCATATTTTAAAAGACATAGGAGAATCCACACTGGAGAGAAATCCATTGAATGTAGCCATTGTGGTAAAGCCCTGAGTAGTAAGTCATCTCTTAAGATACACCTGCGGATACATAATGGAGAGAAACCTTGCAAGTGTGATCAATGTGGGAAAGCTTTTAGGCTGAGCTCCAACCTTACCACGCACAGGAAAATTCATACTGGAGAGAAACCCTGTAAGTGCAATGACTGTGGGAAAGCTTTCAGGGATCGTTCATGTCTTAAAGAACATGTGAGAATTCACACTGGAGAAAAACCCTTTACATGTAATGAATGTGGAAAAGACTTCAGAGTGAAATCTTTCCTTGTTTTACACAAGAAAATTCACATGAAAGTGATACATGAATGTAAGGAATGTGGGAAAACCTTCCGTGGTCTCTTATCTCATAGGAGGCACATGAAAATCCATACCAGGGACAAGAAACCTTTTAAGTGCAGTGAGTGTGGAAAAGCTTTTAGCAGGCATGTGTCCCTTACAGTACACATGAGAACTCACACTGGAGAGAAACCCTACGAGTGTAATCAATGTGGAAAATCCTTTAGTGTAAAGTGTAATCTCATTGTGCACAGAAGAATACATACTAAAGAAAAACCCTATAAATGCAATGTCTGTGGGCAAGGTTTCAGTAAATCCTTACCCCTTCGGCGTCATGAGAGAACTCATGCTCAATAAACCCCCTTTTAATGATATCCATGTAAAGTAGCTTTCAGTGAACTCTCAATCTTTAAGGCATACAACCAAATGCTAAGTGAAAAGAACTGGTTGTGAAGAATGTGAGAAAGCCTCTAAGTAATGCATATATGGAAGAAACCTAAGTTATGCAATGACTGTGAGAAATCCTTTATTCATTCATTATACCTTAGAAGATATGTGGTAATGCTGAAGGGAAAATGTTTTAATATCTTCAAGACTTGTTACTTGAGAAAAATAAACACCTAATGTTTTAAGCCAAAAAAAAAAAAAAAAAATCCAGTTAAAAATTGGGCAGAAGACCTAAATAGACATTTCACCAAGGAGGACATACAGATGGCCAAGAGGCACATGAAAAGATGCTCAACATCGCTAATTATTAGAGAAATACAAATGAAAACTACAATGAGGTATCACCTCATGCCAGTCAGAATGGCCATTATCAAAAAATCTAGAAACAATAAATACTGGAAAGGGTGTGGTGAAAAGGGAACCCTCCCTGCACTGCTGGTGGGAATGTAAATTGATACAACCCCTATGGAAAACAGTATGGAGGTTCCTTAAAAAACTACAAATAGAACTACCATATGACCCAGCAATCCCATTACTGGGCATATACCCTGAGAAAACCATAATTCAAAAAGAGACATGTACCACAGTGTTCATTGCAGCACTATTTACAATAGCCAGGACATGGAAGCAACCTAAATGTCCATCGACAGATGAATGGATAAAGAAGATGTGGCACATATATACAATGGAATATTACTCAGCCATAAAAAGAAATGAAATTGAGTTATTTGTAGTGAGGTGGATGGACCTGGAGTCTGTCATACAGAGTGAAGTAAGTCAGAAAGAGAAAAACAAATACCATATGCTAATGCAGATATATGGAATCTAAAAAAAATTTTAAAAGGTACTGATGAACCTAGTGGCAGGGCAGGAATAAAGAGGTAGACATAGAGAATGGACTTGAGGACACGGGGTGGGAGGGGGAAGCTGGGGCGAAGTGAGAGTAGCCTGGACATACATACACGACCGAATGTACAAGAGTTGGCTGGTGGGAAGCAGCAGCACAGCACAGGGAGATCAGCTCCGTGCTTTGCGATGACCTAGAGGGGTGGGATAGGGAGGCTGGAAGGGAGGCTCAAGAGGGAGGGGATATGGGGACATGTGTATGCATATGGCTGATTCGCTTTGTTGTGCAACAGAAACTAACACAGTATTGTGGCAATGATGCTCCAATAAAGATCTATTATAAATAAATAAATAAATAAAGCCTTAGTATAATAGATATCACTGAAGAAAAAAAAACCAAACAAACAGAATTACCAATGAACAGTGACATTGTTTGTGGGAGAGCCATGAATGAATTCCTTGTACTCCAAAATCCAGAATTCTGAATTTGAGTTTTCTGAAATTTGTACCCTTAATTTTGTATTTTGGTTCTATGGAAAGACTTTATTTCCCCCTGATTGGAATCAGGTGATGCATTTTTGGCAAGAATAGCAGAGAAGTGATGCTGTATTCTTCTCTGCATCATGTCATATGGCACATGATGTCAGTTTGTCCCATTACTGATAATGTTGGCTGTAGAATTTTTTAAACTACTAGGCTGTGAATATAAGGAATACTTATACACTGTGAGCAAGTATTTTCATTCAACTGAATATTGCTCTCATTGCAACTTCTAAAATACAGTACAGGTCCTCTTTGTTCAAGAGTACTTCCAGCTGGTGGCAGCCGTAATTGTTGGCTGAGATGAAATGGAAGAAATGGAGCTTTACAATAAGATGGAATTTGTCATGAGGAGTGTGGGTTAAGGAATGGGCTTGGGAAGCTTGAATGAAATTTTAATTAGTATAATTTTCCTGGATAGAAATCAAATCAGTATAAAAATTTTGAAAATACTGGGTCAGGTGTGGGTTCTGTGTGTTCATGTATGCATTCCAATGGACACATACTTGCTATAAGGAAGAGTAAATTTAAAATATAGGTACTGCATATGTACAGATTTTTGGAGGCCCACTGGTTGATGATAATCTGAAAATAAAATCTTTGGTGAAATATTCACAAATGGCAACATTAGAATTTAGGAAATAAGATCCATGCTGTAGACTTTCAAAGGCAGTAAAAATAGGTTGCCTACACTATGTGTTTTTCAGTTTATCCTACTCTACAGCTTGAGGTTTGGGAGCCTGATCTGAATAAGTTTCTTCAAAATCCTATAATTAGATACTCCTCCTATAGCATTATGTAGATCCTCCTCTTTGATTCTCATTCTCTCTCTTTCCATATACACAGATGTACCTGTGCTTTGTTTGCCTTCTCATCATTTACAAGGATAGGATATCCCTAGTGTGAAAGCAACTTCATAAGATTAGATAATACCCTTTTGACAGGGTTCCATCTGTGTTCCATCTTAACTTTGAAGTGTTTTCTTTCCTAATGAGTTTCTTTCCACTGTTCAAAATTCAATGTTTTCTTACTTCCATAAAGCTGATTAGGAGCATTGTTGGAAGACAGGGCTTTTTGATGAATCTCCTCTATACCTGTGACTGACTCTCCCATCTCCCATTCAACAGATTACTTTTACGGTTCTTAATAGGTGAACGGATCCATGCAGCATACTTTGGGAATCTGGGGGAAATAAAATATAGACTAGCCCATGAAAAATGATGAGGAGCTACTCCTAGTATTTTAACTTGTAGAAATAATTCAACAGAAGCAAAATGAAGATGTTCACTGTAGGATTATCTGTAATAAAACCAGGAAGCAGCATTAATGTTTCCTAATAGATGTTTGGGTTAATAATGTATTGATGGAATGAATCTTACTATTATGAGTATTATCCTCTGTGAAAGGGCAAATATGAAGTATTGTGAACAGCCATATTGCATAAAGCAAAAAACAATGTGAGAAGGTGGGCAAGGACTAGAGAATACTCTTTCAGTCCAAGGCATCTGTGGTGGCGATATGGGAAAGTTTTCTTTCTTTCTTTTTCTGTGAATCTTTTATTTGGACCTCCAGTCCACATCCTTGGGAGAAGGGCATTATTTATTGGAGAGGTCACGCCCTAGTTTTAGGAACTATGGGTTGAAATTAAAGGAGCTATTAATTTTATTCAATATTATTAATTTTATTCAATTTTATTATTCTATTTTATTTCATTCACCAGTTATTTCCTGAGAACCTACTGTGTACCAGCCGTGGACTAGTATTATGCACTGAGGATGCGTCAGTGAGAAATTTACACTTGACCCCTGGCCACGTGGGGTTTTGGTCATTCCTACATCCACGTGTTGCTGAAATAGTCAAAGTAATCATCTAATGGCCCATATTGCCAATTACGGATAATTGCACGGGAAAGTAAAGGAGCAAGTGAAAAAAATCACAAAATACGTCACACTTTGCTCTAGTCTCCAAGCTCATCAGGATTTATGTACTGAGAGTAATTATACAAATAGCAGCAGCCACGACTTAATTAGCAGTTAACTTTATGTCAACCTCTGTGCTGAGCGCTTAACTTTTATTTCCTTATTTAATCATCAAAACAAATCCTGCGTGTTATATCCATTTTTACAGAATACACAAATAAGATGAAGAGAAGCTAAGTAACCTGCCCAAGACTATACATTCAAGATCCAGACCCAGGAATACCTACTTTACGTGTCTTGCCCTTGGCCACTCCACTTCCCTAAACCTTTCCTCTCTGCAGTGACTGTGAGTGTGATTCGCCTCCTGGATGCCTAGGAAGGTTCTTACTCTGTGTCCTTCCTGCCCAAGAAAGGGCATTTTGCCATGTAATGTGATCGCTTCTCATTTTTTCCAGAGAAAAGAAGAGGCTGGTGAGACAGCCCTTATTTTTCTCTTTCATTCTCTTCTGCATGTTTTATGCCTTCTGAACAGTGAGGACCCTCACAGCTCCCAAAGCAGATTTGGAAACATGTTGAATGGGTCCCCTCAAGTTAGAGATGACACCTTCAACCTGAATGTGTCATTTTAGACTGATGTGTGTGCTTTAGGGAATAAATGATTTGTATTTGAAAGAGATCATTCAGCTGAAAGTAATGGGAGCACCTCCATCCGTGCTGCTCAGAGCAGTTTCATGTTTTAGGGGCACCAAAGACAAATAAGGAACTAGAAAAAAAGAAAAAGTGGATAATTTAGAGCCTCTGTCACTTTGTTTAGGAGCAGGTTAACTACTAAAAATCTCCTCCTAATAACTGGTAAAGATTTTGCAAATGCAAGAAGTACTTCTGCTCAGAAAACTCTTCTTCTAAGTCCCATTGAAAAGAATAAATAGGGTTTCTGATGATTGGTATATTTACTTGTTATTAAATTAATCACAGTGGTTGTCTTTCAGAGTCAGACCAAGGGGACCAAGATGCCCCTGGGTGGATGGTTTCTCTGAGGGTTAGATGAGATCAGAAGGAGGCCACATAGTACGATGTGGTATTTGGAGATCTTAAAATTATAGCCATGGTTAACTTACTATGTCCTCTTTATTTCTTCATTTTTTTCCTGGCTTCTTCTACTCATTCTCTTCTTAAAGATTTATTATATCTTGTTTTGGGTCAGGCTTTTATTTCCCTTTCCATGTTGATTACATCAATTAAGAAACCTCATTGCTGTTTGTCATGGCTTCTCAATTTCCACTTTCCTGGGTGACTGTGATTATCCCCTGTGTTCTCCTTCCTTCCCCCCACCCCCCCTCCACATGCCACAGAGGTTAATGGAATGTTTCACTGGTGATATGGAAGAACAACCATGATGTATTTATTTATTAAGTAAAGGAAACTCTTCATTAGGTTAAACGGCTAAACTTAAGGAACATTTATACACCAAACTTTAAATGTGGTCTAATTGGAAAGCAATTTATGAAATATAGTCTTTGATAAATGTCGATAATTTTTACACTAATTTAATTTTATTTGAGTAGCTAATATATTCACAGTTTTTAAAACAATCAAATGATTATAAAAAGTTAAAATTGAAAAGTATATTCCCAGTCCTCTGCCAGGCCCCACCACCATCCCTGCTTCCTGTAGGTACTCACTTTTACTAGTTTTTTGTGAATCCCTCCAGGATGTCTTTATAATAAATTAAATAAATGAGGTTATATAATTCTTATATGCAGGTCAGTATAGTAAATATGAACACTGCTAAATACCTTGCTTTTCTCACTTAACAATATATATCCTAGAGATCTTTTCATGTTGGTGCATCAAAAGCTTCCACGTTTGAGAGTTGGGGCTGCTGCCCAGTATTGCTAAATGTTTAGATTCACCATAGTTTATTTAACTGATCTCTCATTGATGGATTTTTTGCATTGTTCCCAGTCTTTTGCCATAAAAACAGTGCTACACTGATCTCTGTACCCTGTACATAGATCATCTCATCCATATTTAGATAACAGCTGTCGGAAGAATTTCCCAGAAGTGGGATTTTGGGGTCAAAGGAAATGCATTTGTAATTTTGGATGATAGTGCCAACTTGTCCTTCATAAGGGTTGTGACGTTTTTCACTCCCATCAGCAATATATGAGAATGGTTCTTTGTCCACACTTAAACCGACAGTGTGTTTTCAAACTTTTGGAATCTGGCTGATGCATGGGTATAAAAAATGGTATCTCACAATGGAATATTACTCAGCCATAAAAAGAAATGAAATTGAGTTATTTGTAGTGAGGTGGATGGACCTAGAGTCTGTCATACAGAGGGAAGTAAGTCAGAAAGAGAAAAACAAATACCGTATGCTAACACATATATATGGAATCTAAAAAAAGAAAAAATGGTTCTGAAGAACCTAGGGGCATGGCAGGACAGGAATAAAGATGCAGACGTAGAGAATGGACTTGAGGACACGGGGAGGGGGAAGGGTATGCTGGGACAAAGTGAGAGAGTGGCATGGACATATATACACTACCAAATGTAAAATAGATAGCTAGTGGGAAGCAGCCACAAAGCACAGGGAGATCAGCTCGGTGCTTTGTGACCACCTAGAGAGGTGGGATAGGGAGGGTGGGAGGGAGGGAGACACAAGAGAGAAGAGATATGGGGATATATGTATATGTATAGCTGATTTACTTCGTTATAAAGCAGAAACTAGCACACCATTGTAAAGCAATTATACTCCAATAAAGATGTTAAAAATAAATAAATAAATAATAAAAATACATTAATTACCAAAAAAATGGTATCTCAATATAGTTTACTTTTCATTTTTCTCATTATGAATGAAGTTAAAACTTTTGGTGTGTTTAATGGTCACTTACTGTAAATTGTCGTTTCATGTCCTTTGATCATTTTTCTACTATGTTCTTTGGGTTTTTTTACTAACTGTCATCTGTGACATAAGTTGCACATATATATTCCCAGTTAGTCATTCATTTTTTTATCTTTATTTCATGTGATTCTGTTTCATTTTATTTCGCTTTGACACTTCTGAGAAAAATTTAAAGTACAAGGCCACTCTTACTTTGCAAAGCATTGTGGAACTGTAAAACTCACCATGCAAAGCAATATTAATCAATGGGGAAAATCACAATTGTTTCATGACTTCAAAATTTTTTGTGAAAACATTAAAAATTCTCTACTGTCAGTTACAAATATATACAGAAATGAAAAATAGAACTAATATGTATTCATACATTGTAACATTAGAAACACTGAGAATTAAAGTGTTTTCTTTGTAAATCTTACCAAGAGTAATTTGAACAGTACTTGCCACCTTCTTCTTTTTGGGTACTTTATGATACACAGTGAGCATCTTTTTTGTGCATTGGTGAAATGTCATACTTCCTTCTCAGTTTAGATCAGCTGCCAGCATTTTATTCTTTGCTTTTCAGTGTCATGAAACATCTCCAAGGGCTCCTTTAAGGTAACATATTTTTGCTGACATCCCTTCCTCTGGGATGTCTTCATCTCTTTTATCACAGCCATTTTCTCTTTTTAAGGTCAGTAAGTTCACCTTTACTCTGGCTGCAGATACCTCTCAAATGGGGCCAGTGTCGATGTTCCCAGGGTCAGTTATTTCTTCTGTAAATCCATTTACATTCAGTTCAAATTTCGCTCCCAGTGTTACTTTCAGGTATTTTTTTCCCCTGTACTTTTAGGTGTTTAGGCCAATTCATTTTTTCAGTTATCCATTTTTATAAACCGTCACATGGGTCTATCACTGAGAGACAAGGAGACAACACAGCTACACACTTTGCTGTCTGTCCATGAACTGCGTAACGGATGTGCAGTGACCAATCGCTGCTTGACTTTGAAAGAAGTGACATGTTTGATCATTGATTATGATAAACATTAATTATTTACATAGAGATTTCTAGATCGAAGCCCTAGAGTTTGTACTTCATGCAGTTACTCACAGTTAACATACTGTGGTAACTGGAATTCAAATCTTGGTGTACTGGTGTTATTCACTAAACTTTAGTAACTTCCATTTGTGCATATCAGAACCATGAAAGCAGGAGCTGCCAGTGTAGAAGAGTACAAAGAATAACATAACAAATACCTGCATACTCATCTCTGAGTTTTGACAGTTCACATTCTGCTATGTATGCTTTAAGTGTTTTTAATAAAGGAAATTGATCATTACAAATAAGGTTAAAGTTCTCCTTTGCCCCCACCTCCCATCCTGTTTCTTTTCATAACCTCCCAACAGCATCATAAATTTAAATACTCTCCTTTCTTTTTCTCTCTTTTTAAAAGTTCTATCTACACGTATAAAGATCCTAATAAGAAATATGCAGTATTGGGGGTGTACTTTTTGCTTTGCATCATAATTTGGTTTTTTGTTTATCATACTTTCTTTTGCTTCTTATATTCTTATTTCCTTCTTGAATTAATAAAAAATATTTTTGTCTCTCCTTTTTTCCCCCTAGTGTGGAATTTTTGTTTCTGTTTCATCCCATTTCTATTGAATAAGTGAAATAACTTGTGTTAGAAAAAACTCATCTGTAGGTGGATAATAGAGTGACCTGCTCTTGTTTAGAATTTTGGTAATTTCCCCACATCTCTCCATGGAAGCAGCAAAAGCCAGAGATACCCATGTGTGTTTGGTCATATTTCGGTAGCTATCTTTCTGATACATTTAACAGTGGTTGCTCTCTGTTTGTCTTCCAGATTCATTCAGGAGGTAGAGCACGCCCTGGGACTTGGCCCAGCCAAACAGTGTCCTCTTCGAGAGTTTCTCACCGTGTACATCAAAAACATCTTCCTCAATCAGGTCTTGGCTGAGATCAACAAGGAGATTGAAGGAGTCACGAAAACATCTGACCCCCTGAAGATCCTAGCTAACGCAGACACCATGAAAGTGCTGGGGGTTCAGCGGCCTCTCCTACAGGTAATCACATCCTTTGAACTTACTGATTTTATCTGCGGTTTTCATTGACTTGGCAAGAGTCACAAATTGAAAAAAGAAGAAGAGTTACCATCTGTTTCCATATTCATCAGGGACAAAACAAGAGGAGATAAATTAAACAGGCACCAGGGAAATTAAGGACTAGTGTAGAGATAATGGAAATTCCTGAAGATCTGTAAGAAAAAAGTGGTTAGCTTTGAATATGGGAGATGGTGAGTCTCATTAACATGCAGGCAACTCTTCATTATTGGCCTGGAATTTGTCCTTGAAAAGAACTCTCTTTCCAATGGTGAATGCATCCTGGAGTAGAAGGACTTATAGGAAGGAAGTTATTCTGCCTAACCTCAATTACCAACAGTAAACCCTCTGTACCATTTGAGGGCTGACTTACCCTATATAACTTGGCTACCTCACAGTGCATTTGAACCCACCCAAAAAACTGGCTTTTAAAAGTCAGATCATTTATTAATTTAAGTGATGATCATCTCAATATGAAAATTTTACTTTCATTGTATAAAGAAATGGTTTCTGGACAACAGAAATCAGATAATTTCTCAGATGTATGGATTAATAGACTTGAGGTATTTGTTTTATATGCTTTAAGCCAGTGACTTAGAGGTAAATATAAGACTAAAAGAAAATTACTATGAATTTCAATTCTGGCTATACGTTAATTATTATTACACTGTAATTGAATCTTTATAGTGTTTCTTCACTTAAGAGAATGATGGGTACAATAGCATAGTTTTATGTAAGTTGCATGGTATGAGGATATCTCAAAATGTAGAAGACTTGAGATCTTCAAAGAGAAGTTCTATAAGTGATATATATATATAGTTGCTTCAGTTGCCTGCCTTTACCTGCTTTTATATATGTCTTCCTTGATTCTTCCTTCTTTGTACATTAGAATTAGTAGAAATGCTGGCCCTTTCACAGGGGAATGTCCTAGTTGTGAGCATTCTTTTTTTATAAGCAAATTCTTCTATGGTATTGAGAAAATAGAATAGAGGCATTCACTTCTCCCAGAACTTGAACAATAGCGTCACACCTAGGAAAGTATTTATTTGCATTGCCTGAGTTTATGTTGGATGTGTTCCTAGTGAGGATCTGTACTGAGCATGGGATGCAGAGAAGGGAGAATAGCAAAGGCATGTGCTCATCATCCCATCCCTCTGCTGAATTACTCTTCCACTGGCTCTTTGCATGGCCGGCATCTTCTCTTGGTGCCTGTTCAAATGTCACCTCCACAGGGAAGCTTTTCCTAACTGTCCTACCTAAGTAGGTCCCCTTCCTTGGTTATTCTCCATCCCCCCCTGCCCCCACCTCCTGCTCCCAATCTGTCTGTTCTCAACACTGAAGCCAAACTCTATGAACTGTTACCACCAAAACTCCCTTGCCAAGTGACTTGTGATCAGGTTCTGCCAATAGGAAGCACCAGCAGGAGATTGGAGGGTAAAAGGAGAAAGATGTTGGGTTCTTATCTCCTTCCTTTCCACTTTGGATCATAGTTTTTTGTTTGTTTGTTTGTTTGTTTGTTTTGCGGTACGCGGGCCTCTCACTGCTGTGGCCTCTCCCGTTGCGGAGTGCAGGCTCAGTGGCCATGGCTCACGGGCCCATCCCACACAGCACGTGGGATCTTCCCTGACCAGAGCACAAACCCGCATCCCCTGCATTGGCAGGCGGACTCTCAACCACTGCGCCACCAGGGAAGCCCTGGATCATAGTTTTGGCTTTGGGTGCCTCCCTCTGTAACCAGAGGTCCTGCCAGGCGACACCTCCTGTATGGCTTCAGCTCTCACTGGACGCTGGTCATACCATCTCTCCTCCTTGGCCCTTGATGATAGCTTTCTGCTGTTATTGGTCTCTGGGTGCCTCAGCATCCCTTGTTGCTTCTTTCAGTGCTGCCCGTACCTCTGTCAGTCATCTCTTCATTAATATTTCTTCAGTTAGTCATCTGAATGGAATTCTGGTTTTTGTTAGGATCATGAGTAGATCTCCCCAGTTAGTCACTATTTTAACATTTTAATTTTTTTCCTTCTTAGCACAATTATAATCATTTATTTTCTAGCTTGTTGATTTCCTATCTTTTCCCACTAGAAATTAAGTTCCAAAAGTATAGTACAGTATCAGACAGTAGGAAGACACTCGATAGTTTGTTGAATGAATGTTTATGTGTGTCGGTGGGTGGGTGGGTGGGTGGATGGACACAGTGAATAAATTTTGAGAGTCTTAACTGCAGAGTCGGAGTGGGAAGATGAGAAAGAGAGTGACAAAAACTTGTTTACATGTATCTTATGTCTGACAGTATCATTAACATCCTCTCCATCAGAAAACCTCTCAGTATGTATATCCCTCAAGTGTCATGCCGTATGCTGTACAGAGCAACTTTAATATGCTTAGTGTACTAATTTAAAAGAAATAATGCGCTACAGAGTGAATCTGGGAACTAAAGATGCTGGCTCATTAAACATGATGATTTTCAACTTGAGTAACAAAGACAGATGAAAACTCCACTAGTTGACTACAGTCTGGGCCATGTCAGGGCCACACACTGCTGGCTAAATGGCATCTCTGGGCAGCCTACCAATGTGCTTGTCAAGTCACTCCTAACCTCATCACCAGCCATTTGTACATGTTACTACGCCTCTTGTTCTTTAAGTCAGTTACTCCGTTCTGAGGCTATGTAAGAACTCCAACTTTACCTCTTCTCTCTTTGACCTTGTCAAGATATGATAGTTATATGTAAGTGAATAAGTCTTAAAACTAAGGCCATGCAAGTTATCAACCTCCAAATATGTTTACAGAGCCCAAACACCTGCTTTCTTATTTGGTTATTTTGTTGTCCTCTCTTTCTTCATAAAAATTTTATGAGAATGCAAATTAGTTAGACCATATCAGTAAATTTGTTTAATATTCTCAGTTATGAGGTTAAAAAAGCAAGTGAGGAGGTGGTTATTTTCCTTTCCCGTCTTGAGAAAGTCTCTTGCTTTATAATGATTGTAAATTGTTTTCAAACATAATTTCCCATGCTCAAATTTCAGTGTTTCTTAAATGTGTTTCAGTGTCACCTTGATATTTTTATTCTCAGCTAATTATACGTAACTAAAGAAAAATAATGGAGAAATTATTCTCCACCATTTTAGCTGAGAGTACAAAACAGTAGTTAAGAAGGGAGCTTGAAGAAATATATGTATGTGTGAAAAATGCAGGCGGGTTAAGTATTCAATTACGTGTCCTTCAAAGTCATTCCCTCAGCTAGACTGTTGTTTGGTCACAGAGTGGAAAGGGTCGTGCCTTTCCCTGGAGGCACCACCCAGTGTCATGAAGCATCAGCCCAACTGGATTCTCCAGAGAGAGTGGACAGACAGCTGTCTCAGTGCTGCTTCCATCTACTTATCTGATGAGGTGCAGACGCAGAAAACCCCAGGACATTTTGTCCTTTCATCTTTGAAATGACATTGGTCAGGATAGACAGTCGGTTATAAGGGGGCATTTACTTGGGCAATAACGTAGTTTTGCATTGGTAGTTTTACTTTCTAGGCACAGAATTCATAGGAGGGAAGGAAGGAAGGAAGGAAATAGGAAGGAAGAAATTACAAGCACCATTTTATAGGTGAAACAACTGTGCAGATACCCAAAGTGATAGAGCAGCGTGGTACTAGTAGTAACAGTGGAAGTCTAATGGTGGTAATGATAGCATTCATAATAGTAAATAGTAGTAATGGTGACAACTAACACTTTAATACATCTACTGTGAGCCAGACACTATTGAGTGCTTTATACGTATTGACTTGTAAATGTTTTTTGGTTTTGTTTGTTTTTCTGTTTGTGTTTTTTTTGCGGTACGTGGGCCTCTCACTGTTGTGGCCTCTCCCGCTGCG
The DNA here is from genome assembly GCF_964165515.1 of Mesoplodon bidens. Taxonomy (NCBI): domain Eukaryota; kingdom Metazoa; phylum Chordata; class Mammalia; order Artiodactyla; family Ziphiidae; genus Mesoplodon; species Mesoplodon bidens. The sequence goes on from NC_138166.1 coordinate 87,982,553, forward strand.
GAGCACAGGCTCCGGATGCACAGGCTCAGTGGCCATGGCTCATGGGCCCAGCCGCTCCGTGGCATGTGGGATCCTCCCGGACCAGGGCACGAACCCATGTCCCCTGCATCAGCAGGCGGACTCTCAGCCACTGCGCCACCAGGGAAGCCCGACTTGTAAGTGTTTTATATGCATTGACAACAGCTTTGTGAAGGTGGCATTCTTATTATAAGGAGGAAACTGAGAAACAATGAAATTAACTAACTTGGCCATCCATAGTCACCTAGCTAGCAACGCTAGAACTGTAATTCAAACCCAGGCAACCTAACCCTGGCTCCCGTGCTCTGACCTATTTGTTACTAGTCTGCTATGAGATGGGCAGAGTTTGAGAGGAAGCATTTAGACACTTTTTTTTTTTTTTTTTAGCAATTTGACATTGTCTGTTGAACCTAACAGTAAAAAATTGGGACTTGTGTTTCTATCACCAGGTTTTTAAAAATTTCTTTTTTCTAGTAATTCATTTTATAAAAGTATCCATCTGTGACAGACTCGGGGGATGGGGGGAGAGTTTGGAACCAGACTCTCACCATAGCCAGAGATGTACTGCTCTAAATCCGTATATTGCCTCACAGGAGTAGAAGTGTAAAACCAATGCATCTTTCTTGCCTCAGTGTCTAAACCACTTTCCAACAGATGGAATAGCTCGGATACTTGTTACAGATGGTTCCCTCCTAAATCCCCAGCTCCCGCAACCATGCCTGCTATAGAGAAGGCAATGTTGAATAAATGGCTGAGTGGATGAAAATGAATGAATGAATGATGACTTCCTTAGTACAAGGGCATGGGTGTGCATGTTTTGCCCCCATGGTGTCAGATTCATGGTCTTGGGTTTAAGATTCATGACAATGTTTAAATTAAAATGTCACAGTTCTTATGCCTCTGATGCTCCCAGATAGAAGCAGGATGGACTATACTTCATGCTGTTACCATCTGCGAGTCCTCTATTACCATCACTTTTTCTGCAGAATGGCTCCATCCATTGCAAGACAAAGTATACTGACTCCAATTAAAGAAATCCATTAAGAGAAATTCGTCATTGCTCTTGAGTCAGATCTTCTGGCATTGCGGACATGGAGCTATGGAAACAATTGATTGTTTGAAGTGGATACTCCCCCATGCCTTATATGTAACAGGCGTCTACCAACTGTTCATTTGTTAGACATGAGGAAAAATTCCCTCAGTTCCCTAGTTTATCACTGTTTGGGGGATGTAATTTATTCTTCCTTAGTGTCTCCACCCAAAAAAGGGGAGGGGGGACTAATGCTTAAGTTTTTTTAATCCCTTACCTATCACATAGCTGAATGGACATCTGTATGAACAAAAAATATAAGTAAAGTTTTTTCCCCTACCTCCCAGTGGAATACCCGGTATCCTTGTTACTTAGTGGTCTGTGGACAGGAACATCAGACCTCTGAGTCAGAATCTGCATATGTACGGCATCCCCAGGTGATATGTATGTACATTAGATTTTGAGAAGCACGGCCTTGTACCAGTGCAACACGAAGTGTGATCCATGGACTGACAGCATCCACATCACCTGAGCTTGTGAGAAATGCAGATTCCTGAACCTCACTCCACTCCGGGATGGGGCGCAGGAATCTCTGGTCTAACTAGCCCTCTAGTTGATTTTAATAGAGACAGAACTTTTAGAAGCATTGCCTTAATACCAGCGTTTCCAGCTGGAGGTTAGGAAATGGGGCTCTAACACTGTGGACTCTTAGCCTTGAGATAAACAACAGTAGTTAACTTCAAAAAGCTATTCAGCTTTGTTTCATACAGGCACAGAAATTGTAAGAACAATATTTGCAGCAGCAGCAGAAGCTGCTTCCTAGTCTAGCACGTTGCTGAATTTTGCAGAGTTCTTTCTATACACAGGATGAGACTACGTTTTCTGGCTCATGTAGGGCAATGTGAGACAGAGACAGCTTTCCTAGTGCTTTGGCTTATGTTCCCCCATCATTGGAGAAAAAAAAAAACATAAGCTGTGCAAGGCAAAAATTTTAGGCAATCTTAAAACATTTAAAGCATATTTTCATTTTCCTCATTGCCCCAGTATGTGTCAGAGCACATCTGAGAAGTCAGATGGTTAGAGGCGGCCTGCAAACCCCACCCTCTCATCTCTTACTCATCCTCCTGTGCTTTCCCCGGCTACCTGGAGGGGTGTGGTTCTCAACAATACCCATTAGAATCACCTAGGAGCTTTCTGAACACACCTAGATCCCATCCCAGAGCTTTGGTTCAGTTGGTCAGGGGTGGGGCCTGGGCATCCATGTGTTATAAGCTGCCCAGATGATCCCAACATATGCAGCCTGAATTAATGCCGCTGGCCTGGATCTTTCTACTCCATAGAATCAGTTATTGCCCTGAGAGGAAGTACAAAAAAATTATAATTCAGGCATTCTTTAATTCACTTAGGTTTGTAACAGAGGGCTCTGTTTGATACTTTGAATCAAGCTTGATCCATAAGTCTTAGAATCAGATACAAATAGATTGAAATCCCAGACATTTCAGTGGATAATTTTGTGATCAGGACCAAATTGCTAACCTCTCCATACCTATTTCCTCCTCTATAAAACAAGAATAATAAAATCTGTGTCCTAGGAACACAGGCATCATTTCTAAGGTGTGGGCGGAGTAATGGTGGTAGAACACATCACCTTCGTTGCCCGTGTCACAGACACCTGGACTTCAGCATTGCCCGCTCTGTTACTGGCTACCCGCCTGCTCTCTGACTCTCACCTTCATAGACTTCTGATTTGTACTGACGGTGCCTCTGCACCCCTGCCATCTCTTTGTAGATTTCAGCCTGCATCTCCTCTTATCACTAACTTGCTGCTTACTCACTCCTGTTCTTTGTGCTCTAGCGCCCACCTATAACTTCTGTTTCCACTACCCTAGAATGACAGCAGGAGATGGTATTGTTTCACTTCCTTTCTCTTTCTCCTGGATTTGCCCGCTGATCATTTGTTAGCAGCAGAGGCAGCATGCAGTATTTATGATCATTAAAGCTGCTATAGGCTTCCCTGGTGGCGCAGTGGTTGAGAGTCCGCCTGCCGATGCAGGGGACGCGGGTTCATGACCCGGTCTGGGAAGATCCCACATGCCGTGGAGCGGCTGGGCCCGTGAGCCATGGCCGCTGAGCCTGTGCGTCCGCTCCACAATGGGAGAGGCCACAACAGTGAGAGGCCCGCGTACTGCAAAAAAAAAAAAAAAAAGCTACTATGTTCGTTTCCTAGGGCAAACATAACAAATTACCACAAACTACGTGGCTTAAAAAACAGAAATTGATGTTCTCATAGTTATGGAGGCCAGGAGCCACATTCCCTCCAACGGCTCTAGAGGAAGACCCTTCCCTGCTTCTTCCATCTTCTGGTGGTCCTGGTACTTCTTGACTTCTGGAAGCATAACTCCGATCTCTGCCTCCATCCTAACATGGGCTTCTCCCATGTTCTCCATTTTTCCATTTCTGGCTCTTATAAGGACACTCTCATTGGATTTAGGGCTCACCTTAATCCAGCATGATCTCACCTCAACCCTAACCTTAATTCTATCTACAAAGACCCTATTTCCAAGTAAGGTCACATTCTGAGATTGTGTGTGGAATGTTGGGAGGACACTATTCATCCCACTACAGCTAATAATTGGAAGCAAATTATATAGAACACAACATATTCAACTTGCTATATTTTCCTTGAAAACCCTCTGGCAGGAAGCAGTGTAGAAGTATTGCTGTTAAGGCAATAGGGCCAAGGTGGCCTAAACTCTAGGTGTCAGGAAGGTTCCAAATGAAAGTTTTTGGTGGGTTGAGTGATTGCTGGAGCTCTGGTTAAGCCTTACTGAAAGTTGGTAGACACAGCTGCTTACAGTGTAATGATTTGCCAGAGATAATTACACTGAAGCCCAAGCCTGTTATTTCCCCAGCTAAGCCAAGGTACTGCCGGTAACCTCTTGTTGGTTTCCCAGGGAAGTGTGGCCAGCAGCAATAGCATATGGTTTCATCATATCAAATTATGTTAATATGAAGAATGTTGGATTTCAGTGGTATTTGCATTGCGGCCAGTTGTTGCCACTGCACTCTAGATTTAGCTTTTATTAGCCTGAATAGATTAGTCCCATTTAAGGTCTGTAGGAAGTCATCATGAAAATCATTAAATGGAAAAGACAGCTGATCAACTGATTTTTTTTTTTCTCCCCTGTAAGCTCTGAGAGTTGGTGCTAATGGTCTCACCGTGCTAAAATAAGACTTAGAACCAAGATGCCTTGGGGTCTAATCTGATTCTTCAGTGTTTATCTAAACTGAAAGAAATACTAACACAGTGTGGGGGTTTGATTTTCTTTGAAGTTTACTTAATAAAGGTAAAATACAAGTAAGATAAAATATTCACCAGCAATATTGTTTGGGTTCTTCATGACACATGAAGGCCTCAAGTAACCAACCAACTAGTGGTTGCTTCAGGTTTTTTTTGTTTTGTTTTGTTTGTTTTTTGTTTGTTTTGCGGTATGCGGGCCTCTCACTGTTGTGGCCTCTCCCGTTGCGGAGCACAGGCTCCGGACGCGCAGGCTCAGCAGCTATGGCTCATGGGCCCAGGCACTCCGCGGCATGTGGGATCTTCCCGGACCGGGGCACGAACCCATGTCCCGTGCATCGGCAGGCAGACTCTCAACCACTGCACCACCAGGGAAGCCCCTGCTTCAGGTTTTATCGAGGAAGATGCAGTAGAAGATGACTTTGTTCTTGTCTTTGGTTGTTCAGATTGTCACTGTGGCTTTCAACACTCACCTGTCCACTTCTGAGATAGCTGAGCAAATTAAGTCTTTCACTACTAATGGGGACTTTGGGAATCTCATAACATTCATCTGTGTCTTCAGATTCTTATCAAGTTGTGGTCTTTTTGTATGATTAATTCTATTACTAGTTTAATACTTTTTATTTTTTGTAGAATTTTTGTTGTGGTTCTTCCTAGTCATTCAGGAAATGTAAATTTCATCATGGCATGGTGGGAAAAGCATATAAAATGGGGATCTGGTCTCCTTGTCAGTCCAGTGATCTTAGACAAGCCCAAGCCACCTATCTTCCCTGAACTTCATGTCCCTCATGTGGAATGAGAATGATGATAACTCAAGCAACCTCATAAGATTCAGGTGAGGAGTACAATGAGATCATGTATTCAGCAGGGCTTTCTGAACTGCTCTACATATTGAGTTGTTGTCTCATAATTGTTATTATTATTGGTCCACACACCCACATGATCATTCAGAAAATCCATTAGCATTAAAGGGAATGATGCTTACACCTACAGAAATGAAAAATATTTCCTATTAAATGAAAGGCTTCACTAGTTTTTACCAATAGTTTGTTTCATACATGATTAGACAACCAACATAAGAATCCAGCAATTTTTTCCCCACAGTTTATCGTGAGAATATTTGAAACATCTAAAAAGACTGAAAAAAAAAAACAGAACACCCGCACACTCACCATCAGGATTCTACAGTTAACACTTTACTGAATTGGTTTCATAGCATAACCAAACCTGGTAATTTGAAGTCTTTTTCAGCCATCCCAGAAATGAATTCCCAATCATTCCCTAAGCACTTTACCATGGTTTATAATATCTTACTTAGGAAATCTGAACATAAAGGGAAATAAATTAAGTGGGAAAGTAGTTGCTTTGTTAAGAGTGCTCACTTTCTAAACGTACCCATTCTGACGTTTCCTTTAAATGCTGTCATGGAACAGGCAATTGACCAACTCATGCTTGTGATTAATCTATAAGTACTGCCTTTACTGACATGATGCTACCAGGGAACTTGCCCTCATAACTGTTGATGAAAAAGGCTGTGAAGTGAGCAAATGAGAGATGATTTTTATTTACAGGCAGAATAAGCACGTAATATGATCAACTTGAATTTTACAAATATCTTTATAGTCTTATCTCCGGATGGAGAAGAAATAAGACCTTGTCTGGTTGGCTGGTTTTCTTAGAAAGTCCCTGGTTAACCAGACTTCTATCAGTAGCCTTTTGCAAATCAAGAAGAGGAGGAGAGAAAAAGTGTGTGTGTGTGAAAACATATATATATTTCAACTAACTTCTTTTTTTTTAACATCTTTATTGGAGTATAATTGCTTTACAATGGTGTGTTAGTTTCTGCTTTATAACAAAGTGGATCAGTTATACATATATATATGTTCCCATATCTCTTCCCTCTTGCGTCTCCCTCCCTCCCACCCTCCCTATCCCACCCCTCTAGGTGGTCACAAACCACCGAGCTGATCTCCCTGTGCTATGCACTGCTTCCCACTAGCTATCTGTTTTACGTTTGGTAGTGTATATATGTCCATGCCACTCTCTCACTTTGTCACAGCTTACCCTTCCACCTCCCCATATCCTCAAGTCCATTCTCTAGTAGGTCTGTGTCTTTATTCCCGTCTTACCCCTAGGTTCTTCATAACTTTTATTTTCTTAGATTCCATATATATGTGTTAGAATACGGTATTTGTTTTTCTCTTTCTGACTTACTTCCCTCTGTATGACAGACTCTAGGTCCATCCACCTCACTGCAAATATCTCAATTTCGTTTCTTTTTATGGTTGAGTAATATTCCATTATATATATGTGCCACATCTTTATCCATTCATCTCTCAGTGGACACTTAGGTTGCTTCCATGATCTGGCTGTTGTAAACAGTGCTGCAGTGAACATTTTGGTACATGACTCTTTTTGAATTATGGTTTTCTCAGGGTATATGCCCAATAGTGGGATTGCTGGGTTGTGTGATAGTTCTATTTGTAGTTTTTTAAGGAACCTCCATACTGTTCTCCATAGTGGCTGTATCAATTTACATTCCCACCAGTAGTGCAAGAGTGTTCCCTTTTCTCCACACCCTCTCCAGCATTTATTGTTTCTAGATTTTTTGATGATGGCCATTCAGACCGGTGTGAGATGATATCTCACATAGCGTTGTGGTCGGAAAAGATACTTGATACGATTTCAATTTTCTTAAATTTACCAGGGCTTGATTTGTGACCCAAGATATGATCTATCCCTGAGAATGTTCCATGAGCACTTGAGAAAAATGTGTATTCTGTTGTTTTTGGATGGAATGTCCTAGAAATATCAATTAAGTCCATCTTGTTTAATGTAACATTTAAAGCTTGTGTTTCCTTATTTATTTTCATTTTGGATGATCTGTGCATTGGTGAAAGTGGGGTGTTAAAGTCCCCTACTGTGATTGTGTTACTGTCAATTTCCCCTTTTATGGCTGTTAGTATTTGCCTTATGTATTGAGGTGCTCCTATGTTGGGTGCATAAATATTTACAATTGTTTTATCTTTTTCTTGGATTGATCCCTTGATCATTATGTAGTTTCCTTCTTTGGCTCTTGTAATAGTCTTTATTTTAAAGCCTATTTTGTCTGATATGAGAATTGCTACTCCAGCTTTCCTTTGATTTCCATTTTCATGGAATATCTTTTTCCATCCCCTCACTTTAAGTCTGTATGTGTCCCTAGGTCTGAAGTGGGTCTCTTGTAGACAGCATATATATGGGTCTTGTTTTTGTATCCATTCAGCCAGTCTGTGTCTTTTTGTGGGAGTGTTTAATCCATTTACATTTAAGGTAATTATCGATATGTATGTTCCTTTTCCCATTTTCTTAATTGTTTTGGATTTGTTATTGTAGGTCTTTTCCTTCTCTTGTGTTTCTTGTCTAGAGAAGTTCCTTTAGCATTTGTTGTAAAGCTGGTTTGGTGGTGCTGAACTCCCTCAGCTTTTGCTTTAATGTAAAGGTTTTAATTTCTCCATCAAATCTGAATGAGATCCTTGCTGGGTAGAGTAATCTTGGTTGCAGGTTTTTCTCCTTCATCACTTTAAATATGTCCTGCCACTCCCTTCTGGCTTGCAGAGTTTCTGCTGAAAGATCAGCTGTTAACCTTATGGGGATTCCCTTGTGTGTTATTTGTTGTTTTTCCCTTGCTGCTTTTAATATGTGTTCTTTGTATTTAATTTTTGATAGTTTGATTAGTATGTGTCTTGGCATGTTTCTCCTTGGATTTCTCCTGTATGGAACTCTCTGTGCTTCCTGGACTTGATTAACTATTTCCTTTCCCATATTAGGGTTTTCAACTATAATGTTTTCAAGTATTTTCTCAGTCCCTTTCTTTTTCTCTTCTTCTGGGACCCCTATAATTCGAATGTTAGTGCGTTTAATGTTGTCCCAGAGGTCTCTGAGACTGTCCTCAGTTCTTTTCATTCTTTTTTCTTTATTCTGCTCTGCAGTAGTTATTTCCATTATTTTATCTTCCAGGTCACTTATCTGTTCTTCTGCCTCAGTTATTCTGCTATTAATCCCTTCTAGAGAATTTTTAATTTCATTTATTGTGTTGTTCATCATTGCTTGTTTCCTCTTTAGTTCTTCTAGGTCCTTGTTAAATGTTTCTTGCATTTTGTCTATTCTATTTCCAAGATTTTGGATCATCTTAACTATCATTATTCTGAATTCTTTTTCAGGTAGACTGCCTATTTCCTCTTCATTTGTTAGGTCTGGTGGGTTTTTACCTTGCTCCTTCATCTGCTGTGTGTTTTTCTGTCTTCTCATTTTGCTTATCTTACTGTGTTTGGGGTCTCCTTTTTGCAGGCTGCAGGTTCGTAGTTCCCGTTGTTTTTGGGATCTGTCCCCAGTGGCTAAGGTTGGTTCAGTGGGTTGTGTAGGCTTCCTGGTGGAGGGGACTAGTTCCTGTGTTCTGGTGGATGAGGCTGGATCTTGTCTTTCTGGTGGGCAGGTCCACGTCTGGTGGTGTGTTTTGGGGTGTCTGTGGCCTTATTTTGATTTTAGGCAGCCTCTGTGCTAATGGGTGGGGTTGTGTTCCTGTCTTGCTAGTTGTTTGGCATAGGGTGTCCAGCACTCTAGCTTGCTGGTCGTTGAGTGAAGCTGGGTGTTGATGTTGAGATGGAGATCTCTGGGAGATTTTCGCCGTTTGATATTATGTGGAGCTGGGAGGTGTCTTGTGGACCAGTGTCCTGAAGTTGGCTCTCCCACCTCAGAGGCACAGCACTGACTCCTGGCTGGAGCACCAAGAGCCTTTCATCCACACGGCTCAGAATAAAAGGGAAAAAAAGTAGAAAGAAAGAGAAAAAGAAAGAGGATAAAATAAAAAAAATAAAGTAAGATAAAATAAAGTTATTAAAATTAAAAATAATTATTAAGAAAAAAAATTTTTAAGTAAAAAACACAACAAAAAAACAAGAACAACAGAAAAAAAAAAAAAACGGATGGACAGAACCCTTGGACAGAACCCTAGGACAAATGGTGAAAGCAAAGCTATAGAGACAAAATCTCACACAGAAGCATACACATACACACTCACAAAAAGAGGAAAAGGGGAAGAAATAATGTATCTTGCTCCCAAAGTCTACCTCCTTGATTTGGGATAATTTGTTGTCTATTCAGGTATTCCACAGATGCAGGGCACATCAAATTGAGTGTGGAGATTGAATCCGCTGCTTCTGAGGCTGCTGGGAGAGATTTCCCTTTCTCTTCTTTGTTCGAGCATCTCCAGGGGTTCAGTTTTGGATTTGGCCCCGCCTCTGCGTGTAGGTTGCCTGAGTGCGTCTGTTCTTCTCTCAGACAGGACGGGGTTAAAGGAGCCAGTGATTCGGGGGCTCTGGCTCACTCAGGCCGGGGGGGAGGGAGGGGCACGGAGGCGGGGCGAGCCTGCGCCGGCAGAGGCCGGCGTGACGTTGCACCAGCGTGAGGCGCGCCATGCGTTCTCCCGGGGAAGCCGTCCTTGGATCCCGGGACCCTGGCAGTGGCGGGCTGCACAGGCTCCCAGGAGGGGAGGTGTGGAGAGTGACCTGTGCTCGCACACAGGCTTCTTGGTGGCGGCAGCAGCGGCCTTAGCGTCTCACGCCCGTCTCTGGGGTCCGCGCTTTTAGCCGCGTCCCGCGCGCGTCTCTGGAGCTCCTTTAAGCGGCGCTCTGAATCCCCTCTCCTCGCGCACCAGGAAACAAAGAGGGAAGAAAAAGTCTCTTGCCTCTTCGGCAGGTCCAGACTTTTTCCCCGACTCCCTCCCAGCTAGCTGTGGCGCACTAACCCCTTCAGGCTGTGTTCACGCCGCCAGTCCTCTCCCTGGGATCCGACCTCCGAAGCCCGAGCCTCAACTCCCAGTCCCCGCCCTCCCCGGCGGGTGAGCAGACAAGCCTCACGGCCTGGTGAGTGCTGGTCGGCACCGGTCCTCTGTGCGGGAATCTCTCCGCTTTGCCCTCCGCACGCCTGTTGCTGCGCTCCCCTCCGTGGCTCCGAAGCTCCCCCTCTCCGCCACCCGCAGTCTCCGCCACTGAAGGGTCTTCCTAGTGTGTGGAAACCTTTCCTCCTTCACGGCTCCCTCCCAGAGGTGCAGGTACCGTCCCTATTCTTTTGTCTCTGTTTTTTCTTTTGCCTTCCCCAGGTACGCGGGGAGTTTCTTGCCTTTTGGGAGGTCTGAGGTCTTCTGCCAGCATTCAGTGGGTGTTCTATAGGAGTAGTTCCACGTGTAGATGTATTTCTGATGTATCTGTGGGGAGGAGGGTGATCTCCGCGTCTTACTCTTCCGCCATCTTCCTCTCAACTAACTTCTCTATAGTATAGCCAGCTAGGCTTTTGGAGAAAGCCCAGAAGGGCTCGAAACGAAGAAATTCTTTTTCTTTTGTCTGCAGAAAATCATCTGCAGCCAACCCCATATATTGTATAAGAATCATTAATTATCTGAAGTCTTTATTTTTTTAAGGCCATTAAAATTCCAGATGTTTTCTTCAGCAATCCATCAATTCTCATAATGTGTTTGGGCAGATTTTAATTTAGATGCAACTTTTCAAGAATTCATTTATTATATCTGTGTTATGAGGTCAGTTTAAAACCAACAGGCTGGAAGGGCTTGTCCACATGGATAGAGGAGTCATGAGGGACTGCTGAATGAGAAAGTAATTACAGTTAGTGACACTTGTTTACCAGCTTTGCTTGGTACTAAGAAACTTGTCTGAGCACCAGGCTGTTTCAGAATGACATCAATATAGGGATAAGCCTTGGGTTTTAAAGGAGGATTCTGAATTTACTTTCTAAGTAAAGGCAGGCACCAATGGCCATCTTGGTTGTCACCTAGACTGTTCTATGTAACAGGGCTTATTTGGGGTAAGTATTTTGAGACATTTGATTGTCTGCTGTCTGCTTTGATCTTGCCTCGGTCCACTCCTTGATGGATAAGCAGGAGAGAAGGTAATGGCTTATGACAGATCTGCTGACGGGGGCTGAACTACATTAACTACTCTGTCGCTCAGATCTTTAGAGAGCTGCCTTTGCCTGAAATAGATTTGACTTTACTTGCTAACAAAGGTATTCTCAGATTTATTTCTTTTCATTAAATACAAGAGAAGAGGAAAAACATCCCATCAAAAGATACCAAGAAGGGAGAAAAGGCTGGCTTGACAGCCCAAGCAAATGATAGTTATCATTCTTGAGAGCAGCAGAATTGCTGATCTGGCAAGATTACTGGTGGGAGCTGGATGAATGTAGACAGAGAACTGCTGTTCTTGGGGAATTTTTGAGGTTCTTATCCTAAGTCATTTTTGCCCTGTCTGGATAGTGCAGCTCTTGCTTAGAGACGTTCTAGTGAGAAAAGGAAGAGGGAGAAAGAAGACTCTCTAAGCTTGCAAGTTAAATGGCCCTTTAAAATGAACTGTTCAAATAAAGCAGATGTTTTTCTTCGTGCTTTTCAAGGATACCTGTCCTACTCACAACGTTGGGTGTACTTTATCTTAGCTTAAACACTCTAAGATGGGCTGGTGAAATTCTGACACGTCAACTGTCAACTATAACAAGAGTGACACAACACAGTTGAATAGTTTCCACTGTTGAAATTCTAATGCAACTAAATGATAAATGTTTGCTCATTACACACCTGCTTTGTGCTATCACCGGACAAGGAGATGTGGAGAGGCAGAAGAAATTTAAAGCATGGCTCCCACTTCTCTGGAGCTTCTGGTTTAGTTGGGGAATCAGAATTCCTCACACCTATGGATGTGAGAACAGTAGAGGACCTTTGGTACCTGAACACTGACTGTGATGGTTCAGAAGATTTGCAGTTTAAGAGTTGAGGATTCAGCTGAGGGCTGGAGGATCCAAGAAACTTTAGCCAAGAGGTGGGTCCTGAACTGGGACATTGTCGGATCTGTAGAAATGGAGAAGGTGGGGTAGAAAGTGACCCAAACAAGGAACATAACCTAAGTGAAGACACCAAAGGATTGTTCATGAGATGATGGGATTAGTCTAGTTGAGTGAAGGAATGGAGAGTGAGAAGTAAGGTTCACAGGGCACAGGACTCCCACCAAGGTCTTAAACTTTGGCGGAACTGTTTCCTTTCTAACAGAGCCGCAAAAGGGTACACTCTCATCGATGCTCTTTTTTTTTTTTTTTCTTTTTTTAAGTTTCAGAACACAGAGTGGGCTTTGGTAGTTCACAGTCAAGATTAGAAGGCAGAGAGCCTGGGGTCAGAGAGGCCAGCCAAGGCAGGGGTCCAGTAATCCAGCTCTGAAAGGAAGACAGTTTCCGGTGAGTATTTCTCTCCAGACAGAAGCTTCAGGTAGTAACCTCATGGCTGCCTGAGGTTTGGTGACCTCAACCTTTTGATCCGATTTGAAGTCATTCTTCTGATTGATTGTCATGATTGGCCAAACACACCACATGGGCTTACTTTCTGGGATAAGTGTTGTGCTCATAAATCGTCATCAGGTTTTCCTCTCTGAGCCCTCACCGGCAGCCACTGGATGGGGTCTTTCATCACCTCTGTCCACAAGAGCAGCCATTTGGCTGCAGCATGTTCATACTTGTTTAAAGACTGGACTGTACTTTTCTCACTTATGACCTTTTTAGACACACAGGAGCTCTGTCAGTTAAAGTCCTGCTTTGGGGAGAAGGCAACACACAGCTAACTCATTACGGGTTATCTATGTCATTATGTCTCTTTTGGATTGTACATATTGGAAATACAGCCTTTTGAGGAGGAAAAAAAACTCCATCTAGGCTTCTAGTTTCCCTTTCTTTTTCTTCCTCATTTTTATCTGCTTTTTTTCCCTCCATAGTTACAGCTATTCCCATGATGGATGGTCATATCTCTGGAGTCCTGAATACCCTGGGTATTCACTTGCAAATAGCCACAAAGTCAAATTCAGATAACTGCACTTCAACGATAGCCATTCTGTACTCTCCTCATCCAACACACACTACTTCTCTTTGCCCCACTTCAACCACAGGAGCTTAATTGCTTCTTCCTTTTTATTCCACAAAGCGTTCTTTAATTTGTTCTCCCCTTGGTTGTTCCAAGGTCAAGGCTGCCTATCAGGTGCTTGCAGAAGTGCTCTGGTGACCTTGCTTGCTGTGTTTGCCCCTGGCTTCCAAGGCTTTGTCTAGAATGAGCAGCTTGCCTGAGCGAGAGAGGGCTAGACAGGATGCAGATTTCTTACCTCTGGAACAAGAAGTATCCCTTTTTCTTCCATCCTTTCCAAGTTTTGCTTTAGAGCCAAAAGAAATCTCTGGCACATAGTAGGCACCCATTGCTTGAATGAGTTAAATGGAAATTGCCAGCAGTTATGTTAAAGTATGGCCTCTGGCTTACAGTTGGTACAGGGTATACAGAAGTAAACCTATGTTGTTTGCCAAGGAAAGTAGCTTTAAATTTTAGGGTTCTTTAAATAAACATTTTATTTTAGAAAGGTTTGAGATTTACAGAAAAGTGGCAAAGATGGTACAGTTCCCATACACCCCATACCCGGTTTTCCTTCTTATTCGTATCTTATGTTAGTATGGTGAATTTGTTACAATTAATGAACCCATATTGACACATTCCTATTAATTACAGTCCATGCTTTATTCAGATTGCCTTGTTTTTCACCTAAATGTCTTCTGTTCCCGGACTCCATCCAGGACACCACATTATGTTTCATTGTCTCTTTCAGCTCCTCTTGGCTGTAACAGTTTCTCAGACTTTCTTTTTTTTAAATGACATTGACAGCAGGTTAGATATGTGGTAGAATGTCCTGCAATATGGATTAGTCTGACGTTTTTCTCATAATTTGACTAGGGGTGTGTGTTTGGGGGAGGAAGACCACAGAGGTAAAGTGCCTTTCTCATCATGTCACATCAGGTGTGTATGCTATCAGCTTGACTTATCACCGTCACTGTTAACCTTGATTGCCTGGCCGAGGCTGTGTTTTGTCAGATTTCTCCACTAGAAAGTCACTCTTTTCCTCTGCTTTCCATAGTCTACTCTTTGGAAGGGATTCATTATGCACAGCACACACACTCAGGGGTGGGGAGAGAAAGAAAAGAAGTGAGGAGTTATGCTACACCTCCTTGAGGATGGAGTATCTGCATAAATGATTTGGAATGTTTCTGCCTGAAAGATTTGTCTCATTCCTCCCATTTTTTGTATTTATTCAATCATTTATTTATGTCAGTATGAACTCATGGATTTTTATTGTATACAGTAGATTATATAATCCAATACTATCTTTATTTTCTTGCTCAACTTGTTCCAGCTTTGGCCATTGGGAGCTCCTGTGTCACCATCTTTGTGATTTTTTTTTTTTTTTAGCACTTATTTTCTGACACTCGCAGATGCTCCAACCTCCATCTTTATATTTCCTGCCCCAGTTCTAGAATCAGACATTTTCCAAGCAGCTCCAGTTCCTGTTATTAGAGAGAATAGTATTGGCAACCAAGATCTGGGGATTTGATATGCTTGTTGCTGCTTGGGCATCATTACTTCTAGGCCCTCTCAGCTGACAGAGAAAGGAAATCTGTGTGTGTACTAACCCTTGTATATATCCATATCTGTCTATCTATCTATATATATATTTCTGTATGTGGCCACTTATTAAGCTAAAACTGAGGTAATACTGATGTCTCTGACTCAAATGCGTTGCCATATGGATCATTCTAGCCTCTTCCTCTTGCTTATCTGTAGCCTTCCTCTCCAACAGTGGAAGAACCTGGCTCCTACCACCCATTTCCCTAACTGTTCGATCCCAGCTTACATGCATAGAAATATCAGAATCGATAATCCACGCCCTGTGGGAAACAACTTTATCAACCAGTCACAGTCCTTATGTGCAATTCCTTCTGCCTGTAGTTTTACAAACTCTACTAATTTCCAAAATTACTTGGGTCAGCACTTTTTTCTCCCACCTTCCTTTCAAGAGGGTTATTTTATACATTTGTGATAAAGTTACATGGTTTTGTCACATTCCGCACTTCATCCTGGGATCCCTTAGCCTCCTAAATGAATTTTTTCAAATTTGCATGTATTAAGGTTCATTCTTTGTGCTTTAAAGTTCTGTGGGTTTTGACAAACACTTAATGTCATGTATTTACCATTAGAGTATCACCAAAATGATTTTTACTACCCCCCAAATTCCCTCTATTTCATCTACTCAGCATTTGTCCCCGCTCCCGATGCCTCTGACAATCGCTAATCGTTTTACTGTCTCTATAGTTTTGCATCTTCCAGAAATCATATAATTGGCATCATGCAGTTTTTAGCTTTTTCAGACTGGCTTCTTTAAATTAGCACTGAGTAACATTCATGGCTTTTCATGGCTTGACAGCTCATTTCTTTTGATCACTGAGTAATACTCCATGGTATGGATTATGGATGTGATATATGATACAGAAATACCACAGTTTGTTTATCCCTTCACCTATTGAAGGATATCTTGGTTGCTTCCATCACAAGTAAAGCTGCTGTAAACATCCACATACAGGTTTTTGTGTGGTGATAAGTTTGCAGATCAGTTGGATATTGTTTTTAACTGTGTAGAGGAGTCGTGCGGATGAGGGGGGTTGTGGATGGTGGTGAGGACAGACTCATAAATTAACAAGTACATGATGTGGTAAGTGCTTTAATAAACGTATGAATATAAGTAAACTGTTGAATCTAAGAAAAAGGCAAAAGTAAAAATACTTAAATTTACTCTTAGGTTCTATTTTAAAACGTACTCAAGTTCCATTAAAAAAAAAAAAACTTAGCATTCTTTTCCAGGAAAACACCCTCCCTCCAGTTCCACCCATCTCTCCCCCCACCACCAAAAAAAATAATAAAACCAACTTGCTGAAGACATTCTGCTACAGCTACAGCATGAGTCAGGTGGCCCAAAATATTCTGTCTGAAAAGAGACAGTCATAGGGCTTCCCTGGTGGCGCAGTGGTTAAGAATCTGCCTGCCAGTGCAGGGGACACGGGTTCGATCCCTGGTCCAGGGAGATCCCACATGCCGCGAAGCAACTAAGCCTGTGTGCCGCAACTACTGAGCCTGCGCTGTAGAACCTGCGAGCCACAACTACTGAAGCCCACACACCTAGAGCCTGTGCTCCGCAACAAGAGAAGCCACTGCAATGAGAAGCCTGCACACCGCAACAAAGAGTAGCCCCTGCTCGCTGCAACTAGAGAAAGCCCGTGTGCAGCAATGAAGGAAGACCCAACACCGCCAAAAATAAATAAATAAATAAACAAAAAAAACCCAAACAACTATTACAAAAAAAAAAGAGAGTCGTAGGAATTCACTGGTGGCAGGCTCCTTCACAACTTAATAGGAGGGGAGAAAATCCACTTAAGGGTGAAAAAACAGATCTTAGGGCTTCCCTGGTGGCGCAGTGGTTGAGAGTCCGCCTGCCGATGCAGGGGACACGGGTTCGTGCCCCTATCCCGGAAGATCCCACATGCCGCGCAGCGGCTGGGCCCGCGAGCCATGGCCGTGGAGCCTGTGTGTCCGGAGCCTGTGCTCCGCAACGGGAGAGGCCACAGCAGTGAGAGGCCCGCGTACAGCAAAAAAAAAAAAAAAAAACAGATCTTACCCAGGAGAAAAAAAAGAAAAAAGGCATAGGGATTTTTAATTGTCTGGAAATCTGGGATTAATAGGACGAAAGAACAGATATAATTCTTTCACCAGGCCCTTCAGAGTTAAAAACAAGTAAATTTATTCTGGGATTTGAGGTTCCTCCCCCAGAGATTTCTTATAGAAAGAGCTAAACCCAAAGGAACTAGCCCCATGGCAAATGGAATCCTGCTTTGTCAAGAGCTAAGCCTGTGTCTTTCAAGAAGAGCTTTTGTGTTCAGCTTCCAGGAAGAGATGCCAGGGGGCCACGAGGAGGACTCTTGTTTCCTGCTTGTGCACATTTGAATGTTAGCTGGCTGGCTCTACTGAGCCATTTGGAGCCTGACTTATTCACCAGTCAGTGGTGAAGAACGTGGAGAAAGAGTGTTTACTGCCTGGGAGATGGAATGCACAAGAATTGGTCCGTGCACACCCTTCTTGAATGTATAGTGACCTGCATTTAGTAAAGATATAACACAAGCTCAGAGGCTAGATTCGATGAGCAGGTTCTCTTCATTTCTAGAGGAATTACTAGGAAGGAGTGTAGGTGGAGGGGCCAAGTTGTAAATACAGAAAGAACTTTTTCCAGCACCCTGGATAACAAGAAGTTTGCAAGCTGCAAGTGATCAGAAACTTGTCGACACATAGAACATAAGAGAAAATTAAAGATTTCTCCTTAAGTGAAAAACAAAACAACAATCAGAGAGAAGTTGTAATTTATAATGTTACAATTTAGTTGGTGAATGATTTTAATTAGTCCCTGGGTAACTATTTTTTTTTTTTTGCCAGTCATAAAAAGTTGTATTTAAGAATAATTTGAACACTTGCAAAAATATTTACAATACAGAGTCGAGTGAAAAAAGGAAATGAAAAAAATGTATATTCAATATAATGGCCATAATGTAAATAAACACAAGCACACATGAAAAATTCTAAAAGACAAAAAGTATTTTTTTCTTTGTTAGGAGATTATGGGTGATTTGTATTGTCATCTCTTTATTGTTCTGGAGTCCAAGTATATATATATATTTTTCATAATGGCCAGGTATTTACTTTAAAATCTGAAAAAGTCATGAAAATATGAAGATAGCAAACAATTAGGGCATCTTGTATATTTGTCATCCTTTTCCTGGCTTTGATGTGCCAGAATCTATACCATTCAAAAAACATATAGTATACAGTCAAAGCACAACTTTAGACAAAAAGGATAGGCTTCCCTTAGTGCTCACAATATTCAGGTACTGGTGTCTGTAAATTAAAGCTGTTTTCTGCCCATGGTGTGAGTGGAGGTAACAAGGGGAGATTGTATTGACCACCAACTGTGATACATACATAGGGCAAAGCAATGGAGAGGGGTGGCAGGGATAGGAAATTCCATCAGTTTCCTTGGCTGGTAGGCTAGCAGCATACGATGGTAGTGAAACCAGGTATGGAAGCAGAGGCACGACCTTGAATTTCAGACCAACATTTGAGCCAGGGGGGTTGTCTGACTGCTGGTGCTCTGTCTCTGTTTCTCTTCCTCTTGGAGATGATTTTCTTATGGTCAGAGATTTGCCCCCAAATTCCACAGTCTGTTAGAGGCAAACTGAACTGGATTATGTTTCTTCTCTGTCTGTACTTTCCACAACCCATTAGTGAAACTTGGCAATTGTTCCCTTCTTTTTTTTTTATATATATTATAAATTTATTTATTTTATTTATATTATTTATTTTATTTTTGGCTGCGTTGGGTCTTCGTTTCTGTGCTCGGGCTTTTCTCTAGTTGTGGCGAGTGGGGGCTACTCTTCATTGTGGCATGCGGGCTTCTCATTGCAGTGGTTTCTCGTTGCGGAGCACGGGCTCTAGGTGCGCAGGCTTCAGTAATTTTGGCTTGCGGGCTCTAGAGTGCAGGCTCAGTAGTTGTGGTGCACGGGCTTAGTTGCTCTGTGGCATGTGGGATCGTCCTGGACCAGGGCTCGAACCTGCGTCCCCTGCATTGGCAGGCAGATTCTTTTTTTTTTTTAATTCAAATTTTATTTTTATTTTTTTTTTTGCTTTATAACAAATTTAATCAGTTATACATATACATATGTTCCCATATCCCCTCCCTTTTGCGTCTCCCTCCCGCCCTCCCTATCCCACCCCTCCAGGCGGTCACAAAGCACCGAGCTGATCTCCCTGTGCTATGCGGCTGCTTCCCACTAACTATCTACCTTACGTTTGGTAGTGTATATATGTCCATGCCGCTCTTTCACTTTGTCACAGCTTACCCTTCCCCCTCGCCATACCCTCAAGTGCATTCTCTAGTAGGTCTGTGTCTTTATTCCTGTCTTACCCCTATGTTCTTCATGACATTTTTTTTCTTAAATTCCATATATATGTGTCAGCATACAGTATTTGTCTTTCTCTTTCTGACTTACTTCACTCTGTATAACAGACTCTAGGTCCATCCACCTCATTACAAATAGCTCAATTTCATTTCTTTTTATGGCTGAGTAATATTCCATTGTATATATGTGCCACATCTTCTTTACCCATTCATCCAATGATGGACACTTAGGTTGTTTCCATCTCCGGGCTATTGTAAATAGGGCTGCTATGAACATTTTGGTACATGTCTCTTTTTGAATTATGGTTTTCTCAGGGTATATGCCCAGTAGTGGGATTGCTGGATCATATAGTAGTTCTATTTTTAGTTTTTTAAGGAACCTCCATACTGTTCTCCATAGTGGCTGTACCAATTCACATTCCCACCAGCAGTGCAAGAGTGTTCCCTTTTCTCCACACCCTCTCCAGCATTTATTGTTTCTAGATTTCTTGATGATGGCCATTCTGACTGGTGTGAGATGATATCTCATTGTAGTTTTGATTTGCATTTCTCTAATGATTAGTGATGTTGAGCATTCTTTCATGTGTTTGTTGGCAGTCTGTATATCTTCTTTGGAGAAATGCCTATTTAAGTCTTCTGCCCATTTTTGGATTGGGTTGTTTGTTTTTTTTTGCTATTGAGCTGCATGAGCTGTTTATAAATTTTGGAGATTAATCCTTTGTCAGTTGCTTCATTTGCAAACATTTTCTCCCATTCTGAGGGTTGACTTTTGGTCTTGTTTATGGTTTCCTTTGCTGTGCAAAAGCTTTGAAGTTTCATTAGGTCCCATTTGTTTATCTTTGTTTTTAAAAATATTGCTGTAGTACTTATATTTGTCTAAAATGCAGTCATTATTTATGTGATTAGTAATATATTTATAATGTCTGCTTCCTTATGGAGTAGTTGTATAGAAATAATCATAAGTGACTGGATTAAAAGCTATTTTTACTCTTAACTAGGTATATCGAGGGAAAACCAAGGTAATAAGCTTATGAAACTACTGACCAGGTTGACCTCATGAATACTAACCCTATTGCAGACCTTGTACCTGGCTAGAAATAATCAACTGCTTTAGAGCTAGCTTAGCAAATGCAAATAGTTCAAGTACTGGCCAACATTTTAGGTTTATTTGAATTTTACTTCCTTATTTCTTTCAGGTCCTGGACATAATAGGCATAGGCTGGTTTACTTAGATGACAGAAATATAACAAAGCAAACAAGGAATGTTGTAACCAAACTCATGTACAGGGGACAAATATTCTTTGTAAGTCGTAACTCTGTTTGGTAAATGACTGATTGTGTGTGGTTAAGCTTCAGTATGAATATTCCCCAGCTAATGTTGGTATTCTCTGTCATGTAAAAACTAGACTCCAGTAGAATTTTAGAGCTAGAATTTTAATCCAACTCTGAGTGAAGTCAAGCTCAACAGGTGTAGTGTCCTATCGTAGGAAACCCATCTAATAAGTGGCAACTCTAGCAGTAGAATCCAGTTCTCTCTCCTGCTGACCCACACTTCTCTTTCTTTTCTACCTGCAATATTATTTAAAGCTTGCTACCCTTTCATGTACTGAATAATTTATTTACACTGGATTTTTAACAGCACCAACATTTGTACTATAAGAAAAATACTTTGTTCTGCTGAACTTCCAGAAAAGTATCATCTTGAACCACCTCCGATTTAGGATGATTTTACTTTTCCTTTTGCTCCTTCCTCTAAAGGCAGAGCATGTTTCACTCCAAAACCAAATAACAAGCATCTCTCTCCTAATTTATCGTTTTCAGAATTTCAGAGTGTTTTTTTTTTCTCATGCTGTCTGAAAAGTCACAATGATTTAAATAATTGATGGCTACTTTATGAAATTGTCAGCCTGGATCCATCTTCCTGCTTCCCCCAACTCCAAGTCCTTGAGCAGCTAATCCTTTTATGATGTATGCTTTTTTTTTTTTTAAACCTTCCTGGTTTCATTTAGATAATTCTGTTATTCACCCTGGAATATAATTGCCATTATACGGTGGGGGAAAAGGGTGGAATTGGGTGGGCCCCCTGCTGTTGGCATCTGAAGGTTGTAAAATGTCTGTCATGCTGTAGCCTCTAATTTCTTTGCCACCCCACCTTTTAAAGATTTCATTATATCTGTGTAAAAGCATAATTTGAAATGTGACTTCTGGTTCTTTTGGAAGATAAAAGATTAGTCCATTGTTAAACATGAACAAGCATGGTACAGTGGAAAAAACTTTGGACTGGAATCAGGGATCTTTATTCAGCTGAACAAACAATTTCTGAATGCCTGCTGTATACCAGGCACTGGACTGGTATAAGCATTAAGAAGTACAAAGACGTAAATGAAAAGTGCTGCGGGAGTGGATATCGTGGTGATGTGCCACCCAATTTGTGACTTTGAGCAGTGACCTCTCTGGGCCTCAATTTCTCATGTAAATAAAGGATATTGTGCCTCTTTAGAATGTCCTTCTAGCTATAACATCCCATGATGCTCTGAAAAAAGACCATAAAGTAGCAGCCACGTTCCTTCTTTGTAAGATTTCATTGGAAAATCGGGACGTAGTAAAAGGTATAAATTTTCTGTGACAGAAGTCAGTTTGTTGCCTCTGAAATCAAAGATGGTCCAGCCTCAAAGCTCTTCAACAAAGGATTCCTTTTAAAAAAAAAAAAAAAAAAAAACTTTCTACCTGCTAAGTCCAGTATGCCCAAAGCAGGGTGTGTTTGGGGGCAGAAGGTAACAGTTTCTAAGCAACTGAAAGTTGTTATCAAAGGAGCAGTAACTTTCCCTCTCAAATTACTGCCTGACATCTCTTTGCTCGCTCATGGAGCTGCTTTTCCAGTGAGGATTCTGATTCTAACACGTGTTTTTCACAGGGCTGAATTTTGCTGTCCATTGACTAGAAGGAAAGGTCACAAAATGGTTCTCGTGCTTCTTTATGTATTGTTCTTTCTCTTCGGAAGTGTGTAGTTTGGATACGGTGAAACTTTCCAATTGGAGAATATAGGAATAAACACAATGATGGATCAGGCTTTGTAACTTTTAAGAGGAAATGGTATTCATCTCTGGTCAGATCCTCATAGTGTTGGATAAAGTAAACCCCAAATGACAGCATATAGCCTGTTACAAATGGAACACAAATAACACATGATAAAATAGAAATTTAGAGTGGATTTTATAGCATATTTATTTTCAGGGAGCAAATCATAATCCATTTGCCCTATTGCAAAAACCGTTTTCCTGTTACACAGGGAAAATGGAGTATTTAAAAAGGAAATGTATATGACAACAAAATGGACTTGGTCAAAATCGGCAAATTTGTTTCTTATTTACTTGTTTTTGCACTGGGGAGAGTAACATGGCGCCTAGACCTGCTTTCAGCAGTAATGGTTCTTTTATTTAAAAAACCTAACCATCTGGGGTAAAGTAGTTTGCTCTTGTCCCATCTTCTATAGGGGTATAAACTGATGCTAGAAATCTCTCCCCTTCATATGCAATATTAATGCTTTCCATAATTTACAGCCTACCTCCTTTTTCCTTCTCTTTATCTTTATAAAAATCTTTGCAAGCTGCCCTCCCCTCTATTGTCTAGTAATAAAATGCTGTGACTCTAGTAGTAAGCCCGCCTCTTTTTAGTAATTTTATTTGTCTTTAGGACTGTGTTCTTTAGACCAGTGCTTCTAAAATTTTAATATTCATGTTAATCACCAGGGATCTTTTTTAAATGCATATTCTGATTCTGGTAGTCTGGTTGAGACCTGAGATTCTGCATTTTGAATAAGCATTCAGGGAATGTTGATGCTGCTGGTTCATTAACCATGCTTTGAGCAGCAAAGCTATGAACCAGGGATCAGTAAGCTTTTTTCTGTAAAGGGCCAGATAGTAAATATTTCCATGGGGGTATGTGAGCCATATGGTCTCTGTTTGAACAATTGTACCATTGTAGTATAAAAGCAACCCTAGACGATATGTAAATAAATGAGCATGGCTGTATTCCAACAAAACCTTACTTACCAAAAAATGCAACAACTGGATTTGGCTTGCGGACTGTAGTTTGCCAACCCCTGCTTTAGACAGTGTGTTTGAAATGATGTGTATATATTTCTAAAACTTGAAGGCTTTCATCCACATGTTTAAATAAGATTGTTTTACAGTGTTAGGAACATATATAAAATGGTTAGAAGTTAATTTGTGCTCTACCAAGATATTATGCAAAAAAAAAAAAATTAAGCCAAATAAAGATATCTTTTCCCTCTAGAGGACTTAGAATAATGTGAGAGGCATAATGTCAGCACTGTTGTGGCATAATGGTAACAATTTTTTAAAAAACACTTCTAATTTGGCAAGAAGTGGTTTGCAGTTATATATTGTTATATGTGTACCTTTTTCAGAACTATGACTCTTTCCTGTATGTGTTTCTTTTATCACATCCCTTGCCATATCATTTGGCAGTGATCCATATTTGGGTAATGAGATAGTTTGTTGTGCCTGCAATGAAGAAAATGATTTAAAATGTTTTTTAATAAGTTAATAGGAGCAAGTGTTGAAATTACTGTAATGAGATAATGACAGTGCAGCATATTGCTTTGAAAATTGTGCTCTAGTGAAAAATGTATGCTCTTAATAAATTCATTTTCACTGGATTTTCCTTGGCAAGGTTGGTTAGCACTTGCCTATTTGTCTGCTGGTAGTGGAGAAATGGACGCAAGAGTTGGAAATCAACAAAGAATGAAGAGCAAAGCTGGTAATCATTTAAGAGTACTGTTGAGTTTTAGGATATCAGCCATGGAGGACTTGTGCCAGTACCCCAATTTTATAGTGACTGGTGCTTTATGGGAAGATTAGAATCCAAACTTATGAACCTCAGCCCAGTGTATTTGATTCACCTTTTTAATCTGTTTGTTGATGTAGAGCACATGAAGTGTTATACTTGAAAGTTATCTAACTATT
Source organism: Mesoplodon bidens (assembly GCF_964165515.1). Classification (NCBI taxonomy): domain Eukaryota; kingdom Metazoa; phylum Chordata; class Mammalia; order Artiodactyla; family Ziphiidae; genus Mesoplodon; species Mesoplodon bidens. The sequence goes on from NC_138166.1 coordinate 88,006,787, forward strand.
CTTTCACATATTTAGCCAACATGCTTCATGTGGATACTCAGCATTCAGCTTGGTGTAAGACACAGAGCTACACCTTCCTTCAAGTTTACTGTTTAATAGAAGCAGCAGACGTATTACCAAATCAGTGTTACATCTGCCATGATCTACATATGTACCTGGAACATTGGGAGTTCGGGAGAAAGAGTGGTCGTTCAACAAAGATTTCATAAAGGCTATGATACTTAAGCTGAGTAAAGAAAGGTGGGAGAACTTTCGAAATAGAGGAAAAAGCATTAGCAAAGATATGGAGGCATGAAATAGAACAGCACAGTAAGGGAAATAGATATCGATACATTGTCGTGTATGCCTGTAATGGAATTCTGTACAGCAATAAAAATGAATGGACTGCATGGTATACATAGCCTGGATGAATCTAACAAAATAATGTTCAAAAAAATTAAGATCCAAAAGACTGTAAATTATTATTCTATTCATAACAGGCAAAATGGTACTATACAGTTTAGGGATGCATATTTAAGAAGTACAGTCATAAAGAATAGCAAAAAAAAGATACCTCAGATGGGAAGGGAGAAGGTTTTGATTGGGGTGGGGAGTGCTTGGTGTTCTGGAAGGTTTTGTTTCTTTACCAGGTTTGTGATTCCATTGGTGTTTGCATTATGATTATTGGTTAAGGTGTACATACATATTATAAAAATCCTTATATATATGTTATTGTGAAATATATATATATATATTTTACAATAAAAGAGATTTTTAAAGAGAAGATCAATCCCTGAAATTAGGCTGTAGTATATGGAAGACCAGGAAGGAGATTAAGCAATAGAATCACACGGCCACTGATTGAGTTGAGGATGGAAAGTCAGGGTCTACCGTGATCCCACATTTTTTAATGTGTTGACTAGAAAGATGGCCTTTGTTGAGATAAGGAATATACTATCCACAATTGGCTAGGCCTTTCCTGCTATAGCTTTCTCTCCTCTTAGGCCCATTCTTACTCTATACAAAGGTTGTTATTCATAACTACTTCTTCAGGTAAGGATATCACAACAATCCTACCAAGAAACTGCTCAGTTGCCTATACCTCCATTAATTCCAGCAACCACCTCAAACTGTGTATATATATATATATATATATATATATATATATATATATATATATATATATATATACACACACACATGTGCACACACACACACACATATACACACACACTCCCTTTTACATTTTTAGCTAACCAGTTTAATTTGGCTAATTCTTCACTATACCACACATTCCTTTCTTACCAGTTTGAACACACACAGTCCTTAATGCTCACTTGTCTTCTCCGTGTCCTTGGCCGTACCTCTCTGCCATGCTTCTATAGGTGTAATAACATTGCTTTATCCTTTTCCTCAGATTCTGCTCAGTTTTTACAACCAAACTTAAAATCCCCTTCAGAAGCCCATTTTTGCCTTAAAAAGTTCATTATCGGCCCTCTCGAAACTAACTCCTGAAAATATCTGTGTTTACCTTAAAACCACACTAGATTTTCTACTTTGATTGTAATAGATTTGGTTCTTTCTCATATGGGTTTCTTTCTTTTTTTCTAACTTAGGGGGCCTTTCATTAACTCAAGACTGTAAATTCAAACGTATATCTTGAAATTGAAATCTGTATAAGTAGACTGTGCGTCATGGGTACTTAGCTTGTTATTGCTTGTGCATTTTCTCTATATGAAATAGAGTGACTAAACCATTACCTACTTAGAAAGATGATATGGAGGCCTACTCTGACTAGGTAGGCATATGCTTTATGTTGTTTTTCTAGTGCGAGTGCTGTATTTGCATCATCCATGCACGTCCTGTTGCCTGGGTCATCGTATGGCAAATGGCCCACTGGGACCATTCCATTCGGTCAGCATGTATTGAGGCCGCAGTGTGGGCAACCAGCAGAGACAGATAGCTGGGTTAGTAATATAGCCTCTTCCCGTTGTATGGACTCAAGCAATCTGTGGCTTAGACTCACCCCAGACCGTCTGGTGTCTGAGTCCATTGGAAAGTCAAAACCCTTGGTAGGGCTTGGTGGGCTTTCTCCCTGACACAGACACTTAACACACATCCCACCCACGTCACCCAACAGATCGAATCTTTCTTAGTACCCATTTGGAGCTTGGATGAAACAAAACTCCACACTTTGTGTTGCCATGCAGTGAGGTGTAAAGGAAGCAAAGCTTCCTTTAACAGATTAAAGGTCCATTTTTATAATCATGTCATGAACACAGGTCTCAGTAATCTGGTCTTTGCTGAAGTGGTGTCAGAGTGCTGATGCTGCACTCTTCTTTTTTTCGGCGGGTGGAGTGGTGGTGGTGGTGGTGGAGGAATGGAATGTCTCTGGTTGACTGGCTGAACTTGTCAGCCTTACAGGATTTAAAAGAACATAAAAGGCAGACATTTGTTCACCATAGTAAACCAACAGAGTTTGCAATGAATTCTATGATAATTGCCCCTCACTCCCCCCCATAGAATACATGTAAACACACAGGGAAAAATGTCATTTATAGCAAAAAATAGTAAGACAGCACACTTATTCAATGTCTATGTAGTTGGTCTTCAATGAAGCAAAGAAATAGGGGATAAAGTGAAAGGAAATTTGAAAAAAGACAATGCAAGAAGAAAGCTGAGACTGGAATTTCATAAAATCCATTTCTACTCCTGTCACCTGCTTGCTTCATTACCTTAGGCTTTCATTTAATCTTTTAAGCCTTCAGTTCTATCTTTTTATTCAGTTCTTTTCTTCAGTTTCGTGTAAACCTCAAAATGCTGATAATAGAAATCAAAGGCCAACCTGAAGTTAGTCAAGTACCTTGTAAGCCCAGTCTTCCTACCACCCTTAGCTGAGTTGTGGTTGATGTGTAGGTGACATGCATCCCCTGCTGGTACCCTGGGCCTGGAGAGCCCCTGTCCGGTACCCAATACCTCTGGATCACTCCACTATAGGTTGGACTGAAAGTGTCCATGCTCTCCTGCCTTTGTAGTAAGAAAGTAGCCATGGACAGATAGTACATAAATGAACACATGTGGCTCTGTTCCAGTAAAATTTTGTTTAAAAAATAGGTGGCAGGCTAAATGTGTGCCAAAGACCATAGTTTAGACCACTGACCCCTGACAGAGCGGCAAGATTGCTGGATTTTGAGCTGGGTTTTCACATGAGGCTTAAAACCTTTATCATCACAATGTGGTCTTAAGTGGGTCTCACCACTTGTATATTTATTTGTAAAATTTGTAGAGCTAGCACTTGTCATGCCTCCCTTAGAAAGGTAAATGGGGTAATATGGGTGAATAAGTTTTATTCACTATGAATTATGGTACACATAGCCTTTTTTCCTGATGACTCTTATTAACATTAGCAAGGGTAGTTTTCCTGGAGGAGCAAAGGGTTAGGATTCACTTATTATTTCTCACAACTGTATCATAGGACCTTGGAACTTACGGGTTTGAGAGCAAAACCCCTACAAGTCGTCCGAGAGCCCACACTGTGATGTAGGCTGCACCTGGAGATGTTCATAGGCTTATGGTCCTAGCAACGGTCCTAGAAACCCTAGCAACGTATCGCCGTAGCAAAGGGAAGAAATCAGAAATGGCCCTTTTTGCCTGAGTACCCAGCTTTAGGAAGATCATATAGGAGAGAGGAGATGATGCCCTTGCGGTCTCTGATGTCTTTTACATCAGCCCTGGCAGTCAATGGGGTGATCAGTATTATGGATGGTCTCCCATCTAAGTGTTCTTACGTGAAAAAAACACATCTTTTTTAATTGAAATATAGTTGATTTACAATGTTGTGTTAGTTTCTGGTGTACAGCAAAGTGATTCAGTTATACTTATATATATATTCTTTTTCAGATAGATTACTACAAAATATTGAATGTAGTTCCATATGCTATACAGTAGGTCCTTGTTGTTTTTCTATTTTTATATGTAGTAGTTTGTATCTGCTAATCCCAAACTCCTAGTTTATCCTTCCCCACCCCTTTCGCCTTTGGTAACCTTGAATTTGTTTTCCACATCTGTGAGCCTGTTTCTGTTTTATAAATAAGTTCATTTGTATCATTTTTTTAGATTCCACGTATAAGTGATATCATATATTTGTCTTTATCTGTCTGACTTACTTCACTTAGTATGATAATCTCTAGATCCATCCATGTTGCTGCAAATGGCATTATTTCATTTTTTATGGCTGAGTAATATTCCATCGTGTATATATACCACATCTTTTCCCATTCATCTGTCAATGGACAGTTAGGTTGTTTCCATGTCTTGGCTATTGTAAATAGTGCTGCTGTGAACTTTGGGGTGCATGTACCTTTTCAAATTAGCATTTTCTCCAGATAAATCTCATGTGAAAATTTTAAACTTTCCAGGTAGGATTTGCTAGACTCAAAGAACATTATGTTGAAACTTTCCCAGTTTCCATATTTTTTACACTAATACAGCTAGCTTGTAAACATGTCTCATGAGGGACAACGGTGGAAGATAATTGTATCTTAGATAGAATGGTATATTCTGTATAACATAAAGTTTCTAATTAGACTGGTGACTGTCCTCAAGCATATGTGGCATTTTCTTAACCCCTTAATGTCTTACATGTGATGTTTAATACATGTTCGTTGAGTGGAAATATGTTCAGGGAAAAGTCAGGGTTTTTTGTTACAGGAGAGCCTTTCAGAAGCTAAGGATACCAGGATTCAAAAACCTTGTTTTGTAGCTTTTTCCTTTTAATGAAGGTCTCATCTATTTTAACCTGAACCTTGGGGACTTGAAAGTAGTTTTTATACAGTGGTGTCCTGGTAACTATTTAACAAGCAGCCCTCTGGGGAAAAAAGTGGGGAGTGGGAGGGAGATCCATAAATCAAGCCCTGATTTGTAGTTTTGTTAATTTCCATGGTGTAGCTATCCCTACCCTGGCCATTTTTTAAAAACTGAAGTATAGTTGATTTACAATGTTATGTTAACTTCTGTATAGAAAAGTGATTCAGTCATATATATATATATATATATATATATACCTTCTTTTTCATATTCTTTTCCATTATGGTTTACCACAGGATATTGAATATAGTTCCCCATGCTATATGGTAGGACCTTGTTGTTTATCCATTCTGTATATAGTAGTTTGCATCTGCTAATGCCAAACTCCCAGTCCATCCCTCCCCGACACGCGCTCCCCATTGGCAACCACAAGTCTGTTCTCTATGTCTGAGTCTGTGTCTGTTTCATAGGTAGGTTCATTTGTATCATATTTTAGATTCCACATACAAGTGATATCATATGGTATTTGTCTTCCTCTTTCTGGCTTACTTCACTTAGTATGATAATCTCTGTGTCCATCCATGGTGCTACAAATGACATTATTTCATTCTTTTTTATGGCTGAGTAGTATTCCATTGTATACATATACCACATCTTCTTTATCCATTCCTCTGTTGATGGACATTTAGGTTGTTTCCATGTCTTGGCTATTGTGAATAGTGCTGCTGTGAACATAGGGGTACACGTATCTTTTTGAATTATAGTTTTATCCAGGTATTTGCCCAAGAGTGGGATTGCTGAATCATATGACAACTCTAATTTTAGTTTTTTGAGGAACCTTCATACTGTTTTCCATATTGGCTGCATCAATTTACATTCCCACCAACATTGGGGTGCATGTATCTTTTCAAATTATAGTTTTGTCCTGATATATGCCCAGGAGTTAACCCTGGCCAATTTTAATCTACCAACATGGTACTGAATGCAGTGCTGAAAAGAAATGAACACCATTGTGTGTAATTTTTACTGTATGGGTACAACGGACACAGATGACCTCAAGAGCATGGATAATAGCAATAATATGTGTTTAGTAATGCCTGGGTTTAACAACTCCTTTGCCAAAGTAGTAAAAATTTAACAATTCACTCTTATGAGCCAAAAGGACTCAGCTCCAGCCCATCACTGTTCTTAGCACAATGTATCATAATGGTTTATTTGTCTTCCTTCTTCCCTAAATAATGAGTTCCTGAAAGCACATACAGTGTCTTGATTTGCTCACCATTGCATTGCTAATGCCTAGTACATAGTAGGTTCTCAGGTATTTGTTGACTGAATGAATTATTCCAATCTTTTGCATTGTCTCCAAATTAATACACTATGAAACAAAAGATAAGGGTTTCTTTTTCTAAAAACCACATTTTATTTTTTTGACAATATACTTACTATGAATGTTCACTCTAGGCACCTCAGCATATGAAATATTAATGTTTTCAATATCTTGTAACTAAGGGTATGTGAGTTATTCATGGGCATAGTGTTCAAAGGAATAACTCATCATATAAATATGTTGAGGAACTATTTTTCAGTAGAATGTCAATTTCTTTGATCTGTTTGTGTTCTTCTAAATCAACAGAACACTACCAGTTCCTGTGATATGTACATTACTTCTCTTTATAAACTTGCAGAAAATTGTAATATTTTCTCTTGATGCTGCATAACTTCCATATTTTCAGTCTAAAGCTTGGCATTGACCAGACATAGAAGTTCTAATATCTGTGCACTTTAAGGTATTCTAAGGTGAAAATAATACACTCTTATAGTGTAGGCTAACATTTCCCAAAATGTGTTCCAAAGGATCCAGTTCCATGGCATATTAATAGGTATTGTGTGATAACTGGTTCCAAGGTAAAATGGGCTTGGGAAAAAATTAGTTTAACATTAAATCAAATTTTTATAATAGCACATTGCAGAGGGGGCTACAGTATATACTATTTCCCAATGAATTTTTTTCACAAGAGTTTTATCACAAGAACCTGATGTTCGAAGGAGTACTCTTTGGGAAATATCACACTCACAAATGAACAGACTTACGGAATCATGTGATGTTGAGAACTGAGACCCCTTAAAAGATATCTAGGCTGCCTCTCCCGACTCCCACCTCCGTATCAGAATCTATTTTGCATCACCCCTGCTAGGTGGCCATGCGGCCTCTGCTGAATGCCAACCTTAGCAGGAAACTCACCACTCCATTTCTGGCCTCCTTTCCTTTCTTTGTTTTTAAAACAAAGTTCCTCCTTATAATTGAACCAAAAATCTGTTTGAAATTGTCCGTTACTTCTAGTTTTGCCATCTGAAATATTGGCAAAACAAGTTTGCTTCCTTTCTACAAGATAACTCATGTCTCCTGTTAGCCTCCTCTTCTTTTTTGTTTGTGGTACGTGAGCCTCTCACTGTTGTGGCCTCTCCCTTTGCGGAGCACAGGCTCCGGACGTGCAGGCCCAGCGGCCATGGCTCACGGGCCCAGCCACTCCGCAGAATGTGGGATCTTCCCGGACCAGGGCACGAACCCGTGTCCCCTGCATCGGCAGGTGGACTCTCAACCACTGTGCCACCAGGGAGGCCCGCCTCCTCTTCTTTAAATTGAACAGTTCTAGTTTATTCAACTCTTCCTCATATAAAGAATTTTCTAGAATTCTCACCATCCTGATTACTCTCCTCTGGATAACGTCCAATGTCTCTCAAAATGCAATACCTAGAAATAAATACAGTGCTATGGTCTGCCAAGCATAAATATATAACTTTTTAGTCAACAAATACTTCTTTTTTGTTTTTAAATAAGTATTTATTTATTTATTTTTGGCTGTGTTGGGTCTTTGTTGCTGTGCACGGGCTTTCTCTAGTTGCGGCGAGTGGGGGCTACTCTTCATTGTGGTGCGCGGGCTTCTCATTGTGGTGACTTCTCTTGTTGTGGAGTGCGGGCTCTAGGTGCGCGGACTCAGTAGTTGTGGCACGCAGGCTCAGTAGTTGTGGCGCACAGGCTTACTTGCTCCGCGGCATGTAGGATCTTCCCGGACCAGGTATCGAACCCGTGTCCCCTGCATTGGCAGGCAGGTTCTTAACCACTACGCCACCAGAGAAGTCCCAACAAATACTTTTTTGATAGGATATTTTACTGCTGCTAATCCAGCCCACAATTTTTGGTTGTTGCTCTTATTTTTCTAAGAATCTGATCAAATTTCTAATTACCATTGGTTTTTGATAAAATCCTCAGATCTTTATTTTTTCTTATGCTAATAACAAAGCCAGTAATTTGGAATCTAAATGAAAAATATTTGTTGCTCTTAAATTTCATAGATTTGGTGTCCTGCTTATCAGAAAGATGTTGAATTCTGTGTTTGTCATCAGTAGTAATAACAGCAGTCTCAGTTTTCTGTTTTTCTTAAATTTAGTAAGTAAATCTTATATGCCTTTACTCAAAGTTATCGATAAAATTATTGTACAGGTTATTTCCAAGGACTATAATCTGTTATGGATGTCCTTTTAGAATCCACTAAGCAACCATTTCTCAGTATAGCTTTTCAACTACCTGCTAATAATTGACTCCACGAACTGTCTTCCACCCCATATTTTTACCAAAAGGATAGACCTCAAGATAAATGAAGACATATAGATCACTCAGTCTAGTAATCCTATAAGAAAAGAAAATTTACATAACACCTTAGTGAATGCCTGATATCTCTTAGATAACATTTCCTTTTCTAAATGCTCGTAACCCAAAAGATGACTGAAATTTTTTAATTTTATTTTTTATTTATTTATTTTTTTACTGGGGTATAGTTGTTTTACAGTGTTGTGTTAGTTTCTACTGTACAGCGAAGTGATGAAATTTAATCAATTCTTTCTAAAGTATATTCTCTCTCATTTAAAAAAAACCAAAAAACAAAAAAAACCCTCAGCATTTTCTGACTCCGGTCTTTGGAATGGAGATTAGGGAACAAGCAAAACTCTTAGAGTCTTCTTTGAGAAAAGCATTCTTTCTAAGAGACAGGAATAGCAACATCTGTTGTTGCCCAAAGTCCATGCACATCATGACTTCACACAAAATAAGTTTATATTTATTGAGTACTCTCATATTGACCTAGGGACCAATGATTTGTTAAGAACACAAAATGTAACAGTAAACAAATAAATTAAAAGACAATCTGGTACCTTTGCTCTTAAGTCCTCCTGAAAGGTCTGGGATATCTGAGAGGTGGTTAAATTACCGTAAGCTAGATTTAGTCAATTACCTGTCTTTTTCTCCTGATGTTCAGAATCCAGTAAATGATTCTAGCCTAAGGTAGATGAGTGCCCGTTAAAGTGCAATGTGGCTGTGTGTTAGGCAATCAAGGTATTGGGAACAATGCCATCCTTTAGCGTGACACCAAAGATAACTACATGCTTAGTCACCAGCCAGGACACCTGCTCCATGTAGCTAGCTGGGTTCTGTTGCCGTCTGCTTCTTTCTTCTTACTATTGTTTTTGTCAAGGCCTCATTGTTTTGATAATCATCCCCCCTCTCTTGTGGGGAAAGAAAATCTTTCTTTGCCCGAACATCCAAGATGCTTAGCATCAGGCTTAGGCGTACCTGAGGCCCAGCAAAGCATTCACACCTGTTGCTACTCCCCGGACATCCTGATTCCATTTGGTCCAGTTCAACAAGCATTTATTGAACTCTTACCATGTACTTATGTTTGTATTCATCTCTGGAGGGCACAGAGATCCTGTTCTAATATTCCCCACCTCTTCTAACCAGGTTTAACCTCAGAAGAACCTGCCGGTTCATATTAGCCAAGCAGAATGTGTGAATTACACGCTGTTCCCAACCCCAGGCTTCTGGGGAGAAGCCTCCTCCTCCTCGGAGAGAGCTCAGCCTCCAGCTGCAGTCTTTTCTTGACTTGTCCGTGAGCACAGAGGTTCTCCTTCGCAGGTCCTGACAGTCCCCAGTCCCTGGTGGGTACACTGTGTACATTTGCCTAGTGGAGGCAGAATGTTGAACCTCGAGAAGATGTGGTACACGCGGAAGAAACAGCCCTCACCAGGAGCGTTCCTAGGAGAGCGTGTGTGTGAAACGGTCCATCCCATTTGACTGCAGGGAGAGGCCTCCTAAAGGCAGACCAGCCGTGTCAGTTCACACCTGCCTCTCTTAGACGCTGGTGGTCCTGCTTCCTGTTTCTCAGGGTGATTGCGGGTAGAGCTGAGTGTGGACACAAGGCACGTGGGGACCTGGGATTCATGGAGGGAAGTGCCTTTGGAGACTCTGAGGACAGCAGCCCTTACACACACATGCCCCCTCTTATTGGTTTTCTGGTTACGAGGTGTTTTTCCAGCACGTTCTCCTCCTGGGCTCAACTGTTCAAAAGAAAAAAAGTTAATCCTGTACTTCATATGCTCTAAAGCTAAAAAGAGTGCAAGAGGGAAAAAGTTTACATCAGATCTGACAATCTTACTGATCGCTGCTGATAACAGCTGGCAGAGGGAAAGGTAATCAGAGCCTCGGGAATTCAATTCACTCCTTTAATCCACTCAGCAGATATTTTATTTTTGAAACACAAGCACAGCCATCAGCAAAACGGAGAGACTGTGTGGGACCCTGAGGCATATGAAACTTTGGAGCCCTCTTAACTCCCACCTCACCCCTACCTTCCAATAGTCCCTCTTAGCCATTGCTTTTTGGATGTATCCTCCTTACTCACTATCCCTTTCCTTTACTCCCTAGAAACAAATTTTAAAAAAAGAAAAAAAAAACTTGCCTGATGGCATTAATTAAAAAAGGAAGAAGCCTTATGATCTAGACCATCAGCTAGAGACTTGTGCAGTATGTTTTCCCTACTTCTTGTGACTCTCGTAATGTCCCCACCTCTTTCTCCTTTGAAGGAAGGAGATAACATGGCCCTGCCCTCTAGCTGATAATGGACTTGTAAATGCCCCAACCCCCCGACTCCTAGTACCAAGGCACTAGCAAATCAGCTCCTTCTACCAGCAAAGAGAAGTGGACAGTTGCTTCTCATGTTCAACTTTTCCCAGGCATTTAGTGGAGAGTCTTTCTGCCACTTTATACTCCTCTCTCAACCCTTCTCAATCCTTTCTGGAATAATCTAGTAATCTAAGCCAGAAAACCAACTTAGTTTTGCCTGTGAATTTTAACTGCTCCTCTACAGCAGGTACCCTAAAAGATTTCTTCTGCCTAGTAAGATATGAAAAGAAGATTAAACAACACCCACACCCATGTCTTTGACTTACTGGGCAAGCAGGACTGACTCTTGGTCTCGATTCTCAAGATACCAGCACAAGGAGATAGGAGCTTTGTGTCTAGGGCCCTGGGATCCATGTTCTAGCCTGTCACCTTCAAATCTCCAAGTTCATTTTCTCTGCACCAAGTGCCCAAGTGGTGATGTACTAGTACTCAACCTAATGTAGAATGATGAACGATTCTGCAAAGCAGAGTTTATACCTTTTTCTTTGGGGAGAGGGTGGAAGCAACTAGTGACAGGACAGTAGGCATTAAATCAGCTCCCTGTTTTCTGTCTGTCCGAGCATTTCCCTTCACACTCAACAGTGTTGGTGAACGGTTATCACATGTGTAGACTCTAGTGGGAAAAGCATCGACTTAGAGTCTGGCACCTTCTTGTAAGCCTTTAGCTTTACCACTTATCAGCTGTGTAAATGGATCCTATGCCTTAATATCTCTGAGCTTCAATTTCCTTGCCTGTAATCTGAGATATTTACCTTACAGTGTTGTCTGGAAGATTAAATGATCTGGAACATACAAAAGCACTTCGTAGAGGGAAACCGTACATGAATATTGATTTTTAAGCATCTGCCCCGCATAGTTAAAAAACATGATCTTTGGAATTAGACATGGGGTCGGATCCCAGACCTGCCACTCACTAGCTGTATGGCCTTTGACAGGAAGCCTAACTTCCTTAAGCCTTTGTTTCCTGATCTACAAAATGGAAATAATACTAACTTGACCCTTATAGCATCAGCAGGGGGATTAATTGAGTAATGCATATCAAAGTACATTGTGTATGTAAGCTCTATACAGATTTAAGTTATTGGTGCAATTGTAAATGAGAAAATATATCTGTGATGATGTAGCGACTTAGAGTTGTAAGAACATCATATTGGTTGAGCACCTGGGGCACACTGCCCAGGCGTATTCCTGGCACTGCCATTTACCAACAGTGTGACATCACCTGTTTGTAATGGCTTATTTACTTCTCTGTCACCCACAAGTCTGTGAATTCCTTGAATATAGAGATTGTCTTCTCACTGCATGTGCATCTCCTAGTGGTGTATCTAACATGTATTAGCTCAGAAAAAGTCTGTTGAATGAATAAATGCATGATTTTTATCATCGGCTATACCTTTATGCTGTTGTACCCTATAAGTATCACTCGTATTTATAAAAATAACCAAACATTTGAATTGGTAGGGGAATGGCCAATTAATGTAAATTGTGTGAAACACAGACCGCTGTTTCCCTTCTGCATCTCCAGGCTTCTTAACACCTCTTGATTCAAGTTCCTTGCTTGCTCGGTTCTTATCTAAAGCCAGAAATGCAGTGGGGAAATAGAGCCTTTTAAAAATAATATCTCCACTTGATCTACCTGGATGATTGTCCTCTAATACCTTGAGACTAAGCAGACCTCATTTTATTTGCCAGATGGCTCTGGTAAAGAGGTGCTGAGTGCCTTTTGGAATCACACATCTTGGAAACTCCCTGAGGGTAGGGACTGGGCATTGTGCAGGTGCTCAAGAAATGTGGATTCAGAAATGGGATGGTGTTCTGCTCAGTTCACAGACATCAGAGAGTTTCCCTATATTTTTACTCCATGGCACTTTCCAAACCCTGTAAATATTAAATTATTTTCAAGTTAGTCAGAAGAGTGTCACCATCTTAGGCATCTCTATGCTTCATCTGTTCTGAACAGCAAGTGACATCTTGTTGCAGCTTGCTGTCCAATCCCAGGGTGCGTTTCAAATTCCAGTTGCTTATTTTGGAACAGCCATCCACTCCAGCAGTTTGCTTTGCTGCCGTCTTTGGCATTCTCTGGGTCCTTGACTCTTGTTCCCCCAAAACCTTGCAAAACCCCACCCAGTGGCACCAATTTGTTTCTCAAAGACCTTATTCCACTTGTCTCATTGATCCTTTTCAGTTGAGTTAAATCTATACCCATTGTTTGCGCTGTCCTCTCCCCGACCCCAGCTGCTCTTAGAGGTAAATGGCACCCCAGCTACTGCTACATTTCAAGCGTGCATCCCAAAGGTAACAAGACTTCCTACATCAATCTTCAGTGCCACCTGGCTCCTGGATAAGCTTTTTTTTAGATGTGGCTATGTTGCCAGGAGCTTCCCTTCCACTCCTCCCACCACCTCTCTCGAAGAGCTTTTCTGAATATGACAACCATCTAAAGATGAATTATCTGCTTGCAAAGTTAGTGTCTGTTTCTCAGCAGGGAGCCACAGGTTCCCACTGGGTTTGAAAGTGATGCTGTTTGGTCAATGGATGAGTATCTCTTGGATCCTGTACCCACACTGGAACTGCAGCAGTGCCTGGCTTTCTATTTACTTTAATCTCCTACTTGCAGCTGGCGTTGGAGACCTAAATGGACTTATTCACAGGGTAGTGACTTCCAGTCGTCAGTGCCAGAAGGAAGTCATACTGAAGACAAGGACTAGTGAGCTGCTTTCCTGCCATCTTCCATCACTTAGGAGAGTTTGGTTGGCTTTTTTTTTTTTAAGAGGGTGAAGCCACAGAATCCTTCCAGAGATAGAACAAATGGCTTAACCTAAGAGATTCATGAAGGAGTTTTGAGAGTTGAAGAAGAATGGGATTTTTTGTGTGTGCCTTTGGTGTACAGGATTGTGAAGATAAAATAAGATGCTAGATGAAAATTGCTCGGAACACTTAAAGATGTAATAGTCAGTGTTGCCATTGTTTTGTATGCTGAAGCTTTTTAAAATGCAAGAAATTTTGTAACAAATAGTTGTATTATCATCTAGAAAGCAGAGCCAGAAGCCGACTAGAAAAAACATTCCTTAGAACACATCTGGAATGCTTCTGTCAGGTTATGAAATCACCTCTTTTGTAGGTCACACAAGGTCAAATATTGGCAATTTCATATGGTTCGCCCTATGCAATGCTGGCTCTCTAGACAGAATTCTGAAGACCAACGGCATCATAGATAAGTTTTTCCCTTTGACAAAAATCCAAAGCTTGTAGACCAGTGCCCATATGTCCTTGAGAGGAGCCCAACTCCAAGCTGTTAGTTGTGTGAGTCAGAAATATGCCTCAGGACTGCTGCACGAGGGGGAACATCTGGTTACACAGACGGGCTCACGTTGGACAGCTCGCTGTCCCTTTCTAAGCCTCATTTTCCTCAGCCTTTCAACATATGATATAGTCAAGCTAACGGAGCATGAGAGATCATCAAACTACAAGTTCCAAGGAAGAAAGTGATGAAAATGAGCCAGCAATTCCTCATTCCAAAAACCTGCCACTTACAATGAAAAACTTTAATTCTGGCAATTTGTGAGAGAGAAGAAGGAAGCATACAAAACAAATTAAAAGCAAGTCTCCCCCCTCCCCCATACCTCCACCATAGCCCTTATAGCGGCTATGCGGGGACAAATACCTTAATGTCTACTAGTTTTGGTTTCATACGAAGGAAAATATATTTCAGAGAAATGGTGAATTGAAGATCAAATGGTAAAGTGTCTAGTATAGAGCCAAAATACTTAGGTGCTTATGGATGTTGTTTCTCTTCTTCCTCTTTATTTCCAGGTTTCAGAGCTGGAATTTAAATTTTTTAGGTCCATGCAATAATAATACCCTATACAAAACACTATAAACTTTTATAAAAGTGTCCACATACATATATTCTCATGATCTACCTAAATGTATTATATGCATAGTACACATGATGTCAACATGTATGTTTCTTTCTCTATACTGTGTAACTAGAGATAATTCAACTCAGTTGCTCCCTGTCACCCATGCATGGTTGAGAGCATTCTTGCTTTTACATTCTTATTCCTTCAGTTCTCTCTACTGGGAATGTCCTTCCATCCATCTCCAGCTATCCAAATATTACTAGCTTAACTGCCATCTCCTTCACAAGCAACCCCTGATTCTCTTTAGCTGAAAGTAATTCTCTCCATCTATTCTCAAGTCAAAAAAGGAATTGAGGTATGAAAAGGGAAGATTCCTTTAAAGCAGACCTATGCTCAGGCAGGGTAGGCACTAAGCTGTAGAAGAGATCCTCAGTGGTTTTCAGGAACTGAGAAAAAGCTACAATAGGACCAGAAACAGTGGTTCTCAAATTTGGGTGCACAAAATTGCCTGCGGACCTTGTTTTAAAATTGAAATTCTTGGGCCCCGCCGCACAGATTCTGATTCTCTAGATCCAGAGTGGGGCTCAAGAATCCACAACGTTAACAAGCACTCCAGGGCGATGCTGATGAAGTTTCTGGACCACACTTTGAGAAACCACTGGTTTGGAGGGAGGTAGTTCGCATATGAAGATAATGAAGGGTAGAGGAGGCAAGGTCATGAAACAGGGAACTTGATCAGCTGTTGTTTGCATAACTTTAGAAACATTCCGATACAGCCATAAGGCACACACCAACACTGGCCCACATGGTTCATATCTTTAGTTTTCTTTGTCCTTTTTTTTTTCCCTCTGTCCTTCTTCGTTAAAAAGAGCTTTGGGCTTCCCTGGTGGCGCAGTGGTTGAGAATCCGCCTGCCGATGCAGGGGACACGGGTTCCTGCCCCGGTCTGGGAAGATCCCACATGCCGCGGAGCGGCTGGGCCCGTGAACCATGGCCGCTGAGCCTGCGCGTCCAGAGCCTGTGCTCCACAACGGGAGAGGCCACAACAGTGAGAGGCCCGCATACCGCAAAAAAAAAAAAAAAAAAAAAAAAAAGAGCTTTATTCCTGGAGACTTCATTAACTGAGCCATTTTATTTCTTGGGTTGCTCAACTGATTGATGGAGTAAGTAACTGAAATCCTAGTTCCGGCACAAAAGATTCCCTTTAGGTAAGCTAAATCATTGCTTTCAGCTGAGAAACTGACGGCTGCTCCTAAGATTTTCAAGGATCTCCACAAGAAGTCCAGGTTGCTTCTTAAACTACAGATAGATAGATGTATACACACATACCTGTTTCTTTTTACATTTGGTGGTGGTGATAGATTTATGTTAATGGTGAGAAGTTATATTAGGGCAAAGATTTGTGAGTAAAAGCTTTTAAAAATTAACTTCTAAAGCAGCATTTACCAGGCTGAGGGTTTCTGAGTTTTTACAAGGATCATGAATCTGAATAATTACATCTCAGACAAAAATGGACTATTTGTCAATACAGATAAAAGCTATAATAACAATATAATATGATCTATAAGCATTACTGAATTCATAGTATCTTTGGCTCATTAGATATTTTCTTTATCAATGAATATTGAAAGTATTTACAAATAACCCCAGGAGGAGATCAGCACAATTTTTTTTACATTAAAGAGAAACCAGTGAGGCAGAATAGAGGGTCAAAAACAGACCAACACCTGATTTATGACCAAAGTGCCATCGCAGGGCTATGGGGGACGGGTGATCCTCTCAGTAGTTGGTGCTGGATCAACTAGATATCCAACTGGAATTTAAAAATAAGGCTTGGGGCTTCCCTGGTGGCGCAGTGGTTGAGAATCTGCCTGCCAATTCAGAGGGCACGGGTTCGAGCCCTGGTCTGGGAAGATCCCACATGCTGCAGAGCAACTAGCCCCGTGAGCCACAACTACTGAGCCTGCGCGTCTGGAGCCTGTGCCCCGCAACAGGAGAGGCCGCGATAGTGAAAGGCCTGCGCACCGCAATGAAGAGCGGCCCCTGCTTGCTGCAACTAGAGAAAGCCCTCGCACGAAACGAAAACCCAACACGGCCAAAAATAAATAAATTTTTAAAAATAATAAAAATAAGGCTTTGTAGGTGAATATCTTCACGACTTAGACAAAGATTTCTTAAACAAGACATAAAAAGCACAGTGATGAAAGAAAAGATGGATAATTTTGAGCTTCATTAAGATCTTCTGTTCATCAAAAGACACCTTTAAGGGAGTAAAAAAATCAAGCCATAGAGTGAGAGAAGCTATTTGTACTACATACTTCCAGCAAAAGATACATGTCCAGAATATGTACAGAATTTCTACAAACTAGTAAGAAAAAGATGGACAACCCAATAAAAAATGGGCAAAAGATTTGAATAGGCACTTATGAAAATAAGCTTTCCCAATAAACATATGAAAAGATGTTCAGCATCATTATTATTAAGGGAAATATAAAATACCATATTGAGATACCACTGCCCGTATAACAAAATGGCTTAAAAGACACTATCATACTGAATGCAGTAAGGATGGGGGAACTAGAATTCTCACACACTGCTAGTAGAAGCACAGACTGACACAACTACTTTGGAAACTCTTTGGCAGTAGCTGTTAAAGATGATCATATAAATAAATATCCTGTTGTCCAGCAGTTCCACTCCTAGGTATAAACCCAATAAAACTGTGTACATATGCTCATCAAAAGGCATGAACTAGAATGTTCATAGCCAAACTCGAAACAACCCAATATCTATAAGCAAGAGAATAGATAAATAATTTATGGTATGTCTATTTAATGGAATAATATAATGCAATGAAAAAGAACAGACTCTTGCTAAATACCACAACATGGATGAATCTCACAGACACAGTATTGAGCCAAATAACTATACACAAAAGTTTATATCCTGTATTATTTCCTCAGATAAAGTTCAGAAACAGGTCAAAGGAATCAAAGGGTGGGAGTACAAGTCAGGACAGTGGTTATCTTTGGGCAAGGACAGTGGCTGGCAGAGTAAATAATGGAGGCTTCTGGAATGCTGGCAATGCTCTCCTGTTCATTAGGTGGTAGTTGTATGGATGGATGAACTTTGTAAAAATGTATCAAGCTCTGTGCTTTTTACTAATGGACTTTTCTGTTTGTGTATTATATTTCCTTTAAACACTTTGCCAAGAAAATAAAGGCTGTGTTAGAGGATGCCGTCTAGTTTGGGATGGCTTTCTTTTTTGGAAAAATGCCCAACTGTGAAGCTCTGACATACTAGTGACTGACAGTTGTGACAATTAACAATTCTCCTGGAATCTACTGGCCAAACAGAGCTTTATGAGTAAACAGATTTCACAAAAGGCATTAGGTGGCCATTGAGTTGTTTTCTACTTGCACATGTTTAGGATGGTATTAGTAGCAATAGTAATTACATCTAGTTATGTTGTTTCTGGAATTTCTCCTCTTCATGCCTCAGACTTACTCCTGTCACTATCTTCAGTTCTTCTTTTGATGATGGCTGGCCATCTCTACTGTAATCTCTGATGGCAACTGCACATAAATTGCTGTGATGAAATGCATCAGAGCATTGTGTGGCTATTCATGGGTTCCTGAAACTTGATTTGACTAGGTCCATTGATTTATATATGGAAATTGATGAGATTGGTGAATATTTGGATGGCATTTTACCTAGGGCCTTGGTATCATGTGCGTGACAACCTTGTGAGGTAGGTTATTTCTTCCATTTGATAGACAAGGAAATGTATGACTTCGTCAATGTAGCACAGCTAGTAAGTGGTAGGTCAGGATCTAATATCCAGATCTCCTCTTCTCACCCTGATTCCATGTTCTCCTCACTTGACTGCACTGCTTCTTCTGGATTAGGAAGGTTTTAGGAGGTCTTGTTAATTTACAAAAGTTGAAATTATTAGGTAATTCTACCAGCTCCCAAACTTTTCCTACAAATATTAGTATTTAGTAACTTGCATATCAATCCATAGCATATTGGTAAGCAATAAATTGTCAAATCCTTTTCTTCTGGACTTTGAGATGTTTGAACTCAGATTAGGAAAGGCAGAGGGGTTTGGTTAGTATAGGTAATTCCAGAACAATAGACAGATTTCCTGTCACTAGAATTTTGGATTTTGTAAGTAAGTTAGGTTACCAGTTGTGGAAACCTAAACGTTGTCCTGCCTTTTGGATCTAGTAGTTTTACATGATAAGAAGTAAAAATGCAGGAGTGAGGCTCGATGATCAGATTCCTCAGAGCAGGAACCCTGAGAGCAGACACCCAAGGAATGGACAGCTAGTCCTCATATGCTGTGATAATACTTGATGGCCTGGGGACAGTGGAGGGAGAGGTCCTCTCGGAGCACTTATCTTCCCCAGCCCTGAGTCCCTCCTCTGGTTTCTCCATCCAGTTACCTTGTCGTTATACCCACTTCCCCATTCTGTGCTCTGATAGGGAGGTGTGCCCACAGGCGTTGCTCTCATCCTCACCGGAGGCAGTTGGTGCACTTGATGAAATATCAAAAGCTCTTTTACTCCTATGGTTATTTCAAGAAGTAAATAATAATTGATTGCTAACTCTATACATACAGGGCACAGCACTAGGTACTGTGTGATATACAAAAATAGATGGAGACTTCCCTGGTGGTCCAGTGGTTAAGAATCCACCTGCCAATGCAGGGGACACAGGTTCGAACCCTGGTCCGGGAAGATCCCACGTGCCATGGAGCAACTAAGCCCGTGTGCCACAACTACTGAAGCCCATGAGCCTAGAGCCTAGGACCAGGCTTTGCTTTCAAGAAACTTAAATTTTAACATAAGTATATGAAAAATATATCTGTCATAAATCCTACCTTATTTATCGAAGTTCTCATGTAATTTTTTCACACCTGAATTACTGCTGTTGACAAGGATAGTGATGGCTCTTGCATTTTGTTTCCTCTAAGTACTTGACTGATTAAGAAAATTAAGTACCAAAAGTTAGTTAGTATAAGCAAAATGGAAAGCTTCCGAGTTACATAAACAGCAGTCATAATAAAGGTAGGTACCAAAGCCCATGTGCTTTACCCATACACCCTTAGTCAAAGCCTATTTATTCTAGAAAAATTTGTCTATCTGATTTTCTGGTTCACATTATTTTAAGAAGCAGAAAATTAGCAGTTGCAGAAACTGAGAACAGTAAGAATCTACTGCTATTTTTTACTCAAAGTTTGAAATTTAATAGCTGCTAATCTCCATAAGAAAAACTTTATAAAATCATAAAGTGACATGCTGGTTTGGAAACATTTAAATGGAGTGAAAACTGCTTTGCCTGCCTTGATAGCCTTTAAGGACATGGCTTTATTGCTAAACCGAAAGGTCGATATTAATAGTGATGCAACATTAATTTGTAATGAGTCATTAATTTGTAATGTGTCATTATGGAGTTACATTAAGACCTGTGGAGTCTTCTCCAATGGACAGAAATGTATGAATATATTTTTTAAAAAGCATCAGAGATGGGAGTCTAAGAAATTATATAAATTATATAAAGTATATGGTTGTATGGAAATTTTGTTTTATTAAATATTATTTTGAAATAAGTAAACCACCTGTTAGGAATTAGGATTTTGAGAAACTTTTCCTGAAAAATGAAAGTGAATAGTGAAGGATTATTATGGATGTAATTTGAAAGATGTTTACCATTATATAATACTTCAACATTTTTCCTAGATAAATTTCACAGGACAGAGTTATTATCTTGACTAATTTCATTTGCCCAAACAGATTTGAGATGATTTCTAAGATTTCTATTTTCCGTAAATTTCTTGTTTTCATTCCCTTAAAAAAATGGAAACCTTATATTTGTAGAAATGAAGACTAAGAAATTCTTTGTCAATGCATTGAAACAAACAGGTGAAAACATAAATGTAGTTTGTTTATGATGAAAACCTTGAGAGTCCTCTCATGTAGTTTACTTAGAAATGTGTATAAGTTCAGTGTAGGAACAGTTCTTTTATGTTAATATTCCCAACATATAATTGGACCCGATTACCATCCCATGTTTTGCACTTTCATGTTTATTTTTATTCATTCCTCTATAGAAATACTCATATCCTAGTTAGTTGCTCCATTCCAGTACCTCTATTATTGGCCCCTCATTGTGAACTTGGAGACATCTATTTGGCTGTGTGTATTTTCTTAATAAAGAATATATTTATTGGGCTTCCCTGGTGGCGCAGTGGTTGAGAGTCCGCCTGCCGATGCAGGGGACACAGGTTCGTGCCCCAGTCTGGGAAGATCCCACATGCTGCAGAGCGGCTAGGCCCGTGAGCCATGGCTGCTGAGCCTGCGCATCCGGAGCCTGTGCTCCGCAACGGGAGAGGCCACAACAGTGAGAGGCCCGCGTACCACACACACACACAAAAAAAAAATATATATATATATATATTTATTTCTCAATATTTTCTCAGCAAACTTACATTCATTATACTATCACTTATGAAGAGGGGACTCGAGCAATATGCTTTTCATAGATGTGATCTCATTTAACCTTTGCAACAGTGATGAGCTTGAGAGAAATTAAGTGACTTCTTGAGGTCACAGGGCAAGTCACTGGCAGAGTCGGGGCTGAATCCTGGTCTTTCTAACTCTTGCCTCTGGCTCTAGGACCTCTACTGCCTCCCTCAGGCATTGGGCTTAGTGGGGGCCAGAAGCTGACTAGCCACTGAGTATATGCAGGGCCTCATGTGTCTCAAGGTCTAGTTTTGTTGAAATGGTTGGGAGATAGGCAAACAAGCAATTCTATGGTCATGGGTTGTCCAAAGCACTGTGGGAGCACAAAGGAATGAAGGACCAACTCAGGAAAAGTCAGGAAAGGCTTCGCCAGAGGGCCGACATTTGAACTTGCAGATTGAGTAGGGGAGTACCAAGCAGAGACAGGAGGGGTGGCCATTTCAGGTATTGGGAAGAGGAGGCCCTAAGGCCCTGATGTGGCAGGGGTGTATAGTTCAGTGCAGCTGTGGATCATGGGGGAAGAAGGCAAGAGGTAATGCCAGCTAGAAAGGCCATGCTGATGAGACCGCTGTACCATTCCTGGTGAGGTGGTATTGGGTGGGCAGTGGGGTCGGTTCATCTGGGACGTTGCTACTTCCTTCTTCCACTAAGTCTCAGCTCTGACAAACACCTTCCAGTTTAATGATTTATCTTCTTCCCTCCAAAGTAGAACTCATTTTGATTCATCTCTGGATCGGAGAGCCCATGTGTGCTCTGAAACTTTGAGTTCTAGAGCTTTGCAAGGATTGTGCAGCCTTCTCTAATGAAGAGAGAAATGTGCATGTTATGTCTACAGAAACGGATTTTGTCCATCCTAGTCTTTGCTGAGAGGCTCATTTGCAAGCTCCTAAAGCTGATTTGAAAACGTTTGGCTCTTCTTTGCCCTGTAGTCTCTCTACCTGTGCCAAGCATATTCAACCATTGGACCTCGTGCTGGGACTCTCAAGTCTATAGCACAATCTTGGGCTCCATGTTATCAGTGATCCTGCTGCCTGTCAGGGCGCTGTATAGCAGCAGCTTCTGCCATTTATGGAAGCGACGGCTCCCCAGTCCAGGCGTTCCCAGACTCCAGGGCGCCACTGTGAGTGACGCAGCCAGTGGGCTCTGAGCCAGACTGCTTGGGTTCAAGTCCTGGTTCTGCCACTTACTAGCTGTGTGGCTTTGGGCACAGTTCCTGCCCTCTCTGTGCCTCAGTTTTCTCCTTCATAAAATGGCAGTTACAGTACCTTCTTCACAGGGTTGTTGCGAGGATTAAGTAAATTACTGTGTAAATTTCTCACTTACGTATTAATATGAACGCTTTCTAAGGCACCGGTCAGAACCCAGTGAAAGTTCACTGTTATTGTCATTACCATCACTGTCCCAATCCTTCCAAAGCACACAAAACCTCCTTCCCTTTCCCACTGAGGCAGTCTAGCTCCGTTTCCCAGAGACCCCGATGGCAGATTTTCTTTTCGGGAATTCCTTGAAGCAAAAGGCAGCTGTTAATCCTTTCCCGGGGAACCAAAGATCCAGTTATTCTTTTACGAGTGGGAGCAGAAAAGGAGAAAAATATTCTTAGAGTGCCCCCCGCCCCAAGTTTCCTGTGAGAGCACAGAAATTAGTCTCTCAGAAGATTATTGCCACATGCACTTAAACGTGATACACAGTCTGACCTGTACGATAGCAGTGGAAAACTCTAATCACTTACCTAAACCTGCCAAAGACTAATTTTTAGAAGCCTCAGAGATGGGTGTCCATATTAAAAGAAACCAGGTCCTTTCAGTAGAACCTAGGCAAAAAGTGTGTATTGATTAACTCAATTAAAGGAAGATTATAACTT
This sequence comes from Mesoplodon bidens, assembly GCF_964165515.1. Classification (NCBI taxonomy): domain Eukaryota; kingdom Metazoa; phylum Chordata; class Mammalia; order Artiodactyla; family Ziphiidae; genus Mesoplodon; species Mesoplodon bidens. The sequence continues at coordinate 88,029,838 of NC_138166.1, forward strand.
TGTGCACTGCACTCGGTGTGTTATCTGACTGTATAGTTCCCAGGGATCTTGAAAGCATGTGTGCTAATGGCCTTCTCGTTCAAAGCAGCATGAATTGGAGCTTATTTCATCAATTAGGTAACCAGATAATTGCCAAGAACACAGAAGGTAAAAAACAAGAATTTCCTTTTATAAGTAGATTAAAGTACTTTAAACTCTATTTAGTAAAAGAATTTGGTTCAAAGGGATCCTTTCTATTTCTCAAATATTAAGGGTTAAAGTTCTTTAGCTTTTATTTATTCTTCTAACCTCACTTCCTAGCTTGGGCTGGGGTCATAGAACCCTGAAGATTTGACTGGGCCATTTGTTTGGGACACTTCCAATGACAGTATCTTTAGGTCATTTCTCTTGGACCAGGTTCCACAGAGAAAGATTCTCTGATCTGCTGTCTGAAGGCCTCACTGCCAGCATCCAGAGAACCAAATGGGAAGAGGATGGAAGAGGGCTGGGGATTCTTGGCATCTGATATACATAAATTCACTTACTTCCCCTGTTTTTTTCCATCTTTAATTGTCATCCTGTCTCTGAGTCCAGAGACCTTCTGTTTTACTCTTTTCAAGGAATAAACCTTCAGATTTTTATCAGAGTGAAGGATAGACAATTACCCAGTGGGGGGCGAGGGGAAATCTGTGGATCTGACTACTTTCTTAAATAGACTTTCAACTAACCCTTATATTAGTCACTCCTTCTATTTTGCCCTCATGACCAGATGAACCTGGGGCTGTCGGGAAGTTGCAGTAGAGAGTGGATTGTTTCTCACCTTTTCCTACTACTGACATAAGATTCCACTTTCTTGAGCCTGTTAGAAGCATTTACCTCTCTGATCTGCTTTCCAGCTTCTAATATTGCATTGCTTTTGTCTTCTCCTTCCTATTTTCTTTATCCTTATAGGCTTGTGTCTTGGACAAAAATAATCTCCTTACTGTCATTTCATTGAGATTTTGGGAGGGAGAGAGAATAGATGTGTATGTTCAATCTGCTTTCTTTACCCAGAAGTAAATTCTCCCCTAAGTACATCTTTCTCATCCCTGTTCCTATGCCTCTACTCGTAAGGCTCTGCCCTGCTTCTCCTCTCGGGCAACTGGAGGAAGATGGAACACCCAGACCCCTTCTTTCCTACCTCCCCAGACTGTTAAGATCTGCCTTTTCTACCTACCTTCCCTGGAGGCCCAGCTCAGATGCTAACTTGTCTGTAAAACCTTTCCAGAGCATCTCAGGTTGTGATGAACAGCACTCATGTATCCCTCTTATGAGTCGCTCAGTCTCTGTGTGTATACATCTTTTACATCCTCCTCAAGAAGCTTAAAACTAAATTGTAGTCTGTTTCCTGCCAGGGCCTTGCCTGAGAATTTATGATTAAGTTGCCATGTGGTATAATGGAAAGGGCCTGGGCTTGGGAATAGGACCAGTCTGAGGGCAGCTCTGGGCCCCACCCTTTGCTATCTTGGGCAAAGGAACTTCACCTTTCTGAAGCTCCCTGTCTTTTCTGTGATATGAGGTCTGTGAAGCCTCAATGAGATGAAGCATGTCGCCCTGCTTAGCATAATCCCTGGCCTACAGGAGGTATTTATTAAAGGTTAGTCTCCCCCACTCCCTTTCTATGTGCGTATCTCCTTAGCATAGTGTCTTCCTTATGGTAGATACTCAACAATATTCACTAAATGATTGTTTTGGAAAAAGAAGTTGATAAAGTTTCTTCATTAAACACAGTTATTCTATTTTTCTGTATCCAAGCTGTACCACATCAACTATAGCAGGAAGGTAGGATCTCTTCTCTAAACTAGAATTTTTTAGCAGGAAATCCTTATCGCTTGAGTAAGGGGATGCTGGGGGAGGAAAAGCACAGTATTCAATAAAACCGAAAGGGCCTTAATCTCAATATTGGCTTTACCAAAGCCAACCTGGGGCTTACAGCTGTGCTTCCTCTTAGCAATTATGAAAGTGAGAACTGTGTTAACTAACTTCCAGTTCAATCCGCAGTTTGCCACTCGGGATCTGGAAGCTCGCTGATTTTTTGACCTAAGCTGCTCTGCTATGTAGGGTTGCCAGTTATAATTATATGTTCAGGTGTCAGTTAGCAAAACAGCCCATTATTTGGCAGTTTGGAGTAATGAGATGGATCTTACACTAATCTCCCAATTTGACAAGCATTTGATAAGTACTTTATACATAAAATTCTATGTCATACTACACCTAGTAAGGTTATATGAAGAGCTGGAGGTCAACATCTTAAATGTGCATTCTTTTGTAAGCTCATGAATTTTCAAATATTACTAGAATCTTGAGTAACAAAGAAAAAAGCAGACGGTTTTCACACACACACAAGCATCGCTTTGTATTCAAGTGACAAGAATTTCAAAGACAGTCACCTCATGGAACAGATAGGATGGAAATTCATTTAGAGAAAAAAAAAATTACTGAATATGACTGTACTGCACTGTGCTTGACTATGGGGAAACCTTGGTCAGTGAAACAGACTGGCTTTCTCCAAAGATTGCTAGTTCCCTGTGATATTTGACTTTTTCTTCTCTCTGTATCCTAGCTTTACATTTTTCTCAGTGCCATATCTAGATTCTAATACTAAAATAGGATTCGTGATGTTCCTGAATCTTCTTTTTATACAGTTTAGCATTATTGCTTACCTAAGGCCTATCATTTCATGAATGTCCTAGTCTACTCCTCCTTTACGTCTTGTTTCCCGCAAATAACGCGTCTACGTAGAACAGAGAATGAAGATGCAGGACCTCACTTAGAGAGTGTGAGGCTGGGTGGCTGGTTTCCACCATGGTCTTTTGTTTGCTACTCATGACCTATGACATGTTAGAGAACGTAGGCTCGGGCCTTCTCTGAACTTACCTTCTCAAACTCCCTTGTTCACACTGGCCCCTGTCTCCTTGCATCAGATGAGAGTGGCTATTTGGTTTTTCAAAAGCTCTTTCATTTTGTTTGTTTCCCTCTTCCTGCATTTATTTCCTGGTGTGGCAAATCTGGGACATTGTGAAGGTCAAGCCTCCAGATGACGATCCACCCACTTATTTGAGAATGGATGTGTTTGGGTGGTCACGCTCAGTGGTGGGCAGGACCTAGCTCCCGTAGGCTCCAGAGAGTTGGCTGTTAAATTTTCAGAAATCTTGTAAGCCAGTTAGTAAACACAGCCATTGTTAAAAAGTAAATTCTAGGACTTCCCTGGTGGCGCAGTGGTTGAGAGTCCGCCTGCCGATGCAGGGGACATGGGTTTGTGCCCCGGTCCGGGAGGATCCCACATGCCGTGGAGCGGCTGGGCCCGTGAGCCATGGCCGCTGAGCCTGCGCATCCGGAGCCTGTGCTCCGCAATGGGAGAGGCCACAACAGTGAGAGGCCCGCGTACCACAAAAAAAAAAAAGGTAAATTCTATAATATTAAAAACACAGGTAATAACTACTCAAACTCAACACTTCTTGATTATTTTACATTTTACTAGTATCTCTGTTATTAGTTTTTTGCTCCTATCATAGGTGATGGCAGCAACACTATATTACCAGGGGTGTTACTGTGCATCTCTTCCCACCTCTGAGTTCAGTGACATCACACTGGCAATTTGAAATCGGCCGTGGTGGGAGTGTTTACAAATGGAAACCAGCAAATATTACAAATTGGGACTCCCTCAGCTCCCTGAAGAGCAGGTTGCTAACCATTTACCAGCACATGACCAGTCAGGCTGTTCTAGTCTACTGCTGCCAGCGTTCCAGTCACTGATGATCTTGAGCCACTTCAGTTACCATTTATCTTCAAGACGGCAACACCCTTCCACTAGCATGGTCATGCCTGCCATACGTGTCTCTGCTCCAGAGTCCTGTGTGAACATCAAGCCCAGATTTTTACAATGACTCCAGAGCTACTTTTAAGCTGCCCTTCCCTGCATCCTTCTCATTCCCAATGAATCATTTGTTGATGTCTCTCGTTCTCCCTCTGTTTTCCAGCTCCCTTCCCCTTCTCCTTCTCCTTATTCTTCTTAAGAACAAGGGCTCCGATGCCAGACTGACTGGCCTCGGGTCTGGCTCCACCATTCACTAGTTGTGTTGCCCTGGGCTTTATGCCTCAGTTTCATCATCTGTCAAGTGGAGATCATAGTACTATCTGCCTCATAGAGTTACTACGGTGATTAAATGAGTTAATAATTTTAAAAGCACCTAGAAGAATGCCTGGCATATCATAAGAAATATATGCATATTTATTTAAGAGAATAAACAGTTCCAGTTGCTATCCAGCCCTTACCCACAGGCTTATTGTGTGGTAGAAAGTTTAAGACAGAAAGGAGAATAGCAAAGGAACACAGGAGAATAAAAGAAGAGGAAGAATGGCCTGGGGTTATAACACAGGATTAGTAGCTCCAGGGAACCGGGAAAAGCGTTAATGAAATAACCTGGAGAAAAGGTGGCGATCAGGAAGGGAGACAAATAAATAGGAAGAAAAACAGTTACATTTCACAATAGTCTGCAAAGATTAAAGTGTATAAATATAAACGTTTTCTATTTTATTTTAGATATACAAACCAAGAAAATTAAGGGATACTTTATAATGCATAGAAATTTCCCATTTTAATTTAAGCAGTGAAACCAATTTTGCCCCTCATTCTCGGTAGACATTTGGTTGTCACATACTGAAGGTACTTAGGCTAAATCAAATTTGTATTGAACAAGAGCCATGGAGACCGAGTGAGAGATACATGTCCATGTCTATGAAAAACGCAAGCCTAGGAGCCCCGTACTCATTTGTCTGACCATCTGGAAATCTCTAGTGATCTAAGCATTTAATTTTACCCTCATTTTTAGAACAAAAGGGAAACAATAAAAGAAGAAAATGGGCAGCAGGGACATTCCACTTTTCATTAAAAAAAAATCTTAGTGATAAAAGGAGCAGAGAGTTTAAAAGAAAAAAATGAGAAACCATTAAAATGATTTGAATGCTCTGTCTATATTTTGCGGTAGGGTCTATTGTTTTCAGTTACATGGGAACAGTGGTAATTTTGTGAACCGTTAGAGTTTTCTTTCCAAATTATATCTGTATGTTCTTCAAGTGCCTCCTAAGTTACCCACAGTAAGAGGCTGTTGAACGATTTTATTATTGCATTTAGTACTTTTGAATTTTGTATTCATTTCATATTGTAAGAAATTTTATACCTACAACCCAAAGATAAAACCGTGACAGCTGAATCTTTGTGTGCTTAATTCCTCCTACTTTTTAAAACACGTGAGTCTGTCTCTGTTCTCCTCCTTCGTCTCATAAGAGACTCCAGAATGAATACAAAACCCTGGTTTGGTGGATTGATGACTGCCCACCCCCCCAGCCCAAAGCTGAAAACGGTCACAGCAGTTGAACCATGTCCCTTAGCATCTATGGCTCATCAGACATAGTGACCTGTAAAACATGTACTCTGTTAATGATACCTAACACCTCCCTCCTAGAGCTGTGGTCCCCAAAGCCCAATCCACTAACCTGGGTCAGCCAGTCCAAAGTGGCATCCACAGATAATGGGTAAAGCAAGGTCAATGTAGTGGGGGTGGTAATGGGGAGATGGGATGTAGGTGAGTGTGTGAGCGAGAGAGAAAGAGAGAGAAGATCTTTAAGTTTACTTTTGGGGGAAGAACCATCCTTTTTTTCTGATATTATTTTCCTCCCAGTTTTTGGTGTTAAAATACTCATACTTTTATCATACTTCTGTAAAAACAGTGATAGTGTAGGTGATCTGTTTTGGTTTTGTTTTAAGCATCATAACTTAGCACCATAAAAAGTTGGATCTGTGTTGATCCATTTATGTTTCCTGGCTGCTGAAATCCTAAAGTCTAGAAATTATTGTACACATAAGTGTTGGCTGTATCTTTCCCAGTGGCGTGGGCGTTTCCTGTGTGAAGAAATTCTCTTAGAAGGAAATACATCAAAGCTCCGATATTCTGATTTTTAACCACTAACTGTTTTTTGGACTCAGGAGAAAAGCTGCTTCCCTGGGCAGTGTGGGTGGTTCTATTACTATTCCTTTCATGCAAACTTTGGCAGGATGCCATTGAGTTCATCAGATGCATTTTGGTCATTTCTAATCTCGTATAGGCACAAATAATGTGCTTTGATAACTAAAATCTAGGATCAGTGTGAATGACTCATCTCCTAAACTTGGGAAAATGAGATAAAGCTCAACTTGACTTTATGGTGGGCAGGCTGGAGATGCCACCATGGGTCATGAAGACTATCACACACCCCTTGCAAGTGAAGAAAAGAGAGTAACTTGTTCAGTATCCCCAAAGGCAGTCAGTGTTACAACTATGTTTGCAGCCCAGGTCTCCTGATGGACGGTGATGTGATTTTTGCCCAGCGGTGGATACTGTTTTGCTCAGCGTGCAGAGGTCACGTAGAACAGTTAACTTTATCGAATGAGCTGGAATGCTGGTTTTACAACAGCCAGTTTTGTTAAAAACAAGATCTTTTTGAAATTCATGAGCTCTTCTCAAAGAGTCCCTCCCGGTATAAGCCATAACCGAGTTGGATCTCTACCCTTGAACAAATTTCCGCTTGCACGCTTGCATGCTTCCTCACATACTCTCTCCCCCCAAATAATTCCATATGTTCTCTTCCTGGAAGCCAAGCACCCTCCTCATTCTCCTCCTCAGAGGGCTCCGGCTCTCACTTCTGAGATGCCTGAGTAACTGAGGCTGAAATGAATTGAAGGCAAGCTTGTCAGCATAACTGATGATTATATGGTGTGAGCCACCAAAGACAGGTGAGCCTGCACAGAGTGGAACAAATGTGTGTGTAGCCTGTATCTCCCACTGGGTTCAGCCGGACTTCCTCCTCTGTCATGTTGATTTATATATTTGCAGGTCTTCCCTAATGAATTGTGCCCCATTGTGGGTCCTTGGAACCTCCTGCTGGAGAGACCTTGCCTTTGCTAGGGAAAAGAATTGTAGAGGTTCTGCTCTGTGAATTTCCAGGTTTGTTTGTCTGTTGGCACTAAATGGAGTGACTGGGGACAGGTGATCTTTAAAAGGACAAAATAATCATATAATAGGCTTGAATAATACCGCTACGTCAAGAAAGGGGTTTCTGTGAATGCCGGTGCTTTGCAACTTGATAGAAAGTAGTCCGAGTTGAATGAGAACTTGAGAAATATAAACAAATACAGGCATTTAAGACCACCTTTGGTGGCAGCTTGGTGTTCTCGAGTTCTTTAAAAACCTCTTTCGAACTGTTATACTTGTTGCTTGAAATTGCTTTAAATGTTAGACTTGCTAAAAAATAGGGATAATGACTGCTCTACTTTCTCACAATCTGTTGGGATATTGATTGAGATATTTATGAAGTACTCTGAGTTCTCAGGAAGAAGGGTGTTAGAAAATGCACTGGTGATGATGTTGGCAGGGCATGGAAAATTTTGCGAAAATATAATTTCAGAAAGATAAGTTTGAGACAGTTTGAATTATTAGCCTGAGCCTGTCTGGCAGTCTTATGTCCTTATGTCCAAACCTTTTGTCTTAGGTATCAGTTCTGGGTGGTTTAAGAGGGCAGGGTATCAGGAAAGTGTGAAGAGATTAGAGCCCTTGCTGGCTTAAAACTGTCACTGAAGAGTCTCTTGGCTGCTGGCATTGGAGTGACCTGTGCCTCCAGATGGCTGGTCATCCCGGAGAGCCTAGGACCAGGAGGGTCCAGTCTTTACTTCCTGCCCTAACTCCATCCCATCCACTTGCTGAGCTCCTTCACAGCTTCCTGTAAACCTGGTTCTGGTCTCACCAGTCTCAACGCTGAAACTGTCATCTGAAGGTCACAGTAACCTTCCAGAATCAGTCCTCATTCACCTTGACTGTGCTGCACCGGGCACTGTGGAATGCCTGGAAAAATTAACTCATCACTTAGCACTTCTGTGTTTTTTCTGGAAGCAACTAAAAATTCAGGCTGCCTGAGTTCAAATCCTGGCTGGAGCTACAGCTTTCTAGTTGTGTGACCTTGAACAACTCTTTGATTTCTTAGTATTTGGGTTTCCCCAACTATCAAATAGGAATAGTAGTAGCCATCTTATAGATAGTAAATACATATTATATAAATAAAATGTATTAGGGAGTTAAATGAGGTAATGCATAGTAGGTGTTCAGTAAATGTTGGATAGATTGACAGATGGATGATGGGTAGGTAGCTCATTCTAATGTTCACATTTATATTATAATATACATGCTATTTATATTTGCTGGTATATCCAAAATAAGACAGGAAACCAGGGTACAGTATTTGAGTATTTTACCTTTGTTAATCAAATCAAGAAGGGGCTAGAATTTGATTATCTTTGAATGTATGTTTTCTATAAGCTTATCTATATTTGTTCTTTTTCGTGCCTTTTTACTTTTATGTGGCTTCCTGTTATTAGTTTTTTCTTTGAGTAAATTACCTTAAAAAAAAAAACTTGTATTGGTTGGGTTAAGGAAAAGAAAGTTTGGGTTTTTTTTTTTTAATGTGTATCGACTGTAGAGCATGGAATAATATTGGGTCCTTTGAACAGAAAGAGAATGTTTCAGAATATACAACTGGGAAATAAAATTCCTGGGGAGACTATGACCTGGAGTAAGTCTTCCATTGGAGGTTCTTATTTCTCCATCGGAGGATTTGTGAGTGGTTGGTTTATTTCTTAAAAGTCAGAAGCCCTTACACTACCTCTCTTACTTGAAGCTCTTCTCCCTTAGCTTTTCTAGTACTTGTTTCTAGTACCTCCGTCAACCCCCATGTGCCAGCCAGGTCCATCTTCACCTGACACCATTTTTACCGGGAGAAGGCACAGTATGGGGTAGTAAAGAGAACATTGAAATGGGAATCAGAAGACCTGAATTCTTCTTTTTTCCTTTCAAATCTCATTGCTTTTTTTTTTCTTGCTGTTTTAAGATTTTTCTATTTATCCTTGGTTTTTAGCGATTTGATTATAATGTGTCTCACTGTAGTTTTTGTCATCTTCTATTTGAGATCTGTTGAGCTCCTTGGATCTGTGGGCTTATAGTTGTCATCAGATTTGGGACTTTTTCTGCCATCATTTTTTTCTGCCCCCCCCCACCTGCTTTGGGAACATCAGTTGCACTTATACTAGGTTGCTTGATGTTGTCCCACAGTTCACTGACTCTCTATTCCATCATTTTCATCTTTCTTTCCTCTGTGTTTTATGTTGGATAGTTCCTATTTCCATGTCTTCCATTTCTCTTCTTGTCATGTTCATGTTTTCCTCTGTGTTCTTGAACATAGGAGCATATTAGTAATGGTTATTTTATCCTCCTTGTCTACTAATTCTATTCTCTGTGTTCTTTCTGGGTCTGTTTCTCTTATTTGGGTGCTGGACATGTAATTTGGGTACAGCATTGGATGCTGGATTCTGTTGTAGTCTTTTAAATATTGCTGAGCTTTGTTTCGGACACATTTTAGTGACTTAGAATTATGGCATTTATTTCAAGGTTTCCTTCTAGGATTTGTTAGACATGTCAACATGTCCAGGACAATCTTTAGTCCAAGGTTAACTTGGCCTCACTATGGTGCCAGTACCTTTCTGAGGACTCCAGCAGATCTATTGGGCGTCCCACTCTAGCTGGTGGGAACATGAACCATTCCTGCCCCTGTGTGAACTCTGGGAATTCCACCTGCTCTTTCCAGGTAGTACTTTCACCAGCCTTGCGCATTTCAGCTACACAGGCACAGATCAGAACTCAGCCAAAGATTTGAGGGGACTCTTGATGATCTACAGAGATCTCTGTCCCTCCCTGGATCTCTCTCCTTCTCCCTCCTTCTCTCCTCCCTCCTTCCTCCTTCTCCCCTTTCTTTGTGCAGCTCCCTCCTCCCCACTATTTTACCTCATAAAACTCTAGCTACCTTAATGTTCCAAAACTCCAAGTTCTGTCTCAGCTCAGCAAGGCTTCCAGGCACTGTTTAAGTATCACCTTCCTGCATTATGGCCTGGAAACACCAGCTGGGGCATCCATAGGGCTCGCTTCATTTATTTTCCTTCTCCAGTGTCTGAAAACTATTGCTTCATATATCTCCTCTTGTGTAAACCAAGACCTCAAGCTATTTTATACCAAAATACTTTAGTATTACTTCTCTGCAGAACAAGAGCATTTCCTTATCAAAATAACATTATCACTGTTACCAATGTTAGCAGTAAGTTCTTAATATCATGTAATATCTAGTCCATTTTTAAATTTCCCAAATGTTGCAGAAATGTTCTTCACAACTGGTTTGTCCAAACTAGTGTTCCATCTAGGACCATAATTGTTATGTGGCTTAAGAGAATTTGACTGTGGATAGCAAGTTGCTTTCAGCTCTAGAATTAGGATTCTGAGCTCCACTACCTAATACACTGCGCTGCTTCTCTCCATCTGCAGGAAAAAGCTCTCAGCTTTGTCACTCAGGCCTTCCACAAGCTGGTTCCCCACTGTCCAGTCAACCCTTTCTCATCCTCCAACCACCCTTGACTTCTCTTTGCTATTTGTGATCAGCTCACTCCTCCTCCCCAGGCTTTGCCTACCTCTTTTCTCTAGCCTGAAATACCTTGTCCCTTCCTTTCCATGTATCCAAACCTGACCCCTCCTCCAGATCCCAGTTCAGGCTCCCCAACTCCTATTCTCCTCCATTGTCTTTTGCACTTTCATCTCTTGGAAAACCACTTGCTTCTTGTTCTGAATGATGTTATCCCAACTAGATTATCATCATCCCCTGGGAAAAGAGACCATGCTTTATACCAAGAACATTGCTTGGCAAGAAATGAAGTACTGTAGCTGCTAATTTTGTTGCTAATATACTTCTGTCTCCCTCCTAACATGTAGCACTATGTAGTTTGCAGGATAGTAACCTTAAAGTGCTTTTGAATTATGTGTGTGGTATGTGTGTGTATGGGGGGCGGAAGGGTGGAGTTGGAGATATTTCTTACAAGTGCTAATGCTCACCTATTCGTTGATTTATTTCTCCTCTCTGGGTTCCATTACATATCAAAGGGAACTGATAACCTGTCCATAGAGTTATATTGATTTGATGTATATAAGTCAACAAACATTCCTTTATTATTTAGTTTTAGCTTGGGAAGCAAAGATGCCCTTGGGATTTCGTAGTCTAATTAAGCACAACTGTTGTATACTTCTTTCCCCTTCCCTGCTATTTTGTTTTGTTCTGAATATGAAGTCACAACCTCCTAAATAAACCTCATAAAAAGCCAGCTGTACTTATAAGATATGTTAGGCACAGATTTTATTCAACCATAAATGATCCTCTACTCAAAATGTTAAAAGTAAATACTATTTGTAATTTACATCATATGTATTTTCCAAGTTTTCACTTGACAAATAAATTTTATGACCACTTTTGTGCATTGTAAAGGGATATAGTTTTTCTGATTGCCCAAAATTTGACCTCATATTTTCTTTGTTGAAGCCTACTTATAAATTCTACCTAACGCTTGAGGCTGCCAGAGCTCCGAATGTATTTCCCAGTTGGTTATATAAGTGTATTTGTCTTTTTCTGAATGGTAGAATGGAATCTTTTGAAATTATCTTCCTACACTTGGAGTGGATCATCTAGTGATTAGTGACATCAGATTGGATTAATTTGTTGTATTTTCTTGGTGGGGAAGGGATATTCGAAATATTTAGGTGTCATGTATGTATATGTTGTCAAAAGACTCTGAGGATCTAGCTTCGTACTGCTTCTCGGAGCCTACCCACCCTGTCTACACACACACATGCACACCCTTCATCCCCAGCCGTTAAGAACCACGTGCAATTCCCCAAATCCCACACCACTTCATGTTCATGCTGCTCCATCTACCAGAAGTGCTTCCCTCCCCAATCTTTGTCAATCGACAAGTTGCTATGTATCTTTCTGGACTCAGTTCAGTTGTAACTTCCTCTTTCTCAGGACCCCCTCCACCCCTTCGACCCCAGTTCAATTAACTCTTTCCTCCTCCGAGCTTCTATTGCTCAATATACAGATGCCCAAGGTAGCAGCACCTATGAGCCTTTATTGTCCTTGCTTGTGAACTCGTGTGTCTTCTGCTACTAATATCTAAGATGGCAGGAGGTCAGGAAACTTGTCTCATCTGGCTTTTGATCTCCTAAGTTAGCCTAGTATTTGGCATAGAGGAAATATTTGCTTAATAAATATGTATCTATTTAGTCAATTCGTTAAATTCCCAGCTCTTTCCCCATAAAACATCCAAGCCTTCTCAACAGTTCTCATCTATAGCAGTGGTCTATGGTAATATTGCCAACAATACTGCTACATGTTCACATTTTAAAAATATACCCTAAGTGAAAACCATTATAATAGAAGACTTACACACTCACAGATGGTAGTCTCAGACAAATTTTTGAAGGGGTGCCTATTCATTTGTGTGATGGTTGGACATAAATTGTTTAAAATTGAGATTTAACATGTGTGCATGTAACCACCGACCAGATGTCCCTCCCAGTCAGTATCCCCCCCTCCTCCCTTGCAGTGGGTATTAATCTGGGTTCTCAAGTGAAACAGAACCATCTCTGGGGGAGATGCCTAGATAGATAGATATGTTCTAGGTGTTTCTAACAGGAGGACCTAATGAAGGTTAGGGAGAGTCTTCCCACACAAAGGAGTTTTTAGATGAGACCTGAAAGATAAGAAAAAGTACTCCAGGAAAGGAAGACAAGGGACAGGACTTTGCAGGCAAGCGCAAAACCCTGGAATGAGAATGAAGAACTGAGGCAATGCCACGTAGCCAGATGTTAGACAAGCAAGAGGAAAATGGCAGATAGTGAGGCTAGAGGGGTAGCTAGAAGCCATGCCATGAAGGGCCCTGTGGATTATATGAAGAATATGGGACCTAGTGCATTAAAGAGCTTTAAGTTGGTAGAGACATAATCAGGTAGAACTTTAAATTTTTTCTTTTGATGTTAAATTTACAAACTGTGAAGTGCACCAATCTCAAGTGCAAAAAAATTTTACACATGTTTTTACTCGTGCAATAGCTACCCACTCAAGGTATTTCCATCACCTGGAAGGTTCTCTCCTTCCCATTCAGGACCCACCGCCTCCAAGGGTAGCCACTGTTATGACTCCTATCACCAGAGATTACTTTTTGCCTGTTTTTGAACTACAGTAATGACAAAACCGTACAGTGTGCTGCTTTGTGTCTGAATACTTTCGCTCAGCATGCACGTCCATGTCACGTGTAGTAATAGTTCATCCTTTTTTCCTTGCTCTGCAGTATTCCGTTGTATGAATATACCACAGTTCGTTTGCCCATAAACTATTGATGGACATAAGGACCACTGTTATTACTTTTTTAAACTATTATAAGTAGAACTGCTATGAGGACTTGTGTTCATGTTTTTTTGATGGACATAAGCACTCATTTTTGTGGGAGACATAACTTTTTTTTTTTGAAGATTCATTTTTTCTTAAGGTTTTTTTTTTTTAATTTTTGGCTGCACTGGGTCTTCGTTGCTGCACGCGGTCTTTCTCTAGTTGCGTTGAGCGGGGGCTACTCTGTTGTGGTGTGCAGGCTTCTCATTGCGGTGGCTTCTCTTGTTGCAGAGCATGGGCTCTAGGCGTGCGGGCTTCAGTAGTTGTGGCACGTGGACTCAGTAGTTGTGGCTCGTGGGCTCTAAAGCTCAGGCTCAGTAGTTGTGGCGCACGGGCTTAGTTGCTATGCGGCATGTGGGATCTTCCCGGACCAGGGCTCGAACCTGTGTCCCCTGCATTGGCAGGCAAATTCTTAACCACTGGGTCACCAGGGAAGCCCAGACGTAACTTTTTAAAAGATTACTCAGCTTTTGAGGTGGAGGATGATTAGGAAGAGCATAGACGTGGCAGTTTCCTCAGTCACCAACTCCCTGGATGCATAGTCTTTTACCAGTTAGCTTATTAAAGGAGCAAACCCATTCAGAATATTTTAAACATCACGCAAATCAAAATATAGATAAAAAAACAGAGAGCAAAATTTCCTTTTGATTTCTGTCATTACTGTCATTGTTGTAGTTGTTATCATTTATGGCCAACCACAATTTAGAGCTGATGGTAATTGGAAGGACAATATGGAATGACAAGTTTTGGTGACTTGTAGTTGGATATGTCCCCATAAGCAGAAACATTGTTGTCATCGTCAGACATTTGTGAAGCCCTCTCCCTCCACAGTTGCTGGTGTATATGTATGGTGTAGTGGGGTGTGTCTCAAGTGACGAATGGATTTACTCTATGTTTTCTTTCAAATTCTTCCTAAAGTAGTTTTCCAGGACCCTAGGTTCTCTGCAGCGTCTCTGAACCATCCCTGATTCAAGGGCTAAAACAGCACACATACAGAGACTGCATTTTCCAAACTAAAGTTTTATGAGTTTGTACTTCCTAAATTGTGTGTGTATATATATTTATGGATTGCCATTATAGAAAATAATACAGTCAAGTGAAATTAGGAATGTTTTGGTAGCAAAGTCTAAGACTTTTAGTTGTAATAAATGTTCAGTCTTTAGAACCATGGGAATTAAGGTACAGTAATGTAGTAACAAAGAGGCCATGGTCTGATTCCACTTTACCAAATCAGGCTTTTGACCCACTATTTTACATTAAAATTATACTCTAAATCTGTCTTTTCACTGTGTTCTGAATGTGCATTAATTCATCTAATAAACATCTTTTGAGCGCCTTCAGTGTGCCAGATACCTTGCTACTAGGCAGTAGAGATATGAAGGTATAGTCACTGATCAAAAGGATTTTGTAGTGTGACAGAAGAGACTGTAAATAAAGAAGTGAACCAGTGGTTGCCGTACCCCATTAGGGCTTGGGCTAAATGGACAAGGTCTTCAGTGTCCAATCATCTTCATTCATTCATTTATTAAAATTTTTAAGTTCAGAACCAAAGAGCTGGTCCTTATATACTGTCCTCTTATTTTAGATTGCTGATACATCCCTGTAAGAAACTTTAGTTGTTTATTTTTCATAGCAGTGGGTTTTTTTTTTTTTTATTGCCTCAGCTATCCTGGGATTTTTTTTTTTTCCTTTTCTCATTTTTCATGTCATGCTCAGACTTATTACCTGGTAATAGGTTGCAAGAAATGAGAATTGAGTTATTTTTAAACAAATATCAATCATTTGTGATATGTTTAATAGAAATTATAATGAATAAAATCAGGGTTTTACTTATTATGAAGTCATTATAGTCAACATTGGTAATTCCCCAAATTAATAATGAGACAATAAATCATTTGTGATGCCAGAGGGATCAAATAAATAAAAACAGGATTGACCTTGTTAGAAATTTGATATTTTCAGTATTTATCTGTCAGAGCCACTGATTTGGAAATTGTTGTAAATTCTTGGAAAATGGAATCTTTTTTCCCCTGTAAAAAATATGCATCATTTGGCAAACTACAGTGTCATCTCCCTTGAAGAGAATGTAGTGATTGATGATCCAGAGTGCTACCGTGACAAGGTAAACCAACCAAATAGCTGGAACATTGTATATAATCATATAGCATCACATAGGCTAATCATTCCCTGCAGGTACTTCCTGTTTACCCCCAAAACCTTTATCTCCAGGGGATATTCCTCTGTGCCTACAATCTCCCCTTCCTCTCCGACTGTCATCAGCACAGTTCTCATCACCCAAAAACACGGGCATAAATACAGACCAAACTGAACTACCCAAAGAGACTTCCAAATGCAAAGATGCCTGTCTCTCGTATCCCTCACATATATGACATCCCTCACATTATTTATATGGGTTGACATTATTAGTCCTGTTTCTTTGATTAGTAGTATTGTCCTAAAGATCCTAAGAAATTATAAAACAAGCAAAGGAAGGGAAGGATGGGAAGGTTTTAGAAAATAAGAACACCCGTCTCACTTTTGAGAAGTTGATCATCTAAATCAGGAAGAACAAACACACCTAAGATGACCTGGAACAGTTACACAGTATTCCCCAAGTCTGCAAGCACCAAGACACCGACTGAGCGATGAGGGCCAGTAGAATAGAGGAGCCATCAAATTATGCTTGGTTACCAGAAGGCTAGATGGAGCCATCAGAAAGGAAGGGGCTACCCAAAACTGCCCGAGAGTTGATTATCAGTAGCCTAATTGGGAATAGAACCAGGCCCTTTCTCTCAATAATCTGAGCAATTTCCTTGTGCTCATCTTCCCTGCAGTGTTTGTCAGATTTCAAACGGCTTTTGTTAGGATGGCTGCACTCTACTCTCCCTTATTAATTGCTGTCCACGTGTTGCAGGATATCCTGTGTTCTTAATCAGGATGAGGATTTTTGATTCTTCTTAGCAGCATGGGGACATGTAGCTAAGCAGAATCAATTCCTGTCACTCACACACAAACACAGAGGAACAGGATTATGGATCAGGGTGAAGCTGCAGTGCTTTAATCTTAAAATCAATACAGAAAAGGAAGTTGAACTTGTGGGGATTCTATAGAGACTGTAATTTGGTTTCCTATGAAGTTGCCTTACACGGTGTAACTGCTCCTTCCTTTTCACCTTCTGATTATTTCACTTGGAGTGTGGGGAGAGGAGAAGGAAAGAAGAAACCTCTAGAACCAAATAGTCCTGAGTAAGCATATGCATATGTAAGCTCATAGCTCAGACTGATCCTCTGTTGTGTTGAGAAAAGCTGTACACGTTTATCCATTCTTTTTATTTTTAGAAGAAAAAAAAAAAGCTAACCCAAACCCTGTACCCCATAGTCTGTATTTAAGCATAATAAAATGCCTTTGATTATTTCAAAGGTTAGTGTCAGGCTGGAAAAAATTTTTTTAATGTTTACTTTTATGGCTAAGTCTACATAGCTTATGGAATTCTATATAAATAAATACATATTCATCAAACCAGTTATTGACCAAAGGATTCCAAGCTTCCAAGCATATGATTAATATTTACTCCAGTGTAATTGTGCTTCTTTCAAAAGAGGCATGAAGTAATGGTTTAAACAACTCTGTCTTTTCTTAACCAAAGATTTAGAATTTATTGACTATGCCTCTTTTCAGATATAACACCAATTTAATGCACAGTACTATCAGTGGCTAAGATGGGCTTATTTTACCCTTGGATATTCCTTTAATTCAGTTTAAAAACATGTCTGAGTCACTTTGGACACTGCTTCTACAGTGACAAAGACAACAGGAAATACTATGATCTCATGAGAAAAAGTTTGAGGCAGAAGGGTATAGTTAAAAGAGCAAAGTCTGGAGCCCTTGCTTTGTTTCTTTCTTTTTCTAAGCCTGTTTCCTCCTCTTTACACTGGGGATGATTAAGGGATTCAGCGGATAGGTAGGTGCGTTGAGAGGATTAAATGACATAAAGCATGTAGAGTGCCTAGCTCAGCTTCGCACTTGTAAGAATCTAATAAGTGTTCATGATTATCATGATTATTCTGTGAGTTTCAAGTGAGGTAACATATGCTGTATATGTGAAAACATTCTACAAGCTGTAAGGCGCAATACAAATGTTAGTTGTTATTCTTAATAGATTGATGGTTTTGAAACTTTAAAAAACAAATCCTAGAAGGCTTTTTCTTTATGCTGCCTGTCATGAGTCCCTAATCTCAAAGTATAACCCTGGGGGTGATAAATCAGGCTCCAACTGAATATGCATTTTCTTTCTTAAAAGCCGCAGAAATATCTTGTAGATGCCAAGAATTCCATGAAATCAATATGAAATTCCCTGTCCTGTGTCCTTCCATAAAAAACACTTTCTCAGGTCTTTGGAAGATCAGCACTATGTAAGATATTTATTTTGTTGTTGTTTTTCAGGAGTATTTTTAAATGTCACATCCTTCTAGGAAAGCTCAAGTGTCTTAAGTGATCACATCCTTTCAGTAGCCCTTCCTTGTCGTGAACATTACTTGAGTCAAAACACTCATGAGTTTCTGTGTCCTCTCTGTGTTCTTTTCCAGAGCACAATCATTGTAGAGAAGACAGTGCAAGACCTCATGAACCTGATGCATGACTTGAGTGCCTATTCGGATCAGTTCCTCAACATGGTGTGCGTGAAGCTACAGGAGTACAAGGACACCTGCACTGCAGCCTACAGGTAGAGCTTCTGTTGGAAACTAAGCAACATCAATTTAGAACTTGACCTTTGGAGTGGTGGCTGATACTGCCTTTATAGCCTAACTTTCCATCATTATAGAAAAGGACCATCCATGAGTTTGTCAAGAGGCCTGATGAGAACATGTACCAAAGAAATAGTCTCCTAGACACATGTATAGTCATACCAGCAGAGGGAATGGAAGGTACAAAGGGACAAAGCCACTTAGGACTGCCTTTGGGTGGCTTAGATGAAGTGTCAGCCTTGATTTTTATGAAAGTCTAGAATCATAAGATGTGTCTTCCTCAAGGAAATTCTGGATCTTGATTAGCCCCTCTTGTGATTCTAAAAGATCTTTAAAGTAAAGCAATTTTGAACTCTTAGTAACCCTTAATAATCTATAATATGATTCCTTTTTAGTCTGTCCAAACATATGCCTCCTGATGTTTGACCTATAGCCTTCCTACTGTCATGAAAGGATGGTTACCCTGTTTAGCATCAATGGAAATGAAAAATCATTGTTATGAACTTGAAAACATTTAGTTTTCCCTCTGATTTCTTTTCTCTGAGTTCACAAATCTCTTTGAGCTTATGGAAAAGATCATAGACTTCTTGTAAAAAGGTAATCATAAGAAGAAATTATGGTCTGGTTGACAAGACATGAAACAATTAGAGAAGAAAAGAATGTATAATAAAATACTAAATTTTATGTGATGTATAATTAAGGATAGATGGGTACAGTATAGTATATCATCAGGTACTACTTGTACAATACAGACTATAAGAGCAGAAGGAATAAAACACGAAAAAGAGTGACAGGCTGATTGGAGTCAGGAAAGATCTCACAGAACGTGAGTTAGGTTCTGGACCTTAGAAAGATGGGTGAGATTTAGGGAGGTGGAAAGAATAAACAGGGTCATTGCAGGGATGAAGAGGCAGCACAAACGTAGTTGCCTGATATTCAGAGGGAGAGTAAAGGAGGAGGAGGTTTGAATGGAACAGACTTCCTAGGAGAAGGTAGTAGGAAGTAATGTTGAATAGGAAAAGTAAGACCATATAACAAAGGATCTTAAAAAATAAGACCTGGAAATTTAGATGTTGACTAGTAGATGATAAGGAGCCATTATAAGTAAACCAGGGAGCAGTGTTCAGGGAAGATTAATCTGGCCAAGGAATATAACATAGATTAACGCTTAACCTCCTTCACTCCTGCAATAAGTAATATTTACCCACAGTTACAAGAACCAAATAAATAAAAGAAACCCAGAGAGATGCACTCCCAATAATATTTTACTTTTTTTGTTCAATAATTCTTCATCAAGAATGATAATACTTTTAGGTTAAAAGCATACATATAATCAACAAGTATGCTATACGCAGTTGTGTACCAAATGATCATTCTAATGGCACTTCAAACAAAAAATATGTTAACATTTAGTCTTTTGGTAAAGAAAATTTTAATTTAAATTTTTTAGATTTTAATTTGTACAAATAATTTATTTTTTGCAGAAAACTACAAGTAGAGTAATGGTAAAGTACTTTCAAGCATAAAGATATATTCCATTAGGATAAAACTTGGTGAGGAAATGAAATAGAAATAATAACTCAAAGAGAAAAATGAAAAATATCTAGCCATTAAAAAAGAGCTTATTTTTGTATATTTTAAATGTATTATGGTAGATTTCAAATCCCTACGGTATTGAGATTCTATTGGTTACACTTAAAATAGTGATTTAAAGAGTCAATATTTATAATGTGCCAAAATTTAATATTTTGTAACCATTAAACTCATGCTAAAAAAAAACTAAATTTCAATTTTAAAATGTGGGGAGGGGCTTCCCTGGTGGCGCAGTGGTTGAGAGTCCGCCTGCCGATGCAGGGGACACGGGTTCGTGCCCCGGTTTGGGAAGATCCCACATGCCGCGGAGCGGCTGGGTCCGTGCGCCGTGGCCGCTGGGCCTGCGCGTCCGGAGCCTGTGCTCCGCAACGGGAGAGGCCACAGCAGTGAGAAGCCCGCGTACCACAAAAAAAAAAAAAAAAAAAAAAAAAAATGTGGGGAAGAGAATATAGTTTTTCAAAATTCCTTTAAGAGATACCCAAACGAAAATTTTAAAAGCCATTGCCCTTGTGTTAGTTGTCTAAGAGTGGAATTTCTGGGCCACAGAGTTAACTCCAAAATGGTTGTACCAATGTCACATCTACCAAATGACAGTCAAATAACATACTTTAAAAATTTACTTTTACTTTAAGCTGCATTGAATTTTAAGCTTTTTTTTTTTTAAAGCAAAGCATGTCTTCTTTTTCTTATATTTCATTAAGGGCAACCCATAATTTCTAACAAATAATAATGCCAGTGAGTATTAATTATAATGGAGATGTTACCTAACCTGCCCAAGATATGGCAAAATTGACAATAGACTCACTGATGGTCATTTATATATTATTGTTCTTGTTATTTTGAAAGAAATCTTTTTAAAAGTTTGTATAGCTTGGCACCTTATTTATTGTAGGCGACCTTTTCCTCATTTATGATCCTGCCTCACAAGTCAAGTGATAGGAAGCTTACTAATTCCACAAAGCAGAGTGGTCACCGTTGAACAGTTTCTTGTTTTGAAACGATATTCAGATTGGACATAGTTCTTATTTCTGTAGTGATTCCAAATCAGTTTCACCCTTACACATGAAAACCCTTCAAATATGTGAAGATGGCTATCATGGTCCATTTAGTAGTTTTGTTTTGTTTTTCTTTTCCCCTAGACAGAACATCCTTGGTTTCTGATACGTCCTGGGTCTGCAAACCATCCCACTCTTCTTTCTCTGTTGCCATTAGTCTGGTAGTATCTATCTTAAAAAAGGAGTACTCCACTCTGAGCCCAGTGTTCCAAGTGTGCTCTTGTTCTTCAGCAAAACCACTGCCTTCTTTGTGCAGGACCCAATGCCAGACACACATCATTGCATGTGAGTGTGTAGGAATAAAGAAGTCCATCAGTTACAGATTATACCTTTAATGAGCTACGTCCTTGGTTGAGGATAGAAAGGAAAATAGGGGACAAAGAAATCAGACGTGTATCCACAGCATCAATTTATGACAGGAAATATGGTAAGTTAGGTAATGATGACATGCTCTAAGAGGAAGAAATTACTTAAAGAGGACAAGAGAGGTTTGGTGAAGGTTACAAACCTAGAGTTTGTGAAGAATGAGGAGGACTTCGAGAGGATTTAAACTGAAGGAGCTAAAGGAGTGAAGGAACCACAACAATGTCAAGGAGGTGGGGAAGAGCAGGAAAAGGATGAGCAAGTTATGAATGTTTGGGTTTTGGAAAAGATGGCTAAGCCAAAATGGAGGCTTTTGAATGCCAGGCTCAAGGAACGTGACCTTTTAAAGTTCGGTAGTGGGAACCACTGAAGGTCAGTAAACAGGGAATGCCAGGAAAGACCTGTGCTTTAGGGAGATTTTTCTGAGCTTTGTGTAAGATGGATTGGAAAGGCCAGAGTGTGGAGTTGGAGGGAAGAGAGGCAGAGAGTGCCTGAATTAGAGGAGAGGCCGGGGAAACGGAGGGGAAGGGGCAGACCAAGAAACTTAAATTAAGGGGGTAAATTTGTAGGACATGGACACTGGTTGGCTGTAAGGAATAAGGAGATATAAGAAGAAATAGTCACTGAAATTAACCTTATCTTTTCTAAGCTATATTTGTAGGGATTATTTTTTTAACTTAAATTCAAGATCTCACATGTAGCCATTAAATTTAATGTTATTTTTAGCTCATCATTTCAGTCTATTGAGATATTTTTGAATCCTCATTGTCATCAAAAAATCATAGCTATCCCTCCAGATTCCATGTCATTCTTCATTTTATTAGCAATCTTTTAGTTTCTTTGTGTATGTCATTTTTTTAAATGTTCAACAGGACAGGGCTAAGTTGAGAATTTTGGGGGGCATACCTCTTGAGACTTCCTTTGAGATTGATGACCATATATTCCTCAGTACTTCAGGGGTTCATATGTTTTTCTTTTTTTTGTTTTTTTTCCACTCCATAACTTTTAGTATATTTTTTAACATCTTTATTGGAGTATAATCGCTTTACATTGTTGTGTTAGTTGCTGCCTTATAACAAAGTGAATCAGCTATACGTATACATATATTACCATATCTCCTCCCTGTTGCGTCTCCCTACCACCCTCCCTATCCCACCCCTCTAGGAGGACACAAATCACTGAGCTGATCTCCCTGTGCTATGCGGCTGCTTCCCGCTAACTATCTGTTTTACATTTGGTAGTGTATATACGTCCATGCCAGTCTCTCACTTCATCCCAGCTTACCCTTCCGCCTCCCCATGTCCTCAAGTCCACTCTCTACGTGTGCATCTTTATTCCTGTCCTGCCCCTAGGTTCTTCAGAACCATTTTTTTTTTTAGATTCCATATATATATGTTACCATACGGTATTTGTTTTTCTCTTTCTGACTTCATTCTGTATGACAGACTCTGGGTCCATCCACATCACTACAAATAACTCAATTTCGTTTCTTTCTATGGCTGAGTAATATTCCATTGTATATATGTGCCACATCTTCTTTATCCATTCATCTGTCTGTGGACACTTAGGTTGCTTCCATATCCTGGCTATTGTAAATAGTGCTGCAATGAACATTGTGATACATGTCTCTTCCCCCACCCCGCACACACACACTGTATTTTATTTTTATAAGAGATAAACTGACACCAAGCATTGTAAATGGATGACCACAACAAAAGCAACACTGATTGCAATTACCAAACATGAAACACACTCATGCTATGTCATAATATTGACATTCAGTCCAGAAATCCTCCACTGTAACATGTCCTTTACTTTGCAGTGAAAATTGATTTGTATATTTTTTGCCTCTGAGTCCTTGTGGGATTTTTTTTTATTCAAACAGAAAGTCACAAAAATTATGATCATCCTCATCAGTTCACTCAGTCACATGTAATTAATTTTTTTTCATCTTGATCTTTTGTTAGCACTTTTATGAATTCATCAGTTTTCCATTAGAGTTCTGAAAATGCTTATTCATTCAGTTCAGCAGTATAGTCAGTTACCAGAAACCTGTACTTGTCAGAGTCTTTTCCATGAATTCCTTGAAGATGAAACCGTTTTATAGGAACATTTTTGAAAAACCATCAGAGTACACCCAGAACTGTCTGTAAATGACAAAAGACTTGAAAATGACCACAGTTAAAGATTTGGTGAAAGTTCATAGTAATGCAATTGACAAGGAAATTTAGTTATTTCTGAGATGTACATTTTAAAGTAATAACTAGAATTATGACTTATAACATTATACCACAACATATAAGATTTTTAGAAATTTCATGTAATGTCTGAAACATTTATATTAACATATTTCCATACAAATAACCCAAAGAAAGTTTAGTATTAGTTTTTTGTTTGTTTGTTTGTTTTTTTATACTGCAGGTTCTTATTAGTCATCAATTTTATACACATCAGTGTATACATGTCAATCCCAATCGCCCAATTCAGCACACCCCCACCCCCACCCCACCACGGTTTTCCTCCCTTGATGTCCATACGTTTGTTCTCTACATCTCTGTCTCAACTTCTGCCCTGCAAACCGGTTCACCTGTACCATTTTTCTGGGTTCCACATACATGCGTTAATATATGATATTTGTTTTTCTCTTTCTGACTTACTTCACTCTGTATGACAGTCTCTAGGTCCATCCACGTCTCAACAAATGACTCAATTTCATTCCTTTTTATGGCTGAGTAATACTCCATTGTATATATGTGCCACATTTTCTTTATCCATTCATCTGTCTATGGACACTGAGGTTGCTTCCATGTCCTGGCTGTTGTAAATAGTACTGCAGTGAACATTGTGATACATGTCTCTTTTTGAGTTATGGTGTTCTCAGGATATATGCCCAGTAGTGAGATTGGTGGCTCGTATGGTAGTTCTATTTTTAGTTTTTTAAGGAACCTCCATACTGTTCTCCATAGTGGCTGTGTCAATTTACATTCCCACCAACAGTGTAGGAGAGCTCCCTTTTCTCCACACCCTCTCCAGCATTTATTGTTTGTTGATTTTTTATGATGGCCATTCAGACTGGTGTGAGGTGATACCTCATTGTGGTTTTGATTTGCATTTCTCTAATGATTAGTGATGTTGAGCATCCTTTCATGTGTTTGTCGGCAATCTGTATATCTTCTTTAGAAAAATATCTACTTAGGTCTTCTGCCCATTTTTGGATTAGGTTGTTTGTTTTTTTGATATTGAGCTGCATGAGCTGATTATATATTTTGGAGATTAATCCTTTGTCAGTTGCTTCGTTTGCAAATATTTTCTCCCATTCTGAGGGTTGTCTTTTCATCTTGTTTATGGTTTCCTTTGCTGTGCAAAAGCTTTTAAGTTTCATTAGGTCTCATTTGTTTATTTTTGTTTTTATTTCTATTTCTCTAGGAGGTGGGTCAAAAAGGATCTTGCTGTGATTTATATCATAGAGTGTTCTGCTATGTTTTCCTCTAAGAGTTTTATAGGGTCTGGCCTTAGACTTAGGTCTTCAATCCATTTTGAGTTTATTTTTGTGTAAGCTGTGACGGAGTGTTCTAATTTCATTCTTTTACATGTAGCTGTCCAGTTTTCCCAGCACCACTTATTGAAGAGGCTGTCTTTTCTCCATTGCATATTCTTGCCTCCTTTATCAAAGATAAGGTGACCATACGTGTGTGGGTTTATCTCTGGGTTTTCTCTCCTGTTCCATTGATCTATATTTCTGTTTTTGTGCCGGTACCATACTGTCTTCATTACTGTAGCTTTGTAGTATAGACTGAAGTCCAGGAGCCTGATTCCTCCAGCTCCGTTTTTCTTTCTCCAGATTACTTTAGCTATGTGGGATCTTTTGTGTTTCCATACAAATTGTGAACTTCTTTTGTTCTACTTCTGTGAAAAATGCCATTGGTAGTTTGATAGGGTTTGCACTGAATCTGTAGATTGCTCTGGGTAGTAGAGTCATTTTCACAATGTTGATTCTTCCAATCCAAGAACATGGTATATCTCTCCATCTGTTTGTATCATCTTTAATTTCTCTCATCAGTGTCTTACAGTTTTCTGCATACAGGTCTTTTGTCTCCTTAGGTAGGTTTATTCCTAGGTATTTTATTCTTTTTGTTGCAGTGGTAAATGGGAGTGTTTCCTTAATTTCTCTTTCAGATTTTTCATCATTAGTGTGAAGGAATGCAAGAGATTTCTGTGCATTAATTTTGTGTCCTGCTACTTTACCAAATTCACTGATTAGCTCTAGTAGTTTTCTGGTAGCATCTTTAGGATTCTCTATGTATAGTGTCATGTCTTCTGCAAACAGTGACAGTTTTATTTCTTCTTTTCTGATTTGGATTCCTTTTATTTCTTTTTCTTCTCTGATTGCTGTGGCTAAAACTTCCAAAATTATGTTGAATAATATGTGGTGAGAGTGCACAGCCTTGTCTTATTCTTGATCATAGTGGAAATGGTTTCAGTTTTTCACCATTGAGAATTATGTTGGCTGTGGGTTTGTAATATATGGCCTTTATTATGTTGAGGTAAGTTCCCTCTATGCCTGCTTTCTGGATAGTTTTTATCATAAATGGGTATTGAATTTTGTCAAATCTTTTTCTGCATCTACTGAGATGATCATATGGTTTTTCTCCTTCAGTTTGTTAATACGGTGTATCACATTGATGTATTTGCATGTACTGAAGAATCCTTGCATTCCTTGGATAAACCCTACGTGATCATGGTGTATGATGCTTTTAATGTGCTTTGGATTCTGTTTACTAGTATTTTGTTGAGAATTTTTGCATCTGTGTTCATCAGTGATATTGGCCTGTAGTTTTCTTTTTTTGTGGCATCTTTGTCTGGTTTTGGTATCAGGGTGATGGTGGCCTCGTAGAATGAGTTTGGGAGTGTTCCTCTCTCTGCCATATTTTGGAAGAGTTTGAGAAGGATAGGTGTTAGCTCTTCTCTAAATGCTTGATAGAATTCTCCTGTGAAGCCATCTGGTCTTGGGCTTTTGTTTTTGGAAGATTTTTAATCACAGTCTCAATTTCAGTGCTTGTGATTGGTCTGTTTATATGTTCTATTTCTTCCTGGTTCAGTCTTGGAAGTTTATGCTTTTGTAAGAATTTGTCCATTTCTTCCAGGTTGTCCATTTTATTGGCATATAGTTGCTTGTAGTAATCTCTCATGATCTTTTGTATTTCTGCAGGGTCAGTTGTTACTTCTCCTTTTTCATTTCTAATTCTGTTGATTTGAGTCTTCTCCCTTTTCTTCTGATGAGTCTGGCTAATCGTTTATCAATTTTGTTTATCTTCTCAAAGAACCAGCTTTCAATTTTATTGATCTTTGCTATTGTTTCCTTCATTTGTTTTTCATTTATTTCTGCTCTGATCTTCACGATTTCTTTCCTTCTGCTAACTTTGGGGTTTTTTTGTTCTTCTTTCTCTAATTGCTTTGATGTAAGGTTAGGTTGTTTATTTTAGATTTTACTTGTTTCTTGAGGTAGGATTTTATTGCTATAAACTTCCTTCTTAGACATGCTTTCGCTGCTTCCCATAGGTTTTGGGTTGTCGTGTTTTCATTGTCATTTGTTTCTAGGCAATTTTTTGATTTCCACTTTGATTTCTTCAGTGGTAACTTGGTTATTTAGTAGTGTATTGTTTAGCTTCCATGTGTTTGTATCTTTTACAGTTTTTCCTGTAGTTGATATCTAGTCTCATAACATTGTGGTTGGAAAAGATACTTGATATGATATCAATTTTCTTAAATTTACCAGGGCTTGATTTGTGACCCAAGATATGATCTATCCTGGAGAATGTTCCATGAGCACTTGAGAAGAAAGTGTATTCTGTTGTTTTTGGATGGAATGTCCTAGAAATATCAATTAAATCCATCTTGTTTAATGTGTCATTTAAAGCTTGTGTTTCCTTATTTATTTTCATTTTGGATGATCTGTGCATTGGTGAAAGTGGGGTGTTAAAGTCCCCTACTGTGATTGTGTTACTGTTGATTTCCCCCTTTATGGCTATTAGCATTTGCCTTATGTATTGAGGTGCTCCTATGTTGGGTGCATAAATATTTACAACTGTTATATCTTCTTGGATTGATCCCTTGATCATTATGTAGTGTCCTTCTTGGTCTCTTGTAATAGTCTTTATTTTAAAGTCTATTTTGTCTGATATGAGTATTGCTACTCCAGCTTTCTTTTGATTTCCATTTGCATGGAATATCTTTTTCCATCCCCTCAGTTTCAGTCTGTATGTGTCCCTAGGTCTGAAGTGGGTTTCTTGTAGACCGCATATATACGGGTCTTATTTTTGTATCCATTCAGCCAGTCTATGTCTTTTGGTTGGAGCATTTAATCCATTTACATTTAAGGTAATTATCGATATGTATGTTTCTATTACCATTTTGTTAATCATTTTGGGTTTGTTATTGTAGGTCTTTTCCTCCTTTGTGTTTCCTCCCTAAAGAAGTTTGGTGGAGCTGAATTCTCTTAGCTTTTGCTTGTTTGTAAAGGTTTTAATTTCTCTGTTGAATCCTAATGAGATCCTTGCTGGGTAGAGATCTTGGTTGTAGGTTTTTCCCTTTCATCACTTTAAATATGTCCTGCCACTCCCTTCTGGCTTGCAGCATTTCTGCTGAAAGATCATCTGTTAACCTTATGGGGATTCCCTTGTATGTTGTTTTTTGCTTTTCCCTTGCTGCTTTTTTTTTTTTTTTTTTTTTGTGGTACGAGGGCCTCTCACTGCTGTGGCCTCTCCCCTTGCAGAGCACAGGCTCCCAATGTGGAGGCCCAGCGTCCATGGCTTACGGGCCCAGCCGCTCCGCGGCATGTGGGATCTTCCTGGACCGGGGCACGAACCCGTGTCCCCTGCATCAGCAGGCGGACTCTCAACCACTGTGCCACCAGGGAAGCCCCCCTTGCTGCTTTTAATATGTGTTCTTTGTACTTAATTTTTGATAGTTTGATTAATATATGTCTTGCTGTGTTACTCTTTGGATTTATCCTGTGTGGGACTCTCTGTGCTTCCTGGACTTGATTAACTATTTCCTTTCCCATATTAGGGAAGTTTTCAACTATAATCTCTTCAAATATTTTCTCAGTCCCTTTCTTTTTCTCTTCTTCTTCTGGGATCCCATAGTTCAAATGTTGGTGCATTTAATGTTGTCCCAGAGGTCTCTGAGACTGTCCTCAATTCTTTTCATTCTTTTTCCTTTTTTCTGCTTTGTGGTAGTTATTTCCACTGTTTTATCTTCCAGGTCACTTATCCATTCATCTGCCTCAGTTATTCTGCTATTGATTCCTTCTGGAGAATTTTTCATTTCATTTATTGTGTTGTTCACCGTTGTTTGCTCTTTAGTTCTTCTATGTCCTTATGAAACGTTTCTTGTATTTTCTCCATTCTATTTCCAAGATTTTGGATCATCTTTACTGTCATTACTCTGAATTCTTTTTCAGGTAGACTGCCTATTTCCTCTTCATTTTTTGGTCTGGTGGGTTTTTACCTTGCTCCTTGATCTGCTGTGTATTTCTCTGTCTTCTCATTCTGCTTAACTTACTGTGTTTGGGGTCTCCTTTTCGCATGCTGCAGGTTTGTAGTTCCCGTTGTTTTTGGTGTCTGCCCCCGGTGGCTAAGGTTCATTCAGTGGGTTATGTAGGCTTCCTGGTGGAAGGGACTGGTGCCTGTTTTCTGATAGATGAGGCTGGATCTTGTCTTTCTGGTGGGCAGGACCGCATTCGGTGGTGTGTTCTGGGGTGTCTGTGAACTTATTATGATTTTAGGCAGCCTCTCTGCTAATGTGTTGGGTTGTGTTCCTGTCTTGCTCGTTGTTTGGCATGGGGTGTCCAGCACTGGAGCTTACCGGTCATTGAGTGGAGCTGGGTCTTAGCGTTCAGGTGGAGTTCCCTGGGAGAGCGCTCGCTGATTGATATTACATGGGCCCGGGAAGTCTCTGGTGGTCCAGTGTCCTGAGCTCAGCTCTCTCACCTCAGAGGCTCTGGCCTGACAGCTGGCTGGAGCACCAAGACCCTGTCAGCCACACTGCTTTTGGGATGTCTGAGGTCTTCTGCCAGCATTCAGTAGTTGCTCTGTAGGCGTTGTTCCACATGTAGCTGTATTTTTGATGTAGTTGTGGGGAAGAAGGTGATCTCCACGTCTTACTCCTCCACCATCTTGAAGGTCCTCTCTCTTCACACAGATCCATCAAGGAAAAGCTTGAAGGCAGATTTAGGGAAATCTTCCATTACTCCTGTTGCTAGAGGATCCACATTTCATGTGGAAAGGACATAAATCTGGCAGTCTCACTCCAGGCCTAGCCCATCCACCTTTTTTCTCTTTGTGCTTAGTCTGTTTCACTTGCTCATAGCAGGCCCCGTGCAGAGGCCTCATCCCGGCCCTTCAGACCAGAGCTCCTCGTGAAATGGCTCAGCCGACACCTCAGCTTCGGACGTGCACTGAAGCTGCTCCTCACAGGACACTCAACTCAAGATCTCATGTGTTTTTCTAACAATAAATCCAGACTCTAGTTCAAGAGCAGTCTCTGGGGCCTAAATTTGAATACCAGCTTTTTCACCTATTAGTTATATGACCTTGAACAGTCACTCAGCCTCTCTGTGCCTTAGTTTTCTCATCTGTGAAAAAAGATAATAATAGTTTTTCCCTCATAGGATTGTTTTGAAAATGTCAACCTTTTAGAACTGTTTTAACAAAATATTAAGCCCCACCTCCCAAATGATTAGCTGCTATTTTGATAATGACAATGATGATGATGACAGAGATTACCTTTACTACCATCTATGACCACACCCTATATTGCATCATCCACTCTATAAGAGACTTAGATTTCTTACTGGTGTTCTCCCAGTTCTGATCATTTTAATGCCGCTAACCCTTTCTTATGTCTCCCCAAATTGGGCATGTACAAGCCAGCAGTGGACAATACGTAGTTATTTGTTCTGGAATCCTCTCATCCCTTCACTTTTAGGACCCGCTGCTCCCTGCTCTGCCAAACTCTTTGTTAAGAATTCTTGTCTTAGGCAGCTTACAAATTACCCTTGGAAACAGGGTCTCTTGACCTTGAGCCAAATCTACGATTTCTTCTTTCAAGTCAGTGAGTTACCCAGTTAGGAAAGAAACAAAGTCATATGACTTGTTCATTGTGAGGTCTTCCTGGCTCCCAGTGAGTACCACTTCCTAATTGTTCAAAAACCATCATTAATAGTCTTTTCTAGAATTTTGCCTATAGTTCTAAACTCACCCAGTTTCTGTAATTTACCTTCTTTTCTTTTATGTACATCAGGGCATTTGCTCTCAGGCATTTTTTTCCATCTGCCAGGTTACCTCTAAGGTTATCGGCAGTGGTTCAGTAATTCTATGCTCTGAATTATTTCTGTACCCCAAAGTTCTTGCCTAAATTTATTAAACCTGTCAGAATAGTATATCATCTCAGTTACTTTTGACACAGTTAATTACTCCATCCTAAAACAAGTAAACATTCATTTACTTGGCTTCTAGAATTTCATTCATTTAACAAATGTTTATTGAGTACTTAAACCAGAGGTTGGAGATATAGCAATGAACCAAACAGAATACTGCTTTCATGGGGTTTACACTCTGTTGGAGATGGGACAGAGGAGATAGACAGTAAATATAATACATAAATCTACAAAGAATTTTAGAAGATACTAAGTACTACAGGGAAAAATGGAGTAGGGTGAATAGAGTCTGGAGTGTAGGAGAAGGAGGTTGCAATCTTCAATAGGGTGCCCCAGGAAGCCCTGTCAAGTTGAGGTTTTAGAAAAGACTTCAAGGAGTTTTGGGAGTTAGAGAAGATATCTGAAAAGAGTGCCCTGGCAGAGGGCAAAGGCCCTAAGGCAAGATTCTGCATGACACTTTTCAGGACCAGCAAGGCAGCCAGTGTGTTTGGGGTAAAGTGAGCAAGAAGGGTACTAGAAGGATGTCTGAAAGGGAACAGAAGGCCAGACCATGTAGGGCCTTGTAGGCCACTGTAGGGATGTTGAGTTCTACTCTCACTGAAATAGGAGCCATTGCAGAAATTATGCTTACGAGCAGTATGATCTAACTTTTATTTTAAAATATAAGTATTGAGACTAGGCTGTGGGAGGATAAGGATAGAAGCAGGGAGACTGATGAAGGCCTGTTGTAGTGATCCAGGTGAGAAATGAAGACAGCTCATACTGGTTGGTAGCAGCACAGGTGGTGAGAACTGATTGAATTCTGAATATATGGTTGACCCTTGAACAACCCAGCTTTGAACTTCATGGGTCCACTAATACCCAGATTTTTTTTCAATAAATATAGTACCTATATTTTCTTTTTTTTTTAATTAATTAATTTATTTTTGGCTGAGTTGGGTCTTTGTTGCTGCGCATGGGCTTTCTCTAGTTGCGGCAAGCAGAGGCTACTCTTTGTTGCAGCGCATAGTTCACTGATCGCGGTGGCTTCTCTTGTTGCAGAGCATGGGCTCTAGGCTTACAGACTTCAGTAGTTGAGGCTCATGAGCTCTAGAGCGCAGGCTCAGTAGTTGTGGCACATGGGCTTAGTTGCTCCACGGCATGTGGGATCTTCTCAGACTAGGGCTCGAACCATGTCCTCTGCATTGGCAGGCGGATTCCTAACCGCTGTGCCACCAGGGAAGCCCTGTATTTTCATTTTACACATCTTTAAATTAACTAAGTGTGGGGAAAAGTTTGTGTTTGATTAGAGATCAGAACATGTGGAATCCAGAAAGAGAAAGACAAATATCGTATATTAACGTATATATGTGGAATCTAGAAAAATGGTACAGATGAACCTATTTGTAGGGCAGGAATAGAGACGTAGACATAGAGAACGGACATGTGGACACAGGGGGAAGGGGAGGGTGGGACGAACTGGGCGATTAAGTTTGACATAAATACACTACCATGTGTAAAACAGATAGCTAGTGGGAACCGGCTGTATAGCACAGGGAGCTCAGCTCAGTGCTCTGTGATGACCTAGATGGGGGCAGGGGAGGGAGATTCAAGAGGGAGGGGCTATAGGTATGCATGTAGCTGATTCATTTTTTCGTTGTACAGCAGAGGCTAACGGAACATTGTAAAGCAATTTACTCCAATAAAAAAGAAAGAACATGTGGAATCAAAAGAACTAGGGTTTGGCTCCTGATTCTGTCCAAACTGTTTCAGCTTCCTGCCCTTGGGTGAGTCACTTATCAATCCTTTGTTTTGGAGGGAGAGATAGCAGTTTGTGGATTTTCAACTGTGCAGGAGGGTCTGCACCCCTAACCCCCACGTTGCTCAAGGATCAACTGTATTTGGAAGGGCCAGGCAACAGAATTCCTGCCAGATTGGATACAGAGTGTGAGAGAAAGAACGGTATCAAAAAGACTCAGGATTTTTCATTTGAATGGTGAAAAGTTGGAGTTGTCAGCGATTGAGATGGAGGACACTGAAGGTTTGGGGGCAATGGATTAGGATTTAAATTTGGAGTGTCTTTTAGACATCCACATGGAGATATGGGGTAGGTAGTTGGATATGCGCATCAAAAGGGGAGAAGTCTGCCCTGGAGATATGTATTTGGTAGCCATCAACATATAAAGAGTGTATATATATGGTATTTAAAACCATGGACTGCATGAAATCTCTACGGGATTGAATATAAATATGACAGAGAAGAGGACTATGGACTTTAAGAAGTTTGCAAGATGAGGAGAAACCAGCAAAGGAGACTGGAAAGCAACAGTCAGTGAAGTAGGAGGAAGATGAAGAGAATGTGGAGTCCTGGAAACCAAGTAAAGGGATGAAGGGATCCCCGGTCCCAGTGCTGCTATTCAGTCAAGCATTAGAACTGAGCATTGATTGAGTGATAAATTGAACAACGTGGAGGTCACTGTGATTGTCACAAGAGTTATTTCTATGGACTAGTAAGCAGGAAGCCTGGATTGACATGGGCTTACAAAAAGAATCTGGGAGTAGAGAACTTGTAAATGTAGGCAGAACTTTCACAGTGGGTTTTGCTGCGAAGGGGAACAGAGAAATGGGGTAGTAGCTGGTGAACTGAGGCCACATGAAGGATTTTTTAAAAATTGTTTTGTGTGTTAGCTTAAATAGAAATAGTGCATGTTTATATTTGAAGGAAATTGTTTAGGAGAAAGGGAAAATTATTGATGTCGGAAAGAAAGGGCAAATCGCTGAAATTGTGTTTGAGGGTGGGATGCAATGCAACAAGTGTAGTAACTGGCTTTAGGCAGGAACACAGATGGTCTGTTCACCATGCTCTATCCTTCTCACAGGAATTGAGTTATTTCTCGGTCATTTATACTTCACCATTTTGTCCAAACAATGCACCTATCTCTATTATACTACTTTTTCTTGGAAAATACCCATTGCTTTTGGTTCTTGGTATATTGTGGTCATCAAGTGTCATGACCCTTCCCTGAAGAGACTATACCACTTTGGTATCCCTCATGGCCAAATTCTCTGGAATGATGTCCACTTATTGGTGCCCACTTATCACATCATTCCTTATACAGGGTATCACCTGTAGTAGTCTCCCACAGTTGCTGAATTACAGGCCCTGGATGAATGTATCTCAGGGCTGGGAAAAGTAATTCTGTGAAGCTTTGAAGGGAATTAAATAGAAAATCATTTACGTAGTTGTTACACAACAGCGTGCGCACGCACACAACATATAACCCCATGGTGCCTTTTACCTATTACTTAATCAGGTTTTCCAGGCTCGGAAGAAAGTGTTTCCTCATTGTATGAGTCTGAAGATGCAAAGTGTCCTTACTTCCTCTCTTCCCATTTGTTGCCCTCCCCCAGATTGGCACCTGCTGAGGAGTAATTAGGGCAGTCCTAATTTGGACAGCCAAATCCTGATTACAGTGACAGGAAAAACAGGAAATGTTCCAGTTTTGCTGCCAGCAAATGACTGACTTAAATAGAAATCCATATACAATTCAAATGATCCAAAATGCTGTAACACTGGGGAAGGAGGAAGGCAGCAGGGAAACATTGCAATCTGATTCTTTCTCAGCAGATATCTTTTACTGAAAGGATCCAGTCCATAAGCTCACAATGCCCTCTGCTGAGAGCTGGCATGTTTTCCAAGTTTACCATGAGAACCTGAGTGTCCCCTGGGACTTTGGAGATCTGAGGAAAGGTCAAAAACATCTCACCTTTCTCTGAGCCCCTCACTCTGGAGAGAAAGCCTGTTCTATATCATGATGTCATGTTACGTGCTTTGGATAAAGAGAGGTTTCCTAAAAGTGAGGTGAGGACTAGAAGTCTTTTTCTTAATTAGTCACACCCCTTGGGGCTTAAAGGAGAACTCAGCTGTGAATTCTCTGGAGGTCCGCATTAGTGATCAGGCAGTTGGTCTGTTGGTCTGCTACTTCCAGGCTGAGTGCTTCTCTCCCTCTGTCGTCCTCTTTGTCCTGAGGTACGAGCAGCAGCTTATGTGTCCCAGAATAGTCATTTGACAATGGAAAATCACAGGTTTTTTTTAAGTTTCTGTCTGTTCCAATTTAGCATCAGTTCATTAATCAATTTTTTTTTTTTTTTTGCCTTCCTGCATTGTGTTGGGCCTGGTAGGAAATACAAATAAAACATCTTCTAATCTTAGAGGCTCAGTTGATATAAGACACAAACATGTTTTTATTAGGGGAAGGTGTAACCATCCCCAGGGTCCACGTTTTACTACTTCTCCAAAGAGGCCTGAGAACTCATGCCAGGGCATGAAGGAAGAGCGACGTGGAGATAAACTTGTGATCAGCCATGGCAGAAACCAGATCTGGCACAGGGCTGGACACCTTGTTGGCCCTCAACATGTTTACTGAGTGAAGGAGGAAATTCTTGACAGACCAAAGAGGATGAGCAAGCAGTAAGGACATGATGTGTGGGGGAGGGGTTGAGAAATGAAAATGACTGGGGTGGACAATGTAGTTGGGTAAGAATGAGCAGAAAAGAGTTTTTTTTTTTTTTTTTTTAACTTCCCATATTAAGTACAGGAGCACCATCATAGGTCTTGGGAAGGAAGATGACCTACCTCGTCTGTCATCAGAGTGGTATCTTTAAAAGGTCTCAGTGGCACCATTGTGCCAAAGAGCAGAGACTAGACACTGTAGGCTGTGAAGGCTTGTGAAGCCCTTTGGGTTTCCTGTGTAGACAGAGACCAGGATCCTGAATGAATGAGAGTCTAGTTGAGCTGGCCTTGCTATCTTTGCCAGCTAAATACCTTTGAACCTCAGAAGAGCCAAGGGCATATGCCAGAGAAACCCTCTGCAAGCTCCATGCCAGCCTGTCTTCCGGTTTGCCTCTTGAAACTGTGCTATAGGAACCAACTGTGCTATATGAACCAAACTGAACCAACCCACTCTCTTGGTTCACCTACCACTGATACATTCATTTTTATTAAATAGTGAAGAGATACAAAGGAACATTTATAAAATATGTACAGTATCTGGTTCATAGAGAACACTCAGCAAATGAGAGCTTTTACTATGTGCTCCTGTAACTTATTACCCGTAACTATTTTGATATTTATCCCAGTGTATTGCAATTTAACATTTCTTTATTATGTGTTATTTGACCAGTTGTTGGTTTACATGTCTTTCTCTCTCAAACACCGTTTTTCAACTGTGGACTCACATCAGAGTTATTTGGGGAGATCTTAAAACACACAACCTGGATTTCCCACACTAGCTAGGCCCACAGAGCCCTGGGCCTGGGCAAGAGTAGTTCAAAAATGTCCCCAAAGTGATTCTCGTATGTGTTACTGATCTCAACTCTGGGGCTCTAGAAGGAGGTTACTATGTCATTTTCCACATAATTGTCCCAACATTTAGCATGATATCTTCATTCAGGCCTTTCCTTCATGTTTATTGATCAAGTGAATAGCTTTCCTTTTCTAGTGCCCATCAACTGCCTTCCTGCCAAATACAGATGCTGCCCACCCAACCAGGTGTCCCACGAATTCCCTAGCAACAGCCAGTCTTAATTTCCCCGCACCTAACTCAGTCTACCGTGATCAGCAAGGAGCCGGTTGCAGTCAGTTTGAAGCAAAGCAAACTGGACTAGAATGGAAATACGCACTCTGGAAAGTACATGGTCACTGTGCAAGGGACTTTATAGTCATCGATTCAATCTCGTCAGTCACAACACTTCTGCAGGTTAGATTCTCCCAACCTTACAAATGAGAAAGCAGAGGTTCAGAAAGGTTCATACCATTTATGTATGAACACAGGGTATGCAGGTCACAGAGTATGCAGATGGCTGTACGTGCCTGAGGAGCTAAGTCTGGCTCTGAAGCCCAAAGAAGAGACAGTGGAATTAAAGAGGAAATGGGAAACTCAAGCAAAGTTTCAAATAGTTCAGAGAGACATTATAATTGGAGCACAGACTCCAGAACAGTCACTGTAGGCTCAGTTCAGGCTCTACCCTCATCAGCCACTAGACATGGGCAAGTTACTTAATCTCTGTAACTTGGTATATCATCTGTCAAGTGGGAATAATAACAGTGCCTACCACACAGGGCTGTAATCAGGATTGAAAGAGTTAGTATATGTAAAGTGCTTAGAAGAATGCCTAGTTCGTGGTAAATACTTAATAAGTCTCAGCCAATGTTATTTATTGTTGCTGCTGTAAGTGGTGTTCTTGTTATTATTTACTTTTAAATTAATCCATTGATAATATTGTTGATATTTCCTAAGAAGATGGCGAAAAAGTATTTTTATGCCATCTGTTACATCCCTGATATTTTGTGCTTCAGTAATATCAGTCATTCATTCATTCAGTCTGTTACTTTATCTATTCAGTAATTATTTATTAAGCATTTCTGGAGTCCTTCGTTACTCTAGAGCTAAGAGTCCAGAAGTGAATAAACTAAGCAACGTCCTGCCTTAATGGATTTTTACACTCATTAATAGAAAATAATCAAGTATCAAACAAAATAAATTTCTCAGAAATTTTACATTCTTGATCCACTCTGCTATAATTATTTTCTTCTTGGTTTTTTAAATATCAAACAATTATGACCCTTCATATGAGAGCTTCTCTATTTAAAGGTTGTTATTAAATTATCCCCACAGGTTACCTCCTGTAAGCTCTGAAATTCCAAGTCCTTTTCCCTGGGTCCTCTTGAATTGTTTCTGTTTCCCATCAACTATCTCCAGAGTTATCAGATGTTTCTTAAGTTGTGACTCCAAGGTAGAAATACATAGCATCATAAAGCTCTCTTTAGGATGAGTGTGATGTTAAAGACAACCTGATGTTTCGTTGCTCTTCCTATTTATTCTGCTCCATCTTAAGAGATTTTTTAGTTTTGTTTTTGTGTTTGTTTTGTTTTAATCAGCAGCATAGTACCAGCTTTGATTTCTGTATCCGTCATTGTCATGATCACGGTGTTGCTGGACGTTGCACTGCAGTTTGGCCAGCTACAGGTCCACTCGTTCACAGTTGAAAATTGACTACAGTAGCTTAATTTGGACCAGCCTTGTCCAGGGTTTATTTATCTGGCTTGGCTCCTAGTTTTTGAAGTGTCTGAAAGATTCAGTCTGGGAAAGTAAACATCATGCCCAGGCTGCCACCAAACAGTTGAATCCAGTTAGCCCCACCTGCCCCTGGTTGTTTACCTAATGAAAGACTCAGCACCCCAGCTGTATCCAGGGACCAGGCACACTTGGATTTCCCAGCTGTTCCAGAGAGGAAGCAGTGCACATCAGAGCCAGTCGACACCAGCAGATGTTTTCTGAATGAAGTTCACTCAGCTGTGTCTAGAGGGTGGACTCTTCCCATAGCAGCCTTATCACCTGTTCCAAGGGGTATACCTATTTTCCTCTTCCTCCTGGGAACAGGTACAAATAGTTTCACAGATGGCTTTGTCTGTGGCCCATTGAGCTGTGAATTAATTAGTAGATTATGGTCCTGGTAGTGGTGATTGACCCTACTCCTCTTGTGGAATAATTATTGTAGATTTAGTTCTCCTTTTTTGAGGCTATCTAGATATATCCTGGAATTTTGTAACCCACATAATCCCATTTATCTCAAAATTATAAACTAATAAATGCAATTAGTTAGGATGGGGAGCTTTGCCATTTGAATAAAAAATTCCCTTTAGGGTAATCGTATGTTGCTAATCAATGCTAATATTTCAAATCAGAATATTTGGAATTGCTTTTGGGATTGATGTTCATTACAACATGAATTTATTGTTGAGGGCAATATATAGGTAGGCAGCATGCTAGTTAATTTGGATTACTATTTTTTAATAAGACAGGATTTATGAATATTAGTGAAGGCAGTAATATAATACCATATTATTGAATTAAACCAGTCTTAAAAAAATACATAAGTAAATGATGTGAGTACCTTTAACATAGTATCCCGCTAAGCTAATTTTTTCATTCCAGCGAGTGCTAAAATGAAAAATTCTAGATCCCCAAAACGTACAGTACCATCTCACACGTACAGACCCAAACTGTCTCCTGAACCCTGGGGCAGATGGGGGCCAGGATGGATGGGCTCAAAGAAAACTGAGTTGGGTTTGGACTTCTAACTCTGTGGGGCAGAATTTGACTTGTAGTGTGGGTATAAGAGGAATTGAACTGGTCAGCCACAGTTCTTTGTAATTATGGACACTGAAATTTAACTTTTATATAATTTTCACATGTCACAAAATATTCTTCTTCTTTTGATTAAAAAAAACATTAAAAAATGTCAACCCTATTCATAGCTTACAACACATACAAAGTAAGCTAATGGGGCAGATTTGACAGACAGGCCATAGTTTGTCCAACCCATTGTGTTGGACAGAGTCCTAATTATGAGGTTATAAACAGTAAATATAAAAGGAAGGCTTTTATTCATTTGCTTTCCAAAGGGGAAGATTACTGTAGGCTGACATAGTCAACAGAGTCCTCCCAGAGGAAGTGAGGTTTTGAGGAGACTGTCCAGTAATAGGCCACCTATGAATAAGTGAAGGGGAAGGTTTGACAATAATCACTCCTTGGTTCATTTGTCTTGAGTCAGGACTTTTTTTATGTTGGACTCTTTTTTTTCCAGAAGGGGACACACCTGTATTCATTATTCTGACTTGTACTGTCTTCAGACAGGTATGGAGAGACCATGGCAAAGTGATCTGTAATTTGGTCAAAATGTCAGATGGCTTGATGGCTCACCTGAGTCGTTCAGTGCAGAGAAATAGTAAAGGAAAACCACTAAAATGGTTTTAGCTAATTAGTTACCCAGTCTCCTAAAACTGAAGAGGGCTTATTTTTATGTCCAGTTCAGTTCTTATACACTTTCCAAATACCAGGTATTGTGCTAGGCGCTAGGACCCCAAAAGCTAATGAGAAATCAACTCTGTCCTCAGAGAACTCATCATCTAGTAGGGGATGCCAACTTGTAAAGAAGTGTGTTAGGACCACTGAAAGCAGAGGTATGTGCAAGGCAGTGGTTCTCACCTTTGAGTGTACATTGGAATCACCTGGGAAACTTTTAAAAATTCTGATGCCTGGGTCCTATCCCCAGAGATTCTGATTTACTAGGTCTTAGAAGTGGCCTGGGCATCCAGTATTTTTTTGTTTTTTTTAAAGCTCTCCAGGTGCAGTCAAGATTGAAAACCTCAGGTCAAGGGTAAAATGGTACAAAAGAAAGGACTCAGCTGTCCCAAGGGAGGAGCCAAGGTAATGTTTGATCAGTAGAGGCAAACAAGGAAGATGGAAAAAGGCTCTCTGGGCAGAGATAATACATACAAGCAGGAAACAGTATATCCCCTTCAAAAACCATTAGAATACTCACTGTGGGTAGGGTGTTCAGCCAACACAGGCAGGGATTTGACTGGGAGTAGTGAACAGAGACAAAAGAGGAAAGCAGTAGCAGGAGATGAAGTTTAAAAGGTAGATATTCATGCTTTGCTAGGTTTGGACTTGGTCTTAGAATTAGGAATCAGTGAGGAATTCTAAGAAGGAAAAAACATGACTGCATTTGTACAATTTTAGAAGAATGATTCTTCCAACTAATTTGGTGAGTTGGACTGATGGTCTTGAAGCTCCAGGCAAGACACCCACTTATAAGGTTACTGCCAAGTCCAAGTGAAAAATGATGAGGGTCTAAATACAGGCTAAGGGCAGTGAACCTGGACAGGAAGCAACAGATTTATAAGTTACTAAGCAGATGGAATTGGGAGGTTATGGTATCTATGGGTAATGAGGATGACTCCGAGTTCCTGACTTAAATAACAGGATGGATGGTTGAACTGTTGACCAAAATAGGGAATACTAGATGTTCAGTGGGAGACGGAAAGGTGGATAATAAATGAGCTCCTTTGACTCTAATTTAAATAGCTGGTAGGACTTCCAAGTTCAGTTCTCCCGTTAACCTTTGTATATGCAGATCCGAGACTTAGAAGAGAGGGCAACCCTGAAGATATTAATTTGGGAGTCTTTGGAATACAGGTGGGTCATGTCTGGCAAGAAGATTAGATTGCCCAAGTGAGACATGCAGAATGCTGTGGAATACCAACATGTAAAGTGTGGACAGAGGAAAAGAACCCTCAGTTCGGCTAAGAAAGAGCCTAGGAGAAGATGATGATGTGGTTACCAGAGGAGTAATATTTTACGGAGGGAATAGTCAAAAGTATCAGGTGCTTCTGAATAATCAGAGTATAAAGTAAAAAAAATAGCCACAGATTGGTACAGCAGTGTCAGGGAAACAGTGGTTCTAGAACCCTGACTGCAATTGATTTAATACTGAATTTTGACTTCAGTTAGAAGTGTGGAGTGGAGAGATTTAGGAAACCCTTTTCCTACTCCTAATACATAGAAAGTCCTAATACATAGAAAGTCCAGATAAAAATATGTATCTTTAAGAATATATTTTAAATATGTAGCCAAATTCAAAAGAAAGGAAATTTTCCACATGCCTCAAATGAAGGAGGAACTAAAAGCCATAGCAACAAGCAAATGTTGAAGTTGAGAGGCCCACAAAGGTATCAGGACCACATATAGAGGTTGTCTTTGTCTGTTTGGGCTGCTATAACTAAATACCAAAGATTGGGTGGCTAATAAACAACAGAATTTTATTTCTCACAGTTCTGGAGGCTGGAGTCCAAGATCATAGTGCTGGAAGAGTCAGGTTGCAGACTGCTCATTGCGTTATCACCTGGCGGAAGGGGCTAGGGAACTCTGTGGGATCTCTCTCTTTTTTTTTTTTTTTTTGAGGAATTTTGCCTCTTTTCATTTTTTATTTTTATTTATGGCTGTGTTGGCTCTTCGTTTCTGTGTGAGGGCTTTCTCTAGTTGCGGCAAGCGGGGGCCACTCCTCATCGTGGTGCGCGGGCCTCTCACTATCGCAGCCTCTCTTGTTGCGGAGCACAGGCTCCAGACGCGCAGGCTCAGTAATTGTGGCGCAGGGGCTTAGTTGCTCCGCGGCATGTGGGATCTTCCCGGAGCAGGGCTCGAACCTGTGTCCCCTGCATTGGCAGGCGGATTCTTAACCACTGCGCCACCAGGGAAGTCCTACAAGTGTCTTTTTGAATTATGGTTTTCTCTGGGTATATGCCCAGTAGTGGGATTGCTAGGTCGTATGGTAGTTCTATTTTTAGTTTTTAAGGAACCTCCATACTGTTCTCCATAGTGGCTGTATCACTTTACATTCCCACCAACAGTGAAGAGGGTTTCCTTTTCTAGACACCAAGGGGGAAAAGCTGGTGTGGGGTGTGTGTGATGAATTGGGAGATTGGGATTGACATATATACACTAATATGTGTAAAATAGATAATAAGAACCTGCTGTATAAAAAAATAAATAAAATTCAAAAAATATGTATATGTTAAAAAAAAATAGCCATAGAGCAAATGAGAGAGGAGGTCGATCAGAGACAGGTAAAAAGAATGCCCAAAGAATGTTGAGGATTCTTCTGCTGTGGAATAGCATAAATTTTAGATGGTACCATTCTGTAAGACTGAATCCGGCACCCCACATATAAGAGTGTAAAAATTATATTGTGGGATTAATCCATAAATATTGCAGAAAAGATGCAAGAAAATAACAATGAAAAAACAGAAATTGAAGATATCAGTCAGAGTAATTTGAGAGATCACAGGGAAGAAGGTTCTGTAGTCTAATTTTTGTGTTACTGACCATAGTTACTATTAGAAGACTTTTGCTTGTAGTGAGTTAGAAGAATTCAACTATGGTTCTCTTATTTATTCTAGCTTATTTTCAGATTACCAGGGTAGTATTGCTCCCTACGTCATGAAATCTTGTTACCTCAAGTTAGGTTGTCATGAGTCAAGGTTTTTAGGCATCAACAACTTCTGTCTACAAACATTAATTGTCTGTTGGGTAAAGGAGATTTTACCATACATCCAAGCATATACACCGTGTATATATTGTATATTTAGAAGCACAGCATGTTCTTCAGTATAACCCTTATACCAACATAAATTCCTGCCTGTGATGGAGGGGAAAAGCTCCTATAGTCTTGGTCAACTTCAGAAGACTAGCCAGCTAATTAGCAATCCCTTCATAAATAAATGTCATTCTGTCACCTAGAATTGCTGAGGGGGATATTTAGACCATTGAAATTAGTTATAGTGACAGAAATGTTGAACAGAAAGGGAAGCTTCTTAGTTAAGTTGAAATTGAACGTTTACAGTGAATTTACAGGTACATTTTGGAAAGAGCCATGTTAATAGCTCACCCATGGGCCCTATTAAAGGAGTTGAAGCCTGTCACTCTAGGTCATTTGTCAAAGCCCACTGGAGAGAGCAATAATCAAAGACTTTTCTGCCTGACATCAGGGGCAGAAGATTTCTCTGTGATGGTAGATTTACTTTGAATAGAGGGGTATCCATGGTTCAAAAAACACCTTCAAGTAGAGCTAATTGGTAGTTTAAACCAAGAGGTCAGAGAACAACTTTTTGTAACACTTCCATCACCTTTCAGGTATCATTTATGTTGTTGTTTAATTGCACTCTTTTGTATGGTTAACCCACTTTTTTTTTTTTTTTTTTTTTTTTTTTTGCGGTACGCGGGCCTCTCACTGGTGTGGCCTCTCCCATTGCGGAGCACAGGCTCCAGATGCGCAGGCTCAGTGGCCATGGCTCACGGGCCTAGCCGCTCCGCGGCATGTGGGATCTTCCCAGACTGGGACACGACCCCGTGTCCCCTGCATCGGCAGGCGGACTCTCAACCACTGCGCCACCAGGGAAGCCCTAACCCACTTTTTATTTGTTCAACATCTTTCTCGAAAGAATCCCTACCTACCCCCACCCCCCAAACCTACCATACACTTTCATTTATTCTAAGGGATTAACTATGATAAGGGGAACTAATTAATATTATTAGTTTCACAATTACTTAACAATGAAGAAACTAAAAATGGAATCTAGGAATGATGTTTTCCACAAAGTGGCCTATTCATGGATGTCATGCTTCCAACTAGGTAATGGATTATCTTAATAGGAGAGGTGGGCATAGTATCTTTTTTTCCACAGCAAAGGTGGATGGAAAATGCTAACTGGAAGCCAGGCAGTGTCCTGAAGTGTGTCTTTTCTGTTGGTCATGTTTAGGGGCATTGTCCAGTCAGAAGAAAAACTTGTCATCAGTGCATCTTGGGCAAAAGATGATGATATCAGCAGGCTCTTGAAATCTCTACCAAACTGGATTAACATGGCTCAACCCAAACAGCTGAGGCCAAAGAGAGAAGAGGAAGAAGATTTCATAAGGTAAAATGGTCTATTTTCTAAGTTGTACTAAATGTGGGAAGAAAAATATCCATTTAGCTAATTCTTTCCTACATGAAATTTTGGCCATTTCTAAATATCAGACAGCAATAAACTGAACTTAGTAAAGTCCATTTCTATTGTACTACGCCCCATTTCCTGTGCAAGTATGGCTTGTGCTCAAAACTTTAGAAGGAATGGATTGATGTGAATCAAATTTGGAGCATTGCTAAATCAAGTTAAAATATTTTTTACTTTGTAGGTCATTATCCCTTCTTAGGGAAGCTCATAGTTTAGTCATTAATTCATTTATTTATTCAACAAAGCTGTATGGCCCTTGTTCTGTGCCATACCTTGGAAACATGACAATTAATAATGTAAAGTTCCTGCCCATAAGTGTGTTACAATTGTTCTTAGCATGTTCTTTTAGTTCATAGAACTGTTAGTTGAACTTTCCGGAAATATATATGTGCTTCCCACGTTTGTTCATGTATAGTGTATCCAATTGTTTTCTACTTATTTTGACAAAAGTAAGGTCTCGCTTTCAACTTTATCACTCAACTTTTACCTTTGCACAATTTAAATTTTTTACTTAGCCATGAAAATGTAGCCTAATTTGATGAAGCTACTCATTTTCACATGGCTCGCTTGCCACAGTGAAATATTTTCACCTCTGTCATTTTAGAGCTGTGTGAAGTAGGGGGAAAAGTGGAGGTAATATTTTGTCACATTAAAAAT
This sequence comes from Mesoplodon bidens, assembly GCF_964165515.1. Classification (NCBI taxonomy): domain Eukaryota; kingdom Metazoa; phylum Chordata; class Mammalia; order Artiodactyla; family Ziphiidae; genus Mesoplodon; species Mesoplodon bidens. The sequence goes on from NC_138166.1 coordinate 88,074,427, forward strand.
AGGTTTATTCTTATTGTCTTTTGCTATCCAAGTGAATGAATAAATAGTAAAAAAAAAAAAAAGAGAGAGAAATAAAGCAAAAGCACTTTAAGGGAGCAAAGACCAGAAAAAGAATAAAAGAAATAGTGACCAATATTTTACTTTTAAGTCATGATAGAACTGTGGGCTTATCTCTCTCAGAATGTGGGTTGCAGCTATAGATAAATAGGTCTTTACTGTTCACAAAGTTAACCATATCCGTACACTATGGTGCCATATTTTTACCAACATTTTATTATGAAAAATTGCTATAGTGCCGTGTAAAACTTTCTCAAAATCATGAGACTTAAAAGTTCACCTGTAATTTAACCTAAAGTCTTCCTATTTATGCTTTCTTCCTCATCATTCACATTATCTCAGAAAAACTTGTCAGCTAGTTATATTGTTATAAGAAAACTATATTATATGTGCATAATTTATTTTTTAATTAGTAGGCTTTATTTGCATGAGGTAGCAGTTTTAGATTTACAGAAAATATTGAGTGAAAAACACAGAGTTCCCATATATCCCGTCACTCACCCTCACCCCCACCCCCAATTTCCTCTATTTTTAATATCTTACAGTAATGTGGTATGTTAGTTAAAATTGGTAAGCTAATATGGATACGTTATTATTAACTAACTCTGTAGTTTCCATTAGGGTTCACTCTTTGGGTTGTACATTCTATGAGTTTTGAGAAATGTATAATGAGTGTACCCATTCATTAGTTACAGTGAAGGTAACCATTCCAGTATCACGCAGAATAATAGTTTCACTGCCCTAAAAATCCTCTGTGCTCCTCCTACTCACCCCAGGCTTCCTCTCCTCCAACCCCTGGCAACCATTATTATTTTTTTTTTTTTTTTACTGTCTCCCTAGTTTTGCCTTTTCCTAAATGTCATATAGTTGGCATCATACAATACATAACCTTTTCGGATTCGCTTCTTTTGCCTTGCCTTACGCGCTTAAGGTTCCTCCATGTCTTTTGGTGGCTTGGTAGCTCTTTTTTAATCTCTGAATAACATTCCATTGTATGGACATACCATAATTTGTTTATTCGTTCACCGACTGTAGGATTTCTTGGTTGCATCCAAGTTTGGGCAATTATAAATAAAGCTGCTATAAACATTCGTGTTCAGGGTTTTTTGTGGATGTAAGTTTTCAGCTCACTTGGGTAAATACCAAGGAATGTGATTGCTAGATCACATTGATGTATGTCAAGAGTATGTTTAGTTTTTGTAGAAATTGCCAAACTGTATTCCAAAGTGGTCGTACCATTTTGCATTCCCACCAAGAATGAATGAGAGTTCCTGCTGCTCCACATCCTTGATAGCATGTGGTGTTGTCAGTGTTTTGGATTTGGTACATTCTAATAGGTGTGTAGTGATCTCATTGTTTTAATTTGTATTTCCCTAATGACATATGATGTTAAGCATCTTTTCATATGCTTATTTAATAACTATATATATATTTTTGGTGAGATATCTGTTCAGATCTTTTACCATTTTTAAATTGGGTCATGTGTTTTCTTATTGTTGAGCTTTAAAAGTCCTTTGTATATTTTGGATACCAGTCCTTTAATTGATAGGCGTTTTACAAAAATTTTCTCCCAGTGTATGCCTTGTCTTTTGATTCTCTTCACAGAGTCTTTCGTAGAGCAGAAGTTTTTAATTTTAATGGAGGCAATCTTAATGATTTTTAAAACAATGGATCGTGCTTTTCTGCCGTCTGGTTTTAACTGAGTGTTTTGTATAGTTCCACTTTCTCTCCTCTCTTAGTATATATATTATATTTCTTTTTTCTTAACTTCTTTTTTTAGTGGTTGCCCTAGAATTTGCAACATACGTTTATAACTAATGCAAGTACCTTATAACAAAGTAGTCCCAATTCTTTCCTCCCATCCCGTATAACAGTGCTGCCATTCACTGCATTTATCCATAAGCTATAATCACTGTACATAATGTTGCTGTTATTATTTTGAACAAATTGTTACCTGTTAGATCAATTAAGAATAAGAGATATAGAAGATTTTATTTACCTTCAATGATTCTTTCTTTAATTCTCTTCCTTTTTTAATGTAGGTCCTAGTCTCCCTAAAGAACTTCTTTAACATTTCTTGTAAGGCACGTCTATTGAAGACAAATTCCTTCAATTTTTGTTGGAGAAAGTGTTCATTTTTCCCTTACTTTTGAAGAGTAATTTCATAGGGTTCAAAATTCTAGGCTGATGATTGTTCTAACACGTTAAGTATCTCACTTTGCTATTCTTGCTTCCATGGTTTTTGAAGAAAAGTCCAATGTAATTTTTATTCTTGTTTTTCTATAGGTAAGGTAATTTTTTCCTATGGCTTCTTGCAAAGTTCCTTTGTTTTTGATTTTGTGCCATTTGAGTATTGTATGCCTGGGTATAGGGGTGTGTGTGTGTGTGTGTGTGTGTGTGTGCGCTTCATGCTTGGTGATCACTGAGCTCCCTGGATCTGTGATTTGGTATCTGTCACTAGTTTTGGGAAATTCTCAGTCATTATTGCTTCAAATATTTGTGTTTCTTTCTCTCTTTCTTCTCCTTCTGGTATGCCCATTATACATACATTATAACTTTTTGAATTTGTTCCTTAGTTCTTGGATATTCTGTTCTCTTTTTATTCTTTTTTTTCTTTGGATTTCGATTTTGGAAATTTTTATTGATGTTTCTTCAAGCTTACTCATTCTTTCCTTGGTTATGCCCAGTCTATTAAATAAGTCCGTCAAAGACATTCTTCATTTCTGTTATGGCATGTTTGATTTCTAGCATTTCCTTTTGATTCTTTCTTAGAGTTTCCATCTCTCTGCTTATGTTACCTGTAGTTTACATGTGCACATGTCAAAGGCACAGCTTGGCAAATTTTCATACTTTTCATTGTGTAACAGTATCCAGTTCAAGAAACAGAATAGTAGCAATAAGAAACAGAACAAAGCAATAGTGAGCCTTCTCGTGCTTCCTTATGGTCACCGTTTTCCTCTCTGAAAATTACCCGTATCTGACCTTTAAATACATAGATTAGTTTAATCTTTTTTTGGATTCTTTTAAAATGGAATCATGCACTTATATATTCTTTTATGACTGGCTTCATTTGTTCCACATTATATTGACAAGATTCATCCATATTCTTGTGTATAGGTCCTTATTACTCTGTACTTTATATTGTATTCCATTATATGGGTACACCCCAGATATTTTTTAATATTGTATTATTTGAATGTTTATGTGTGTATATATGCATTCATTTATTTTACTCCTGTTGGGTACCTGGGTACTTTCTAATTTAAAACTGTTTCAAATAGTGCTGCTTTGTATATTCTACTATATATTTCTTGGTAATCATATGTATATATTTCTATTGCTTACATTCTAGGAGTCAAATTGCCGGCTCATAGCATATCCATATGTTGAGTTGTAGTGCACACTGCCGAAAAGTTTCCCAAACTGGTAGTAAGAGTTTGCACTCTCATAACAGTGTACGAAAGTTCCAATTGCTCTGTATCTCATCTATATTTGATATTTTCCATCTTTTTAATTTTGACCTCCTAGTAGATTTGTAGAGCTATTGCAGTGTGGTTTAATATGCATTTCTCTCATGACTAATACAGTTGAACATATTTTAATGTACTTTTATTGTATTTATTGGCCATTTGAATATCCGCTTTCACAACATATTTGTTCAGATCTACTGCCCAGTTTTTAATTAGCTTGTCTGTCTTTTCCCTATTGATTTGTAGGAATTCTTCATATATCTGGATGTAACTCCTTTGTGATGGATAGGTAGTAGGTAGGTAGGTAGATAGTTAGATAGATAATGTCATCTTCCCCCACTTTACAAATTGCCTTTTCACTCTCTTAATGGTGTCTTTTAATAAACAGACTTAAAATTTTAATAAGTCAAATTTATTTCTTTAACAGATAGGACATTTTGTTTCCTATTTAGAAATCCTTTCTTATGCCAAAGTCACAGAGATGTTTTTCTCTAAAACTTGTACTGTGATGAGTATGTTTTTCCCTAGCATATGAAATAAGTTATACACTCTTAAAATTATATTTCCTATCCCTGCTCTCTACACTTCTTAATTTAGATCATGTTGTCATAGCAATAGTAGCAGAGAGTAGCCTCATGATTTTTTCTATCAGAAGAGGTAAAGAATTATTGAGACATAATTAGAGTGCCAACTAGGAATAATCAAACTGACCTTAGGGGAGAGTCAGGCCATGTTACCATCATGTTTTCCTGCTGCTAGATTTCTAAGAGGTCTGGGTAAGCATAGTCCCACTATTGATCTTTAAGTGTACTTATTTAATACATCTATAACCTGAGTAATTGTATTAGAAGTAACTTCTGGAGGATAATTATTTTCCCCCAACTTTTCAGGTTACTTTGACTGAAAGTAAGTCTTCTTCCTGTTGTTCCTAGGCTTATTGTCTTTTATGCCTGCAAAGAGATTTTCAATCAGTTTTATTAGTTATCTTCAATAGCTTAGAGTTAAGAGGAAGGGTTTCTAGCCCTATTTCAGAAAAGAGAAAGCTAATCCAGAGATGAATGTCTGTATACCACCTCATGCTTCTGATTTAGAAGAGCTAGAATTAAGTTCTTGGCTTTCTTTATTTCCTTTTTGCTCACTGCATTATCACCTTCCATCTTAAATTTGAAGGCAAAGCAAATTAAACATATTTTTAAAAATTTTTGGTGAATTACTATATCCATGAAGTAAGATGCAGTCTTAGGTATATAACTCAAAGAAATGTTATGTGTGATTTTACTCATGTAACCACCTCCTCGATCAAAATACAGAACTTTTCTTGCACTCCAGAAGGTTACCTCAAGGTAACCACTATTCTGACTTTTATCACCATAGTTTAGTTTTGACTGTCCTTGAATTTTATATAAATTTCACCATAGTATCTGGTTTATTTTGCTGAACATTATGACTGAGATAATTGTCCACGTTTTTGCATGCGAACAGACATGGTTTGAAAACAAATTCTATTTGCTTTAAGAGAAGAAAATAATTTTTTAGATCTATTTTGTTTTGTATGTGATTGATTCTTTTCTCTTAATCTGTCATATTCTCTATCCTGAAAGCAAAGGTAAGTAGAGGGGCAGACTCTTCATTGATATTCCAATGTGGTAGAGTTACAGAGCCTTGATTTTCACACATTAGAGTACCACAGAGCATGGCATGAGCTAAAAAGACTGAAGAATCACACTGTCTTCCTGTAATTAGTTTTGAAAGCTTAGAGAGCTATTTGGCGCCCAGATGAATATAGAATCCAGTGTCCTTTGCATTGAATAAAGGTTATGCTCCCTTCATTACTAAACGAGGCCCTTTTCTATTCTTGTTTTTTAACTAAAAAATAAAATGTATTATTTCCTGGCTTAACTTCGAATAAAGGGAAAAAAATAGGTCAGGCCAGGACTTTAATAGAAAAATAGCAAATATCCTTTTGTTCCCAAAGAAGCTGAAAGCAGGCTTTCTAGCCCATTATCTTTGCACCTGTCATATATATGTGTGTAGTTATCCTTTTGAGATCAATGAATATCCACTGATAAAAGCAGTCCTGTTTTCTGGTCATGTAATTAACAGAAGAGATAAGGTGTTGGAAGAAGTAAAGGGGGTGGAGAGGCCCTGTGCATTAGAGGCTATTCCCCCAAATCTGTTACCCCCATTTCACTCAAGGCCCCAGAATTTCGAAGAATAAGAGTCATTTCCCTAGAGCCAGGTTTGAAAATCCTGAAGTGGATAGATGTGATTGGCAAGACCAGGACAAGAGTATTCAGGTGATAAAAGCCAAAGAATATATAAAACTTACAAATTAGTCTTGAGCTCCAGCATGAAGAAAGATGAATGTTAAAGAATCAAGTTTTCTGGAAAGATTGTGTAATCTATTACAATCAAAGTTGACAGTGCCCATATTTGATGGCAACATTGTGTGGTTTCAGGCACTATTATTCCCATTCAACAGATAAGGAAACTGAGGTGCAGAGAACTTAAATAACTGCCCCAAATTCACAGAGCCTCTAAGTTGACAGAGCTAGAATTTGAACCCAAGTAGTCTGGCTCCTAGAGCTAGCACAGAGTGACCATCCAGCCTTAAATTAGGTGAGGAATTTGTACTTTTGGATATTTGAGTTATGCCTTTATTTTCATTGATCATCATACTCTTGACTGATATTTTAATCATAATTTGATAATGTTGCAGAAAGTTACCACACAGGTGCTTTTACCCTAGGTTTAGTGTGTTATTATTAGAATTAATTGTATTATATTTCATGTATTATATTGTTGCCCATTCTTTCCCTTCCAGTAACAGGTTGGTAACAGAAATCCAGATATTTGAGGGAAAGACTGTACTGAAACCAGGAATGTACAGTGCTTTAAAACTGATTGTCTTGTATGAATTGGGAGATTGGGATTGACATATATACATTAATATATATAAAATAGACAACTAATAAGAACCTGCTGTATAAAAAATAATTAAATTAAATTTTAAAAAACCGATTGTCTTTCTTTCTTTTCTTTCTTTCTTCATCTTTCCTCTGAGCTTTATGTTTGCCTAATCAAAGAAAAGAAAAAACAATCATTGTTGAAAAAAGAAAGAAGGATACAAAAGGGATGAAAATATAAAAATGATATAAAACAAATTATGTAGGTTTTAGATAGTGTGTGATACACACCTGAATAAGGAGGAGAAACTAAACATTTTTAGTTATTTAGAAGATAACTGTTTATTTCATCTGGAGGATGAAATGAGTGATATGTTAAGACTGATTTTTGTCACTTTACAAAATTATGAACTCAGAGTGCTTAAAGAACTTTCAAAGAGCACGGCAATTCCCAAGACTTTGTTTGGCATGAGTTCTATATTAGATGTTTAATAAAAAGAGTCAGAATAGAAGCAGAAAGCAGGTTTGTACTTTAACCTTCTGTGGACCCTAGTAGTGCATCGAAGACCTTCAATAAATGTTGACTGAATGAAATTGAATTTAAAAATAGGAAGGATCATTCACTCTTCAAATGAAAAAACCTAAAATATAAGGAGTGGTGAGCCAAATGCCTTAATTGGAAGAAAATGCTTTCAGTGGCCTCCCTAAAAGTTACATGGAGAGTAGCATGTTCCTTTTGGAAGCTCACAGGCCTGAGTTCTAGTCCTCAGCACTGCCATTAATTAATCTCTTTTGTTTTGTTTTGTTTTTGCCTTTGGTTGGTCTTTACACTTCTTAAATTTCTTCATCCAGCTAGATTAAACAAGAGAAGTAGAAATCTAGTAAGCCTGGGAATGTATTTCAATGTAAACATAGTACTAATAAAGTAGAGCACAGGGGATTCCCTGGTGGCGCAGTGGTTAAGAATCCACCTGCCAATGCAGGGGACACAGGTTCGAGCCCTGATCCGGGAAGATCCCACATGCCGCGGAGCAACTAAGCCCGTGTGCCACAACTACTGAGCCTGCGCTCTAGAGCCCGCGAGCCACAACTACTGAACCCATGTGCCACAACTACTGAAGCCCACACGCCTAGAGCCTGTGCTCCTCAACAAGAGAAGCCACCACAGTGAGAAGCCTGTGCACCACAACGAAGAGTAGCTCCTGCTAGCTGCAACTAGAGAAAGCCTGTGCACAGCAACGAAGACCCAACACAGCCAAAAATAAATAAATAAATTTATTTATTTTTAAAAATCACCTCAATAAAAAACAATAAACATTACAAAAATAAAAATCGGGCTTCCCTGGTGGCGCAGTGGTTGAGAATCCACCTGCCAATACAGGGGACACGGTTTCGAGCCCTGGTTTGGGAAGATCCCACATGCCACGGAGAAACTGGGCCCGTGAGCCACAACTACTGAGCCTGCATGTCTGGAGCCTGTGCTCCACAACAAGAGAGGCCGTGGTAGTGAGAGGCCTGCGTACCGCGATGAAGAGTGGCCCCCGCTTGCTGCAACTAGAGAAAGCCCTCACACAGAAACGAAGACCCAACACAGCCAGAAAGAAAGAAAAAAGAAAGGAAGGAAGGAAGGAAGGAAAGTAGAGCACAGATAATTTTCAGAAAAATTCCACTTGGAAATTTAAAGCATCTCAAAACAATATAAGCAATGACTGTTAAAACGTTCTAGATAGCTACAGCCATTGAAGAATCTTTAGAAAAATTTGAAGGAATAAGTAAAAGATCTGATGCAGGAAAAAAAAAAGACTTTAGCTCACTTGAACAAATGTTTATTAGAATAGAGACATTTATTCCACTACGTCTGCAGGCTTAATGTGACTTTAACAATATAATTATAAAAGGAAAGATGAATCAGAAAATATGAATATATTAAATAAGTACAGGAGTAGAAAATGCTAAGATGTTTTTTTTCCCCTCAATTACACGAGATGAAGGTCATAGACGTATGTAGGACACTGACAGGCAAGACTGAATGAGAAATAGATTTAAATCTCAAAATTAAACAAGAAAGACAGGTAATTAACTGGAGACTCAGCTACAAACATATCAATTAATGTTCAAGATGATTGAATTAGGCACTTTGTTATTATATCAAAATGATATGACTTGTTAGCATACAATTGGCAGTAAATGAAAAATAATGTAAATTTCCTCATAAATGCTAGCCTACTGAGACGGTTATTTGAGGATTGTAGTTATCTATTAGTATCATTAAGAACTCACTAATATAGTATTTTCTACATTTTATTTTTTGTTTAATTTTAGATCGTGGAATTATTTATTTATTTTTCTTTAACTGAGATGTACATTCAGTACCATTCCTCTTTCTCTCATTTGGAGTCTCAATAAAAGAAAAAATGAATCCCTCTAATTTAGTCCTACTCAGCCCTTCAGAAAGTAGGACTGAGAATGATGTTCTGTGCCATTGTGATGGTGGCAAGGATACCTGTCATCTCTCTGGGGTAGGAGCAAGAAGAGGTGTTCCTAAGACAGGGGCAGACACGAGACAGTGCACACCCACCACTGAAAAGTCCCATGCCTGCTCTTCTCTCCCTAATGCCATCTCTACTGGTAGCTGCTCCCTGCTGCAGGCTTACTTCCCTGCCAGATGATGAAGGACCCCTTGCCTTCTCACCCCTATCTCACTAAACCTTCTCCTGTTCCTAGTCTACCATACTCTTTCCTCCCTCTATGTGTTTGCCCGTGCCCTTTCCTCTTCCTGATGCCCTCTGCTCATCCCACCCCTGCCTCCTGTACCTATCCAGTTCGGCTCTCAGGATACAGCTCAGGTATCAACTCCTCCAGCATCTCCTCCCCATAACCCTCTCCCTTTCTGCATCTCACCCTGCTTCCCTCCTGGGTTAGGAGCTCACAGTCTTTGGGGGAGTTAAGCAAATAAGCAACTTAGAGCAGGGTGGGTACTACTGCTAGAGGTAAAGATAATATGTAAATATGTTAAAAAGAGACCAGTAGAAAAATGAAAAATAATAATGTAACGACACTGAGAAGGGGAAATTGATATGATTGGGGCGTGGGAAGAGGGGACATAAGTAAGCTAATTCCTCACCCATCCACGGAGCAGGAGGTCAGTATAAAAATTCTAAAATGAATGTAGCAATGCATAGCAGTTTCCACAGATTATATACAGTGGTGGATATAACCACTGGAAGAATTAGAAACAGAAATTGTTTTTTTAAAAAAGTTGTAGGTGCTTCTTTCTGGGGCATAAGACTGAGGTGAGGCCGGGGGGTGGGACAGGGGATCACTGTTCATCATTATCGGTTATTTAACCATGAGTAATTAGTACTTAGCTTTTAAATTTTTACTTGCTTAAAAAATTTTCCACATGTCCTCAAACCCTGTTAGTATTCACTGCCAGTTCACCAATTGTTCACAAATACACTATCATTCTAACATTTTTTTAATCCCTGAAAAAATATCTTAATTTTAAGCCATCTTTAGTTTTCTGCCAATTTTATGTGAAGCATTTACTCCTCTCTGTAATATACTTTGCCCCAGAGATTCCCATATCTTTCTTTGTCTTCCTCCTAAGACCCCCCCACCAATTGCTCAATCCCTTCCCCAGAGAGCTACCTTGAAGACATGACACTTAGTTGCTCAGTTTCAGAATTATTGCCATTGCTTGAGATCAGTTGTTTAGTGTCTGCTCTGAATAGATTTAAAATTCTCAAAAGGAAATTGTATGGCAATTTGAGAAATAACCAGAATCTTCAATAAACTGGAATAGTCTCTGAGGAAGTTCAGTGCTGTATAAATTTTGACTTTGAAATCTATAATAACTCTTGGTAGTTGAAAAACCAAAGTATATGTTTAGCTTATAGTAAGTAACTATTGGTTATTTTAATCCTATATGTTGATAATCTGTTTTGAAGCTTAAGAAATGTTCTTTATAGAAAACTATTGCTATTTCTAGGAATGCATAACTTACAGTGGCTCCTGGCAGAAAAATTGCGCACCTCTGAAAGTCCCAGCACCTACAGGGAAAAAAACCTGGTACCTTATTGTTTATATCCTGTGTTGCTGGACAACATCCTACAAAGTAGCCAGGCTTATTTGAGTGGCTTGGCTAAAGAAAGATGCATTCATGTTCCAAGCTAACCGAGCATTTCAAGTGCAACATTATTCCAAGTTGAATCTGAATCAGAACTTTGAGCAGTGCCATCAGCCTGAAAATAATGTGCTGCTTCCCAATTCGCTCTTTGCTTGTTGTTACCTAGTATTAATTTTCATGGAACTTTTCACTGTACTTACATACAGGTGTATCAGTGTACTCATCTACTTGGTACCAAAAAGGGAGGCACAGAATGTGGAGAAAACCCTGAGACTGAGCCCTGAGCTCCTACCCCACCCACCCCTAATTCTCCATGTGTCTTTAGCCAGGTTCCCTCACTCTTCTGCATCTCCATCCCTCATCTGTAAACAACAACCTTTTTTAAAAATTTTATTTTATTCAAGTATAGTCGATTTACAAGGTTGTGTTAATTTTTGCTGTACAGCAAAGTGATGCAGTTATGCATATATATACAGTGGCTCCTGGCAGAAAAACTGCACAGCTCTGAAAGTCCCAGCAGAGGTGGGACTTCCTTTTTCATATTCTTTTCCATTATGGTCTATCACAGGTTATTGAATATAGTTCCCTGTGCTATACAGTAGGACCTTGTTGTTTATCCATTCTATATATAATAGTTTGCATCTGCTAATCCCAAACTCCCAATCCACCCCTCCCCCACTCTGCCCTTTGGCAACCACAGGTCTGTCCTCTGTGTCTGTGAGTCTGTTTCACAGATAAGTTCACTTGTGTGATATTTTAGATTCCACATATAAGTGATATATGGCATGTGTCTTTCTCTTTCTGACTTACTTCACTGCGTATGATAATCTCTAGGTCCATCCATGTTGCTGCAAATGGCATTATTTCATTCCTTTTTATGGTTGAGTAGTATTCCATTGTATATATGTACTACATCTTTATCCATTCATCTGTCGGTGGACATTTAGGTTGCTTCCATGTCCTGGCTATTGTGAACAGTGCTGCTGTGAACATAGGGGTACATGTATCTTTTTGAATTATAGTTTTGTCTGGGTATATGCCCAGGAGTGGGATTGCTGGATCATATGGTAATTCATTTTTAGTTTTCTGAGGAACCTCCATACTGTTCTCTGTAGTGGGTGTACCAACTTACATTCCCACCAACAGTGTAAGAGGGTTCCCTTCTCTCCACACCCTCTCCAGCATTTGTTATTTGTAGACTTTTTAATGATGGCCATTCTGACTGGTGTGAGGTGAGACCTCATTGTAGCTTTGATTTGCATTTCTCTAATAATCAGTGATGTTGAGCATCTTTTCATGTGCCTATTGGCCATCTGGATGTCTTCTTTGATGAAATGTCTGTTTAGGTCTTCTGCCCATTTTTCAATTGGGTTGTTTGTTTTTTTGTTATTGACTTGTATTAGCTGTTTGTATATTTTGGAGATTAAGCCCTTGTGTAAATGACAACCTTTGATTCTCAAACTTACAGGCTGGTTTTGTGAGTGTGTGTGGGTGTGTGCGCACACCCACACACACGCTTTAACTAGCATATTAGGTCATATTTTATGTCCAGTAAAGTTGTGTTTTTATGTTGTGTATTTATACTTTAGAATAGGTTGGAACCCTTTATATAATCAGTACACTTAGTACATTCTGCCCATTTTATAGAATTTTGAATATACTTTTTCTATTTTTTTAGCTACTAAGGGTTCTGGTTTTAGTATGTTTACATTTTTGGCATATTTTTGGTAAGCATTCATCAGTTCTTTGATATCTCAGAATCACAACTTTCAATTATAAAGCTGTTTTGATAAGAAACCTTGGTCAGTTCCTTGATGATTATTGTTTTCCAGAAAAACATCGTCATAAAAGCAGAAAGTGCCTGTAAAGGCTTTTGAAACCAGGGTCCTTGATCAGATCAGGATTCAGCACTATCAAAGGAGTAGGGTTAATGACAAGCATGCTTCTAGCATCACTGCTTTAGAATTTTGTTGTTGAATGTCAGGCCTAGAGTGAGACACACAACAGTGTGTCTCAGTAAATGCTTGGAGACTGTACGTCTGTACTCATGTACTACTTGATATACAAGTAAAGGAGTTAAATAAGAGTAAGGATAGCATAGAAGGAGTCTTAGAGTATAGCATGTGTATTAGTCTGCTCGGGCTGCCTTATCAAAATACCCTGGACTGGGTGGTTTACACAACAGAAATTTATTTCTCACTGTCCTAGAGGCTGGGAAGTCCAAGATCAAGGTGCTGGCCAATTCAGTTCCCGATAAAGGCTCTCTTCCGGGCTTGCAGAGGCCTGTTTTCTTGCTGTGAACTCACAGGTCAAGGAGAGAACAAAAGATTTCTCTCTGGTTTCTTCTTATAAAGGTACTGATCCGGGCTTCCCTGGTGGCGCAGTGGTTGAGAGTTCGCCTGCCTATGCAGGGGACATGGGTTCGTGCCCCAGTCTGGGAGGATCCCACATGCCCCGGAGCGGCTAGGCCCGTGAGCCATGGTCATTGAGCCTGCGCGTCCGGAGCCTGTGCTCCACAATGGGAGAGGCCACAACAGTGAGAGGCCTGCGTACTGCAAAAAAAAAAAAAAAAAAAAAAAGGTACTGATCCCATCATGAAGGCTCCACCTTCATCATGACTTAATTACCTCCGAAAGATCCCATCTCTAAATACCATTGTTTTGGGGTTGGGACCCTCAACATATGAATTTGGGGGACTACATCTCAGTTCATAGCAAGGTGAAGATACTTAACTGTTTACCTTTGCCTGTTACAGTCTGAGCTGTAATTTTACATTAATGATTGGAAGTTAGTCAAATAAAAAGGCTAACTGTTTAATGTATAGAATATGTTACTACTAATACAGGCAAAGGGACAAAAGTTATGCTTCCCAGGAAGAAAAATGGCAACTTAAATTAAAACTATGATTGTAGAGAAAATTTAAAGCATTTCTTGTCAAATGACTTATGCAGTTCTGAGTCAAATAGGAACAGGGTTGTTTTTTCTACATAATGAATCTCCTGTAATGTAGTATTTGAACTTATCACCTAGTCGTCTTCTGTTGACCTGTGATTAAAATCTTGGCCTTTAATTGGAGGCTCACTGTTTGAACCCTGATGTTTTGCCACCAGCCCAGCCTATACAGGCTTTTGATAAAAAGGGTGATGTTTTTGTGTCTGTCTGTCAGGCAGGGAACCCAGGTAGAGGTAAAACTGCCTGTAGCAGAATGGTGCCTGAGCTTCAGTCTCTAGACCTTTGCCCTGCCATCACCTTGGTAAACCTCCAGCCTTTCTTTTCTAGAAGAGACTTATTTTACCATGATAGCTTTTCTGTGCTCACCCATGAGAACATAGCACATAAACTACTCCAGAATTCCTATACAAGGACAGAAAGATGAAATGACAGAAGAAATTCTGCGCTTAAGCCTACGTGGATTGAACATGTCAGAACATAACTGGCTGTCATGCTGAATTTTCTCTCTCCAGATCTGAAAGGAAAACAGCGTGAACAGTTTTCAAGAGCTCTGACTGTTTTAGTCATATTGTTTACGTTTTTAATTTAGTGCATTAAATTCTCACCATACAAGTTATGCTGTACCTCGTACAAAACCTTTGTTTCCCGAAACTCAGCACACTGGGAAGAAACTTAAAGAGTACTGTCAAGAGATCCAGTTAGGAAGCACTTCCTAGGAGATTGCTGTTCTAGGAACTATTCTGGGCAGGGGAGATACTGATTTTGAAACGTGCATCAATTTTCCATCTATTTCTCATTTCTGATTTTTTTCCCCTACACTTAAACTTGTTTTAATTTGGAAAGTTTTAAACCCATAGAAAAGTTGAAATAACAGTCCAATGACTGCATAGATACCCTGACTTAGATTTACTGACTGTTAACATCTTGCCATCCCCTCTCAGTTTCCTCTCCAAATATATATACACACTTCCCTCTTGCCATATCATCTAAAAGTAGGCTAAAGGTATCATGACTTTTTACTCTTAAATTCTTAGCATGACTCTCCCAAGAACAAGGGCATTCTCCTACTCACCCGCATTATTACCATGTGCTTTACGTTGCTGCCGTAACAGATTACCAGTGGCTTAAGACGATACGGATCCATTTTCTTACAGTTCTGTAGGCGAGAAGTCCACTACAAGTCTCATTGGGCTAAGATCAAGGTGTCTGCAGGGCTTCGTTCCTTCCTGGAGGTTCTAGGGGAAAATCCATTTCCTTGCCTTTCCAGCTTCTGGAGGCCAACGTCATGCTCTGGTCTGTGGCCTCCTCCTCCATCTTCAAAGCTAGCAACCTAGCCTCTCTCTGAGCCTTCCTCCATCATCACATCCCTCTCCCTGACTACAGCTAGGAAAGCTTCTTCACTTTGTGATTAGATTTGGTCCACCCAGATAATCCAGGATAATCCCCCCATCTCAATGTCCTTAACCTTAATCATATCTGCAAAGTCATTTTTGCCTTATAAAGTAACATAATCATAGGTTCCCAAGATGAGGGTATAGACATCTTTGAAGGGCCATTGTTCTGACCACCACACCACACCTAACAAAACCAGCCTTCATTCAAAGTTTATCCAACATATAGTCTATAGTCAAATTTCCCCAATTACCAAAAAGGTGTCATGGATCCAGTCAAGGTTTACACATTATAATATGTTTCCACTCATCTATAACAGTCTCATCAGCTCCCTCTCTTTTTCATGACATGGAATCCTTTGATAAAGAGTCTAGGCCAGTTACCAAGTAGAGATCTGAATTTAGCTAAAAGTTTCTTTGTGATTATATCCAGACTGAACATATCTGTCTAGAATACCCATGTAGGTGGTGTTTCATGCTTCCCACTATGTCACTTCATATAAAGTCTGGCTTTACTACTACTGGCAATGCCAAGCTTGACTTTTTGTTTAAGGTAGTGACTGCCAGATTTCCCCATTGGAAAGGTGGGGGGGTTTCTCTATAAAATGATTGATAGAAGTTAGCCATCTTTGGGAGACACAATCAAGGAACACATTCACAGAGCCAGACTTTAACGCAGCATTTTTCAAACTGTGGGTCATGGCGTATTAGCAAATTACAAAATCATTCTAGTGGACTTTGAACCCCCCAGAGGAACTAGGACAGGGCCTGGGTAATGGTGGATTCCTAGTAAATATCTGCTAAAGAATGTATGGCTCAGTAACAGGCAGATAACCCAATTAAAAAATGATCAAAGGGAATTCCCTGGTGGTCCAATGGTTAAGAATCCGCCTTCCAATGCAAGGGACATGGGTTTGATCCCTGGACGGGGAACTAAGATCCCACGTGCCACGGGGCAACTAAGACTGTGCGCCACAACTACTGAGCTCACGGACTCTAGAGCCCGTGAGCCACAACAAAGAGCCTGCATGCCGCAACTAAGACCCGGCGCAGCCAAAAAAAAAAAAAAAGAAAGATCAGAGGGTCAGAATTGCCACTGCTCTAAAGAAGGTATACAAATCGCCAGTAAGCACACGAATAGATGCTCGGTATCACTAGCCATCAAGGAAATGAAGATCAAAACCACAAGACACTACTTCACATCCACTAAGATGACTATAATTTTAAAAGATGGGTAATCACAAGTGTTGGCAAGGATGTGAAGAAATCGGAACCCTCGTGTACTACTGGTGGAAATGTAAAATGATGCACCCACTTTAGAAAACAGTCTGACATATTCCCAAAGGGTTAGAGTTACCATATATGACCCAGCAATTCCATTCCTTGGTATATATACCCAAGAGAAATGAAAACATACATCCACACAAAAATTTAGATGTGATTGTTCATAGCAGCATTATTTATAATAGCCAACAAATGGAAACAACCCAACTATCCACCAAGTGATGAACAGATAAACAAAATGGGATAGATCCATGATACATCCAATGCGATACTATTTGGTAATAGAAGAAGTACTACTGTATGCATGAACATGGATGAACCTTGAAACCATGTTAAGTAAAAGAAGCCAGTCACAAAAGATGACATATTGTGTGATTCCATTTATATTAATAGGAATTATATATGAATGTCCAGAATAGGGAAATCTATAGAGACAGAAAGTAGATTAGTGGTGACCTAGGGCTGGGGTTGAGGATAAATGGGAAGTCTAACAGGTGCAGGGTTTCTTTTTGGAGGAGATAAAAATGTTCTAAGTTAATTGTGTGATTGTGTGACTCTGTAACTATACTAAAAACCAAACATTGAACTGCACATACTAAGTGGGTAAATTTTATGGTATATGAATTCTATCTCAGTAAAGCTATTATTTAAAAAAATGCCCATGACCGAGCCCCACCCATGCCAATTAAAATTGAATTTTGGCAGGTCGAGTTTGGCATCAGGTATTTTGTTTAAACTTCTCTAGTTAAGTTTTTAATGTCTAGCCAGGGTTATAGCTACTGGTTTAGACTAACTACCGAGATCCTTCTCAGTGCCAGCACACTGTAAATCCAAAAGTCTAGTGTTTTATGCCTGTCCCAGTGAACAAGGTGATTTAAAAGCACAAGGGGACAAGCTGGTGGCCACCCCCCAACATACCTTAATAATAGTCATGATTAATTTCTTTGGCTGACATCTCTGAGTGAGTAGAAACCCCAGTTCCCCTGCAACATTACATACATATATATATATATATATATATATACACATATACATACATATATATGTATGTGTATATATATATATATATATATAGCAAGTATATTAAGAGTATTGCAAGTTTCTAAATCGTGGACAGACAGTAGGCAAAGAAAGCAAATAAAAAATCTTTGATTGTGATTATTGAAGGAGGTGACAAATTTCTGAAGAGGAGAAATTACTTATTAAATATGAAAAATAGCTACTCACATGATTGTGTGTGATGAAAACTATTGAAGGGTAGACTTAGTGATGAGGTTTAGCAGTTTCTAGGAAGAAAAAAGTAATATTGTAATCAAGGTAACTGGACTATTTTATTTCTTCCTATTTATGAGGGTTTAGCCAAGATCATTTTAGAAAATGTTTTTAAAAACCTGATTAAAGAACCCATCAGAATGGTACCACCTCCATTATTTTTGACACAGACAAATTAGGTTTTGGAAGTGTTGAAGACTGAGCAGTTGTAAAAAGCAGGAGTGATAGATGGAAGTGTCATTGTCACATGTAGTAAGAATCACTCGGTATTATTAGGAATCTAGGTAGGTGACCTGACCTTTTTATAACCTTCATCAGTTTAAGCTCTGACAGATAATGGCTAAGTGGTCTTTACAGGTTACCTTAACATGTCTCAGTTTCTCTGTCTATACAACAGAACTAATTAATCCCATGCCAAAGAAGTTAATCAAGTTCCAGCTGCAGTGAATATGGTCAGACATCTTATTAGGTCTAGTATAAGTCAAGGTCTGATCCAGAAAACAGAAACCACTTCAAGTATTCCCATAAATTCCTTCAAGGGGGAATTAAATGTAGGGAATTTGTTATTACAGGTGAATGAGGATCTGAGTGTCAAACAGAGGACATTAGGAGAACCTGTAGATTAGCGACAGCAAGGAGCCCCTGCCTCCCTTTAGCTCTTTCCAAAGGGAAGAGCCATTTACTGGAGCACAAAGGTACCCAAAGGAATTTGGGTCATGGTGGGAGCTAGAGCCAAAAAGGAGGTGTGTCTGCTGTTGGAGACATGACCCAAGGCAGAGTGGGAGGGAGAGGAATAGCAATGCCCTGACTTCTTCTCCTTTCCCTTTAGCCTTCAGTTTCCCATCAGAGCCTCCCATTGTCAGTACCCAGCTGAGAACCTGGAAAACAGCTGGCAGGAGTCAACCCCTGCCTCCCCCTGATACAGATCACAACAAAGGTGAGGAATGGATCTTAGGGCGAACAAGCCTGGACTTTCAGGGTTCACCCCTTTTTTTTCTGTATCCATTAAAACTGGGTACTTCTGCCCAATTCAAGGTAACTACTCATCATTTAAAGGAATTCTCCCTCTCTCCCCAACAAGGGTGAGTCAGCCTCATCCATCATTGAATTCATCTCAAGTCTAGGATCTCTGCAGTCCCATGTCAAGGCAGGTGTGATTCCTCATATATGGTGACCTCTGAACTAGAATGAAAAGTTAATACTACCAGCTCCTCATGTAAAATAGTAGAAGAAATAGCACCTCACACCCATTAGGATGACTATTATTATTATTATTATTATTTTTGAGGTATGCGGGGCTCTCACTGTTGTGGCCTCTCCCGTTGCGGAGCACAGGCTCCGGACGCGCAGGCTCAGCGGCCATGGCTCACGGGCCCAGCCACTCCGTGGCGTGTGGGATCTTCCCGGACCAGGGCACGAACCTGTGTCCCCTGCATCAGCAGGCGGACTCTCAACCACTGTGCCACCAGAGAAGCCCCCAGGATGACTATTATTTTAAAAAATAAAATTAAAAATAAAACGGAAAATAGTAGATTTTGATGAGGATGTGGAGGAATTGGAACCCTTATGCATTGTTGGTGGAAATATAAAATGATGCAGCCGCTCTGGAAAACAGTTCGGTGGTTCCTCAAAATGTTAAACATAGAATTACCATATAAGCCAGCAATTCCATTTCTCTGTATATACCCAAAAGAATTGAAAGCAGAGATTCAAACTGATACTTGTGCACCAATGTTCATAGAAGCATTATTCACAATAGCCAAAAGGTGGAAACAATTCAGATGTCCATCCACAGATGAAAGGATAAACAATATGTGGTATGTACACACAATGAAATACACAGCCTTAAAAAGGAATGAAATTCTGATACATACTATAACACAGGTGAACTTTGAAAATATTATAAGTGAAATAAGCCAGACACCAAGGCACATATATGATTCCACTTATTTGAGGTACCTGGAATAGGCAAATTCATAGAGGCAAACTATAGAATAGTGGTTCCCAGGGACTGGAAGGAGGAGGGGATGGGAAGTTACTCTTTAATGAGTACAGAGTTTCTATTTGGAAGATGGAAAAGTTCTGGAAATAGTGATGTTGGTTGTACAACATTGTGAATGTACTTAATGCCGTTAAACTGTACACTTAGAAATGATTCAAATGGTAAGTTTTATGTATATTTTGCCACAAAAATTAGGAGTTTGGGATTAACAGATACACACTACTATATATAAAATAAACAATAAGGACAGGGAACTATATTCAATATCTTGTAATAACTTATGGAAAATAATCTGAAAAAGAATATATATATATATATATATATATATATATATATATATATACAACTGAATCACTTTGCTGTACACCTGAAACTAACACATATTGGTAATCAACTCTACTTCAATTTAAAAAAAAATAAGGAAGTGGAAAACAAAAAGAAACCCTTGATTAGTATATGCATAAAAATGCAGGGCATGGGGCTTCCCTGGTGGCGCAGTGGTTGAGAGTCCGCCTGCCGATGCAGGGGACACGGGTTTGTGCCCCGGTCCGGGAAGATCCCACATGCCGCGGAGCGGCTGGGCCCGTGAGCCATGGCCGCTGAGCCTGCGTGTCCGGAGCCTGTGCTCCGCAACGGGAGAGGCCACAACAGTGAGAGGCCCGTGTACTGCAAAAAAAAAAAAAAAAAAAAAAAAAGCAAGGCTACTGCAGCCTCCATTTCTATAACTTGTCACATTTCTCTAATTGGTGACATTTATTACTTCCTTCTTCTACCATCCATCCCATGTTGCCCTTGCCCTCTGCCAGCACTCAGCAACTCAGAGTGTTTTACCTATTTGTGTTGAACTGAGCCTTTGTTCCTGAAAAAGGCTGAGTTCTTGGCAGTTCTGCCTTTAGTCGGCTGCTATGGGTGTTTTTCCATGACTGTTACTATGGACCTGGAAATACTAAAAGGGGTTCCAGTGAATCCGATGTAGTCCTCTCTGCCTTTACTTCATAGAAGCAACTCACTTTGCCCTTGGCAATTGAGGTCAGTCCTTCCAGCCATCAAATTGACCCCTTTCTCTGCCTGTTGGTTCAGTAGTGTGAGAAGCCCAAAATAGCTGGTTCACAATCTCTCTTACCCATATAATTTAGTCATTGTTGTATTTTCTGGTGGAAGCATTCCTTCCTGAGTGCCTCTAGACCAAAGTTGTAGGAACAGGAGCAGAACCTCCCTGAGTAGTTTTAATAATGAGAAGAGGGACCATTCCTACTTCTAATCCTTGGATTCCCAGACCTATACTTTCTTGTTACTGGAAAAATAAACAAATAAATAACAGCACTATATATTGGTCTCCTGAGTCAAAGTACACTCCAGCCTTGTACATGTTGTCTCCCAACTGGACCATAGCTGAATCCTGCATCAGCCATTTCTCCCGGTAAGTTTCTTGGCCAGCAACATTGTTGAATAGCATACCATGATTGCGAATAAGAGCTTGAATAAATCTCCTGGTAGTGGTGCTCCTGGAAACATTTCAGGCAAGGAAAGCAATTCCGTACTCAGAGTGGGTACAGCACTGCCCCCTCCAGGACGCAAGGCATCTGGTCGTCTGCTTCTCCACCTGAGCCAGCCCGTGTCTTTCCCCTGCTCTGTTCTGGATCATAGGGGACTGCCCTTTGTACAGTGTTTCCTGGCTCTTGGGGCAGTTATCTTACAGCGGGACAGCAATGGGAAGTAGTAGTAGAAGATTTGGGGAGAGGGACAGTGTCTGAGCATGTATGTTATGGTCAAATGTAACCCAGATCTGCAAATCAGTCACTTTGAAACTGTTTGTGATGTTTCTTTCATAAGTGCATTTAGTCTGCTGCAAGTGCACTTTTTTTTTTCCTTCCTAAGATTTCAGGGAATAACAGAATTATTTAAAGACTAAATGGAGGCAGTTTTCACATCTTTGGCAAACTTCTCTTAAATGAATTGTCAGATCGACCTCTTTAAAGATTATAATTGTGTGGCAAAATTAAGTTAAACAGGTTTTACACTCTTGGCAAAGTTCTCTTAAATGATTTCTTGTCAGATTCAAGCTCTTTAAAGATTATAATTGTGTGGTAAAATTAAACTCAACAGGTTTCACACACTCCTTCAGTGTTTTAGGCTTCTACGTGAGCATGTTGGCCTACTGATAATAAAGGTGACTTCTCACATAGGTTCAGTGCCTGAAACATACAAGTTTTGGTCTCTGATATCTGTTCCTGGGTATATAGATAATCTTTAGGCCATGACTGAATGCCTCTTATTTCACCTTCTCCAGATAATGATTATTCTGCTGCCCATTTCACATAAACATATTGAATATCTTCATTAAATAATGTGCTTTCATAATAAGCAGCAGATGAAGGGCTAAGTGAAAATTCAGATCTAGAAAGAAGAAACAGTACTAACCCAGATGCTGGTGGGTAGTCGTTCTAGCCATGAGACCTCCACAGTGCACACTGACTGCCATCTGTTCTTTTGGTTTTTTTGAGAACATTTTTTAAAAATTGAAGTATAGTTGATTTACAGTGTTTCAGGTGTACAGCACAGTGATTCGACTATACAAATACATATATATTCTTTTTCAGATTCTTTTCCATTATAGGTTATTACAAGGTACTGAATATAGTTCCATGTGCTATAGAGTAGGTCCTTGTTTATCTTTTTTATGTATAGTAGTATGTGTCTGTTAGTCCCAAATTCCTAGTTTATCCCTACCCCCCTTCCCCCTTTGGTAACCATAAGTTTGTCTTCTATGTCTGTGAGTCTATTTCTGTTTTGTAAATAAGTTCATTTGTATCATTTTTTTAGATTCCACATATAAATAATATCATATATTTGTCTTTCTCTGTCTGCCTTACTTCACTTAGTATGATAATCTCTAGGTCCATCCATGTTGCTGCTAATGGCATTATTTCATTCTTTTTTATGTCTAGGTAGTATTCCATTGTGTGTATACACGCACACACAGACACACACACACACACACCATACCTTCTTCATCCATTCATCTGTCAGTGGACATTTAGGTTGCTTCCATGTCTTGGCTATTGTAAATAGTGCTGCTATGAGCACTGGGGTACATGTACCTTTTCAAATTATAGTTTTGTCTGGATGTATGCCCAGGAGTGCGATTGCTGGATCATATGGTAACTCTATTTTTAGTTTTTTAAGGAACCTCCAAACTGTTCTCCATAGTGGCTGCACCAATTTACATTCCCACCAACAGTGCAGGAGGGTTCCCTTCTAACTGCATCTTGAGCAAGCCTGAAGCCACGGTCTAAACCAGCTTTTAGACCGACCAACCATTGCCTCCAGTTTGGCTCAAGTAACTGTAATACCCGTGTCCTCCAATTTTCCAGGTTAAAATGCTTGATGCGTCCATCTGGAAGGTTTTCTCATTTGCGGTAGGGCTTTCAGGTTTTTGGTAAACATGTTCATTGGAGAAAGTATAGAAAATACAGAGAAACACAAAGCATGATCCAGTCACACAGTTAACATTTTGGTATATAGATATCCAATCTTTTTTCAGTTCATATAGATATATAATTATGTTCTTTTTAAATATAGAGTGCCTACAGTTTTTTTTACTCAACTTCATATTATGGCTAAAAATAAACTATATCAAACGTTTTTTCTATGGTATCAAATATTTTCTACTATGTAATTTCTAATGACTGCATAGTTCTCCACAGTGTGGATATGCCATAATTTATTTAATAAATTAGAGGGTTTAGGAAAAAATCTGTAGTTGAGCAGCTAGAGCCATCCCCTTAAGGTTATTGTAACACATAAAACCCGTCCACCAAACTCTTTGACATACACAAATCCTCGAAGGAATGGTTTTTCGTGTGAAATGGTTATAGCTGTCAATCATTTATTCTCCACGTCATGGTTCTGGTGCTCTCTCCAGGTTTTTAGGGGGTGATTATGGATTCCTGTCAAATGAGATGTCTACTATGTATTCAACACGAGGCAGTTTGTATTTTTCTCCATCTATTGCTTTCCTGTCGGAGGAAGTTAAGCAAGTCTCTGTGAGCCAAAGGGGAATGGGATAGACGTCTAGTACTGACAGCACATGGCAGACATGCCCGGGTCCCAGAGATCCCACATAAGTAGATTAGACTGCGACATAAATACATTTGTCTTGATTGTCACATTCCACCCAGGGTTACACCTACATGCGTAAAAATGGCTCCAAGCCTGTTTTTCAAAGGCAGTTTGCCTCCCTTGTTGCTTTTTAACCACCCAGCTCACAGGCATTTTTTGTGTTATAGCTATCAAAGATGATTAAGGGGCTGGGAGAGTTGATACATAAGGACAGATTAAGAAAACTAAATATTTACAACTTGACTGAGTGATAGCCAAGGGGAAGATACTGTAACTGTCTGCTGGGCTCAAATCATGGAAGAGATATTGTTTTGCTTTCCCCAGTAACTCAATTTTAGGGATATCTAAATTCAGAGAAAGTTTTCTGAAGATGACATCACTTATGCTAATTAGATAATTGTGTCAGTTGAAATTACATTTCACTGCTTACTAGCAGAAACTTGGAATGGCAGTGGCTTAAACAAATAAGGTTTCATTTTCTCTCCTATAACATGAAGCCCAGAAATGTCTCGTCTGGGGCCGTGTAGCAGTTCCATGATGTCATCGGTGCCCCCATGCCCTCCTGTCTTTGGCGCCATTATTCTCAGCATGATATTCATACTCGAGGTCACCTGGTATTTGTAGAAGAGCTACCACAGCTTCACTTACCTTGGCTGAATTCCAGAAAGGGGAAGGCAAAAGAGGTCCCTGCCAACTAAGACTGCTTGGAAGAACTTTCTCGGAAGCCCACTTCCTGATTCCAGTTTATATCTTATTGACCCACTGCATCAACAAGAGGGGCTGGGAAATTGAGCAGGGTTTTTGGTTTGGTTGATTTTGTTTTTACGTTGGGTACCTTGCTTACCACAGCAATATGAAGGTCCTTTGACTGAGAAGGCATGGGAACATGGCTGCCGGGTAGGCAACTGGTGGTTTCTGTCACAATGACTTACCTCTTAAAGATTCTGAGAAGTCTGGACTCTGAGACACAGTGACATTTGCTATGATGTTCCATTTGTAAAACTAGCCCTTGCGATCTAATTTATTTACTTCTCATCACTCATCTATTTCAGTTTATTTGTCACAGCCTACCCTGGGTTGATGCTAAATAAACCAGCCATCTCAGCAGACCTAAGGATAATAATAACTACAACTTATTAGCTTTTACCCAGTTCCATGCACTGTGTTATGCACTTCACATCACCTGAATGGTTTGCTTCAAAATACTCCAAGAGGGATGGGGAGTACGTATGGATAAATTAAATAATACTCACCATGAGTTGCTAATAACTGAAGCTGAGCAATGGCTATATGGAAGTTTGTTATTATTTATATACTCTTCTCTCTCCTTTTGTCATAACGGAAATTTTCCCAGTAAAGATCTTTAAATCACCTCATCTACATCTTACATGATTTCATATGAGGTCGGTACTATGACCCCCAGCTAACAGCGCTCAGGGCAGTTAAGCAGCCTCACACGGTGAGTGCGTGGCAGATTTAGGATTCCAACCCAGGTCTGCCTGACTTAGGAGCCTGTGCTCTAACCCTTATTATTCAAAGAAAGCATGCTTCCCGGATAAGGAGACTAAACGTCGTCAGAAGTGTAGATTTTCAGGCTCCACCCAAGCCCTATCACAGGACCCCCGAATAAGGTTTGTTTGCACACCCGGGGTTCCCATGCTCTGTCCAATGCACTGTTATTGCCTTCGTAGCCACAACTTAACCAACTCAATCGTGAGTTTCCCATAAAAAATGTTACCCTCTGTTTAAGCAAGAAGCCTTATCATGAGTCACTACTTGGTAGCATTTAATAATAATTGAATAGGCATTTAATTCAGAGCAGTTAACCTCTTTCAGCCTTGAACGTCTGCTGTAGTGCTGAGCACTAAATGCCTATGTGTCAGTTAAGCATCATTCTGACTGTGTGTCAGCTGCTAATAATCACTGCTTGCTTGAAACTTGGTTTGGTTTGTTCTATTGAAATAACGCCCTTGCTTCTATTAACGTAAGGTGTGGTGAGTTTTAAAAGTTTTGGGACTTACAGAAAACTCTTCAGCTACCTGTTCTACCTTCCGGCAGCATCATCTCTGCTTACCCACCTCTGTATAACTTTGCTGAAAAGACATGATTTTTCTCCCTAACATCTTCAGTCATCTTGTATCATTTCAGCCCTGTTTTTGAAAGAAAGAGAACTATGGGTTAGTTCTTGTGTGTCATGTAGGCAGAACATCAGCCTCCATGTCTCCATCTGTGCCTTGGCTGTGCCATATGGTCTTTAGGCTCCCTTCCAAAGTCATTCTTCTCTAACCCCACATAACGTGATTTTTCAAGCCCCCCAAAACATAAAACATTATGAAGACACTGGACTGTATGTGAAATCTACTTGATTATGTTTTTTCAGCAGTAAAAGGATCCCTCATTGATTCATACTCGTTTCTCTGTCCGAATAATGAATGCCTTAACGCTGTGTAGCTTCCTTGCCTCAGATCCTTGTTAGAACAAGTAAATGAATGAATGAATGAATGAGGCCTGTCATCCATCTCAACTATAATCTGCTTTCTCAAAGAGGCTGTGCCCTCTGCTTTTGAACAGCTGAAAAGATTTTCAAGCTGCCAGGTGAATGTGTTTGTTTTATACATTATAATCACCTTCAGACCATGTATATACTTAACACCCTAAGCTGTTCTTCAACTTCCATAGCAGAAGAGGTAAGGGAAAAACCTACAAAAGAGCAGGCATCAAAGCCGTCCCCAGGAACCATCACTGTATAGGTCAGGCCCATGCTGGTTGAAGGTACAAGCATCAGAGTCACTTCATTCTTCTTCCATGAACTCTTTCTCCTACAAGAGTAATTTTAAGCCAGTTTATGTATAAGATAATGTTCTCACAAAATTAAACCTAGGAAAAATAGCATGCTGTAATATAGTGATGATACCAACCATTTTGCTAGACATGCCTTAGAATGTCTTGTCCACCCCTATCTTTTCCATGCTATAAGTAAAGTGTGTTTCTGATTTGTCTTGCAGAGCAGCCTTTGGCAAGGAGTCAGAAGTTCTTATTGGGAACCTGGGTGATAAATTAATCCCTCCACAGGACATCCTCCGTGATGTCAGCGACCTCAAAGCCTTGGCCAACATGCATGAGAGCTTGGAATGGTTAGCAGGTCGAACAAAGTCGGCTTTCTCCAACCTTTCTACATCCCAGAGTAAGTACCAGCAGGGTGGTTCCTGTGGGGACAGCTGAGGAACTAGACTGAATACTTGCATTTGAAATGCGAGTGTGTCTACACATCGCCATAAGGAGACATGTCCGAGTTGTTGGAAGATCTGTGCAAGAATTCTGCTTGTGCTGAGCCTCTGGTACTTTGTCATTCTGTGAAAGGAACTCATCTCAGCTTCCCCATGTGGGGCGTGGGAAGCCAAAAAGGTCCATGTTAACGTAGCTTGACGTTAAACCTTAGAAACACTGGATTGTGTAAGATTGAACCACCGTGTCTTAGAACAGAAAGCAATACATTTTGTCCTTCTTACAACTTCTCAAGGGTAGAAACTGTGTCTCAGAGCTCAAAGCTGAGCACGCGGTTGATGTTTTCATTTTAACTGATAGAAAATGAGTGAAAAAGTATCTAAAAAGAGAATAATAGAAGTGATCAAGTTGCTAGAAAACAGAGACAATGAGAAACACATTTATTCTGGAAAAGAGATGGCTGAAAGATAACCTCATTATACATTTCAAGGAGATAAAGGAATAGGGTCTGAAGTAAAAATGGGAAACCTTTTTCTATCAAGGACCAATGACCAATTATTTCAAAAATAATTTGAAAACTTTGGGACACAAACTTTATTCAATAAGTGTAGCACAAATGTTTTTTAAAAGCATTAGTTCAGAAGTGTTAAACAGTTAAAGGCAAAGAAAAAATGATATGAAGAAGGAATAAAGGAGATGGGAGATTTGAATGCATGAATGGAGGGACAGAAAACAGGATAGAAAAAAGCAAAGTAACAGCAAGAACATGAAAGAAACGGAATCAGCTCTGAAGTTAGTATTAGAGTGAACTGTTAGAAGATTATTAGAAGGAAAAAGCTTGTATTATTTGGACTGTGAACTTCAAAGAAAGTTATTTTTTATCATTGTCTCTTGAAAAGTTATTATTGCTTGATTAACCATGATTTCCAGCCCAGAGAGGGAGAAGATGTGGATGAAATAAACCAGAGTAAATTATGCCCTGAAACACAGGCCCCATGGGCAGAGTCTAGGAGACCTTTGAATGCTCACTTACTTATGATCTCATGCTGATTGTGTAGCTGTTCTGGGGGTCAACAGTGGGTGAGGAAAGCAGATGGAAGGAGGGGGCTTCTGAGATTATGTATTCTGCTTTAGAAATCTTCTTAAAATATTACTTTTTATTTATACTCTTATTTTTGCACTTTTTAGTATTTAAAATCGTACTTTTAGCTGATGATAAAATTGTACATGTTTATTCTTAGAAATGTATTCACCTACTAAGGATAGTTTGGACTCAGTATCAGGTCTGAGCAGACTGTGCCTAAGTAGGTATCCTTGAGAGGTTTTCAACTTTATAACGACCTCATATCAGGGAACCTGTCACAAATAGTAGTCAGAATTAGCCATTTTATCTCCCAGACTGACCCGACTCCACCAAAAAAAAGTCAACAAGAGCTGACTCCCTTTTGCTAGTTGCAAAATAAACAGCTCTGAAAGGGACCAGATGCCTCTTTTCCTAGTTCCCTTTGACTCTCGCAAGTGTAGGGCTGCTTGGGTTGGTTTGTTAGTGATGATGGGAAGGAGTCCTCTCGTTCGGTGGCCATCAAAGTCCAATATTTCATAATGCAGTCTCTGATTTTGGCAGCATAGCCTCCCACATTTCTGTTCTGTCCATCCTAAAAGAGCTCCACAAGGCAAAGTAGGACACAGCCTCCACAGCAAGCCACTGAGTGATTCACACAGTCTAATCTGGCTTCAGCTGTTCTCAGAAAGAGAAAGATGCTCTCTGAATTATGGTCAGCTTTGTAATTGCACCATTTACCTGTTACGTTCACGTCACTGAGAGTCCCTAGTACAGCTGATGTCTAATTCGTGTCTTCCAACACCTCTGTTATTCTGACAAGGACCTCTTGTACCATGCCCATTAATACCTCTCATGTGCTCAGCTCCGTTTTATAGGCTGTACCCTCTCAGTTCCTTTCAGGGTGATTATTCCAGCCAGTGAGTGATTTAAGTGACTGTTAGCATTTTGACGATCAGTGCAAAACCCAAGTGAACTGTAATCACTACTCATGTTGTCTTTGTAAAAACAGAGCATCCAGCAAACCCGGTTTATTCTGCTAACAACATGCCTTGCTCACCCACACGCGTCTATTCTTTGAATTCCCAGGAGAGATGCCCACCGATGTTTATAATGTGAACAAAGCAGGGAATGGGTTACTTTGACTGCTCCATGTCAGTGTGACTTTAGAAAGGGAATAAAGGACAGCTCCTTATTATTATTTGGAAAAGTGAACCAACTGATTACCTCAACAAAAGTGTTGCCAAGTCTGGAGACTCGATAGCCTGAAGAAAATGCCAGACTTTTGTCTAGCACTCACAGAGACTCAGGATGGGGACAAGTCAAGAAAAGAGGCGTAGACGTTTCTTGTGTTGTCCACATCCTTTAACTGTTTCGTATGGTAGCTGCCATGCTTTATTATAATTAAGAAGCTACTAATAGAATGGAATGGAGGAAGTTTGCAGAAAATTATTTTCATAGTAGAAAATCTCTTTAGATATTAATAGCAGTGTTC
Source organism: Mesoplodon bidens (assembly GCF_964165515.1). NCBI lineage: Eukaryota > Metazoa > Chordata > Mammalia > Artiodactyla > Ziphiidae > Mesoplodon > Mesoplodon bidens. The sequence goes on from NC_138166.1 coordinate 88,103,792, forward strand.
TCCTCCACCTGAAATAGTTCATGTCATAGTGAAGAGAGTATTGCATTTTAGTGGCAGAGCATGGCTGGCCACTTGCCCAGGAGATAAGAGTTGACCATTTTTTCAAAGACAGTTTTTCCATCTCTTTTAGTATTTGCCTAAGCATCACCCTGTGTTCTTTACATTTAAAAGAGTCTCCTCACCTCATGTAGATCCTGACTACACCAAAGGCACTGCTCTTACTTTCACAGTCCATGGTTCCTGCTCCATTTCTCCTGGTATTCCCCTGCCCAGCCCTCCTTAAACCTGTTCTACTTAAGATTCTTTCTGTTGAAAGTCACAGCCCAATTAAAAGAAAAAGAATGCATCGATTTATAAAACTGGTAAATCAAAAGACTTCAGGTCTGGCTGGATCCAGAGGTTCACAAGATAACACCATGTAACAGACATGTTTACACACCTGCTCTCTCTCCCCCACTTTCTCTATTTCTGGTGTATTCCCTTTATTGCTTTCCATCTCAGGTAAGACCTTTTCGTATGGCAACATCCTTGGCTACCAGCAGCCCCAAGATTATTTGATCCCAGACAAAAAGAGCATTTTTACCAACAGCTCCTGAAACAGTCCTAGAGAAGACTTGACTTGACCTCCTCTCATGGGTCTCTCAGGTTCTCTCTGTATATGCCTAATTTTCTGACTCTTTGCCCACAACTCACGACTCAGTCTCCCATTCCCACTTCTAGAATCTCTTTATGTTCAGGGTCTGTTTTAACAAATATGCTTTCAGTGCAGGAAAGTTGAGCAGGATCATATGTAGCACTGGGCATTCAGGATCTAGGTTTATACATATCTTCTCTCATTGATCACAATTTCAACCTTGTAGTAAAGGCACAGAATAGTCTCTGTAATATCTGCTGTTTGTAACAATCCTAAGTAAGAAGTCTGAGATTAACTGTTATGGTTAAGAAAATTCTCAGCAAATTGTGACCTAGATAAAAATTAAGAGTGTATTCAATTGGAACACTAATGATTTTCTTTATATTTTATCCTTTTGTTTTAAGGATGTGTTGCCTTTAAGAATAGAGTACAGAGAACTTGAAGGGGGCTCCAGAGCTTGTTTTGACTGCATTTGCTTCCTCAAGGGGGCGCCTCCTCTCTTGGATTCTGTAAAAAAAAAAAAAAAAAAACTCTCCAGGATTAGAGAATCTAAAACTCCCTTGATTATATATTCTGCTCTTTAAGTAACCTTACCATCGAGGAGGTCATCTGTTTTTTATTCAAGTCCCTTTGCTTCAGTCTAAACCTCTTTCTTCTGTCCTATTCTTCAGAAATTAAATGTTGAGTATTTTTTCTGTGAAATACTTTAATGTTTCTGAAAACATTTCCCTGGTCTCTACCTGCCCATCTCTGGATATTAAAAACTTTTGGCCTGAGGGTCCCACCCAGTCTCTGAGTCCAGGGCAACCAAATCTAGCAGAAGTAGGAGCCCAGATCAGGCCCAAGTTCGCTTATACTGTTTCGAATGGTGGTTTGACTGTTAGCCTTTGTGAATGTGGCCCATGTTGCAAGTTCCTTCAACACCAGTTGTATCCCCTTCTGGCTCCCTCAGCTCCTGTGACCGCAGTTCTTGCTGTGCCCACGTGCATTGATAATGAAAAGTCATACTGTAATCTTTTTTTTTTTTTTTTTGCAAAACCACAGGGTCAAATAAATCTCATAATTTTGGTTCCTGGAATAGGTTCATGAATTGCAGTATTAGTTATGCGGTTATTTATATACTTCTTTTTTTTTTAATTGTGGTAAGATATACATAACATCAAACGTACCATTTTAACTGTTTTTAAGTGTGCAGTACAGTAGAGTCGTGTGAACTCTGTATTTATTACTATGCAACAGATCTCTGGAACTTTTTCATCTCACATAACTGAATCCCTGTACCCACTGAACAGTAAATACCCTATTTCTCCCTCTCCCCCAATCCCTGGTAATCACTTTCCACTTTCCATTTCTATGAGTTTGACTACTTTTAGATGCCCCCTTATAAGTGGAATCATGCAGTATTTGTCTTTTTGTGACTGGCTTATTTCATGTAGCCTAGTGTCCTCAAAGTTATAGCATATGACCGGATTCCCTTCTTTTTTAGGGCTGAATAATATTCTGTTGTATGGATATACGACATTTTCTTTATCCAGGCATCTGTCGGTGGACATTCAGATTTCACCCACTTCTTGGCTATTGTGAATAATGCTGCAGTGACACATAAGTGTGCAAATTATACTTCTTTCTTAAAGCAGAACTATTACTAGGGATCTTAGAAATCATCTGGTCTAACTCAGATATTTTGCACATGGAGGAATCAAGGCTTCAGAATGGTCACTCTGCATGTCTCTGCCTGAACTGGTATGGAAACAAGCCCTCAAACTGCCACTTTAATTTTCTCTCTACTACATCATTGTCTTGACCATTACCAAGGTTAAGTACTGGCAGTGATAACGGTTCCATTCATACCCTATTCCTATTAAACCATCCAGGAAGGTCATCATATTTTTTTTTTAATGAAAGCACTTTAATTCCTACAGTCAACTTGTGATCATTTCTGATCATCGTCTTGTGTGTAACCAGACTTTCTATGCTTTAAACATATGGAACTATTGCACATATTCCTTTTTGAATTTCATCTTAGTTGTAACAAAATATCTTATTAATTTTTCTCCCTCTTTTTTTATTCTACAAATATTATCGAAGTTAGAAACTCTACCTGTCTTGTGATCATGTTAACAGAATGTCTTCTAGCTACTGCACTCTCCTATGGCAGCAGCCACTAACCTTGTGTGGCTATTTACATTTAAATTAATTAAAACTAACTGAAATATAAAATTCATTTGCTTAGTCACACTAGCCACATTTCAGATGTTCAGTGGCCACTGTATTAGCAAGGTTGTAGAACATTTCCATCATCACAGAAAGTTCTGTTGGATTGTGCTATAGATCAACACTTAGGTCACTACTGATAAAGTTCTAAAATAATGCCAGTTCATACAGTTAGCTTTTTGAAACATACTTGAAATGTCCACCTAGTTATATCAAGACATGGATAAATACTTCACTTGTTCAGTCTCCAAATCCCCTGACAGAGAAGTATGTGTTAGGCCTGGCTTTGTCCAAAATTTTTTCTATTGATGCTAAAGGGAAAAGAGTTTAGTGGTCACATACACTTGAGTGAGACACATTAGGTTAAAGAACATTAAATATAGTTCCTGCATACAGTAAAACTTTTAAAGTCTTTTTATGTCAACGGAGTAATTACAGCAATGCAGTGTTTCCCAAACTTCTTTATCAATGGAATTCTCTCACCCCAGAGCATCTTACGGGACTTTTCTTTTATGGAACAACTTCTGGTAAACACTGTCCTATGCTATATTTATATAATTTGTTCAGAATCGTTTATTTCTCACAGCATAGGCACAAGATAGGGCATATGCTTCACTACTGCAGGAATGTAATTTCATATTATTGGCAGATTTGCACACCATCAGATGACTTCTGTTGCAATTTGGTTATTTTATTACTTGATTGAATTATTTTTAGAAATGTTCAAGTCAACCAATATGAGATGACTATGGCTTCTTTTTTGCTTGTTTCAAACCTGGCGGCTGTCCAGTCATTACACTTCCCTCACAATTCTCAAAGATTCCAGCTACTAATGTAATTCCACACCTCAGTTCACTGATGAATGTTAATATGTCCAGAGATGGATTTTTTAAAGAAAAATTTTAATTTAGAATACTTCCAGATTTTGAGTAAAGTTGCAAAGGCAATACAGAATTCCTATGTATCTCATACCCAGTTTTCCCAGCTGTTAACATCTTACATTTGCTGCAACAGATGAACCAATATTGATACATTATTATTAACTAAGGTCTATATTCAGATTTCCTTAGTTTTTATCTGATGTCCTTTTTCTGTTCCAAGATCCCATCTCTAGGATACCATAATACATTTAGTCATTGTCTCTTTAGGCTCATTTAGACTGAAAGTTTCCTAGACTTTCCTTCTTTATGATGACCTTAACAGTTTAAAGGAATGCTGGTCAGATATTTTGCAGAATGTCCTTCAATATGGGTTTGTCTAATCTCTTTTCATGATTAGACAGGGCTCGTGGGTTTGGGGAAGGAAAACCACAAAGATAGAAACATTCTCATCGCATCTATCAAGGATAACTCCTATCAATGCGACTTATCACTAGTGATGTTCTGGGATTGATTTTTATGCCTCCAATTCATGTAGTCCCCTCTAGACAGTTCTTTCTGAACTCTAGATCGACTTTCCACTTTCCCACCGCAAACTGCTTTTGTCTCTCTTTCTAGTGACCATTTTTTAACATGATGAATGCATCTATTATAAGCCCAATGTTTGGACAAGTTGAATAGCTGCTTAAAAAAATAGTCGTCCTCCACCTTAAACAATTATGCAGTTGATAAAGATTATAATCTTGTGGGTCTGAAAGGCCTACGGAAGGAGATGTTTTTTCTGCCCTGAGCCACTCGATTCAGGCCTGCAGCTACTTCTTAGTTGCCGCATGTGCTAAACAATCCTTAGTAAATGTATACAAACATATTAATTTCAGACAAAGCCATGCTGAGATTAAAAGAGCTATCTGAATTTTTCTTCACTGAAAATAAAGTTTTATTTTAACCCATTTACATTAGGACCTTCTAATGTGCAGTGTTGACTCAAAACCCACTTACAAGTGAAACTTATTTCCTGACAAATGTCCTTTTAGAGTCCAATTCTTAAAGTTAGCTGCATGTCAATTGTAATCAGTTGGGGAGTTTTTTTTTCCGGTACTTGGGCCTCTCACTGTTGTGACCTCTCCCGTTGCGGAGCACAGGCTCCGGACGCGCAGGCTCAGCTGCCATGGCTCACGGGCCTAGCCGCTCCGCAGCATGTGGGATCTTCCCAGACCGGGGCACGAACCCACGTCCCCTGCATCGGCAGGTGGACTCTCAACCACTGCGCCACCAGGGAAGCCCAGTTGGGGAGTTTTAAAAAATACTGATGCTGGGCCCCACTCTCAAAGATTTTCATTTAATTGTTCCAAGGTGTGGCCTGGACATCCCCAAACCATTCACTTCAGAGGTTGAGAACCACTGTCCTAAAGGATTGGTTCTCATCCTTGGCTTATATTAGGATGTCCTATTGATTGAGCTTCCGGTCAGACTCTCTGCGGGAGATGCCCAGAGCCGTGCTTTCAAAAGTCTCCTCAGGCAATTTCAACAAACAGCCAAGGTGGAGACCCACTGATTTTTGAGCCCTCCAGAATTTCTTCTTTAATTTCTAGAGCTCTTATATTTGGGAAATGCTTTATAGTTATTTTGCCAGTTCTAGTCTCAAAAGTTGGGGGTTAACATGACTTCCCATTTTATAGACAAGAACACCAGGCTCAGAGTGTTGTAATTCATGTCTATACTAGAGTCAGGACAGCTGCCCACTTCTGCTTAGCAGTTCCTAGTTAGCCAAACTGTCCCCCAGGTCTGATTAAAAATAAAAACCTTCCTCTTACCTTTTTCAAATCAGTGAAATGAGAAGGGCACAGGAATCAGTGTCTCTCTTAACACAAAAGGCTGTGATTGCCAAACCAATTGAATGAATGTAGAAGTGTTTACAAGTCAATTATATCACTGAGAGTAAAGATGGACAAGGTCCAGGTGTCTGTACACCCCCCATCCCTCGAGTATATGGTTTTTTCGCCAACTATGAGGCCTTTATACATTGCCAACTATGATTTAACATTTTCTAGAAGATGGAATAGGAATTGAATATGAATAGAGCTCTCTATCATGGGCTTTTTCTGCCCTAATGGCAAATGGAAGATAAAATGCAGACTCCCACCCCCTCCCCTTGCTGTTTGTTTTTCTGCCTTGACACAAATGAGAATAAAAACGTCCCTAGACAAGATCTCCTGGGACATTGTCCCGTTTCAGCTTTGCTTTTGTCAAACCATTAAGCCAGAATTTTTCTGTCATGATTTCATCTGATTATTTTTAATTAAAACTCCGTGCATGGTAATTTCTCTCCTGCTCCAGTATTTACAAATTTCAAATATTTGTAGACTGTTATCAGACAGCTCTTCCTCAGCAGTTGCTTAGCCTAACTCTACATATTTAGTATCTTGAATCCTCTTTTCGAGGTTGGGCTTTCTCTGCCATAATCATTTTTTGGTCTTATTCGTTGTCATTTTCTTCAGCTGACTCTCATTCTGTGGTTTCACTCTTATCATTCCTCTTCCTCAGTTGGTGACAACTTCCAAATTCATTGTCATTGGTTAGTTTCATGAGCATACTGTTTACTAAGAAAATTACATTACCACTGGAATAATACCTTGTTCAGGGCTTTCCCACCTACTGTCCAATCTGGAATTTGTTTTGATCTTATCTAATTGACACCACTTTTACTTTTGTGTGAGCCTTTATCGCTTTTTTGAAAAGTGTGCAAATGTACTTCCATGTTGTACCCATTTCCGAATTAATCATATGTTTTGTAGGAATGAAAACACTAAATGACAATTTTATGATGATTCAGTTTTGTTCATTTTCAGTCTTAATTGTACTCTATTGTTACTTATAAGCTGATTGAAATTTATCTTCATGAAGAAAGAATTGTGTGGAAAGTCCCTGTGCTCAGGGTGTTCAGCTGGTTGCTCTTAGGAACTTTCTGAGACCCACGTTGTTACAAACAATGGAGATGCTGGTTATTCTCTCACTTTATAAGGAAAAACATCTGGACCCCTCCAGCTCCTTCTCCACATTGATGTACTCTGCACTGTTACTACTGATTATCATCCAAGCTTCAGGCTGACCCATGGGATTCCCATGTTCCTTTCTTCTCAGTACATTTTAAGTACTGATAACACGGGTTAAGTCCCCTTTTTAAACATTTCTTATTTTTTTCCCTTTCCTCTCATTGAATACCCTCACATGGCTCCTAGATCATGGTCATTTTGCCTCCCTCTAAACCTCTGTGTTCTTCTTTTAATTCATAGACTGTTTCCCATGCTTCTCCCTTAGTCTTGGAGGCTTATAGTACATATTTGACTTTGAAGTCAAGTACACTTGGGGACAAATGAGGCAAGTTATTGTAGCACCAGAGGGAAATTATTTCACCTTTCTGAACTAAATAGGTCTTCTTACTTGTTGAGTAGATATGATGGTGCCTCCTCTTTGGGTTCGTATAACCATTACATGAGGTGATGAACTTGGAGTTCTAAGCATGAGACACAGAGTGGGAACTTAATATGGGGTTCCTGGGGTTACTACTATGAGTCCTATCACTGGGGCTCTCACTCATTGCACTGCTCCCCGGATACTGGGTCTTCACCTTCTCCCACCCCTTCAGGGTTCTCTTTTATCTCAAGTCTTGTGGTTTCTTTTAAAACCCTGTTAATATCTGTCCTTTGTTTTTCAAAACTATGAAAAGAGGGTTCTGATGTTGTTGAAAAAACATGCCAGAACCAAATACAGTTCCTTCTTGTCAATCAGCTGGTCATCTGTCGAGTCCATTGTCCTGTGCCGAGTACTGATTAGAAAACAGCACCCTACCTCCCTCAGCAAGGAGGTGATTATCAGTTGTGAAGCTATGGAGGGCTAGTGCTGTGGGCATCCTGATGTAATTTTGGAGTTTTAAGTATCTACTCATAAAGAATTATGTGGCTGTTCCTTTGAAAATGCCAACCAACATTTGTATCCAGAAGGGAAATATTTTATGAAAATATGGTAATATCATGAATGGCTTAAGTGTGATGACTGGGAGCTTCCAGCTGAATGATTGTATCTTCAAACAAAACTCTAACATGGAAACAGGAAGAAGAAATAGGAATGAAAATCTCAGGGGAAAGGGGGAGGCAGAAGAAGGTGGAAAGCAAGAGAGGGCTTTATAATAGCATGCTGAAATAGCAGAGCCAGACGGAGGAGAGGGTGGAAATGCAGAATTACGCGGGTTGACACCCTGAGCGGAGGTGTGGGGAAGTGGCTACTAGGGCAGCAGGTTTTGAACGAGAAATCGGAGGGGACCAACTTGGCCTCCACACAGGAAAAAAAAACCCTCTCATAATGAATGAGAAGTAAGTGAAAGATTGTACCTGAAGGCACTGATTGTGCTATTAAATCTAAGCCCTTATCTGGAAAAGCCCTCAGATAGTTGGGTGCTTTAAAATGTGAGATAAGCCCCCTTACCAACATGAAGCCATGACTTCATGAACTTCTCACTAGAAGAAGAGTGTGTCTTTTAATTTCTTCACCCTCGAAACTAAGCGTGGGTATACTACAAATGTAGGGGACCAGGAAAGATGAATCCTGATGGGGGAAACAGAAAGAGGATAGAGGGCTGGCCTGGACTGAATGGAAGAAATCTCTATCGCTTTGTGGGATTGGATTTAATGTTCCAAAACATTTTTGGATGTAAACTGAATCTGCTTTTTCAGACAGCTTACTTATTAATCAGTAGCACACAAAGACCCTTTGCAGTCTGCCAGCCCCCGGGAAAGTGTAGCAAAGGGACGGTATGCGCCAATGTGTGCGCATGTGACAGTCCCAGAGGATGCCACGATGATGACAGTGGCACTCAACATTTAGACTGCATTTCATACTTTTTCAAGGACCTTTATAATCATTCATTCTTAATCCTTTATCCCTGCCTCAAGCTGCAGTTAATAGCTTTTATTCTCTCAGTTTTACAAAGCATGATCATGAAACAGAAGTTTGGCCATTGGCCCAAGGTCAAAGTGAGACGGTGACAAAGTCTAGATTGAACCCTCCTGTTCTCAGAGTGCAGACCACAGTGTCTAGAAAAACAACATAATCGCCTGTTGCTCGTGTGCCTCAGAACACCAAACTAGCGCACCTCTGTTTCCCTCCCCGGGATAATGCTATTCTTTAGCTGTCTGCCAAAATCACAACAGCAAGATAAATGGCATGCTGCATCCCCGAATGCGTCTGTGAATGACACTGGATGCACTTTAAAGGGGGTGGTCTTGACCTTCACCTGCTGTAAGAAACCGAAGCTGGAAAACCTTCACCCCCCTGCCAAGGATCTATTTTAAAACCAAATTTTATAGTCGTGTATTTAGGGAAAGGTTCTCATTTACTTTATTATCCTAAATTCAATATTGTAATTTATATCCACTCTAATAAACTATACAATAAAAATGTAAAAGAACTCCTTTCTTCTTCATATGAGGTAGAGGAATATATCAGGTATAGGTCTCCAAGGCACAGTGTTGTTTATGAATAGCAGTGACTTCTGTGTACTAACATCTTTGAGGTCTGGTCGTTGAATCCTAGGTGAATTTGACTGGAGTTCTTAACTAACAACGTAATCCAATTTTTATGAAAGGAAGACTAATGACTTTTCTCTAAGACTAATGAAAAACCTAAATGTTTTTCTAGAAACCAAGAAAATCTGATCAGATTCTTCAAGGAAGCAAAAATCCTATAAATGTCAGAAAGATGTTACATTCTGGAAAACCCCTTTGGTCAAATTCATCTAAAGGAGGTGCTACTTGCAGGTGACTTTTCAGCGAGTCTGTCAAAAGCTTCTTGCTACAGATAAAAATTCAGTAACCTTTCACTGTGGATGTGCCACAATTATCACTCATTTAAAAACAGTCCCTCTAATAGAGTATTTTATCATGCTGGACAGTCTCTGCATTGTTCATTATTTAGTGTTTGCTGAGCTGACGGCACGTCCACAGCACTTTTCTTATCTCTGCTTCTTCAGAATTGGATTTTATATTTCTGAACCAGCCAGATACGACAAGTCATTTTCTTCCCTCTTGTCTTTTAAGAAACGCAAACTTGATTTCTTTTTTTTCAACAATCACCACTTAAAGTTATTGGAAATGTCTGTATTAACTAGCATTGGGATATGCAGTGGAAGACTATTGCATTTTAATTGCAATTGGGGTTTCCTCTCTTCTTTTTCTTTCTTTTTATTTTCCAATATTTGTGTATTCTGTATCTCTTTGGAACCTCATTCTGCGAAAACACACAGTGTACAGCAAAGATGAGGTTATGAAGCCTGATGTTGCTAGAAGGAAAGGTATTATTTGAATTATTGTATCTCTGAACCTCAGGAAAGGTGGTGATAAGCTATGTACGTGGGTCTCTGTATATAAAGATTGTCTTTATATGAGAAACTTACTGAAAGGAAAATGATAAAGTCATTAGCCTAACACCTGGGGTGGGGGGGATTGCCAGTTCAAACAATATCTCTTTCTATATATAGCTCATTATTGAGAATCTTAACATTTTAAGTCTGAAAAAATTCAGCTACCTGTGGTTCCAAGTGAATGATTTTTAAAAGATCCATGACACATACTTTTAGGTGTTTACATTTTATCCCAGGTTTTATCTTGGCCACTTTCATGGAATAGTTCCATTTTCAAATTAAGATCAAGTCTCTTCTCTTTATACTGAGGAATCTCTGGGAGATTTGGGTGAGACAACCTGAACAAAGGATCAGAATAAAGTGGCCACATACACTCTGACTTTATTGGAAACTCTCTCCTTGGGCCTAGTGAGGACCTGTCCATTTTCTCCAAGAGAGTCTGTTGCACAATTTTTAGGGAAATAGAGAACTTCACTCAAGAAATGATGACAAGATTTTTGACCTTTTATGCTACAGCCTTTAAATAGTGGTGCCAGCATACTGAGAAAGACCGTGTAGAGAGAAATTCTCACTGAAATATTAATTTTAAGATTTATGGATTATTATTGTAAGTATCAAAACAGAAATAACATCAGAGTCTTTTTTCGTACACTAATTATAAAGGCCATCCTGTAGGATCAGCTTTATGAAGAAAAATATTTGCTCAGACTTTACCCAGAGAGAAATGTTCAGAACTTGTCATGTCTACTTCTGAAAGAGGGAATGTGACAAAAAATCCACCATCATATTATTTGTTTAAAGGTACCACAAGCCCAATTAACGCATTTGCTCAAGCCAACAGCCTTTGGGCTTCTCACAGAAATCTTGGAAGTGTGCTAGAGAAATGCCCCCGCAAAAGAGTTTTGCATATGCTGCTGGATCTGCCTCGATCTGCGAAGCACAACAGGGGTCACTGACAGACAGATGGCTGCCACAAGCGCCACCAGTGGCCAGAAGCTCTTCCCACCACCTCCTGTTCCCACAGACAAGCGGGGAGAGATGCTTTTCTTCAACACCATGCCTAGACTTTCTCTCCCCTGACCCAGCCCTACCCATGGAATATTGAGGCAAGACCGACATCTAACGTTACAATCCTGCCTTATTTCTATTCCTCAGCACCAACATAACAGAGGAGCATGGCCTTGGCCTTGCACAAGGCACTTTTTTTTTTTTTTTTTTGCGGTACGCGAGCCTCTCACTGCCATGGCCTCTCCCATTGTGGAGCACAGGCTCCGGACGCGCAGGCTCAGCAGCCATGGCTCACGGGCCCAGCCGCTCTGCGGCATGTGGGACCTTCCTGGACCGGGGCACGAGCCCACATCCCCTGCATCGGCAGGCGGACTCTCAACCACTGCGCCACCAGCGAAGCCCCACAAAGCACTTTTGATATCATCGCTGATACTGTCTGTGTCCTAGATCCCTCACAGGATTGCTTGGAGGATCAAGTCAACTCTTGTATGCATGACCCCTGATCCAGTGCCTACTATACAGTGATCTCTCAATAAATAGTAGTTTTTTCCTTCTGTTTCTTCTCTCTTTAAACTCGTTGCCTCAATCTTAACCATCCTAAGAATATTTCATTTCCGACACTTTCATTTTACTGTCCATATTTGCCCATGATGGTGCTCAGTGTGAAACCCCCAAGTCCGCCTCCAGTTTCCCCCCTTCTCCTATCCTTCCTGTTGATAACTGGCCCATTCTGCTTGATCATTTAATTTCACCGCCAAGGGATCATTGGTACATTGCGTTTGAAATTCAACTTTGAGCACTTAGGTTTAACAGCCTTCCAAGATCCATGTGGCCTTTGAACTCAGGCACAGGGTGTGTTTATTCGGGGCCACAGTGAGTGAAACTTAAGGTTAAACCTCAGCTCTCATTAAAATGACTTTCTCTGTAAACTTGTACTTCCATATCAGGAGATATGGAAATGAAGAAACTGCTGCACTGTGGTTTTAGTAAAAACTATAAGAAAAATGACAGACCATCCAACTCCAGAGCCAGTAGGAGCTCTGAAGCTCTTGGGCCTTTTAGAGGCATCAAAGGATTCTGTCTGTGTTCAGCTGCATTCCTTTGTTCATTAGGGACTAACTTGTAACATGTCTCATTGAGTTGATTGTTTCTGTGGACTTTTTTCAGTTACATGTCTTATAAATTGTTTTATTTTTTAAAAAGCAGAATAACTATAGACTATTAAATGTCTCAATAGCCCTGAATATCCCTAGGAAGGTGAACAGGATACTGGCACTTCGCTAATGCCATAAATGGTAGAATTTTTAAAATAAGAAATAAATATGCATTAATTTAAAACATCTGCCATAACTTTAACATACTAAAATTTTATTAGCTATAGTCTGTAATGTTCAGTGTAAAATTCTGATGGCAAAGTATGACTTAGTCCAAAGTAGGATTTTTTTTTATAAGGATCTAAGGAGTTCAGGCCATTCTGGTCCTTAGATTAAGAATTTAAGATTTTCTTTTTTAATTGAAGTATAGTTTATTTACAATGTTGTGTTAATTTCTGCTGTATAGCAAAGTGATTCAGTTATAAATACATATATATGTATACACATATATATGTATATGCACACACACACATTCTTTTTTATTTCTTTTCCATTATGGTTTATCACAGGATATTGAATGTAGTTCCCTGTGCTATACAGTAGGACCTTGTTGTTTATCCATTCTATATATAATAGTTTACATCCGCTAACTTCAGATTCCCAATCCATCCCTTTCCCACCCCCCTCCCCCTTGGCAACCACAGGTCTGTTCTATATGTCTGTGAGTCTGTTTCTGTTTTGTACATAGGCTCCTTTGTGTCACATTTTAGATTCCACATATAAGTGGTATCATATGGTATTTGTCTTTCTCTTTCTGACTTACTTCACTTAGTATGATTATCTCTAGGGCCATCCATGTTGCTGCAAATGGCATTATTTTATTCTTTTGTATGGCTGAGTAGTATTCCATTATATATATGTACCTCATAGAAGTTAAGATTCTTAAGTGCTAATATGGTAATTTCTATGTCCACTGTTGCGGTAATGGATTATTCCATGATTTCCCTTGTATACCAACCCTTTACTAAGGATCACTTCTTAAGGTTTCACTTTCATCGTGAAACAACGAAAAGACTTCATTATCACAGAGTTTCTGTTACTTCAGCAGAATCATTTGAAACATCTAAACAGTTGAGAAATGCATCCCAATAATATACTTAGAAAGGATGAGAAGCAAGAATAGTGAAACTAGCTATTTAGCTTAAATTCTGTAGGGATCATTTACCCATGTTGCAGTTCACTTAATTTTCTACTTCCACACTGAATTAGTCATGTGAATTAGTTAACAAGCCTGCCCCCACTGCCAGATCAGCTAGTACTGAGACTTCTTTCCCTCATCAGTACTCCATATTGGCTTAGATTGTACACCAAAGCGCCAGGTAGAAATCACACCTAACCCAGGAGTGCTGCACAGGGCCTAGTGATTTTTATGTTGATACAGATGTTGATACAGATGTTGACAAGGGCAGTGTTAATTATCAGTGTCAGTAATAAAGCCAATTCAAGGCGTATCTCCTTGAACATAGCAGGTACTCAGTAAATGTTTCATCAGATTGAATTAAATTAACAAAATGCTTCCAGTGAGGGCCTGAAATCTGCTACCCTTCTTCCATTTGCTGAATTGGCTGGTAAATCTATGTCTGCAAATGAGCCAGCTCTTTTTCTCCATTCCCTTTCTTTCCCCTCTCAATTCAAGCACTGATAGCAACAGTTACATAGCACAGGAAAGTTCCTCCCAAGGCATCCATTTATCTCTGTTAAGAATTTCCCCTAGGATTAAACCGTATGATTACCTTTGGATTTCCACAATATTTTTGGCCATTAACTTCCTTATTTAAAGCAGTATATTTGTCTATATCAATTTTCTCTTGCTAAATGTGGGTGTTATTTACTGAAAATGTTCTTTCTGACCTTCCACTCTGACTTGTCATTCCTTTCCTTAATAACCTTTCCTTCAGTACTTGTTTGGGCACCAGTACTCACTCATTGACTAATGAATGTGTCATATTCTAGAAGTTATTTTGTAAATTGACTGCTAGAAGCTCTGAATGTGGTTCTCCCATAGAAACACTGTTATTTCTGGTTATGGGCTACAGGACATGATTTTTAATCCCTGAGTCTCAGTTTTCTCATCTACAAATTAGGTATAATAATAAAGCCTATTTTGTAAAATTTATCTTATTGAAGTATAGTTGATTTACAATGTGTTAATTTCTGCTGTACAGCAAAGTGATTCAGTTATACATATATACATTATTTTTCATATTCTTTTCCATTATGGTTTGTCACAGGACATTGAATATAGTTTCCTGTGCTATACAGTAGGACCTTGTTGTTTATCCATTCTATATATTGTAGCTTGCATCTGCTAATCCCAAACTCCCAATCCATCCCTCCCTGACCCCACCTCCTCCTTGGCAACCATAGGTCTGTTCTCTATGTCTGTGAGTCTGTTTCTGTTTCGTTGATAAGTTCATTTGCGTCATACTTTAGATTCCACATATAAGTGATATCATATGGTATTTGTCTTTCTCTTTCTGACTTATTTCACTTAGTATGATAACCTCTAGGTCCATCCATGTCGCTGCAAATAGCATTATTTCATTCATTTTTATGGCTGAGTAGTATTCCATTATATATATGTACCACATCTTCTTTATCCATTCATCTGTTGATGGACATTTAGGTTGTTTCCATGTCTTGGCTATTGTGAATAGTGCTGCTATGAACATAGGGGTGCGTGTATCTTTTTGAATTATAGTTTTGTCTGGATATATGCTCAGGAGTGGGATTGCTGGATCAACATGAATTTTCAAGTTGAAAGGGCCCAGAGTGCCCAGCAGAGTGCATGAGAATAGACCTAGATTCCCACCAGATCAATCATTGCAAAATTGCAGAGCCCTCAGAATAAAAAGAAAATCCTACAACTGTCAGGGTGTGGGGGCGTGCAGGGGCAGGGGGAAGGTTTTATAGAAAGAATCAAGAAGCAGAAAAACAGTAACTCCTCACAGGTAACACTGGAAGCTAGAAGACAATAGAAAAATACCTTTTAGATTTTTAAGAAAAAGTATTTCCAACCTAGAATTATATACCTAACCACATTATCAATTCAGTGTGAGGGAAAAAGAAAACCTTTTCAGGCACACAAAGTCTCAAAAAACTTACTTTCCATGCAATCTTCCCCAGAATCTACCAAACTGAAAGAGTTTACCTAAAATTAGGAAGGCATAGTATACAAGAAATGGAGATTCCAACACAGAGAACCCCCCAAAAATGATCATGGCAGGAGGTGCCAATATGGCAACAGGCATAGGGAGTAACTAGCCCCCAGAGGAATGATTCAGAAGGTCACAGGAGAGGTTTGTTCAGGAAGGTGATTTTGCTAGAAAACCCAATGTGTTTGGATTTATTGAGAGAGAAGTGTTTGAGGTTGAACGATCTCTCAAGTACAAAAAAACTAAGCAAACAAATAACAAGGCTGTTATTAGCACCAGAGAAAACAAACCTATTGTGCAGGGGGAAATGTGGCATCTTGCATGGCCCTAGATGTCAGTAGCATTTATCTAGTCATAATAACATGAAATACTGATCTAACCACAGTTATGAGACAACTGAGTGAGAAAGTAATGGGAAGAGAGTGCATATGTGGAGGGAGTTAAATCCTAATCTTTCTTAGTGGGAGGGCAACAAATAAACACCTAAACCTGAAAAATTAAGAAAGTAACAAAGTAGACAAGTTCTTTAACCATACAGGGATAAGCACCAAGGAAACTGACTAAGAGTTGAAAGTTGTCTCCTAATGAAAAAGCTTATAAAAACTACTTGGCTCTTTAATCTATGTGCATATCTGGATTTGATTAAAATAAAAAGTGAGCTAAAAAATGATTACAGTAGTAAAGGTCCTCGCTGGGCCCTCATTTTTAAAAAATATATTTATTTATGTATTTACTTATGGGTTTTTTTTTTGGCTGCGTTGGGTCTTCGTTGCTGCATGTGGGCTTTCTCTAGTTGCGGCAAATGGGGGCCACTCTTCGTTGCGGTGCATGGGCCTCTCATTGCAGTGACCTCTCTTGTTGCAGAGCATGGGCTCCAGGCACGCGGGCCTCAGTAGTTGTGGCACTTGGGCTCAGTAGTTTTGGCACGTGGGCTCCAGAGCGCAGGCTCAGCAGTTGTGGCGCACGGGCTTAGCTGCTCCGCGGCATGCGGGATCTTCGCGGACCAGGGATCGAACCCATGTCCCCTGCATTGGCAGGCGGATTCTTAACCACTGCACCACCAGGGAAGTCCCTGGGCCCTCATTTTTAAGTTTTAATCAATTCTAATGAATAATTTACTATATGAACATGTTAGGTAGACCCAATCTAAGAAGAGCCTATTGTCCACAAAGTTTCAGTCAGTCTTCCTGAGATCCAAAAACTAGAGAAAAACAGACCTTCCAAATGTCATTTGGAATCTGGGCTTTCACGATTTCTCCTGTGAAGTTTATGGAAACTATGTAATCTGCCCTTGTTCCTAGTACTCTCCACCAAACCCCCAATCTTACCAAAAGTGTTTGCTTGGGTTTGGGTGAGATAATAAATGCTCTACTATCCAGTATGTAATCAGATCCCAGGAGGCTGCTTCCACATTCTGCCTTGCTTGTGGATACACTATCTTGACCAAGATGTTTTCTGGTTTCATAAGGACTATTAGATAGCTAAAATTAATAGGATGCCTGACATAGACTAGGTCGAGCTAGATTCTGTTTATCAGCAATAATTCCATGGGAAATAGTAGAACCCTGATAATTTGATTTAGGTTTTTTTTTTAGATACAATGAAAAAATTTAAGCCCTTATGTTATATGTGCGTGCATGCATGCATAAATAAATGCATGAGAAAAATTGGTAAAGTAATTCAAGTATGTTTAATATTTAGAGATATAACATTATACCCCATAAGTAATATTATAAATAATTCACTATTGTTAAGATATTTCCACAAACCATATGACAGAGTTTTTGAGGCAAATCCCTGTGTAGTATAATAATCATACTAGAAGATTTTACTTACCTCCAATTGCTACCAACAGATTAACCCAGAGAGCCAGATACTGTGCTGTAATAATATTCTGGCTATTAACAGACAAGTGTTTATAGGTATATGATCAGAACTTGAAGCCTACTTCTTTATGATCAAAACGTAAAACTTAGCAAAACATTTACCTGTACTGGGAGTTTTAGAATATTATTTCTAACTTTCTTAATGCTGTGGCGGTAAGTGTGGTAGGCAGAATATCACCCCCCACAAAGGTGTCAACGTCTTAATCCCCAGAACCTGTGAAGATGTTCAGCAAAGGGGAATTAAGCTTGCAGATGGGCTTAGGGTTGCTTGTCAGCTCACCTTAAATAAGGTAGGGAAATTATCCTGGGTAATCCAGGTGGGCCCAGTGTAATTACAAGGGTCCTTAAAAGCAGAAGAGGGAGACAGTTGAGTAGGCCAGAGTGATGCAATGAGAGAAAGACAACCCTGCATTGCTGGCTTTAAAGATGGAGGAAGGGGGCCACAAGCCAAGGAATGTGGACAGCCTCTAGAAGCTAGCTAAGGCAAGGAACCAAATTCACCCCTAGAGCCTCTGACACCTCACTTTTAGCCCAGCGAGACCCATGTTAGATTTCTAATCTCTGGAATTGGAAGATAAGAAATCTGTGTTGTTTTAAACGACTACATTTGTAGTAACTTGTCACAGTAGCAATAGGAAACTAATACAGTAAGCATTGTTGTCTCTATTTTGAAGATGCTAAAAATAAGGCTCAAAAGGTTGAGTAACGTCTCTACAAGCATGCAAGGGGTAGTAAGTGGCAAAGCCAGGACTGGAACCTAGGCCAGTGTGATTCCCAGGTTTCCCAAGAGTGAATCCTGACAGTTCGCTTGCAGCTGTAGCTGTCGTTGATTCAACACCAGCCAAGGCCGAGGCAGGCCCTGTCCTAAGGTCTCCACGGTGCTACCGCATCTAGTCCTTACAGCAACCTGTGAGGGCGGTGGTAGTTACCCTCACTTCCCACAGGACAACGTGGAGGCGGAGAGAGGCAACAGAGGGTGATGGAGGCACGATTAAATCTGTACCATCAGACCCGGGTACCCCCACTCTTCATCTCAACACCGCTTCGCCCTCCGCTTGCAGTTGATGGACAAGGAAACTGAGTGCCAGCTGGCTGACTCTTGCGTAGTCACCAGTCAACGTGGAGCCACAGCCAGATGTAGAACCCAGGTTACCTCCTGCCTCCTCTAGGGCTTCATCTTCTTGAAGAATGTACTTAATGTGGAAACACAGGTAGGAAAAAAAAAAAAAAAGAAATCTGAAACAAACATACTCTAGAGAGAAAAGGGTGCATTTGCCCTCTACTTCTTGTTGGTGCAGTTCAGTTTCCTGAGAAACTTTACACCTACCCCAAATCATTTCTGTCACAAATAATTGTGCAGCTCCCAGGGAGCTGTCCTGTCTGTAATTTAGTAGGTAGGCTCATTAACCTATCTTTTACCTAGGTGAAGCTTCTCATTAGGTTAAATGAGTTAAAAGATGATCACCCTGACTGCATAGCTCTAGCTGGGGCTGAGATGCACCGCCCTTGACCCTGTGTCTCCTTTGACAGACTCTCCAGAGAAATGGTCCAAGACGTTGAAAGGGCTGTGCTCTTATTTTCTGTCACTTTTGTACATAATCTAAATCTTATCACACAAACAACACATAACACAAGTTAAACAGATTTAAATTTAAGCAAAATTGAGTGTCACCACATGTGCTTATGCCAGATCTATATAATTCTTTGGAGGTTTCTGGAAACATGAACCAAGCCATTTACGCTTCACAGGAACAGATTATATCATTTGAAATCCTCAATAAAAATGCAGTCTCATATTCTACAGATGGGTGTCATTTATTTAAAATATGTATTTAAAATGCAAAGGGCTACATTAATTCCGTACTGTGGCTGAGATTTTAATTGCACTCGAGTTAGGAAATTCTGAGTTAATGTTCCCCTGGCATCACTCATTCAGCCTCTTAGAACAGATGTATTGTGATCCAAAGAGGCTTTCAATATGTTTTCACATGCGGTACATGTAGGAATGGCTTTGCGATGCTAGGGTGGCAGGCATCATACAAACAAAGAGATGATTCCGTGAGGAGCCAGCACCACAGCCTGTGGCCACTTCCCCTGGTTCCTCCACTTTGCCAGGTGGCCCCAGCTCATCACTCCCTGCCCTTGTGCCTCATCTGACTCCCCTACATCAGATATCCCCAAAAGGTTGTCATGGGGCTCCTGTTTTGTGGGGGAGTGGGTCCTTCAGTATTTAAAAGGCTCAGACTTTAAAAAAAAAAAAAAAAGACCAGCTCTGGGAATGCCTTTCAGGTTTAGAGCACATTTTAGAGTGTACTCTAAGTGTTTAATAAATGCCAATTGACCAACAAGAAAACCATCAGCCTCCCTTATATACTGTTGTGCTATAATAAACTACAAACTATGGTCCATAGTGGAACACAGGAATTTGGAACTCTTAGGAACTTCTCTTCAGACTACAGACAGTCCAGGGGCAAAAGAAGTGCCAGCGCTCAGAAGCATTTCTTACAAGTAAGGCAAGGAGTTTAAAGTAAGTGACAAATAGTGGAGGCCGTGGGCACCAAACGGGGATAATTAGTGTCAAGGATTTGGGGAAAAGACCGATTTTATACTTAAATTCTTAGAGAGGAATCCATGATATTTAAGTATCAAAAAAGAAAGAGATGAGAATTCCCATGAAGGGAAAGAGGAGGATGAAATTGACACCAACCTGCCTGTCCCTTCAGTCTGTGCCCAGGCCTGGGGAAGGGTATTCAGTGGTGAACAGAAGATCCGGGATGCAGGCCATTTGGGGCCTTAGCGCCTAGTGGGGCCATTATCTACATAAGACGTGAATGCAGATACATGGTTCAATTACGCAGAGGTTTTATTTTTAACACAGCCACCTAGGAAATATCGAAGATTATGGAGAAAAGAAGAAAGGGGTAGCTCGACTTGAAGAGATGAATGTTAAGAGTAAGTTTAGAAATAGCAGCCTGTCTTATATATTTTATGAGATTGTTTTTATTATGTATGTACTCCCCTGTGAAATCTTTTCAATTAAAATCTGCAACTCTAATATGAGAGAATATATGAGAAAGAACAAGTTCTTAGGAAAATCGGCAGTATATAAATCTTGGGGGAAGAAAATTAATCCAAAACTCCCTTAGAAAAATCGGTAAAAGAACCAGTCGTAGAACTCAGGTCTTCTGGCTCCTCATCTAGTTCTTTATGACAGTATACAATACAGTCTCCCTGGTACTAACTTTTTATATTAAAACAGAAAGCCAGCTAAGTTGAAGAAACAGCCATATTTTTCTCTCAGGCTTTTAAACTTAGTTTTATCAGTCTACACTTCACTGGTTCAAGATTGTCAGCCATAGAGCAAACAACCACCACCAGAAGGAAGACTCTAGTTTCTAAATGGCCTTCCCCAGACCCATCTTTCTTAAGAACCACCTGTGGAGAGGCTGGTTAAAGGCTGAAAAGAGAACCTAGGCCCTAACTGTGTAGTCCTTTGTGAACTACAGTGGTTACAAACCCCAGAGAAATGAAATACGATGATGTGCCTCAGAGGCCCAGGCCTGGCTTTGGAATTCTGCAGGGGAGATAAGGTTTCGAGGACCTTGGCAGATGGAGAAACCTGATCATCAGGGTTAATGTGCAAGGCTTGACTCGTAAAAGATTGATTTCTCTTTATTGTTGTAGAGGACTAATAGGGCTTCAGAGTTGTTGGTTTTTAAAAAATATTCCCGGCTCATATCTGGGCTCTTATATAAATCAGATATATCTATCTATACAATCTTATGGAGAATTGTTTTTGTAAGATGGAGAAGGAGAGGAAGGAAGGGAAGGAAAGAAGGAGGAAGGGAGTACGTTTTCTTAAGGCACGATGTTTGCACAAACTAATTGAAAACAAACCTTTTTTGGAAGAGTTACTGCCTCCTTAAAAGTGCTATAATTTCCATGTGAAATGTATGCCTTCTTGCAGAGGCAGAGAGGAGTACCCCAGGCAGTTCTAAGGAGACAGTTTCTTACTGTTTGGAGTACACACACCATGAAGGCTGTTAATTCACAAAATGAAAAACTAGTTAAGTGTTCAGCTGGCTCCTCCTCACCAGTGGCAACTGTGCCCTCTCCCGCATTAGTGTCTGCTGAGCTGGGGGGAGCCTCTCCCACATTAGTGTCTGCTGAGCTGGAGGGAGCCTCTCCCACATTAGTGTCTGCTGAGCTGGGGGGAGTGTGGTCAGGCCTGCTGATCACAGCTCATCTCAGTGAGTTTACACCACTCTCTGAGCTTCCTTGGGCATCTCCCCTGTCTTTGTTGAAGTGAGCAGGCCAGGGGTACCAAAGAAGCTCTGAGTTACTCTGTGTATTTAAAACTTTTCTTCCTTTCTCTTTGACTTCTTTCTGTGTCCCCAGCAGAACCTCTCTAGCACTACACATTTGTAACTTACACTGCAGTCATCCATTGGTTAATCCCCACAGCCATGTTCTGAGCTAATTAGAAAGCAACATCTTTATTCCCATTTTACAGATGGAAAACCTGAAGCAAAACAGTGTGCACTATGCTTAGCCAGTGACAGAGCTAGGGTATTGATCTCGGAGCCACATTACTTTTCATTAAACTAAAAGGACATTTTACTCTGCTTCTCTAACTGATTTCTTCTCAAATTCTGTACTTCTCATTCTTCAGCACCCCTCATTGTACATGACGAGTCTGTCCATCTGTGATTCCCTCTTCCTCATATGAAAGATTTTTTTTTTTACCAATCATTCATCTGTAGTGCTTTATTTCCTTCTAAAAAATCCATTTTGGTGAGTCTTGGACATGTGTTCTAATTTCTGAATTAGAAAGTCCTTTATTTCTCTTTCTTATCATTTAAGTTGCTTCCTTACCTAATAAAAGAAGTATAATGACATTTTAACAAACCTGAAATATCAGAATTGCTTAAGTTCAAAGCATGTTTTTTCTTTTATTTATTTATTTACATCTTTATTGGAGTATAATTGCTTTACAATATTTTCTTAGTTTCTACTGTATAACAAAGTGAATCAGCTGTATGTATACATAGATCCCCATATCCCCTCCCTCTTGTGCCTCCCTCCAACCCTCCCTATCCCACCCCACTAGGTGGTCACAAAGCACTGAGCTGATCTCCCTGTGCTGTGCGGCTGCTTCCCACTAGCTATCTGTTTTATATTTGGTAGTGTATATATGTCAGTGTTAACTCTCTCACTTCGTCCCAGCTTACCCTTCCCCCCTCCCCGTGTCCTCAGGTCCATTCTGTACGTCTGCATCTTTATTCCTGTCCTTCCCTTAGGTTCATCAGAACCTTTATTTATTTATTTTTAAGATTCCATATATATGTGTTAGCATACGGTATTCGTTTTTCTGACTTACTTCACTCTGTATGACAGACTCTAGGTCCATCCACCTCACTACAAATAACTCAATTTTGTTTCTTTTTATAGCTGAGTAATATTCCATTGTATATATGTGCCACATCTTCTTTATCCATTCATCCGATGATGGACACTTAGGTTGCTTCCACGTCCTGGCCGTTGTAAATAGTGCTTCAATGAACATTGTGGTACATGACTCTCTTGGAATTATGGTTTTCTCAGGGTATATGCCCAGTAGTGGGATTGCTGGGTCGTATGGTAGTTCTATTTTTAGTTTTTGAGGGAACCTGCATACTGTTTTCCATAGTGGCTGTGTCAATTTATATTCCCACCAACAGTGCAAGAGGGTTCCTTTTCTCCACACCCTCTCCAGCATTTATTGTTTATAGATTTTTTTGATGATGACCATTCTGTCTGGTGTGAGGTGATACCTCATTGTAGTTTTGATTTGCATTTCTCTAATGATTAGTGATGTTGAGCATCCTTTCATGTGTTTGTTGGCAACCTGTATATCTGAAGTAACTCAACTTAGTATTGTTGGTATCACAACAAAAGTTCTTGTGAATGGCTTAATGAAGGAGGAGATTAATGCTACCAACTAAAATTAAAATGTGGGATCCTGTATAAGTTTCATTGGGAATTGACTCTACTACTGATTTTGCAATTACTTATAAACATCTTTGCTGTATGTACAGTGCTTTCATGTAAAATAATGGCACAGTACAAAATGGACCATTTGTGGTGCCCAAGGAAATTAAAACCCTGTAGAAATTCTTCTACATCTATTTTGAGTTCTGTATCTCACATGGAAGTTATCACAATTGTTTAGCAACCATCCTTGCTAATAGGTAACATGAGAGAAATAGTTTATGAAAATTCACCTCTCTGAGGAGAGGTTAGAAATAACATTCAGTTGAAGAGTGAAAGAAACATAAAAAGAAGCAGCAAGTAATATTGTTATAAAAGTATACTACAGACCACTCGGTGAGATACAGACTATGGATGATGCTTTCTTGATATAATTATGACATCGATATGCTGATAGTCGTGATGGGAGGTTTCAATTAGCTTGATGTTTTCAGAAGTCTAATTCAACTAAAATAGGCTGAGATGTAAGTTCTCCACTTGTCTTTTAGATGATTTTCCTTCTCAAGAGGGAAAAATATGGAGACTAAATATTCTGTACTTTAATTCTGACCAAAAAGAAGAAAATTTAAAAAGTAAAGATTATAATAGTCTTTGGAGAATTTTACCAAATCAGAGTTCACACAGCAAAGAAAGTGAAATACATTTTCAGAGATTTGGAAAAAACTATATAGATGTGATCCAATGTTTAGAACCTATCAAAGGGAATATAAATATAGTTCATGATTGAGGGGTGAGAGATTATGCAGTGTAAAATTTGAACCATATAATGCTAAGTAATTTCAACAAAAAATAGTATCAAACACACTCTGTGCCAAGGTGTATTTTTAAAATACACACACACACACACACACACACTCATACACACACACTTAATCCTCACAGTAACCCATGAAGTAGATACCATAGTTATTCCCATTTTTTACATACCAGGAAACTGAGGCGCAGGGGTAAAATTACTTACCCAAGGACACATAGCTATTAAGTTATCAAGTGGTGGACCAGAATTTGAGCTTCCACAATATGCCTCCACAGTCTGTACTTTTTTTTTTTTTTTTTTTGCGGTACGCGGGCCTCTCACTGCTGTGGCCTCCCCCGCCGCGGAGCACAGGCTCCGGATGTGCAGGCTCAGCGGCCATGGCCCACGGGCACAGCCACTCCGCGGCATGTGGGATCCTCCCGGACCGGGGCACGAACCCGCGTCCCCTGCACCGGCAGGCAGACTCTCAACCACTGCGCCACCAGGGAAGCCTCCACAGTCTGTACTTTTAACCACCACACTGTTGTACAGCATCCAGAGAGCTCTCTGATTAGCTCGCATAGAAGAACCATAGATGAGTGCATAGCAGGCACACGAAATGTAAGGTGAGCCTTTAGGTAAAGAGTCAGGGAGGCAAAACCCAGAATGACTTGCTGGTCATTAGAGATGCTGAGGATATTTAGGCACAGAAAACAGGAAATGTATAGGCCCACAATTAGTAAACTAGTGAAGGTCATTAATAGAAAGCACAACTATTCTATTTCTCTTTTGTTTCTGTCTTACTTAGAAAGGGGACTATTCTTCCAACGAAAGGGTAGGACAACTCGTGGTAAGAAACAGTTGTGAGGAAAGCATCAGGTGGCATCTGTCTTCCAGAGTGGAGTTCAAATATATTATCTTAGGGTGTTTAAGGAAACTTGCTGAATTTGAGGAAATGTGGAGCATGTAAAATATGACAGAACACCAGATTACAGCTGATATGCCTATTCGTAAAACAGTGAAAGCTGAAGAAAGTCTAGAAACTATAGACAGAAGTTTGACAATGATCCCTGGAACTGATATGATTGTTGGCACCTAGAACAGAATGTGATGACGGACAGGAGGCAAAGGAAAGCATCATAGCTGCCCAAGAGCCACCAAAAGAGACTGGACAGCATTTATAATGGAGAGAATGGGGCACTGTGCATATATTTGTCTAGTTAGTGGGCAGAGACAAGTCTAGCCACAATCTCAAATGTGTATGTTTAATTTCCAAATAGATGTGAATATGTTTTTCAACTTAGCTCTTATGTTTTATCAAACCAAGATTTACCAAAATCACTTGTTTTTTCTCTGAAAATTAAATTCTATTAGTCAATCCAACAGAGGAAGATGTAAAAATTAAGAATGTTCTTCACTTTTGAAAAGTGAGTGTTCTGATGAATAGCCTAAGAACCAAGACATCTAAGCCTTTATGGGTCAATACCTAGATGGTTCCTTCTAAACTTCAGGCCTTTACCCTGGTTGCCAAAGGGCTGGTGATCCAAGCCATGGAGCCCAGAAGTTGCTACATGCTTAGTGTTCCCACGGACATGGAATATTTTAGAAGATACCTCAGTATGAAGCCGAAGCTTTTATATAGTCATTGAAAGCAGCTCCAAACTGAGTGACTTCGCTAAGATAAAAAGTCTAGGGACTTCCCTGGTGGCGTAGTGATTAAGAATCTGCCTACCAATGCAGGGGACATGGGTTCGATCCCTGGTCTGGGAAGATCCCACATGCCGTGGAGCAGCTAAGCCTGTGTGCCACAACTACTGAAGCCCGGGCGCCTAGGACCCATGCTCCGCAACAAGAGAAGCCACCGCAATGAGAAGCCCGTGCACCACATCGAGGAGTAGCCCCCCGCTCTCTGCAACTAGAGGAAGCCCGTGTGCGGCAATGAAGACCCAACGCAGACAAAAATAAATAAATAAAAGAAAATAAAGAAGTCTACTTTGTTGAGCCTATACCTTTAATCTGTGATTTCTTTAGAAAACTGCAGAAAACCCCACGGCACAGTTTTCTGAAAAATTAGACAGCAAAATGGTTCTGTGAAACATTTCCTGAAGGGAAGATTGAATCTACTTTGCAAGGGAATCTTGGCGTGCGTTAGTCAGAATGCAAGCAATTTATAATTTGTTCAGTACTCAGTAAGTACCCAAAAAATTATCCTACAGTTCGTGTAACTAAAATGATAACGGAAAGCAAGTCATTTGTTTCCAGGTAAATATTATTTTTATTACTTGTATAGCTCTTCCTGCCACTCATCCCCATTCTATAGGAGTTGTGCCATAATTTAAATGTTTGGCCTTTATCCCATAATTTAAATGTTTGGCTGGTACTTGGAGGTTGCGGTACAGTGGGACGTTGTTGGCTTGTGACCAGATCCTTCCTCTTCAAGGGCAGTGGTTTGCAAACAGCTCTTTTAGCAGCAAAATCTGCCAAATCTTAAGGGGTAACAAATGAAAGAGGAGCTTCTCCGATGGAGGCAGAGGAGGGCAAAACCGAGAGAATGGAAGGGTGGCCCGGGGATTCCTGGTGACCCTTCATCCCACTCCTTCCTGCTCCCAATGTGCTCTGAGATCTGAGTTGCCTTAGCTCAGAAATATCTCATGAGCAGCAGGTTATATTTATTCATCAAGGCTCAGTCAGGAAAACAGAAGCCATTTTAGGGATTTCAAGCAAGAGGGAATTGAATACAAGGAATTGGATGTTTTAAAAATTGCTAAAAGGGCTTAGAAAATAGTTGGAAGGAAGCAAAGAGCAAGGAAAACGAGCGGCTGGCTTGCCGGGAAATGAAGAAATACAGGAACTGCGCCAGTGGTTTCACCCGCCTGCAGTCAGGAAGCAGCTGTTGCCGAAGCTCTCTTGGAAGCTGCCGCAAGCCTCTTACTGGCCATCTGCTTGAGCATCTTTCTCCCACTGCAAGAGGAGAATGATGCCCTGCCTTTCTTTTCGCCTTCCACATCTTTCGGGAGTGCCTCTCACTGGCAGAATCTAAACTCCAAACCCTACGGGCAAGAAGGTGGAAAATGTCATTCCTTTGCTTCCAGGAAAGGGGCTGGGGATGATGCCAAGATGACAGCAGACAAGGGCACAGTGTATTTGCCCATCTCACTTTCTACAGTAAATTTAATCTAGGGTGATATCAAAGGGAACATAGTCCCAAGAAAGCAAATAAAATAACAAGTCTCCTATGGTGGTAAATATAGAAACCATCTTTCCAAAATAAGCCCGATTCAGCTGTTTTAGCCTTAATGGAAGACCTGACTTGTCAGTGTCTTTATGTGCGTGTTGAAATAATTTATAACGCAATTTCAGTCTCTTCAAGTGAAATCGCAATATCTATCATTTCAGGTCAAAATTTCAGCGTCTATATGGATTCATCATCATTACTCCCTTACCTCTACCACATGGACACATACTCGTGTATTTCTTCTCTCTCCTCATCGTGCCTTTGGCAGGAGGGAAAATAAACTGTGACCATGAAATAAATGCTAATTCAAAATATAAATATAAATATTACCTTTCCGGCCCTATGTGAGTAAGGAAGACCTGATCTCTCAAAAACACAATTTCAAAGCTTTTTTGAATATCCTTCTGAACTCCTAAGATAACACCCCAGTTCACTTTGCTAAAGAAGCAAGTACTGGGGACATCCTTTTCTTGAAAAGAGAGATCCTTGTCATTCCTCCCTCAAAATAAGGTGAGAAAGACTACTTGCTCTCCTCCCAAGCTGCTTTTGAGTGTCGTTCCTTGCTTTCCCACCAAACTGCCACCTCCTCATGCCTGCCTGAAATGCCCTCTTTTACTGGATTTGCAGCCCTGAAGAAAATCATTCTCCCCTTGTTGTGGATGAAAAGAGCAAATTTAAGCCTGCCACCCTGAATCCTTTTTTTCCTCCTGCATGTCTCCACTGATTTGAACCTTGAGAGAATTCTGTAGTGTTCTCAGACCTTTGCAGTTCCTTATTTTAAGGTCAAAATGTCATGAGTTTATACAGTTTGAATGTCTTAATATCTCAACATGTCATTTCCTTTCTGTCCGTTAGCCACAGGAACAACTAAGCCCACAGCTGTCTGGTTTTTTGCAAGGTGTTTTGATGAGTAAGGAGATGAGTCTAGGAGTTTCACTCTTCCAGAGTTCCCACTAGGAGATCCAACAATAATAGCATAGATTTACTGAGCCCTTACTACGTACTAAACATTGTTCTGAAAGCTTTATGTGTTTTATATCATTGAATCCTTACACAGACCTTTGGAGGTTGAAACGATAACTGCTCCAATTCAGAGTTTTCACAGTTTGCCCAAGGTTATTCAGTTGAGTTGAGTCAAGTGGTTGAGTCAGAATTTAACCACTACTTTCTGAACCTAAACATAGGTAGTTAACCCCAAAGAAATGTTGTGGTAGGTAGAAAAATCAGGTTCATAATTAATATGAGAACCACTCTTTTACTTCAGGAAATAAAATTATCTAGATTTCAGGCAATATCCTGAAATTATATAATCACCTGATAGATAAATGATTGCTTCTCTATGTAGCTTACCTTTAACTGGCATAAAAACAGATTATTAATCTTTTGGTTTTTAGAAAGTTGATTCTGGAAGCATCTCTGTGAACTGTTAATTATCCTAGGGATTGTATGGCAAGACCAGAATGGATGTGTGAACAGTATTCATGTGTTACTAATGTATAAAGACAGAAATATGGCTGTATATTATGAACCTTCACAAGGCATTAGTCAATAGGTGTGTGGCACCCATTCATCAGTTTAGCCCGCACAGGGTATATCTGACCCAAGAGAAATTAAAGGGGAGCTACTTAACTGTTATTTTTACTGCATCCTGGAGAATTGGCCACGCTTGTTCTCACTGAGTAGAAATTCTCTTAGCAAGATTTATATCTGCAAACCCTGCACTGTGTGTTAGCAAGTTAATTCTCTCCATATTTCTTACTTCCAGCCTGCTTCAAAGGGAGCTGTCACCAACTACACAGCTAGTCTCGGTGATCGTCTGTATGCTTGGTGGCCGGGTCAACTCTGTCTTGCAGTTAAGTCCGTTGTCTGTGTTGTCCACATAGCAATAGGATCAGAGTGACCAGTGCTTCTAGAATTCTGCCTATTTTTCTCTGCAGTAATAGTAGCTCATCAGGTTTTGCCATTAAATGCATAAAGCTAGTATAATCGTTCCTTTACCTGAAGCTATAGATAAAGGAGAAGAATACTGGGTTTTTGTCATTTTTTTCATTCAACACATCGTTATTGAATATGTAATAGTAGTAGTAATAGTAATTGCCATATATTAAGCCCTTGTGTGCCGGACGCTATTCTAACTGTTTATATATTTTCTCATTTAATATCCAGAATCCCATGAGGTAGGTATGAGGATTCTCCTTTTACAAGTGGAGAATCTGTGATGGAGAAGTTCACCCAAATGGTATATGAGAAAGTCAGAATTTGAACTCAGGTCTGTCTCCAGAGGGTACCACCTTGTTCATTGAACTTGATACTTGACTACTGGTTGCAGAAACTGCTTTATATGCTGGGGCTACAAAGATAAAAGTGAGGTTGTACTTGCTGTCAGTCAAGAAGGTAATGTTTATTTCTCAACTTGGCCCAGATTTATGAATGATACAGCTGCCTGAGCAGGAAACTCATGAAAAAAGGCAAAGAAAAAATTAAAATGAAGAGAGATGACATATAGGATTTTCATTTTAACTCCTTTAGTTCTATCTTTATTTGTGGCACTTTTTTGCTGTCATATTGGGTTACATGCTTTCTTTCCATTTGGTTCAGTTTTACCATTTGTAAATGGGCCTAATGTTTCTAATTTACCTAGTGAATAAGCCATCCCCTTATTCTCTTTGGAAGTTTTACAAGTGCAAAGCTGGAAGGATCCTGTTTGAACACATGCATAAATGTTATCACTTTGCTGTATAATATTTTTGCCTCTAAAATTCTCTTAAAACTTAAATCTGTGTCATTTTTTCACCAAAATATCTGGTTAAGTATTTATTAACATTTTAAGATGCTCTTTGATCCAGGGTTTTACAGGAATACAAAAGGCTTACAAAGTCCATGGAAATCTAAGATAGCTCTACAATAGTGTCTTTCAACAGAAGGACAGGAGCTATTCATTAACGTTTCCCCCCATTTCTCTTTCATATCTGGCAGGACCTGAATTGGCCATACCACACACCTTTTTAGTAGACGATTAGGTTTTTACCAAGCCTCAGGGACGATTATTTGGAATAAAAGAAAAATCCATCTTAATGTTTCCCCCCAGGACTGAAAGAGACTGAGGTCTGTCATTCCCAAGGTGTAAAAACCATGTGTGTGCTGTTTGCACTGCATGGAGATAGGAGTCTAATGCTAAATGTAATGGAGGTCCAGGGCCTGCTCAAGCTTGTGACCATCAAGCACTGTTTCGTGAGTAACTGGATGTGAGTTTCCCACTATGGAACTCTGCGGTGTGTAGGATAAACTGTTGGCTCAGAATTGGCCTCTCTCCTGTGGTAGCCTAAGGAAACAGCTATCCTTTTTTACCTTGGTTCTTATTTTTGATTTGTTCTTCACAATGGGCCTTACACAAATCTCCTTTGCTTTCCCTATATAGGTCAGTATTTGGCATAATTCTGCAGTTTCAAACACTCATAGGCTTTCTGGAGCTTCAGTTTCTTACCCTGAAATAGAATAATGTCACAGGCTACTAAACTATTTGGAAAACATAGGTTAGCAGCATTGTGAAGATATAATGGGAAAAAAATTTATGAAATTCTTTGGTTTGTTCTTAACTTGAAGATTAAATTCAGTAGGCATTATTGCTGATTATATATATATATAAAGAAGAGCTATAGACTATGAGAGACGCTAGGAAGAATAAGTTATTGCCTTTGTTGTCTTGGATCTCACAATCTACCAGGGATTCTGTAGGCAAATAACAGTGCAAGGTGAAAGTGGTGAGGCCAGAAGAGGGGGGCAGAGAGTTACTAGAGTTCAGGGGACGGTCCCTAGCTTTGTGGCAGGTGCTGTGTTAGGGACCACTTTCCCCATTTGGTCCTCACAACAACTCTCCGAGTTGTAGAGATGAGGAAAACGAAGCTTGGGGTTGTTAAGAAATGTGTTCTAGAGGTGATTAAAAAGTGGAAGAATAAATTTTACTCCTTTGGGAAACAATAGAAAAGAGTATGTTTTCACAGAGATGAAAATTACTCTTAAGCATCATCCATAAAATTAAGTGCAAGTTATTTTTTTTAATTGAAGTATAGTTGATTTACAATGTTGTGTTAGTTTCTGGTGTACAGCAAAGTGATTCATATATATATATATATATATATATATATATATATATATATATATATATATATATATATATATTCTTTTTCAGATTCTTTTCCATTATAGGTTATTACAAGATATTGACTATAGTTCCCTGTGCTATACAGGAGAACCTTGTTGTTTACCTATTTTATATATAATAGTGTGTATCTGTTAATCCCAAACTCCTAATTTATCCCTCCCCCCTTTCCCCTTTGGTAACCATAAGTTTAAGTGTCTGTGAGTCTATTTCTGTTTTGTAAATAACTTCATTTGTATCATTTTTTTAGATCCCACATATAAGTCATATCATATGGTATTTGTCTTTGTCTATCTGACTTACTTCACTTAGTATGATAATCTCTAGGTCCATCCATGTTGCTGCAAATGGCAAAAGTGCAATTTCTTTGTAAAAGCTGGTCTTCGGGTTCTTTTGGTGTAGGTTTTGTTTTGTTTTTGTTTTTGCCTTATAATAATACATTCCCAAATAAATGTTATTGAACATCTGGGACATTGGGCTGGGCACTGAGTGGGACAGGCATATTTTTTCAGCCCCAAAGAGTTACTATCTGTAGTTAGGAGACTATAGGACATTTCAGAGGAGAGAGAGGGGAGTGATAGGGAGAGGTTCCAAAGAACACTAAGAATTTATATTGCTCATCGTCTTATGATTAATAGTGGGAAAAGATGTAACATGTTTACATGTTACAGTTTTTAAAAATCTCTTTTATTTGGCCTTCTTCCTCTATAAGGATGGACAAAAAAGAGCTCCCTTCCAGAAGCAGCAGTGAAAAGGCTTAGCATTCTTGATGCATGGCTATGAGATACAAAAGGATTCGTTGGTTGGGTGTGATGTTTCATAGAGCAGGCTGTATTTCCAGAGCTGGTTATACACATGTGTATGCATGTACATACAGGTCCTAATCTGAATAATGCACAATATGTCCCCATACTTTATAATCATAATTTTATAGATCAAGGAGCAATTTGAGTCAGCATTTTGGTTTTCAAAATCAATTGACTTTGCTAGTTTAAACCCAAAATTTCGAAAGTAATCGGGACTGAAAAGAGGTAGTTACTGTTTGGGGACAGAAGAACCATTACTTCTGAAATAGGAAGCAAAATGGAGAGAACCTACCAAACATGTTTCTTAGATAAGGCCCATACTTATGTACAGATAACTTAAAGCTAGGTTCTAAATTGTTAGAGAGTGGGAAAGAGTGACTATATGACTTGATAATAGGGGCTAAAGCTAGGACTGTTGGCAAAGAGTAGCTAGGTGTTAAAAATGTGTTTCAGGAAAGAGAAAGTGTGATCAGAAGAGTCACCATGAAATTTTAGCTCGGAGTAATTGGCTTAGTTAAGGAGGAAGAACATCTCTATCATAAGAAAATTCAAATTAGATGCTAATAAGACAGTAGATACTTTAGCATGTGAAGATCACCTATCCATACCAGAAGCCAGTAGGTTTCATAGATAAATAATTTATTTAAGAATACTTACAGTGCTCGCTTCAACAGCACATATACTAAAATTGGAATGATACAGAGAAGATTAGCATGGCCCCTGTGCAAAGATGATGCACAAATTCATGAAGCGTTCCATATTTTTAAGCAAAAAAAAACAAAAAAGAATACTTATAAGTGCCTACTGCGTACAAAGCACTGGAGTGGAGGAAGGTTAGCATACATATGCTGCAAATAATTTAAGGGAATGAGTAAAAAGTAGGGATAGTGGTGCAGAGAAGTTAAGAAGGCTAAGGATAGAGCTAGCTGGCATTAGAGTTCCAACTTGGAACTGTGGTATTATAGTGTAGGACACTTTTAAATCCTACCCTAGTGTTGGACTCGATAGTAGCCTATCCCACAGGTATTTAAGGAGAAAAACGAGGTTAGATGGGGGTCTCCTGTCACAGCCCCCATTGACTCTGTAAACCCCAGGAGTTCTTAGTGTCACAGGCTAATCAGCATCCTTAATTTTATTTTTTTATAATGTGTGCCAGATTACAGCATCAAAGGATCTCAAAATTATTTCCAAAATCTAATAATACATTGCTCTAGGAGTTAGGAAGGTCCTATTACCACAATTTTCTAAACAGGAAAACTGAAGATTGAAAACTAAATAATTTTATCCCAGGTTCAAGCAGAGATCATTATGTGGTATCTGTACAAATAGGAAGAGGAGTCAGAAATTACAATTATACCAAAATTTGATCTTCTAAACTGTTTTCCAGTGAGAAAATCTCATGAGATCATTCTTCATTGTCTTTTCTCATCTTCTAAAAAGTTTGAATTCACAAAGTTAACCTTACTTTTCCTGCTATGACCATTTTCCCCTTTTCAATTTATCACTTTCATGACAGCTGATAGTAGTGTAAGCTAATATTGCAACAATTTTAGATAATATTGCAGATGCACAAGGACATCCTCCTATGATAAAGAAGTCACAGTAAGTTGCCATTGAAAGTGTGGCAGCTGCATCCTTGAAAACAGATGCTCTTCTGGGTCTGAATGAGTTCAATTTTGACTAATTTTAAGACCTAAACAGATTTCAGTCTGGTTAATATTAGGATGTGGAACCACTTGAGACATCCTAATGTCCTAGGCTGATTGCTTCTCTGTGACAGTTAGTATATGGCTTTCCTTGAGAGATGCTGAGTATTCGATATGCCAGGGATTTTATTTCAATAGAAGAGAGAGACCCCCAAGTCTTGGTTTCAGGAAGGTGGACTCATGAAATCAAGGTGACTTCTAAAGACAATACAATTTATAGAAAAAGTACTTAGGCTGTAGGGATTGGCCAGAATTGTCTTAAATTGTACTTCTGCAAGATTCCTAGGCAGCCCAGGAAACCAGCTGTAATAAATTACTTCCCTATCCCTACTCTGTCCCTAGGATATACTCAAGAAACTAAAGTGAAAGTTATAGTTGTAAATGGCAAGTCATTTCTTCTCCTGCCTGATCTTTATCAATCTGTTATTATATGAATTATTTGTCATGTTATATTGGTCAATTAAATCATTTGTTCTGTTTAAAAAGGCCTTGATCAAACTCCTGTAATGCCTCCTGTTATTCTGCTGGCCCTGAAAATGTGTGTGTGTGTGTGTGTGTGTGTGTGTATGTGTATAAAATCCCTTACTTGAAGGAGTTAATCATCTGATAGGGATACATACTGATAAACAGATAATATCAATGGAATATGATAACTAATAGAACTGTGTGAAAAACACAACCAGAGGAACAAGTGACCCTGCCTGGAGAATCGGGAAAGACTTTCTGAGCCAGAAAGCATGAATAGTTCAGAAAGAGGAATAAGAGCCATCAAAGGTATAGAATCCTAAAACACCATAATATGTTTAGGGAATTTGCTTTAAAAGGGTGGCAGGTCAAAGCGCCCAGAGTTGCAGAAGAGAGAAGTTGGAGAGGAAGGAGAAAGTGATGAAAGATGGAGAAAAACTGAAGTGTTGGGCAGAAACCCAAAATCATGGAACGCCTTGCTAAGGAGGTTCATGATATAAGCAATGGGAAACATTGATACTGTTTTTACAAGTAATTGACATAGTCAGATTTTGTGTCTTAGATAAATAACTGTTTAACGTATATTTAATTAGCTAAATATGGAAGATTGAAGTAAGGTAGGGGCCAGGCATTGAGGCAAAGACGTCAGTTAGGAGACTATTGCAGTAGTCCATGGAAGAGATGAGGGGTCCACCAAGAAAGTGAGCAGATATAGAAATGACAAAATATATTAAGAAAACATTTAGGAAATAAAGTTGGCAGAAATTATTCCTTGCTGAGGGGAGTGAGAGAGGAGATTACTCTCAGTATTTGCAGCTGAGATTTCCTAGATTTATATACCACCAACAGAAAGAGAATTCAGGATAAAGAGCAGATGCTAAAGATAGACTTTAGTTTTGAACACATTGCATTTGAGAGGCCTGCAGGATGTACAGTAAAGATAGCTTGCAGACGGTTGACTGAATGTAGTTTAGGAGTCAACAATTCCAAGATAACAGCAAAAACCATGAAAATTGGTGAGCTCACTCAGAGAGAGCATATAGAATGACAAGCAAGGGAGACCAATGGAGAAAAAAATCCCTGGGAACCCCAGCATTTATGGGTGCGCTAAAGGAAGAGGATCCAGTGAAGGAAATTATTAAAACAATGGCAGAGGGCTTCCCTGGTGGCGCAGTGGTTGAGAGTCCGCCTGCCGATGCAGGGGATGCGGGTTCGTGCCCCAGTCAGGGAAGATCCCACATGCCGCGGAGTGGCTGGGCCTGTGAGCCATGGCCGCTGAGCCTGTGCTTCCGGAGCCTGTGCTCCGCAACAGGAGAGGCCACAACAGTGAGAGGCCCACATACCGCAAAAAAAAAAAACACACACACAACGGCAGAGAGATGAAAGGACACCCAGAGAAGTTTGGTGCCCTACAAGCCAAAAGAAAATAGAATCTCAAGAAGGAAATGGGCAGTCCTGTGAAATGTAGCAGAGAGCCTTTCTGAGGGTAGGATGGAGGGTAGGATTGAAAAGTGCCCAATGGATTTGGCAGTTAGGATACCATTGGTGACTATTATCAGAATAATTATCTAATAAACAGGTGAAAGCAGAAATCAGATTATGGCACATGAAAGAATTAATGGAAGGCAAGACTATGGAGAAAGCAAATGCTGACAGTCCTTTTGAAGTCTTAATAAGAACCTGAGGGACTTCCTTAGTGGCACAGTGGTTAAGAATCTGCCTGCCGATGCACTGGACACGGATTCAAGCCCTGGTCCGGGAAGATTCCACATGCCATGGAGCAGTTAAGCCTGTGTGCCACAACTACTGAAGCGCACGCTCTAGAGCCCGTGAGCCACAACTACTGAGCCCACAAGCCACAACTACTGAAGCCCGCGCGCCTAGAGCCCGTGCTCCACAACAAGAGAAGCCACCACAGTGAGAAGCCCGCACACCGCAACC
This sequence comes from Mesoplodon bidens, assembly GCF_964165515.1. Classification (NCBI taxonomy): domain Eukaryota; kingdom Metazoa; phylum Chordata; class Mammalia; order Artiodactyla; family Ziphiidae; genus Mesoplodon; species Mesoplodon bidens. The sequence goes on from NC_138166.1 coordinate 88,140,214, forward strand.
AAGAGTAGCCCCCGCTCACCGCAACTAAAGAAAAGCCCATGCACAGCAACAAAGACCCAATGCAGCCAAAAATAAATAAATAAATAAAATATTTTTTTAGAAAAATCTGAAGTGCTCAAGAGAGGAGTTAAGAGAGTGGGAAGGACAAAGGGCCTGGGGAGCACAGCATGAATTTGGGAAAGTTGCTGAGGAAGAGAAAGGAACTAACCAAGTCCTAGTGAAGGATTGACAGGTGGTAGTGAAGGCTTTTTGGGGATTAAAATCCAGAAAATGTTAGTGGCAACAGTCTGTACTTTGTTCTGTTTTCCTGTCAAAAGATGAGTCGCAGAATTAGCCCAGGATTAGATCAGGTTGCCACAGAAGAATCTACCTAGAGGGTCATTGGCCAGACAGTGGCCTAGGGCCACCTCCAGCCACAAGCAAGGCCGGGGGTGCAGACATTTAGCTTCTCATAGTCTACCGTGGAGTGAACAAGAGAGAATTGGCCATATCTGTTGGTTCACCTAACAAGCAGTGTCTGCCCCAGAGACCAAGGTTCAGCATCCTCATATAAACCAACCAATTTAGCACAGAAAGCCACAGTCACATGGCTACAAATAGTTAGGCGTCTCAAAGATGCATGCTTTTATGCAGTGGTTGTAAGAGGAACAAGGATACTTTGAATGATCTGATGTGCCCCATCCCCAGTATTAGAAAAACAGCTCAAAGTGCATATCTTAATAAAATAATCAAGTACTAATATTGTTAAAACCTAATGTATGTGGGCTCCACCAATGTGAAGAGCAATCCCTGAGATAAATATACAGCCACGAACCTCTGAAAGAGTGTGTGTGTATGCGTGTGGGTGTCCAGTAACCTCCTATCTTGACTATAATCTTCCAAGCAGATTCTCTCAGCATTGCTTTTTGTAGATTTCCATTTGACATTTGAGAGCTAGGTAATTGTTTTGTGTTGGCTTTGCCATGCTCAGCACTTCTTTTCTCAGTATATTCCTTCTTGTTAAGAAAACTTCATAAATTTCAGTGAGCCCTGAGGAATTCTCAGACCAGATTTTCAGTGGAGCCCTGGGCATCAGTTTTCATGTACTTTACTAAAATGTTATTTTTGCTGTAGATTACAGTCAAGCTAAAAGTACAGCATGCTGCTATTCTAAACTACTTCTACCTCACCTCTACCTTGCAAGTTTTATGTAGACTGCTTTCCTGGCTAGTAACTTACTCGGATTCTTTTTTTTTTTTTTAATTTGCAGAGTTTGGCCAGTCAGCTGCTACACATGATGAAATTACGTATTTCTATAAGAAGAAAGGAAATGTTTTTTAACTAGGTGAAATTTGTCCAAAATGCCTTTGGTAGGTTGTGAGATTACTATAGCCTTAGACCTTGGACCTGAGCCCAGTTTCCTTAGGGTCTGATTTCTTCCTTTTTATTTATTTATTTAAATTTATTTATTTTACTTATTTATTTTTGGCTGCACTGGGTCTTCGTTGCTGTGTGTGGGCTTTCTCTAGTTGCGGAGAGCGGGGGCTACTCTTCGTTGCGGTGCGTGGGCCTCTCATCGCGGTGGCTTCTCTTGTTGCAGAGCATGGGCTCTAACGCGCAGGCTCAGTAGTTGTGGCGCATAGGCTTAGTTGCTCCGCGGCATGTGGGATCTTCCTAGACCAGGGCTTGAACCCATGTCCCCTGCACTGGCAGGCAGATTCTTAACCACTGCGCCACCAGTGAAGCCCCTTTCCCTTTTTTTATTGATATATACGTTGCTCTTCATGGCACAGGTAGTGTCACACAACAGAGGAATCAAAAGCGCTAAAATGCCTTGAAATATTAGACTAGTGTTACTTATAGTTGCTTTCATCCAGTCTGCCAGAAGAAAACATTATGAAGGCAGTAATCTCACCTTGCAGTCAAACAACTTAAATAATGATAGCATTAGAAGGAAAGCAGTGTCTACATCCAGTCCTGCAGACCGAGTTAGTGAACATCTTGGACGATGCCAAGGCTGGTAATAAGTTTAAATCTCCATCGCTATATTTCCTTCCTCCTACAAAATTCTTTTTTTGTGTGTGTTTGCCATGATATTTTAATTTATTGAAGTCTGTTTCCACTGAGGAGAACTTAACCTTTTAATTCTTGACAGTCTCTCCAGGCTCGTCTCTGTGCTTGGCTGAGTCTAGGAATAGATGCAGCTCTGAAAGCCCACAACTGCAGATATGCGTTCCACTACATATGTTGACTCCCTGCTCTGTAAGGTGGACACCTCCCAAGTTAGCCAGTAGTGCCTCACCAAATCCCATGTCCCCTAAGTCCAGGGAGCCCTTCATCCAAATGACACTGCATCCTCTGAGAAGGAGAAGAATTTTCACATGGAAAAGCAAAAGATACTAATAAATGGAAATTGAACCTCAAGGTGAATGGAATTATCTTTTAAGTACCTTGTTGCTATAATTAAGCTTAGGACTCTTAACCTGGACAAATCACTTGCTAAAGAATAACTAGTACTTGTGTTTATTATTTATATTAATATTCAGTGAGTTTTATGTGCTATTGTCCAAAGTATTTTATCTACATTAACCCATTCAATACTCCCAACAGCTGTAACTTATTCAGTGTTCCCAACAACCTTCTGAAGGTATGTTATCTCCATTTTACAGAAGAAACTGAGGCGGAAAGAATTTGTCATTAGCTCTTGGTCACAATAATAAGTAAACAGTGGAGACGGGACTCAAGGCCAGCCTTTGAGGCTCTAGAGAACTCAAAGAACTTTTGAATTAAATTGCCAAATTATTGTTGATGATCTTTGAGAAATTATGGGGAACTGTATACACAGCAGAAGTCTAGACATAAGGAAATGTAGTTCACATTTTTGCTATTTAGTATTTTCCTGTAGAAAATGGCCAAATGCTGTTAAATATTTTATCAATTACTTGCAAGAGATAGAGAAGGTAGGTTTATCAAATTTTCCAAAAAGACCTTTTTAGGGCTTTTAGCCAATTGTAAGTAAGCTCTGTTTGAGTTAAGGAGAATGCAGCACATCCTGTTCCCTCGCCCCACACCACCCCAGGAGATTCTAGGCTTACACGCAAGGAACACGGCTTCTAGAACAAGGGAATTGATCACTCTTTCTAGACAGGTCAGGCCACTCTGTGGTATTTATTATGTTTGGTCCTAAGTCCCACATTTCAAGGGAAATATAGAACAATTGGAATTTTTTTCAGTGCATTATGAGAATTATAAAATGACTCAGTTGGATTATTTGGAGAATAGTTGAAAGTCTGGGGACATTTAGCCCAAAAAGGAGAAGACTTCAGGGAAGCCAAAAGAGATATCTTTAGTACTAGAAGTACTGACACAAGTAAGAGTGATTGTTAAGTTGGCAGATCCAGGGCCAATGATTAGAAGTCAATGACAACAGACATGGCTTGATGTAAGATGGTCATATCTTTCTTAGATGGAATAGGCGGCCGCAAGAGGAGTTGAGTTTCCTTTCACAAACATTTGTGTGGGTGTGCAACCAGAAGCTGAACAGCCACTTGAAGATGTACAAATAACACAAGCATAGACCACATGGTTGGGCTAGATTACTAAGTTCACTTCCAACTCTGAGTTCCTGTTTCTGTCATTCTGTGAATTGATGCAAGACAATCAGCTGGGCTTTTATGTTTAATCAAGTACCGAAATAGTCTGTCATGTCTCAGATGTCTGATGCTGCCAACACTAGCCTTAGCCAAATTGATAAAAACAACATGATGAACAACAAAATCATATGTCATTTCAAAAAATATCTGTAGGCATCTAATGAAATGATTGGTGTTTTGTCCTCACCCCTTCTTTCAGATCTGTCTCCTGCTCAAGATAACCACGTGAACGTGGATCTCCCACCAGTGTCAGAGCAGATCGTGCAGACTCTGAGCGAACTTGCAAAATCTTTCCAGGATATGGCTGACCGCTGCTTGCTGGTCCTACACCTGGAAGTCAGGTATGACACAGCCAAGCACAAGACTATGATTTAATTGCACTGTGAGTCAAAAATCACTCGCTTATGTCTGGAGAGTATCACTATCATTTTTGGTTCGTATTATAGATGTCCTTTTTTTACACTGAAAATGATTTTTAGTGTTAGTCACTGTTAAAGTTTTTAAGCACATGGTGTATTGTGAATATGGTGGTTTGGAGTTTGCATGGCCTATGACATCAGAATGATCTAGATTGGAATGTCTAGACCAGATGGCTAGGCCATCTTAAGTCAGTTAATTAACTTTACTAACTCAGTTTCCTCCTCTTAAAAATAGGAACAGTAATTTCTATCTTAGAGATTTTATAAATGAAATGATAAGTAATATGTACAACGCCTGCCACAGAGTAAGTGCTCAAAATATGGTAGCTTTTCGACTATGATGACTTTATTGCCATTGATATTTTTAGTAAGGTACTATGCTAATCTATACTAAGAAGGGAGTATACAGATGCCAGAACCATGATCCCTTTCTTTAAGAACCTAAAACCGAGACTTCTCCGGTGGCGCAGTAGATAAGACTCCACGCTCCCAATGCAGGGGGCCCAAGTTTGATCCCTGGTCAGGGAACTAGATCCCATATTCATGCTACTACTAAGAGTTCACACGTCACAACTAAGAAGCTGGCAAGCCACAGCTAAGGAGCTCTGGAGCTGCAACTAAGGAGCCCACCTGCCGCAACTAGGACCCTGTGCAACCAAATAAAGAAATAAATATTTTTAAAAAAAGAACCTAAAACCCAATTGAAGACATTAAGTTCAATCATAATTCAAGAAGTTTCCAAGATATGATATTCTTGGACTCTTGCTTCTTCCCCTGAAGTGTAGAATATTCTGATTAGCTTTGGTAGACTCTATTATCACACCTCTGGAAATGGTAGGAAGAAAAGACTAGAAAGTCGCCAATCATTTATTTATTCATTCAATAAATATTTATTGCGTGCCATCTTTGTTCCAGACAGTGGTCTAAGAATTGGGAGACAACAATGACAAAAACACTCAAGGTCCCTACTTTCATAGAGCTACATTCTAATTGGGGTGAACAGCCAGTGAGTAAATAAAAAGGGAAATTTCAGCTTAGTATAACTAAAAAAATAAAATAGCAGAATGGAATTAAACCACGCTATCAAATAGAAATATAAAGGGAGCTACGCATGTGAACCACATAAATAATTTAAATATTCTAATGGTTCCATTTGAAAATATAGAAACACGTAAATCATAATATATTTTATCCAACTCAGTATATCCAAAATATTATCATTTCAACGTGGAATTAACATAAAAATTATTGATCTATTTTGCATTTTTTTGTCCTAAGCCTTTGAAATCTACTGCATCTTTTACGCCACAGCCCGTCAAAATTTGGATTAGTCACATTACAAGTGTTCAATGGCCACTTGTAGCTATTGTTATACTGGACAGTGCAGAGAATGGCTAGGGTTGACGAGAAAGGGGGATCTGGTATTTTGTTTCATAGATAAAATGGTCAGGGAAGTTGTGACAAGGTACCAAGAAGGAGCCATCTGTCCAATGACCTAGTGGAAAAGAATTTCAGGCAGGGGGGGCACTCACGAGGTCCTGAGACAAAACCAAACTGGCAGATTTGAGGAACAGAGAGGAATCCAGTATGACTGTAGCCCAGTGAATAAGGAGGTGGGGAGGTGTGGAAGGAAAGGTAAAGAGGCGGGCTGGAGCCTGATCACGTGGGGTCATGGATCCCGACTCATTATAGGGTCTTACAGACCACGTGAAGAGTTCAGATTGTTTTATTTTTTTTATTGAAGTGTAGTTGATTTACAGTGTTGTGCCATTCTCTGCTGTACAGCATGAGTTCATATTTTATTCTAAGTGCATCAAGAAGCTATTAGAAGGTTTTAAGAAGGGGGAGATATTCATTCATGCATTCACTCATCCACATTTTTAAAAGATCACGCTGGCTGTTGTATGCAAAAAAGTTGCAGAGGGGTCAGTTAAGACCAGATATGAGCACCAGAATGACAGAGGTGAAGGCATGAGAAGTGTTGGATTTGGGACATGGTCTCAAGGTAGAGCTGATATATTGATAGATTGGATTGGGTGCAGGACTGGTGGCAGTGAGAGAAAGAAAGGACTCCAGGAAAACCACAGCTTTGGGGCCAGGACTCCAGGGAAACCACAGAGCAAAACTGTGTGGATGCCAAGACCATTGAGTGAGGTGAGAAAGACTGAGGGACTGAGAAAGGTTGGGGGAGGGGTAGAAATCAAGAATTCCATTTTGGTGATGTTTGGTTTGAGATGCTTATTAGACATCTGGGTACCAATGTCAAATAGACAGTTGGATATATAGTTTTGAAACATCAGGGTCAAAAAACCTCAGGATCAGAAAGTGTATAGTAATACATTTTCTTCTGTATTACTGTGAGACATTATTAAAGTTGATCGAGTATTGCCTTTTTGTTTCGAGTCTTTAGTAGATTTAGGTTTTAAAAATGTAATTAGGATTTTGGTGTGTATGTTTGGACTCCTGTTAGAACTTGGCTATCTTGCAGGTGCGCTCAGGCAAAGCTTACTTGATAATGTATTGTTGATGTCACTTCTTTTGTATGCGCTTGCTTTTTTCATTCTTCATTATCTTGTCCGGTGAGTTACTTCTGTATTGCTTGTGAAGACCTTTGAGTAGGGCAACTGAAGTAGCATGGTAGATTTCGAGTCTATTTTACTCAGCATTATTTCTGATCTTATTTCTTACATTCAGTTGTTGAGAAATAAAGACTTTTCCTCTATGATTTCTGATTTGTTTTATGATAAGTTTTAGATTTCTTTTCTATTTATTTACAAGCTGACAGTGAAATAAATCGGGTATTTTCTGTGAATAAGATAAACGCAATCGATGGGGGAAAAAAAACACCCAGTAACACTCTGATGCTTCTGTTACCTGGGTTGCATAGAAAAACAAGGGAACATCAAATTAATTACCATCACAGCTCCTGGAATTTATACCATTGGCTGTGTGGGTTCACGGTGTGTTCTTCATTTGGAATTATCAGCTTGTAGTGTAGTTAATTCCAAGTGGGATACTTTCAAGGCATCTTTGCCTTACTCAAAGGTCTTTGAGTAAGATCTTTTCAATCCTTGACCTCTATCCTGCCCTTTTTATTTTTGTACATATTGGCAGTACTGTTCTTAATAATGCTGAACATATTTTAGTCATTGTTTATTAACTTTACAAGAAACCATTCAATGCTGTAACACCTAATGCTATATCTCCTTCATCATTAGTTTAAAAACAGAAAAAGATCATTTTAAGAATAAATAACAAAAAAAAAGACTGAGTTTTAGAGTCCTGGATGCAGAATTATCTTTCCCTGACTTTAAGTGAAAACACTAAACATGCTTATTTTTTCCAAATTAAATTTCCTTATGTCTTCATTTAACATGGTTTCAACATTCAGGTTGCTTTCCTATGAATGTGCTCCAGATTGTCTTTGTTCCTGTTCAAGTATGGTACAAAAAACTAGACAGAACCCTCCATGTTCGGCTCAGATAGTGAATGTTGACACATTTTATTCATTCCTTGTCACAGTAACAAGCTTCTGTTTGTTTGTACAGTTGATGATAGAAAATGAATAAGGAAAATCTCAAATAAAACATTACTGTAGTTGTCCAAAGCTAGAATAGAGGAGATGGCTAAGTGCTCTGGGCACCCACGGTGGGTGACTGTGGAAGAAACCATTAGCACATAGAAGGCAGGAATCAGGTGTGCCTCCTTCACTGCTCTGGCTCCAGAACCTGGAACAGTCCTGCTGCATAATAAGCGCTCAGTGGCTCTCGAGAATTAGCTGGTTTGAAATCAAACCCAGATAAAGTAAGTGTGGGTTCCCCAAACAAAACCTGTTGCTCATTAAAAGAAAATGAATTGGTTTGGAGATCATTTTCACTTGGCAGTCCATGACATGTATTTAAGAGATACAAAGACTGCATGGCCAGCATCATCCTTGTCATCATCATCAGCTAAGGTTTGTTTTGTCCCCATCCCGCTGTAAAGGAGAATTAGAACTTAGGCCCTGTGGTCCAGGAGCTGGTACAATGAAGAAGTGGCTAGTTAGGCACTGTGTCTAGCACTTTTACCTGAGAAGCCACTATAATAAGAGAGCACAGATAGAATGGACAAAAAAAACTTAATGGGAATAAATTAATGGGGAAAGCTAGCAAGTCCAGAACAACTTCAAATGCCAAAAATTTGTCTTATTTCCTCAAATATTTTATATCCATAGCCCATCTTTTTCTTTAACATTGTTAAAGTTAAAACCAAAAAGGGTTCTCCCTACCTGTGTGTCTATCCACACATACTCTTTTTCCTCCTAATAAACACTTTATTTGTTTCACTAAAAAAAAAAAAAAAAAGAAAAGGGTTCTCAAATCCAGTAGGTTCTGTGTTGAAGGACCCATCCAAAGAGCATGTGACATTTTACCTGTGTCACTGTAGGTCACATTTAACCACTAAGCAGTGCTTTTTTACAGTTTGAATCATAAGGCATGTGACAACCCCAAGAGATGAAAGACATGGTGAGACCATTAAAAATTGTTGAGGTTTTTTTTTTCTATTTGAACTTTAGAAGAAGAAAATTAAGTTTCCATTTGAGTCTAAGATGCTAAGTATGTCACCTTTATCAGCTGATTTCTCTCACCATCAGGAGGGTTCTAAGTGGGTTGAACAGTAACTGCCTGTCGCTGTTGGTATCCTAAGTGTGCACTTTCTGAAAATCAACCATCCCGCTGTGTAATCAGCAATATTTGCAGAAAACCTTAATGCCAAAGTTGTGTTAAGGTCAGCAACAACATGAGAGAATTCAAAAGAAAAAGAAAAAAAAGTTTTTCTGAATTTGATATTTGCCAATGACTATTTTAATTTCTTTTCATCTCTAATCATTTTGGGAGAGGAAGATAATATCTTAAAACAGTTTTTATCTCTCCTCTCTGCCACTCATGTCAGGATCTCATAAGCACTCACCTCCAATTCATAGTAATTTCCTAAGTAGTCTCTACTTCTAATTTCTACCATTCTCCACCATTAATTCACCCTTTATACTGCGCAGAGTCATCTTGCAAAAGCTCATATCTGATTATATGATTTCACCTCTTAAAATCCTCTTAAGACTCCCTGTGACTTCTCACATAAAGTCCAGAGTCCTTAGACGGCCTCAAAGCTTATGATGACCTGGCCCCTGCCCATCTCCCCAAGCTCACCTCATGCCTCTGTCATGTGATCTGTATGTACTGAAAGGAACTTTTGGTCATTCCTTAAAACTGTCCTCCATTCACACCCTCATGCCTTTGTATTGATATATGGTCTTCCCATCGTCTGAGGTTGTAATGTCTATAATTTACTGTAAAAATACTTTAGCATTAATGGCTTGATTTTATTTTCAACTAAGAGTTACTTAGTTTAAATTTCAACCACAGTAGCAATCAGTTTCCCTAGGCTTGAATCCCACTCCAGGGTTGATCAACTTTCATTATATCAAAAATGTCACATTCTGGAGGGACTGCAACTGATGCCGTTACTGGTATCCTGATCAAAACCATATACTTTAATAATTAGTACATGAGTGTCAGAATGAGTTTTTATTGGCAAAATTAATCATTAGTTGATTAGCAACTGTTAAGGTGATCACCTATCATGAAAATGAACTAGTAGTCAAGATACTTGGATTCCCTTCCATGAGCAGGTTATAAAAATATAGCACATCCTTTGTAAAACTTAGCTTAAAATGGATCATAGCTCTAAAGGTAAAACCTCAAACTATAAAACTCCTAGAAGCAAATATAGGAAGAAATATTTGTAACTTTGTTTGGGCAAAGATTTCTTAAAGCTGACCCCCAGAGTACCACCCATAAAAGAAAAAACTGGTAAATTAAACTTCATCAAAATTTAAAACAAGGGCCTCCCTGGTGGCGCAGTGGTTGAGAGTCCGCCTGCCGATGCAGGGGATACGGGTTCGTGCCCCGGTCTGGGAGGATCCCATATGCCGCGGAGCGGCTGGGCCCGTGAGCCATGGCCGCTGGGCCTGTGCGTCTGGAGCCTGTGCTCCGCAACGGGAGAGGCCACAACAGTGAGAGGCCCGCGTACCGCAAAAAAAAAAAAAAAAAAAAAAAAATTTAAAACAATTCTTTGAAAGACATTGTTAAGATGAAAAGATGAGCCAAAGATTGGGAGAAAATGTTTACAAAATGCATGTCAACTTGTATCCAGCATATATAAAGAACTCTCAAAAGTCAATAATACGAAAACAAGTCAATAAAAAAATAAGGCAAATGATGTGAACACAAACATATATAGATGGCAGGACTTCCCTGGCAGTCTGGTGGGTTGGAACTTCGCCTTCCAATGCAGGGAGTGCAGGTTCGATCCCTGGTCAGGGAGCTGGGATCCCACATGCCCCTTGGCCAAAAAAACAAAGCATAAAACAGAAGCAGTATTGTAACAAGTTCAGTAAAGACTTTTTAAATGGTCCGAATCAAAAAAAAATTATTTAAAAAAAAGATGTATGGATGGCAAATAAACACATGAAAATATGTCCAGCATCATTAGTCACTAGGAAAATGCAAATTAAAACCCCAATGAGACACCACTATACATCTATTAGAATGACTTAAAAAAATTTTTTTAATTGATAAGCACTTGAGGACATTATCCTAAGAGAAATAAGCTAGACAAAGAAAGACAACTACTGCATGGTATCACTTATATGTGGAATCTTTTTTTTAAAAAAAATCACAGAAACAGAGTAGAAAAGTGGTGGCTGGAGAATGAGGGAAATAGGAAGTGGCTGGTAAAAGGGTACAAATTTCAGCTCTAAGATAAATAAGGTCTGAGGATCTAATGTAAACCAGAATGACTATAGTTGATAACACTGTATTGTATAATTGAAATTTGCTGAGAGAGTAGTACTTCATGTTCTTATTGTTATAAAACAGAAACTAACACACCATTGTAAAGCAATTATACTCCAATAAAGATGTTAAAAAAAAAAGGCTAAATATGTGAGGTGATGCGTGTGTTAATTAACTAGATGAAGGGAATCCTTTCACAGGGTGTACATATATCAAATTACCATGGCATACACTAAATATCTTATAATTTAATGTCAATTAGACCTCCATAAAGCTTAAATTAAAAAAAAAACTGACAGCAGTAAGTGCTTTTGAGGATGTGGGGCAACTGGAACTCTTGTACATTGGTAGTAGGAAAGCAAAATAGCACAGCTGCTTTGGAAAACAGTTTGGCAGTTTCTTATAAAATTAAACGTATATTTACCATATGATGCAGCAATCCCACTTGTAGATATTTACGCAAGAAAAAGGAAATTTTATATTTACACAAAAACCTATACACGAAGCAGCTTTATTCATAATCACCCCAAACTAGAAACAACCCAGATGTTAGCTGGTGAAGGGTTAAATGGTAGCACATCCATATGCAGGAGGCCACTCAGCAATAACAAGGAATGAACAGCAACATGGATAAATCTCAGATTGAAAGAAGCCAAACCCCAAAGGCTGCATGCTGTATGATTGCATTTATATGGCATTCTGGAAGAGACAGAACTGTGGGGACTGAAAATAGAGCTGTGGCTGCAAGAGCCTTGGGGTATAAGAAGGGGTTGACTTCAAGGGTGGCACAAGGGAATTCTGGAGGTGATGGTATTGTTCCATAATTTGATTATGCTGATGCTTATACAACTGGTTGCATTTGTCAAAACTCATAAAACTGTACACTAAAATGGGTGAATTTACTGTTTGTAAATTATCTGTCAATAAACCTGACTTAAAAAAAGAAAAATTATGGTTAAGCCTATAGTTGCATCATTAGGGATGATGCCCAAGGCTGTGGCTGTTTGTTTAGGAATATTTCTTGTTACCTGATGCCAACTCTAAGCATAACAGAATCCTAACTCTGAATTGTCATCATGTCTACTTCCAGTCAACCTTCCATGTCAAGATCAGACAGAGAACCTAAAACAATCACTAAGCTTACAGAACAACCTGTTTCAACTATGCCTGCCAATGGATGGTGCAAGGGTTTTGTATGTTTGTTTTTAATAAATACCTGTATGAATGGTAGAATTATTTGGCCTGAAACGTCTTTTATTACAGCTTAATACAGGGGTTATGGAGTAGCCAATCCTTACCCATCTCAGAGTTCCTTGGCAGTTAGTGATACCTACCAAAAAGAACCTAAGAGTTTTACATTATCAGACTGACTCGGGGCATTTCAACATAGGAATGTACTCCTTCCTCAAGCTCACTCAGATATGTCCGCTATGACAGGTTTCACCTCCTGTTCTGAACCTTTCCTCTGCAAACTTCCATGGCACCCTGGGTACACATGCTCCTGAGTGAGAAACTGTCATCTTTTGGTCATTTTTTTCTTGGTCATCCCCATTAGGCTGTGGAGTTTTTAATGGCACAAACTGTGTCTTGCATTCCCAGGGCCTAGCACAATTTCTAACACATGCATACGTGTTCAGTAAGTGTTTTGGTTAAGTAATAGATTAACAATAATAAATATAATATTGCCAGTCCCTGTGCTCTATACTCTTTCTATGTAGTAGCTCCTCGGAGCACCTTATGAGGTATGTGTTGTTATCATCCCCATTTTACAGATAAGGAAACTGAGGCCTAGAGAGAGAAAGTAACTGGCCTGAAGTCACATAGCTAGTAAATGGCAATTGAAACCAAAGTTTCAAAGATCTGTGACCTCTGCCTCTCATTTTCACTACAACAGTATCTGCTTGAAAGAGATAATGCTTTTCACTCTAGGCAAACAGTCTTGTCGTGGAAAGGATTTTAGAGCTCACCTACTCCACACCCCCAATGTATGGATTAAACAAGCGAGGATCACAGAAGCTGACTTGTTTGAGATCACTCACTTTTTCTATAGAATAACTTAGAAGGCTTTCTGGTGAAAAGGGGGAGGGATACATAAAAATGTACAGGGCCACTGCTGTCTTAAATTTTGGGGTGTTCTTCACAAGAAGATGGTTATTTGCATCAGAAAGGCTTATTCCTAACTGCTTTCCCCATCTCTCTCCCTTTCAGGGTTCACTGTTTCCACTATCTCATCCCTCTTGCGAAGGAGGGGAACTATGCCATTGTTGCTAATGTGGAAAGTATGGATTATGACCCTCTGGTGGTCAAGCTCAACAAAGACATCAGCGCCATTGAGGAAGCCATGAGTGCCAGCCTCCAGCAGCACAAGTTCCAGTATATATTTGAAGGTCAGACCCTGCCTCTGTCCCTGGGAGTTTGGGAGGAAGGAAAGGTGAAGGTTTTCCTGATTTTCCCTATTCCTGAAGTTCAGAACTTGTAGGAAAAGGTGGTTGATTTTTTGTTTGTTTTTCCTTTTGGATTAAAGCTGCAGTACCTAGCCTCTGCGTGTGTGTCTAGGTAGGCAACAACATGGCTTCCATCCGCTCCTTCTTCATAAGGAGATTTAATCCGAGATAAGGCAGATGGCAGCCAGGCTGCCCCCTTGACATGCTGCTCATGAGAGCTGGGTAAATGTGTGGAGTGGACCACAGATTAACTCAAGAGGAACTCATAAAGGAAAAAGAAACACACACACGCCATACAGAGACAACCCTGAAAGATCCCCTCATTGGCTAAAATTATCACTGGAAGGGGAAGTTTTCTCTCAGAGAATGAGTTGTTGTCTGAACAAAACAGAAACCTCTGATGAGCAGCAGTTTTAAGAAGGCTGCATCCATAAATGCCTTCAGGGTCAAGCAAGTAAGGAAGGGTGTGAAAGTCCTTTCCAAAGGCATTCGCCTTCAACATTTAAAAAAATGCACCGCCAGCCAAATCATTTTCATGATGAATCCCTCCAAAGGACCCCTCTTAGGATTTCAAATTATATCCCCTTTTTTTCTTGTTCTGCTTGGTTTATATGTGGATTTGGGGGCCAAAAGTATCTGTGGCATCTCACAGAACTGAGCCAGTGTTATTTAAAACAATTAAGAAGGTATTTAGTGCAAAGGATTGTGGCAGCCTAAAGATGGAAAGAGAGTGTCAACCCATGACCATGTCTTGCTTTATGAAATGGTTCTGTTCTAGCAAATGTGGACCCCTTGCCCCCTAAAAAAATTCTGTTTTCCCATTAAATTATAGTGATGGAGATCTATTCTGAAGGGGAGTATCCCTAAAAGACTTTAGCCAGAAAGTATGAAAAGGTTAGCTATTAGCCCCATGGCTCTGTGAATTGGAGACTGCAGCCATACTCTGTAGCTTGACGGTACAGGGCACATCTAAGAAATCACTTTCCTGACTACACAGAATTCCCCTCAGGCTCTTGACAGTGGCTCTTCCAAGCCCCACATATCAACATTCACATCCCAGAGGTTTCCTCATTTTGACCAGACATTTCTTAACATCTAATTCTGCTGGGCAGCAACATCTTCTTGAGAACAGGTATAATCCTCTGAGATTTTAACTATAAAAAAATCATAAATTTGAGGATTCCTGTTTAAAAAGCTAGCTATCCCTCTGTGATATCACTTTCTAAATTCAAAAGATATAACATTGAGTTTCCCAAGTTGGGGAGGTGGCAGTGGTCTCAGTCTTCTTGGTGTGTCAAGAAGGAGTATTTTATTTTATTATTTTTCTAAGGAGTATTTTAATCACAGATATTGTTTCGAATTCCTGATGTATAGTGATAATACAAAGCAGCCAACTTTTAATTGGTTTATTATTATAATTGCTTATACTTAATTGGTGTATACATTTATTTCTTTATTTATTATTCTCTACAAGCATTGCATTGCCTCATAGCCTACACGTAGGGCAGACCACACTAAAGCACTGCAGAACAAAATTCTGCGTGAAGTTATGGGCTCAGGAGAATCACAGCAAAATAACCTACAGAGATTGTTCACATAAACTGTCTTGCTTTAAATGTAAAATCCATGTGTGTGTTTCTTTCCCTTCGAGTGAAAAGCTTTTTACTTCGCTTTCAAATAGTAGCACATACATGCGAATTTGTGGTCTTGAAGCAACACTGGGTGAGTGTAGCTGAAGCAAGAGACAGTGCCTTCTCCTGTCCTTTTTCTATATTTATCCGAATCAAGGGAAAACTCATTCTGAAGACAGAAGGAGCCATTGACCCTGAAATTACGCCCTGAGACAAAAATAGTAGACCGCTTGTGACTAGTCAGACTAACTTTAGAATTCTGGGGAGAACATCTTGCCAGAGTCCAACTTTGTAAGAATAAGAGAAAAAGAAGGAAGAGAGGTTTACTTATTTCCAAGTATTTAGAATTAAAGTCTAACTTCTAAGAATGGTAACCCACATGTGCCTTGGGTTGTTCTCAACCAGCATTCCTCAACTTCATTACCTAGGATAACCTGAATGGGACCTCCTAGTTTGTTGATGTACTACCCAGCCCTTTGCTGAATTTCATAGACCTTAAGACAGTCCTTTGGCGATGAGAACAAATCACTTATGATACCCCAGAGAAGTGCACAGGTGTCTTGTAGGAGCTCCACAGTTACTGCATGATATGCTTTTCCTTTGCACTTTGTTTCTGATTGCATTCTCTCCAGTTACTACTTTAGAAGTACACTCCATTGTCAGTGTTGAGGTGTAGTAACATTAATGCCAATAGCCCATTTTCTTATTTTTACTTATGTAGGTTGCCAATCAACTTTTGAGCCAAAAGTACACCCCTACCTGTTTTGTAGGAGGAAAAGGAGACCAAACAGATCATCATATTTACCTGTGTTCTTCTCCGCTTTAAAATAACTGTACAGAAAAACAAGAGTTCTTTGCACTTCAGTAGTTTAAAACAACCTGGCATGTACTCTAAGCCCTGGAATGGTGGCTTTAACTGTATATGGCAGTGCTGGAGCTGCAGATATACCAGATTTTTTGCCAGCAGAAAGTCTCCCCATTTGTAACTACTTGGGCACTGTGTAAATACTCTGAAATCACTGTAAGATCAGCTGGTCCAACCATCAGAAATAAGTTTTCCTCGGTCATTTAAATTTTCTGATCAGTAGAAGAGAGAAATCCTGTGTCGGTTTATGCAAGATGGCACTAATCCGTCTTCTCTTTCCTCCCCACTGCCCTGTGCTGATCCCTCAGGCCTAGGACACCTGATCTCCTGCATCCTTATTAACGGCGCCCAGTACTTCAGGCGCATCAGTGAGTCTGGCATCAAGAAGATGTGTAGGAACATTTTTGTCCTTCAGCAGAATTTGACCAACATCACCATGTCTCGGGAGGCAGACCTGGACTTTGCAAGGTAGGAGGAAAGATTGGGCTCAGTTCCTGTACCAAAGCCAAGGCCTCATTGTCTATCAAGTCATTTTTAAAAATGGGTTCTTAGTACTTAAAAACTTAGTTTAAAAAAAAATGAGGGCTTCCCTCGTGGCGCAGCAGTTGAGAGTCCGCCTGCCGATGCAGGGGACACGGGTTCGTGCCCCGGTCCGGGAAGATCCCACATGCCGCGGAGCGGCTGGGCCCGTGAGCCATGACCGCTGAGCGTCCGGAGCCTGTGCTCTGCGACGGGAGATGCCACAGTGGTGAGAGGCCCGCATACCGCAAAAAAAAAAAAAAATATGAAACAGAAGTGATGGATGTTAATTAAACTTATTGTGATGATCATTTCACAATATATGCATATATTGAATTATTATGTTGTACATCTGAAACTAATATGTCAATTATAGGTCAATTTCAAAAAAAGGAAAAAAATGGAACAAATAGATGTACTTTGGTTGTAGAGAAGGTAATTCTCTAAAATTCTATTGGATGTTTAACAATTCTTAAACAGGTAGTTTTTCCTATTGTCTAACCTAAGTTCTTTTACTACAGAACTTTAGTAACTTTATTTTCTAATTGTTAAAGTAATATATACTCATTGCATAAAATATGTAACATAAAATATAAAGAAGAATATATAAACATTAGTCATAAACTTTTAATCTAGAGACTATGATATTTGATATACTTTCTCCTGGTTTTTGTACGTGTGCTGTGTGTCTAGGTGAGTTTTCTCATGGGCATGCATATCATTTCTCTTTACAAAATTGTTAATGGGTTTCTTACTCATTTAATTGCATTTTCCTATATCAATAATAATCTGTGAAAGCATGGTTTTTCCCATACCCATTAATATCCCTTGAAAGTATTATTTTTAACACCTGAACAAATGATCCATGGAGTAAGTAAACCATAATTTATTTACTTATGTATATTCAGATTTGTAGATATTTGGATCTTTTACATTTTCTCTCATCCTAAATAACGTGTTGAATGTATTTTTACATGAATCTGTTTCCTCATCTCTTCTATCTTTCCCAGTTGAAACCCATCCCCCCTTCTTTTTTTCACTGGGGGGAAAATGGTTATTCATCACTATTCGCACTGTTCCTTTATGTAATTGAAGGTTCTTTTTTAAAAAGCATTTTCACTTTCTCTTTTCTAGGATTGCTGATCTCAGTTTTTAGTGTTTCCTTATAATACACTTTTTCAAATACAAGAGTTAATTTTATTCTCTCTTCCTATGGTATCAACACTAGCCATACCTTTTTTAAATCAGTGGACCTTTCGAGCTGTAATGAAAACCTCAATTTTGAACAGGATGGATAATGATTATGGTGTTGGTGCTTTATTGACGATTATACCCAGATGAATTATTCCATGAACTCCTTTATGGCGAGGAAGTCTTTTGTTTTTAATAGTCCAGAATGCTCCTACCTAATATTTAGTATTTCTGTGTCTTTTCACTTGATTTTTTGATTCTTACAGAAGTTCAAGAAAATTTGAAATAATTGTTGAGACACTGAAGGGGATGATGAAATGTTCTATTACTTGGACAATTATTAAGACATCTATGCTAGGATCTCTGTGTTGAAATTGTATAACCACGTATCTTCACTTTTAAACTGTGTCTTCTCCAACGTGTCCCTCCATTTGTTCCACTGCTACCCTGTTGTTCTGCTTTTCTGCCCTCCTTCCCTGTCTTTCTTTCTCTTTGTGTGTGTGTTCATTAAATTCCCTATTATAGGCTAAATTTGTTGGAAAGCGTTCCTTGCTCAGATTAGGGAAACCAGGTGTGACTGAGTGCTGCATTTATTTGGTCTCTCTGATGGGGAAGGATCTCATTATTGAATTAGTCTATTCATAATAACATTGACAAGGGGAAGATAAGAACATGGAGGCCTGAGGGATACAGAGAAGCATTATTAATTCTCTGAGGAATATAATTCCTAAATTCAATCATCCTTTTTTTAAATGATTTTTTTTTTTAGCTGAAATAAGTAAATTAACACAGCTTTTGGCAGACAGTATGGGGCCCGAACACATGTAAAAACACTAGCATCTGAATAATGAAATGTTGACTGGGCAGTATTGAGGTTGGCATCAATGGGCCATATACTGGCAAAGCAATTCTTCAGCAAAACCATGCCTTTCACAGTTGGATTTGGGAGTGGTATCCAAAGAAGTAGGTATAAGCTGAAATGTGACCTCTTGGGAGAGGTACTGCTATTACTACTCTTAATGGATTATGAGAGGAGATAGGCTAGCTTAAGTATATAGCATTGGATGATTCTGTCCTGATCTCAGCTCAAAAGACACAAAAATTTTTTTTAATTATTTTATTTATTTATTTTTGGCTGTGTTGGGTCTTTGTTGCTGCGTGCGGGCTTTCTCTTGTTGTGGCGAGAGGGGGCTACTCTGTTGTGGTGTGCAGGCTTCTCATTGCGGTGGCTTCTCTTGTTGTGGAGCACGGGCACTAGGCATGTGGGCTCAGTAGTTGTGGCACACGGGCCTAGTTGCTCCGCAGCATGTGGGATCCTCCTGGACCAGGACTCGAACCCGTGTCCCCTGCATTGGCAGGTGGACTCCTAACCACTGCACCAACAGGGAAGCCCCAAAAGACACATCTTTACCAGACTTGTAAGCTCCAGGAAGCCCAGATTTTTTCTGTTTCCTAGGTGCATGGACCAGAGTAAGTGCTCATTTTGTGTATTGGATGAATGACTAGGTATCAAATCAAGACTTCTTTTTGTGGTAAAGAATTTGGATAATGACGAAGTTTAGTTTATCTTTAATGCCCTGAACGTTTTAACCAGCTGACGTGGGTCAGTTTTCTTACTGGCTTATGAGAAACAGAGCATCTCCCTTGCAATTCTTTCTTTGTAGAGAGAAAGTGTCACAAAAAGGAGTATTACGTCCCTACTGTTCATAGTCTCTTTCTCCTTCATTTTCTCTCGCTCTCATACATACACATATACATAAACACACTTCATAGCCTTATTTTTTTCTGTTCTTGTTTTTGGTAGGGACAGGTTTTATGAAATGGGCTCTATCAATTCTACTGAATGTGAAGCTATGTAAAATAAATATAACAGCGATACCAAAACAGTCAGAAATAATAGACTGTAGCAGCAGTGTGTCTCAGCATTCCTTAAGCAATGTCTAATCAAGCATAGACAGCATCTGTATTTCCAGCAAATCTCTATAGGAATGTTATCTTCTAACACAGTAATTAATCACTAGTTGCCATGTGTCAGAAAACTTATTTAACAAGAAGTTGCAAGGCTCTTGTAGTTTTTTTACTTTCATAGCCTTCCTGGCCAGTGGAACATAGAACACTCCTTCCGTAATAAAGAAATGAGAGATCTGGACTGATTCCATTTATGCTGACTCTTTTACTCAGCGGTATTGTTGAGTAGTGGTAAACCACTACTCAGTGGTATTGTTGAGTTGTCTCTTTTTTCATACACACCTTTGCTCCAGCTAATCTCTAACAGGGATAAATCTTGGATAAGCAAAGGATCAAGATAACCTATAACATGACCAGAATTGCAGAGAGACCCTGACCCCTATGGTAATTTTCTCTGCTATGGTTTTGACCCTTTTGACCCAACCGCTGATTTTTCAGACTCGAAAAGAGGCTTTGTCCTGGAAAATCACTACAGACTAACTAGAAAGTAGAAAGCCTCTACGAGTGTGCTCTTTAGTTGCCTTCATCAGAGATCATCTTACCCTGAGCTGTCTTGTGCTTCGAATCAACCCAGGAGTCCAGGAGTAATGGGAGAAGTCTGAATGGGCACTGAAGTTCCCAGGGTGGATCTGGCAATCTCTATAGTTCAAGTGAAGCCATTATTGAACAAAAAAATAAATCCCAGAGTTCTCTTCCTAGTACTTCCATCTCTTCCCCCATTCTCCCTTTTGTATCTATCTCTCTCATTACAGTTGCCTCTCTTTTCTCCTTTCTCTCTCCTGTTGCCTCTATTATCTCTCCTTGATTTTGTGGTCCTTTTGGTTTTCTTTAGACTGGTATCTCTCATTCTTTAATCTGACACAGATAAGGAAATGAAAGCTAAGGTTCAGGAAGTGGTAAGGTTCTAACACATAAGAAAGCTTCCTCATCCTTTTATTCATTCATTCATTCAACAAATATGTATTGAGCGTGCATTCTCTCTAGGTCCTGCCCTTGTGGAATTTACATTATTGTGGGCAAGACAGACAAACAAATAAGTAAAATACAAAGTATGTCAGATGATGATACGTGCTATGGTGAAAAATTAGACATAAGAAGGACAATAGAGTGTGCCAGGGTATAATGAAGGTAACCTGCGATTTTCAAGTGTTCATGGAAGTCCTTAATGAGATGGTAGCATTTGAGGAAAGGCCTAAAGGAAGAGTAGGAGCAAGCCATGTGGATATCTAGATGAGCTTACGAGGAAGGGAGCTCTAGGAGCAAAGAACCAGAGGGAGGCATATATTAAGCATTTAAAGAACAGTAGAAAGGCCAGTATGGCTGAAGTGAATGAACAAGGAAAAGGTAGGAGATGAAGTCAGAGGTTTAATCTAAGAAGCTGAGATCTCGAAGACCATTATAATAACATTGACCTTTACTCTGAGTGAGGTAGGAAGCTGTTAGAGGGGTGGGGGCAGAAGAATGCCATAATATGACTTAAATCGTAAAAGAATCGCTCTGGCTGCTATGTTGAAAATAGACGATTTTCCATTTCTCCTGAAGAGGGGAGGTTACAGACAAGGGCAAAAACAGAAGGATCTGTTAGAAGACTATTGCAGTAATCTGGGTGAAAGATATTGGTGATTCAGACCAAGATGGTAGGAGTGGAGAGGATGAGAAATCGTCAGATTCGGATATATTTTAAAAGTAAAGATGACAGGATTTGCTGAGGGATTGAAGTGAGCAAATCCCCCCAAGGTTTTTGTTCTGAGCAGTTCAAAGGATGGAATTTTCATTTATTGAAATTGAGCCAGACAATGGGAAAGGCAGGTTGAGTTGAGGGGGTGGGCTGAGGGGGCAAATACGAAGGGGCTATCAAGAGTTTGGATTTAGAAATACGAAGTTTGAGATACCTATTAAACACCTAAATAGAGGTAAAGAAGAGAGCTGGATATACAAATCTAGAGCTCAGGAAAGAGGTGTAGGCTGGAAATAGGAGTTTGGGATTTGTTAGCATATAGATGGGATTTTAAAGCCATGAGACAGAGTGAGAGAGGTGAGATCTCAATGAGAACACAAGTAGAGGGAAAAGAAAGGCTGACCAAGAATTGGTCCTTGGGTCCTCCACTGTGTAGATGTTGGAATACTGGAGAAGAACCAGCAAAGGAACCTGAAAAGGAGCAGACAGTGAAGTAGGAAAATAACCAGGAGAGGTTTGTGTCCCAGAAGTGAAGAAAATGTTTTAAGAGGAGAGTGTCTTCATCTGTGTCAAATGCTGCTGGTTGGTTAAATTAGCTCAGGATGGAAAATCAGCCCCTAGTGGACTTGATAAGAGACCTGCATTCCTTTTTTTTCTTTCCTGGATGTTAATTAGATTTATTGTGGTGATCATTTCACAGTATGTACAAATATTGACTCGTGTTGTACACCTGAAACTTAATATAATGTTATATGTCAATTATAACCCCAATAAAAAATCACTCTCTCTATATATATAGATATAGATGTATGTGTATATACGTAATACAGTTTTATGTACACACATCCATTTAGTTCTGTTTCTCTGGAGAATGCTGAAGAATACAGGCAGTCACATTTTGTATTTTTAGATTCCTCATGAGAGAAGTTTGGCCATTCCTCAATATTCCATTGTTTTCCGTGTTCCAGTGTTTCCTGCACTAGTTTTCCACGTAAATTTCAGAATATCTTGGTTGGGAAAAAAAAAGATATTACTCTGTGTGTGTGTGTGTGTGTGTGTGTGTGTGTGTGTGTGTATAAACATAGGCAGTTCATATACAGAGAATTTTTCCAATGTAAAGGATCTTCATTATATTTAAACTCACACTCTTTTATGTACATCTAGAATACTCCTACCTGTTAGCTGTTTTCCTTCACTTTTGGTCAGTAATCCTTTTCTTGGCTAGTTTGCTGACGTTTTCCATCTAAGATATGCCACAAGATTGATGGCCTCAAGCCTTCAACTTCAGCTTTCCTCCTTCTGCAAGTTAGGATTGGGTTTGGGTCAACTCTGGGTCAAAAATATATTAGGTTAGTCTTTTCGGATTGTGTTAGATCCATATATCAAGAACACAGTAAAATTGAGATGGCTTCCTTGGCTGCCCTCTTAAACCATTCGACCTTTTAAGATTCTTTTTCCAGTTTTGGTTTCCTCTTTGCACTCTGCCTATACAGTTTCTGTTGAAAGTGCTACAGGAAATCATTTCTTAAAACCTCAAAGCCCTCCACTTATTTCATTTTTTAAAATTTCTTTTTTATTCCAGAAAACAAAGTACTCCAAACAATTCTGGGGCACTTAGGTAGTAGTATGTTAGCAAGAACACAGTGGTGGGAGTCAAACCACTCTTAAGGTGCTAGAGTCCTAGCTTGGAGCTGTGTTACTTTAGGTAAATTACTGAACTTCTCTGATGAAAATTGCACTGCCTACCTTAATGGAACTCAGGAACAGATGATATTGGATTTGGAAAATTAATTTGTAAGCTGTCAATGAATATCAAAGTGTATTAAATTTTTCTTCATTCCCTAAATAAATGGTACTTGATTTGTAGTCCCCTATCTACCACTTCCCATTTTCACATTAAATCAAAATTATAATCTCTTATATCCTTGTTGTTGGATAGTGAATAGACATACTGAAACCTCTAAGCATATTTGGAGACCTGCATTCCTTTATCTGCCCTATACAACTTACCTAGTGTAGGAACAAGCTTCAAATGTATTTGGGAAAAGCTGCTTACTCCTCAATTCCATGGTAGGGTTTGAAGCATTCAGAGGAAACAAAAATGCAATTAGAGTGATTCTAGTGTGAGGTATAAAAGGCCAAATTGGCAGCCTCTCTTTTCTCATTGAATGGTTACTAAGAAAGCCCTGCTCTTCCCAGCATAGGTACTCATCATCTATTTCCCATGATGTAGCAGAGTTGTGATCACTCTTAGAGGGATACTAACCAAGTGATTTTGTTTTTAATGATGGGCACTCTCTGCTTCTAGCTGCCCCACCCCTCTCTAGCCCCAGTCCCTCTTCCAGCAGCTCCAGGTTAGCTTTGAAGCTGTTCTATATATGCTGACTTAACCAGTGAAGTTCTATATCTCCCATGTATAGTGCCCATACTGTGAAGCAGGAGCATCTCCATAGAAGACACCAGAAAAATCTCACTGGTAGAGAAGGAACCATTTGGTACCTGGGGACCAAAAGAGAAAAAAAATCTTACCTGAACTGCCGCCTCTGAACATAGGTTTATATGGAGAAGTACAATACACCAATATTTGTTTAACTCAATAAGAGATTGAATCAAGAAAGTGAAAGACAGCCAATAGAGTGGGAGGAAATATTTGGATATCATATATCTGATAAGGGGCTCATATCCCGAATACATAAAGAATTCTTACAACTCAATAATACAAAAACAAATAATCTAATTAAAGACTAGATAAAGATATCTCAGTAGCAATGAGCATACCTAGTAACCCAAATCTGGTTTCTAAGTACTATTCTTCAAAAAAAGAAAGCAGGGATCTTGGGGGAAATGGCTGATTGTAGGACTGGAGCAGGAAATATACAAGATGAGCCTGGAGCATCTTGTAGTACCAGAAAGTAAGGAAGTACTAAAAACATGCACACACATAACACATTGTGTCAAAGAGGCACAGGAACCAACAGAAAGAGCTCCCAATGGCAAAGTTGGCATAATCTGAGTAAGAAAATAAATAAAGTAGTACTGAATTATAACCCAAAGTATAAAATAAATATCCATAAGTCCATACTGATATAAATGATTGAATACATTGGTAAACAAGGAAGAGACAAATCTGTGCAGAGGCATTCCAAATAGATTATGTAGCTACCATACTCTAAAGGTAGGGGAGGGACTTCTCTGGTGGCACAGTGGTTAAGAATCCGCCTGCCAGTGTAGGGGACACGGGTTCGAGCCCTGGTCCGGGAAGATCCCACATGCCGCGGAGCAACTAAGCCCGTGTGCCACAACTACTGAGCCTGCGCTCTAGAGCCTGCAAGCCACAACTACTGAGCCACGTGCCACAACTACTGAGCCCGTGTGCCACAACTGCTGAAGCCCGTGGGCCTAGAGCCAGTGCTCTGCAACAAGAGAAGCCACCGCAATGAGAAGCCCGTGCGCCTCAACAAAGAGTAGCCCCCACTCGCTGCAACTAGAGAAACCCCACCCACAGCAACGAAGACCCAATGCAGCCTAAATAAATAAATAAATAAATAAGTAAGTAAGTAAGTAAGTAAACTTATAAAAAATAAAGGTAGGGGAGCCAAACATTCCACTTCTTAAGGTAGGTTTCACATAGTGACTTCCTTCCAGAGAGTACATATGGAATGGGGGAGAGTAGTAACTTTATACTGGAGAAATCTGACACATAGTATTTCAGCCAGGCAGTCAAGGTCAGCATCAACATGCATAGATCATGCATATAATAAAGAGAAAAAATATCAAATAAATTCGAATACATGAACATCCTACAAAATACCTGTCCAGTACTCCTCAAAACTGTCAAGGTTATCAAAAACAAGGAAAATCTGACCAACTATTGTAGCCAAGAGGAACCTAAGAAGACATGACAACTACGTGTAATGTAGTATCTTGGATAGGATTCTGAAACAGAGAAAGGATGTTAGGTAAAAACTAAGAAAATGTGAATAAACTATGGACTTTAGTTGTTAATAATGTATCAATATTGGTTCATCAGTTGTCATAAATGTATCATACTAATGTAAGATGTTAATAATAGGGAATCTGGGGGTAAGTTATATGGGAAATCTCTGTTCTATCTTCTTAATTTTTCTGTAAATCTAAAACTATTGGGGAAAAATAAAATTATTAATAAAAAGAATAGGCAAAGGATTTGAATAGACATTTCTCCAAAGAAGATATATAGATGGCTAATACACACATGAAAAGATGCTCAACATTATTTGTTACTAGGGAAATGCAAATCAAAATAAGTTACCACATTACACCCACTAGGATTGCTATAATCAAAAAGAGACAATAGCAAGTGTTAGAGAGGATGTGGAGAAACTGGAACATTCATACATTGCTGATAGGAATATAAAATGGTGCAGCTGCTTTGGAAAACAATTCATCAGTTCCTCAAAAAATTAAACATAGAGTTACCACATGACCCAGCAATTCTACTTCTAGACATATACCCAAGAGAAATGAAAACTTACATCTCCACAAAAATTTGTACACAAATTTTCATGGCAGCATTATTCATAAAAGCCAAAGAGTGGAAACAAGCTAGGTAACCATCAACTGATAAATAAAATGTGATAAATCCATACATACAATTGGTATCATTCAACTAAAAACTAAAGTACTGATGTATGATACAACATGGATGAACCCTGAAAACTTTATGTCAAGTGAAAGAAGCCAGTTACAAAAGACCATATATTGTTTAACTCCATTCACATGAAATGCCCCAAATAGCCAAAGTTATAGAAAGGAGAGTAAGTAGTGGTGACTTAGAGGAGGTGGGTTGGAAGGAAATGGGGACATAGGTACAAGGTTTCCTTTTGGGGTGATGAAAATGTTCTAAGATAGATTGTGCTGACAGTTGCACAACCTTGTAAATATACTAAAAGACATTTAATTGTACAGTTTAAATGAGTGAATTCTATGGTATGTGAATTACATCTCAGTAAAGCTGGGGTTTTTTTCTAGAAAAGAGAAACTAATGTTATATGTCAATTGTACCTCAGTTTTTTTTTTAAAGGTTGAGCTCTAAAGCTTTGAAAGTCCTAAATGTTAAGTCATAGGAAGTAAGTAGCCCAAGTTTTTTACTCACATTAATGGGGAACTTCATAAAGGAAATATCTAACGCTTTTTTGAGTTTCCCTAACCCATCTGGAGAGAGAGGAGATGGAGGCAGAATTAATTTTTGGAGGAGGTGATACTTAATACTAATCTTAAATGAAATTCTCCAGGGTAGGGAGAGAGCCATTTGGAACAGAAAGGGCAGTTCAGAGTGACTGGAGCAGATGCTCAAGGGAAGCGAGTGATAAAATATGAGACCTGAGGAGAAATCAGAACTAGCTCAGGATAAGCCCCACCCTATCAGAGGCTTTCTCTCTACAGTTTCAAATCATGCCTTCTTCTCCCACCAGCACTCCCTATATTCCTTACCCTGATTTATGTTTCAGCATGTATCACCATCTAACATATTTTATACTTACTTGTTTATTTGTTCCTTGTCTGTCTGTGAGCTCCAGAAGGCAAGGACTCTTGTTCACTTCTGTAGCCCCGGGGCTAAGAACAATACCTGGCATGTAGTAGGCATTCAATAAATATTTGTGGAGTGATAACTTTATTCTGTTGGTGACCTAAAGGGCTTTAAGCAGAAGAGTGAGATGGTCAGATTTGTATTCTAAGAAAATTAGTTCAGTAGCTGTATAGGAAATGGACTTGAGGGCAATAAAACTGGAGGCCTTGCTGACGAATTGGAAGGTGATTTTAAAGAGAGAGGTGTGTAGGGCCTGAACCAGATCAGTCCTGGTGGGGATGGGGGAGACAGATTTGAGACGTATGAACGAGCTAAAATGTGCAGGATTTAAAGAGCGATTGAATGGTGAAGATAAAGAAAAATGAGTCAGGGATGACCCTCCACTCTCTGACATGGCTCTCTAGCTGGGTCCCAGTACCATCAAATAAGATACGCCTACAGGAAGAGGGAGGAATAGGCTTTGTGGAAGGAAGATCATCAGTGGAGGTGACAAGTGTAAGATGCCTGTGAGATTTCCGAGTGGAGGTGGCTCATGTGCAACAGGATGTGTAAGCTAGAAGCTTGGAGGAGAGTGAAGGACGGGAGGGGCCTGGGTTGAACAGTTTGGGGAATCATCAGCATGGGATTGTTGTTTAAAACTATTAGAGGAGATGGCGAACCATCTCCTGCGGAACACCAGCATGTAAAGGGCATGAGAAGGAAGAGGAAGCCCTGAAGAGGATAGGGAAGGAATGGTCCCACAGTACAAGAGCCAGAAAAGGACAGCGTGTGAAAGTGCTGCCTGCACTGCAATAGTACTTTACCCACAAATGGATACAGCATCTTTCTTCTCAGTAAATGAAAGCATCTTCTCATTTTAATTTCTCCAACTCCTCTTTGAGGTAAACTGTTCAGGTGCTTTCCTCAAGGTGACAGAGCAAGTGACAAAGCCAGCTTAAATGTATCAGTTTTGGACCCCGGCTTTATCCTTGACCTTGTACTTTCTCTAAGGCCAGGAATGACCTCTGGCGTAGCTGAGAATATTGAATTCCTTCCAAGGGAGCTGCTTAGGTACACTTACTTCCTACAAACCTGTTGTACCAGGAACGTTATTTTGGTTTTCTGCAGGAAGAGTTATGGGTTTTCCTATTTGGAGTGACCAGGGCATTTTTTGATGGATAGGGATTAGCGATGACATGCTGCCATCTGCTGGAAGCACCCACAGACATCTAGACAGACCTGTGGTCCCCTAACTCCCTGTCAGTCTGATGAGTCAGGAGGGGGGGTAAGCTTCAGAGGTGACTCAGCTGAAAATATGAAACACCCCCGCATTTCGTAAAAGTTTCTTTGCTTGCCTTGCTTGAAGAGCAACTTTGTTTCTAAAAAAAAAAATTTTTTTTCACATCATTTTCACATTTTCCCCCAACTTTATTGTGCCATTAGTCTTAACTGCCTTTCTGATTCGGGGGTAACCTATACCTTTTCCACCCGTTACCTGCAATACTCCAGATTTTTGACTCAAGATCATTAACCATGTGGATTTGTGATTGATTTTGTAGGAGAGATTAGTCTGCTACCAAAATTCTTTTAATGATGATGCCACTAAAAATTCTGTTATACCTCTTGAATTTAATGGTGATGCAAAACTAGCCCTGACTTTCCCAAGTACCCAAGTAAATTGGGAAATATAATGGGCTAAATAGCTTTAAGGAAGTATGCCAGTTAATAAAATTTAGTAACAAAACAAAAATTTGTATGGCATGATCTCTGAGCAAATTTTCGTAAATATCTTTATGAGTAGATTTAAATAGCATTACATCCCCCTAATTAAATGTTTATTTGACTTTGTTTCTGACCATACCTATTTCTAACCATACCACTTTCTACTGATCTCCTTTTTCTATGTTTATTGCACTTATAGTAGGTTCCATACATTCTAACAATTAATTGATAATCAGTTGCTTGATTAGGGCTCTCTGAAGGCAAGTGAATATGCCTAGTGGTCTTCATATCCCCTGAGAGCCCCATAAAACAATGAATACTCAGAAGGCTCTCAGAAAGTAATACCTGTCAGTACTGGTGTTTGATTTCTCATAAACTATCTGATGTGTGAGGCCTTGATTAAGTAAGATTTCTTTTGATTACGCTCAATTAATGTCACCATACCTTGTACATATGTAATGTCAATGTATAATTTAGGGTTCCTCGAGATTATTGGCAGCCAGTGGTCGTGAATTGGAATGATTCAGAGATTAGCATAGATGACAGGTGTTATTATTTCCAGTAAAGATCCCAAGGAACAGAAATCAGAAGTGACTTGTCCAGAATCTGTCATCAAATTGTGCTATTTATATCCCCTGCACTACCTCTGTAGTCGTCATAGTGCGGAAATTAAATTAATTCACCCAGTGAGACCATTTCCTACCAGGAAAAGATTGCATTGTTCTAGAAAGGCATTAAGCTTATTCTGTGACTAAAGCCCATGAATGACCATTTATTGACTCTATTAGAATTCTTACTGAAAAACTTGAGGCTGAAAGCTGACCTGTCTTGTTTTATAAATTAAGATAGAGTGTTTAATTTTGATGCTTAAAAGTAGGAAACAGGCACAATTGCAGTAGTGGTAAAAGCAGAGCTACAACCCCCTACAAACCATATCAAGGCCAGACTTCCTTCTGCACTCCCTTTCTTTTTGCAGTACACGGGCCTCTCACTGCTGTGGCCTCTCCCGTTGTGGAGCACAGGCTCCAGACGCGCAGGCTCAGCGGCCATGGCTCACGGGCCCAGCCGCTCGGCAGCATGTGGGATCTTCCCGGACTGGGGCATGAACCTGTGTCCCCTGCATCGGCAGGCGGACTCTCAACCACTGCGCCACCAGGGAAGCCCTGCACTCCCTTTCTTGTTCCATCTTTTACATAAAGCCTTTCTCTCCATTCCCAACCCCTGCTTTGCCTAACACCATTTGCCAGTCTAAGAGAATAAGACCACAGTGCTGAAAGGAGGCCAGGTGGCCACAGTGAGCTCAGTGGTCAGCACCCAGCCAGGCCCTTTTGCTCTCTCAGCGCCCCTAACAGCCAGGTCCATATCGATTTCTCACTTTATAATCTCTTTCCTCCCCCACCTTGATTTTCTGTACTCTGTAATTAATACTTCATTATATCAATACGGTTCTTCATTTGTACCCATCATTTAATATTTTATTGCTCTACTTTTTATTAATGTGTTCTTCCTCCCCACTTCATTATAAAGTTCCTGTGACTAGTTGCCATGATTTATTTTGCTTGCTTTTGGTTTCTGAATTTTGTTTTCATTTTCCTTTACTTCTTCGTAATAGTAAGCAATCTAAAGTGTTCAAAAAATGTAATTTGAGTTTTCAGGTATGTTTGATGAATATGAATTTCCATGCATGTATCAGAGAGCATCCATAGCTAATTACAGATAGGTTACCAAGAAATAAACATGTACCTAGCCTTGTAAACCTTTGACTCCAGGGGCTTCCCTGGTGGCACAGTGGTTGAGAGTCTGCCTGCCGATGCAGGGGACATGGGTTCAAGCCCTGGTCTGGGAAGATCCCACATGCCGCGGAGCGACTAGCCCCGTGAGCCACAAATACGGAGCCTGTGCGTCTGGAGCCTGTGCTCCGCAACGAGAGGCCGCGATAGTGAGAGGCCCGCGCACCGCGATGAGGAGTGGCCCCCACTTGCCGCAACTAGAGAAAGCCCTCGCACAGAAACGAAGAGCCAACACAGCCATAAATAAATAAATAAATAAAATTTAAAAAAAAAGCTTTGACTCCAGACTAACTTTCACTAAAGCAAAGACAGCTTCTAGAAATCAAGTACCTTTAGTGTAAATCACCTAGAGGCCTAAATTAGTTAGTTTTTCCCAGTGATGATGATGATATATTACCATTTTAATGAAAGGGTAATTATTGTTACTACTATTATATAATCGAACTTAGTAAATGACATGAACCATAAGAAATGCTTTACCTACATTAGTTCACAGAATCCTCCCTGAAACTATATATGTAGCTATTATTACCCCATCTTCTAGTTGAAAAAAACTAAAGCCTGAAGAGGCTAAGTAAATTCCCAGTTTACAGAATAATAAGGTTCAGGGTTTAAACTTAGGTCAGTCCAACCCCAAAGCCTCTGAATGTTCTTAACCATGTGAAATCAGGGCTGTCATCTGGTAAATACTGGGTTTCTGTTTTGCTCTGTTTAATTAAAATATGATTTTATTTTTCAATTAGGCTCTCATCTTTCAAACATTTTCTTTTCCTTTATTTTTTCTGGTTGTGTGTCTCCATTGAGCTCTGGTCTTGGCAGTTGTAATTAGCTTTAATTAGCAGTGTCACTGGAGGACTCTGCAGATCCCTCTTATGCTGGAATGTGTTGGGGCTGGTTTTGCTCAGCCATTAGGCCCTTGGTGCTGCTTGTTGGTCGTCTGCCCGCTTTCCAAACACCCGTCCTGGAGCAATAGCACTGGACGCCCAAGACCATGCTCTTGGAACCATACTGCAACTTAGAACCAGTACACGATTCATATCACTGGTAAACTCTATCATAAATCTCAAGTACATACGCCTGTACTCTTAAAACACCAAGCCGATTAACCAGTTCTCAAAAGCTAGAGGGTATAAGAATTTCCTAGGGAACTTGGTTTAGGTGGAATTCTTTGATTCCATTCCTAAAAATTCCAACTTAGAAGGTTGAAGGTGGGGCCCGGGCATCTGCAGTTTGTTTAACAAGCGCCCAGGGGATCCTGATGCAGGTAGTTTGGGGCACTCTTGGAGGAATACTGGCCTAACCTCATGGTCTTTGAGACTCTACAATATCCAGGCCATTTTTCTTTCAGCCTCTTATTCTCCTTCAGTCCCCATTACTGTTTTTTCTTCTGCTGCTGCAGACAGTGAAAGTAAAAATTACCTGAAAGCACGTTTACGGATTAGGTTAAATCATCATTTAAAACCCCTACGGTGTCACCATTATTATTCTGAGGCAGAGTCACATTGTGTTCTTGGAAGTTTCAGGGTGAACAAACCAGTGTTTTTTTATCTAATGGGTGGCTGGTAAACAAATTCAACCCATGATTTTTGCATAAACTTGTGCACTTGTCACTTGAGCTCTCTTGGCTGAAGTTTCCTCATCTATAAAATAAGGGTTTGACTAGAAGATCAACTCTAGGGTATCTTGCAGATAAGACTTGCCCCGAGTTGCACTGTGTGCAGCCAGAGATGGGGTTCAGGGGTCTAGAGCTCCACCTCGACTCCTGGCTCTCAAAAGAGACCAGCAGAGGAAAAGGCTTTTAAAAGGAGGGTAGTTAACTTCCATCTAATTCCATAAAGATACTGTAAAGATTTCTGAGGTATACAGTGTACAGCAGGCACTTTAATGTTTGTTGACAGGATGGACAAACTATTGCATGTGTGTGTGAATGAATAAATGAATGAGTGAAGAAAGAAGGCCTGTTTCTTTTCACAGTCAAGATCATGGTTGTAGCATTTGCTCACCCCACGTACTGGGGAGTTAGACAGATAGAGAAGCTGGCTACTGTTTCTTGCATGACCTATAAAGGTCATATAAGGCTCTGAACAGTAACTCAAAAAATAAACATGTAGGTACTCAAAAATATAAATGTCACATCTGCTGTAGCTCTTCATCTCCTTTGCTGTGCTGTGGTTTTCCAATTGATGGAAAGGTTTTATTCAGATCAGCCATTTCACTTTTTCCTGGAGGCACTCTTAATCTTTGTGTTCTAACCTTTAAGGATATAAGCTTCAGTTGCTGCTGTAATGATTTCCATTGCCTGGCATCCACATGTTTAAATTTCTCCAAAGAATTGCACACCTTCTGTTTTTCTCAATTGGAGATGGGAGTCAAATGAAAAAAACAAGGGGGGGTGTATGAGAGGCCAGCTCTTGATTGACGTCTCTCTCTTGATACCTGGGTCAAGGGAAGGAGCGGATCAATGGCCTCAACTTTGCAGCGAGCATTAATACCGCATCTCATGCTCCTTTTGGCAATCTGTTTCACAAAGACGCTGATTAAACATTTTGGGGTACAGGGGACAGAGGAGGGAGGGAGAGGTTGGGGATTTTTAGTGGCTAGAGCATTTTATTGACAACATTAAAAGCCTTCATGATATATTCGACCAGTAATTAATTACAGCCCAGTTCCCCATTTCTCCCTTAGGTGACAGTCTTCTGTTGATGTGTGCCACTGTGAAAGTAATAATAGGTTTCAAATGTTTGTGAGAAACATAAAGTAATTACTTGCTGTGATAAATCAGTCGTTTGAAGTTTCAGCTTCTCTCCGCTGCATGTATGTGGTGGTGGGTCTGTTTCTATTGTTAACTTTAATTATATAGCATCGAAGAGTTTTTATTTTTCAGTTTTCAGAAATTTTGCTTTTTTTTTCCTTTCTTGGTTTCCTAGTTCTTCAGGGATGAAAGTATTGAAGTGATAATGACACATAACTAACATTTGAACAAGGGAAGCATATGTCTGCCGGGGAGCTGATTGCCTTCGTTAAATTTTGTAGCTATTGGCTATCAGCTATTTGCCAGTTCCTCTAATGAGCCTTAAATATTTACTTTTTGTTGTGTGCAGAGGAAAAGAATGTCCTCTCAGGCATTTTGAGGCTTCTCACCAATGGCATATGTTTAAATTTGGGCCCTGAAGCCAAAGAGTCTCTAATAGCTCTTTTTCCTTTTTTTAAGTTAGAAAAAAATGCAGTTTTCCAATAAACCTGCAGCTCCTTTCATGAGATCCCTTTCTTCTCACAGGACCTGTGCAGATCTGTTTGGATAATATCCACCCCTGTGTTAGCTCACCTGTAGAATGAAAGACAAATTTCCTTTTGGCCACTATCTTAAAAGGGATCCTTCACCCAGGCAGATACTGGCCAGCGTGACTTAACGATCACACACAGGTATCCTGCTGTTGGTGCTAAGGCTGGCTCACCCCTAACTATACATTAGACATGTTCACAGTTTTTTTTAACTCAAATAATTAATATTAATATTACGTTTTTCTATTCTGTCTAATCTGTCTTGTCCATTCCTGCCTGATCAGTGAGCCATTATAAACCCTAACTTCAAAGGTTTGCTTAATCTCCTATATCAGACTATCCTTTTCTTAGAACAATAAGTTTGTTTTTCCCTTTCCCATATTAATCTCTTTCTTTAAAATATTATTTATATTTAGAACCAGATAGAAGAGCAGTTAAGAATTTGTTATTGATAATTCTTCTGTATGAAAAATCATACCGCCTGGGACCTCTTGTGTTTTTTCAGTGCAATGATGTCTACCCCTGAGAATAGAAAATCCTGTCCCTCATCAAAGAAGACTACTGCATTTACTATAGTTTTAGCATTACGTATATTTTACTGTATTCTGGCTTTTAAAAATTGATGATTCAATATGATTTCTCAGTATAGGCCAGAATATCTGATTAACTGTAACGCCTCATTTTCTTTTCATGCCGCATCATAAAGTTTTTATAGCTCTGTAATTTGGTCACAGCATCTCATTTTTCCACATATAAATAAAACTAGGTAGTAACAACAAATTGCTTAAAGTAAATATTTTTATTATTTTATTCTTGTTATTATTACTAATAACAACTATTGTATTGAGTACATACTTTGTGTAAGGCACTCTGCTTATGTGATTTATACACATTATCTTATTTAATCCTTATAATAACTTAGTGTGCTTAGCTATTAGTTTTCATTTTACAAATGGGAAAATCGAGTCTCTGAAAGATTAAATAACCCAAGGTGTACACAACTAGTAAATGACAGAACCATGATTCAAAGCCAGGTCTGTCTGCATTTTAGCTCTTGTGCTCTACAGCTCATGACAATGTAATGCATTAGTATTTCAAGAAGATATACCATAGCCTCAGTGATCTTGTAGACTCTATTAGAACAATGATGATGGGGTATTCCTAGTTGGAAGGGCTTTTGAAGGAAGGGTAACAATTTTTTATCTTCCCTGAAGGAAAATGAAAGGAGAGATTATTGTGTAGGCCTGTAGGGATAAACAAAAGAAAACCAGAAAGACTATGAGAATGGATTTTAGCACAGCACCTAAGGCCTGTCTAGGAATGATCATAGTCATTGTTGGGCCCAGCAAGGCCAGGATGGGGGATGGGACCTCCAAGAGACCTGGCCCAGCAGCAGCATTAGAGGGTGTCCAAGTCAGGGAGGAAGACTAGACCAGACAGCACAGGAAGAGAGGGGTTACTGCCAAGTGCAAGCCTCAATTCCCAAAGTATCAGTAAAACATCTACGTGTGATGGTAATACAGTGACTGATGAAATTGTCTTGAAATAGCTTTTAAGAAGCTATTGTTTCTTTCCAAATGAATTTAATGTATTCAGAAAGGAGAGGGAAGCAAGAAGTTATGTCTTTTGTGCTATCAATAGAAAACCGAGTCATTTTTAAAGGAAAATAAAACAGTGATATATGCTTGATATTTGTCATTTGTGGACCACCTAGCTTCTACATCTCTTTCTGTGTTTAGGGAATTCCCCACAACGTGGCCTTGGAGGGAGGCAGAGCCCACCTTCCATCATAAAAACCCAGAGTCCAGGCTTGGTCACTCGGTGGGGACCCAGCCTTGGCTGGGCCGATCAGATGCACCTGCTCGAAACTCTCATCAGGGAGCTCAGGACTCTGAGTGCAGAGATGATATAGAGTCTTGTGACATGATATCAGCAGCAGTGGCAACTTTCACTCACCTGGGGTAGCAGCAGCAGCAGTGGCCATGGCACGGTCAACATCCAGTTCTGCTGGCAGCAGAGTTAAGACGTGGTGTTCTACGCTTAGCAGCAGCAGTGGTGGTATCTTCAAGACACTGTCCTTGAAGAGTGATCCTGGAGTGATTTTGGCCTCGAACCCAACTGTGCCTAGCTTTGTTTACCCTGCTCACTTTCCAAGTCTGATTCTTCGGTCTTCCTGAATCATCTATGACTTACCCAGAATCCCTTCGATAATTCCGTCTCTGTAACTTAGAATCTTGATTGTTCTATACATACATAGTAAAAACTTTAGCTTTTAATCCTGTCAATCCTCAGTAAAGCGTGGAGTCTTACATTATTACTCATCACTATTGAAGTTTTGATATAAAAAATACATCATATCTCTTTATCTTGATCAATTATAGAGAATACTTAAATTCTAATCAAGAATTTTACTTTTTTAAAAAGAAAACAAAATTGGCTGGATTGCATGCCCTAAAGCTTGGCTCCCCGTAGCTGAGAAAACTTAATTACTGGATCTATACATTTGTTTCCATTATCCTTTGCTATATAATAAATTATCCCAAGACTTAGTACCAAGAACCATCACCATTATATTGGTCTCTTGATTTACAAGATTGACTAGGGCTCAGCTGTACAGTTCTTCTGCTGGACCATCCTGGGGTGTTTTGCATGGCTGTAATCTCATGGCACATGGGGCTGGAACATCCAAGATAGTTTGCCTCATATGTCTGGTGGGGATAGCTGGAAGGCTGGGCTCAGCTGGGATGCTCAGGTGGCTGGATCCCTCCCCCAACCCCATGTAGTCTCAGAGATTCCTCCCTTTCATATAGCTTTTCCATGTGGTTTCTCCATCAGGGTAGTCATACTTCTTACATAGTAAGAAGACTCCCAAAAGCATGAAAGTAGAAGCTTCCAGGCCTTTTTAAGACCTAGACCCAGGACTGGTGCAGTATCTCGTCTACCACATTCTATTAGTTAAAGCAAGTCACTGGCCTAGCCCAGACTTAGTATAGGAGGAGACTACGCAAAGACATGAATATGGTAAGGCGTGGTTCATTAGGGGTTATCTTTGAAATTTAGCTAGCACTGTATCGAAACTTCAGGCCCTAGGTTAGATGTTCAGTGCTTGGTACAGTAAATATCTCATGTATTTGTCAGGATTCTTTCAGTGGTAAGGAGCAGAAACCAAATCCAAACTAGTTTAAGCCAAAAAAGAGAATGTTTTGAATCATGAAACTGGGATATTCAAGGGGTGATTGGTTTTAGACTTGATTTTGTCCAAGGATTCAAACCAGGACTCAATCTTTTATTTTTTCTGTCAAACTCTTGCTGCTGTTTGCATCTGCTAGGCTTTTATTGTATAGCCTCACTCCCCATGTGGCAAAATAGTAGCCCCAAAGTTACATCATACTCATAGCTGGAAATCTTAGGGAAAGAGATACCCTCTCTCCTCTAACATCCATATGGCAAATCTCCTGGAGGGACTCTGATGGGCCCTATCCATCTCTGAGCCAATTGCTGTGGCCTGGGAGAATGGAGCATTCTGATTGGGCAATCCAATCACGCATCCACACCTATTGTGAAGGATTGATCTGTCCAACCTGGACCTCATAGAACGGGTTCCAGAGAAGAGGAAAGGTTCTGTTACCAAAAGAAGTGGGACGGATGCTGGATAAACAAAAAGAGATAACTACTACATCTAATAGCAGTTTGCTGGATGAATGAAATTTAATACGTGAGTGGCATGGCCAATAAAGTATGGAGTTTATCATATGCCAAAGAAGATAGACAATTAAAAATTATTTTATGGAAAGAGTTAGATAGAGGTGCTGCTGGGACATTATTCAGAGTGGATTGGAATAATTAGAGAAAAATGCAAAAGAAGCAGTTTTTGAGCTGTACTTTGAAAGAGGTGAGATATAGAAGGAATGGGAGGATATTATAGACAGCTGAAGGGTTACTTTGTCAAGAACCAAAAGCTATTAAAAAGAAGGTTACAGGGCTTCCCTGGTGGCGCAGTGGTTGAGAGTCCGCCTGCCGATGCAGGGGACACGGGTTCGTGCCCCGGTCTGGGAAGATCCCACATGCCATGGAGCAGCTAGGCCCGTGAGCCATGGCCGCTGAGCCTGCGCGTCCGGAGCCGGTGCTCCTCAACGGGAGAGGTCGCAACAGTGAGAGGCCCACGTACTGAAAAAAAAAAAAGAAGGTTACGAAGTATACTTCTGGGATGCTACTGCTCTCCTTAAACTATATCTTTAAGAAAATTGAGAGTTTGTTTACTATAGTGTGTTGTACTATATAGTTTCAGATTTAGTTGGTTCTAAGGAAGAATTTTTTTTTAACCCTGAATGTGGCATGTGGGTGTTTTCAGTGTTTAAGGGGTTCATACAAAAATAAAACTTACAAGGTGATTGCTATCAAAAGAAAAGAAAATCTTTTAAAATATATATTCATTTGTTGTCCTCTGTCACTTGGATCAATAATAAATGCTGAAATTACCAGAAATAACAGTAATCTGTATTTCTGCATTTATAGTCCTCCTGTGAAGTTGAAAGTTTCTGTGAATGTGAATTAATTTAGCTCCTGTCTCATGTGCAAAGGAAGGAAAGAAAGTGAGCCCAGCTCCCTCTCTTCCTGTCTAGGTCTCAAAGACAGTGAAAGATAACCAAGAGTATGAGGAGACGGTAGCAAAACCTGAACTGTCTAAACTGACTACAGTTTCGATAAGATTGGTGAAAAGAGAAAGCAGTAGAGGGTTAGGGGGAAGTTTAGAATTTGGTAAGTTAGCGGAGAGAGGTAAAATAGGAGTTTGGGATTAACATATACACACTACTATATATAAAACAGGTAAACAACAAGGACCTACTTATAGCACAAGGAACTGTACTCAATATCTTGTAGTAACCTATAATGGAAAAGAATCTGAAAAAGAATACATATATATGTGTGTGTGTATATATATAGATGTATAACTGAATCACTTCGCTGTACACTTGAAAGTAATACAGCATTGTAAATTAACTATATTTCAATAAAAAAAACAGAAATAGAATTTGGTAAGAAGAGTTCTGATGAGCTCTCAGACTTCTTAGATCATATTGTCTTCCCAGAAACCTTTCTACAAAGGCTTCGCTAGGTAGGACTTCAAAATGGTATCACCTGGCCGCTTCCTTTAACACATAGGAAACTGGCTCAGAGAGATGTAGTAACTGGCCAGTAAATGATCCTGATAGGACTAGAGCCCAGATTTCCTGACTTCTCACTCAGGGCTCCCTCCTGGAGACCTTGATGCTTCCTGCAGGCTACTGTCAAAAGCACTCACAAGGTCACCTTCACATCGGAACCGTGATGCCCTAGGGCAGTTGACAGGCAACCGGAGGAGAAGGGACCTCATCCTGTGGTTTGAACCCTCCCTCCCTCCCAGTTTCTGATAAAATTCTAAGGGTGTCATGCTAACCCCACTCCCCTTAATGTTTGCCTTCTCTAAGACTAACCAGAATAACATTGCTGCTGGACACGTCTTTATAAACAGAAATTACTATGTGATAATAATTACGACTTCTGTTCATCATCTACACATACTCGTGTCCTTGTTATTAAGTCAGCCCAGAAACGTTATTAGTTTTCTTAGCTTTTAGTATTGATATTGCCATGTTCTCTGTAAGCTATAAATATCTGCTCTGCCCACATCAGTTTGAATCTTTTTTCTCAAGTAAATTAAAGTAGAAATGATAACACAGTTAGTTACCATCTAAATTCCACTAAACTCTTAAGTCAAAACAAAATATAAGAACTGTGATTATATGAGAGGGAGATATTGTAGGGGGAGAACTTCTCCTGTTACTAAGGAGTGGAAAGTCAAGTCCTCAACAGGAGAACATGGGGTTCTGAGGTCACCCCAGTGTGGAGGGTGGCTGGACTCCTGAACCGGTAGGCACAGTGCAGATGCCTAGGCTTAGAACTTGAATGTCAATACTACCTTGTTAAGTGCTAACTCTGCTACTAGTCTTCCATCTCCAATGAGGATTTCTCCATGGGTTCTCCTCCTGAGCCCAGAGTTCATTATAATCATGTAGAGAAGTAGCCTTAAAATGCCAGGTAGACAGGGAGGATCTGTATATCTCTGACCAGTGTACACTTTAAATGGGTGAATTATGTGGCATGTGAATTATATCTCAATAAATCTGTTTTCCAAAAAGCCCCAATAAGAACAAAAATTGAGAGCAATGGTATAGAATGACAGGGAGCCTCCCCCCCTTTTATTTCCCTCTCCCTCTCTCTTCCCCCCATCTCTCTCTCTCTCTCTCTCCCTCTCTCTCTCTCTCTCTGGTTAAGGAAAAACAGACACAAAATTTGTAACACTGCCTCTGTGCAAGAGGGTGCTTTTATTAGTCCTGGAGATGGAGCTAATTAGGACTAAAGAACTTCCAGGTAGAGAAAGAATAGATCACACTGGGAGGGAAGCGACAGGTATTACTGGTTCAAAATCTGATACGTACTGCCATCCCAGCTGGAAGAAGACTTTCTTATTATAGCAAAGGAGCTGGGCTACAAGAAGCTACAGAAGAAATAACAGCTCGGAAGTTAAAATAGAGGCGTCTAATGAAGAGAAAGAAACTTCTGTGCAAATGAAGCTAAGACTTCATTATAGATCCATTAAGTTAAGCAAAGCTAAAGAAATGTAAGGGCATTCTTTTGTTTTGTCTTTGCAATGAAGCTTTGTCTTTTCTACGTTTTTGTTTCTCACTGCATCTCTCAGTTCAGGTTGTTTTAACAAGCTGACAGTGAGTTTAGTTACAAAGTCGTGATTTAAAATACCAAACGTCTGATCTCCCAAGTAACCCAAACTGTCTGGGATGATAAATTATGACTCTTTATTGCCACCTGATGACAACAAAGAGTACAGCCCATCTAGAAACACAAGCCTCTTTAGAAACAAATTAACCCCTTGCAAGCTGAAAGTCAGAATCTTTGATACAGAGATGGTGACAAAGGCCCTTTATAAGGTCCTCTGATGTTGGTGTTAGAAAGAGGCATCTTTCTAACAGAGGCACCTTTTGTCAGAGGCATCTTTAAGCATACTGAAGTCTTTTCTCATACCCACATTACCTAGAAAGCAGTTTTTTATACATTGAAAGTGATTTTCAATCTATTACATTCAAGTGTTGGGTATGTGTTGCCTTATGTCTGTCACCACTTTCTTCTGCAGTTGGAGCTCCTGTCACTGTCCAGTGGCTGCCACTGGGGTGTCTGTGGCAGCTGCCAGCCTGTTCTCACTGTGGCTGCTGTCATCACCATCACATACAAGCTGTTGCCCTTGCGACTGTCATCCTGCTGCTAATGGGACTGATGGGCACCTCTCCGTGCCACATCAAGGGGCAGAAGCTGTTCGCCAACCCCAGGCGCAGAGCCATCTGACACCCTTTACTGTCACTGCTCATTACCACCCTCCCAGCAATGATGCCAGCTGAGACCATCGCTTCACTGGTGAATGGGGTGTGATAGTCACCTTGCTACCTGTGGAAGCAGCTGGGCCTCTCAGTGAGGCTGGCCCTGGGCACTCAAAGAATCATGCACTTTTAAGAGTCAGCACGTTAGAGCCCAGCATCTCTCTTCTTTATTTGTTTCTGGAGATGAAAGCAAGTTGAAAACCAAGCAATACTATGCTCCCTGACCGTACGCTGAATTTCAATGCCATACGTTAAAAGTTATTTTAAAATGTTCTGCATCGGGCT
Organism: Mesoplodon bidens; assembly: GCF_964165515.1. Lineage (NCBI taxonomy): Eukaryota > Metazoa > Chordata > Mammalia > Artiodactyla > Ziphiidae > Mesoplodon > Mesoplodon bidens. The sequence continues at coordinate 88,181,451 of NC_138166.1, forward strand.
TCCCTGGTGGTGCAGTGGTTGAGAGTCTGATGCAGGGGACACGGGTTCATGCCCCGGTCTGGGAAGATCCCACATGCCGCGGAGTGGCTGGGCCCGTGAGCCGTGGCCGCTGAGCCTGCGCATCCGGAGCCTGCGCTCCACAACGGGAGAGGCCACAACAGTGAGAGACCCACATACTGCAAAAAAAAAAAAAAAAAAAAAAAAAATGTTCTGCATCATCTCCAATATATTTAGTTAGTTAGTTAGTTAGTTAGTTAGTTAGTTAGTTAGTTAGTTATTAGCCAACAGGTTGTATTTTTATTATTCCTCTGTCAACAGGCGTTATAACACGTCTGCCTGGACAGGGCAGGATTCAGGGTGATGATGGGGTGCCCACAAGGTCTGGGTGAGGGAGGATGGGTACTCTCTGGGTAGACTTGACCTCCCAGATGCTGACTGTCACAACCAACAAGTCACATCATGACCTCCGAGTGTGTTCTCTTTGACACTTCCACATCTGATTTCCCCTCAAATACAGGCCAATCTGGCATGCAGTCAAGTATTAGTGAGAAGACACTATGCTCAAAGTTATGCATTCCAATACATCCTTCTAGGAAAATGGAAAAAAATCATAAATGTCACAATTATCATAATGACAATTTGGCCAGAAAAGGACATAAACAAATAATCACAAACAAGAAAAAACAAATGACTCTTCTGTTTAGGAAAAACATTCAATTTCATTAGTAATAAAAGCAGTAAAATTTAAAATGAGATACCATTCTTACTGGCAAAGATTAAAGATCTGATCATCTTTAGGGCGTGGCAAAACAAGTACTCTCTTATACTGCCAATGACGTCTCCAATATTTTTAACAAAGCTCATGAAGTTTAAATAATATGTAGGGTTCAAGATGGAAGACCAACACCTGTACTTTCACAGAGAAGCAGAAAGGAATAAATCCACAACTGAGAAAGAATAGGAAGGGATTTACCGATGAACAAATGATGTCAACAGATTTCTGGAAGATGGGAAGAAGATGGGACACTGATTAAACCAGTGGGGTAAACCTCAGTCTGGGAAGTGCAGTGAGTGCTTTGGAGAAGTTCCAGGCTCATAATCAACAGTCTGCCACCCCCCCCCCCAAAAAGTGAAAGTGCCAAGAAAAACTGAGACCAGAGGGATTAGTAACAATTTTATAAATGATAACATATATAGCACTATTTTATTCACCCTTTCAACATCGTGGCATCCAGAATTTATTCCTGAAAGAGCCATCTTAGGAAATAGTTAAGGAAGTCAAGGCTCTGGCATGGATGTTGGAACCCCAGGATAAACCCTCCTCATCATGGCATCGGAGAAGGAGGTCCCCAGCCTGACAGTTGGCACCCTACCTGCTTACCCTAGAGAGAAACCTACCTGTTAACACTACTTTCTGCACCATTCACATGATAACTCGAAGGCAGAACTCCCTCCCACTCAGAGAAGAGGCTTTTTAAGAACCTATACTTAGAGGCCTAGTATCCAATTAATTGGAGTCCCAGGGAAAGATCAGAAAATGAAGGGGAAGGGGAAGTACTGCAGAATTAGTAGAAATGCTTTTCTAAACCTGAGGAAGGACACAAGTCTTCATAGTAAAAGAGCGTGTTGGGCGCCCAGTGCAGTGAATGAAAAAACAGCCTCACCTAAACACAGCCTCATGAATGATCAGAAGGCCAAAAGTAAAGTCACTAAAAGCTCCAGAGGGAGAGAAGGAGGGGAAAAAAGTCAGCTGGCGTCAGACTTGCGATCAACAGCACTAAGCGCTAGGAAATAATGACCTGGTATCTTCTCAGTTCTGAAAAAGAACCATCTCGACCTGGAAGTATATATCCAAAGAGTGTATCAGCCAATTCTGAGGGCAAGATGAAGACATTTTCAGATTTATAAGGATTCAGAAAGTTTGTTTCTCATGTTCTTCTTCCTGAGGAACTAATTAAGTGTATATTTGAGCAAAGAGAGTAAATAAACCAAAAAATTAGAAAAATGTAATATTTAAAAAACATTTGCTCCCACTCAGAAAAATAGTGAAAGGGCAGCCATAAAGCAGGCGCAGAGAACCAGTCCAAGTTGCAGTAATAAGATACAACTCCTCAGAAAGGTCTCTGGGGAGGGGAAAGCCTCAAGAAAATAGATAGTAGGATTGAGAAGTTAGGGGGGAAAAAATCTAAATATGATAAATACAAGTAATGCAAGAAAAAGGAAAGTCAACTGGAAATTTTCAGGGGGAAAAAAAACTATACAAGAAATTTATGATCCAAATACAAAGTAAACTTCTAGAGCGCTCCTCTTTGAGAGGCCCAAGGGCTGTGACCGACTGGTGGAGCAGGAAATATCCCTAACTGCACCAAGCCGAGCACAGAAGAGTACTTATAACACACAATAATGTAAATGGTTTTATAGTTTTTCATCAATAACGTAGACAAAGCATGAAAGACTTGATTGTGTTTGCAGGACAGCACAGGCAACAGTAAAAATGTAGCTGCGAGGAAATGGAAGACGGGGGTAGAGTGAAGGGTGGTATGGGGATAGTAGTGGGAGGACAGTTTTAAAAAGGGTCATTAATAGCTTCATCTCAAAAAGTGGGCACAGGCAGGGAACTAGCAGAAGTAAAAATAATGGTTTAGGTAGTTTATTTAAATTACTAACAACAGCATTTTCAGGGACTTCCCTGGTGGTCCAGTGGTAAAGAATCCGCCTTCCAATGCAGGGAACGCAGGTTAGATCCCTGGTCAGGGAACTAAGATCCCACATGCCGCGGGGCAACTAAGCCCACGCGCCTCAACTATGGAGAGAAAACCCACAGGTCACCACTAGAGAGAAGCCCCTGCGCTGCAACGAAAGAACCTGCATGCCGCAAGGAAGATCCCGCGTGCCACAACTAAGACCCGACGCAACCAAGAATGAATGAATGAATAAATAAATAAATAGAATAGCATTTTCACACTAAAATGATAAAATATAGGAAGAGGAGAGAAGTATTAGAGGTGAGCTATATCTTTATCTTTCACATCAAGAGGTTTATTAGGATACTTTTGACTGCATGTAACAAGAAACCCTGACTTAAATGACTTAAAATATTTATTTAAAAAAATGTTTTATCTCCCATCGTGTGAAGTCCCAAGGTAGGGTGCCTTGAGGGTTGGCTAATTCAGTGGCCCATTGACATCATTAAGAACCCAGGTTCTTCCATTTCTTTGCTTTTCCTTCTTCAAGGAGTGTTGGCTTCATTTTCCACAGCCCCCTCAGCGGTCCTATGCTGGTTCCTACATTTCCAAGCATCATAGAAATATCCAGTGGAAAAGAGTGTTTCCCTTCCTATGCTTTAGGTGTGTCACCAAGGAAACATTTCCAGTAGTCCCTCAGTAGACTTCCTCTCATGTCTCACTGGCCCCAACTGCATCACATACCCTCCCCTAAACCAGTCATTGGCAACAAAAATGGAAAGCTGCCTTCCTGCAGCCACTCGTCAGCCGACTTGACGTGGCATAAGTTCCCTCAAAATGGCAATTTGTATCTCAGCATGAACCTAAGATTTGAGCATGGCAACTGTTAATCTCATCTTTCTCTTAATTGATAAGTGTTCATACCAATGGACTAAGAAAAGTTGTCTGTGTTATCTCTGTACTCAGTTCAATTATAGACATAGTTCAGAAAAAAAGACTATAGAGACAATCTAATTTCCTTCCTTGGCAATCCTCCCTTGAGATATAGATATATAGTTTCCTTCTTTCTGGTTTATGTATCAGATCTGAATCCTTGGAACGGCTAAGTGAGTTTTTTTTCCCTTTGAATAAACAGCTTTATATAATTCATAGATCCTAAAATATCCTTCCTCTCTTTAGATAATCCGTAGCTTTTCCATAATATGTAGATTCTACAGAGAGAGAAGGATTCTGTATCTCTTCTCAAAACTTCCATGTTTTGTACCTTGGTAAAGTGGAAACAAAATGCAAACCCAGGTTTGAATCCCAACTCTACCACTTACGAGTAGCTGTATAACCTCCACTAGTTTCTTAACCTTTGAACACTTTAGTTATCTCTAAAATGGAAATGATTTGTTTACATTTTAGGGTGATTTTTAAGGATTAAATGAAACTGCAAATAGAAGTACCTAGTATAAATATGAGGAGGATATGGGCAACTGTTAATTCTTTTTCTTCCTAGTGCAGCATGCAAAAGGGTAGCCAGTGCCTGGTTTCCCAGTTTTTATGTTTGAGAGTTGGTAGACATTACTGAAAAGGGAATCAAATTAGGGGGCACGGTAGAGGAATTTAATTCTCATTTGAAATGTGAATATAGTAACAAGGGGAGAGATGAAAGGTAGCAAGGATAAAGACCAAAGAAAGAAGATATCAGTGGTTTTGACCAAGTTTCCCCAATCAAAGACAGCAAGCTGCTATCACATTGACCTGAGCTGGATCCTAGGGAGCTCCATTGAAGGGAATTTCAGTGGAATGGTTTCCTCACAGAAGGAGACTGGGGTAAGTTTATTTCTTCACTTTGAATTACAAAAAGAAATCAGGTTCAGATAATCAAAAAGCATGAGATGATGGTTAAAATACATTATAGGATTACAATTCAATAATAATTGAATGTCTGGAGTGTTTTTCCTGGTGGGGAAACTCAAAAAAGTTCAAATGTATCATCTCAATGAGTTACAACATGTGTCAGTCATCAGTCAATGGCGATGAAGGCCTGGTGTTTAACTTTCTGCTCTTCACATTGTAGACTAAGGCAACGAGGCAGAACAGTGTTCCTATAGCTTTAGCATCGTGGCTTTATATACTTTGCCATGAACATTTTAGGCACAATGTGGAAGTAGATTATCCCCATCCCTCCTCGGGGGCTTTGTTGGTCCTGAGGGGAGGCGTCATCTTTCTTGTTTCATCTCTGGATGCCCTTAGAGCCGTTGCTCTAGTTGAATGAAATGTCACAACCAAATAAACTGAAGACTTCCTGTGACTTTCTACACATTGTTATTCCCTGCCTATAGCCCAGGTGTTCTTGAAAAAGCACATGTTTTTGTTTCCAGTATTCCAATTATAAAAGAGTAATCCTCAGCGTCTTACTACTGACCAACTGATTCTGAACCTAGGGAGTTCTTTTCAAAATTCCTAGCACCATGAATAACAAGAAACTAAAATATGTTAACTTGTCTTTCCACTACCTACTTTTAAAAGGTCAAGATGAGAACAAAATCCACTGCAATATCAGCCTCCTTCACCCACTGTGGGCTACACAGTGGAACAGACATCACATTTTCTGAGACCTGTCTGAGAACTATGAGGCTAAGGAGTTGCAGTATTGATTGTGTAAGAATTAGCATATCTGGCAGATGGGGACTGTCTGAACTCATTCATCTGCACCAGGTGGACTGGCATTGCTGAACTTTCACATGTCAGATTTAGGATTTTAACATGCAGCCCAAGATGTAGCAACCTGAGACTTCTCCCGTGGAGATCCAGTGAACACATAAAAAGATTTAAGCCTTTATTAATTCCAGCTCTGTGGCATAAAAATATTTTCCCCAAGTGCTCTATTGATACTGTAGGCATCTGTATTTGCATTTTTGCTTTTTGAGAACCACTGCATGTAGTCAGTTCTTCAGAAGTTGTTGGCCTCTCTAACTTGTCTTCCATATCTTTTAACTTGTCTTAGAGTGCTGAGCTAAATTATGTGGGTAAATTAATCTTTTTTGAGAAATCAGTTGCAAAACATTCTGATTCTGCACCTCTCCCTATCTCTGCCTTCTCATCTCTGTTTTACTTCTTTCACTGTTTCTTGCCTTATGTTCCTTTGCTGTTCTCCAGGGCCCCTAAGCCCTCATCTTCCCAGATAGTAAGTAGCGAGGGGCCTGTACCAAGCAGAGCAGGCACAACACAGGACACTACCAACCTGTCTATGTCACCAGCAGCAATAATGAGGGGCTTTTGTAAGATCCCTGGGCTATATGTTTGAACCAGGACCTCTCTAGAGCTTGACTGGCTCTAGGTCAGGACCCTAAGAATCAAGATAAATGAACATTTGCTTACCCAGCAGCCTCAAAGCACTCCAGGTGCACATGGAAAGATATCCACATATGTGTCCATAAAATAAATCCCATAACCTGTGTTGCTACTTCTGGTGATACTGAGATTTCTTCCTTCATTTTCTTTGCTACAACATGGAAAGATCCACCCACCTTTCCATTGCCCCACTCTTTTGCTTCCATCTGGTCTGAATAGAGATCCTGATAAATCAGAAGTAGAAATGGGTGAAAGAGAGCTACATGCAGCCATATTAATAGATACGTAGATAGATACGCATGCACATGAGTATGGTGCGTGTTCGTGTAGGAGAGATGAGTGTCTCTCTAGATATAGATGTTTGTGTGTATGTGTGGTATTCAGAGTATAAACGATATAATCCTAACTTGAAGTACATGATGGAGCTTTAGGGGTCCATAAACACCCCTAAATTATGTGCAAAAATCTGTGTTTATGTGGATGTCAATTTTCTCTGGCAAGATAGTCCATGGTTTTACCAAATTTTCGAAAGGCGCTATGAAATTCTAAATCCTTTCTCTTCGGCCCTCTGTCATCCTTGGAACATTCTGAACAGAAAGTTAGGGATCGGAACAGACAATCATGCTAATGATGAAATGATACAGACTTGTCCAGGCCTGCGAATGTTGTCTCCCTCTTCACTGCCCACCACCATGGTCCTCCATTCAGAACTGACAACCCCTCCCCAGATATTCATATTGCTTTGCTTAGCTGTCCCAATAGAATGAATGACCATGGGCATAGAGTCTCAGAATACACAGGCTTTCACTTAGTCAAAGCGTTTACGTTCAAAAAGAGCTCATCTTCTTTCATAAAGCAAGCTCCCGTTCCTAAACCTGACAGCATTCTCCATTCAGGAGGCAAATCCGGTTAGTCATTGGCTCCTAATTCTCTTTCATCACTCTTTTCTGGTCCTAGCAATTCTTCCTCCAAGTTTTCAGATATTAGTAATTGGTTCATTCACTTTGGATTTGGTTCTAAGAGCAGGCTCACAGTGTGCCAAATCCGAACCTTAATTCTGCTCCCCATCCCTGAACCTTAGAGTTTACATTACAGAAATGTCTAACACCTCACCATGGCTCATCCATCTCTCATGTCAAGCGCTCACGTCCGTGTTGACTCTTTCTTCCTCTAAATGGTGCTCAGTTTGATTCCTCTTTTGCTGTTCCCACCATCACTACCATATCACATCTGGAATAAAGCAACAATCCTGCAGCTGATGTTTATGTCTTTTAGTCTCTTCCCTTCGGTCATCCTTTGTGATACTGATCCCTGAAATTAATTTTTTGCTCAATCCTTAGAGTGACTTTTTTTGGTAAATAGTCTATCCAGCACAGACTTTTCAGGTGTGAATAAAAATTCTGCTAATCACTGTCCTTTCTTAACTGGCCAGCTTCTTCTCCCATTATTTATTCCAGAATCTTCTGTTCCCACTGATCCCACAGTCCTCCTTACATGTGATTCATAGTCCAGTCTCCATGCCTTTGTTCTGTCTGTCGTTACTTATTCTTAAACTTCCTCCTCTTCAAAATGCATCACCCTCCCACACCTGTTTTGGAATGATTGACTGCTCCAGTTGACACACATTTTTCTGTTCTCTACAGTCATTGGCATATTATTTGTATCTCCCATAATGCAAGCACATGACATATAATAGATATTTAGTAAATATTTGATTATTTCAAGGATAGCTTTCTAACCAATGGAATCTAATAATAACAAAAAGGTATATTTGGGGAAAAGCAGATAATGGCTGGTCCAGAGTAATCACTGCACACATTTTTACAAATATACAGCTAATTCTGAGGTCACTGAGACTCAAGTAGCATTATCTGTCATATCTTCAATATACTTGTATGTCTTATGCATGTTTATTGCTGATGCTTCTAAGGGGTAGCCAGTCACCCATGGAAACCAAGAATGGTACTATCATCAATCAATGCATATGGTATAGGTAACTGGGCCGTCTCTTTGACCAGTCAAGTGAATATTTAATACAGCTTCCCAAGCCTATTCCTTGGCTGAACTGTGAAATGAGATCAGCTGGTATATACCTTTACCCTCTGATAAACATAAGGCATTTCCCTTCCCCAAACTGTTGGAAAACACCACTAAATTTGTATACATCCACCCCTACCTGTGATTATGGTGTCAGACGTTTGTGTACAGTTCCATTCCAGTTGATCCTGTATAAGGAAGAATTTTACCATCGTAATTGCTATTCCCAAAGGTTAACATAAACTGCTTTAGTCAGCAAAATATATATATCATCTTTGCCTTGCTGTATTATAAATTGCTGACTCTCTCTTCTTTAGAGCCAATAGTCATTTCTTTGCCTCCTTAATTTATACATGAAGCCAAAAGAAAAACCACTTAGTATTCTTAATGAAATGGCATAAGGTTTAGATAATTTTTTTACTATATGCAGTAAAAATGCAAATGTGTGTGGCTTATTTGCAAATGCAGACATTAATAACTGATATTTAAGCAGGCTGGATTAGCAATTTTACTGATATATTCAAGAGATTTTTCCAATAATTTGCACACTCAAAATCAATTTGAATACAACATGTAAATTGAATTTAATTTTTTGATATAAAATTGTAGTTATCAGCTTGAACCATTAAATTTATTATTTAATATATGCTTTCCAGCTCACTTGGTTAGAATTTCATTGCGCCTTATCTATATAAATTTAATTAGGCTCGATATCATCAGTATATTATAGAACTAATTAAAGATTTAGATAAGTGCTGAGGGGACTTATTGAAAACTCCATAAAGTTCCATTTAGAAAATGAGATATTCTTCCTTCAGTTCATTGTGAGAGAACGAAACAGCAAGAAGTGTTTCTTGCAGTGTTTCTGAAAAATTATTTAACTGGATTTAATGGACTTATTCCATTCTTTGAAGAGCTTTTTAATTACTCTGTATCTTTGTGCAGTCCAACAACAGTTATAATCTTTGTTTAAAGACTTTAAAATCTTCTCCTCCCACTGAGCTAACTGTCTTGTATTCTGTTGTGCACATGTGAGTGTGAGTGTGTGTGTGTGTGTGTGTATACACAGGTAGGTGGTATAGGATTTTTAAACCCTGATTGAGATCATGTAATATGTAATGGTTTGTATGGGGAAATCTACCAGTTCTCACAAGTAGGATAAACACTGAGAAGGATCAGAGAATGCCCACCATTAATACAGCAGGAAAAGGGAGAAGATAAGAAACCCTGACCCAGGAGAAAGTCCCTGGGCAAAACTGAGGTTCCCGAGTATGGCTTCTTTGAATAAATTGTTTTGTAGAAATCACTTTGAATTCCCTTGTATCTGCGACTCCGCTATAGAATATAAAGCAGATTATTTAAAAGACTGATTTCAACTAAGTGCTTTGTGTCTTCATTACAAAGCACAATAAAGCCTTTTACTACAATGAAGCCACTATTACTTTCCACTGAGTATGCACTGAAATAAAGCCGCACCGTGCTACCGTACTCCCAGGGTGCTCAGTGCTCTTGTCAAAAAGCACATTTTTTTTTTCCAGTGCAGATTGAGTGACACAATGCATGGTTTAAAAAAAAAAAAAAAAGGAAGAAAGAAAGTGAGAGGACAAATAACAAATGTAGGCCATCTATGACTGGGCACACTGTCGTTCAGCATAGAGACACCCAGGAAGCCAGCGAGCCAGAAAAACTGTTGAGGGCCTGTGTGGTGTGATAGAAAAGTTCCAGGCTTTGGGCTTAGGAGAAACCGATTTAAAGCTCTGCTGTTGATTAGCTGTGTGACCTGGGGCCTAATCTTTCCACGCCTAAATTTCTTTCCCTAGAAAATGGAAATAATATTAATAATGCTGCCCCTGCTGCCTACTTCAGTCTCCCTCATGGATTGGGATGGTTTTTCAATGTCATCTATTCTAGTTTTAATCCATTTACTTTTCCAGATACAGAAACTGAGGTACAGTGGGATTAAGTGGTATGATCATGATCACTGGTGAGCTAGTGGCAGGGCCAGGATTGGAATAGATACCTCTGAGATCAGGTCTGCACTGTCACGTGGACTATAAAAGAACACATGGGCATTTTCTTTCTTTCTTTTTTTTAAATGTATTTGGCTGTGCCGGGTCTTAGTTGCGGCATACGGGCTCTTAGTTGCGGCATGCAGGAACTAGTTCCCTGACCAGGGATCGAACCCGGGCCCCCTGCATTGGGAGCGTGGAGTCTTAACCGCTGGACCACCAGAGAAGTCCCCCACATGGGCATTTTTCTTAGGGACATCCTGGCTGCACTTGGTAGCACTCAGTTTTTTTTCCCCTAGCAACTATTTCTGAAACACGTCACTGCAGTTTCCCTGCCCAAATGGTTTGTAAACATTTGCACCTCCCAGTCTGAGAAAACATTTGCAGGAACATTTGGGTCACAAACCAATGTTTGTTTCACCCCCCCACACTTGAAATGTTTCCCTTTGAAAACATTAGAAATGGTGCCAGTAAAGCAGATTCTCGACAGAAGTGTAAGCCTGGAGTGGGAGGGACACTCCCAGCTACCTGGTTTGGGACATTCAGGGACCTCCAGGCCCAGCAGTTCCTTCCAGGCCCAGAAGGAACGTGCAGCATCTCCCAGCACAACCTTAGTCTGTGACATTCTTTGGTTTTGAAGTGTAATAGGTACATGAAGAAGTGCTACAGGTTAGATGAGGGTTTTTTGGTCGGGGGGTGGGGGCGGTAAGCAGGTTAGTTCCCTCCTGTGCCTGTGAATTTAGACAAGGTGTTGAAGGGGAAGTGAGGAGAGAAGAGGCAGAAAAGTGGCCAGAAAGTCTCACTGTAGAAAGGACAGACTGCCGGCTTACTTGTTTCTTCCTTATTTTTTGCCACCCTACCCTGCTGAGTGTGCAGCTTCAACACTGCAGTGCTGGTTTCAAGCAGGGTATCTAGGTTAACCTTGGTGAGTAGCACTGGCCTGATCAATGATGGAGCATGGACTAGTGACTAGATCAGTAACTTGGGGGTCCAGGCAGAGGGGGCTTAATCATAACTCTACTTCTGACTTGTGGATTACCTCAAATAATCCTGTTACCGGACCAAACTTTGGTCCGCTCACCTGCGATGCAGCAAAGCCCGTCTCCTGCCACCGGGTTGTGATGAAGGAAACTACAACGTTTATCGTAGGGCCCCAAGCAAGGAGAATGGGCAGCTTGTGCTCAGAAGACCCAAACTCCTCGATGGCTTTCAGGAAAGGGTTTTTAAAGGCAGTATTTGGAGTGAGGGTTGCGGTTCCTAGACTTTCTTCTGATTGGTTGGTGGTGGGGGTAATAGGGTGATGTTTTGTGAATCTTAATCAGCAACCTCTGGTTCTGTCCAGTCTGGAGTCTACGTGCTAGTGGTCAACATGTAGTCACCTTCCTCTATCTACCAGACTGGGGGTCCTTGTTTCTACAGAACAACTCAAAGATATGTGTCAGATTGTTATGTATATCCCTTGAGCAGGAGCTAGGACTCTGTTTTATCGCTGAACTATTGTTTAAACTATCATTACTCTTGCTTGACTGCTTTTCCTTTGCTTCTGTGTTCCCTCACTTCCCTAACTGATAACTGCTTTAGTCTGCTCTTTGGACCTCAGGGAAGGTCTAGGAAACCAAACCCTTTTTCTACAAACAGGAAACAGAGTACACGGAGGGGCTTTTGTACCCAGGAGGCCCCCATAGAGCCCTGCTTGGTTTCAGTCCCCCCTTTTCTTTGATACTCCTCAATCCTGAGGGGAACAGGGACGGAACAAGAAAGGGAATAAAATTTTAGATGAAGAGGTTCATCATAGGGACCTCCCTGGCAGTCCAGTGGTTAAGACTCCTGCTTCCACTGCAGGAGGCGCAGGTTGGATCCCCGGTCGAGGAACTAGGATCCCGTGTGCCACATGGTACGGCCGAAAACAAACAAACAAAAAAGAGGTTCATCATAAACCCACTAGGGGAACTCAGTTTTAGGGGGACTTGATTTCACTCCCCTCTGCCACCTTCCTCTCCTTTCGTTTCCTATACTGATCCCAGGTCTCGAAAGCAGCATTTCCCTGGGGCCACGGGAGAATAATCATAGGCCCTATCGTGCTTGCTGACAGAGCCCCACTAGACTGTATGTGAAGCACTGTGGAAGTTCATTAGATTTTTGAAAGCCCTGGAAATTATGAGACACTAATTCTGAAGGTAGCAGATGGGAGGAAATGGAATGAGCCCTCTCACTCTTTCCTACCACTTTATTCTACAGTATTTGTGGAAAACTGGGTTCAGGAGTCCAGGCTATTCTTGCTGCTTTTTAAAATAACTTTCAACTTTTCTCATTATAGATCAACATACTTTTTCTGTAAAATCTGTCCCCATCCCAGCGTACACCTTCATTTCTAGTACAGCCTCAGCTCAACCCTGAGGAGTCACTCATTACCAGGAATAAAGATCTGAAGGTCAGCTGTGTGAAAAAGCAGATGAGTGCAAGAAGTCTCAAATTTCACTTTAATTTAGCATAAGGTAGCACAACAGTCACACTTTGAGCCGTGGACAGAAAATTAATCAGTCGATCTGAGAAAGAAATGGAAAATTTTATTTGAGCCAAATTTGAGGATTATAACCTGAGAAGAGCATCTCAGAAAGCTCTGTGAACTGTTACACCCATTAGAAGTCAAGGCACAGTTATATAAGTTTTTTGAGACAGAGGGCTGTACATAAAATGATGTATTTTTGACAGTTTACATAATCCAGATCTAAGTGTCATCATGGTGCGACCTGTGACCCCTCACAAGCTCAAGAAGGAATGGTATCTTTTAAAGAGTTGTCTTGGTGATGGGAGAACGTTGCTCTTTATGGTTGAGCAGGTATTCCTGCTTGATGGGGGAGGTCTGGACAATGCATAATGCAGATAGATACACAATGCACAGTGGAGCGGGGGAGGGGGAGGCCAGAGGGCAGAGAATTTTTATGTTTAAAGTTTTCTTGTCTTGCCATAAAATACGAATTTTATTTCACAGAGCAGTCATCTGCACCTCTGCTTCTAATTTTTTCCCCCATCTGATGCCCAGGCTAAAATAATATTCATGTATTCTTGCCAGATATGTGTATTTGCATTAGCCCTTTACAGTTTATATAGGGCTGTCACAAATAGGATCATAATGAGTCTCTTGATTATGAGTAAACATTTTTGTCTTCCCAAGCTTGATTCTGGCTGTAAATTGTTTTCTCATGGCCCAACTCCAGAGTTTTTCTGGAATGATCTGGGGGAGGTAGGATAGGGATCTGGCTGTTGTTAACCAGCCTGCTGACCTTAGGTATTTAGCCCTTGTGATGCTCGATTGTGAGGATGAAATCAGATAAACCTTAAAGCATTTGGCATATAGCAAGTGTTAAATAAGTAGTCATTGTTCCCCTTAATAAAAACATTAGTATAATCATTAGTGGATCTTTGACTCAATTATATTTCTATTACTCTGTAATCATACACATAGAATTGTTCCCAATTCTAACCTGTTTTTCTAGTGGAGGTTATTTATTATGAGTTGTCATAAATTTTTCTTGAGAATGGGGATGGAGAGAGTTCAAAGGCATTTAGTGCCAAGATGCTGGGGAGTCACAGAACCTACAAAAGTGTGGAACCCTGAGAAATGGCTTTAGTTCATTTCGGGACACTTAATGAAAATGTGAGCTGGTGAAAATGTTTCTGTATCTGGCAGCTTATAGAATCTTTGCTGCAAATGTCACAGAAGACCATGGAACTGCAGCAAATGTCTTGATTAATGGATCAGTCTTCACAACAGTATTGGCTGTGGATGTACGTCTTCTGTAGAGTTAAGACAGGGTTCTAGGACTTCCCTGGAGGCGCAGTGGTTACGAATCCGCCTGCCAGTGCAGGCGACACAGGTTCGAGCCCTGGTCCACGAAGATCCCACATGCCACAGAGCAACTAAGCCCAGTGCGCCACAACTGCTGAGCCTGCGCTCTAGAGCCCGCGAGCCACAACTACTGAAGCCCGCGCACCTAGAGCCCGTGTTCTGCAACAAGAGAAGCCACCGCAGTGAGAAGCCCACGCAACGCAACAAAGAGTAGCCCCAGCTCACCACAACTAGAGAAAACCCACGTGCAGCAACAAAGACCCAATGCAGCCAAAAATAGATAAATTAATTTTTTTTTAATATTTTTTTAAAAAGTCAAGGTTCTAGTTCATAAAATTAGCATTTTTATAATAGCTTTATTGAGATAGAATTTACATACCACAAACATTAGCTAACCCTTTTAAAGTGTGAAATTCACTTTTTTTAATATAGTCATAGATGTATAGCCATCATCACTAGCTAATTTTAGAACATTTTCATTACCCCAAAAACAAACCCAGTACCCACAAGCAGTCACTCCCATCCCCCCACCCCACCCTGGCAACCACTAATCTACTTCCTGCCCCTGTGGATTTGCCTAATCTGGATATACCATATAAATACAGCATGTGATCTTTTGTGATGAGCTTCTTTTAGTTAGGATGTTTTCACGGTTCATAAAGTTAGCAGTTGTCTTAATGTTAGGATATGAGACTGAATTAAAAACCCAGGTACCCACTCCAGCACTTGGCCTATCGCCTGCTCTCTTTGTCTTTTCTTTTTTGTTTGGAGTAGGGAGAGAAGCGAGAAAAGGAAGGTAATATGTTTTTATTGAAGTATAATATACATACAGTAAACTTTACAAATCTTAACTATACAGCTTGATTATTATTATTTTGTGTGTGTGTGTGTGGTACACGGGCCTCTTACTGTTGTGGCCTCTCCCGTTGTGGAGCACAGGCTCCGGACGCGCAGACGCAGCGGCCATGGCTCGCTGGGCCCAGCCTCTCCGCGGCATGTGGGATCTTCCTGGACCGGGGCACGAACCCGTGTACCCTGCATCGGCAGGCGGACTCTCAACCACTGCGCCACCAGGGAAGCCCTTGATTACTTTTTACAAAGTGAATACACCCAGATAACCATCACTGAGATAAAAGCAGAGAATATTAGAATCACCCCAGAAACCTCCTTGTACCCCTTTCTTAGTCACTACCCCCAGGACAGGTATTTCCTGATTTTGGTTGATTTTATTTTTCTGCGTTCGGTTCCCTGCACAGCCGCCATGCAGCCATGTGGGTGTCCCAGCCTCTGCGAACTCTGATCTCAGCACAGACATTTCCTCAGCACTCAGGGCCTCAGTCACTGCATTCACTACTGTTAGTTCCCATGGGAAGTAAAGCAATACTGAACCTCTCAGGAGCCCCTCTCTGTGCACTCTGTGTCCTCCCGGCTATTCTGGGCCACCTGACCCCAGGCCTCATTCTTCTCCTGTCTTGGTCTCCAGCTTCCCTTGCAAACACCAGCACTCCCTTTAGCACGGGCCATTACAAGGGAGGGGAAAAAAGCACCACCTCTGGGCAGGCACAGTTTGTGACAGACGTTGACCTGCAAAGGCAAACCTTTTGAGGGGAGACTCCCATTTACAATGGAGGCAGCCCTCACTCGACCACCTGCTGTGTCATCGGCTGGTTTCCATTCTGATCAGAGGGGTATTCCTGTCACGAAACTCTGTGTGTTAGCTTCTCTGCAGAAATTTTAAGAAAATCTTTTATTCCAGAAATGAAGTTTTCATTTTAAATTCACTTTCTGCTCTTTGCAAACTTTAGTTTCTGTGTGGTCCAGAGCTATAGGTTAGCATTAGCATTTAAATAGAAGTATTAAGCACACTCAAAGACCTTTCTCATAGAACTTGCCCTTTCTGGGAGGTTTTTCAAATCTGATACTTTTTTCTTCCTAAAAAAGGAATGCAAATGCTATATGTATTTTCCCCATCAAAGGCCCTTTTCTTTGTACATACAGACTTAGGAGAAAGGCATTGTTCATCAGTCTTACTATTAGTCTTTTTAATGGAAAGGGTCAGTTTAAAAAAATTGCTATTCCATCCCTCAAGGCCTGATTTTCTCTGCTGACTCTAAGAATGAATTTTCCTATGGTTAATTTTATCCTGTTATGTCTCATTTTTCTCCAGACACCCTCTAGGAACTCAAATCCCGATGATAAACTAAGAATCTGGTGCCACAATTCTTGCTACGTAATATGAGGCTCCCAGTATCAGTGTCCCCAGAAGCTCCCCATAACTGCAGTAGAGAATCCAAAGGGCCAGGGTCTGAATCTACGGTCAGTCTCATGAAGAACTTGACCTTCTTCTCAGACCCTCTATTTATCTGCCAACTAAGGTTATCAAGCCTAATGTGTGTGGTTGTCAAGAGATTAAACAAGATAGTGACCTTCCTCCTAATTTATGATTTTATATGTAATTGTAAGTGTCTTAAATCCTCTCTCCCTCACATTGAGCTCCCTCAACCAGACCAGTGGAGGAGTAGGGATAGAAGGTAGCTTCTGGTAAAAGGTACCCCTCCTGCTTTCTTCTGTTGTTACTGCCTGTCTTCCCTTTCCTCTCTGCCTCATCTCAGCCCGGCAGTGGGTGTTGTAATAGTTCATGCCAGTCGTGACCTGAACAAAAGCTACTAGAGGTGAGGGCCTGGATTTTCCTATCAAGATATTGGCGCCCTTCTCTCTCTTTGAGGTTGATTTTGTTCAACTACAAGCTTGGGAACAGGAGTTGTGAGGAAACCTAGAAGATGGATATGGCCTGATAGAGGAGAATCTGAGCAAACCAAGGAGAAGCTGGGTAGTCCGACGGCCTGAAGGCTCTCTAGCTTCTCCAACTGTCCATCTTCCACCTACAGAAAGACCTGGAGAGGTCTTTCTAAAACCCAGTTGTCATCATGTCTGACTTCTTCCAAAAATCCTCTCTTCAGATTCCTCCCCATCAACTACAGCTTTGGTTCCCAAATGTCAGCGTGGGAACTGAAGCTAGACCGTCATTGTCTTCCTTAGGAAAATGAGAAAAATAATGACAGTCTAGTGAGTTTGTGAGTCTCTCATGAAAGAAAACATGTCCCTTTTGTTCTGAGATTTTTTCTTTCCTGCTTGAGGAGTATTAAAATACCTTCTTTTATTGAGTCCTGGTAATAATAGATGATAATAGTTCTGTCTTAATAACCGGGGCAAAACAAAAGGCTAACAACTCTAAAACAGTCACACCCTGCATCCCTTTCTTTGATCCACCCACGAAGTCCAGTCTTTACTGTGACACACAAGGTCCGCTGTCATCTGGCTCTAGCTTACCTTGCTAACCTCTCATCCCTCCTTCCCCCTCCACACACCCGTTGCCCTCTGGGGAGGGATAAACCATTTGTAGTTCCCCCCAAATACCATATTCTTCCTACCTTCCCACCCACTTCACACATTCTGCCTCCCTCACTTCTAAGAGTTCTTTCCTTCCCTCATGTTTGCCTCCTCGTTACGTCTCCTCAAAAAAGCCTTCCCTGACTGATCTAAGAAGTACACAGCCCTTCCTGTTGGTCATCGTAGATCGTCTCATTTGTACCTTTATTACAGCTGCTGTCACATTACTGTAAATACGTGGCCAGTGTCACACCAGACTCTGCATCTCCGGAGAGCAAGGACTGTGCTTTACTCATTTCTGCATCCACAGTACCTACAACATACTACCTGGTGCATCACTGATGCTTAAATATTTGTTGAGCAAATAAACAGAAAAAGAATTTTGAAAGGTACTGTATAAGCACTGAGGATGCTACAGGGAGTCATAAGACATAGTCTTTGTCTTAAGACATAGTCTTTGTCATCAAGAAGGCTGCATTCTGGGAAAAGATAATAAATATATATTACGGTACATCCATATAATTGAATCCTCTGCAGCTATTAAGAAGAATGAGGCAGGTTGATATGTACTGAAATGGAACCACATCTAAGATACATTAAGTGGAAAAAGCAAGTTGTAGAAGAGCATGTAAACACCACTTCTCTTTAAATATGTGTGCTGTGTGTGGGTACATACACACGCATGCTCACACACAGTTCACACACACATACATACACGTGCATGCGCACTCACACACAACTATGCTTGTATATGTAATGAATATAAAATGTATTTGAAAGGATACCCTGGAAACTTTGTAACAGCGATTGTCTCCAGGAAAGGAAACCGGGTGGATGGCTAAGGGACAGGAGTAGGAGAGAGACTTTGCACTGTACGCTTTTTGTCCCTTTTATTTTGTTTATTTAACAAACGCTTATGTATTATGTGCACTTTACAGATATTAACTAGTTTAATCCTCCTGACAACCCTATGAGGTGGATATTGTCAGTATCTTTATTTCATGGTTGAGGAAACTGAAGCCCAGAGAGGTAACTTGTGCAAGTTCACACAGGTAGTAACTAAATACCCTGACACCTTTTTAAAAAATTGCATCTCTAGTTCCAGAAGAATCTTAGTTGCTCTGTTTTGTTTTGTACTTTAAATAAACAGATCCTACTGTGGATGATACATGTTAAATGGGTGACGCATCCGTAAGTAACAGAGAAGGAAGAAATTGCTCAGGATAGCTTCGTAGAGGATAGGGGTTTCAGCAGTCTTCAAGGTTAGGCTTTGAATACACAAACCCAGAGCCCAGAAGAACTAAATATGTTCAAGGGGCATTGATGGCTCAGTCTGGCTTCAATAGAAGGTTGATAGAGGAAAAAAGTGGGGGAAAAAGGTGGGATTGGCACCAAATCCAAGGCTTTGGATGTCAGTGTTAGGAGTTCGGACTTTATCCTATTGGCACTAGTGAATACACAAGTTGTTGTTTTAACACAGAATAGTGATCTGATGCAGGTAGAACTGGAGAAGATTAACCTAGGAGGAGTTAGTGATTGTGAGAGACTCAGGTAGGAGCTTAAATAGTTAAGATCTATGATAATGAGATTGGTAAGAAGAAATGAATATATAAGATGTTGCACTGATAGACCTAGTGATCATCAGGCAAAGAAAGAGCGAAGACTCAAAAGTGACACTGACATCCAGAGGTTTTGCAAACTATAGTGCTGTGAAGCAAAACTTGCAATTTAGGGAGGCCACCTGATAAGGGCACCTGATAGAAATGTCTGCAAATCAGTGAAAATGAAGCTTTGATCTATTCAGAGACCAGATCATGAGAGAGAAACCATCTCATATACAAACTTTGGGAAGCAGAGAGAGAAGGACAAAGAGCAGGGCGATCCCCTGACTGGGAGGAAGGCCTGCAGTGGGCAGACAGTAGGAGCCGTTAAAGGGAAGGAAGGAGCTCAGGGAGTTGGGGGAGGAGCCTGAACCACTTGGCTCCAAGAACAGTGAGTCCAGGATGGAAACTGTCGAGGGGAAAGACCACTGTGTCTACTAGGATGTCATCAGTGACCTTTTTGAATATAGTTTCAGACAAAGTGGAGGCTTTTGAAGGATAGCGAATACAAATGATTTTTTTTTGAGAAATTTGACAATGAAAGGGAGAACAGAGACGAGATGAGATATAGAGTGGACACAGGATTGCATGAAGGGCTTAGAGCTTGTTGTTTGGTTTTGTTTTTGTCCAAATATGAGAAACAAGGATATTTGAAGGCAGACATAAAAGAACCTGTGAAAGGGGTAGATACTAGATACAGGAGTTGAAAACAAAACCCCAGCAAGATCCTAAAGGCAATGGGAGGGATTGGGATTAAAAGCATAAGACCAATCTTAGAAAGAAAGGGGAAAAAGGGCTAGAAAAGAAACCCCTCTTTTGAGCCAAGAGTCGACAGGAAAAGATTAATAAAAAATCATTTCAATGTGGAGGATAGGATGCCTCACACAATTATGGTAAAGTACACTCCAAAGAGATAATATATATGTGGCTGGTACAATAAAAGTTACCTGTGGTATTTTTTGTTGTTGTTTTTGCCTTTTTTTTTTACCATTTTTACAGAGCAGATATTCTACCATGTTGTTTGATTTAATCCTCAAACCTACCCTGTGATGTTATACTATTTACCGTATTGCATAAATGAAGAAGTTGAAGTTCAGACAGGCTAAGAAATTGCTTAGGTCAAACAGGTTAAGTAAATGATACGGGATTCATGTCTAATTCTGCCAGCGAATGAAAGAATAGTTGGGGAGGATTGCAGATGACTAGCCAAAAACAGATGTTTTCCCTCTGTGCCCTCCCCTTTTTCACCTGCAACCAGTTATCCCAGACATCCACATCACCCTCTCAGAATTACATCAGAATAATACCCCTTAGCCTGTTACACAGAGCACCTGTGTTATTCATAGTTCCTCCCTTCCCAAGGTCAAAGAATCATGGACTGCTTTTTTACCTTGTGCTCTATCACTTAATGAAATTTACTGACTGTTGGCTCTCTCATTCATTCTTTCCTTTTCATTTATTCACCACTCACTAGATGCCCAGGGGGTAACAACGAATGGTACAGAATCCAACCCTGCCCTCAGAGAGCCTGCATTCTAGGATGGGAGGCAGACATTAATTTATGTAATAAATACTTACATAACATTTACTCTGTTCCAGCCACTGTTCTTCATTATTTGACCCTTGTAACAACCTCATGTACTTTTTCCTTTCTCAGATGTAGAAAATAAGGCACAGAGAGGTTAATTAATTGCCCAAGAACATACAAATAGTAAGAGGCAGAACTGAGATTCAAACCCAGGCCCCTGACTCCTGAGTCCATGAGCTTAACCACTGTATTATGCTGTGTCTCTAATTGTGTGTGTGTGTGTATGCACATATTTTTAAAATATACCACATATATGTTAAAATATATTTTGGAAATACGTATATCTTTTGATGGGGATGCAGGCTAAAAAGAAAAGAAGCTAAGTAAAAGGACAAAGCTTGATGAGGGTGGGGCAGGTATCATTTTACCTAAGGTGGTCAGGGAAAACCGCACTTACTGATAAGCTGACATTTGAGCAAAAATTGGACTGAATCTCTTCTAATCTTCTCTTTTCCTCCAGTCTTCTGTCCCTTTAATCCCATTTGATACTCTTTTCTGATTTTATTTCAAGTGGATTATAGTATAAAGCAACACAGAACTATGAAGTACAACAAAGACAGGGATTATCATCACCTTCTTGCCCTATAACGGGTACTTTTTTAATAGTAAGTAAAAAAATGCCCTGGTTCAAGGCCCTGACCCCCGCACACCCTCATGGACCATTTTTACCAGTCCTGTTCTAAAGTTTCTCCCAACTATTGAATATAGGAGATCATAATTTCTTCCAGACATATTCACTTGGGTTTTTCTAAGATAAATCTCCTTTCGTTATTAGCTGCCCATAATTCTAAATTCTCTGGTGTCCTTTACATTATTTCTATTACTTTGTTGCTGTTCCCAGCCTTTCCCCATTTAGTAGCATTTGACCTTTTCAACACTCTTTGTAGTTCTTGCACATTAATTAAAGTATTAGGTGAGATCACTGTTATAAGGCAGTGTCCTTAGCATTCAGTAGATGCTTTCTCTTCTGAATTTGATTTGCCTTCATTGTTACCCTTTGTTTGTTTTTCAGTCTGTGTCCTATCAGGGGTAGCCATTCAGAATAAATTCATTTTGCTAGTTACAGTTTTTTAGAGGCACTGTATAAAATGGTTCACTGACATCCAAATATATATCAGCCACAGTGGTCTTTACATCCACCAAATTCATATTGCTATCCAAAGCTATCCATCACGTTTGTCGGAGTATTTGGGTCTTTAATTAAACCCTGCTGGTTATGGTACATATTTCCATTAGCTCCTTCTGATTTAGTCTATTATTTTTCTAATTGACATCCGTTCTGAGTCACATGTCCGTGAATCTCAGGTGGCCCATTTTGTAGCTTTGGTTTGTTTAGCTTTTCTCCCTTTCGTAAATAACCTAAGGGTTTAGTGAATACCCCCTCGAGTGTTTGCCGTTGGGACCTACTGATTGGCATATGCTCATATGTTCAAATAATCCCCTGATTTTTTGGTCCCTCTGCCAAAACCGTTTTCCCTTCTGGCCTTTCAGTCCTAAAAGATACAGTCTTTTGTCTTGGCAAAGTAGAGAAACTTCCTGTAACAAAAGCGAGCAGCATAGTAGGGTCTCTGCCTAGGACCAAAGGGTAAGGAGTCAGGGTTTGAGTAACTCAGTGGACTGCTGGCTGAATAGCAATCTTTGCATCTTAAACCCCCAGCAGGGATACTGGCTTGAGTGAACTGTCCATTCAGCTTCACCGAGTTTTTGTCTTAACACACTGGTGAGGTAGCTGGCTAGGGGCAGAGTCAGTAGCTAAAGAATACAACTAACTGGCACTTACCAGAATCAGTCCATCATCCTGGCCTCATGGGCTTAATAGTCTAATGGGCATGTTCTCCCATCAGACCACACAGTCCATGCCTATCCTCACTGACCTTTCTCCCCAAGCACTACAGGTAGAGAAGAATCTCCATCTATAAATACAGTAACCCAGCACCTGTTACCGCTTCACTTCTCTGTCACTTGAAGCAGAAACCTTGGTTTCTGTACCTTGTCTAGGGCCCTTCAACTCTTCTTTCTCATGTACCGAAAGAGAGTAGCACAATTAGCAGGCAGGCTGGCTAGCAAGACCAGGACTTATTTTACTTTAAATTAAAACATTTGCCTGGTGTCTTAGAGACCTTTGATCTGGGCCTGGATTGGATTTTTTTTTTTAAGTGTAGATAAAAAAAAAAAAAGCTTCTTGAAACCAAGGACTATACCTTTGTATATTATATTAGCATTTAAAATGTTATTAGAGCTTCCTAAGCATTAGTAATAATAATACTGGGTTTTCCTTTGAAGAGATCCTTTGCATTATTTATTGAAAAGTTGATCATTCCATTTCATTACTTAAAACTGAAAAACCCATAGGGCCTTTGAATTATTTTTATTCAGCATATGTCAGCAGTTATTTCCCGGATTGCTAATCTGAGAAATATAGATAATATCCAATACAAGGGCCTTGTGCTAATTGGTAAACAGTTTGTAGTGTTGAGGCCACCAAAGTACATAATACTATGCCCTTTTATCCACCTATGATATTAGATAAATTATTATTTTAATTGAGAAGACTCTAACGTGATATTCAATAAATTATATTTTTTTAATGGAAAAGACTCTCTTCAGTGATATTCATCACAGCATAGCTCTCCTTAACCTGGACTCACCTTTTGATAATCAGAAGAGCATTCACAGGAGCATGAGACAAACACACTTATGAAAGTAAAATGAAGGGCCTAAATAAAAAAATCACAGAACAGGAGGATAATTCTGTTCACTCTTTCATATTTCATTATTTGATAACATCAGAAGATGACTCCATCAGAATTGCTTTGGCAAGTGCAAACAGAAATGTGCCCGATCACTATGTATTAAAACCTTCAAAATGGGAGAAGTAGTTGAGCAGACTTCTTAATGGACTGAATAATTATTCATACAAATGGGGTTTGACCAAAGGCAGTGCCAGACCAAAGAGACCCAGTTTTAATTGTACTGAATTTAAAATGCAGCTCTTCCTCTAGCCCTGTTGTAGGAAACTTAATTTAAAAAATTATCTGATGTAGCAGAGAGTGACATGTGAATCCTTAAGTTGTCGAAGAGAAAATTCTAACCGCAGATACTTATAAATTCAGAATGTGTTCCAAAGGTGGGGAACAGCATTTCCAGCGAAGAAAACAAAAAGACATTTTCTTCCCGTATCAGCAAGTGTAACTGAGCTCGGGAGAGAGGGTCATCATCACAAAAAGGGCTGGTTCTCAGAGGAATTCCTTTGAGTGGTTGTATTTTCTGAAGAGAAATAAAGCTGGCCACTGCTATCCAAAATAGCAGGGTCCGTTACTGAGAGGAATGAAGGCAGATGAGTTTACATTTTAACATCTCCCCTGGAGAGACACTGCCACCCCGCCCCTCGTCCTGCTGAAGCACGGCCGGTTATCAGAACTAGGCCAATAGATAACCGCCGTTTAAGCATGGGTGCCATTGATGGAGGCAGTGGTGTATGTGCCTCATTATACAGAGAAAATGTAGGTGGACGACCCATCAAAGAAGCCTCTGCAAGCCTTACAGCAGCAGACTCCCGGGCTCTCTTTACCTCTTGAATGGGTTTCTGCTGCCAGCAGCTGAGGGAATTTATGCACTGTTTTTTCCTAAAGACCATTCTTTACCTCTCTTCACCCCTCTTTACCTTTGCCTTTCTTTACCTCTCTTCAGGTTGTCCTGGTGAGAACAAAAAAACTGCACAACTTCTTGTAAGGAGTGTTAATAACTATCCCCCTATAGAGTACAGATCTAATTCTGCCGCTGACGCTCTGAAAATGATTTCGCTTTTCTCTACCTTAGTTTTCTCACTCCTGAAATGGAAATAACTTCAACTCTTTCGAATTAGAATTTTCAATCATGTCTGTAATAAACTCTAAGCTCTTTTAAGGGGAAGACAAATGAGAGCAATTATGTTATATTTTTTAATAAACTAATTTATTCTTCTGACACACAGAATTACCATCCATTTATTACTGGTCTGGAAAGTACCTCTGAGCTAAGTTTACACTTGTTCAGAATGTTTTCGAATCAGTCACTACTGCATCTTGCTTCCCATAGCTTAGGGAAAATCAGCATCAGCTAATTCTGCTAGAAGCCCGTGATTTTAAAGGACTAAGCAGGGCTTCCCTGGTGGCGCAGTGGTTGGGAGTCCACCTGCCGATGCAGGGGACATGGGTTCGTGCCCCGATCCAGGAGGATTCCACATGCTGTGGAGCGGCTGGGTCCGTGAGCCATGGCCGCTGAGCCTGCGCGTCCGGAGCCTGTGCTCCGCCACGGGAGAGGCCACAACAGTGAGAGGCCCGCGTACCGCAAAAAAAAAAAAAAGACTAAGCAGAGGATGCTGTAAAGGTTTTAATGCCAGTGCTTAAATAGCATCTGCTGTAACCTCTTTGTTTTTCACGTGGGAAGCAGAGATTCGAAAAGCTGACAGCAATTGTCCAAGGTCACACAGCTAGTTAGGGAGGAATGAAAGACTTAACCAGAATCTGAGCTTAGTTGATCTCTTGAGTATTTACTTCTCTAAGTCTTTCTGCTATAACTACCTCTCAGTTATTCATGGGATGATTATCTAGTTTATGGATTATTCAGTGCCTTTCTTTTCTCTTTCCGTCTCCCTGCTTATTACCATGTATACCATTGAGTGAGTAGAGAAAACAGGAGTTGAATGTTTTTACCTGACAATTTAGTGACCCATCAACTCCTGGGTTTTTATTAAATTGCTCATAAGGTTGCAACTGTTGGCTAAAAAGAATTTGGGGGGCTACAGTCGATGCTAAGTTATATTCACGTAAATGTTTCTTCCTTTGAAACTTACATTTTAAGTCAGCTTCAGAGCCTAATTCTCTTATTGACATTAATACTATCGTTATCTTGGGAAGGACTAGATGAGAAAGTCTTCACAATGAAATGACTTAATTATCCCCCTTCCTCGAGGAAGTAATGAATCAGAAAGGCAGCCAACTTTTGGAAAGAAAGGGCACCTTGTCCATTACCGGATTGGAGGGGCACAAAGGGAGGAGCAGAGAGAGGTGACAGAATGAGGAAGCCAGAAGTCTTTCCTGTAACTTTTTTTTTTTTTTTTTTTTTTTTTGCGGTACGCGGGCCTCTCACTGTTGTGGCTTCTCTCATTGCGGAGTACAGGCTCCGGACGCGCAGGCTCAGCGGCCATGGCTCACGGGCCCAGCCGCTCCGCGGCATGTGGGATCTTCCCGGACCGGGGCACGAACCCGCGTCCCCTGCATCGGCAGGCGGACTCTCAACCACTGCGCCACCAGGGAAGCCCTTTCTTGTAACTCTTGAATGCTGAATATACAGCATGACTTCATTATTTGGTTTAGAGCGAATTCCCAGATCAAATCCAGTGTTATTCAAATATTACTGTGAATTGTATAGATGAATTTTGAACTGCCACAATACTAGTTTGTTCCATTACAATGGAAGGCAGAGTTGAATGTGAATTTTATTTAATTCATATTTCCTAAATCCTGACTAAAAATGAATTAGCTAGACAAGTATCCTTTGTAATTAGTACTTTTGCTTTTTACAGGTTCAAATATTTCTGTATTACAGTGACTTTAAAGCAAGTATAGGGTTCAGAGTCCTTCATTTTGAAACCTTAAACAAATCACTCACACTCTCTATAGCTCAGTTTGCTTATCGGTAAAATGTGGGTGATCTCAGAAGCTACTTCAAAGGGTTGAATATGTTAATGCATCTAAAAGTTCAACATTACTGTTAACTATTACTACGATCAAGACGAATTCTAAAACCCAGCCTGTGACATAGCTGTATATCTGTGGAAAATGTAGTTTCCATTTGGGGATCTAGGAATCTGAACACCATCCAGTAGAAGGGGGCAGATGGTGGAGCTGTGGACAGTCCCCCAGTCAGTGCCTTCCTTTCATCCCCACACGCAGACTTTATGCACCTCCTACAGCTATAGGAATGAGGCGTGCCTGGCTTGGGAATAACTGGTCTTATTAGGGCTTTCTTCCCTCACTTGACAAAGAGAACTGAATCTGTTTCCAGTAGCTTTTAGAGATACAGTGATACCTTTGAGTATGGCAAAGCGGGAGGGAGAACCAGGGATGAGAGACTAGAACGCTCCTTGCTTCATACCTGTAAAAATTTATGAAGCGCTCTGAAATAGAAGAAAAACACTATACGCAAAAGATACGAAGATATCGACAATTTGCTTATACATGTGTGTGCATACCCATGTACGTTAAAAACCGATACATAGATAAAAAATTTTTCAACCTCATATAAATTAAAAGAATGTGAGGGGGGACTTCCCTGGTGGCACAGTGGTTAAGAATCTGCCTGCCAATACAGGGGACATGGGTTCAATCCCTGGTCTGGGAAGATCCCACATGCCGTGGAGCAACTAAGCCCATGTGCCACAACTACTGAGCCTGCGCTCTAGAGCCCACGAGCCACAACTACTGAGCCTGCGTGCCACAACTACTGAAGCCCATGCGCCTAGAGTTGGTGCTCCGCAACAAGAGAAGCCACTGCAATGAGAAGCCCGCGCACCACAACGAAGAATAGCCCCCGCTCGCCGCAACTAGAGAAAGCCTGCATGCAGCAACGAAGACCCGACACAGCCCAAAATTAATTAATTAATTAACAAAAAAAGAATATGAGGGGCCAGGTGCTGTCATATGCTGTTGGTACGAAGATAAATTGATACAACTTTTTTTTTTTTTGCGGTACGCGGGCCTCTCACTGTTGTGGCCTCTCCCATTGTGGAGCACAGGCTCCAGACGCGCAGGCTCAGCGGCCACGGCTCACGGGCCCAGCCGTTCCGTGGCATGTGGGATCTTCCTGGACCGGGGCACGAACCCGTGTCCCCTGCATCGGCAGGTGGACTCTCAACCACTGCACCACCAGGGAAGCCTGATACAACTTTTTTAGAAAGCAATTTGGTGGTGTTGCCGAAGTCCTAAAAAAATATACTTACCTTTTCACTAATTCTGCTTTGGAAACCTGTCCTCAGGAAAGAAAGTTTTTTTAATTGGAAAAAACCGAAGTGTCCAATAGTGTGTCAGCCTAAATATTTCAACTATAAGAAAGAAATTGGTAGGATACTACATGTGGGGAAAAAAATCTAGAAGGAAATGCCAAAATGTGGTATGTCTTTATGATGGAATGATATGAGTAATTTTTTTTCCGCTTAATCTTTCTGTAGAGTCTGTATATCTTATGTGGCACATGTATTAATTTTCCAATCACAGAAAAGCAAAATAAACTTTATTTTTACGCTTTAAAAAGAAGATCTGGGCTTCCCTGGTGGCGCAGTGGTTGAGAGTCCGCCTGCCGATGCAGGGGACACGGGTTCGTGCCCCGGTCTGGGAGGATCCCACATGCCGCGGAGCGGCTGGGCCCGTGAGCCATGGCTGCTGGGCCTGCGCGTCCGGAGCCTGTGCTCTGCAGGGGGAGAGGCCACAACGGTGAGAGGCCCGCCTACCGCAAAAAAAAAAAAAAAAAAAAAAAAAAAAAAAAAAAAAAAAAGAAGATCTGCCCAACTTATCAAAATGCCCTTCATACCCTTACTGGTATGAATGTTTTCAGATAGAATCACTGGGGAGAAAAAGTTGCAGTGCAATACCATTAAAGTAAAATAAGAAGAAAAAAACACAAGGAAGAACAGTCTGTGGATAAAGGAAACGTGAGGAAGATATGAGGAAATTATCTGTTTGGACCCGAACAAAATTTAAACGTTGTCATGTTATAGACTGTGAGACCAGTCTATGTGACATCACTTTGCTGTCTCTGCACTCCCCTCCCTCTCCACTTCGGGAACTCTGCCCAAAGGCCCACAGCAAAGGGAGAGAGAAACCACAGGGAAGAGCCACCTCCTCACAGAATTTTCCATCCCTAAGGGGGACATGGATCTCTGGTTTCTGGAATGGGATATTTGGTCCACATCTAGCAACGGGACCCTGAATATCACAGGCTATGAAGAAACTTGCTCTACAAGGCATGAGCCAAGAAAGGTTTAAATCAAATATGTGTTCACTGGTCCCATCCAGGCAGCTAAGTCAAGTGCTATCTCATATAAAATGTGGTGCCCTGGAAGCCATGGCTGCTGCTTTAATTTGTGATGATAAAGATCAAGCTTTCATTTCCCTGGGACCTGATAAATTATTTATTCCAGTTGGGTTACATGTTCATTTCAGTGTGTCAGTGTTTACCATGGAAGCTCATTCTAATTGTGTAGTTTGAGGCATGTTCCTAAATATTTTCTCCTTAGAGCACCTTGTAGCACCCTTTCTCCACCTCCAAGTACAACTGTTGCTATGCTGATTTAGTATAGTCTTTGCTCTGAGGTACTATTCTGAAAGATGAATGAATTCCATTCTGTCTTAACTATCTATGTTTCTTTATGATCTAATATATCATCATGGTTATGGGGATTTTTCCCCCTAACTATAGAAAATACACCATCAGTTACCTGTCAATTTTGTTTAATAACTCAGCTTTGCAATTCTGGGGTACTGTTCATCTGAGGCTCTTGAGGACTCTTTTAGTCTCTCAGTCCACTTCAGAGTGTCATTCTGGGATTTATAAAGGTCTTCATTGCACAGAGGATATTGAAACATTAAGAACTTAAGTGGCATGCCCTTTATCACTTATCACGCTGGAGGCTCCAGGACTAGAAATCCAGGCATCTTTGTTTTGTTGTCTGCTCCCAGCATGGAACAGCGGTCTCTGTAGAAAACCAGCCAGTATCCCTGGAAACAATTCATCAGATTTTTCAAAAGAAATCCAATTTCATTTGGTCTAATGGGTTCAGTGTTACTTGTTAAAATGAAAGATGAAAATATCAACATCATAATACAAAGAAACCCAATTCTTTGGGTTTAATCTCAGCGAAAAGCATCACAACCCCACTTACTGCTTCCGTCTTCTTCCCTAATGCTTTTAGATCCTTGGCTCAAGCAGATGAGAATGGGTCTGTAACTATTCCCCCATCAAACAGACTCTGGCTCAGAGTCCTGGCTGGTTCCAAACCTTTGCGAATCACAGTATCTGGGGATGGGGCCTCAGGAACCTGTACTTTTCATAAGTTCCCAGTAACTCTATAGTTCGAGAATCACCATTCTGGAACTGCAGCTATCAAGTCCCTTCTAGCTGTGAAGGAACCATGAGCCCCCAGTTCTCTCTCATTCCATGTGGCAATTCTAGATTCAAACATGTATTTTTCTTGAACAATGTTTTGAACATTTGCTTAGGTAGTTTCCTAAGTGGACAGCTCTCTCCCTCAACTGTGCATCTAAGATAAGAAGAATTAGAGGATGTAGGACCTCGTTTCTGAAAACTGGGGCTGGTATGGGGGAGGAAGCCAAGGTGTGCCAGGGGACATGTGAAGCCATGGGATAAATGTGATGCACTCTCCTACAGCAGCAAGTTTTCCCTAAAAATAGTATCTTTTTCGTTACAGCAGAGGTATTGTGGAGGAGGAATAGTTCACATGAGTTTTATGCTAACATAAAGCTTCAAAACAATTCTTGACTGTAGCCAATGTTGGGCTTCAAGACCTCTGGAAGTTAGAGTTCATTCACTTATTCTTTCAGAAGTACCTCTGTCTATGTTCAAGTTACCGTTGACCAGTGATTCCTAAATATGTGGTCCCATGAGGTTAGAGTGAACACTCGTTTGAAACCACTACAGAAGACTAGCCCCAAGAAGACCCTTTACACAAGGATGTTGAGCTATTTGCTGCCAGGAGTAGCTCAAAAACTCTCCACTTTAAGACGAGCACCTGCTATTCCTGCCACCATTTAGGAAGCAGTCATAAAAGAGTATTATTTCCCGCATTTAAAAAGAGTGTTAGTTGGAAAAGGCGGCTTAGCAACGCAGGAAGATGAACCAGCCACGTGAAAAGATGCCCGCACTCTTGCCACTTTCCCACTTGTAGCAGCAGTTTATAAAGTACTCTTGAAATTACCAAGCTCCCAGAATGTATTCCTTACCATAAAGATGGCTTAGTTCTCCCATAGGATATTCTTTTTTTCAGGATGTTCCTGATGAAGAAGAAATCCAAGATCCCAAGGCTCCACATCCAATAGTACAAGATTTTTGAGCAAGTGATCCTGAAAGGTCCCTTTACCCGCCCCCCCAAGTTGCCTTGGGCAAACTGCCTTTTTCTGTCCCCTCCATCCTGGAAGAGCTCCCTTTTCTGTGAGGAGGAGAGGAGGAAGTAAACTGCCTTTGGCTATGATAGCGTCACTGGCTCAGAGCCTGCACTGAACTCTTACCTCCCGGGGCATTTGTAGTAGCTGGGCAAGTCATGGCCTCAGAGCCCAGTAGACTCGGTGAGGACTGTAGTGGCATCATGTTGGTGTTCAGATTGTCAGGTGGCAGCCCTCTCCATCCTTGGCTCCCAGCTTCATGTTTTCTCTGCACGGCACATTCACTCTGATGCCTGCTTCCCTTACATTAGAAGGCACTACTCTTCTCTCCATCACCTGGGCCAATGGCGTTGAGCCAGATGGCTCTCAAGTCCCTTCCTTTTTGCTAGAATTATACCGGGTCGCCTCCCAGACCGTCCGACATACTGCTGACATGTCAACCTTCCGGAAGCACAACTCGGAACGGTGCCTCTGTTCTCAGCAGACCTTGGGGCCCCCGATGGGGGTGCTTTATTGACTTAACTATCCTGACGTTAGACCCTCTACCTCTGTCCTTCACTGCCTCTTCCCATGACTCTCTGCTCTCCAGCTGCACTCCCCAGGCTAACCAGATTACTCTTCCCTGTCTGTGCTCATCTCTTCTCTTTTCCTTTAATCTAGAATTTCCTTCCTGGAAGCCCTGCCTGACAGTATCCTACCCCATTTGAAGTCTTCCTTGACCCTTCACCT
Organism: Mesoplodon bidens; assembly: GCF_964165515.1. Lineage (NCBI taxonomy): Eukaryota > Metazoa > Chordata > Mammalia > Artiodactyla > Ziphiidae > Mesoplodon > Mesoplodon bidens. The sequence continues at coordinate 88,212,838 of NC_138166.1, forward strand.
CCCTTCAACATGGTGTGATTCCTCCTTCCTCTGCTGGAAATTCATAGCATGGATACCTCACTCCGGGCACTTGGAATATTCTTGTCTTTGTCCGTGAAGAAGAGTATTGGACTTAAGAGTCAGAAACCTGGGTTCATCCTGTCACAGCCACAACTGTCTTTGTGACATTGGGCAAGTCCTATAACTTCCCTGGGCCTCAGTTTTCTTATCTGAGAAAAGGGAGTAATAGCGCCCTAGGTGTAGTGAGGGTTACATGACACAGTACATGGAAGTGAACTTTGCTAGCAGTTTTCTGTGCTTTTCATTACCTTTTCCTGCTTGTCTCTGAGCTATCTGAGGAAAGGGGCTGGGTCCTGCTCATCATTATATACTACTATTACTATTATTACATTACTATTAATACATTATTATAAATATATTTCCAGTAATAATAGTTAATGTTTATGGAGCAGGTAGAATTGTGTCAGGCACCATTCTAAGTACTTTATATGGATTAACTAGTTCTCCCAATAACCTAAGAGGTACTGTAACTTCAGAGATACTATTATTACCCCACTTTATGGAGAAAACCATATATTTCACAGAGCCTCCAATGAACGAGTCAATGAATGAGGGATTGAATGAGACAGAAACTACTAGCAATGCCTGCCAGATGGTTATTTCTCTCTCTTGCTTCTGTACCCCAACTTCTCTTTCTTTTGATCTCCTTAGGCAAATGCAAAATTAGGAGAAAGTCTTGAGTGAACTGAGACCTTGATGAGAGGTCTCCCTGGGTCTTCATTTAGACTTCTCATGAAGTGAGCTCCAAGAGGATGGAGATCATGTCTGTCTTGTTCTCCATTACATTCATAGGACTTAGAACAATGTCTAGTGATCAATAAATGTTTATTGAATAGATAAACTAAGTAGTTTATAAATAGCACATTCATTACCACTGAAACCACATAGATTGCTGACCACAGAGCCTGTTAGCAGTGTTGTGTCTTGCTTTCTCAGGCAGTACTACGAGATGCTGTACAACACGGCCGATGAACTCCTGAACCTGGTAGTGGACCAGGGCGTGAAGTACACGGAGCTGGAGTACATCCACGCCCTGACGTTGCTGCACCGCAGCCAGACGGGGGTGGGAGACCAGACCACCCAGAACATGCGGCTGCAGCGGCTCAAGGAGATCATCTGCGAGCAGGCAGCCATCAAGCAAGCCACCAAGGATAAGAAAATAACTACGGTGTAATGGGGTGCACCACGGGAGGGGGCGGGGGACTGGTCATTGTGTTTCCTTGGTCATACTCCTTTCTTTGGTATGTTATTTTGTATACTCTGAGCTGACTTAGTTTCCTCTACACTGATGCTTGAGTGGAGAGAAGTTGTAAGGGTTCTTTTCTCTTTAGTTTTGGTTTTTCGTATAAACTGTAAAGGGACTGCGCAGTACAGAATGTTTGAATTGAACATTTACTTTGATGCAGTCAATTCCAAAGGGCCTAGGGCGGGACGGGGTGGAAGGTTGGGTCGAATTGAACTCTGCAAACAATGAATGCATGAAGGACTACTGCCCAGCAATCTTTGGTAAGTAGATTGTTCCTAAGTTCTAGTCCCTCCCTAAAATCACTTAATAGAGTTCTATTACATAAACAGTAGGATTTTTACTGTCTTGACCATGTCAGTTTACAGTTCGATGAGATAAATGTATGTGCATTGCTTTCTGTCTCTATTGCCAATGGCTTCTCAGCTGCGGTTTTCAACAAATTTCCCTGACCGAAACAGGACCTCTTCAGGGCTTGGGAGAAAAAAATCCTTTTATCTCAATCCTTGGGAGAGTTTTGTATGCAGTAGCCTGGACCCAGGTGATAGGTTGGTTTGATGCCTTTTTTTTTTTTTTTCTGCTGTATCAAAACCAAGCACCATCAAATTAATGATGAAAATGAAGGAAGGAAAGGCGATTCAACCCTCTTCTTGATTTTTCTCCTCTGTTCTCCAAGAGAAAATGATGGTTAGAGAATTTTTTTATCTCACTTGAAACATTGTCTGGGTATAAATGATTCTTCAGTGCTTACTCTCCTTTTGGGAGCCCCTAGGTCTTTCTCATCTTAGAAAGTAGCCCAGGCCTGCCAGCTGAGTGCAAGGAAGCCGGAACAGCCGTGACATTCCTCCTCTGTGCACCCACCAGCTGAGGCTGTTTCTGAAGTGCTCTCGGCTGGTGTGGGAGCTCGCTGCTCCTGGCACACTCGCCTTCCCCACTGTCCCCATGTCTCCAAGATCTCTTCCTGCCTGTAGCTCATATTATCACAGAAGAAAGCAATGTCCTGAGCGGGACACAACTTGAAAACACGTGGAAAGGAGAGTGGAAAGGACTTGGACCACATGAGGTCATGCCTTATGCCCTGATGGTTCAGAATTTTACACCTGTTTGTACAACTTAGGTCTTGTTGGGAAAAGCAGAAAATTAAAAAATGGTTTGAGAAGCTTAAATGTTGAGTATTGTTTTTCTTGTATTTATTCAGCAAACATTCCCTGAGAGCCTAACATGTACCAAATGCTGCTGGGCAGGGGGGCAGGTCCTCAGTAATGAGGACACCCTTATTACCTACCTCTAAGACGGGATGGAAACTGGACTCTAACCAAAATCGTAAGAGATGTGCACTCGGGGCTGAGTTAGAAATCGGGCCAGTGGGGTGGCTGTGAAGGGAACTCAGCAGGCAGCTGGAAGACGATCTTCCAGAAGATTCTGGAAGGAATGTTGTAAATCTGTGTAGCTTCAGAGGCCCAATTGGGAAGAAGTTGAATCTATATGGGAGATGACCATGGAAAAATGTACTGCCCCTAAACAACATCACTGGAAGTAGTCTCCCCGAGAAGTGGGGGTGGGAAGAGGGAGACGAGGGGAGATCAGAGCTGATCACTGTGGTTTGCAAGCCTCCCCTTAGTGGCCGCGGCCTGCCCACAGAGCTCCTGTGCCTTTTCTTCCCCTTCCTGTCCACTCTAGACAAAGAACCTTGGAGTGGTGATAGGGAGGCCAGAAGAGCCAGGGTGGGATGAGGGAGTGCTTAGGATCATTTGATTGGATGTGGGAAGGGACATGGGTTGGACAGAGTAGAATGCCAAACCCACTGAGAACCGGCAGACAAATGGCCACATGAGCTGCTTCGGGGGAGCATTTAGAAAAGTGAAATCCCTGCTTTGCTTACAGTGATGATAAGATTGGAAAATGTCAATTCTGCACAGAAAAAGCGATCTAGGGTTCTTTGTCCCGAATTTCTATGCAAGATGGTGCATCAGTCATTATTCTTCAACAGGTCAAGGATAGCCAGCGACACACTCGGTGGGTGGTCACATGGATGCAGATGGAGATGCCACAGCTACCTCAAGACCTACCCCCTTTTGGGACACAGGGAAGATTTCTACTTGCTATGGTCCTACTTAGGGGATGTTTTGTGAGACTGCTTTTGTGCTGTTCACAGCCATGACCGGACATCACTAGAGAGAGCCAGGGTCTGCCAAGGGCGGGGTCCAGCATCAACTGACACTGATAAGTAGCCACAAGAGTTCGTTTCCAGCCATGAAGACCACTCCGTAAATGTGCTTTTGCAGCTAAAAAGGCCTCCCCAGAAAGGGCACTAAGCCAAAGCAAACTGTTATCTCGCTCTTCTACAAAGTGACAAATGGGATGGACAAGCGTGGGATACCGTCTATACCACTGTCAGCACCATGGAGAGGGCTCATGAGGAAGGGTCTGGAGGTGGACAACAGACAAGAGCACGAGGAAGGAGGACCCTGAGGTGAGATCCAGCCCGGTCATCAGAGAACCAGCTCCACAAGCAAGAGCAGCCCCAGAGAGAGCTTCCTTCTCTTACGGTCACTGTCATCTACTCTCTGGTAGTGAGCATGCTGTCCCACAACCATGTCGCCAGTACTACTTTCTTTCAAGGGATTGGAAAATACTAAAGGAGTCTCTCCCAACTCAGCCTCCCTTAGAATAAATTCCTTGAAGAAGAGGTACTCATTCAAAGGATAGGATCCAACTCTTGATAGATTTTGGTAAATCGTGTTCCCAGAACTGCTGATAGTAGTTTGTTCTTCTGCAGTGTTTTGTTACTTTTGATTATCTTATTATCAGTTATCAATACACCTCTTAAGTTGTAAACAATACTCTGGATAATATTGTGCCGTCCACCCCATGAGCCCTCATTTACACCTGTGCTACGGTTACAGTTTCTCTCAGGGACTTTCATCCTTGTACCGTGTTTTTATTCCTACTTCACCATGAGGTGTTTTTAGTCGTATTGCCCAAGTAGAACTGTTTCCCTCTCACACGTGATGACATCTCTGCTGATCAGATGAGGAACAAGGATATACGTTCCTTGTGCAGCCCTTGGCCGAAGAGGACCCCTGCTTCCAGGCTCTGAAAGACAAGTTCATTTCTGAGTAGGCAAATAAGCTCAACTTCAGTGGTAGGACCAGGCCTCCCACAGCCCAGACCCTTGAGACAGCCAGTCATGCAGGATCTGGCGGGGACTCTCCACCTGGAATTATAGCCCTTGGCAGAGTGACCTCACTCACGGAAGCCCCAGCCTCTCTCCAGGACATCATTCTTGTCTGAATGTTTTCTTGGCCTGACAGTCATTAATTTATGTTTCAAATAGCTTCAGAAGAAAACCTCAAATACAGCCAAGTTGAACTGGGAACCAAAGCCTGATCATTCTTACTGTCAAGTCATAGCCACGAATGTCTTGGCGCTAAGGCATTCATTGTCAGTCAAAAGGATATGATTGCCAGTTACAGCAATAACAAATCCTGATACGGATTCATGCAATGGCAAGCAAAAGAGACAGTCCCTTGTGACAGGGCGCTGGGACTTCCACTCTGATCTTGCCCTCGTCAGAGTCCATATATCCCAAGGCTCCCCTTTCATTTAGGAAGACATCTGGTAGGACTGAGGACTGAAATCTTCAGCCCAACCCTCTTCTACTCTCTCTGAGCTTTGCCCTTCTGGAAGCCCTGGGCTGAATCTCACTATTCACTCTTCCTCCTTAACCAGCAAAGAGCGTGGAAGTTGATGGAACAAATGGATTCCCGCTTCACAGCTTCCATGAATGTACCAGTGCCATTGCGTTCAGGATTCTTGCTCAGAGACGTAGCTGTGGCTGCTTCCCCAGGACCAGGGCACAGAAAATTCACAGTAAACAACAGAGGGTAACCAGGGTCCCACAGGCACAAGCTAGACTCACTCCATTGGAGATACACGCAATGAGAAAACCAGCGAAGTGGCCGTCCTTCGAGCAGGATGTGAAAACAAGGAGCTTTGAAAAGCAGACCGTGTGCGGTAATAACACACACCCGAGAGCCATTGTCTTAATGTGGCAGGGATGGAAAACAAATTGGGCATAATTTGGAGGGAGAGAAATGAGATGCCGAGAACAAGAAAACAAAGAATGACTGGACTCAGCAAAGGTCTTGACTCTGTCCTAATTAGGCACAGTTGTTCTAAGAAGTACATAATTAATAAGCGGATGACCAGATGTGAAATACAGCCAAGATTCTTCCTGAGATGGAAGTTGTAATGAGATATACACAGCTGGAGGTGGCTGTCCTAATTTGGCTGAGGCTCAAGACCTGCCTGGAATTTTGAGGAGCGTAGAGGGAAACCCACCACAGCTTCACATCTGAAAACAGCTTGACCTATTCCAACTGGGCTGGGGTGTAATGAGAGAGAGTTAATTATCAAGAGATGCAGAAGCCCCTGGAATTGAGCTGGAAATTTCTTTCAAAGGGAAATGTGCCTGATTTGAGGACTTGCTTTCACATACCTGGGCCACAGACTTATGTCTGTAATTTAAAAATATCACCAGAACTTTCACACACCTGGAACAGGGGTCCCTAGGAACCCAAGAGAGAATGCAATGAGCTGTAAAAGCAGCACATGTATTTTATTCATGTATATACAGTTTATTTATGTACATACAACTGAAAAGAAAGTCAGGTGCTGTCGGGTGAGTGGAGTTCCCATTATATTCAATCTCATTTAGAAATGTGGCCTCAGATTCCTGCTGACTTTGCAAGTAGATACTCTAGGAGGAGAAAAATTGGCAATCTCCTCATCCCAAACTTATTTAATTACCTACCAAGCTGAGTTTTCTTTCACAAGGATTTATTTGCTGTGAGAGAGCAGGAAACCCTTAGTACCTGTTTTTTGTTACTGTTTTTATTTTATGGTTGCTATTATGTTACTTTAGATACCACTTATTGAAGACTGAATATGTGTCAGGTGCTGTGCTGAGTGCTTTAGCGCGTACTTCCATTTAATCCTCACAATAATCCTATGAGGTAGGTATTATGATCATCCCTGCTTTACAGAGGTAAGGAAACAGAGGCTCAGATTAAGGACTTGACCCCAGACAGATGCTGACGCCAGAGTCCATGTTTGGAACCCCTCGCTTCTCTATCCTGAGCTGAACCCCCTCATCCCATGTAGCAAAGGGAGGGTACTTCACGTGCTGTATTTGAGTTCCAAATGACATTTTCTGGTAGTTTGACGCCTCCATTTGCTCTGTCCTCTCCTGTGGCCTCTAGAGGGAGCCACATTCCTGGACTGAATTTGGGGCCACCTGTCTCTCTCCCCTGCTTCTCCTCAGCCCCCCACTGCCTGAGGCCACCCCTGCGGCCAGTACATCAACATAACTCTTGGAAACAAAACCATTTGGCCCAGGGGCTGAGCCCAGCCAGCTGGAGATGGGAGAGGACCCACACCTCGGCCAAGTGATGGAGTGACCAGGAGGGTGAGAGCTAAACACTCAGATTTTAGAATCTGCTCTACCTTGGCTCAGAAGGTCACCTCGGCCTTTTACAAGTGGTTTGCTATTGTACAAGTTATTAAATGTCCCAAGCCTCAGTTTCCTCATCTGTGAAATGGGATGATAATAATAATAACAGCTCCTATCCAACACTGTTGCTCTGTAAAGTAAAAGAAGGTGTTCAGTACCTGGCACATAATAAGTATTACATATACATGATAAATAATATTCTGATAATAATATTATCTTGTCTCTTTGAGGTGCTATTGACTCAATATCTAGAAAACCTGCCCTGTTGATGTGGCATACGGGTACAGCCACCCTGACAGGCCCTGTTTTTAGAAAGGCCTTGGTTTTGCCAGGTGGAGACCAGGATTTGGAAGCCTGAAGAGCCACCCTCCCACCCCCCAACAGTCATTCCTGATTTTGTTACTCCACTGTTTCAGCCCCCTCTCCCACACAGGACAACTGCCCTTGGTGTCTGGTTCTCAAGCCTGCTTCTTTTTTATCAACAGCTATTAGTGAGTTTGCATCTGGTTGCCCACCAAAGTATTAGGCGCATCTCATTAAACTCTGAAGGCTCCAGTACCGTTTAGGGACCAGGCCTTAACAGAGGAAATGGCCTGCCTGGGCTTTGACGTTGCTGTCTGTCACTCTGCCCACCTATGCTGAGGAATGTCGGATCCTGGATCTCTAAGTTCACAAATTGGTCTGTGAAATCGAGGTGAGAAAAGGGTCACTTTTAAAAATCAAATCCAGCTCTGAGCTCTCACTTACCATTCTTAGCAGAAGTCCAACCGCAGTAATTTATTGTGGTTTCTTCCTGGGGAGGGGAAGGGGAGGCTTTCATGAAGACAATATGGTCATCAGTGTGTCCTGATCTCTTCGTCACTGCTGCTCTGGATGCCAGCTGCCCTCGGGTGCCGCAGCTCCGAATGTGGAGGTCCCCTCCAGTGTTCTGAGGCTGCAGTGACCAGCCTCCACGCGTGATCCCCCCACCGTCAGCCCCACCCACGTCCTGCCCACTGGGAGGCACTGAGCTGGGCGCAGGTTGGAGCCACCATGGGATCTACGGCCCCTGTTTCTCTACTCAGCTTTGGGGGATTCAACATTCCAGGTTGGACAATCCTCCCCTCTCTCTTCCAAATGCCAGAATCTCTTCTCCTTTCTGCCACTGGGAGATCCAAGGTCCTTTCCCAAGGCTTAGACCTTTCAAAACAATAACCTGCTTGAGGGAGTTCCACCCGCTTCCCTCTTCTTTTCTGCCCTGCTGGGCTCCAGGAACGGGCTCCAGATAACCTTCCCATAGGGCGGCAGAGGGAGGGAGTATACATTCTAGTTGGGGATGAGGAGATGACATCAACTGATTTCTCAGTAACTTGCCCAGTTGTGGATTCGTAAGACCTGGATAGAACCTTGGAGAGCTTTTGTCCCAACCATCTCAGTTTTCTGAGGGGTCAGGGGAGGAGTGCTAAGGAACAGAGTAGAGACGCTTAGTGACTGAGGTAGGACCAGCACCCAGGTCTTTTGACTGCCAGTTCCAGAGAGCCTGCATTTAGAGCCCAAATGTGCCCCCGCCCTATTAGGCTGCCACGCGAAGAAGTAGAAGGCAAGGCCCTGCCTTCAAACACGTGACCGTCACGTGGAAAGAACAGGCCAACAGACAGGACTCAACTGTGGAATATTGCAAGCCAGCGTGGTGCTGAAAGCTCATTATGTGGTTTAGGCTAAGTACTTGAGGAATTCAGAAAAAATAATAACATTATAGACTACTGTTAGCCGGATACAACTTCATGGAGGGGTAGGAGCTGGACTACGGTCTTGAAGAAAGTGTAGAGTTAGGGTAGTGATGGGGGGACTTGAGGTGAAGGGGTACATTTTGACAAATGCTACAGTTTGGAAGAAAGCAAAGAAAATTAAGCAAAAAAGAAAACTCTCGGAAATATAAGAAGGATCAGCAGAGTATAGTTAACGAAAACTAGTCAAGAGGGAAAACTAGTCAGGGAGGAGGCCCAGCACATTGGATGTTCTTTAATTTGTTCTAAACCTTACTGGGAGTCAGTGGATACGTGGGATCTTTGAATCTCTTGGGATTACATGGATGCGGCATTTGGAGGGAAGGTTTGTTACTGCATTATACGAAATAAAAGTCTGAGATTTTTAATTAGATTCTCAATGTTTCCTGTTCTCCACCTTCTAGGAATATGGTAGGATTGCATTTCCTGGCTCCTTTGTGTTTGGCTGGAACCACAAGATTAGGTGGCCAATGAATTGCGAGTAGAGGTGTGTCACTTCCCAGCCCGAGCATTTAATTACCTGTGTGCAAGCCTCCACAGCACTGCCCCCTCTGCCACAGCATCTAGCAACATTCTAGATGGTGACCACTCAGTGTGCTTGGGTCCCAGAGGGAGGAAGATGAAGAGCTCCATTTGACCTGCAGTGGACATGTGATGTAAGCCTGAAATGAATCTTTCTTGTTTTAAGCCATTGAGATTTGGGGAGTGTTTGTTACTGCATCATAGCCTTGCCTATCCTGAATAATGCACATAACAAAGATGAGGAGAACGGGAAGATCAAGGGAGTTTTAATGAAGGATGACATCAAAGATGTAGTGAAGTTACTACCTCAAAGAGGACTGTTTGAGTGGAGTGATGGGCACAGGAGCCAAGCTTGGAGGCTCAAGGGAGAAGAGGTGGTGCTTTGCCGATGTCAGGTGCTCAGTCAGCACATTCGTCCTAGAGATGGAAGCAACAGGGATGTGTTTTTCGCTCAAGGAGTGACCCTGGAGCCCCCAGTTTATTTATGTCTTTTGCTTTTTCTGCCTCCTGCCTTTATTTTCACTCCTGTAACATTAGTACGCCACGTACATAGGTCTTAGTTCCGTGTTTCTAACTATTCATAGGAAAGCTGCTACATTCAGTACATAAAGAGGAAAAATTAGTATCTGTTATAATTAACAGTTATTAAAGCTTGAAACCTCTGCACTTTCACCGGGGTCTAATCATCTCAATGGACCAGACCCTTTTGTCTTTGGAAGCTTTCCATAGCAGTGCCGTTCAGCGCCAGTCCCCAGACAGCAACAGGTCCATTCACCACAACGTGCCAATGAGGGACCTTTGTAGCTTTACTAAGTCAGAGCCTGCAGCTGTACACTATTAATAAGCTGTGGGCTGGTGGCATGGCCCCAGATAGTAACAGGATAAGTTAGATGGACTTTAATTTGGGCACGACAAGGGTACAAAGCTCTACGCCCCTGGACAGGGAGCTGGTTCGCACCAGCATGTTCTGCTTTTCTCCCGTAGCACAGAGTTCCTTATATTCCTCTGGTGGCCCCGTGGAAGTCAACGCTAATGGCTTTGAAGGAGGCACATGAAGTCGCAGGTGTGAGAAGAGAAAAGCGAGCCCTGAGATGCTGTCAACTCAGCCGGTTTTCAGAGGCTAATAAAGCACAAGGTACTAGGCGTTTGGGCACCTACAGAGCTGCAATTCACTCACCTACAATAGAGCAGATGTTAAGGTGTTTTCACAGGGGTTATAGAAGTCCTTAAGTTCTGCAGCTTTATCGACTGTCCGAATTTTCTTGCATTTACCTTTCCTTATTTCCTGGATACAGTTAGTTGTGGTGCAGGGCATATGCCCCAGCAGACCCCTGTGATGGTTACACACTGTGCCAAACCCTGCTCGGACTTTAGAAGGCAAGAAAGAGTATCTAAGTACTTTGCCCCATGTTCCACCCGTCGACTGAGGACTCATTAGCTTAGTCCCTTCTGGCTGAGACTTGCTAAAATACTTGCTAAAATAACTTGGTAGGTTATAAGCAACAGAAATTTAGTTTTCACAGTTCTGGAGGCTGCCAGTGTCCAAGATCAAGGCACCAGCAGATTTGGTGTCTAGCAAGGGCCCACTTTCTGGTTCATGGATGGCACCTTCTTACCATGTCCTCACATGGTGAAAGGGGCTAGGGAGCTCTGTGAGGTCTCTTTTATAAGGGCACTGATCCTATTTATGAGGGCTCCACCCTCATGACCTAAGCCCCTTCTAATACCATCGCTTAGAGATTGGGATTTTAATATATAAATTTGGGGAGAACACAAACATTCAGGCCATGGCATGGATCTAAACCAATTTGATATTCCTATTTGTCAGCTTCCTTTGGTACACATTAGTAGCCTTCAACCATAAGAAGTAAGTAGGAGCAGCATACCTCCTCCCCATGGCTTTGCTAGCAGGTGGTATGCTACGAAGTAAGCAGGCCACAGACAGCATTTAGCAAGCAAGGACAAAAGTTGTCTTTCAACGTGCTCTGTAAGTTCAGCAGCGTCCCCACCCTCTGTCCCTCCTCTCTGACCACCACCATTATTGGAATGTTCACTTCAGGCAAACGCAACGTTTTGACAGCAGGATCAGAATCACCTTCTAGTCAGATCTGGAGGCATAGTTCTCCATAATTAAGGGGGATCGAGGACCCAAAGTACTGGGTCCAAAGTCCACAGCTGTCAAGTACTGGGCTTACTTATTTTTCAATTCATTCATGAGAAGGCGGTAAAGCCTATGAAGTCTCAGCAGCCAAGCTAATGTCTTGAACACATCTCACCACCACTCACTTCTAGCCCCTCTCTTGGTAATTAACCAACCTTCTGGTACTGGTCAGATTTAGATGGCAGGACTTAAAAAGTTTGCCACAGCCATCTCTGGAGAACAGATTCTGGAAGGATGCCCTGGGGTCTGGCCTTGAGGAACAGCATTCCTCAGGGAGCCACCTGCTCAGGCTATCCTGCCCCTCATTAATATCTCGCCCTGCAGATGCTGCGTTAGTGTCAGTTTCTAATTCCCCACAATAGGACATCTACTGATTGTTAACATTTTCCTAGTTGTGGACGTGACTTTGCTCTGAGTGGTCCGTATGACCTTGGGACCTAAAACTCGAATTTGCAAGGCAGGAGCCAGGCTTTAGTCCCAACCTGCCTCAGAGCACAAAGACACTAACTAGGTCCACAGAAAACAAGGCTGGGCTCAACCCCAGTGATATGGTGCTTTTCTGACCCACTAAGTGCTCCACTGTAGCCGCCTACAGTTAGGAACCATGAACTAGTAGAGAGAGCCCCCCAAACCTAACCCCTACTGCTGGTGCAAACCGGCTCCCTGTCTAGGGGCGTAGAGCTTTATACCCTTATCATGCCCAAATTAAAGTCCATCTAACTTATCCTGTTAATATCTAGGGCCATGCCACCAGCCCATAGCTTATTAATAATGTACAGTTGCAGGCTCTGACTTAGTAAAGCTACAAAGGTCCCTCATTTGCATGATTAGCTCTTATCTTACTGATTAGAAAGTTTCATCCTGTCCCCAAACCTACCCTTTCTTAATGAATGGCTCTTTTAAAGGGAGCCAAGTTCTCTAAAATGCACCTCAAATCCAAATAAAAAGGAACCACCAACAAAAATAAAACCCCATTATTTTCTTTGTGGAATGAGAAGAGAGGAGCTTAAGAAGGTTTTAAAAAGTTCAGCACCATGCTTACTGAAGGAACGAGAAGTAGCTATGGCTGTTAGCGGGGACTTGGGGGACATGCGGTTGGATAAGGACTTGGGGGCACGTAGGAGATATGAATGTGTTTTTAGTGTTTTCATTGAGGAATGCGGGGTAACCACTAAGGGATTTTAAGCAATAAATTGGGATCAGGTTTTGACTGGAGAAATATTACCCTGGGAAGAAGATGAATAATGAATTGGAAGGTGGATGACAGGGAGACTAATATAATCCAGGAGGAAGATGATGCTTCGCTTTATTGCTCTTCACAGATACAGCATTTTTTACAAATTGAAGGTTTGTGGCACCCCTGCATCAAGCAGGTCTGTTGGTGCCATTTTTTTTCAACAGCATTTGCTCACTTCATGTCTCTATGTCACATTTTGGTAATTCTCAAATATTTCAAACTTTTTCATTATTATTTTATTATAGTGATCTGTGATCAGTTATCTTTGATGCTATACTACAACCTGCTGAAGGCTCAGATGATGGTTAGCATTTTTTAGCAGTATTTTTTAATTAAGATATGTACATTTTTTTAGACATAATGCTATTGCATACTTAATAACCATAGTATAGTATAAACATAATTTTTATATGCACTGGAAAACCAAAAATTTTGTGTGACTACCTTTATTGCTATATTCCCTTTGTTGCGGTGGTCTGCAACTGAACCCACAATATCACCCAAGAATGCCTGTATACTAAAATCCATTGAAGTCGTACACATTAAAAGTGTGAATATTATGGTATATATCTCAATAAAAAAATCTTTTTAGGACAAAAGTGTCCGCTTTTCAACAAAGAAATTATGAGAGAAACAGGAAGGTAGGGCCCATACACAGGAAAAGGAGCAGTCAATCGACATTATCCCTGAGGAAGCCTGGATGTTGGACTTAACTATATAAAGACTTTCAATCAGCTATATGTTCAAAGAACTAAAGAAAACCATGTGTAACGAACTAAAGGGAAGAGTAAGAATAATGTCTCACCAAGTAGAGAACATCCATAAAGAGAGAGAAACTGTTTTTTTAAAAGAGGCAGAGTTTAATTCCACTCCCCTTGGGTTGGGCTGCAGTACGCAGCTCAACTCTACTGAGTAGACACTGGCAGAAGTGATGGTGTGTGACCATATGAGGTCCTGTAAATACCGAGGCTCTGCCTTGCTCTCTTGGATCACTTGCTCTGGGGGAAGCCAGCTGCCACGTCATGAGGACCCTCAGACAGCCCCATGGGGAGAGCCACATGGCAAGGAACTGAGGCCTCCTGCCAACAACCGTGTGAGTGGATCACCTTGGAAGCAAATCAGAAGCTCCAGTCAAGCCTTGAGTTGACTGTAAATACACCAACTGACATCCAAATAACTCATGAGAGACCCTGAGCTAGAACCATCCAGGTAATTTGCTCTTGGATTCCTGACCCTCAGAAACTGTGTGTCTCACACAAATTGTTGTTTTAAGTAGCTAAGTTTGGGGATGATTTGTTATGTCCCAAGTAGTAACTAATACATGCTGAGAGGAAAAGTCCTCTAAAATAATCAAAGAAAAGAACTAAGGTCATTAGAGAAATGTTACCAGGGGGGCTAATTTTGTTTTAAAACAGGGAAGAACTTTCTACAGTGAGAGCAGCCCACAGTGGAACAGGTCACATTTTAAATTAGTGAGCTGCTTGTCACTTAAAGTTTTCAACCAAAGATAGATGGCCACTTCTCATAGGTGATGAATGTGGTTTCCTTCTCCAGTGGGTAGATGATTTTTGTGAATGACCTCTGTTTTCAATTTTACTTAGAATTTGGCACCTATCACTACCACTGCCATCTGTTTTCCAGAAAGGATTTGAAGCACTCTGGAATTATGACATGCATACATAAACAAGCTAAGATAAAAACAAAAAGCAGAAACCAGAAACCACATAGAAGAATTAGGAAAAGTATTGCAATCAAAATTAAGCCTGATAGAAGCTTAAAGAAGAAGAAATCCAACTCCCAACCCCTGGAGATGTTGACTCAGTAGGTGTAGAGTGGGACCTGGCCGTATGTTCCTTTTTTAAGCCTACTGGCTAATTCTGGTTGGAGGATCTACTGGCCTGGAATGTTCCTCCCAACTCTGTCATCTCCTCTATGCTTTTCTTAGGGGCTAAACATTACCCAATTTAAGGTAAACTGAAGAATATTCCCCGTTACAGATAGAAAAAAATGGATCTGTAACACCTTAAGGTGTTGCACTGTAACTGATTTGTAATGGATCCCTTAAGGTGAGTATGAGAAAGCCTAGCTCCCTCCTGAATGGAGAAAAGCAGATCTCACTGTCCATATCTCCCAGGGACCACCTTGAAGTCTCCTCAAACAAGGCTATTGAGGGCTTCCCTCTCTGCAACGGGAGAGGCCACAACAGTGAGGGGCCCGCGTACCGCAAAAGAACAAACAGAAAAACCAAAAAACAAGGCTGTTGAATCTTGCTAACATTGGGAGGTAGTCTCCTTGGTTCCCCCCAATGGAAGGTGCAGGAAGTGGTTTTGGCTCATAGGCCATTCTTGCTAAAACAAGCTCCTGGGTGACACAAGACAAGGGTCAACTCACCAATCCCAAGGCATCCTGCACTTTGACCAGGGATCACCTGCCACAACCTGATATGGGATGGAAACATCCAAGTTCCTAGCAGATACCTGTAATCCTTAAGTCTCTCCTCCTGGTTATTTCAGTGCCCCTGAAAAAGACACTAAGATGTTACAGCTCTGATTCTGAGTCTGACAGGGCCTAGAAAATGTTCATGATCATATCAGTTGGCCACCTTAGTCATAAAAGGTTCTGGAAGAAATCTGACTTGGAATTGTACTGCCTTCCAATGAAAATTCAGGTGATCCGGGATATCCAAGGTCCTAATAACTACTGCATTCTCAGATTCCAGTGCTGTGAGCCTGGGGCAGTGAAGTCAAATGTGTAGAACCCAGCAAACATGCATCCCCAGCACTATCATGAAAGGAGGCTGTACAGTTATTCATCGAAATCAAGTCCGAGACAAAAGTAGAGAAACAGCACCTGATTTTCTTTCCAACCAAAGTCCCTGCTTAATTCCAAACCTATTCTGCAGGCTGGATGTTGGGCAGCTGAAGGGTGATCAGTCTTATGCTGGAATTAAAGCCTGCTGGGATGCTAATGAAGAAGCTCCAGTGGGTTTGCTGGAAAGTAATTTAGATCTACATAATTATGACTTAATCCCTCACCCTGTGACATCAAAAAGGTCTCTACCCAAGTGGAAGCTGCATGATCTCATGCCACAAAGAGTACAGCTGTGTGACTCCTGTTTCCTTTTGTGTGTAGTGCTCACATCAGTCATGATGACTTTATTAAATGGTGTGACCCAACCCAATTCTTGCACACAGGGCGCTATCTCCTAATCAAAACTGCAAAATGTGGCTGGGCAGGCTGTGGAGAGAAATCAAGATGTGCATCTTAAATAGCAAATTAACTGCTCTGGTTGGGAGAGCTGCTGGCAGGTGGGCATGGTTCAGAGCAAGCTCAGTTTTTCTTGGGAGCAGCTGCAAGTACAGCCTTGAGCTTGTACTGTCTTCAGAACTCCAGCACTGGGACTTCCCTGGTGGCACAGTGGTTAAGAATCCGCCTGCCAATGCAAGGGACACGGGTTCGAGCCCTGGTCCGGGAAGATCCCACATGATGTGGAGCAACTAAGCCCATGCGCCACAACTACTGACCCTGTGCTCTAGAGCCTGTGAGCCACAACTACTGAGCCCACATGCCACAACTACTGAAACCCACGTGCCTAGAGCCCGTTCTGTGCAACAAGAGAAGCCACTGCAATGAGAAGCCCACACACCACAACAAAGAGTAGCCCCCGCTCGCCGCAACTAGAGAAAGACTGCACGCAGCAGCGAAGACCCAACGCATCCAAAATAAAAAACTCCAGCACTGGTTTTGGAGACAACTGTCATGGCAGGGAATTGCCACTGGGACACCCCCCCATCACACACAGCAGGTTCCCAGGGCCAAGGAGAGACCTCTTTGAAATACATATGCTTCTCTTGCCTCTTCCGAGGGAGATGAGAAATGGACGTGGGAACTAGAGACCCTGCAAGCAGTGTCAACATTCCCTTCAAAATATAGCTTGGAGCCCATTCAAGTACCTGAACCAGATGCAAAGCCAGTGCTCATGTCATAAAGCACAGAAAAGTTATAGGGGTTACTTAGGGCAAAGGCCATCAAAGAGGGATAGAGATTATGTCAAGCTTGGATAGGGAGATGGAGAGTACATCCAGGATGTTTCCATAAGGAGGTGACATCTGAGCTTGGCTATAAGTATGATGTTTTGGGTTGAATTGTATCACCTCAAAATTCATATGAGGAAGTCCTAACCCCCCAGTACGGCAGAATGTACTTTATTTGGAAAAGGGTCATTGTAGATGTAAATAGCTAAGATAAGGTAATACTGGAGTAAGATGAACCCTTAATCCAATGTGAGTGGTGTCCTTAAAGAAGGGGAAATTTGGAAAAGTACACACACACACACACACACACAGAGATGCTATATGAAAATTGGAATTATGCTGACACAAGCCAAGGAACTTAACCACAAGCTAAGAGAGAGGCCTGGAACAAACCCTTCTTTAGTGCCTTCAGAGGTAACATGGCGCTGCTGACACCTTGATTTTGGACTGGCCTCCAGAACTGTGACCCAATAAATTTCTGTTGTTCTAAGAAGCCACCCAGTTTGTGGCACTTTGTTATGGCAGCCCTGGCAAACCAACACAGATTTGTAGGACGATATTTTTAGACATGGGAGAAGAGAAACTTGGGTGGAGAGAAGAGCATAAGCTTATTCAGTTGAGAATGTGCCCGCACCTCAGGAGCATCCTACAGTTCAGTTTTACTGGAACCAAGAGTCTGGAGCCGGTGGGGGGAAGCTATATTAGAGTCAGGCATAGAGAGTTTGGAATGCCAGGAAACTTTTTATCCGGGGGAGTTTGCTTCTCAGCTGATGTATGTTGTGTTTATATTTGTTTTACATCCACTTGGGCAGGAAGTGATTTGTGGCGTCTGCCTTTAGTCCGTAGGTCATGGGGAACCAGGTCGTGTGCTGCCAAGTGACTTGATTGGAGCCTCCACGGGAAATGAACTTGGCCACACCTCCTTAGGGAAATGAGAGGCAAGCAGCAACCTCGGTAAGAAGCTGCACCGATCATCTGAAAAAGAAGAAAAGAAGGACTGAGACAAGCAAATGGCAGCAGAACAGAGAACAGGGGATGAAGTAAGAAGGTAAAAGTCTATGTTGACCTGGCAGATGTTCGTGAGTGGAGCGGAAGGGAGAGGGAGGAATTGACCATAATGTTGTCAACATTCCGAGCTTGGTGACTGGGAGGACAGTAGTGCCATTTACACATTTAGTGAGGAACTCCTTCCAGTGTGGGGGGAGTTGAGGGGTTCTGATGCCGAAAGCTCAGCCCTGTACACCGGTACCGAATCGACTCTCGGAGATAGAGTTTTGGGTGAAGTACAAAAGAATAGCTTTATTGCTTTGCCAGGCAAAGGGGGACACGGTGGGCTCCTGCACTCAGAAAGTATGTGTCCCAACCCAGGGGAGTTTGGTGAGGAGTTTTATGGCAAGGGTTCAAGGGTGGGATTGCTGATAAGATTAGGGTGTGTGTGTGGTGGGGGGGGCTGTACTCCTTTAATCTGGTCTCAGGTGATCTTCTTGATGAGCTTCTCTGGTTCCTTTAGTGTGGCCCCAGGTGGTCTTCTCTAGTATGGAGAATGCTGACCTCTTCCATTTTCTGGGTTTTAATTCTATGAAGGAGTTAAAGACATTGTCATGTGTATCCCTTGAGGTGGGACCAGGACCCTGCGCCAGGGCTGCACTATTGTTTTCTGTCTGCCCCTCCTTTTTCTTTGCATCCCTTCCCTTCCCGGATTAGCAACTGTTGGAATCTGCCCTTTGGGACTCCGGGAAGATAGTGGAGGCTGGAGTCAAGAAACGGGGGACAGAAAGGCCCCACAGGTCCTGTTCGGTTGCAGTTCCTTTGTACACACTGAGTTTGGGGTGACTGTGAGGGCCCCAAGCAGAGGAGTCCAGGAGCCAGTTGAACTTGGAAGAAAATATGGCGTCATTCACCTAGATAAGAGAACTGAAATTTTGAAGCCAGCTGAAAAATAACAGTTCTACTATACAAGAAATGAAATGTGAAAAAAACCAGTGTTAATCCATTTGAAGGTGGTTCTAATATATTCAAATATGGGTTGTTTTTCTTTGAAGTACTATTAACAAAGAAAACATTTAGTGGAAAAAACTGCCTGAAGCTTGCTTTTAGCAATGTCATCCCTCCCTGTGGAAGGCTGAAGTAATGAAATAAATAGCTGTTTATCAAGGAAGGTCTCTACCAACTGGAAAAACAAAAGCATGAACTCAAGCCTGAGGCCCTGCAGCCCCTGAGGGTGATCTCCCTGCTTTGCTCTTTGGGCCACAGCAGGAAAGAAGAAACAGAAGTAGAGCCACCAAGAGAGTACGAAAGCAGAGACAGACACAGCAGCTTGGCTTTCTTTGGAGAGTTAATTAGTTGGTGAGGACTGAGCTTTCTGACAGAGGAAGCTCTGGTCATCAAAGTATTCTTAACTGATGCATCAGGAGAAAGAGACAAAAGAAGCAGCATCTGGGAAGAAGACCCCTTGGATGCTTTTAGCACCAGAATGAAAAAGTACTTTCTTTAAGACAGAGTAAGAAAAGCCTTGG
Organism: Mesoplodon bidens; assembly: GCF_964165515.1. Classification (NCBI taxonomy): domain Eukaryota; kingdom Metazoa; phylum Chordata; class Mammalia; order Artiodactyla; family Ziphiidae; genus Mesoplodon; species Mesoplodon bidens. The sequence continues at coordinate 88,231,892 of NC_138166.1, forward strand.
TTAAGTTCAACAGTAAGGGGTAGTAGAAGCATATACTTAACTCATACCTGACCATACTTAACTCCTTTGCTTAAGTATTCAGGAATACTTAAGCAGATAAAAGTGAACAGAGCTCATACGATCTCATCACCAAACTGTACTTGGCTTGTACTTGGCTTAACTGTACTGTATCCTTAATTTAAGGATAAAAATCTGGGGCGCCCTATGAGCATAAAGTTGTAGTGTGAAAAGTTTAAGAGTATAAAGAACACAGAGAATATTGAGAAATTCATTTGAATTTGACAGAGACACGTGGGAGGAGCATGCTGAGAGGAGACCAAATTGGGAGAAAAGGTGCATGTGGGGTGCAGTCGGCAGACCCTTGAGGAGCCCCAGAGAAATCAGAGACCCGGCATTATCTCATTATCACATTAAAGAGCTCGAGCCCAAGTTGACTGCCCTTCGTTGACAGATACCTGGTTGATCTCATAAAAGAACATGGGGAGAGAAGTTTCCTATGGCTTCTGCGAAATTGCTCTGCATTTCACAGAGAAAGCTCTCTAAACTACAAAACAGAAATGAATGGGAAGTTATTAACTGCCCCAGATTCTACCAAAAGGAAAAAAAAAAGCACTAAATAGCTCAAGTAACGGGTTAACCATTGGAAACATTCAAGAGTGAGTTCGGTCCTCAAGGGAAATAATGAAAGACACAAGGTGGTCCTTGGCCTGGGCAGAAGGTGGCCATTTTAGGAAACCCAGGCTCCCTCTGACCCCATCCCACCACTACAAAGGTTGGTGATATTATACTAACACAGTTCCAAGAGCCCTATGTGGGAGTGTCACCAATCCATGTAAGAAGAGACCATCTCTGCCTCTGAACCATTTTTTTCTTTTAGAGGAAACCCAGAAGCCCCTCCAGTAGAGACATACCATTGGCCAGACAAGTGCCATGTGATCAACCTAAATCAGTCACCAGCAAGGAACAGGACAGTCTGATTGAAATGAATCAAGGCCCTCAGCAGGGGCTGCCGCTGGATGGGGCCAGCCTCCTGGAAGCAGCACTTGGCTTCTGGAAGGCAGGGCTCCTGGAGGAGGTTGAAGTGCTGTTAGGAAGGAGGGGTGCAGCAGAGGTTGGGGGTGATAGATGCTAGGTCTGCAAATAGGGTATGCTCCAACCTGGGTATCAGTTTTTCATTCTACTTGTTCAACTAATCAGCTTTTTTTCCTCTAAGAGATTTCGCTGGTACTTAATTATACTTCCGTTTTCCATGGGATGCACAGAATGTGGTAGAAAGAGCCTGGGCTTTGGGGTCAGAGACCTAGGTTTATGTTTTTTGCTCTTCCACCTCCTGGCCATATGCACTCTTAAGCAAGTCACCTAACCTCTTAAACTCTGTCTTCTGATTTGTAAAATGGGAATAGTAATTCCCATTGTTGTGAATATTAAGAAACAGAGAGTATGTAAAGAACCTAGCATAATGCCTGCCACATACCAGGTGCCCTTCTTGTGAAATTCCTTTATCTGTGTTAGAAATGGTGGCAATGCTGGGTGGGTCAGCTACTTGTTAATTTGCTAGGGGGGGTGACATCCTAGATTTGTTTTCAGGGGAAACACACGAAATAATTTACAGTTCCACAGAGTCTCCTGAGAAACGGGCAATGAGGTATTTTTCATAAATACTGAGGAAGGGAGGCATCTAGAATCAGTCTAGCGAATTAGGGGACCCAAACAAAAGGGAAAACATGGGCATGCCCTTTCTCTCCTCACTCGATTTGACACTGGTGCTTGTTCACTAGCCTACGATAGTGAGAATAGCTGGGTTCTAAAAGGGCTCAGGTAGCCACAGCCCCCTCTGCTTTCCTTAGTTCTTGGTCCATGGCTCCATCATTAGCATCTCTCACATTGTATTACAAAACTCACCCATCTCACATTGTATTACAAAACTCACCCCCTGGGCTTCCCTGATGGCGCAGTGGTTGAGAGTCCGCCTGCCGATGCAGGGGACACAGGTTCGTGCCCTGGTCCTGGAAGATCCCACATGCCACGAAGCGGCTGGGCCTGTGAGCCATGGCCACTGAGCTTGCGCGTCCGGAGCCTGTGCTCCGCAACAGGAGAAGCCGCAACAGTGAGAGGCCCGCGTACCGCAAAAAAAAAAAAAAAAAACAGAAACAAAAAAAAAACCCTCACCCATCTTGATGAATCATCTGTACTTAGTTCAGTTTCTCCTACTAGACCAAGGGTTAGCATAGGCACCTTTTCTTATTTATCTTGTCTCCCTAAGAGAAATTCCAGGAACAAAAGCTTCTGTTTAGTATGTAAATTCTGAAGAGAGACTGCCATTTGCTAACTGACTTGTGACCCCTTTTAATGCTCTGGTGTGGTCATGGAATGTTCATTTTTGTCTTTAAGGGGTGACTGCAAAGCTAACAGAACTGCCCTCAGAGGAGCCCTTAGGAAGGGTAGGAAGGAATGAGGCTCTGACCCACATTTAATTTTGAAGCGGCTGCCATCTTCCTGCTGAGTCATTCCTTTCTTATCTCAGCCTCTCTTGGCAGCTCTGTTTTTAACTGCTGCTCCTTGAGAGGGAGTCCTTGTTCCTCTATTCTAGTAGAGTGGATCAAAATGTATGGAGTCAGCTCTCTTCAATTTGCTGCTTTTCTTCAGGAGCTGTGTGTTTACCAGACTTCCTTCAAGAAGAATGTCCAGTTTTTTAAACAGTCTTGATTGAGGTTTGGCAGTAACCCTAGTCCCTGTTTTGGGATTTCCACACATTACTCATGCTATGGTGTGTCCTCTCTTTAGATGGTTCGGTGTTTGAATGGTTGAGCTCAGAATCGTAATTTTGACAGCTTACAGCCCAGATTCTACAGTCAGTCACATAATTAAAATGCTTATGCTCTTTTTCTCTCAATTAATACATTAATGGACCTACTTAACAATGAAATGTATTTCATTTCCATATTTAATATTGCTAATCAGGAGTTAGGTGGGGGGATAGTCATGGCAACATGAATAGTAGACCAGCATTTTTTTGCGGGGGGAGGAAGGGTGGTAAAACATAACCATGCTATAAATCCAAGTCCTTCTCCCCAAGTAAGTACCAAATACCAACCAGTATCTGAATGATGGAAATGTGCTTAAGGCTTAAAACCAATAGCCACACTGTAATTTGTCATTAACTGGACTTGTCTTTGGCCTCACATGACACCCCCAATCTTCCCTTTCAAAGCACCTGATCCTTTTCTCAATAATGGACACCTTGGTGTCCAGTATTCTCTGCCCCCTATGTCAAGGTAGGGATCCAGGTGCTATTTCTTCTTACTCTCCTTCATCTGTTTTCCTACCACTAGAAACAGTATTACTGTTTCCATTCTAAGTTTGCTCATGCTTTCTAAATTCGCAAGCATCTCAGCACATTCTTTCCTTTCTCAATCTTCCTCTCTTCTGTTCATCTATTCCTGTCTACACAATTCAAACGACTGCCTCTTACTACAGTGGCAGCCTCTTCAGTGGGTAGTGTTGTAAAACAATATAGATTTTTTTCCTCTTTACTCAGAAAAACTAATGTCTTTTGTGGTCAAAAAGAAAATTAGTAGCAGCTGAAAGTAGAATTTTAATGACACTAAAACCTAATTGTTATTCAGCTTTAACTTTAAATCCTACCTCTTCTCCTACAAATTCCTATTAATTCATCAGCTAAATAATGCAGCTGCTACTAAAGATTCTGACATCTAATTCTCTGCTTGTGCAGGTTTATTGCCAGGGTGAAAAATACTTTGTCTTTTTACTTCCATTTTTTAAAACAAGCATAATGAAAATATAAAATATTGTTTAGGGTTTGTCTAAGAAGGCTTGGTAGCTTCTTTGAGAAATGGTTGGATGGGGAGATAGGAATCAAATTTGGAAGTCCTGTCTCCTAGCTTCTAGTCGTTATTTGAATAAATATGAACTGATTGGGCATGGAGACGATCTCTCCACCTATATTTATAACTATGATCCATATCCATTTATTTCTTTAAAATGTTAACATAAAGGGTAATTTTTGAGATGGCAGAGGACTAAGAATTAGCTTTGTAACTTGGTAAGTTGTGAAGACTGTCATCCTTGGAATAGGTTGGGTTTACAAAATATCCCACAAGTAGGGAACTGATTATTCTCTTCCAAGGTGTAATCCTGATAGCTGCTGGCCGGAGGTAGCTGGGGATATCTGTAAGTACAGAAGCATTGTCTTTTGAATTGAATCAGCAATAATGGTAAATGGTAGGTGTGGGAAATGCTATACTGACTACATGTGCGTAAGATTCACCCCTAAATTATAAAATTCTAGGGGTAGTTTACAGAATGATTTAATTCAAGTAGATAGCTAGATAGTAGAGGTCCTTTCCGGACCAGTCAGACTAGTTCAATAACTGAGGCAGGCTTTGGTGTGGATTATGTTTGCCCATCAGTTAGATTCAAATGCATAGAAGAGAAATGAGACAAGGGAAGACATGATTCCTTTGAGACATGACTTAAAGGAGCAAGATTTAAAGGAATAGAATACTTGGATAGTCCCAGATTTGTGCCATCTCTTGTTAGCCTTTGATATAAATTATTGCTTAATGTAATCCACCCCTGGGTTTACTTCTATGCCCAAACTGTAAACATAGCTCTATGGCTGAATGGTATATAAACAATGGCTTAGTTGAAGCCATGAAAAGGGACCTTCGGACAGGAACCACGGTCACAGAGCGATACAGGTGTGAGGGAAATTCTGACCATTCTCTCGCCTGTCCCCTATCCTCTACCTTCCATTGGGCAAAATCAATTAAAAGACAGAGGGCAAGGGATCCAGGTGATACTGTCTGCAGGAGTAAGCCCCTCCAGGGATACAAAGATTGGAAGGAAACAGAAGGTACAGGGAGAAAGGGAAACTAACCAGTGTGTATGTCTTACAGATTATTAAATTAATACTGATCAGGTGCTCAGTAGTGCATACCCTATTGTCAGTCCCATCTTGTATAGTGTTAATAGTGTTATAGTGTTAATGCTCTCTGCCTGAAGAGACAATCTTGGGGTTGTGTTTTTTTTTTGTTTTTTTTTTGTTTTTTTGCGGTACGCGGGCCTCTCACCGCCGTGGCCTCTCCCATTGCGGAGCACAAGCTCCGGACGTGCAGGCTCAGCGGCCATGGCCCACAGGCCCAGCCGCCCCACGTCATGTGGGATCTTCCTGGACTGGGGCACGAACCCGTGTCCCCTGCATCAGCAGGCAGACTCTCAACTACTGCGCCACCAGGGAAGCCCCAGTTTTTTTTTGTTTTTTGTTTTTTAAGAATTGAAAATATTTTTAAAAGTAGTAGTGTCTTTTCAACAAATGATGTTGGGAAAAGTGGATGTCCACATGCAGATGAAGCTGGACCTTTGCCTTACACCATATATAAAAATTAACTCAAAATGAATCAAAGCCCAAACCATAAGGCCTAAAACTATAAAACTATTAGAAGAAAACATAGGACAAAAGCTTCATGACATTGGATTTGGCAGTGGTTTCTCAGATATGACACCAAAAGCACAGATAACAAAAGTAAAAATAAATAAATTGGACTAAATCAAAATTAAAAACTGTGCATCAAAGTATATAATCAACAGAGTGAGAATGCAGCCCTTAGAATGAGAGAAAATATTGAAAATATTTGCAAATGATATATCTGATGAAAGATTAGTATCCAGATTATATGAAGAACTCCTACAACTCAACAACAGAAAAACGAGCAACATGATTTTTAAATGGGCAGAGGACTTGAATAGATATTTCTCCAGAGAAGATATAGAGATGACCAATAATCACATGAAAAGATGCTCAATGTCACTAATCATTAGAGAAATGTAAACCAAAGCCCAAGAAGATACAACTTCACACCAATTAGGGTGGCTACCATCACACAAAACAAAACAAACACACACAAAAACAGAAAATAACAAGTGTTGGTGAGGATATGGAGAAATTGGAAAACTTGTGCTCTTTTGGTGGGAATGTAAAATGTACAGCTGCTATGGAAAACAGTATGGCAGTTCATTACAAAGTAAAATAGAATTATCTTATGATCCAGCAATTTCACTTCTAGGTATATACCCAAAAGAATTGGATGCAGGGTCTCTGCACACCTATGTTCATAGCAGCATTATTCACAGGAGCCAAAAGCTGGAAGCAACCCAAGTGTCCCCTGACAGATAAATGGATAAGCAAAATGTGGTCTATACATACAGTGAAATATGATTCAGCCTTAAAGAGGAAGAAAATTTTGACACATGGTACAACATGGATAAACCTTTAGGACATTATGCTATGTGAAATAAGCCAGTCACAAAAAGGCATATACTGTATGATTGTACTTTTTTTTTTTTTTTTTTAGTTTCTGCTTTATAACAAAGTGAATCAGTCATACATATACATCTGTTCCCACATCCCTTCCCTCATGCATCTCCCTCCCTCCCACCCTCCCCATCCCACCCCTCCAGGCGGTCACAAAGCACCGAGCTGATCTCCCTATGCTATGCGGCTGCTTCCCACTATCTATCTACCTTACGTTTGGTAGTGTATATATGTCCATGCCTCTCTTTCGCTTTGTCACAGCTTACCCTTCCCCCTCCCCATATCCTCTGTATGATTGTACTTAATATGAGGTACCTAGACTAGTCAAATTCATAGAGACAGAAGGTAGAATGGTGATTTCCAAGGGCTGAGGTAAGGGGCAAATAGGAAGTTATTATTTAATGGGTATAGAGTTTCAGTTTTGCACAATGAAAATTCTGGGGATGGATGATGGTGATGATTGCACGACAGTGTGAATATACTTAATGCTACTGAACTGTACACTTAAAAATGGTTATGGGGCTTCCCTGGTGGCGTAGTGGTTGAGAGTCTGCCTGCCGATGCAGGGACACGGGTTCGTGTCCCGGTCCGGGAAGATCCCATATGCCGTGGAGCTGTTAGGCCCGTGAGCCATGGCCGCTGAGTCTGCGTGTCCGGAGCCTGTGCTCCGCAACGGGAGAGGCCACAGCAGTGAGATGTCCGCATACCGCAAAAAAAAAAAAAAAAAAAAATGGTTATGATGGTGAATTTTATGTTATCTGTATTTTACCACAGTTTTTTAAAAGGCATAATATAAAAAGCAACTCAGTAACTAAATAGTTAAAATCAGATTTCTCCAAGATGAATTTTATGCAAAAGAGTTTTATAAAACCCATAAATCACTTTCTGAATGAATTCACAGTCAAGATGGACTCTTGAGTAACGTGACTTGGTCAGGAACAAAAATCAAAACATGACAGGGCTTCCCTGGTGGCACAGTGGTTGAGAGTCCGCCTGCCGATGCAGGGGACACGGGTTCGTGCCTCAGTCCAGGAAGTCCCACATGCCACGGAGTGGCTGGGCCCGTGAGCCATGGCCGCTGAGCCTGCGTGTCCGGAGCCTGTGCTCCGCAATGGGAGAGGCCACAACAGTGAGAGGCCCGCATACCGCAAAAAAAAAAAAATGACAGAGTGAGAGCTGCTTGAGGGGAACTCACTAATTAATGAACTTTGAAAAATGCCCTAAGCCTCCATTTATTTATCATGAAAATACTATGCGTATTCAGAGCTGTTTGTGTCTGCAAGACTCTTTACAGAGTCCCATGACTCACTAAAAGGCCCTGTGGCATGACTCAAGGTATGATTTCTCTTTACCATCTTCTTTCTACTGTTGAATATATAATGTTTCATTTGAAGGGAAAAGTATTCCAAAGCTACCTCTTATCTACTTGTACTTTTTCATGCAAGTGTGGCTTTATTATTGTTGTTGTTGCTGTCATTTCTGTGTACATCCTAGACTTTTTCATACGCTTAGTGGTTTGCATCATCATAGATCTTAAGGAGAGCAAGAGTGCTCCCCGTACAGTGGGGCATGAAGTGGAGGCTGATGTTCAAGCCCACTTGGCTGGACAGGGTGGTTGGTACAAAGACAGTAAAAGATGTGAGATTTGTTCTTTTTCACAGACTCCAAAGGACTTTCTTTCCATACCTTACTTAGAAACCACCCGTAAGTGTCACCTTCTATGATGGTTAATTTTACATGTCAACTTGACTGGGCCATGTGGTGCCCAGACATTTGGTCAAACATTATTCTGGATACATTTGTGAGAGTGTTTCTCGCTGAGATTAACATCTGAATCAATAGACTGGGTAAAGCACATTGCCTTCCCTAACGTGGGTGAGTCTCGTTCAATCAGTTAATGACCCGAACAGAACAAAGAGACTGAATAAGAGGGAACTCTGCTTGTCTGACTGTTGAGCTGGGACATCTGTCTTCTTCTGCTCTTGGACTGGAATTTATATCATCAGCTCTGCTGAGTCTCAGCTTGCCAACTTCCGTTCTTGGGACTTCTAGCCTCTCTAATCATGTGAGGCAATTCCTTATTGTAAATATTATATAAATATCCTATTGGTTTTGTTTCTCTGGAGAACCCTAACTAATATACCTGCATTGTTGGAAAGATTTGCAGCTTCTCTTTTGGGCTTTATAGCAGCAAATATTTGTTTTTGATGGAAGATAATACTGACAGTAGCAAAGGCCAATATGAAAATAATCACTTGAATGAGAGTCAAAGATAAAGATTCTAAATTCAATCTGTCACTAACCAGTTGGGTGAGAGTGTAGGCAATTCATGGACTGTATATTAACTTTTGCTGCCTTTTCAAACCATCCCAGATATTAGTGGCTTAAAATGACCATTTATTTAATTCATGATTTTTTGAGTTGACTGAGCAGTTCTTCTGGTCTGGTTTTTGCTGGGTTCCCTCAGGAATCTTAGATCAGTTGGCAGATCGGTGGCTGGTACTGGATGACCGAGGCTGGCTTCATGTGCATGTCTGGCAATGGGAGTAGCTGGCCAAGGCCCCAGAGAGCTAGGCTATTACTTCTCATTATCCACTAGGCTGGCTCTGGCTTCTTCACAGGGTGATCACAGCATCCCAAAGCCCAAGCACTTCCAAGTCTCTGCTGGTGCCACATTTGCTACTATTCTGTGGGCCAAAGCGAGTTACATGGCCAAGCCCAGATTCTAGGAGTGGAGAAGTAGACTCTACCACTTGATGGGAGGGGCTCAAGTCACACTGCAAGGGTTGTGTACAGGGATAAGAAGAATTGGTGACCATATTTGCAATCCACCACAATCTACCACTCACACCATTGGCTGAATGTGAGTCAGCCAATTTCACACTCATCTCATTTAACTCTCCCTGTAACCTTGGGAGGCAGGCATGAGGACTGACTTTGATTAGCCAGGTCTGACTCTAAAGAAGTCCTATTAGACCCTTTGAATGCTGGTTTGTGTCTTTTTATTTCTTTGGCAGTTTCAGAGTCCAGATACTCTGTTCTGAGACAGGCATCCTGCTGTTTTAATTCCAAAGACTCATCTACACAGATGTGATTTCACTCAGGAGGAATGAAGTGGCAGCTACATTCCACATTCTCACTGTAAAGCCAAGCTTTTGTGTAGTCAATATATGTTTATAAAGCATCTACTATGGACAAGGCACTTTTTGCAAGGAAAGGAGAGACCCTCAGTGAAGAGAGGTAACTAAGAAAGTTTGGCCATAAGGTGTAGATGTATGTTGTGTAAAGTACCCAAAATACACAGTATATCAGAGACCAACAGAGTCTCCTATTAATCTCATGGGAAAGCATCATCTATGTGAAATTGTCCATTACATGAATTATAAGGTTCCTGCGTTCCCCTCATGGCTGTCAGAATCTCTCACCAGGCCCATCTTTTCTCCCCCTCTTTTAAAGTGTTATCCCCTAGGTTCTGCTAAGACATTTTGACACATGAGGCAGTTTCATCCACTTCTTCACTCATGCTCCATTTCTCCCAGGAAGGCAGCACCCTCCCCCATCTTTCCAACTTCCTGTGAGCAGGTTTTATTTCAATTTCAGTGACTTCTCAGAGATTCTTCCTGAAACATCCAGGCCAGCCTCTTTGCCTCTGTTTATGCCACTTCCCATTTTGGGACTGTCCAGAACCTCTTCCTGTGTTTCTCCTCCTTTCTTGAAGACCTAACTCAACTCTTACCTCATCTATGAAGCTTCTGAGCATCCCTGTCTTGGGACACAGATTTGATCTCAAAGGACCACTCCCATGGACCAGCCTGGGGCCCTGCTTTATCCACCTCATGGAGTGAGTCCTATTTTCCAAGAGTGGTAAAGGGAAAGTGGTGGTCATGTTGCCTCCAACTCAGTCCCTCCCTGAGGGCCTATAACATTAACTAGAAATCAGTCAGGTAGGACTTACTTTCTCCTGTGTACTTTTTTTTTTTTTTTTTTTTTTTTTGCTGTACGCGGGCCTCTCACTGTTGTAGCCTCTCCCGTTGCGGAGCACAGGCTCCGGATGCGCAGGCTCAGTGGCCATGGCTCACGGGCCCAACCGCTCCGTGGCATGTGGGATCTTCCTGGACTGGGGCACGAACCCGTGTCCCCTGCATTGGCAGGTGGACTCTCATCCACTGCGCCACCAGGGAAGCCCTCTCCTGTGTACTTTTAATTCATTTAGAAAATCTCTGTATCCTGCTGCCCCAGCAATAATGCAGATCTCTTGATTAAAGAGATACAGACTTTAACTTTTATATCCCCAGCACCTGAAACAGACCCCTCTTACACAGGTTGTGTAATTTAATTGCTGATAATAATGATCTGGGTATTTCCTGTGTTTTACATCACAGCCTGCATGGTTTGCTTTCCCACAAAGCGCCACCATTGCAAACTTGCTCTTAACTAGATGAAGTATGTTGTGCTTTTTGAAGTGTATGGCTATGGTGGCATTTCTCGCACAGTTCATTCACCTGACTTCTGTTTGCCCTTCCTTCTGTTTTCATTATTTAGTGCCATTGGGAGGCTTTGGTTATTAAACCTCATGTCTCTCAGACGCCCTTTCCTTTCTATCCCTTCTGCGATGATTTCTTCCTGAATTCCTTCTGGTCTTCTTTGATCTTCTTCTGAATGTCCTAGCATAACATCCTCACATCCTCATATCTTCTTCCAAAAGACTGTATATAGTCCCTTCTGGTCATCATTTTAACCATTTTGATCTTAAGTTGTTGTGACTTCCCTGATGAAATCCACCTTTCTGTCTGTGAATGTAATCTGAGCTAGAAATTCTCAGTAATCCCTACCTAGTCCTCTGTTCAGATTTTATTCATAACCCCATGCTTGCAATTCCTTTGCAAAGAATTCTTCATTGGCTTGATTTTTCTACCTTTGTCTATGAGCTTTTAAGATCATCTCTTCCTAGACTGCAATTTTTGTCTTTGATCTCAACACAAGTGTCTGATCCGTAGGGTATCTATTAGTAGAACACCCCCCAAAATACTTGGTATTTGCTAGAACAGATATAATTTGGCTCAGTCAAGTCCTCCCTGGACTTTATCAGGCCCTACCAGTCCAATTCATTTCTATCATCATAATCTGAAGACAGCTGATTTCTGCAAAGATGACAAATGAAGCTTCTCATTTGTTGTACTGTCTTTCCCCAACTTTTTTGATAATCATCACAGGGCTCCAAGTGTCTGTCTGACAGTTTGAAGGATCTGTCCACACCATACTGAGTCAAGGCGGCTGCAGGTGATGCTCTCATGCCTCCTGTATTTTCCCTTCTTAGCCCTTATGGCAATTGAAATAAATGATTATTTATATAATTATCTGCCTAGTGTCTATAGACTCACTAAGTTGTTATTAGATAATAAACTTCCTTCCTTATGAATAATCATCCCTTCTTCATAGAAAGGAATAACAGAATGTAAAAGGATATGACATTAATGCATCGAATTTAAGATCCTCCCTTAGTCAGTTTGGACTGCTATAGGAGAGTATATGGACTGATTTTATAGACAACAAAACGTTACTTCTCACAGTCCTAGAGGCTGGAAGTCCAAGGTCAGGTTCTGGTGAAACCCTTCTTCCAGGTTGCAGAAGCCACCTTCTCCTTGTATCCTCACATGGTGGAAAGAGGGAGCTATCTTTCTGGCCTCTTCTTATCCCATTGATGCGAGCTCTATCCGCATGACCCAATCATCTCCCAGAGGCCCCACTTCCTCATATCATCACACTGGGGATTGAATTTCAACGTATGACTTTTGGGGGAGGGGGACACACAAATTCAGTCCGTAATGTCCCCCATAAAGTTTTACTAAAGCGATTGAGTGAAGCACAGTGTTTTGATTAAGGATGTGGGCTGGAAACCAGACTCTCCATTTGAGTTCTAGCTTTGCCACTGTGTGACAAAATGAGTTGAGTGGTTTGCATGACCTCTCTATACCTATTTTTTCTCATCTATAATATGGGGATAATATTAACCTCTACCTTGTAGGGATAAAATGAGTTAATGTATGTAGAGTATTTATAAGGGTGCCCAGCACATAGTTATTATTCATAAATGTTAGTTGTGGTTCTATTTTCATTGTCATTATATCAGTGGTGCCTTCTATGGCCTATCTGCTCGCCGCATTTCATGATACTCTGTGCAAATTTAAGTGTTCTATCAAAAACACCATGAGTTCAAGGCGCTGCCATCTCGACATACCTGAGGAGCACTGTTCAACCTTTTTTTTCTCTCACAAAATTGGGGATGGGGTATACATTATTTGCTTTGCCCATGGTCTATACTCCTGGGAAGATCCTCTTCCCAGATACAGGAAACAAAGCGTTCATCCCTGCCTTTTCTTTTCATTCTCAATAAAGTAAGGTCTTACATCAGGGTGTTGGCTCCAGTTTGGGGGAGAACCTTGTTCTACATAGAAAAGTTAGGGGTTAGGGTAAATAATACTGCCAGGGTAAATCTACCAAGTAGCTGCAGCTGGTAGTTAGTAGCCTCCTTTAAACTTAAGTGTTTTACCCCTTTGATTCTCCCCTTTCAATAGCCTGTCTTGGATGTCCTCTCAAGAGGGGAGCTCTTGAGTGTCATGGTCACACTCTTCCACTTACTCCTTCCTCTCACCTGAGTGGGTAAGGATCCAGAACTACCACAGAAGACCCTGCTCTCCTAGATTATCATATCCCATTGCCTTTGCCCACCCCCGTTGTACTTCCCTAGCTTCAGAAACTTCGGGTCTTCCTGCCTGGCCCCTGACAGACAGACAGACACACACACACACACACACACACACACACACACACACACATATCTTTAGTACCTCACCAGGGCCAGACTCTTGATTACTTCCTGAGAAACGAATTCATACTTCTGGAGAAAGCAGAGTATTAATGGTTAAGATCAGGGGCTTTGGATCCAGGAAGACTTGTGTTGGAATTTTGGTTTGGATACAAATTTTGTGACTGAGCAACTTGCTTAGCATTTTTGAGCATCATTCTTCTCCTTTGTAAAATGGGGATATCAATTCCTATTTTGGAGAGCAGTTGGAATAATTAACTGAGACATATCTACAGCATTTAGCACAGGCCTGGTTTACAGTAAGCAATGAATAAATAGAAGCAATTATTGATGTCTTATGCTAATAGGAAGACTTTTTTTTTTTTTAGATTTTAAAGCACATTTTTATTATAGATAGGCAAGTGTGGTTTGCTGTGGCTAATAGTATGTTTATAATGGATGTACATGCTTTTCTATATACCAAAAGGTATAATATTTTTCTTTTAATACTTAACTAACAAACACTTCTCTGACAACAAGAAAAGTCTGAACTTACTGAGCCTATTTTAAATAGCAAAGGCCTGTTTTTGTTTTCCTGAATGTTACTTTAAAGACTGGTAAATTGAATTGTTTTAGGTCCCAACACATTAAATTTAAGAACAGTGAAAGAAAATCAATGAATAATTTCTATGAAGCAGAAATAAAAAGTTTTTATAATTTAAAACATCAGCAATTTCAAAAGATTTGCTGAATTAATTAGAACTTTACAAAATATATATACACAAAATATCATCCCAGATGATCATGGATTTTTAAAAATAGTATATCACAACCCCTAAACTCTAACCCAAACCTACTACTGGATGTAGCTGGCCTACAATTTTTTACAGCAATTTAAAAAATAAAACAGTTAAAAAAAACCCTCCCATTTCTCTTGTGCTTAAGCACAGGTTACAATGTGCTCGCTTTGATTCTAATATCCACAAAGAGCATTTTAAAATAAAACAAGGACTTCACATAAATAATGTTTTACTGTTATTAAGTATGTGACCAAACAAATTAAAATAAGTACTAACAACCAAAACATATCTTGATGTAACCAGTACATACACTCTTAAAGAATGACAAAGACGAATAAAGAAATAGTCTACGAAAGCCACAAGCACCTTGTTTTAGAAAGAGCACCAAGCAACACAAAAAGGCAACATGTAAGAGGTAGTGTATCACCGGCTAAGATGTATATGCCCACTGGGGACCTGAATACAGCTTAGTATTTGGGAAAATAAGATATATCAGACTGTGGCTTGCAATTTTTAGACAGAAGCATAGCACGTCTGGGAACATTAGCCAGTATTGCTCCATAGTGCTTTGCGTCTCCAGCTGTCTAATGGGTACTTTGCTCTCAGACAGTCAAAAAATATAGAATATCCTGAAGAATTCCATGTTTATAAATGTTCAGTTCTAGGGAATTCTCTAAGAAAGCTCAGATCAATATAATTTTTAAAAGAATTAAATACTTATAGTCCTTTAAAAAATGCCTCGTCTCCTTCTTAGGAGGAAGTCTTTTCTTCCTGAGATTCTTTAAGATTTAGCCAATGCTTTATTCCATGCATTTCATAATATCCAATAGTACCTTTCTGTCTATATTTTTCCTTCTGCAGCAATTACCTGGCCAACAGCATGAATTCTGAACTAATTCAGAGACTTTAGAGAAAGCATACAGAACTGCTTTCAATGTAGTACTTCCGTTCAGTTTTGAGATGAGGAAGTTTTTGTACTTCAATTACTGGAAGTTGATTAGGGTCCTGGGTGTGAAAAAGGAATTTTGCTTTATGCCAGCTGCCATCTTGAATCTTGCAGTCATCTGAAAGCACTTTAGGTTCAAGTAGAGTGTTTTCTTTGAAAATCTGGCTATTCCATCCCTTGAAACCAATAGTCAATCCTGAGCCACTTGTCTGAACACTTGTCCACACTGGAGTGTTTAGACAATGAATGGTGATGATATGGGTGGCTTCTGAGCTCAGTAAATGAAGGAAGTTCATCTGGACTTTTCCAACTCCAAACTCCAACTTTGTCACAGAGACAGGAGATAAACATGTCTGACCACCAGCACTGAAATTGCAGAAAACCTCAATGGCGTCTGAAGGGCATCCAAGATTTGGATCAATCCAGTATTTTCCATCTGATACTTTGTGTTCACAGTTAAGCAAATCTTTGCAGATTCGTGCTGGATTATCTCGTGTGCCAAGAGGATTCTTGATGCTGTGCAGTAAATTGCTAAGGTAGTTCAAGGTTTCGAATATCTCTGCACTGTGGTCAGTTAAGGTCACTTCAGTATCCTGGTAGCTCTCCATCTGTAGGGCAGTATGTGATTCAATCAGGGCTTGAATAGCAGCATTGATATCCATTTATTTTCTTGGGCCTGATGCTCCAGGTGGACCTGGAGGCCCTGGTTGACCTCTCGGTCCTTGGGGACCAGTTTCACCTCTAAAGCCTTTTTCACCTCTGGGTCCAGTTCTACCTCTTGGGCCTATTATACCTTCTCTGCCAAGGGGGCCAGTGTTTCCCCTCTGTCCAATAGGACCTTTAGGACCTGATATTCCAACAATGCCAGCATCTCCCTCAGGACCTTTGGGGCCTGGGAATCCTTGGAAACCTGTCAAACTTTGAATACCATGTTCTCCAGACTGCCCTTTCATGCCAGGCTCTCCACATGGTCCTTGATCACCTTGTGCTCCTCGGCGACCTCTTTTACCTGGAATTCCAGGTTGACCAGGTAGCCCTTGTTCACCCTTCGGGCCTAGAACTCCTGGGCTTCCTGGAAGGCCTGATGAACCCTTTGCTCCTTGAGAACCTGGAGACCCAGCCAGTCCCATTCTTCCTGGGCTGCCTCTGACACCAGGAAGTCCCTGTTTTCCTGGTAGCCCAACTTTACCAGGGTTTCCTGAAATGCCTTCTGCTCCAGGGTAGCCTTGCATGCCTTTTGGCCCGGGTAGGCCTGGAAGTCCAGGAATCCCAGGTTTCCCAGAAGGACCAGGAGCTCTTTTTTTCCCCTTAGGACCTTCAGATCCTCTCTCTCCTTTTACTCCTTGTTCACCCCGGTCACCTGGCTCACCTGGGGGCCCTTGTTGTCCAGTGGCACCTCTTGGTCCTGGTATACCCATGTGACCCTTATATCCCTCTGCTCCAGGCTCTCCTCTCTCTCCTTGTTCCCCCATTGGACCCTTTTCTCCTTTAGGTCCTGGCAACCCGGAAAGTCCTGGTTGACCTTCATGGCCCCTATATCCTGGAATTCCTGGTTCTCCAGAAGGTCCCATCAATCCTAAGTGTCCCACAGCACCTCTAGTTCCTCTGGCACCTTTAGGACCACTTTCCCCAATTTGTCCAGGAGCACCTCTGCTTCCAATTTCTCCTGTGGGCCCCATTTTTCCTTTATCACCCTTCTTCCCTGGACGACCTCTTTGTCCTGGCAGTCCCACAGTTCCTTCAGGTCCCTGCTAGTGTTGGAGGGTCTCCTGCAGAGATGGAGGGTGCCTGTGGCTCACCGTGAGGACAAGGACACTCAGGAAGACTTTTGACAAAATATTCCCTCCCCTCACCTCCCTCCCTCTGCCTAATTCCATCTTCTCTACCTGGTAAAATAACTTTTATAGAGAGAATGCCTTCTATTTTGATGCCCAGAATTCCAAATTAGGGGATTCTATTCATACAGTTCCAGCATAGGGGGCATTTTGGTGAACTAGCGACAGCAAAGATTGAGCAAGGAGAGGTGTTGACTTTAATTCCTGCTTGGCTGCTAACAAGTCAGCTGAGTTTGGGCAAGTCATTATCCTTGGAGGGCCATCAGTTTCTTCTTTTATAAAAGGGAGAGTTGGGATAAGGTGGGCTTTTAAGTTCTTTCTAGTTCTGACATGCTATGATTCTATATGAGAAGGTTATTCTCTGAGTTCTTTTATTTATCTTTAAGAACATTAGCTGATAACATTTTTTTTTTCTGAGATATCTTGTGTACCTTTATCTTGCCCCACATTTTCCACCTGCAAAAGCAGTAGTTGAAGGTAGACAGTGGCGTTGGTCATTCTAGGTTTGGATTTCAGCACCACTGCTTGTCGTTGGGCCTAGTTATTTAAATTCTGTGGGCCTCAGTTACCTCATCTGTTGAATGGGGATAGACAGCGAGTAGATGTGCAGATGAAAAGAGAGAAACATTTAGAAACATTTAGAAAAAAGAGAGAAACATTTAGAAATAACTCCAGAGGCTATAGTTTAATGTCCTGTAGGGCATAAACCAGTTTCATCTCTAACCTAGTGGACTTATTTCAGAATGTCTCTGTTTGTGGACTCTGAATACCCTGTTAACATCTTACTGGTTCCCTCATAAATTAACGTGTTGAATAAAATCTTTCACACGTGTTTCTATTTTTGTATGATAATCATCTTTTTAACTTTTTGAAATTTACTCTTTTAACAGGTCCTAACTAACTCTGCCTTAAGACACTTTTCTCAATAGAATGACACTGGCAAAGCTTGCTTTGCTGAAAATGCTGATTACGTTATTGAAAACTACAAAAAACACACTGGGTTTCCATTTTTATACTTTCTGCCCCCTTCGTCCTTATGTCAGTTAGCTAGCCAGGTCCTATGGGGGTGAGGGTAGAGAAAAATCCCTTGGAGGAGTTTTTAATCCACTGGGAAAAAAAGCAGGCAAGCAGTAAGATGAGCCTAGCAGAAAGAGATACTTTCATTATGGCCTTTTTACATTTATGACTAGCAAGATAATGAAGGAAGGTAATTCTGAAAGCTTTCTGTCAGTTTTAAGGGGCCCTCAAGCACTGAGAAAGATAACAGTCGATGGTGTCCATAAGAATTTTTTTCTCCTTCTCCCCTGACAGCCACTGACAGGATCATTTTGTATTTGCAACTGCTGTCATTGAAGCATGGAGAAAAGGCCCTGTAAGGCCAGGAGGATGAGGGTGACTTCCCCACAAGGATCTCTATTGTCATCACTATGGCAATAATAGTTACTATAATTTTCATTCTGCTTTTCTATAGTGTCTACTTTGTGGAGCTCAAGGCTATGGGATTTGGGTCACATGGAATCACGCTAGCATAAAATCATGCTTTGAAATCTTGCAAGAGTATTTTAGAAAACTGCAAAGAGAACCTATGCAACAAGATAAAATTAATTACCAATGCAGGTCATTGACATACAATTATTTATGCGATGCTAATAGCTTTACAGAGGCTTTCAGATACAGTGTCAGTTAGACAGTCGTTTGTTTTTCTCTCTGTTTGGATTGTTAGACCACTGCCAGTTTTTCTACCTAAGGACATGGCTTATCATTCAGGTGTAAAAATGTAAGTTAATTGCCGACCAACTCTCAGTCGTTGTCTGGTAGTTTCTCTTTATCCGCAATATGGACAGGAACCATGCCTTCTATTTCATTTATGCGCACTGCACTCTGCATAGAGTAAAATTTCAGTGTTATTAGCTTTCCGACAGACAGCTTTAGAGACATCTAACACTAACTCTGCGTAAAGAGTCTCCGTGAATGAAGTAGGATAGGGTGCTCACCGGTGATCTCAGGGCGGGATGAAAAATATCTAAGAGGGGCCTCGAGGTTGAGAGAAAACAGTTGAACACAAAAAAGGGGGTGCAGAGAAAAAAGGTGAAAAACGAGAAAGACAAGCAAAAAAAAAAAAAAAGCCAGCGATTGAACGGACAAAAAGGAAAGGAAAGTCGTGCACCAATGGCAGCGCAAGCTGAAAGCGAGGACGCAGGGAGGGGCGGAGACTACAGCCCCCAAAATCCCCTGCGGCGCCTCCTCACCTGGCGTCAGTCTCCTAGGCAATCCCGGTAAACAAGATGGCGACCTCCGGGAGAGATCCCCAGTTGCCGAAGCCTTCCTGTCTCCAGGGAGGCGTGAGCAGTTCACGAACTGGAGCCCAGTCGAAACTGCTGCACTCAGAAGAGGAACGTCAGTCTTGCTGGTCTCCTTTTCCCATGGGGCAGAGACCGAAAAATACTTTCCGCAAAGCCTCCTCCTACCTACTCCAGCAGCTCATTCACCGCTATCAAGAGTCGGACGTGGACAGAGATTACGAAGACCAGGAAGAGGGCGAGGGAGAGGGCGAGGGCAAAGTGGAGTCCGAGGAGTCTTCAGAGTCCGAAATGCTGAATTTTGAGGTGTGCCTTCCCCCCACCCCTTACCCCCTCACTTCTTTCTCCAGCGGTCGGACCCCTCACCAGCCTGCTGGCTGAGCACATTCCTAGGGCTCCTTGCCTCCAGGAACGCCTCTTCCTTACTGCTCTGAGACTCCCTCTCTCTCCTTCCCACTTCTCTTACCCGGTTTCCTCACCCTTTGCCTGAAGTATCTTCAAGTATATCCTTTATTTTTCGTTAGCACATTTGATTTCTTAAGAGTCAAGTTACACAGCATCGTTGAGGAAAAGTATCTATTTGTATGGGAGTTATGGCTTGACAGTGTTGTGAATAGACAGACTTCTACTTCTGCACCCCCTGCACCTTTTCCTCATGACTGTGAAATACTCGAACACTCTCCCCGATGAAGGAATCCCTTCATCCTCCTTCCTCTAGGAAAAAAAAATTACCCTTTTGAAATAATCTCAGTGCTTCCTCAAAGACCAAGTGACTTGAAAGTTTTTATATATTACTTCTGCCAGGGGTATATGATGCATTATACAAACAACACACACTGCTCACTGTGAGAGTATTTCAGGATGTGGGGATTGTGCCCAACATTCCCACCTGTAATGCCACCTGTATTGATTTACTTTGCCATGCTTAACAGTGACTACTGGAAAACTGTAGCGATGTTTTTACAACTTTGAGGTGTTTGTATGGCTTCCACCCCAGAGGAATTAACAAAAGAATCACCAGATTATTATTCTAATTAATGCATGTTATTCAGCTGTGGGGTTCATTAGTACCATCCCACCTGTAATGCCTCGTTGGCAGCTTGGCCTTTCACACTAATACAGATTCCCTCTTTTCTACAATACCTCTTCTAAACATGACCCAATTCCACTTCTTACACTTATTAGCATCCTGTTCCTTCCTTAGCCGTTGCCTGCCTTCTTATCCCTTTCCACTTCACATCATGTCACTTCTTTCTCTTGGCTTTCTAATATATTATTTGATTTCTTTTTAAAAAAATTTTTATTGGAGTATAGTCGATTTACAATGTTGTGTTAGTTTCAGGTGTACAACAAAGTGAATCAGTTATACATATATCCACTCTTTTGATTTGCTTTCTTTTGATAAACTGTTAGGTTTTCCTCTTTGTCTTGCCTGCCAGGAAACACAGCTTTTTTTCTTAATTCAGTATTTTCTTAATTTCAGTAGTTTTTCTTTAGATTAGGTTTTTCTCTTCCCTTTCCTCCTCCTTCACAGTATAAATTGCTTCAAATTCTTTTCAGAAGTAGATATAATACAGAGAAATAGAAAGTTTCCAACATCCTGTTCTGTGATATTCTTCTGGCATCCCCTCTGCATCATTGCACCTTTTCCTAATTACCTTTCTTTCCCCCTTGAGACCAAACAGGTTTCTCTTTGTTATGCCTGCTCTCTTTCACCATCCCCTTTCCTCATTTGCCTTATTTTTTTCTTGTTCTCCCCTCTGTAACTTGCAGTGTCTTCTGTTACTCTGATTCTGCCATTGACTACTTACATTGTGTCTCCACTTGGGTTCCCTTCTTTTGTAATGTCCTTTTGTTCACTTTCCACATTTGGCCCATTTTTTTCCACCCTCATCCCCCATTTTGTCTTCTTCTACCTCCTTCTACATGGCCTAGTTACACATCAGTTTTGCTTAAAGTGGCCCACAGAAAATTATCACTTATTTTGTTCATCTTTTGTTGATTTACTTTGCCATGCTTAACAGTGACTACTGGAAAACTGTAGCGATGTTTTTACAACTTTGAGGTGTTTGTATGGCTTCCACCCCAGAGGAATTAACAAATGAATCACCAGATTATTCTAATTAATGCATGTTCTTCAGCTGTGGGGTTCATTAGTACCATTGTTAATCTGTCTTCAGTATGCCATTAACAAACCATAGAGGGAGGGGGTTGACTTGAACTAGTTAATTCTTTTTGGCTTGTAGGCTTTTGTGTGGAAAAAGTTTATGATTTCTTCTATTTATAGTCTAAAATTAATATTTGTTTTGTGTTCTCACATTCTCTTTTACCTTTTTATAGTGTCTCATATGTTTTGATATGCTGAATAAACCGAAAAGTTTTAAGAGGAAACATTTGGACTTTTATGTTCAGTGATTTATTTTCCATATCCTAGCCTGATTAAGACTTATAATGCTCTGATGGTCAAAATGATTATTAAGTGCTTGTAATGTAATTAGCCTCAATGAACTTGAGGGAGTTAGGGCAGACCAGCTGTTCAGAATATTGCCTTTGGAATTCAAAGGCAGAAAAGAGGGAATTCGTATAAAGCCTTTTGTTTGTTGTGAGATTTTGAGCAAGTTACTCATAGTCTCTGTGTCTCATCTGCGCTACAGGAATTATAATACTGTCTACCTCATGGAGAGCTGTGAAAATGTAATGAGATCCTATGTGTAAACTACTTAGCACAATATATTATTTATACTGTTACTAATACAAGTAATAACTTACCTGTTCTTATCTACTAACTACAGCCCATCAGGTGACTTCATTAATTGAGCCTTCATTGAACAGACATTCACAAATGATTACTATATAGGAAGTACTCTGACTAAACAGGGCAGAAGAAATGTCTGGGCCTGTGATATGTTTCTGCTGCATGAAAATCACTCTTTGCCAGTAACTTTATGTGGATGATAATGCCTGCTCATTGGATAGTTATGAACATCAAATTTAATGGGAAAGTCTATGTTAAAGTTCTCAACATAGTGTCTGATACAGTGCAGGCTCTCAAAAAATTAAAGATGTAATACATAATAGCTACAGTAATGGTAGAAAAAGATGAGAGTGTGACGGAGGACATACATGGTCCCAGGTCTCAAGGTGAGAGAAGAGTGAGTGTTCATCCTATGAAGAGATGTGTACAGATGATAGCCGGGTTGCAGGCATGGCGGAAGACTGGAAGGGAAGTAAACCCTTACTTGGGCGCAGAGGTGGTATGTGGGCAGGCAGACGGCAGCTTTTCCAAGTGGTGGGTTATAGGTGAGAGCAGAAAGGCAGATGAGGTGGGGGCCAGATTGGGGAGAGCTCTGTGCTGTTGTAGGGACTGTGGACTTGACTCTAAGCAGCAGGGAACTGCTCTTGTGGCCGAGGGAGATTAGGTAAGAAGATGGTAAGCCTGGAGGCAGGGAGATCAGTGCAAAGAGGAGCAGTATCTCTGGGGAAGAGAGAAGAGTCTGGATTAAGGCAATGGGAATGGAAAGGAAGCTAGAGAGAAATACGTATTTAAAATATTTAAGATGAAACACTAATTGAATATTGG
Source organism: Mesoplodon bidens (assembly GCF_964165515.1). Taxonomy (NCBI): domain Eukaryota; kingdom Metazoa; phylum Chordata; class Mammalia; order Artiodactyla; family Ziphiidae; genus Mesoplodon; species Mesoplodon bidens. The sequence goes on from NC_138166.1 coordinate 88,254,492, forward strand.
AAGTCTAGGGTGACTGCTAGGTCTGTGGCATGTTCCAGGGGAAATATTAGGGCCACTAACCACCGTGGGAAACAGGGACAGGTGGAGCTGTGCATTCAAGAGATCAATTTTAAGGTGTCTGGAGTTGAGAAAATAAAGGAACATGTATGTGTGCATGTACTTGGAATGGTCGGGGTGTTGAGTGGCCCTCCTTAGGGATTCTGAAACCACCCAAGATACAGATAGGGCTGGTCAAGGTCTGAAGATGACCAAAGTCCAGAAGGGAGAGACATGACCCTGACAAATGGCAGGAACCACAAAGGATGTGTGAGGGGGTGGCCGTGAGGAGTCTTGCCTTGGGGCTTTGGGACAGTGCTGACAGTGTGTCCAGTCTCTGTATCAGTGGCTGTGTTGAAAAACAGATGTCCACCTACTGTAAATAAGGGATTCTGTAGTTTCTCGTTTCCAGGAAATGGAGGGGGTGGGCCACATGGAAAGTTTGGGAGGGAAGGTAACACTCTCTCACCTCTATTCCTTCCCAGGCCTACTATAAAAAATTGCAACTTTGTTTAGAAAAGTAGGTCTCTTTCCCCCATTTTGAGAACAGGTTGATTGGTATGGATGAATGAAACATTAAGATGTGGAATTTCTGAATTCACCAATTTGTGCTAACAGCTGCCATTTATTGGGGATACTTGCTGTGTTCTAGGCACCATGCTAAGAGCTTTATGTTCACAATTATCTTTCATTCTCTCCAAAACATTAAGAAAAAGTAATAACATATCCTATTTATAGATGAAAAATTATGAGTCTCAGAGAAAACTTTATCTCCCAAAGTCATATATCCAAAATGGCAGATCTGGGGTTCAAAGCAGCTGTGCAATATCTCCATGTGAGTGATATTTGCTTCTCTGGGATAGTGGAAATTGGGGAGGAAAGAAAACTCTTTACAGTAGCACAAGCCTGCATACTTATGTCCTTAGTGCTAGAAGCCTGAGCAGCATCATTGGTTCTTGAATTAATACAGAAGACCTGAAAGAGCATTTTGCCATCACAGTCCATATACCAGTTACATTGGTTAGTAATATTGGCGTGACTGATGTGGTTACTTGTGTCTTGTGTCCTCATGCTGATGTTAGTGTGTTGGTCATAATGGAGCTGAAGGCAGCACAAACACAGCACTAGTCCGTCTATTATCTGTTCTAGCTGACATTATTGGGGGAGGGGTGTGTTGGGCCACCACTGGTCCATGGTGTCTATACACTAAGGGCCAACCTCCTCCTACAAATGATATTACCCTTTTAATTAATCTTGTAAATTGTATGAATCCAGCAAAATTAGCCAGTCCAAAGTGAACTGAGGACCTGTCTTTTCCAACCAGAATACCAGATGTAGAGAAGTAATTGCCTTAATTTAATGTAATCATCCTTTGGGTTGTGGGCAAGCAGTCAAGTGTAGTGGTTAGAACTGCCCTGGAGTCAGACAGATTCGGATTTGTATTCTGGCTCTGTCACATACTAGCTATGTGGTTTCAGGCAAGTTAACTTCTGTGAGCCTTAGTTTCTTCATTTGTAAAATGGAGCTAAACGTGCCTCCCTCAGGATTGTCAGGAGGATTAAATGAGTGGACCCATTCAGAGCTCTTAGCACAGTGCCCAGGACAGAAGCACTAAATCAACGTAGCTATCATCACTAATATTGACGCTCCTACTGCTACTGTGTGAATTCTGCTTTGAATACCTAATACGAGCAACCACCTGCAAGTTCAGCAGCACTACATTGATTTGATTGATATTTTCTTAATCATATGTAATATGTATAGGTCTTCAACACAGTTTTTTTTTAAATTACCATTTCCTTTATTTATTTATTTATGGCTGTGTTGGGTCTTCGTTGCTGTGCACAGGCTTTCTCTAGTTGCGGCGAGAGGGGGCTACTCTTCGTTGCAGTGCACGGGCTTCTCATTGCAATGGCTTCTCTTGTTGTGGAGCACGGGCTCTAGGCGCATGGACTTCAGTAGTTGTGGCACGCGGGCTCAGTAGTTGTGGCTCGCAGGCGCACAGGCTCAGTAGTTCTGGTGCATGGGCTTAGTTGCTCTGTGGCATGTGGAATCTTCCCGGACCAGGGATCGAACCCTTGTCCCCTGCATTGGCAGGCGGATTCTTAACCACTGCACCACCAGGGAAGTCCCAACAACACAGTTTTTGGGGGGGGCCGTTAAATTTTGGAAGACTCAGCTCCCAGATATGTAATATAGTAAATAAGTGCTGGATATGATGAGGTGGATTACTTCTTTTCTAATGGAAGTCCTTTCTTTGTCCACCTCTCTGGTTTTTTTGCAGGGAGAATTTGATGGGGTCCTGAGAGAGGAGGTCGTGGCTGAGAAACTCTACGAACTGGGACGCTCAGGCTCTGGGACTGAGCAGGTCTACCTCAGTCTGACCTTATCAGTGAGTATGAGAAGGTCACCATTGGCTGGCTACATCTTGACACTGGTGGGACCACATCCATTTTCTCTGGTACTCATAGCTTTTTTGGTGGCCCCCAAATCTCAGAGTCTTGCATGTGATGGAGAGTGGCGATGAGTTATTTATGTTTGACATCAAAGAGCCCTGGCCAGTCCAATAATCAGCCCCCTTGCCCCCCCCCCAAGTTCCTTTGTTTTCATTTCCTTCACGGTCTATTTCTTTCATCTTAAGCAGTCTGTTTTATTGTAATCAATGCTTTCCTTCCAGGAGGTTGAATTTGATTCTGTAAAACCAATCAAAAACTCTTTAAGAATTTTCTTTCTGATCAGTGCCAGGACTACAATTTATATCTGAATCCAAGGGAACAAAATATTTTTGTATTGACTTTTCCTCCCTAAGTATGTCAAGAAATCAGTAGCTGTGAGCTATAGCTCACTTTCTATAAGGTACCTATTATGAAAGAGAAAAATGTATTGTTATTCATCAATTTTCAAGATTTCGATACCAGCACAGAATCTTTTTTTTTGTATGTGTGTATTTCTTTATCAATATTATCTATTTTGTTTACATTTATATATGACATGAAGTTGAAAACATGTATTTTTTCCAAATTATTCTGAAATGTTTCTCTTTAGTTCTCTTTAACTAAAATATGGTATATTGATATATTCTTTACTGTAAATTTCTTTTTTTTGGGGGGGGATCCTCTTTTTAAAAAATTTATTTTTGGCTGCATTGGGTCTTCGTTGCTGCACGTGGGCTTTCTAGTTGCGGCGAACTGGGGCTACTCTTCGTCGCGGTGCGCGGGCTTCTCATTGCAGTGGCTTCTTCTTGTTGCAGAGCATGGGCTCTAGGCACGTGGGCTTCAGTAGTTGTGGCATGCAGGCTCTAGAGCGCAGGCTCAGTAGTTGTGGCGCATGGGCTTAGTTGCTCTGCGGCATGTGGGATCTTCCTGGACCAGGGATCGAACCTGCATCCCCCGCATTGGCAGATGGATTCTTAACCACTCTGCCACCAGGGAAGTCCCTGTTTGTATCCTTTTTTTTTTTTTTTTGCGGTACTCGGGCCTCTCACTGCTGTGGCCTCTCCCATTGCGGAGCACAGGCTCCGGACGCACAGGCTCAGCGGCCATGGCTCACGGGCCCAGCCACTCCGCGGCATGTGGGATCTTCCCGGACCGGGGCACAAACCCATGTCCCCTGCATCGGCAGGCGGACTCTCAACCACTGCACCACCAGGGAAGCCCTGTATCCTTTTTTGATGAAACCAGTGGCAAAAGAATATTTGGGAGTATAGTGGTATTTTATTGCAGTACCTTTTTGTATGTTATTGGCCATTTAGATTTGCTAAATGCCTGTTGTAGTCTATTGCCCATATGTTTATTGGATTGTCCATCTTTATTAATTTGTGGATATATATTCTGGATATGTATCCTTTGTCAGATGTACACATTATCTTCTCCCAGTGGCTTGGTTTTTGACTCTCTTAATGATATCTCTTAATGAAAAGAATTTCTTAAATTTGAGCGACATCAATATTTTTTCTTTTATGATTAGTGCTTTCTGTGTCCAATTTTAAAAATCTTTGCCTATAGAAGTATCATAAATATATTTCCCTTTAGTTTCTTCTAGAGGCCTTAATGTTTTATCTTCCACACTTAAGTGTATTATCAATTTTGAATTATTATTATTATTATTTTTTAACATCTTTATTGGAGTATAATTGCTTTACAGTGGTGTGTTAGTTTCTGCTTTATAACAAAGTGAATCAGTTATATATATACATATGTTCCCATATCTCTTCCTTCTTGCATCTCTCTCCTTCCCACCCTCCCCATCCCACCCCTCTAGGTGGTCACAAACCACCGAGCTGATCTCCCTGTGCTATGCGGCTGCTTCCCACTAGCTAGCTATTTTACATTTGGTAGTGTATATATGTCCATGCCACTCTCTCACTTCGTCCCAGCTTACCCTTCCCCCTCCCCATATCCTCAAGTCCATTCTCTAGTAGGTCCAGCACAGAATCTTGACTCTAAATTCATCATAAGAGAAGCTGTAAGAGCAGAGTACTCAGAGTATTTCAGCTTCTTTCCTCATTTTGTTTCTTTATAGTCCTAGAAAAATAATTTATTTCTTTTGCTTTCTTGTATTGTAAAGCATTAACTACTCCTTGGAGGTCCACAGAGTAAATGCAGATATGTAGGTGAAAAAAACACTGAAATTTTGCTACAGCACCCTAATTTGCCTCAAGCATATATAATTCATAGCAAGGCTGTTTTATCTTGGATTTGAACTAGTAAACTGTCCAAAAAATGTTAAGCCCTTTTTACCCATGCTGGTTTCATAGCATGTCCTTTGAGAACAGCATACAAAGGATCTAATCTTTTACTATTTTTACTTTGCAGCATTTTATGGATGACTCAGCCAGTCAGGCAGTAATGTACAGGGAGCACCCTGTGTGCATTGCACCATGTTAGGCTTTGGAATGGAAGATAATTCCAGTAGCGGTACATCTGTAGACAAGTCCTTTTCAATCAGTACCCTTACGTATATACGTAGTGCTACGCCTTAAATTGATCTACAACAGAGCACAATCCTTTAAATCTTATTTCAGCTAGATGGACCGAAGCTTCTTACTTTGGCACTGACCTTCTTACATTTGAGATATTACATGTTGAATTACTTTGCCCTAATAACCTGTCTTACTGAATACACTTTCTTAGGGTTGGCCAGGTTAGTGATTTTTCACACCTTATGTCTTACTTATGTTACACATAATTTTCTAACTTTCTCTAATTACTCGTGTACACCGTTTCTCTCCTACCCAAAGTCGTAAGTTTCTTAAAGGCAAAATATAGCTCTAGTCCAACATTGTACGTGTTTCTCATCATGCCAAGCTTAATGCCTTGTATGTAGTAGGTCATCAGTAATTTACTTATTACTGTTCTAGAGGCCTTTATTAAAATTCTTATCATTCTTATATTTGAGAAGTTGCTTATCATGACACTTTATTGGTTGGCTTTTTCTGACTCTGACATCACAGCATAAACCAGTCACATGAGTCTTTGTTCCAAGGGACCAAATTCCCCTCCAACCCCTCGTGGTGTTCACTCGATGGAACATTTCATGGAAGGGATCTCGGACAAAGATTCAGGAGACTTGGAGCTGCTTTTGTATTGCTAACTTGCTAAGTGATTTTAGGCTATTTACCTACCTCTTTGTACCTCACATTCCTCATCCCTACACTGGGGATAATCTGCCCTACAGATCTCACAGGTTTGTTTGATCAGATGAGATTATTGGGAGAGAGCTTTGAAGCCTGAGGAGGCGTAAGAAGTATTGTTATTAATGATCACTCGATTAGGTGTGAACTATTCTAACATTTCATTTGAATTCTAGGCATTTGCTTTTTCTTTTCTTCTACTACATAAAGGCTTTGGCTTTATTGCTTTTATGTGTGTGGTTTTTTAAAAATATAAAACTCTGCTCTAAAGGTCTTCATAAACACTGCTTTAATTTGCCTTTTCATGTTGTCTGTGTTCTTGCTAACACTAATTTTCCAAGCTATTATTTCCTTCAGAAGAATGCATTTTTTGATGGGGTTTGTAGTCTGCTTTGAGACCCTATTGGTAGTAGGCTTCAGATTTTATGCTCTCACTTCTACTGTACTTTCAAAGGAAATTCTGGATTTCTTTCTGTCAACTTCTATTTCCAGATGTCTTGAGAAGCCTGAGTACTCATCTGTTAAAGCAACATTAAATCTTTTACCTTTTATTTTCTCAGGACCTTGATTTAATTGACATTAGCATCCTCTGTGGATACATTCACCTGCAGAAGTTGGATCTTTCAGTAAATAAAATTGAAGGTATGTAATTGTCATTCTAGTAAGTCAGTGGATTGCTGAATTATTTCAAAATTTAAGCTTTGCAGAATGTAATATACTTTAATACTACCAAACTTGATATAAGCGCTATTGTGGATCACTTTACACATTGATCCTCTGTCTTCCATGGAAAAAAAGCACCTGTGACTGATGAGAAAAGAAAAAGGCAGAGGTCAGCAAACATGCTACATTATGCGATGGTTGAGACCCGCTCAGTGATATTAAAGCGCGTCAGATGGAATGTTTGCTTTGCTTTTTCCTTTCAAGAGATGGATCATTACTTCTTTAATGCCTCCTGAATATTTGATGATTCCCATTTCCTTCCCTCTTTTAGTTTATTCAGTGTAGATGAATTAGTTCTTTTTTCCCCCTTTAATGGATGCTTTTCTTTATTTTGCATTTGCATCTACATCTTAAGCCTGGCTAGCTACTTCTGTTCTTATTTGAACACCAGAGTTTCAGAAATTTATTTTTTCCCCCTCTCTTTGCTGTCTCCGTATAGTTAGTGGGTTCTTACAAGTCTAACTGCCATCTGTGGTTCCATATAAGGTATCTGTTGTGATACCTTGCTCACATTGAATGAAATTAGTCACATTTTCTCCAAAGCTTGATCCTCGTTTCTAATTTTCTGACCCTATTTGAAATTTCTGACCTGCTTCTTTCTTCACTGATCACCTTTCTGTTCCCTTTAGCTTTTTTGAAGACGATTAAGTGTTGCTGATATGGTCTTCTCTGATTTCTTCCTCCCATCTGACTGCAGTAATTAAAATTCACTCTTTTCAATGGCTAAGAAGCATTCTAGCATATTTTAATTCTTAAAATGCTACTGTTTTGAAAGGCTTTTTGTTCATTTTTTTCTAGTTTCATAAAACTTTTTTATGGAAAATTACAAACGTGCACAAGTAGAGAGGTTTGTAATGAATATCCAGGTTCAACAATTATCAGCCCATGGCCCATCTTGCTTCATCCATCCTTCCCAGGGTTATTTAAGGCAAATGCCAGATATGTTATCATTGGAAAGAATTTTTAGTGTTACTGGCAGGCGCTCTCCCCACACCCCATACCTCCAAGATTGGTTTCATTTACTGGTTAAGGGATTGCAGGGTTGGGGAGACTCCAGCAATCTTTTGTGCTCGGCGAAGGGGAAAGAGATGTGGCTTCACACCCTTGCCCCTTGAGCAAGCAGTCCCTGGTAGCACATGAAGCTTTCCTCTTCAGATCAGTCTCCTTCAATCTTTTATGTCCCCCTTTATTGACTCATCAAGTGTTCGAGAACTTATTGTGTGTAAGGCACAGTATATATTTTTCTTTTCAAGAGAACAGCTTTATTGATGACCTGATATGGACCAGATTTCAACTTGCATCAGAATCACCGGGAGGGGACCTGTTAAAACATAGATGCCTGTGCCCCACCCTCAAGACTTTCTGATTCCGTAGATCTGGGGTGGGACTTGAAAATTTGCATTTCTGATTAGTTTCCCTGGAAGCCAGTACAGGACCATACTTTGAGAACCACAGTTGTAGACATGAGGAGCTCCTGCCATCTGGTGGACAAGGAGGTCACTACACCGAGTAGGGAGAGTTAGAAGCCCAGCAACCCAGAAGGTGGATTTTTCCTATCAAAGTGATTCGAAAGCATCGAGCATCTACAAAGTGTGAAATGCACTCACCATCCAAGTGGTAGCTGCTGCTTTTGCTTCAAGACAGAGCTCCATGGTACAGCACTTACCTGCCCACAGAAAGATCAGCTCCAAGGGGGGATGGGGGCCCGTGGAAGTTAAGAGGGTTGAGATCACCATTGACAGATACGGAGCTGAGCTCAGATGGGACAAATAGGCAAAACTTGTAAAGCAATTACAGTTTCTTCTTAGCTTTCCTCTCCCAGGCAGCCTTTCTGGATTTGCTCATGAATTCCCACCAAAGTGTTGATGTCTCAGTGTTCTGGCCCTCCTAGGACAATTTCATAAAAAAGACAGGCTAAAGAAGGCTGTGGTTTAGACCAGAGAAATAAAGCAGAAATTGGTGGAGATCTTCTGGCTTCCGCGACCCTGAGAAGGAAAGCTGTTGGGGGGATGGGGTCAGGGGGCCCTCACCTTTCTCGCTCTACCTACTCCAGGGCAGGGCCCCAGTACTCAGCTGTGCTTCCTTCTCCTGGCCTGGGGGTGACTTTGTCACCTGGTGAAGGGTAGAAGCACTTTGCTGGGCTTCAGGTGTGGAGGCTCTGTTCTCCTCCAGAGGCCATGTTCTGAGGGGCTTTGATCCCTGGTTGTGTGATCTAGAGTTAAAAGGCGGGTGGAGAAGCAAGTTACAGGTAGAGACGGGGCTGTAAATCCTTGTCATGTGATTCTTCCTGAGCCTTTCCCTAATCCTCCTGCTGTCCCAACGTCTGTCTGCTGTAAAGTCCCAGGACAAAGCAACATAATGCTTCACTATTTTTATGTCGTGTATATAATTTCATTAGAGGCGAGTATTAGCACAATAGTCCTTGACTTAGTATTCTAGGTTCAGAATAATGGCTTGGGATAAAATGCAAAACTCAGACATACTTTTTAAGCAGCCCAAAATCAAAGTAAAATAATAGCAATAATTTAAACCGCTTCAAATAATTAATGAGATTTAAGATTCAGTCCATCTAAAACAAAATTTAATTTATAACAAAGAACGAATTGTGGCATTTTTAGTCTTTCTGAAAACACCTAATGCAGTTATTTATGGGCTAATTATCAAGAGGATTATCTCAGGCTTTAGTTCCTCCAAGGCTGGCTTTTTTTTTTTTTTAATATCTTTATTGGAGTATAATTGCTTTACAATGGTGTGTTAGTTTCTGCTTTATAACAAAGTGAATCAGTTATATATATACATATATCCCCATATCCCCTCCCTCTTGCGTCTTCCTCCCACCCTCCCTATCCCACCCCTCTAGGTGGTCACAAAGCACCGAGCTGATCTCCCTGTGCTATGCGGCTGCTTCCCACTAGCTATCTATTTTACGTTTGGTAGTGTATATATGTCCACGCCACTCTCTCACTTTGTCCCAGCTTCCCCTTCCCGCTCCCCGTGTCCTGAAATCCATTCTCTATGTCTGCACTATTATTCCTGTCCTTCCCCTAGGTTCTCGATAACCTTTTTTTTTAATATATTCCATATATATGTGTTAGCATACAGTATTTGTTTTTCTCTTTCTCACTTTACTCTGTATGACAGACTCTAGGTCCATCCACCTCACTACAAATAACTCAATTTCGTTTCTTTTTAGGGCGGGGTAATATTCCATTGTGTATATGTATCACATCTTCTTTATCCATTCATCTGTCGATGGACACTTAGGTTACTTCCATGTCCTGGCTGTTGTAAATAGAGCTGCAATGAACATTCTGGTACACGACTCTTTTTGACTTATGGTTTTCTCAGGGTAAATGCCCAGTAGTGGGTTTGCTGGCTCGTATGGTAGTTCTATTTTTAGATGTTTAAGGAACCTCCCTACTGTTCTCCGTAGTAGCTGTATCAATTTACATTCCCACCAACAATGCAAGAGTGTTCCCTTTTCTCCACACCCTCTCCAGCATTTATTGTTTGTAGATTTTTTGAAGATGGCCATTCTGACTGGTGTGAGGTGATACCTCATTGTAGTTTTGATTTACATTTCTCTAACGATTAGTGATGTTGAGCATTCTTTCATGTGTTTGTTGGCTGTCTGTATATCTTCTTTGGAGAAGTATCTGTTTAGGTCTTCTGCCCATTTTTAGATTGGGTTGTTTGTTTTTTTGATATTGAGCTGCATGAGCTGCTTGTGAATTTTGGAGATTAGTCCTTTGTCAGTTGCTTCATTTGCAAATATTTTCTCCCATTCTGAGGGTTGTCTTTTCGTCTTCTTTATGGTTTCCTTTGCTGTGCAAAAGCTTTTAAGTTTCATTAGGTCCCATTTGTTTATTTTTATCTTTATTTCCATTTCTCTAGGAGGTGGCTCAAAAAGGATCTTGCTGGGATTTATGTCATAGAGTGTTCTGCCTATGTTTCCTGTAAGGGTTTTGTAGTGTCTGGCCTTACATTTAGGTCTTTAATCCATTTTGAGTTTATTTTTGTGTATGGTGTTAGGGAGTGTTCTAATTTCATTCTTTGACATGTAGCTGTCCAGTTTTCCCAGCACCACCTATTGAAGAGGCTGTCTTTTCTCCATTGTATATTCTTTCCTCCTTTATCAAAAATAAGGTGACCATATGTGTGTGGGTTTATCTCTGGGCTTTCTCTACTGTTCCATTGACCTATATTTCTGTTTTTGTGCCAGTACCATACTGTCTTGATTACTGTAGCTTTGTAGTATAGTCTGAAGCCCAGGAGGCTGATTCCTCCAGCTCCGTTTTTCTTTCTCAAGACTGCTTTGGCTCTTTGGGGTCTTTTATGTTTCGATACAAATTGTGAAATTTTTTGTTCTAGTTTTGTGAAAAATGCCATTTGTAGTTTGATAGGGATTGCACTGAATCTGTAGATTGCTTTGGGTTCTATAGTCATTTTCACAATATTGATTCTTCCAATCCAAGAACATGGTATATCTCTCCATCTATTTGCATCTTTAATTTCTTTCATAGTGTCTTATCGTTTTCTGCCTACAGGTCTTTTGTCTCCTTAGGTAGGTTTATTCCTAGGTATTTTATTCTTTTTGTTGCAATGGTAAATGGCAGTGTTTCCTTAATTTCTCTTTCAGATTTTTCATCATTGGTGTATAGGAATGCAAGAGATTTCTGTGCATTAATTTTGTGTCCTGCTACTTTACCAAATTCATTGATTAGCTCTAGTAGTTTTCTGGTAGCATCTTTAGGATTCTCTATGTATAGTATCATGTCATCTGCAAACAGCGACAGTCTTTTCCGATTTGGATTCCTTTTATTTCTTTTTCTTCTCTGATTGCTGTGGCTAAAACTTCCAAAACTATGTTGAATAATAGTGGTGAGAGCGGGCAACCTGTCTTGTTCCTGATCTTAGTGGAAATCATTTCAGTTTTTCACCATTGAGTACAATGTTGGCTGTGGGTTTGTCATATATAGCCTTTATTATGTTGAGGTTAAGTTCCCTCTATGCCTACTTTCTGGAGGTTTTTTTTATCATAAATGGGTGTTGAATTTTGTCAAAACATTTTTCTGCATATATTTGAGATGATCATACGGTTTTTTTCCTTCAGTTTGTTAATATGATGTATCACATTGATTGATTTGCATATATTGAAGGATCCTTGCATTCCTTGAGTAAACCTCACTTGATCATGGTGTATGATGCTTTTTTTTTTTTTTTTTTTTTTTTTTGGCGGTATGTGGGCCCCTCACCGCTGTGGTCTGTCCCACTGCGGAGCGCAGGCTCAGTGGCTATGGCTCATGGGCCCACCTGCTCCACGGCATGTGGGATCCTCCTGGACCAGGGCACGAACCCGTGTCCCCTGCATCGGCAGGTGGACTCCCAACCACTGTGCCACAATGGAAGCCTGGTGTATGATGCTTTTAATGTGCTGTTGGATTTTGTTTGCTAGTATTTTTTTGAGGATTTTTGGGTCTGTGTTCATCAGTGATACTGGCCTGTAGTTTTCTTTCTTTGTGATATCTTTGTTTGGTTTTGGTATCAGGGTGATAGTGGCCTCATAGAATGAGTTAGGGAGTGTTCCTCCCTCTGCTATATTTTGGAAGAGTTTGAGAAGGATAGGTGTTAGCTCTTCTCTAAATATTTGATAGAATTCACCTTTGAAGCCGTCTGGCCCTGGCCTTTTGTTTGTTGGAAGATTTTTTTTTTTTTTTTTTTGCGGTACGTGGGCCTCTCACTGTGTGGCCTCTCCTGTTGCAGAGCACAGGTTCCGGATGCGCAGGCTTAGTGGCCATGGCTCATGGGCCCAGCCGCTCTGTGGCATATGGGATCTTCCCGGACCAGGGCACGAACCCGTGTCCCCTGCATCGGCAGGCGGACTCTCAACCACTGGGCCACCAGGGAAGCCCTGTTGGAAGGTTTTTAACCACAGTCTCAATTTCAGTGTTTGTGATTGGTCTGTTTATATTTTCTGTTTCTTCCTGGTTCAGTCTCAGAAGGTTGTGCTTGTCTTAGGATGTGTCTGTTTCTTCCAAGTTGTCCATTTTATTGACATATAGTTGCTTGTAGTAATCTCTCATGATCCTTTGTATTTCTGCAGTGTCAATTGTTACTTCTCCTTTTTCATTGCTAGTTCTATTGATTTGAGTCTTCTCCCTTTTTTCTTGATGAATCTGGCTAATAGTTTATCAATTTTATGTTCTCAAAGAACAGCTTTTAGTTTTATTGATCTTTGCTATTGTTTCCTTCATTTCTTTTTCATTTATTTCTGATCTGATCTTTATGATTTGTTTCCTTCTGCTAAATTTGGAATTTTTTTGTTCTTCTTTCTTTAATTGCTTTAGGTGTAATGTTTGGTTGTTTACTGAGATATTTCTTGTTTCTTGAGGTAGGACTGTATTGCTGTAAAGTTCCCTCTTAGAACTGCTTTTGCTGCATCCTATAGGTTTTGGGTCATCGTGTTTTCATTGTCATTTCTTTCTAGGTATTTTTTAATTCCCTCTTTGATTTCTTCAGTGATCTCTTGGTTATTAAGTAGTATATTGTTTAGCCTCCATGTATTTGTATTTCTTACAGATTTTTTTCTTATAATTGATATCTAGTCTCATAGTGTTGTGGTCGAAAAAGATACTTGATACCATTTCCATTTTCTTAAATTTACCAGGGCTTGATTTGTGACCCAAGATATGATCTATCCTGGAGAATGTTCCATGGGCACTTGAGAAGAAAATGTATTCTGTTGTTTTTGGATGAAATGTCCTATAAATATCAGTTAAGTCCATCTTGTTTAATGTGTCATTTAAAGCTCGTGTTTCCTTATTTATTTTCATTTTGGATGGTCTGTCCATTGGTGAAAGTGGGGTGTTAAAGTCCCCTACCATGATTGTGTTACTGTCGATTTCCCCTTTTATGGCTGTTAGCATTTGCCTTATGTATTGAGGTGCTCCTATGTTGGGTGCATAAATATTTACAATTGTTATATCTTCCTCTTGGATTGATCCCTTGATCATTATGTAGTGTCCTTCTCTGCGTCTTGTAATAGTCTTTATTTTAAAGTCTATTTTGTGTGATACGAGAATTGCTACTCCAGCTTTCTTTTGATTTCCATTTGCATGGAATATCTTCTTCCATCCCCTCACTTTCAGTCTCTATGTGTCCCTAGGTCAGAAGTGGGTCTCTTGTAGACAGCATATATATGGGTCTTGTTTTTGTATCCATTCAGCTATCTATGTCTTTTGGTTGGAGCATTTAATCCATTTACATTTAAGGTAATTGTTGATATGTATGTTCCTATTACCATTTTCTTAATTGTTTTGCGTTTGTTATTGTAGGTCTTTTTCTTCTTTTGTTTTTCCTGCCTAGAGAAGTTCCTTTAGCATTTGATGTAAAGCTGGTTTGGTGGTGCTGAATTCTCTTAGCTTTTGCTTGTCTGTAAAGGTTTTAATTTCTCCATCGAATCTGAACGAGATCCTTGCTGGGTAGAGTAATCTTGGTTGTAGTTTCTTCCCTTTCATCGCTTTAAATATGTCCTGCCACTCCCTTCTGTTTTGTAGAGTTTCTGCTGAAAGATCAGCCGTTAACCTTATGGGGATTCCCTTGTATGTTATTTGTTGTTTTTCCCTTGCTGCTTTTAATATTTTTTTCTTTGTATTTATTTTTTGATTGTTTAATTAGTATGTGTCTTGGTGTGTTTCTCCTTGGATTTATCCTGTATGGGACTCTCTGCACTTCCTGGACTTGATTGACTATTTCCTTTCCCATATTAGGGAAGTTTGCAACTATAATCTCTTCAAATATTTTCTCATTCCCTTTCTTTTTCTCTTCTTCCTCTGGGACCCCTATAATTCGAATGTTGGTGCATTTAATGTTGTCCCAGAGGTCTCTGGGACTGTCCTCAATTCTTTTCATTCTTTTTTCTTTAATCTGCTCTGCAGTAGTTATTTCCATTATTTTATCTTCCAGGTCACTTATCCGTTCTTCTGCCTCAGTTATTCTGCTATTGATTCCTTCCGGAGAATTTTTAATTTCACCTATTGTGTTGTTCATCATTGCTTGTTTGCTCTTTAGTTCTTCCAGGTCCTCATTAACTGTTTCTTGTATTTTTTCCATTCTATTTCCAAGATTTTGGATCATCATTTCTATCTTTACTCTGAATTCTTTATCAGGTAGACTGCCTATTTCCTCTTCATTTGTTTGGTCTGGTGGGTTTTTACATTGCTCCTTCATCTGCTTTGTGTTTTTCTGTCTTCTCATTTTGCTTAACTTATTGTGTTTGGGGTCTCCTTTTTACAGGCTGCAGGTTCGTAGTTTCCGTTGTTTTTGGTGTCTGTCCCCAGTGGCTAAGATTGGTTCAGTGGGTTGTGTAGGCTTCCTGGTGGAGGGGACTGGTGCCTGTGTTCCTGTGGATGAGGCTGGATCTTGTCTTTCTGGTGGGTAGGACCACGTCCGGTGGTGTGTTTGGGGTTTCTGTGACCTTATTATGATTTTAGGCATCCTCTCTGCTAATGGGCGGGGTTGTGTTACTGTCTTGCTAGTTGTTTGGCATAGGGTGTCCAGCACTGTAGCTTGCTGGTTGTTGAGTGGAGCTGAGTGTTAGCATTGAGATGGAGGTCTCTGGGAGAGCTTTCGCCATTTTATATTACCTGGTGCCGGAAGGTCTCTGGTGGACCAATGTCCTGAACTCGGCTCTCCTACCTCAGTGGCACAAGCCTGACACCCGGCTGGAGCACCAAGACCCTGTCAGCCACACGGCTCAGAAGAAAAGGGAGAAAAAAAGAAAGAAAGAAAGAAAAAAATAAAATAATTAAAATAAAAAATAATTATTAAAAATTAAAAAAAGAGAGCAACCAAACTAAAAAACAAATCCACCGTTTATAAGAAGTGCTAAACACTATCCCAAAAAAGAAAAGAAACAGAAACTGGACAGACAGAACCCTAGGACGAACGGTAAAAGCAAAGCTATACAGACAAAATCACGCAAAGAAGCATACACACATACACTCACAAAAGAAAATGGAAAAATATATTTATATCATTGCTTCCAAAGTTACCACCTCAATTTGAGATGATTCATTGTTTATTCAGGTATTCCAGAGATGCACAATCAAGTTGATTGTGGTTAATCCACTGCTCCTGAGGCTGCTGGGAGAGATTTCCCTTATCTCTTTGTTTGCACAGCTCCCCGGGGTTCAGCTTTGGATTTGACCCCGCCTCTGTGTGTAGGTTGCCTGAGGGCGTCTGTTTCCGCCCAGACAGGGTAGGGTTAAAGGAGCAGCCGATTCGGGGGCTCTGGCTCACTCAGGCCGGAGGGAGGGAGAGGTATGGAGTGCGGGGCGAGCCTGTGGCAGCAGAGGCCGGCGTGACGTTGCAACAGCCTGAGGTGCACCATGTGTTCTCATGGGGAAGTTGTGACTGGATCACGGGACCCTGGCAGTGGCGGGCTGCACGGGCTCCCAGGAGGGGAGGTGTGGAGAGTGACCTGTGCTTGCACCCAGGCTTATTGGTGGCGGCAGCAGCAGCCCCAGCGTCTCACGCCCGTCTCTGGGGTCCACGCTGATAGCCGCGGCTTGCACCCATCCCTGGAGCTCCTTTAAGCGGAGCTCTGAATCCCCTCTCCTCGAGCACCAGGAAACAAAGAGGGAAGAAAAAGTCTCTTGCCTCTTCGGCAGCTCCAGACCTTTTCCCGGACTCCCTCCCGGCCAGCCGTGGCGCACTAACCCCTTCAGGCTGTGTTCACACCCCTAACCCCAGTCCTCTCCCTACTATCCAACCGAAGCCCGAGCCTCAGTTCCCAGCCCCGCCCACCCCGGTGGGTGAGCAGACAAGCCTCTCGGGCTGTGTGCCGGTCGGCACCGATCCTCTGTGTGGGAATCCTCCGCTTTGCCCTCTGCACCCCTATTGCTGCGCTCTCCTCGGTGGCTCCGAAGCTCCCCCCCACCACACCCTCCGTCTCCGCCCGCGAAGGGGCTTCTAGTGTGTGGAAACCTTTCCTCCTTCCCAGCTCCCTCCCACTGGTGCAGGTCCGGTCCCTTTTCTTTTGTCTCTGTTTTTTTCTTTTTTCTTTTGCCCTACCCAGGTACGTGGGGAGTTTCTTGCCTTTTGGGAGGTCTGAGGTCTTCTGCCAGCGTTCAGTAGGTGTTCTGTAGATGTGTTTCTGATGTATTTGTCAGGAGGAAGGTGATCTCTGCGTCTAACTCCTCCACCATCTTGCAGGTCTCCCCCAAGGCTGGCGTTTTTGAAGCATTGACTGTTAGCACCTCAGGGGAGAGTGAGCTGGGCCATAAGGAAGCCTCGGTCATTTCTTTCCTGGTTGTGATGGAGGATGGGGATGGGACCAGTGGGGGGCCCTGGAGAAGAAGGTTAAATTGTGGGCTCATGGTGCATTTTCTACGCTGTGTGTGTGTGTGTGTGTGTGTGTGTGTGTGTGTGTGTGTTTTGCATATTCCTATTTTTATTCATTTCACTCATCTGGAATAATTAAGATGTGCTTGCAACTGGTATAGTTTTAAAATGTTCTGATATAGTGTATGCTGTTTTTAATGACTTTGTCTAAGTTTTATTTTATTGACTTACCTTATTCTTTATTCATTTTACCCCCCAGATTTGTCTTGTGTGAGCTGTATGCCTTATCTTCTAGAACTTAATGCTTCTCAGAATAAACTGACGACATTCTTCAATTTCAAGCCACCCAAAAATCTCAAGGTAGATTTTATTAATACACTAATTACATGTGTTAACTGGTTTGTGAAATACATTAACGAGCAAAACAGCACTAAAAGAGAATTCAGAGAGAATAAGACAGAGGAGAAATGAAATAAAAAAGGAGAAGGATTTGTGTATCATTTATTTTAGAAAAGGGAGATGGTCTTTCAAGAGATTATCTTTTTCGGAAGCTTTGCTAAAACCTAATGTCCAAACCAATGAACTAACTTCTTTCCCTTTTCTCTGCTTCATTTAAATACTAGTTATTGTTTGTGTATTTTTATTATAGCAGAACAATTTTATACCTGAAAATTCTGTAAAAATTTCCTGGGGGCTTAAATTTTGCCTTCTTTATTGATCCAACCTTTACTTTTGTTTAGAAAGCAGTGATTTCAGATCTTCATTCTTGCTTCTCTGCACTTGCTGTTGCATTTCTGAGGCAGAATGAAACTCTGTGAATGGTGGTTGATGGAGCAGCTTACTCTGCTGTGGAGCACTGAGTCTCATACTTTAATGTGTGTGTAGGTCATGTGGCGTTCTTGTGAAAATGAGATTCTGATCCAGTAGGTTTGAGGTGGGCCTTAGGCTCTGCTTTCTAACAGCCTTCCTGATGAGCCATTGCTGCTGGTCCATGGACCACACGTAAGCAGAGAGGTCATAGATTAATAGTACTCCGATTTTCTGCACAGTGGAATCACCTGGAGAGTTTTAAAGACTACTGATGCCTGGATCCCACTGCCAGATATTCTGGTTCAAGTGGTCCAGAGTAAGGCCTGGGTGTGGGAATTTCTAAAAGACCCTGCCCAGGTGACTCTAATGTGCTGACAAATTTGGGAACCATTGCCACAGCTTGGGATGAGTATTTTTCTAGTGGACTCAAATATTTCATTAAAAAGTTGTTTTAAGGAGTGAACATCAATGATTTCCTTTTATTACCTATTTAATTTTGTTTACAAGCCAAATTAATGTAGATCCAACGTATTGTGCTGGAGCTTGCACAAATATGAGTCTTTGAAATCAAGAATCTGACATCCTCCATACTGTCAGTGAGACAGCTTTCTTAATTTTTCTTCTGTTATTTCACATTGCTACATTTTTATCAGTAGTGAGTTTTTTCCCTTTGAAATTACAGTTATTGCTGTGGTGACATTCCTTTATCCAGAAAAGCCACACAAGGTGCCTATTTGTCCTTAGTATGGGGCCTTGTGGTCTCCAGGTCATCAGGAATTGTTCTTGCAGAGCTGTCTTGATCCTCCCTCCTTTGCTGTCCCCTTCTGCCTTGCCCTAAGCCCCAGTGAAATCAGCCATGGCAAGAGCGTGACCCGTTTCCTTGGGAAAAACTTGCCTGGAGTTTCTTTCATTCACAACCTGGCCTCACCCCCTCCCCAAAAGACTGCACAAGTAAACAAAAACAAATCAGGTACCCCATCTTTTTTTTTTTAGAGCAGTTTTAGGTTCATAGTAAAATTGAGGAGATTTCCCATATATTCCCAAAATTGAGGAGATTTCCCATATATCTCATATTTCCCATATATCTCATATATTCCCATATTTTCCATATAAAATTGAGAGATTTCCCATATATCTCCTGCCCCCACAAATGCACAGCCTCCCCATTATCAACATCCCCCACCAGAGTGGGACATTTGTTACACTCAAACCTACACTGACACATCATAATCATCTGAAGTCCACAGTTTACATTAGGATTCACTCTTGGTGTTGTACGTTCTGTGGGTTTGGACAAATGTATAATGATGTGTTTCCATCGTTATGGCAGATACCTCAATGTTTAAGGTCCTAGAGAATTAAGAGCAAGTGTATTGGTAACTTTAGGAAAGTGCTTGCAAAGTGCCAGCGTGCCCCTGATGAGGTACTTGAACCCTATGTGAACCCTAAGTGAACCCTTTGTGAACCTGGGAGGGGAATGATTGAGGCCTTCCAATGTTTTCAATGCAGGATCTTACTAAATCCTCCCAATAGAACTGTGAGGCAGCTGGGATGGTCCCATTTTACAGATGAGTGTGCAGAAGCACAGAAAGGTTAAATAACTTACTTAACCTTTGCTGGGAGGTCACAGGGCTGGCATTGAACCCCATGTCTGAGACCCAAAGCCCATTTTTCCAGTAAATCACGCTTGTGTATAATATCTCACCCTCTCGGAAAGTTCTGCTTATGTTTCATTTATTATCTATGTGCCTTGTGCCACCAACCAAAGAAAGCATACATGTCCCAAAGAGCAGGAGCTTATACTTGTACCCTTTTTGTATTTCCTAGAATGATTTTTCTCTTAGTAGGTGAAGAAGGTTCGTTTGATTGATGGGCACTTCTTACAAGCTCTGGGTTCCAGTGGAACTCCCAGTGAGAGTCAGGGCAATAACCCTTTTAAGGTCTCTCAACAAGCCCAGTATCATAAGTGCATGGAGGGCACAGTATTGGCATATAGTCCCAACAGGTGTGTAGTTAGATAGGTATCATGAGCACACACAAGCTGTGGCACAAGAATGAAAGGTGTTGATGGAAAAATGTCAGCTATAAGTAAACCTAGATAATTATAAGTTTATTTCTAGCCCATCATTATTATATAGAAGAAAAAAGTGAATAAGAAATTTCATTTTATCATGCCAAACTGACTTTTTAATTAAGTCATGGAATGCATTTTACATAGTTGCAATTTGTATATGCATAAAATTTTGTTTCTGATTTTTTTAACAGGATTTTGTTTGCACATTTCTATTTCTTCACATGATTCACATACTTGTATTTTACTTACTATGCAGTCTTGTTGCTGTATTGTAATCAACTTAACCAATTTTCTACACTTGCCACTTGAGCTGTTTTCAAAGTTTTTTTTAGTGTCCAGTATTTAAAGTTTTTAGTATTTAAAGTATTTAATACATTGATAAAAATAATCTTAGTGCATGGGTGGGGGGAGGTAAAATTACTGTTTTAAAGGGCACAAGAAGATAATAATAGTACTTATTTTATAATTGCTTGATAGTTTTCCAGAAAATGCTTACCATGTGCCTAGCACATTGATGCAGTGTTTAAAAAAATTTTTTTAATCTTTTGCCAGTAGGTGAATAATTAAACAAAGTTATTTAATGTTGTTTTTCTTTCTCATATTTTTGAGTAGGAACAACGAATATTGTTGAAAATGCTTTCCTAAGATAGTCAAGTTTGAGAAAGGGTGCTGAGTGGATGAGGTATGGCCTGAGGGATGAATAAGAAAGACTTTTCTAGCCTTTAGGGGGTGACACAGGAGAGTAAATTGAGCCAGAAACAGAGAAGGCAAAGAAGCAGGAAGCAAGGTGTGCATATAAACTAAATGAACACAGGCTATTGGGCGTCAGTGAAAGTGAAGACATGGTGGTTAGTAAGGGTGAAACTGAGGTAAGCTCTGAAGGAAGATCAAGAAAGTTTAAAATAAGTGCTGAAAATGGGGAGAGTGACTGAAGAAACAGAAAGCGTTTCTGTTGCGCAGCTGTCCGCGCCAGCCATGGGGAAGGGTCTCCCCCTTAGTACCTCTCAAAATGGGCAGACGAGGGTCCCAGCTAGGAAACGATTAAACACAAAGGAAGTACGTTAGCCTGCGTGTATTTTCAACTATGAATTGTAACCCCTCATCAGAACATACATTCTTGTTGTGCAAGTAATTGTGTGGTTAAGATGAATGAGAAATAAAGTATAACATCCTGCTCTCTTTCTCTTATCAGAAGGTGGATTTTTCCTACAACCAAATTTCGGAAATGTGTGATTTGTCGGCATATGAGTCTCTCACGAAACTAATTTTGGACAGTATCCTTTGAATGATTAAAGGGGAAAGTTTGATTAAGAGGCCCATTAATACATGTGTACTGGATGACCTGGAATAGTGCTGAATAGGCAATTTACTAGAGATGTGTGACTCATTTAAACGGTTAAGAATTGATATTCACAAAATGATATTTTACTGACCAAGGAGTAAGAGTGCAAATCAGAGCTTGCCAAGAACATCTTACACCTGAAAAGCTAAGAAGACAGTCATTCTTCTGATAAACATAGGCTTATTTTTAATTCTAGAACCAGATAAGAAGTTCTGTTTTACCCAACTCCTTTCTTCAAATTTGCTTAAACTGGGGCCCTATTTTATGTAAATTCAGTATCAGAAAATCCAGATACGGCCAAAATTAGTGATTATTTATTTTACAAAAGAATTCACACTGGGCTTCCCTGGTGGCGCAGTGGTTGGGAGTCCGCCTGCCGATGCAGGGGACACGAGTTCGTGCCCCGGTCCGGGAAGATCCCACATGCCGCGGAGCGGCTAGGCCAGTGAGCCATGGCCGCTGAGCCTGCGCATCCGGAGCTTGTGCTCCGCAACGGGAGAGGCCACAACAGTGAGAGGCCCGCGTACCGCAAAAAAAAAAAAAAAAAAAAAAAAAAAGAATTCACACTAAGCTCCCTTTAACTAGCAGTCCTCTCTAGTGTATCTCAAATGATGCTTTCATAAAAATTTTAAAAACGTAAAACCAACAATTTTTGATTTGCAGCCAACTTCAAGAACATATCTGTTGCATGAACCAGGCTCCTGTGCAAACAGAGCACCTACCTTAACATAGACACACTCCAGCTTCTGGACCCTAAGGGGTTGACTGGGCATCTGTGAGTTTAATGAGCTTGAATCTCTTCCTTACCCTAGAGACCAGTGTTCTCTGGGTGATAAGGGAGCAGCGCCTTCTCTTTCTCAGTATCTTTCTACCCCCCTGAGGATTTTTCAGGGCAGAGTGGAGAATGAATTGATTGCCCTCGGGTGCCTCATTCCAGGGATGTGGAAGCAGCTAGTACACACTAGTAATGAGGCTCTCGAGATGTGGGGAGAACAGAAAGTACGTTTCCTTGAAGACATATTTTGTAGGAAAAACGCTTTATTTGTATATGATGGAAAGCTTAAAGCATCACATCACTCTCTTTAGAAGTTGTGTGTGAAAATGAGCAATTAGTGGACATTTAGAGGGTGCTCTTGAAATGAGCAAGTTTTCCTGAACGTAGCCGAATGAGAAAATGATCAAAATGAAATGTTTTGATGACAAACTAAAAGTAGTACACATTAGCGGCACCCGTGCATAGAACCTGCACTTTCTGCTTGACTGTTGCATATATTACATTTGGAAAGAGATAGAGTCTGACGGCCCAGAAGCTATCTGGCTCAGATATCTACTCATCTCAGGCCATCTAGAAGAATGCTCCCCAGGGACCACCAGCAGTGTCAGCATTGCCTGGAACTTTTTAGAAATGCAGACTCTTGGTTGCTACCCCAGACCTCTGAAATCAGAATCTGCATTTTTAACAAGACCCCCAGGTGATGTGAGTTCATACTAAAGCTTGAGGAGCACTGGTCTAGACGTCAGCTGCCCCCCTAAACTCCAACCAGACAAAAGGGATTGAGCATCCAGAGCTCCTTCTATTCTTCAGTACCCTGAGTCAGAATGGTGACACAAAAGTCTGGAGTTCTGTCTCCCAGAAAATACTCTATGTGCAAGCATGGAATTGCCAGAGAAAACAACTCCACAGTATTTTGGACTGAAAATGGAGGATGCATTTTAAAACATTTCTATCATGAAAGTCTAATTTCTACATAAATTTATCTTTCCATGTAAAAAGCTGAACTGTTGTGACTTTGTAAATGTCAACGGAGGAAGGAATCAGGGTTTTTTAAACTTGACTTTAGATGTAACAATGGAGTCTTATCTCCAAAGTGTAAAAAGTTTTATTACATCAGAACCGATTGGAATTCAGAACATAGACACATAATTAGAATGTAAATACCGTGGCACAATTCCTCATCTTTGTTTTTAAAAATGCGAAGACAAATACCCAGAACTAGCTCCCCTTCATAAACTACTTCTTAGATAGCTTACAGTTTTGAAAAGAGAGTAGGCTAATTTTTAACAGTACTAACTATGCCTCTTTCTTTTGTTCTGTTCAGGCATATCATATTGTGTATAATTATGTAATTAGAGTTTTGAAAAGACTTAAAAGCTTTGAGATAAAGAATTTCTAAACAACTTTTTAATGCCAGAACATTTAAAAACTTAGGTGAAATGGATAAATCCCTAGAAAAATGTTATACACCAAAGCACTGACTTGGAGATAGAAACCCTGAGTAGTCCTACAACTATAAAACTAGTTCATTACAAATTAAAATCAATTAAATTAAAAATCTGCATACAAAACCCCCCAACTTTCAAGAACAAACCTTTCAAAAATGAACAAATTCTTTCAAAGATTTAAAATAGAAGGCATATTCACAATTCATTTTAATGAGGTTACTTTGTTACCCAAACCAGACAAGGAACAGTAAGAGAAAAGAAAATGACAGGCTTATTTCACTTATGATATAGATGTAAAAATCCTAAACAAAACATTAGCAAACTGAATCTGACAGTATATGAAAAAGATAATATACCATGACCGAGTTAGGTTTATCTCATGAATGTAAGGATAGTTTAACTTTAGAAAAATTTAAAATGTCATTAATGACATGAACAGATTAAGGGAAATAAATCATATGATAAATAGATATAGAAGCTCAATAGATGCAAAAAATTTAATAGAATCCATTCTTCATTCACAATAAAAACTCTTAGTAAACTAGTAATAGGGAATTTCCTCAACTTGATAAGAATGTCAACAAAAATATTTGAAACAAACTTTATCCTAACTGGGGACATGTTCTAAGCACTCTTTAAAATCAAGGATACAAGACAAGATAACCGCCTTTGCCACTTCTAACCATCATTGTTTAAGAGGTCTTACTCAGCATCATAAGAGAAAGAAATGAAAGCAAAGTATAAAGATTGATAAGGAGAAAAAGTCATTTCTTTTTTTTTTTTTTTTTCGCGGTAGGCAGGCCTCTCACTGTTGTGGCCTCTTCCCTTGCGGAGCACAGGCTCCGGACGCGCAGGCCCAGCGGCCATGGCTCACAGGCCCAGCCGCTCCACGGCATGTGGGATCCTCCCAGACCGGGGCACGAACCCATGTCCCCTGCATCGGCAGGCGGACTCTCAACCACTGCGCCACCAGGGAAGCCCGAAAAAGTCATTTCTTGCAAATGATATGATTGTCTACAGAATATAAAAAAGAACTTGCAATAAACTACTAGAAATAATAGAGTTTTGAGAGTTCAACAAGGTAGTTGGATATGACTTCAATAAACAGAAATCGATTGCATTACTCTGCACCACAAACAAGCAACTAGAAAACACAACCTTGAAACGCCATTTACAAGAATATTTATCTTATTAAAGATGAATAAGACCTGTCGGGGGAACATAATAAAACTTTATTGAAGGGTATTAAAGACCTAATTAAAGGGAAATATAGCATGTTCCTGGATATGAAGATGGGAGATGTGTAAATATAATTTCATAGAAAATGAATCAGAAAGGCTAACAAACATATGAAGACATGTCAACCTCATTTGTATTCAGAGAAATGCAAGTCAAGCTCACGATATACTATATCATATCCATTCAGTTGACAGAATGTAAGAAATCTAAAAATACCATGTGTTGGAGAACACATAGGTCAAGAGGATCTCTATTTTTCTTCCTTATGGGTGTGAAACTAGTTCAACCACTTTGGAAAACAATTTTGTGCAATCTTGTAAAGTTGAACATCCACATTTTCTATGATCTAGCACTTTCATTCCTATATACAGGAAGTTTAGCATACGTGTACCTGGAGGCTTGTAATAGCAAAAATTGGAAATAGCCCAAATATTCCTTGATAAGAGAGCATAAATAAATTATGGTATACTGATACAATAGCATTATCATATATATAGTCGTGAAAATGAATGAACTGTATATATCTCCATGCACCAGTAAAGTTGACTGTTAATAAAACCAAATATAATTTTTTTTAATTTTTTAAAATTAAAAAAAAATTTTAGTTAAAAAATGTTTTTAATTTTTGGCTGCGTTGGGTCTTCATTGCTGCACGCGGGCTTTCTCTAGTTGCGGCGAGCGGGGGTTACTCTTTCTTGCGGTGTGCGGGCTTCTCATTGCGGTGGCTTCTCTTGTTGTGGAGCACGGGCTCTAGGCGTGCCGGCTTCAGTAGTTGCGGTGTGTGGGCTCAGTAGTTGTGGCTCGTGGGCTCTAGAGCACAGGCTCAGTAGTTGTGGCACGCAGGCTTAGTTGCTCCGTGGTATGTGGGATCTTCCCGGACCAGGGATCGAATCCGTGTCCCCGGCACTGGCAGGCGGATTCTTCACCACTGCACCACCAGGGAATTCCAAACCAAATATAATTTAGGTATAAAACCAAAGGGGAAAGGGAATAAGAAATAGGCAATTCAGCCTAGGGGTTATCTCTGAGAGGGAGCCGTCAAGACGTGACAGGAGAGGTGTGCAGAGGTAGATGTAACTTACTGCTAATGTTCTACTTCTTGGGCTGGGAATGGTGGTGGTTTCAAGAATATTCATCAGAGTTTTAAAAGTTAATAAAAGCAGGCCATGTATGGCCAATGATGTGCCTGTCTTCATTAACATTTTTTTAAATTTGAAACTTAGAAATTAATTTCCTTGAAAACAGTTAGTTACCAAATGTCAAAGTCCAGCTCTATCAGAATTCCCTGGAGGGCTTGTTAAAACACCTATTTCTGGTCCCCACCCTCCAGAGCTTTTGGTGAAGTAGGTCTGGGGTGGTACCTGAGAACTTGCATATCTAACAAGTTCCAGGATGATGCTGGCATTGCTGGTCTGAGGACCACACTTTGAGATCCACAGCTCTAAGCTAATCAGTCCTGTCTGTTATATCTTGAATGTCATGCTTTTCTCATCTGCTGCCATTCCATTTGTCCTTTTTTAAATGCTTTAGAAATTTGGCTGTTACCTTTCTTTAAACTTTTTGTATTTATTCAAGCTTTCCTTTGTGAGCATCTGTGTTTTCTATTTGAGGAAAAAAAAATTGCACTTTTGTTTAAAATAAAATTAAAAGAGAAGTATAATTATCAATATTAAAAGCAGTTATTTAAAATGAAAAACAAATCAGTTAATCAAGCTAGTAGTGCTGGCAATGTGGTTGTAGTAGATTATGTTAATACCTTAGAATGAATTTTTAGTTATAAAATATCAACTTTTTAAGTTAATCTTATTATGCTATTTTTTCCTTCTGTAGGTGGGCAACTGATGATTAATTGATAATCACCCCAAATTGAAAGATGATAAATTTTGCTGAGGATTAGTCTATTTATTTAGTCTTAAGAAAGGATGCAGTTTATTCTTTACCTATAAATATTAATTGATCATTGGAATTTATTCCATGATTATAGAATCATGAAGTTTTTAAAAAGTGATTTATTGAAATTTTAAATCCAGACAGGACTTTAGGGATCATCTAGTGCTGTTATTTTATGGGAGAGGAGCCTGAGACTCAGGGAAACGTCCGATATTATTTGGCAAATGGTTGAGCTGAGACTAGTCTTCTGCATTCCATTGTTCTTCTCATGTTGCAATTCATTGAATAATTACTACTTTTATCACATAGCCATTTGAAGTGTATGCATGTTTCATTTCTTAAAGATATTCACTCCCATAGTGAAGAACATTTTTCACTGGTAAGGTGATATAGATCCTTCAGGATTAGTTTTGATTAAAGTCATCATTGTGGTTCTTTCCACTAAGAGAATTGTGATGGATTTCCTATTTATTTCTTAGTAACTGTTTTCTGTACACCCGGCCCATATTTTACGGTTGTAGACAAATGAATAAGAGCAAATGCTGACTAGTGAATAATTCATGTCAAGCACTGTGAACTGCTGACAGCATCGCCCAAATGTAAAAATATATTGTTGGGGTTTTCCCTAGCTGTAAAGTTATGCTTATGTGCCTTTGGATTCCTTCACTCAGTTTCCATGAGGATCTAACATTCCACTGTAAAAGATTTATTCATAGAATCATAAAATTTTAGAGCTGGAATGCAGTATGATGATCTTGTATTCTTTGAGTCTCTTTCTCCTGATAGTAGCCTTTTAAAATTAAACTATACCTAAGAGGATTAACTCAATAAGCTAATTCATTGTAATAGTTTAGTGGCTTATCTAATTATATTTCTTCTTATCGGAAAGTCCCAAGACTTATGAAAGAACATGAAAGAATAATGTTAGGAGGAAGGGCAAGTAGCATTTCATGAAAGTTCTTAAGAAAATGGGAGATTGGAGAGATAAAGGTATTCCTGAACTTAGAGCTCTGGATGGACCAGTCCTTCATATTGACTGTTGGCATTGCTGGCAGTCACATATGATGTGACCGTGGGAGTAATTAGCAGGGAAAGCCGTTGCGCCACTGTGAAAAGTACTCTTACGAACTTGATTGCGGTTGACCCTTGAATAATGGTGGGGGTTAGGGGACCGATCCCAGAGCAATCGGATAGCCACACATAACTTTTCAGTAAGCCCTTTGTATCCACGGTTGTGCACCAGTGGATTCAACCAACCTCTACAGATGGTATACCACTGTAGTATGTATTTAGTGAAAAAAAAATCCATGTATAAGTGGACCCATACATTTCAGACCTGTTTGTCAAGGGTCACCTGTTAATTTATAGTGCCTAAAATTCCTTGAAATTTAAAGGAGAGTGAAGAGTTGGGAAATAGGAGACAGTTTTGGTGAAATGAACCTATTTCTCAGCAGAGATGTTCAGTCAGCTCCTTACCCTTTGCCCCAGTGCTGTGCGCGATGGCAGTGGCAGCTGCAGAAGCCATGGCCATGACTGCAGGGGGGCATCTGTATTCCTCCTCCTTTTGGCCCTTGCAATACTAATTTCATAAAACATGACTTGCCCTACTAGTCAAAGCTAGAGAGTAAGCTGGATGCACCAAGGGAACGGCCTCTAATGTCTTGGAAAATTACTGTATACACAGTCAACAGGCTTTCCTTTTCAGTTCCCATTATCTCTTGACAGTGTCCAGATTCCTGTTTTCTAGTTTTCTAATCCTTGCCTGCTTCCCATGGGAGTGCTTCCTGACTCAGCCACCCACAAGCATTTGTTTTACTCTCTGTCATAATTCAGAGTATCTTCGTTTCTGTTGAAGCTGAGCTACCAAGACACTAGTG
The DNA here is from genome assembly GCF_964165515.1 of Mesoplodon bidens. NCBI lineage: Eukaryota > Metazoa > Chordata > Mammalia > Artiodactyla > Ziphiidae > Mesoplodon > Mesoplodon bidens. Next base: position 88,282,682 of record NC_138166.1, read on the forward strand.
CTCCTGAAATAGGACTTAAAGACTGTTGCTTCCTCTGCTAGATTAAGACAAATGGCCATTTGAAGTTTTCCGTGCTTAATTTTTCTTACCAAAGATTGCTACACTGAGGATATTTTATTTCATCTATAGAGTGATTGTTTAAATAGCCCAAAGAAAATGGAAGCAGAAAGAAGAATCATGTTTGTGAGCATAAGTGTCTATTTGTAGAGCTAGTCTGGCAGGAAGCTTTATGAAAGTGGTTTTGAAATGCATGTTGACAACAAGCCAAGCTATGCCTCAGCCCAAGGATTGAATCTGGAACCAGTGAGGAAAATCAAGGAATTTCTGGTTCATTTGGCAATATTTTCTCATCATTGCTTTTAGTTTCTTAATTAAACTCTGTCTCTGGCTTTGTTCTTTCAGAATCAGTCCTGGCCTGAATCCTCCTTTTTGTGCTGCTGGCCAAGAGGCAGAGGATGTGATTCCTTGGGCTCATGTGCTTGTAATTTAGTAACGATAACAATGCCTTATAATTGTGAGGTACTTGTACAACTCACTCACATACATTTTCTAAATTTTTTCTCATGATGTAACTTTTGGCCTTCACGGCAGCCTGATGTTGTCTCCATTTTACAGATGAAAAATCTGAGCAGAGAGAAATTACATCACATAACTAGTAAGTAGTAGAGTTAGGATAACTGCAAATAATTGTGAGGCAAAATGTATGTTTCTGTGATACTTACAGTCCCTTCCTTTCCCCCCCCAAAAATTTGTTGATTCTGTGATTAATCTCTATAGGTGGGGTGTTAGAAGTTGACCAGAAAAGGCTTTGAGGAAGAAAGAGTTTGTCTTGAGCTGATACCAAGAATTGGAATTGATCTGATATTTACCATTATAATATTCACTCCAGAGAGGCTATACCATAATGAACCCTCTCACCCAGTAGTATGAAAGAATCTGTTCTTCAAAAGCTTGAAAATGTTTGCCAAACTAGTAGGCAAAGGATAGCATCTTAATTTGCTTTCTCCCTACTACAGGTGAAGCAGAGTGTCTTTTCATATGTTTATTATGTTAGCCACTAGGATTTGCTCTTCTGGGAATTTCCTGGATATATTCTTACCCCATTTTCTATTGGGTTATTGTCATTCTTTATGTTTTCTAGATAGTAATTCTTTGTATACTATATATGTTGTGAATATATTCTCCCAATCTGTCACCTGTATTTACTTATGTAATTAAAAACTAATAGAAGTAGGGAAATGAGGTTGTCAAAAAGAAATACTTAAGATGTTGGTTTAATGCAAATGTTAAAAAAGAGAAAAAACTTTAAAAAGTGGAATTTCAAATTAAGTCCTGAAGAATGGGTAGGGTTTAGAAATAAGTAGGAAAGCAGTATTTAAAAAAATTAAGAAAGTCAAGGGGTATATTCCAGAACTATTGAGAAGATTGACCTGGCAGAATTGGAGCATTCTCACTGGATTATTATGGGGATGAAATTCGATAAATAGGTTTTGCTTAAAGTAAAGGGCCTTAAATGCCAGAGTGAAGAATTTGGAATTTGTCCTGTGAGAATTTTTTAATTGAAGCATGATATCCAGTCAATATTTTGAAAAAAATTAACCTGACTACAGTGTGTAAGGTGACTTGAGGGCAGGAAGAAATGGATGTTAGGGGTATCCATTGGTGCTAAAGCTGAATTAAGTTGGCAGAGGGGTGAATGCAAAGGGAGGACATATTTGAAGAAATGTTTTAAAGCAAAAATGCCAGGTTTTGGTGATGATTGGACGCCCTGAAGATTACAAGTGGCTGAGAAAATGGTAATATTTTACGCTACTTGGGAGGGAAAACTGAGCTTGGGTGGAGAAGTGATATTAAATCCTAGAAATTTGCCAGAAAGATTGAGGACAGAGTGAGGTAAGTAGAATTGGTGACTTTGAGTTTGCACTTTTAGGTGACTATAAGGATGGAGAACAAAACGTAAGAGTTAAATTTTAAAATAAATAGAAAATCAACAGATGAGGAAAAGAAGGCTGAGTTTAGGCCTCATTTATTATAAAGAGAAGAGAAGCCAATACAGATAGAAGAAAAGGCTATTCCTTTCAGTATCACCCATTTTCTGCAGATGACACCTCCCGGGCTGTTTCCCTGGTTATGGGGATGATAAAGTGCATGTGTTCTCCAGGGCAACCCTGGATTCAGTTCTGCCTGTGGAAAAGTACAAGCGTTTCTCATGGAGACCATTAAGGAACCAAGGAAAAAGCACTGCCAAGGTGGCAGCATTGGACCACTCTGAAGTGTTTTTCCTCACTGATTAAATGAGTCACATATGAACACAAAGGCAACTGAGCACACTCAAAAGCTATGCCTTTAAAAAAAAACAAACTAATTTTACCTGGTGCACTATTAGCTTCTATATGAAAAAAATATCATTTTAAGATATAGCATTCATCCTATATTAGCATAGAGTACTTTTTTATTTATGCTGTTGCCTGATTTTTCTAATGATGATTTGACACTAATTCATTTTTTCTTCCAAATGTTTCTAATACCATTTTCCTTAAACACAGTCGTGTATAGGCAATGAGATAGCTGAAATCAACGGACTAGAGCTGTGTAGCAGTCTTACCCACCTTAGTTTGGCCAAGAACAAGATCACAACCATTAATGGCTTAGGAATGTTACCGATCAAAATACTTTGTCTGGTGAGTCTAAAAAAAGTGTTATTCTTTATAGAAGTACTAGTTAATGTCTTAGCAAATATATTAATGATAGTTACGATTTTTCAGTTTTATAAAGAGCTAATTCCTTCATGAAATGTCATTGTCTTTAGTTCTGTTTGCTCCTTTCCATATCTGGGGTGGCTGTGTGTGTGTGTGTGTGCGCGCGTGTGTGTGTGTGATGAATAATTCATGCTAAAGTAAAATGATTTCCTAATGTGGTACACAAATTTCATTTTTTAAAAGATTGACTTTGGGCTTCCCTGGTGGTGCAGTGGTTGAGAGTCTGCCTGCCGATGCAGGGGACACGGGTTCGTGCCCCAGTCCAGGAAGATCCCACATGCCGCGGAGCGGCCGGGCCCGTGAGCCATGGCCGCTGAGCCTGCACGTCCAGAGCCTGTGCTCTGCAACAGCGGAGGCCACAATGGTGGGAGGCCCGTGTACCGCAAAAAAAAAAAAAAAAAAAAAAGATTGACTTTAACACTGAGAAAGGAAGGCATACTTTTAGCAACTATTAAGAATATTTTTATAATAACCAAGAGATCACTGAAGAAATCAAAGAGGAAATTAAAAAATACCTAGAAACAAATGACAATGAAAACATGATGTCCGAAAACCCATGGGATGCAGCAAAAGCAGTTCTAAGAGGGAAGTTTATACCAATACAATCCAACCTCAAGAAACAAGAAACATCTCAAATAAACAACCTAACCTTACACCTAAAGCAATTAGAGAAAGAACAAAAAAACCCCAAAGTTAGCAGAAGGAGAGAAATCATAAAGATCACATCAGAAAAAAATGAAAAACAAATGAAGGAAACAGTAGCAAATATCAATAAAACTAAAAGCTGGGTCTTTGAGAAGATAAACAAAATTGATAAACCATTAGCCAGACTCATCAAGAAAAAAAAGGAGAAGACTCATATCAACAGAATTAGAAATGAAAAAGGAGAAGTAAAAACTGACGCTGCAGAAATACAAAGGATCATGAGAGATTAGTACAAGCAACTATATGCCAATAAAATGGACAACCTGGAAGAAATGGACAAATTCTTAGAAAAGCACAACCTTCTGAGACTGAACCAAGAAGAAATAGAAAATATAAACAGACCAGTCAGAAGCCCTGCAATTGAGACTGTGATTAAAAATCTTCCAACAAACAAAAGCCCAGGACCAGATGGCTTCACAGGTGAATTCTATCAAGCATTAGAGAAGAGCTAACACCTATCCTTCTCAAACTCTTCCAAAATATAGCAGAGGGAGGAACACTCCCAAACTCATTCTATGAGGCCACCATCACCTTGATACCAAAACCAGGCAAGGATGTCACAAAGAAAGAAAACTACAGGCCAATATCACTGATGAACATAGATGCAAAAATCCTCAACAAAATACTAGCAAACAGAATCCAACAGCACATTAAAAGGATCATACACCATGATCAAATGGAGTTTATCCCAGGAATGCAAGGATTCTTCAACATATACAAATCAATCAATGTGATACACCATATTAACAAATTGAAGGATAAAAACTATACGATCATCTCAATAGATGCAGAAAAAGCTTTCGACAAAATTCACAAATTTATGATAAAAACCCTGCAGAAAGTAGGCATAGAGGGAACTTAACCTCAACATAATAAAGCCCATATATGACAAACCCACAGCCAACATCATTCTCAATGGTGAAAAACTGAAACCATTTCCACTAAGATCAGGAACAAAACAAGGTTGCCCACTCTCACCACTATTACTCAACATACGTTTTGGAAGTTTTAGCCGCAGCAATCAGAAAAGAAAAAGAAATAAAAGCAATCTAAATTGGAAAAGACGAAGTAAAGCTGTCACTGTTTGCAGATGACATGATACTATACATAGAGAATCCTAAAGACGCTACCAGAAAACTACTAGAGCTAATCAATGAATTTGGTAAAGTAGCAGGACACAAAATTAATGCACAGAAATCTCTTGCATTCCTATATACCAATGATGAAAAATCTGAAAGAGAAATTAAGGAAACACTGCCATTTACCATTGCAACAAAAAGAATAAAATACCTAGGAATAAACCTACCTAAGGAGACAAAAGACCTGTATGCAGAAAACTATAAGACACTGATGAAAGAAATTAAAGATGATACAAACAGATGGAGAGATATACCATGTTCTTGGATTGGAAGAATCAACATTGTGAAAATGACTTTACTACCCAAAGCAATCTACAGATTCAGTACAATCCCCTATCAAACTACAAATGGCATTTTACACAGAACGAGAACAAAAAATTTCACAATTTGTATGGAAACATAAAAGACCCCGAATAGCCAAAGCAATCTTGAGAACGAAAAACGGAGCTGGAGGAATCACGCTCCCTGCCTACAGACTATACTACAAAGCTACAGTAATCAAGACAGTATGGTACTGACACAAAAACAGAAATATAGATCAATGGAACAGGATAGAAAGCCCAGAGATAAACCTGTGCACATATGACCACCTTATCTTTGGTAAAGGAGGCAAGAATATACAATGGGGAAAAGACAGCCTCTTCAGTAAGTGTTGCTGGGAAAACTGGACAGCTACATGTGAAAGAATGAAATTAGAACACTCCCTAACACCAACACTATACACAAAAATAAACTCAAAATGGATTAAAGACCTTAATGTAAGGCCAGGCACTATAAAACTCTTAGATGAAAACACAGGCAGAACACTCTATGACATAAGTCAAAGCAAGATCCTTTTTGAGCCACCTCCTAGAGAAATGGAAATAAAAACAAAAACAAACAAATGGGACCTAATGAAACTTAAAAGCTTTTGCACAGCAAAGGAAAACATATAAACAAGACAAAAAGACAACCCTCAGAATGGGAGAAAATATTTGCAAGTGAAGCAACCGGCAAAGGATTAATCTCCAAAATTTACAAGCAGCTCATGCAGCTCAATATCAAAAAAATGAAGAACCCAATCCAAAAATGGGCAGAAGACCTAAATAAACATTTCTCCAAAGAAGATATACAGATTGCCAACAAACACATGAAAGGATGCTCAACATCACTAATCATTAGAGAAATGCAAATCAAAACTACAGTGAGGTATCACCTCACACCAGTTAGAATGGCCATCATCAAAAAATCTACAAACAATAAATGCTGGAAAGGGTGTGGAGAAAAGGGAACCCTCTTGCATTGTTGGTGGGAATGTAAATTGATACAGCCACTATGGAGAGCAGTATGGCGTTCCCTTAAAAAACTCAAAATAGAACTACCCTATGACCCAGAAATCCCACTACTGGGTGTATGCACTGAGAAAACCATAATTCAGCAAGAGTCATGTACCACAATGTTCATTGCATCTCTATTTACAATAGCCAGGACATGGAAGCAACCTAAGTGTCCATCGATAGATGAATGGATAAAGAAGATGTGACACATACATACAATGCAATATTACTCAGCCATAGAAAGAAACGAAATTGAGTTATTTGTAGTGTGGTGGATGGACCTAGAGTCTGTTATGCAGAGTGAAGTAAGTGAGAAAGAGAAAAACAAATACTGTATGCTAACACATATACATGGAATCTAAAAAAAAAAAAATGGTTCTGCAGAACCTAGGGGCAGGACAGCAATAAAGACGCAGACATAGAGAATGGACTTGAGGACGTGGGGCGTGGGTAGATAGGCTGGGACGAAGTGAGGGAGTGGCATGGACTTATATACACTACCAAATGTAAAATAGATAGCTAGTGGGAAGCAGCCGCTTAGCACAGGGAGATCAGCTCGGTGCTTTATTGTGACCACCTAGGGGACTGGGATAGGGAGGGTGGCAGGGAGACACAAGAGGGAGGAGATGTGGGGCTATATGTATACGTATAGCTGATTCACTTTTATAAAGCAGAAACTAACACACCATTGTAAAGCAATTGTACTCCACTAAAGATGTTAAAAAATAGAATATATTTTAATGTCTTACTGATGAAATAACATTTAAACATATTTAATCATAATATTTATTGCAGTTAAAACTTCATTGCTCTCAAATGAACCACTGGGCACTGAATTTGGCAGTCCTTTTATATCACTATGTGCCAGTTTCCCATTCTAGAAAACCAGAATTAGTGCTGAGAATAAATGAACAATTCCCATCAAGAAGTTAAAATTTTTAATGTTTTTCCCATAAAGAGCATGCTTCTTAAGCTGTATGACAGTGTGACTCTGACTGAATGAAAATACAGACAATTTATTTTAAAATCAGCAGGATCATAGTTGTTCCAAAGATATATACACTATTTTTGAAATAACAGTCTAGCTCATTAATTTTGGGGTGATTATATAGTTTGTAGATTGTCTAGGATTCTTTCTTTTTCCTTTCCTTCTCCTTCTCACTTCTTACCCTTGGATGGCTTTGGGGTTCTTTATTATATCTGTCATGAGGTGGACAGCGGGGATTTTAAGCCGTGAGGCTAGTAGCTTATTAATTTCTTACGTGAACTATCCCACAGGTGAGTGTTGAACATTGTTGTTTGAAATGACATCTTGGGTTATCTGCAAATTTTTGACATATACAATGTACAATTCCTGTCTTATTAACCACAGACAGCTGAAGGTTAGCTATGTGTTAAGCCTGAAGTGCTTTTTCAAGAACCTTCACTTCTTACAATAAGTTAGGTGAGGGTAAAGTACTGGTTCCCAGTACTGAGGTTGGAAATGAAGCATGGAAAGGTTTAATAATTTCCCTGAGTTTTTCTGTTTTCTGTCCACTAAGCCATGTAAGCAAAGCATAAATGAAAATGAATTTGGTAGGCTGAATTGCAAATTTAAAAATTATAAAAGAAAGTCACATTTTAAAATTATGATAATTTGAAGGATTATTGGCAGGATATTCTATTCAATTTGCAGCTTCTTAGAACTTTATCCTTTTATTTACATATCTTTTTGCATTGGCATTCCCATTAACGTTAAGTGGAGCATGATATGTGGAAAGAGATTGGGGGTGTGCTTAAGGGAATGAGAATTGAACTGATTATTAAGAATGACATCACATAGCACTTTCATCCTAAGACTTTGTTTCAATAACTAAATAAATAATCTGTGTTGATAATTTCATCTCAAGTAGCTTTTAGAAGAGGCATAAAAGACTTATTTTTCCTCCAGGTAGATTAGGTGGATTGTTCCCAACCCCCACCCTCCTCACCCAAGATGAACTAGAAAATACAGAATATGCCATCATTCATTTTCCTTAAACTTCTTGAGAATAAGGTTTTCTTTTCCATATATTAATAAAATTCATAAAATAAAATGATACTCATTTGTTTCATCAGTTTTTAATACTTTTTAAAAGATTTGTGGTATCAGTAATCCAATTGGTTTACTACTGAAAGTAATTCACTTTACAATTTAGAGAAAAAAGAACAATTCACTATACAAACCAATTGTTAATTCTCTTCCATCAACTTTTTTTTTTTTAATAAATGTATTTATTTTTGGCTGTGTTGGGTCTTCGTGGCTGCGTGCAGGCTTTCTCTAGTTGCGGTGCACGGGCTTCTCATTGTGGTGGCTTCGCTTGTTGCAAAGCAACAAGAGGGCTCTAGGCACGCAGGCTTCAGTAGTTGTGGCACACAGGCTCAGTAGTTGTGGCTTGCGGCCTCTAGAGCACAGGCTCAGTAGTTGAGGCACACGGGCTTAGTTGCTCCACGGCATGTGGGATCTTCCTGGTCCAGGGCTCGAACCCATGTCCCCTGCATTGGCAGGCAGATTCTTAACCACTGTGCCAACAGGGGAGTCCCTCTTCCATCAACTTTTACCATAAATATTAGGGGGAAATGTGGTTCACTTATGGTCTGCTCTGTCAACCACCTCCTTTAGCAAGTAAGGACAATACATTCCAAACTTCAAAAATCATTTTGTCTTAGTAAAAGCCATTTTCTTTTTCCCTCCCAACTTGGGAGATTGAGAATATTTCTCATTTCATTTTAGTTTCTCTCTAAAGACCCCCTTTTCCCTGCTAATCATGATAGAACAAGCAAGAAGAACTGTTCATGCAGGCACTAGACGTGCACTTTGAGAAGAGATGTATCAGTTTTTCATCATTGGATAAAGGGTTTTACTAGATAACTTGGACTCGGAAATTCTGATTCGTAATATTTCTCAGTTCTGCTTTCTTTTTTGACCATAGATTATCTAATAAAACTTTTCTATGCCTCAATCTGCTCTTGTGCATCTACCACTTTGGAAGCCATAAGGGACGCTCTAAAGAAGAATTACAGTTCATCTTCCACATGTACAGCACTTCAAAGGTCTTTGGGGAAGAGGTGTATTATACATAAATTTGATCTGTGGGTATATTTTAAATAGGATATTGAGGTCTTATTTCAATAAGTTAAATTAATAAGGATATTATGTTCAGTTTACTGTAGTTTTTTTCTTTCCCCTTTCTATTACACTTCCTAGAACTTTTTTGAACCGTAGGAAATTTGACTTAGGCAAATGGAGTTATGAGTATTTTTGCTTATTATGGAATTTTTCAGACATATATAAAAATAAAAGGAATAGTTTAATGAACCCCCATGTACTATCATTCAGTTTTATAGATTATCAATATTCTATTAATATATTTTAAACAGCCATAGAATTATACTAATGAACATAAACCCTGCTCATTATTGAAGTGAAATCTTATGAAAAGTTGAGTGAAAATGAACTCTTACCATTAAATACATTGGGAACATGTACCAGGAAAAATATTATAGATGGTAGAGAATACTATAATTTAATTTTTTAGTTCTAAAATGCTTAGTAAAAGTTTTAAAAGTTTAAGGATGGGGGAATTCCGTGGTGGTCCAGTGGTTAGGACTGCACACTTCCACTGCAGGGAAACAGGTTCGATCCCTGGTCAGGGACCTGGGATCTTGCGTGCGCAGTGTGGCCAAAAAAGAAGTTTAAGGATGGGTATAATGTGGCATTAATTGAAACCTCAAAATTACACTTTACTGTGATTCTCAAGTTTAACTTTACTGTGGCATAGTTTTATACCTCAAAGGCTAAAGAACCCAAGGAATTTTGAGAATGTTGGGAAATGTACAAGAAAATACAAATTATTGGGCTTCCCTGGTGGCACAGTGGTTGAGGGTCCGCCTGCCGATGCAGGGGACACGGGTTCGTGCCCTGGTCCGGGAATATCCCACATGCCCTGGAGCGTCTAGGCCCATGAGCCATGGCCACTGAGCTTGCGCATCGGGAGCCTGTGCTCCACAACGGGAGAGGCCACAACAGTGAGAGGCCCGCGTACCGCAAAAAAAAAAAAAAAAAAAGAAAATACAAATTATTGTTATCACTATAAATTGTTGTTATGGGTACAGGGGTATTGGGAAAAAGAACAGTGTTTAAGTCTTATATCTTTCTCTCTTTCATGGTATTGTCTAAGAAGATGCTTAAGCGTGAATTATTTAAGAACTTTTTCTATGTGTCTATTGTTGTAGAACATGCCACCCCAAGTGTAGTGGCATGGAGAAATTCTATTAGTTAACCATTTATTAGCTAGCAGTTCTGTAATCTGAGCTGGGCCCAGCTGGGTGGTTCTGCTGGTCTTGCCACGTCCAGCTAGCAGATTGGCTGGGGGCTGGGCTCAGCCAGGATGCTGCAATGGCTGGGTTTCTCCTCTCTGTTTAGTCTCAGGGCTCCTCTCCAGGTGACCTCTCCATAGATTCTCTCCAACAGAGTGGCTAGAGTTCTTACATGGCAGCTTAGGGCTCCAAGACACAAGAGGAGATGCTGCCAGACCTTCCTAAGTCTTAGATTTGGAACCGGGACACTTCTGCCATATTCTTTTGGTTAAGGCAGGTCATAGGTCTATCCTGGATTCAAGAGGTGGAAACTGTACAAGAGCATGAATAAGTGGAGGCATGTACCAGACTACTACAGTCCTCATGATATGAGGTGATTATATTCAGAATATTTCTGAAAACAGAGTGTATGTGGGAGTTACAGTATTCAAGTGGTTTTCTGTGATGGTGATGAAAGAATTGCATTAAATTTACATTTCTAAAGATAAGCTTGGAGCTATGCTGCCATTAAGCTTGAGGTTAGCAATGTCAAAAGCTTATACTACCCAGCTTTTGTCTTTCCTATTGATTGCTTTACCTCTAGTGAAAATATTATGTTCTGAGTCTTCCAGCTGAACGACTGGGATTTCTTTCTGGGGTGTATGTATATGTGTTTAGGGAGGTGAAAGATGGGAATGGGAGGGGGGACAAGAATGTCTTACTGATTTTAAGAGGTTTGGGGCAGTATCCAGGATGAAAACTTGTCATTACACTTTTCCCTTTAGGACATTAAGTGTATTTTATCAATTTCAGAGCAATAACCAGATTGAGAAGATCACAGGTTTGGATGACCTAAGGGTCCTGCAGATCTTGGATCTGAGCCACAATCAGATCGGTAGCCTCCAAGGCTTAGAGCGTCACGACTTCTTGGAAGCGATCAACCTCGAGGATAATGAGGTAATGTCATATTATACTTTATATGTCTTGGGTTTAGTGTCTATGCTTATTTCTCAACTGCTGTCACATTCAGTGCCAGCTCAGAAAAGTTATTCTAGAAAACCTCCTGGAGCAACTGTTGAAGGACTGCTTTTTTTTTTTTTTTTTTAAGTAAGTACTAATTCTTAATTTTTGAAGATTCCTAATTACATTGTTTTGAAGGTTTAAACTGCAACCAGGTGCACATGACTTTGTGAAGTAGATAGACTCGTGTGAAATTTGGGGTAGAAAGATGGCATTAGGAATGTCTGACGTGTCAGAGGAGGGAAATTAGAGACAAGCGAGTAGCCTCAGGCTGGTGTTGCCTGTGCCCCATTTAATGAGGAGAGGCACAGGAAGTGAATTCTTATATCCTATTTGTAACAATAGGGTACGTTCCCAGCCCGAATGAGTTGGGGATTGGACTTACTCAAATTACCCTATCTGGCTAAATGTACACATTGCTTCACCAATTATATCAATTGGCTTTCACTCTTAATTACATTTATTTTTAATAAAGCATTCGTGCTCCTAATCATGGTGTATTAAGTTGGTACCTATAACTCACCTCTTATGCAAACAGATCTACATTGTGATTTTATTCATCTCGAGTACTTTTTCATATTTTGGGGAAAGATTTCATAAGGAAGACGAATGGTTATTTCTTCTTGAAAATGAAAATTCTGGCTAACCCTGAAAGAGACATAGATCCTAGCTGGAGTGAGATGCGTTCCTGTGGAGATATTTCTCTGTTCGGCTGTGTTGGTGCTTAACAGCTGGGTCTGATGACTCTTTCTCCAATGAGCTTCCATTAGCTGTTAGATTTCTAAAAATCAAGAAAAGGAGGCAATCTTTAGGTCTGGGAAGAAGTGGATTTTTAATCACAGGCAAAAACTGTTCCTCCTCATTTTCACTTGACTTGGATATTAAATTGTTTGTTAACTCCTAAGGTTAATTCTAGTGGGTGACTTTTGTTCACAGTCCCACCTGTCTTACGAAGTCAGCACAATCTCTGTCTCATATGGTTTTAGTGTCTTTTTCATGAAATGGCCATTAAAATGGTTTGCAGATACATACAGGTGGTGTTCAAACGGCAGAATGCACTCATTACATTTCAACTCAGTGCATCTCAGGATTTAGGAAAAGGAGTAATGGTAATAATAATGACAATTACAGTCATAAAATAATGCAGAGATTTGCATTGCGTATTTATGCACAAGGCACTGTTTTAAGCACTTGGCATATATCATCTCATTTAATACTCATTATAACCCTATTATTATTGCTATTCTACAGATGAAGAAACTGGAGTAAAGAGACGTTAAGTAACTTGTCCAAAGTTATACCATATCCAGCGAATAGCAGAGCCAGGGTTCAAACAGAATGATTTGCCTCCAGAGTCAGTGTTCTTAACCCTGCAGGCTAATACATTAAATGAAATGCTAATGGCCCTCCCTTCAGAAAAGTGTGTGGTGTTGTCATGATCTAGAAGAGTGCTTTCTGGCTTAAATGTAACGTGAGCCTCATGTGTCATTTTAAATTTTCTAGTAGCCACAATAAAAAGGTAAAAAGAAACAGGTGAAATTAATTTTTTGCTTTATTTAGCCCAATATATCCAAAATATTGTCATTTCAACATGTAATGTTTATAAAAATTATTGATGAGATATTCTGTTGTTTCATACTATGTTTTGGACATCTATTGTGTATTTTGCACTTACAGTACATTTGAATTTATCTTAGCCATATTCCCAGTGGTAAGTAGCCACATAGGGCTAGTAACTCCCATATTGGGTAGCACAGGTCTAGAAAGACCTCATGAATAGTATGGTGTTCTCTTCCATTCCAGGAGACTTTTCAAATTACATTTGAAATAGTTGAAGAAAAAAAGGGGGATCATTAGGGAAGAACAGTGTTTATAATTTTCAAATGTTGAAGAGACTCCATTAAAAAAGAAAAAAGTGGCCACACGTTCCAAAGGAGGGATCCTTTGGCAACGATTGGGTCCATAACAATGGCACAATTCCCTCACTCCCCGCTGGGAAGGTTGGGGAACAACCAACAGTATGTGAAATATTCTGTAAGCCGAGCCATCCAAAGATTTCCTCAGAGATTTCTCTAGCACTACTGAGAATACTGTATATCAAGGATGGAAAATGTATCATTTAAGAGAAACATAACATAGCTATTGCTTCTCATATGATTAACTTGATGTTAGGAATATTATCTTATTGGGAGCACTTTTATCAGTATTATTTACTTGGTATAAGCTGTTGAAACATTGCCGTCGCTTCACAGGATCATTTGAACATCTCTTTTAAGTTTTTTTGCAGATTCATCATGAGCTGGTGATTTGGGGGCCTTTGTCACTCTCCATTCTACAATCCTTGTTAGATTTTAAGTCATTTCTATCATTTAAAACTTATCCCCCAAAACGTTAACTCTATCACAACCTCAGCCTTTTCTTCTAGAAGCAAAATATTGGTCTGGGAGTTACATAGAGACTGCTGTTTCACTTCTCTGAGTCTTACTTAGTGTCATTATTTCATCTCTCTATCTATCTAGCATGTATTTTTGTTTTGTTTTGTTTTGTTTTGTTTTTGCGGTACGCGGGCCTCTCACTGCTGTGGCCTCTCCCGTTGCGGAGCACAGGCTCCGACGCGCAGGCTCAGCGGCCATGGCTCACGGGCCCAGCCACTCTGCGGCATGTGGGATCTTCCCGGACCAGGGCACGAAGCCGCGTCCCCTGCATCGGCAGGCGGACTCTCAACCACTGCGCCACCAGGGAAGCCCTCTAGCATGTATTTAAAAAAAAAACTTAACAGGCCTCTTTAGGTCTGGATGGTTAGGCTTGGAGAGCATGGCTTAAAAGGAAATGTCAAAGAAGGGGGAGCCAACTTCTCCCAACATAGTGGAAGTTGAGAGGCTTCTGCTTGGTGGGGAGTAGCCAACGGGGGCAGAGGAGGTCAGGGAAGAAGGGTAGACTGGAATCTGGGGATCAGCGCTGCTGGTATGACATTCTCGGCATCAGATGGCTGAAGTTCCTTTCAAAATATAATCTTTCTGGCAGTGTTTCACTTTAGGTGGTTTGGGGGTGTTGTGTCTGTACATCTTTTGTGATCGCCTGTGACATACACAACCTTGGGTCTCGGCATTTGAAGAGAGAAGACGTGAGGGTGGGTCTGCTGCCGGGTGAGGTCTGCAGGACGGGGTGGGTGGCGCACGCAGGATGGTCCGTGCCTGGTGCACTTCACCAGTTCAGCAGAGATGGGCACTGGTAGCCAGGTGCCTCCACGTGTGTTCCCCTCTGCCCTTACCCACTTCATCCTACCTTTGAAAGGACTGGGAGGGGAGCTGGATTCCTCTCATTTGACTCTCAAAAGACTGGCTCATCCCAACGGACATCTTAGTGATAATATTTTACATAGTCTGTGATTATTCTATTCATAGTGTTCACAGCATTTACAAGATCTTTCCATGTTAAGCACCATCGATGTTACCATCTTCTAAAATGGTTGCCTCATGTTCTTATTGTGGGACTGTGCCATGACTCATTTAATCACATAATGATGGCATTTTTCAGAATTGAGAAAATTTTAAACTTTTACCAAAAACATTAGACCGAATGCTCACGTATCTAATTTTTGTCTGTCTGATGATCTTTTCAATATTAACCTCCTGAAGTGGGATAGCTGGTTTGTTTATAGCTTATGCATGTGTAACACATCCACTCCCACCAGCGATGTCTGCAAGTGCACGTGGCCAGGATGCGTTGGTGAGACGTGTTGGCTGCGAGGAAACATCGCCTCCTAATATTTGTGTTAGGTCCAAACACAAGAGCTGTAGGCTAGAGGGGAATCAACCTATTGATTGATTGAGCACTGTGAACCAAAGTGACTCTTCCACCTTACCAAACAGCACAATATTTAAAAATTGATCCTTTTCTCTTGTAGATGATCCAAATGGCAGTTTAATGGAGAGTCTAGTCGTCTTATGGAAAAAACATAACATGGCTGTAACCAGATTAATGTGTGCAGGTTGTAGATTGTAACTCGGAATTGGCCTTTCATATTATGTCTTTGAAAATGGCATCCTTAGAACATGGCACATGTGTTCCTCCCCTGATTTAGCTTTGGGAATAGCTTACATTTCAACTGCATTTTGTGGTTGGATAACTCAGGAACTATTAGTGACTCTGCTGTTGGAGTGATCTTACCATGCATGCAGAAATGACTTGGGGAGAAATAGAAATGAAAAAGTGATTATTAATTTTTTGTAAAAGTTCATCATCTCCATCTGAAATACGATTATAATTATGCGAATTACAGGACATTTAAGGAAAACGGTTTGTCTTTAGTTTAGTGGAGAATTCAGGCCTGCTGCTACCTAAGCTCTATCCCTGCTCAAAGTAAGGAGCTATCAAGCCACCTTTTTCCCTCTTGCTTTTTAACGTCGTGAAATGTTACCTATACAAAAAAAGTGTATAACACATAAACGTACAGTTTAGCAAAGAATTTTAAGGTGAATAGTCATGTAACATTCACATCAAGAAATATGTCATACAGGGCTTCCCTGGTGGCGCAGTGGTTGAGAGCCTGCCTGCCGATGCAGGGGACACGGGTTCGTGCCCCGGTCCGGGAAGATCCCACATGCCGCGGAGCGGCTGGGCCCGTGAGCCATGGCCGCTGAGCCTGCACGTCCAGAGCCTGTGCTCTGCGATGGGAGAGGCCACAACAGTGAGAGGCCCGCGTACCGCCAAAAAAAAAAAAAGAAAAAGAAAAATATGTCATACAATCTCCCATGTTCACCTTTTTGTAAAACAATTATCTCACTGAAAAAATGATAGAGCTACACATGTACATGCAGTAAGAAGGCTTCCCCCATCACAGATAACCACAGTAACCAGCAGAAGCAGTGCTGGGGAGGGAGATCGGGGAGCTGGAGCCTAGGCAGAATAGTGATGGGGAGAAGCATGTAGCCCTTGCGTGCATTTTTTGCAGGTTCTCTGATTCTATGCACTGTTTTATTTCTGCCTTAAGATAAACGTGGGTGAGATGAGGAACATCTACCTCACTGTTCTCTATCCAGAGAGGAAAAAAGAAAATGTGGCTGTGAGTTTGCATTTACTGAAGGAACATGCAATAATTCCCTTGTTCTGTGTAGCTTTGTGGAGTTCTCATTAAAAAGCTGGAGAGTCACAAGAGAAAATTTTAAAACAAGTTGAGTTTAAAGGATCCAAAGTAGCTCCTCTTATATTATGTTCTCTGTTGTCTTGGTGCATGTAGTCTGTTGATTATATTGTGTGTGTGTGTGTTTGTTTTTGGATTCAACAGATTGCTGAGCTGGGTGAAATAGAATACATTGAAAACCTACGTCTCCTTCGAGTTCTCAATCTTCTAAGAAATCCAATTCGGGTGAGACATCCTTTATGTTGGGGGCAGGGGAGTGGGATGAGGACTTTCTTGAAATTCTTCTTTATGAAGTGCTTTTGATAGAACATCAGGAATGTGAATAAGGTGTGTTTATCTTCATTCTCTATTCGAAGGTGTAAGCAAAGTCGCACCTATGTACCACCATAGATGTATGTACAGCCTGAAATTGAATACTGGTTGCCTACTCTGTGTGGTCATTTGGGACTCATCTGGGTGGTAATAAAGATTTTCAGGCAGGAACTATTGAGATTGTAGAGCAACGTCCTTTTACGTGAACGAATGCACGATGCCTGAGGTGTAGACGGAACGTGGTTCCTACTTTATAACGGGAAAGTCTAAGATTAGACACTTAAAGAAATTCACCTGGGGATTGTTGTAAAATTGGCATTGTAAAATGATTATAGAAAAAAATCATATATTTCCTACTGGTTCTTCACCTGTGGATATCAAACTTTCAGAATTTTTCAGGATTCTCTTTTTTTTTTCCCCTAGTGATAGATCCTTTCTCCTCAACTCTGTCCCTCCCTCTTTGTGCACATGTCATTCATTCCCCTTTCTATCTATATCCTTCACTCGCCTTTCCATAGACTCTTGAATTTGTATGTATCTCTGAGTACCTTTCTTTTTGTGTGTGTCTTGAGAAATGTGTCCGGGCCGGCAAAAAATCAAAATCAAAAATGAAAATTAAGATCTAAAAATAAAAACAATGTTTGGTATGAGAATAGTGGCAGGCAGTTTAAAAGCATCCCCGGGAAAGAAAGGGTTTAAAGTGGCCATCCCTCCCAGTTCCAGATCCATAAAAAAGCATCTAGGTGTTTGCATAAATAAATAGCACAAACCCTTTCACATGTTAACTCATTCATATATAAACTTCCCCCACATTTGCAGTTTGAAGTACACAAAAGGTACCATTGTATATTCATTTCATGTATATTCTCATCTTCAAAACACATCACCCACTTAATATCTTTTCCTTCAAAGAGATGTAGCTTCTTAATACAAAATAACTGTAATTATATTTCTAAAAGGCAGGTAATCCTAACACAGAAGATGATAGGGAGTAATATGGAGGTTGTTCTATAAATGAATATTTTATTATTGTGAAACAAATTCATAATTAATGATACAAATTAATATAAAACAATACAAAGTAATAAATAATGAGAAATTAATGAAACTCTTTGGAATTAGAAGATAGGGTTTGGATCACTGGCCATAGAACCTTAGATGAAATACTTCACCTCTCCGAGCCTTAGTTGTTTTTCTCTTTAGAAATGAAGATAATCAGAACTGTCCTGCTTATCTCACAGGGAGATTAATAAGATCACCCATTTGAAAAGCCTTATAAGTTACAAGGCACAGTCTGCATTTGAGTTGTTAATATAAGGGGACTGGTAAGCTGAAAATGTAAAGACCTATGCAGGGTGTGTGTGTGTGTGTGTGTGTGTGTGTGTGTGTGTGTGTGTGTGTGAATGACAGCGTTAGTAGGTGAAAGCCCTAAAGACCTATGCAGGGTGTGTGTGTGTGTGTGTGTGTGTGTGTGTGTGTGTGTGTGTGTGTGTGTGTGTGTGAATGACAGCGTTAGTAGGTGAAAGCCCTAAAGACCTATGCAGGGTGTGTGTGTGTGTGTGTGTGTGTGTGTGTGTGTGTGTGAATGACAGCGTTAGTAGGTGAAAGCCCTAAAGACCTATGCAGGGTGTGTGTGTGTGTGTGTGTGTGTGTGTGTGAGTGAATGACAGCGTTAGTAGGTGAAAGCCCTAAAGACCTATGCAGGGTGTGTGTGTGTGTGTGTGTGTGTGAATGACAGCGTTAGTAGGTGAAAGCCCTAAAGACCTATGCAGGGTGTGTGTGTGTGTGTGTGTGTGTGTGTGTGTGTGTGAATGACAGCGTTAGTAGGTGAAAGCCCTAAAGACCTATGCAGGGTGTGTGTGTGTGTGTGTGTGTGAATGACAGCGTTAGTAGGTGAAAGCCCTAAAGACCTATGCAGGGTGTGTGTGTGTGTGTGTGTGTGTGTGTGTGTGTGTGAATGACAGCGTTAGTAGGTGAAAGCCCTAAAGACCTATGCAGGGTGTGTGTGTGTGTGTGTGTGTGAGTGAATGACAGCGTTAGTAGGTGAAAGCCCTAAAGACCTATGCAGGGTGTGTGTGTGTGTGTGTGTGTGTGTGAATGACAGCGTTAGTAGGTGAAAGCCCTAAAGACCTATGCAGGGTGTGTGTGTGTGTGTGTGTGTGTGTGTGTGTGTGTGAATGACAGCGTTAGTAGGTGAAAGCCCTAAAGACCTATGCAGGGTGTGTGTGTGTGTGTGTGTGAATGACAGCGTTAGTAGGTGAAAGCCCTAAAGACCTATGCAGGGTGTGTGTGTGTGTGTGTGTGTGTGAATGACAGCGTTAGTAGGTGAAAGCCCTAAAGACCTATGCAGGGTGTGTGTGTGTGTGTGTGTGTGTGAATGACAGCGTTAGTAGGTGAAAGCCCTAAAGACCTATGCAGGGTGTGTGTGTGTGTGTGTGTGAATGACAGCGTTAGTAGGTGAAAGCTCTAAAGACCTATGCAGGGTGTGTGTGTGTGTGTGTGTGTGTGTGTGTGTGTGTGTGTGAATGAGTGAATGACAGCGTTAGTAGGTGAAAGCCCTAAAGACCTATGCAGGGTGTGTGTGTGTGTGTGTGTGTGTGTGTGTGTGTGTGTGTGTGTGTGTGTGTGTGTGTGTGTGTGTGTGTGTGTGTGTGTGTGTGTGTGTGTGTGTGTGTGTGTGTGTATGACAGCGTTAGTAGGTGAAAGCCCTAAGCTCATGAAAGTAGACTGCTAGTGGAAAAGGAAGGTAACTGACTAACCCTCTTGACATTTTAAACAGGAAAAATCTGACTATTGTTCCTTCGTAATCTTTATGCTACTTCGATTAACAGAATTAGATCAGAAGAAGATAAAAGTGGAAGAAAAGGTATGTAATCGTATCATTTCCTGTGTTTATGAGTTGATAGGCTCAAAAGCTCATGCTGCCTGCTGCAAGACCAATACAATCCATAAATGATTACATAACAATATGTACATTCATTATTTAGGGGGCGTTTCCTTGTCCTAGGATCTGTTTAACCCTCTGCAGAGCTGAGCATCAACACACATGCAGTGAAAGCCCTGCTCTTGGTACAGAGAGGAGACTGGCTGTGGGAAACAGAAGCAGCCTCCGTGTACACAGGCTGGCAGAGTATAGCCGACAGTTAGTTTGGATGATAGCTATCATATTTGGAGGGTGCGTGATCCTATCTGTGTTACTCTAAAGTTCACTTAGTAATGAAGTGAATTATAATGTCATTCTACCACATCATCGAAAAGGACTCAACTAAATCAATACTCTGAGTTTTAAATCCTTTATTCTACTCTTTAAGATAATGATTCTTCTGGACACAAGTTGAGAGTAACCAGACATTGAATGCTAGCACCTGCCAGCCCCTTCCATACCTGTGGAAGCTAATTTGTCATGCTGTCGTGACTGGTGTCAGCTGAAATCTCCACTAATGAGGGGTTTCTTACACTGGATGCAAATTTGAGATGGGAATGAAAAAGCAGGTCTAAATATGCAAAGAGGCAGATATTCCAGTTCATAAATGCCTTTCTGAAATCTTGGTTAAAAAATAGTTACAGATGCAGATGTCTGTTATCATTCTCTCACTCAAAGGCACTTATTAGGGCTTCCCTGGTGGCGTAGTGGTTGAGAGTCCGCCTGCCAATGCAGGGGACACGGGTTCGTGCCCCGGTCCGGGAGGATCCCACATGCCGCGGAGCGGCTGGGCCCGTGAGCCATGGCCGCTGAGCCTGCGCGTCCGGAGCCTGTGCTCCACAACGGGAGAGGCCACAACAGTGAGAGGCCCGCGTACCGCAAAAAAAAAAAAAAAAAGGCACTTATTAGATTTCTCTTTCCCTTTAACATTGTGCGAAGGGAATAACATTTAAAACCAAGCATTAGATAAAGGTATGGTAGACAAGAATAGTGTATTTAGTGGGATGACAAAGCTGGGGGACGGAGAACTGTCCATTGTGGGGAAAAGGCCCATATCTTTGAAAAGAGAAAGTTACACTAAAAGAGGGGGAGGTTTAGTAGAATTTGAGACCGTGGGAATAGTTCTTGGCATGATGGCATGAGGAAAAATTCTGCAGTAACAACTACCTGGAATCTAGAACTACGACTTTTATTTCTTTTCATACTAAAAGTTGAAATGTTTACTATATTAAAGGTCATCTTCGACTTTAGAGGTTTTGATTTTGGTTTTGCTTTTTTTCCTTTCAAACCAGGGAGTATAAAGAAATAGGTGACCAAGGGACTCCAGCTCAATACTTTAAAATAATTATTATTCTTTAGGTTTTAGGAAAGTTAGAGTAGACATGAAGACAGAACACAGATTCCTGGTAGCATGTCTAGGACATTTCATTAAAGAAAATCTAAGGCTTGTCTTCCTTTTAAAATGAATTTTTTTCTTTTCCCTTTACATTTCTAATTCCGGAAAAGGTCGCGGCAGTGAATAAATACAACCCTCCCCCAGAAGTGGTCGCAGCCCAAGATCACATGACCCATGTTTTCAACAGCATGATGCAGCCACAGAGGATCTTTGACAGGTATTCCTTAGGGACCCTTTGCGTAGAACTCAGGGTAGCCAGCACAGGACAACCTCATCATTTCCCTAGCCCTCTATTTTGTGACCCATTCCTTTCTCACCTCTCTGAGGGAGGGGATCAGGTCTTTATTTGACAGGCTGTGTAGTCTCAAATATAGCATATATTATCATCACAGGTTTGAATATGGGGCTCACTTGTTGGCATTTTCCCAAGTGTGGCGATGAGTAGATTCAACTTCCCTCTTTCATCTGGACCCTTGAATGGTGGCTACCCTGTGACATGGGATGGTGAAATGAAAAAGAAAAAAAGTTTGCCAACTTTTCTGCAGTAGGATAGAACCACAGACCTTAGACTCATTAACAGAGAATTGTGATGATCTCTATCCATTGTCAGTTTCTCCTTAGCTGTGCATGAATGCTAGATACCCCTGCCAAAGAGCACCCAAGACCGCAGGTTATACGTTAGAGATCCCTAGAAGGAGGCCCTCTTCACCTAAGGGAAACCCGAAACAGTCTTTACAGTGATTGCCCTGAGCCCCAGGCAGCCTAGCAGGGAGAAGTCACCCAGCTTGGTTGAACACAGGAACAGAATCTCTCACCTCTGAGTTCGAAGACAGATTTACCAGGATTTCTCCATATCTTTTTAAACAGTCTGTTGGAGCAGATGGCCATTTACGCTATAAGTATAATACAGAAATTCTATCAATGCCCAAAGGCGTTTTAAAATTCCTTGTAAAATCTCTTGGTTATAAATGGCTTCTCTTCTTCATGTGGTCTGCTCCTGTACTTCACAGTTGGTTTCCCACAGAGAGAAAATGTTTTATTTTGCATCCAGGGTATGATTTTTTACATGTAATTTAATAATGTAGATGTTGACAGTTTTATATATTTATGGTAGCTCTCTAGGTGAAATGATTTATCATTTATTTGCATACATCTGGAAAAGCACATTTGATTTAAAAGAAGGGCATTTATGTCCTCATTGTATTTCTTTTCTAGTTTATGAGATTGCTAGTTGTTTCATGCTTTAGGGTACATTTATATAAAAATATGTATCAAAGAAATTTACAGCAATGTCTGATAAACACGTATTTCTGGATCATTTCTGGCTGTCAGGCAGAGAAGAGCAAATGGCCAAGCAACCCCAGATGCTCCGGGATAGAGCAGGGCTCACTCTGAAAAGCTCATGGAGGCAGGAGCAGGGGTGCCATGCCCTGCTCACTCTGGGTCAGGACGCAGCTCCCTGGCAGCCCCAGGAGTCAGGCTCCAGGAGAGGAACCCTAACTCTTGGTCTTGGGACTTTTAGGCTGTGATATTGGGGAATCACTGTCCCCTCTTCTGGCGGGATTGGGGTGAGGATCCAATATTGAAATGACACGGCAGAACCTTGACTCTGGCCTGGTAGTCAGTGATAGCTTTCTTGCTCTCACCTATGACAAGGTTCTCCGGGCTGATCTTGTACAAGCCCTGTCCAAACTCTGGAATCGGCCATTTCTCCAAGAAGCCCTGGTTTGTTTCAGTGAGAAATGGTATTTCCCAATCATAATGTGGGTGCTAGAGACAAACATGGCACTGGGTTGATCATTGTTTCCAGGTCTTTTAGTGGACAGAGCTAGGAATATATTTCCTTCCCTCCCTCCCTCCCTCCCTCCCTCCCTCCCCTCCCTTCCCTCCCTCCCCTCCTTTCCCTCCTTTCCCTCCCTCCCTCCCCTCCTTTCCCTCCTTTCCCTCCCTCCCTCCCTCCCTCCCTTCCCTCCCCTCCCCTCCTTCTTTCCTTCCTTCCCTCCATTCATTGATCCATCTATTCTTTCTATCTATCCATCCACCCATCTTGCCTATTTGTACCTACCTATTACATCTCTTCAGTCTTTTATATCTATCTAATCTGTATCTAGATAGATCCATCTATAGACAGATGGTAAAACACCTCCTGAATTCATATTGGTACAATTCAATTTCAAGACTATAGTTGAGCTTTCACTTAATCTCATCTCTGTTACATCTGTATCTCCTTTTCTCCCTCACCAAAGACACAGAGGAAGATGGAATTAGAATATCCCGTAATTGCTCTTTTTTAAAGTCCCATATTACACCACAACAGTATCAGAATACCAGAAGTAATAATTACTGAAAACATGAAAAACATATTTTGCCTATGTTCCTCCCATTAACCATTCCCCCATTGTTTTTTATTGTGGTAAAAAATATATATATATAAAACACATAAAATTTGCCAATTTAACCACTTTAAAGTGTACAGTTCAATGGCATTAATTATATTCACAATGTTGTGCAACCATCACCACCATCTGTTTCCAAAACTTTTTCATCAGCCCGAACAGAAGCTCTGTAAACATTAGGCAGTAACTCCCCATTTCCTGCTACTCCCAGTCCCTGGTCACTTCCAGTGTACTTTCTGTCTCTATGAATTTGCCTACTGTATATATTTTATATAAGCATCAATCACTCCATTTCAGAAATAGTGTACTGTATTTATATTGTCAGAACATATATCCATCACACACTATACTTTCTCCTTTGCTGTCATTTAGTCTTAGTTTTCTGGGTAACGGCATATTTATTGCTCACTGCCAGCCCTTACAACTGATGCCTCCTCTTGAGTCATTTTGGTTGTATGAAGCTTGTTCTCTAGCAGATTCCTTAGGAAGAGCTGTGGAATCAGTATCTCTTGAAATCTTGCATGTTGATAATATTCTCTGCCCTTTACACTTGGAAGTCATTTTTGCTATATGTAAAGTCCATGGCTCACACTTTTTCCCTTGAGAGTATTATAAGGGTTTCTCCATTTTCTTTTAGTGCAAAATATTGCTGTCAAAAAACTGGTGACAATTTAATTTTCTTCCCCTTATAAATCATGTGTTCTCTTTTTCTAGATGAATAATCCCCCCAGCTTTTTTTAAGTCCAGTAATTTTACTAGACTATGTCTTGGTATTATTGTTACAACATTTATAGCCCAGTTGTTCTAGGCTAATATTCTCAGGTATGTTGTATAGTGTTATTATTTTTTTTTAATTTCAGAAAGGTTTTCTTGAATGACAGTCTTTAATATTTGTTCCTTAGCTTTGGTTTTCTTCTTCAGGAAGGTCTCCTTTGCCTATCCTCAATATTTGTCACTTTCTCTCGAAATTTTTTCCTTTAATTACTTAAAAAAATTATTTCGAGGTAATTTTAGATTCGCATGCAGTTGTAAGAAATAATACAGAGAAATTCTAGATATCTTTCACCCAGTTTCCTCCAGTGGTAATATCTTGCTTAGCTAACGTAGAATATCAAAACCAGAAAGCTGACATTGATACAAGCCACCAACCTTATCAAGTTTCATCAGTTTTTTTTTTTTCTTTTTTTCGGTACGCGAGCCTCTCACTGTTGTGGCCTCTCCCGTTGCGGAGCACAGGCTCCGGACGCGCAGGCTCAGCGGCCATGGCTCACGGGCCCAGCCACTCCGCAGCACGTGGGATCTTCCCGGACCGGGACACGAACCCGTGTCCCCTGCATCGGCAGGCGGACTCTCAACCACTGCGCCACCAGGGAAGCCCAAGTTTCACCAGTTTTGCATGTACTCCTGTGTACATTTAGTTCTATGCGATTTTATCACATGTGTAGATTCATATGAGCATGACTCCAGTCAAGATACAGGAGTTTTGTCACATGGAACCCTTTGCCTCCCTTTTATAGCTACAGCCACCTCCCTCCTGCTCACCTTCCCTAACGTTTGGCAACCAGTAATCTGTCCCCCTTCTCTGTAATACTGTCATTTCAAGAAGGCTATATAAATGGAATCATATGTATAACCTTTTGGGGTTGACTTTTTTTTTTTTTTTTAACTTAGCCTCTGTCGAATATATCAATGGTTCATTCCTTTGTATTGCTGAGTAGTATTCCTTGGTATGAATGCACCGCAATTGGTTTAACCAACCATCGAAGGACATCTGGGCTGATTCCAGTTTTTGGCTGGTACAAATACAGCTTTTATGAGCATTCACGTGTAGGCTTTTGGACATTGCAGTTTCAGCCTGCCTGCTTTCTGCTGGATACCCATTGTTTTGGGGTTCCCTTGTGCTCTGACGCTGCCCATTGCTTCCTCCTTCTTCCTCTTGCCCAGCTTCCAGTGCCATAAAAGTCTTGCGGGTTTGTGGCTTTTCATCTGGTTTGTTATCCACGTTTTCCATGGGCTTTTGTTCTCAAGTTTTCCTGTTTTCCTGTGAGTATTCAGAGAGATTGAAAAATTATGCTGCATTGCCCCCATTCTTCACAGAATCTATACCTCAACCATGATTTTTTTCAAAATATTATATTTTATTCCATATTTCTAGAATTTGTGTCTTGAGTGGAACCCAAACACTTCAGCTCTGCATGTTGCAAGAGATCTTATATAAATTAGTCCTTTGGTCTTTTAGACCAGAAGCCATGCCGAGATTCATGTATCAGCTCTTACTTATTAGTTGTTACTTTGAGCAAGTTAATTAACCTCTCTGTACTTCAGTTTCTTTATGTGTTAAGTGGGGATAATGATAGAAACATCTTCATTAGCTTCCTGTGATAATTAAATGAGGTAATGCATGTAAGATGCCTAGGATAGCACCTGGCATATAGTAATTGCTCAGGTAAATTTCAGTGTGATTACTGTTTTCTTTACACATGAGTATTCTTTTTTTTTATTGGAGTATAATTGCTTTACAATGTTGTGTTAGTTTCACATCTGTGTTCTAATTCGATAGATACAGATGTTAAAGTTTACCTCTCAGAGGGCAGTCTTATTTCTTTCATTTTGAAGTTCTTGGGGGGAATACTTTATCAACCAAGAATTAATATCTCTTACCATATTTTTTCTTTAAAAAATCTTGTTAAGGTAAATTTTTTTGCTATTTTGCAGTCGACTTGCTTCTGGAAAGTAGGACCATCCTTCCATAGTGTGTCTACATATAGCAAATGCTGGATTACTGGATTAATTGTGATTGTGACATGGACACTTTACACACTGAATGCATTAATATACATGTCTGCTCTGCCCTGTTGCAGCACCCTTCCTAGTCTGGATGCCCCTTATCCCATGTTGGTATTAGCTGGTCCTCAAGCATGTGGTCAACGAGAACTCGCTCACCGCCTCTGCAGACAGTTCAGCACTTACTTCAGATACGGGTAAGTTTCTTTATTGGCTGGTAAGGCTGTAAAATGTCGGATATTGCTAATGTTGGCCATTAAAATGTACATAGAAGGCTTATGAGCTTCTTTGCCAGTTATTACACTGTGATATTCACTGTATTTTTTTTTTTTACTTTAATCCTCCAAATGTTTTACTTAATTCAGTGACAGCCGAAATCACGCTCCAAGGTTTGATAATACACGTGGTCGTGATCAAGCATCGTGGTGTTGGAACACGGGCTCCTCCTCTTGCCATGTGGTGAGACAGCATGAATCACAACGTTGTGATGATGGTGGGTGGGTCTGCGCACCGGTGACAGCCTCTCCTAATCTCTGTTGGAGCTCACGCTGCCAGCACGTCAGCTGCTTTATTTCCACGCGGGTCTTTCTCTTTTGAGGCATATTTCAGAAGGAAGGAAAGAGGAATGGCAGAGAAAGATTTCCTTTTCCTTTCCCTCAGGTTAGCATTCAATACACTTTCAGTTTTCTGGAGCAGATATTTTGCTGTGTGGTTCCCTAATGACTCAGTTAAAATAGCAGAATATATCCAAAAGACTAGAACCATCCTAGAAAATCTTCAGCTGGATTTACAGACTTTTTTTTTTTTTTGCGGTACGCGGGCCTCTCACTGTTGTGGCCTCTCCCGTTGCGGAGCACAGGCTCCGGACGCGCAGGCTCAGCGGCCATGGCTCACGGGCCCAGCCACTCTGCGGCATGTGGGATCTTCCCGGACCGGGGCACGAACCTGTGTCCCCTGCATCGGCAGGTGGACTCTCAACCACTGCGCCACCAGGGAAGCCCTACAGACTTTTTAAAGGTGTCTGGGTCTCAGATTTAGTTATCGCTGTGACCTTTTAAATTGGTTTCCTCTTTTATTTTTTTACGTATGGCAAAGACATTACTGTTAGATAAGTGATGTTTGTCAGTGAGCTGAGAATGTGACTGCAAAGATACATAGGACAGCAAGAAAAAGAAATGCGAATTATTTTCTAATGCTGTTGCATACAGGTTCCTTCCCTTAAGCTACACGTATTCAAACAATGTAAATACTATTTTAAACAGGTCCAGTTATCTAGAGATCTAAAATTACATCCCTCATTCGAACAACTCTAGAATACAAATATTATAGAATAATTTACTCATTAATATATTCTAAACACCCTGAAGCAACCAAAATAAATTAAAACTTAATATCAGAATTAAAAAGTACGGAGTGTCATTATGCTCATACAGCGGTACTGAACTTGTTTTAAAAGATAAGTGGAGCACAGTGAATGGACAATCAAATTAGGGCAAAAAGGTGTATCCTGACTATCGTGCTAATGTGTAAACCTGGAACCTTTCAGCAAACCAAAGTGACTTACATAAACCAAAGCTTTCCCTGGTTAGAAGTCCTTTTACATCTCTGACACCAATTCTGTTGCAAATGGTTCATAGCCTATCATTCATATTTGTTTGTGATATGCGCTCTGAGGCACGCTGGGCCAGATGTGTTCTTAGAGGTGTTTATTAACTCATCATCAAGATTCTGATCCAGTGGCCTCAACATTCTCACCTGGATAGGCCCCCTCAATGTTCATTTTCATTAAATCCTGCTTTTCCCCTATTAGAATGTCTATCCGTCATGCTTGGGATGATGTATTTAATGCCTGTTTCCCCTGCTCGACTGTAAGCCCAATGAGGGTGGGGACCAGTGTCAGCTTTGCTCACCACTGAGTTCTCATTGTTCAGCAGAAGGCCAGGAACTTAATAAATGCAAGAGAAATATTTGCTAAATGAAAGACCTAAGTGATTGAATGGATGGATGAATGAATTAATGGTATTATATGCAAAATTTAGTGGGAAATAACTGTGGTAAGAAGCATAGGTGGTTTTTCCCAACCTCCACTGATGGATACATGGAGAGATGAGGGGATTCATTCATTTGTTCATCCATTCTTTCAATAAATATTTATTGAGTTCTTCCCATGTGATAGCTCCTGAAGATACAGTGGGAACAAGATTGGTGAGGCCCTTGCCTTAATGAAACTTGTAATCTGGTCGGGGACTCAGACCTCAGTTAGCATCATACGCAGTTTGTGTGGAGGCACAAGATGACAAAACATAATCCTAAAATTAGCTTCCTGCTCCTATACTGTTACTGTTGCCACTGCTGTTTTTCTCCTCTGAATGAGATTAGTGGCAAGAGGAAAGACACCCATAAATACCCCCCACTCATGCATCCACCTCCCTCACAGGCTCAGGAGCCTTGCCTAACCATGCACGGGCACCCTCATAGGGGCAGAGGTCAGGGCTTGTTCAATAGCACATCATTCACCAAAGCAAGGATCAGAGGGCATATCACTGGATAAGAAAAGGTATTAGGGAGCTAGTAATTTCAAGCATTGAGAAAGTCAGATAGTACTACTATTATATGCAGCAACTTTCTAATTAAAACAAATGATAAAACCAAAACACATCCTCAGGGGCAAGTCATTGCTCTTGCTTATTTTATTTATTTATTTTTTGAATTTAATTTAATTTAATTTTTTTATACAGCAGGTTCTTATTAGTCATCCATTTTATACACATCACTGTATACATGAAAATCCCAATCTCCCAATTCATCACACCACCACCACCCCACCCCCCTGCCGCTTTCCACCCTTAGTGTCCATACGTTTGTTTTCTACATCTGTGTCAATTTCTGTCCTGCAAACCGGTTCATCTGTACCATTTTTCTAGGTTCCACATATATGCGTTAATGTACGATATTTGTTTTTCTCTCTCTGACTTACTTCACTCTGTATGACAGTCTCTAGATCCTTCCATGTCTCTACAGATGACCCAATTTCGTTCCTTTTTATGGCTGAGTAATATTCCATTGTATATATGTACCACATCTTCTTTATCCATTCATCTGTCGATGGGCATTTAAGTTGCTTCCATGACCTGGCTATTGTAAATAATGCTGCAATGAACATTTTGGTACATGACTTTTTTTGAATTACAGTTTTCTCAGGGTATATGCCCAGTAGTAGGATTGCTGGGTCATATGGTAATTCTATTTTTAGTTCTTTAAGGAACCTGCATACTGTTCTGCATAGTGGCTGTATCAATTTACATTCCCACCAACATTCCAGAGGGTTCCCTTTTCTCCACACCCTCTCCAGCATTTGTTGTTTGTAGATTTTCTGATGATGCCCATTCTAACTGGTGTGAGGTGATACCTCATTGTAGTTTTGATTTTCATTTCTCTAATAATTAGTGATGTTGAGCAGCTTTTCATGTGCTTCTTGGCCATATGTATGTCTTCTTTGGAGAAATGTCTATTTAGGTCTTCTGCCCGTTTTTGGAATGGGTTGTTTGTTTCTTTAATACTGAGCTGCATGTTTATAAATTTTGGAGATTAATCCTTTGTTGATTCATTTGCAAATATTTTCTCCCATTCTGAGGGTTGTCTTTTCGTCTTGTTTATGGATTCCTTTGGTGTGCAAAAGCTTTGAAGTTTCATTAGGTCCCATTTGTTTCTTTTTCTTTTTCTTTCCATTACTTTAGGAGGTGGATCAAAAAAGATCTTGCTGTGATTTATGTCAAAGAGTGTTCTTCCTATGTTGTCCTCTAAGAGTTTTATAGTGTCCGCTCTTACATTTAGGTCTCAAATCCATTTTGAGTTTATTTTTGTGTATGGTATTAGGGAGTGTTCTAATTTCATTCTTTTTTTTTTTAATTATTTATTTATTTATTTATTTATTTATTTATTTTTTGCGGTACGCGGGCCTCTCACTGTTGTGGCCTCTCCCGTTGCGGAGCACAGGCTCTGGACGCGCAGGCTCAGCAGCCATGGCTCACGGGCCCAGCCGCTCCGCGGCATGTGGGATCTTCCCAGACCAGGGCACGAACCCGTGTCCCCTGCATCGGCAGGCGGACTCTCAACCACTGCGCCACCAGGGAAGCCCTAATTTCATTCTTTTACATGTAGCTGTCCAGTTTTCCCAGCACCACTTATTGAAGAGACTGTCTTTTCTCCATTGTATATCCTTGCCTCCTTTGTCATAGATTAGTTGACCATAGGTGTGTGAGTTTATTTCTGGGCTTTCTATCTTGTTCCATTGATTTATGTTTCTGTTTTTGTGCCAGTACCATATTGTCTTGATTACTGTAGCTTTGTAGTAGAGTCTGAAGTCAGGGAGTCTGATTCCTCCAGCTCCGTTTTTTTCCCTCAAGACTGCTTTGACTATTCGGGGTCTTTTGTGTCTCCATACAAATTTTAAGATTTTTTGTTCTACTTCTATAAAAAATGCCATTGGTAATTTGATAGGGATTGCATTGAATCTGTAGATTGCTTTGGGTAGTATAGTCATTTCACACTATTGATTCTTCCAATCCAAGAACATGGTGTATCTCTCCATCTGTTTGTATCAGCTTTAATTTCTTTCATCAGTGTCCTATAGTTTTCTGCATACAGGTCTTTTGTCTCCCTAGGTAGGTTTATTCCTAGGTATTTTATTCTTTTTGTTGCAGTGGTAAATGGGAGTGTTTCCTTAATTTCTCTCTCAGGTTTTCAATCATTGGTGTATAGGAATGCAAGCGATTTTTGTGCATTAATTTTGTATCCTGCAACTTTACCAAATTCATTGATTAGCTCTAGTAGTTTTCTGGTGGCATCTGTAGGATTCTCTATGTATAGTATCATATCATCTGCAAACAGTGACAGTTTTACTTCTTCTTTTCCCATTTGTATTCCTTTTATTTCTTTTCCTTCTGTGATTGCTATTGCTAGTACTTCCAAAACTATGTTGAATAATAGTGGTGAGAGTGGACACCCTTGTCTTGCTCCTAATCTTAGAGGAAATGCTTTCAGTTTTTCACCATTGAGAATGATGTTTGCTGTGGGTTTGTCATATATGGCCTTTATTATGTTGAGGTAGGTTCCCTCTATGCCCACTTTCTGGAGAGTTTTTATCATAAATGGGTGTTGAATTTTGTCAAAAGCTTTTTCTGCATCTAGCAAGATGATCATATGGTTTTTATTCTTCAGTTTGTTACTATGGTGTATCACATTGATTGATTTGCATATATTGAAGAATCCTTGCATCCCTGGGATAAATCCCACTTGATCACGGTGTATGATCCTTTTAATGCATTGTTGGATTCTGTTTGCTAGTATTTTGTTGAGGATTTTTGCATCTATATTCATCAGTGACATTGGTCTGTAATTTTCTTTTTTTATAGTATCTTTGTCTGGTTTTGGTATCAGGGTCATGGTGGCCTCATAGAATGAGTTTGGGAGTGTTCCTTCCTCTGCAATTTTTGGAAGAGTTTGAGAAGGATGGGTGTTAGCTCTTCTCTAAATGTTTGATAGAATTCACCTGTTAAGCCATCTGGTCCTGGACTTTTGTTTGTTGGGAGATTGTTAATCACAGTTTCAATTTCATTACTTGTGATTGGTCTGTTCATATTTTCTGTTTCTTCCTGGTTCAGTCTTGGGAGGTTCTACCTTTCTAAGAATTTGTCCATTTCTTCCAGGTTTCCATTTTATTGGCATAGAGTTGCTTGTAGTAGTCTCTTAGGATGCTTTGTATTTCTGCAGTGTCTGTTGTAACTTCTCCTTTTTCATTTCTAATTTTAGTGATTTGAGTCCTCTCCCTCTTTTTCTTGATGAGTCTGGCTAATGGTTTATCAATTTTGTTTATGTTGTCAAAGAACCAGCTTTTAGTTTTATTGATCTTTGCTATTGTTTTCTTTGTTGCCATTGCATTTATTTCTCCTCTGATCCTTATGATTTCTTTCCTCCTGCTCACTTTGGGTTTTGTTTGTTCTTCTTTCTCTAGTTCCTTTGGTGTATGGTTAAGTTGTTTATTTGCATATTTTCTTGTTTCCTGAAGTAGGATTGTATTGTTATAAGTTCCCCGCTTAGAATGGCTTTTGCTGCATCCCGTAGGTTTTGGATCGTCCTGTTTTCATTGTCATTTGTCTCTAGGTATTTTTTGATTTCCTCTTTGATTTCTTCAGTGATTGCTTGGGTATTTAGTAACCTATTGTTTAACCTCCATATGTTTGTGTTCTCTACGTTTTTTTCCCTGTAATCTATTTCTAATCTCATAGCATTGTGGTCAGAAAAGATGCTTGATATGATTTCAGTTTTCTTAAATTTATTGAGGCTTAATTTGTGACCCAAGATGTGATCTGTCCTGGAAAATGTTACGTGCACACTTGAGAAGAAGGTGTAATCTGTTTTTGGATGGAATGTCCTATAAATATCAATCAAATCTATCTGGTCTCCTGTGTCATTCCTTATTAATTTTCTGTTCGGATGATCTGTCCATTGGTGTAAATGAGGTGTTAAAGTCCCCCACTATTACTGTGTCACTGTTGATTTCCTCTTTTATAGCTGTTAGCAGTTGCCTTATGTGTTGAGGTGCTCCTATGTTGGGTGCATATATATTTATAATTGTTGTATCTTTTTCTTGGATTGATCTCTTGATCATTATGTAGTGTCCTCCCTTGTCTCTTGTAACATTCTTTATTTTAAAGTCTATTTTATCTGATATGAGTATTGCTACTCCAATGAGTATTGCTTTCTTTTGATTTCCATTTGCATGGAATATCTTCTTCCATCCCCTCACTTTCAGTCTGTATGTGTCCCTAGGTCTGAAGTGGGTCTCTTGTAGACAGCATATAATGGGACTTGTTTTTGTATCCATTCAGCAAGCCTGTGTCTTTTGGTTGGAGCATTTAATCCATTCACGTTTAAGGTAATTATCGATATGTATGTTCCTATGACCATTTTCTTAATTGTTTTGGGTTCGTTTCTGTAGGTCCTTTTCTTCTCTTGTGTTTCCCACTTAGAGAAGTTCCTATAGCATTTGTTGTAGAGCTGGTTTGGTGGTGCTGAATTCTCTTAGCTTTTGCTTGTCTGTAAAGCTTTTGATTTCTCCATCAAATCTGAATGAGATCCTTGCCGGGTAGAGTAATCTTGGTTGTAGGTTCTTCCCTTTCATCACTTTAAGTATATCATGCCACTCTCTTCTGGCTTGTAGAGTTTATGCTGAGAATCAGCTGTTAACCTTATGGGAGTTCCATTGTATGTTATTTGTCATTTTTCCCTTGCTGCTTTCAATAATTTTTCTTTGTCTTTAATTTTTGCCAGTTTGACTCCTATGTGTGTCAATGTGTTTCTCCTTGGGCTTATCCTATATGGGACTCACTGCGCTTCCTGGACTTGGGTGGCTATTTCCTTTCCTATGTTAGGGAAATTTTCGACTATAATCTCTTCAAATATTTTCTCTGGTCCTTTCTCTCTCTCTTCTCCTTCTGGGACCCCTATAATGTGAATGTCGTTGCATTTGATGTTGTCCCAGATGTCTCTTAGTCTGTCTTCATTTCTTTTCATTCTTTTTTCTTTATTTTGTTCTGTAGCAGTGAATTCCATCATCCTGTCTTCCAGGTCACTTATCCGTTCTTCTGCCTCAGTTATTCTGCTATTGATTCCTTCTAGTGTATTTTTCATTTCAGTTATTGTATTGTTTATCTCTGTTTGTTTGTTCTTTAATTCTTCTAGGTCTTTGTTAAACATTTCTTGCATCTTCTCGATCTTTGCCTCCATTGTTTTTCCGAGGACCTGGATCATCTTCACTATCATTATTCTGAATTCTTTTTCTGGAAGGTTGTCTATCTCCACTTCATTTAGTTGTTTTTCTGGGGTTTTATCTTGTTCCTTCATCTGGTATATAGTCCTCTGCCTTTTCATCTTGTCTTTCTTTCTGTGAATGTGGTTTTTGTTTCACAGGCTGCAGGATTGTAGTTCTTCTTGGTTCTGCTGTCTGCCCTCTGGTGGATGAGGCTATCTAAGAGGCTTGTGCAAGTTTCCTGATGGGAGGGACTGGTGATTGCTCTTGTTTAAATTTTCTTCCATTTTATTCTTTATCCAACATATATTTTATTGATTTTTAATTAAATGGGGGGAAAAGGCCTGAATACAGTCTCATTTCTCTGCCATTTGCTTGAATCTTTTCTTTTCCTCCTATTTTTCTCATTTTCTCCCAGCATTTTGTCTTCTTATTTAAATTGCATTCACCCAAGACCAAGACATTCAATGAAATTTTCACATGCTAAGTTGCATATCCCGTTGTATAAATATTAAAAACATGGCTCGGTGGTGTAACAAATATTAGAGTGGCTGAGAGATTGTGCTCTTTTTCAAGGATCTGATTTTACTGTTTGTTCTTGGTTTTAGAAATAGGTTGGATGTTCTTTCTTTACTTGTATTAGTTATAAGTGGTCTAGAGATAGGCATTTACTGCCTTCAGAGTCTCTCCATTTATTTCCAATCTTAAGAGTACCATACAAATCAGTGGCTTCCTAGAAAAGTGCTGGGTAATGAGAGAAACAGAAAACAATACCAGCACGCCTGTTCATCTTCCAGATTTAAGGCCTGGAAAGTGATCTGAATAGTCATGAAAGCAAAACTGTATACTTCTTCCTTAGATCTCTATTTCATAGCAATCTATTTGTGTAACCTTTTTCATGATGTTGACTACTAACTATATTTTATTTTTAGCACTATAATACGGTAAAGTAAAAGCCTGCTGCTATTTAGCTAAATGACATGGTATGAGCTACAGCTCCCCAAGTGCCATCTAATCTAATGTCTCTTTATACAGGTGTGACAGACTAGTAGAATTGTTTATTTATTCCTTCAGTCAGTGTTTCTTGAGCACCATCCATGTGCATTGTACCAGTGATAAAACTGTAAAACAAGCAGACATGGGTCTTGCCCTCCTGGCAGCTTACACTCTACTCTGAGATTAGATAAGTAAATGCTAACAAGACAGTTTGATGGGTGCTGTGATAAGGCAAGTAAAGAGCCTCTGTGACAGGAGAAATAAAAGATAAGTGGGATGTGAGATTTGAGGCAGGGGGGGATGGGTGCCTGAGATCCAGGCAGAAAGAACAACAGGCACATTTGAGTTTTCTGGCTGCGTTGGGTTTTTGTTGCTGCGCACAGGCTTTCTCTAGTTGCGGCAAGCAGGGGCTACTCTTTCGTTGAGGTTCATGGGCTTCTCATCGTGGTGGCTTCTCTTGTTGTGGAGCATGGGCTCTAGGCACGCCGGCTTCAGTAGTTGTGGCACACAGGCTCAGTAGTTGTGGCACACGGGCTTAGTTGCTCCACGGTATGTGGGATCTTCCCGGACCAGGGCTCAAACCCGTGTCCCCTGCATTGGCAGGCGGATTCTTAACCACTGTGCCACCAGGGAAGCCTGGCACATTTGACTCACTGGAAGTACACTGTAGTGTGGCTAAGCTTGAAGCATGGAGGAAGATGGCAGAAGACCAGAAAAACAGACAGGGGTCTGATCATAAGGGGTCTCTAAGCAGGGGAGTGTCATGATCACAGCTGCATTTTAGAAAGTGTCCCCTGTGGGCAGTTTGGGAGAGGGCTTGGGGAGGGAAGGCTGGAGATGAGGAGACTGGTTAGGATATAGTGACAGGTGATAATGGCATGAATTAGAAAGTGGTATGCAGTTACTGGAAAATGGACAGAGTAGTGGCTTCCTGGAATTTGATACTCAGACACAGTACGTGCTGGAATCTTCTCTGTTTGTGATCTCTTAAATTGTGTCCAGCAGTTTATTGACATATGTTTGCATTGGGCATTGGGACCAATTTAATTTGCCTACCAAATGCCCTAGGAACACCTGCGCTTTTGTGGACACCCAGTGAAAGAGTTCCCTTACTAACAGTATGGCATGCTATAAATGTCCTTGAATTTGGATGTGCTCACAGCTAAGCCTCTGCCTAAATATCTGCAGTAACAAGTTCATTATTTCTTGAAGCAATCTGGTCCAGAGTTGAGATTCTAAATCTGCATGCTTCTGAATCACACCGAAAAAATTTCTACTTCCTCAGCTGCCTGCTAGCTCTTCTTAGACATTGTTTCTTCTTCCTCTTACATTTTCCTGGATTTACTAATATTTCATTATTTGGCCTAGCCTTCCAGATTCCTTTCCCTCCTGATCATCTCCTCCTCTCCATGGACTTGGTTTGTTAGGATCCTCAGTGACAGCTGGCCAGTGAATTGGCCTTTAAGAATGTCTGACTCACCCTTAGACTTTTAGTGCCCGTGTTGTATTCTGGGGTTATTCGCTAACACAGCTCTTTTTTCTGTTCAATGAAACTAACAGGGAGTATGGCTCCCATTACAAACCATGATTTAATTAATTTACCATGATTTAGCTAGTAAATAATAAACTCATGGAAATGTAAATTACAATTGAAATTATGTTTAGACAGGAGAGAGGAACGATGTTGAAGGTGATGGCCCGAGCAAATTTCTTCGTTTAAAATCTGGCGTCATTGTTTTTCTGAGTTTAGTGAAACATTGCTTTCACTATGAAGTATTTCCTTTTTAAGACATTCATATTTGGGCACCATACTACACAGCGAACATTTCCATGTGTGAAAATTGGATGACAGATTCAAAAAACAGCAGGTCATCTTAGGTCCTTCTTAATAGAAAGTTCCGTAGTGGATGCTGGTTCTGTCATAGCTTTCTCCATGTCAGTGAAGCCATCTCTTTATTTACCTGCCTCGAAGCTTCAGATTGCTTCTTTGCTTTGTCTTCCTTTTAGAAATTCTGAAAAAATCCCTGCTACTCAATTCCTTTGTTGGAAAATGCAGATTCAGTGCAGTGTGTATAGGCTACGCTAAGGGTG
The DNA here is from genome assembly GCF_964165515.1 of Mesoplodon bidens. Classification (NCBI taxonomy): domain Eukaryota; kingdom Metazoa; phylum Chordata; class Mammalia; order Artiodactyla; family Ziphiidae; genus Mesoplodon; species Mesoplodon bidens. The sequence continues at coordinate 88,319,789 of NC_138166.1, forward strand.
TGTGGTACAGGATGCCAAGTCAGCGAGTTATCTGTCCTGACTGTCAAGGACACCAGTAGACAGGAAGTCTCAGGTCCCTGCCAAGGGGTATAAAGAAATTCCAGTGCATGCAAACAGCACAACAAACGTCATGGTGTTTTGACAGCCTTCTCTTAAAATGTGCTCTTTCCTGTGTATACAATTTAAATGTAATGTTAAGACCTTTACATTTATAGTATAGCTAATTCTTGATTTTAAGGAAGGGGAACAGCGGTATAAATTAGAATAGTTTGTCTGTCTTTGACTTTGACGTGGAGAAGATTCTGAGGTTGTGAGTTTACCCTCTTAGTGTGATACTAAAAGGACTTGACTTTGGTGTCATCCTGTGGTTGTTACTTAGTCACGTTACTTTACTGCTGTGCCTCAGTTTCATCATCTGTAAAATAAAAACAGTAGCACCTACCTCATGTCTTTTTGTGAGGAGTCAATGAAATAGCATGTCAAGTGTCTAGCTACTTGCATCTCCTGTTTTAAAACCATAGGGTAATCTAAAAATCAGTTTGCGTTCCCAGAACTTAACATTGGGAAGTCAGCATGGTCTGAAATCAACAGTCCTGGGCTAGATGGGAGCCCCATAGTCTAGTTCTGGGACCGATACTGGCCTGCTCTGTGGCCTCGGGCAAGTCATTTTTATAGTCATCTTAAAATGGAGCTCATCACAGCTGCCATCCACTTCACATGTTCGATTAATTCATTCATGTCACAAATATTTAGTAAATGCCTACTGTGGGCCAGGCATTGGGAATGCAGTGGCCAATAAGATCAACAAGATAAAGTCCTCTCCTCATGAATTGTATGTCCTGCTGGAGAAGATAGGGAAAAAATAGATAAGAGAAGGCAATTTGGGTGATGGAGAGTAATTGGGGGCGTGGTGGGCTGGGGTAGGGATGCTATTTCAGGTAGCGGGTAGAAAAGGCCTCTCTGGTTGAGCTGAGAATGCCTTCAGTGTTGGAATCATGGCTTCCCGTGGGAGGCTCGCACACAGTACTGATAAGTGTGGCAGGAATGAGGAATAAGCTGGTCTCTGCCCTCAAGCAGTGGAGGAGATGGGGTCCTGAATAAGGGGCTGGGAGGAGTTGGTGGCAGGCACTGAGGCTCCGGGTGGGTAAAGAAGAGGTGCAGAACCCAGCCACAGGGGGTCAGGAAAGGCCTTTTGGGGGTGACCCTTAAATTGAGTCCTGAAGACAAGTGGGCTAACCTGGCAGAGGAACGGGGAGGGACGCGTTACAGAAAAACCCCATAGATCAGAGAGAGCATGAAAGCACTTGGGTGGAAAGTGTATGGATAATAAATACCGTTATACTTCTTAAAGTATTATGATGTGATGTCAGAGGTGGTGATTCAGAAGGTGATAAAGAACCATGAGTGAAAATTTGGTGTCGATAATCCAAAAGGTTTTATAATCCCTATGAAGTATAGCAAGTGAATGTAGGCTAGCACTGCCAGAACTCAGGGTGTTCAGAATGATGTTACTTTATGTTTTGTGGATCAATTTTAATTTTTAAAAACATACTTTACACGAAAACCTTTTCCATTTTGAATTTCAAATTAGTAGAAAGAGACGAGGTTATCTACATTCTGTTTTCAGGGCCTGTCACACCACAAGACTGCCTTACTTTGGAGAAGGGGATCGGGTTGATTATCATTTTATCTCTCAAGAAGTTTTTGATGAAATGCTAAACATGGTAAGACTGCTTTTTATATTTAATGCACAAGAAATATATGTTCTCTGGTAGAAATATTAGGAAATAGTGATAAGAAAGAGAATTATATCTGTGTTTTTCCTGAGAGATGTGTTCTTATTGAGTTGTTTTTTTTCTTAAACCATTTGATACATCATTGTTCACATGCTGCTTTATTTTATGATCTTGTAAATTTCCAATGACACTGAAAATATTGTAAATTTCCAATGACACTGAATAAATCGACGTTTTTTTTTTTTTTTTTTTTTTCTTTTTGCGGTACGCGGGCCTCTCACTGCTGTGGCCTCTCCCGTTGCGGAGCACAGGCTCCGGACGCGCAGGCCCAGCGGCCATGGCTCACGGGCCCAGCCGCTCCGCGGCATATGGGATCCTCCCAGACCGGGGCACGAACTCGTATCCCCTGCATCGGCAGGCGGACTCTCAACCACTGCGCCACCAGGGAGGCCCCAAAATCGACGTTTTAAGAGAATGGAAGAAAGAGCACCGTGAAAAGATCTTGAGATCTGTGTTTATCAGGTGCTGCTCTGTTGATCAGATTTTACTCAAGATAAACAATTCCCAAAGACTTGATGTGATGCAGCAAGCTTGTGAATTGAGCACTTACCGGGGTTGGCGTGTTCTGTCCAGAGACCCCTCCCTCTGTTTGTTATCACTGGTGCTTTCTAATTGTTGTGACCCTAAACACCATTTCACACTGGTGTGTCCCAGCCAGTTGGTCTTCCCTGGACACATACACAGACTTGACCTTCCACCATAACATCCCTGTGTGAGAAGTCCTAAGTCCTGGAGGTCATTAATGCATGTGGAAGCTCTGGACAGTAGACAGGAGAAGTTTCCTCATTTCTCTGAGGTCTGTGTCTTTCCTAGGTGAGGATAACTACCCTGCCCTAGTCCATTTCACTGGAGCTCTGGGCAACCTTATTCACCCATGACTTCAGTTAAACAGAAAGAACATCTCATATCTTCATCACTACCGATGAATCTGTAAGCCTTTTATTTTCTCTTCACCGTGGGCCTTATTTTTGTTTATATTATCATTTTTTCTATCACCAAATGAATCCTACACCACTCTTTTTTTTTTTCCCTGAAGCTTCCTGAAGGATGGGATTAAGGACTAGTCTATGCTTCTGTTTTTGAAAGATGACCATCCAACCAGTGATACTCTTTTTTTTTTTTTTGCGGTACCCGGGCCTCTCACTGCTGTGGCCTCTCCCGTTGCGGAGCACAGGCTCCGGACGCGCAGGCTCAGTGGCGGCCATGGCTCACGGGCCCAGCCACTCCGCGGCATGTGGGATCTTCCCGGACCGGGGCACGAACCTGCATCCCCTGCATCGGCAGGCGGACTCTCAACCACTGCGCCACCAGGGAAGCCCCAACCAGTGATACTCTTACAGCTACATCCCTGCTCCCCTCCCTCCCCTTCTCCATCCTCCATCCTTTTTCTGCCCCATCCCCAAATAATGGACCTGGCTTATACCTCAGTGCTCATAACTGTGGAGCATTTAAGCATAGGCTCTGCAGTTGCCACGAGTTTAATTTTGAATGACCAGCTTTACACATGGTGCGTATTTTCTCTTGCATTCACAGAGAAACCCAAGTGAAAAAACCTTATAATCCCTAGGCCATTTTCCCTTTAATCTTGTCAAAAGAACATCTTGGAAATTCTTTATGAGTTTCTCTCCTAGGGCTATGTCTTAGAAGTTCGGTTTTATGTACCAAGGGTACTCTGAGACTTTATATTTCTAAAAGCCGTTAAGAGAAACCTGAGGAGTTATCTTGATATTAGTAAGAAGCATTCTCTTAGGACTCTTCGGGTTGAAAGACAACTGGTTCCCAAAATTGATGTTAATTTCTCTTGTTAGAGTCGGGGGCATTTTTTCTTGATTTAGTTCCACTGTTCTCAATGACCCATGTGCTCCTCTGATGTTTCATACCTTATCATATCTGTAATCAAGTAAGTCTGGTTCAGTTCCTAGTCTGAGAAATCACTGTACTTTTGTACTATATTTAGTCTTCTAGTTTTACACCCTCTATGGGAGTGCTTGTGTGTTTGAGAAGTACTCATTTTTCCTGCTTCTGCTAACATATATTACTTCACTGTGAGGGCATCATCATATTCAACTGGAATTTTGCTTCAGATCTTCTTTTCTTTCAAGTGAGCTTGAGGCAGTTTCGTGAAGAGAGACCAACCTAGAGATTAGAAACTCATGACACATTGTCAGCTGAGCCACCCACGCCCACACACTCAGCCTCTGTACACACAGCCCCTCTCCACGCACACTCCCCTAGCCAGCCTGCCCCCTCCCAAGTCACAGTACCCTTTGACAGACAGCCCGGGCACACCCCACCCCGGCATGCCTGCTGTGGACAGTCACACCTCTCCACTCTGACAGGTACACATAGACTAGCACATGCTTCCATATACACTCCACACGCCCCCCCCAAAACAAAGATCATCCCCCCATGTGCCCACAGACACGTGAACCCTTCTTAAGGCCACATACACAGTCACTTACCTGCAGAGACTCTTCTATTCTTGTGGCAATAAGATCACAGATCTGGAGGTCTCTGAGATATGATTATTGCTGTTTATTAAGGAATCCACAGGCAGGAAGGGGTGAAAGGAGTATCACCCTCCAGAAGCTGGGGGCAACTCATCTCAATTCTTAACAAATCAGTTGAACAAGGCCTGATGTATATACACAAGTACAGTGCAAGATTTCTCCCAAACTTACATCCTTCCAGAAGATGTTTTTGGGATCCACAGAGGGAGGCCCTTGTACACACAAGTAAACAAACTCATAGTATATATCTGAAAAGTGATTCAAATATACATTATGAAAACAGAGTGAGTCACAGTAAACAAGATAAAGTATGTCGTACCTGACGGGAGATTCAGGTGTCTATCTATATAGATATAGTATAGATAGTAAAAGGAAAGGAGTCACAGTATTTGTCCCAAAGAGCACAGTATGACCTTGAGGGAGTAAAGTAAAAGGATATTTATTGCTGGGCCTTTAACTTATAGAATATATGACATAAATGTCTTCTGATTATGGTGGATGGGGGTTTTCCTCATCACCCGCAACAGACACATCCCCCGGAGACCCACCCTCCTGAGGGACACCGTATGTCTCCTGGCCTTCTAACACCCCCCGCCAGGCAGCCCGCCCCCCAGCCACACACACAAATCTCCGGAACGTCTGGGCCAGGAGGCACAGGGCAGTATCAAAGACCCCTGACTGCTACTGTTTTTAATGATGGTGCTGCCTTTTGCTGGGCTTCAATTGATGGGATTCGGCCTTGGGAGTTTTCACTTCATTATTTATTTCAAAATCATGTTATCTGAGGAGTCACGGTGGCCAAGGATGTCCACATTTTTATTCCTTCTGTTGTCATCAGCGTCCCAGTTTAGATTAAATCTTGTTGTTTAATAAATATAGTATCATCAAAGGAAAAGTCAGACAATTTTTTTTAATACATTTAGTTATTTATTTTTGGCTGCGTTGGGTCTTCATTCCTGCGTGCGGGCTTTCTCTAGTTGCGGCGAGCGGGGTCTAGTCTTTGTTGCTGTGTGCGGGCTTCTCATTGCGGTGGCCTCTCTTGTGGCAGAGCACGGGCTCTAGGTGCGCGGGCTTCAGTAGTTGTGGCTCGTGGGCTCTAGAGCGCAGGCTCAGTAGTTGAGGCGCACGGGCTTAGTTGCTCCGCGGCATGTGGGATCTTCCCAGACCAGGGCTCGAACCCGTGTCCCCTGCACTGACAGGTGAATTCTTAACCACTGCACCACCAGGGAAGTCCAGTTCAAACAATTTTGAGAGATGTGTTTCTACTTGCTTTTCTTTTTTTTTTTTTTTTTTTTTGCACGAGACTACAGTTTCAGGAAGAACTGGGCTTCCAGAATACAGAGAGAAGGCAGTATTTGTACCTCAGATGACTAGAGGGCACACAGTACTGATGCTGAATACATTTGGGGCAGTTACAGCAAAAAGCTATGTTTATAAGGAAAAGCAGGATGGGTCTGTTTTTCATCGCTTATCTCAGGATGCAAAGGTTTATGGATGTCGCTGTAATTCATGGCCTTCAGGCTTATCTGGGAATGCAAAGCACTTGAGAATGGAAGCTTTTGGGGGAGACCTGGTGTACTGGAATAGCCTAAATAGCTGAGGCAAAGGGTGAGCTATTAGTTTTGCTTTCTCAGTAATGAAGGTTTATAGTGCAGGTTTGGCAGGAAGTGGGTAAGTAAGCAAAATGATCTGTTTATCATAAGCTTCACTGCCTTCACTCTGCTCTAACATTTGGTCAGCTGATTACTTCCAAAACCCTCATATTTTTTGGCCAGCTGGGAATTCTGAATGAATTTCTGTATCACAGTTTGGTATTAAGTTTCATCAACCCATTGTCATCCTTATACAATTGCTAATATTTATACGTTTTATGGAATCATATAAAAGTAAGACATCAAATCATTTTATTTATATTAAATTCCATGATGGCAGCTGTTATAGGAAAATCTTGTACTTCTTACATTGCAGGGGAAATTCATTCTAACCTTTAATTATGGTAATCACAAGTATGGATTAAGTAGGGACACCATAGAAGGTATCGCAAGAGATGGTTTAGCAAGCTGTGTTCATATGGAAATAGAAGTAAGTCCTTTCCATTCAATCGATTTCTTTTTAATGCATAAATGTGTATATATATATTTGCGATTGGGGAAGGGGCTACAGTGTGTGGATCTACAATGTGTAGGCTGCACACTGCTGGGCCCAAGAGGAATGCATACAGATGTGTGAGATTTTAAGTTTGTAATTAGCTTAGGGGAAGCAAGATATAAATAATTCAAATGACAGGAGTTAGATTACAATACTAGACATCACGCAAATGCTATGGAGTAAAACTGCCACTCAGGATTTATTTTCTAAGTTATTTCCTCACTAAATTATCCGTTTTTCTTTTTAGAGCGCTGGTCTCTGTATAAGTGATATCAGATAAAATGTTTCCTACAGGGTGTGGCACTGGTTCCCTGTCCACGCAGGACAGTGGCAGGGCCCTGCCACTGACCTTGTCCCTTTCTTCTCCAGGGAAGATGCATGGGCCATGCTGCCATTTGATTCCAGCTGCTCACTGGTTACTATCTTTTCATACTTGATCAATTTAGACTTGCAGATTTCAGGAGATCTTTCTCTCTTCCCCAGTATCTTCCCCCAGTGATCTTCTGTAATTAGAATATACAGAAGTCTCTCCAAAATCAACTCCAGAGTAAAACCAGGAATTTCCTACTCACTTGTTTTAAAAATATGTGGCTTTGTTAACTGTTTGAGATCTTCAAAGACAGTTGATTGGTTTTTTTGGTATTCCTTTATTATCTACTTGAATCTCCCTTAAAACTTTTTTCCTCTCTGACTTCGAAGAGCAGGAGACTGGGATTCCTTTTTGGCCCTTTGTATTGGTCTAAGTGTTGCCTCGCTTCAGTGAAACTGGTCACGTTTCTTCCAGTTCATTAATTTTCCTAACTTCAAAATCCTGCAATTCTTATCATTCTGCAGTTGACTGGTTGTACATCCTTAAGAAGGTTTATTTTGTTTCTATGATAATTAGCCAAAAAAAAGACCTTTTCCCTAAAATGTCTTCCTTGGACAAGGCAGAAACAAAAATTAATGCAACTTTGAGTGCAGAAACTCACCAGCTCCTGTGTCTAACTTTTTCCAGTTTAATGGTTCTAAGTTCTGGCTCCTGTTTTACTTTTTTCCTTCCTGAGAGCTTTCTCCTACTCATTTCCAAGAGGTTGAGTCCATAAACCAGGCTTTATTCCTGACTCTTCCCAGCTAAACCATTTTTCCCAACTGTCCTTGTCATTGACTCTTGTAGACATTGTTTTTGAAAAGAGCCTGTATTTCTTCCCCCTGAATTTTCAAAAACAAAGATTTTGAACATTGAATTAAATTATTGGTGGTAGGATTGAGATGGAAGAAACTTTAGAGTCCATTTGGAGTAGCTCTTCCATTTCACAGATGAGGACCCTGATTACTCAGGGAGCTTGAGGGATTTGCACAGAGTCACCGAAGCTGGAGAGCTGCAGTCCTGACCCAGCCCTCCAGATCCTCAGAGCACTACCTGCCACTGCTTCCCTGGCTGTGTGGGCTCCTGATTAGCAGAGTATCATGAGCTTGGCCTTCCCATGCTCTGGGTACAGGCTGTGAGATATGATAGGAACCAGCCAACCAGGTTGCTGGTTTAGGAACAGGAAGGGCCCAAGTTGATGACAAAAGGGTAACAGAGGAGCCTTTCTCTATGGTAAGATCTCTATCTCCTGGGGCTGCAAGGATGCCTTTTGAAATGTAGAATTGAAATTACTTTTCAGTAATAAAGAGGCAGTGAGCATACCTATTTGTCTCTAGCAGTTTTCTCTTTTAAGAGTCATATGCATTAGAATGATTAGTTAGAGGATACCCAGGTAGGACAAGTTCTTATTTTTCCAGTGATAATGTGATATTTGATGAGCAGAGAGAAGTAACCTAATCCTGGGATATTTGTAGGAAAATAATAGCTAATTATAAAGGTAAAATAAATTCCTCAGTACAGCACTACTTATTACACCCATGTTGTCACGTATCTCCTAAATGATTTCTAAATTGTGTCTCTGTTTCTAACTGATTATCTTTTCTTTAAATGCATAGGGTGTAAGAAGTTTAAAACACTCCTATTTTGAGCCTCGATACATCCTGGTGGTACCCATGGACAAGAAAAAATATGAGGGCTACTTGAGGAGAAAAGGATTATTCAGTCGTATAGAGATTGAATTTGCTGTCTCCAGAGTAGACCTTTATATTAAAATTAATCAGAAATATCCAGGATATTTTGATGCAGTAGTCAATGCAGGTCAGTAACTTTCAGCAAAGTTTTATTTTTGAAGTGTAAGGTTACTGGGGAAAAATCTGCTCTAAAGTACCTTCTTATTGTTGGCTGAATGCAGTTTCTTGTGGTTGTAGGACTGAGGTCCCTGATTGCTGGCTGGCTATCTGCCAAGGGTGACCCTCAGTTTTTTGAGGCTGCTCTCAGGTCCTACCCACATGGCCCCCTCCATCTTCAGGCCAGCAATAGCCCATCAAATCCTACTCATGCTTTGAGTCTCTGCCTTCCTCTTCTGCAACCAGAAAACCTCCTTTTATGGGGATCATGCGATTAGAGTAGGCCCACCTAGATAATCTCCTTTTTGATTAGCCCAAACTCAGTTGATAAGTAACCTTAATTACATTTGTGAAAATCCCTTTGCCACATAACCTAACGTAATCACAGGAGTCGTAGCTCATCATGTTCACAGCTTCTGCCCACACTCAAGTAGGGCCGGGGTGGGTGATTATACAAGGGTGAACTGTCATTGGGTCTTAGAATTCTGCCTACCACAATATTCATAAAAGTAGATCTAGTTAAAAAATCATCACCACAGATTGGCTCTATGTTGATATAATTCTGTTGCTTTAACATACATTCTCTTCTTTACTGTAGATGATCTGGATGTTGCCTACCAAAATCTGAGTCAGCTCATTAGAGAATACCTTGGATTGTCTGAGGCAACTGCCAAGAGTTTGGCTCCAACCACAGGTACTGCTCTCTCCCTTTTGTTTGTCATGGAACGGAAAACAAATCTGTGGGTTGTTATTTGGGGACTCATCAACCAGGCTAAAGCTGGTTCTGACTCTTTAATCCCTGTACTTCCTCTGGTCCCCACAAATAAACTGCATGAATCATCCCTCTGGACCAGTCCCTCTGCTTGTCAAGGTGAGCATAATGGACCTCACAAGACTGTCCTTTAAGGACACGCTGGGCAGTACCTTGGAGTACCTACTCATAGTAGGTATGGGTCATCCCCACAGTTCAGAACTCCACCTTCTGGAAGTTTGGCTCCTAAGGGGGCTGAGGTGGTGTTCTGCTTGACACCATTGTCCCAGTCCAAGAGATTCTCTCCCCCTTTCTTTGCATTTCCATAGTCCTCAAACTGTTGCACTACAGAGTATAATGGAAGAGCACTGGTCAGGGGATGGGAGCCTGGTCCTGGCCCTGCTGCCTGCTGGGACAGGCTGCTTAGCTGTTCTGAGCTTCTGTCTTGTTAGATGGAATTAATGCTCCCCACCTGCCTCATGACATGCACAGCAAATGACATGGGATATATGCGTGCATCTCCTTGGAATCTAGGAATTCTAAAGCCCTAAACTAGAATTTCAGTACATGAGTATTTTGAGATGTATTTAACAGTTTTCCCTCCAAATCCACCTCACACCCCTTAGGATGGCTACTATGAAAAAGCAAAACAAAACAAAAAATAGAAAATGTGCTGGCAAGGATGTGGAGAAATTAGAAATGTAAAATGGTGTGGCTGCTATGGAAAACAGTATGGTGGTTCCTCAAAACAATTATAAATAGGATTACCGTATGATCCAGTGATTCCACTGCTGGTTATGTACCCGAAAGAACTGAAAGCAAGGTGTTGCACAGCCTTTGTACACCCACGTTCACAGCAGCATTATTCACAATACAGTAGCCAAAAGGTGGAAGTAACCCAAGCAGTCATTGACAGATGAATGGATAAACAAAATATGGTTTATATGTACAAGGGAATAGTATTCAGCCTTTAAAAGGAAGGAAATTCTGACACCCGCTACAACATGGATAAACCTTGAGAACATTCTGCTAAGTGAAATAGCCAAAAACACATATACTGCATGATTCTAATTATATGAGGTACCCAGAGTAGGCAAATTCATAGAGACAGAAGGAAGGAGGGTGGTTACCAGGGGCTGGGGGAGAGAGAAACAGGGACATTGTTTAATGGTGGTAGAGTTTCCGTTTTTTTTGTTTTGTTTTGTTTTGTTTTAAAGAAGATGTTGGGGGTAGGAGTTTATTAATTAATTAATTTTTGCTGTATTGGGCCTTCGTTTCTGTGCGAGGGCTTTCTCTAGTTGTGGCAAGCGGGGGCCACTCTTCATCGCGGTGTGCGGGCCTCTCACTGTCGCGGCCTCTCTTGTTGAGGAGCACAGGCTCCAGACGCGCAGGCTCAGTAGTTGTGGCTCACGGGCCTAGCCGCTCGGCGGCATGTGGGATCCTCCCAGACCAGGGCTCGAACCCGTGTCCCCTGCATTAGCAGGCAGATTCTCAACCACTGCGCCACCAGGGAAGCCCAGAGTTTCCGTTTTGCAAGACGGAAAGAGTTCTGGGAATTGGTTGCAGAGCAATGTGAGTGTGCTTATCACTATTGAACCATACACTTAAAAATGGTTAAGATGACAAATTTTGTTACATGTATTTTACCACCAGTATCATAATAATAAAAAGCATGTCCCCCCAGTGGACTGAACTGCATTCACGTATCACATAATGTAGAATATAACGTAAGACTCTTGATGCTGTGCCGCTGCTGTGCAGATACTCCACAGCTTTGTGTGTACGTGTGGTTTAGCCTTTGTGACTCTGCCCACGTAGGATCTTGCTGGCCGGGTTGCATCCTGACCAGGCAGAAGCAGGCCCGGTCATGGCTTTGCCGGAGTTCAAACTAATGGTGCTGCTTTGCAATTCTACACACTTTCTCCAGATTAGGTGCCCATGGAATTCTGGAATGAGGTCCGTGTGAAAATGGTAACAACCAACAGATAATGACCGAGGTTTTCCTTCCAGATGCGTCTCCTAGGAGACAAGTAACCGGAAAGTACCGGAAGAAAGGGCGTGCTGTGAAAGTGGGCCCCTCTGGCGGAGGGAGGGCTGTGCTGTGTCGCAGAGGGGGACGTCCAGTGAGCGTTGGGCGGTGTTCATCCCACACGGCCTCCTCCTCCACGTCAGGTCTGTTCTTTAGAAAGCTGAGCCTGTCCATTTGTGCAGTGTATCTAATGAGGCTTCCATGGAAGCTCCATGGAAGTTTCTCTTGAGGAATTCTGGCTCCCTTTGCTTTAAATCTTTGCTAGCCCGGCAACCTCTGATGTTTAATTTGGTCCCCTGCATGGACATGTTCCCATGGGGCTGTCCCCTAGGTGAGAGCAGCCTGCCCCATCCCTGTGCCAGGCCCATCTCCCATTGTAAATTAATAAGTTGGTGCCGTGGCTTTTAAATCAGCCCCTCGGGGGTCTGGAGAAACCTGGGTCGGTCCCCTGAGCCTGAGCAGTTCCGAGCAACTGAGACAAGCGTGGTTTTCCATCAGCAGCACTGAGGGCACCTCTGAACTGTGGTTCTTGAGCAAGACTCAGCCTCCACGGCAGCGGGGTGCGGCCCCCAGCTTGTCTTACTCTGCAACCATCAGGAACACTTGAGTACTGGTTGTAGCTGCCATTTGGCAAATTAACAGACCAGATAATGTGCGCATAGGAAAATAGACTCCTGTTTTGAAGGGTTTTATGAAACTTCACTTATTTGGACTAATTAGGTTAGACCTGTCTGATTTAATGAAAAGTATGAATTATGGAATTTGTAAGTAAGAGTGTTCTCACTCTCAGATACATTTAATACCTGAAACTGGTCCATCCAGCTACTGACTAATTGAATCCCAGCTTTTAAAAGTAGATGGGCAGGTTTGTACTTAATATAGCAAATCATTGGCCTCAATAGACGCCAGTTTTTCTGACAAGTTTACTATTTGTAAACTAATGTGTTTTCTTAAGAAGCCAAACACTTTATTTTATGTATACAGTTCATCTGTGGAGGAAGTTACTTTTTTTCAGTTGATAGTTTAAGGATAAATTTGCACATAAGGTGATTTTTGTGGAGGCCAGATATTATTCAAGTATTTAAAAGTTGTAATTAACATAGTCCTTATTAATAAGCTTACAAGTGTCTCTGGTGGCCCAGGGGTAGAGCCAGCGGCCCCTCTGAGTCTCAGGGCTGTGAGGTACACGCGGGCCAGATGTTAACAGGTGCACTGCAGGAGAGCAGAGCCCAGCCATAATCACCCCAAAATGAATCTCGTGACTCCCTGAGGAGGGCCCAGAGCCCCAGAGGGTCACTGCCACAGGCCTGGCTGGCTCTCAACTCTTGGCCTCCCCTTTGAGCTGGGTCACTCTGATTTTAGGTTCCGTGGTTTAGCTATATCTACATAAAGACTTACATAACTTACATAAATGTAAATGGGATCCCTAGAAGCAAAAGTCCATAATTTTAGTACACTGGAATAATTCTTAAGTATAACTGAGCTGTCAAAGGTAAGAAATTGAAATAAAAAATATTTAAGATTCTATGAAAGCCAGTTTTTTTGTCTGAGCAATTAAAAAACTGGACTGGAAATGGGAAGCCTTACTTTTGCATTCTAACTTTCATCAATAATCATTAACTTGATTAGAGAAATCACTTGAACTCCCATTTCTAAGAAACAAAACCCAAACGACTATATATAATATTATGGAACATTCTAGAATCTGATCTTCCAGAGTTGAGGTTTTCCCTCATTAGGCTAGACCGTCCATCTGTATATTCAGCTTCAGTACAGAGAGAAATCTGATGGACAGTGGCGTTGTTTTCATAGAAGCAGTAATCCTGTGTCAGTGCAAACTGAAAATGATTGCCAAACATTTGAAGTAATAATACATAGCTTTATCTTTAGTAATTTCACGTTACTAATTTGTAACTGAGACTGCAATTTTAAATTCTACTCTTAATGATGAGAGTGGAATAAAGTGAAGAAAGAAAGCCCAATGTTTATCCAGATTTGAGTACAGTGGCCCATCAGCCTGGACCCAGAAGTGCACACCTTCACCAGAGGAGAGACTAATTAAATTTCCATTAGATACGTGTATAAAATAGTAACTTTGGGTACAGAGTGATTATAAACCCTCAGGATCTTTGGGTACAGAGTGATTATAAACCCTCAAGATCTACCGTTAATTAAAAATGTATATCAATTAAGGTACAGAATTGTCTTTTTTCCCCCTATAACAATGCAGGTAATATTCATTTCTAAAGCAGGAAGATTTAAAACAATCCTGAGTAAACAATATTATGTCTATAAAATAAGGAAAAACTCACTATATTCAGAACTCAGTCTATGGCGTGCCTTTACTCTCCATTTGTCTCTTTACAACAGATTTCTGGAATAGTACTTCCTGCAAAGCTTTTAAAAAGCTGATCCAACCACCACCCTGAGTTCTCGCTATAGAGATGATAAAATAAAATTTTATTTGAAAATCATTGTTTAGAATTCTGACTAATGATAGAGAAAAATGATGATGGTGATGATGAGTCAAATAGGGGAAAATTGAGCAATTTACTAGTCCATAAAGTGGTGCCTTTGTCCCTAACAAAGGTCATGGTATCATTTGGCAAATTATGTGAATTGTTAAATTGCAAAAGTGGGGGGAAAAACTTGTGTCTGATTAGAGGGAACCAGGAGGGCTTAGATGGAAAGAACCTTCAGCACTGGATTTCACTATTCTTATATTTTTCTATTTTTTAAAATAAATACATTCTTATTGTGGTAAAAAAAAAACCATAAAATTTTCCATTTTAGCCATTCTAGATGTACACCTGAAAGGCATTAATTATATTCACTGCCTATTTTAAATATTTGTTACCACTCCAAACAGAAAGTCTATACCCATTGAGCAAAATAACCAACACCCACCCCGCCCCACCCCCGGCCAGCCCCCCCGATGACCTTTAATCTACTTTCTGTCTCTGTGAACTTGCCTAGTCTAGATATTTTTACTGTTCTCACATTTTATTTTAACCTTGTTTCTTGACTAAGTTTGTGTTTGAATTTATAACTGTTGTAAACTGGGTGATCCGAATGGCGGACAGGTCAGCCTCTCAGAAACGCCACCAAGTGGTCAGGTTTTCCTTTCTCCCCCTCTCCTCCCGGTCCCTGGAGACATCTGGCTTGACTGGGTGCTCGGGGTACACTCCCAGGCTAGGAGGTTCAGGAAGAACCCGGAGTAGTCCGAGCACCTCCTGCTTTGTGGGGAGAGAAGGGCTGGTGGCCAGGAGCCTGGCTGGCTTCTGGGGATAGATCACCCTGGGCTCACCGCAGAGATCTAATGCGGTTTGGACTCTCTGAGTATCAGGTCTCCCCCAGAGTAAGCTGAGACTAGTTTCCTCAAGGCTGTTCCAGACTGGTGTGCCGCCTCTGAAGTGACCACTAGCATTTCAGAGCTGTGTCCTAAGGACTGGGTTACGATGATATACGGGTCACCAGAATATACCAGGGCTTCTACCCTAAACAAGTGCCTGCTGGGGCGACTGTGTCAGGAGACCAGAATCACTCTAAGAACGTGCTCCCGTGGTGGTGACTAAAGGAAGCAACCCCCTTCTGCAACACTGGCATGGCTAGTGGCCTCTGAGAGCCATTTCTTTTTTTCTATAAATTTATTTGTTTGTTTGTTTGTTTGTTTGTTTATGGCGGCGTTGGGTCTCTGCCTCTGGGCACAGACTTTCTCTAGTTGTGGCGAGCGGGGGCTACTCTTTGTTGCGGCGCGCGGGCTTCTCATTGCGGTGGCTTCTCTTGTTGTGGAGCACGGGCTCTAGGCGCATGGGCTTCAGTAGTTGTGGCTCGCGGGCTCTAGTAGTTGTGGCATGTGGGCTTCAGTAGTTGTGGCTCACGGGCTCTAGAGTGCAGTCTCAGTAGTTGTGGCACACGGGCTTTGTTGCTCTGCGGCATGTGGGATCTTCCGGGACCAGGGCTCGAAGCTGTGTCCCCTGCATTGGCAGGTGGATTCTTAACCACTGCGCCACCAGGGAAGCCCCTGAGACCCATTTTTGAAGCCAGGGTAGTACTTGGAGAGAAGCGGTTGCCCTGGGGGTGGGGTGGGGTAGCAGCTTGGATGGTGGATCCTCAGGAGCAGCTTCCCTGAGCCATGGTGCCTTGTGATTCCATCAGATCTATTCTTTCCTTCCTTCCTCCATTCATCACTTATTTACTGAGTGCCTGCTGAGCTTCTGCACCTTGCTAGGTAGTGGTAAACTGGCATGACTCCTCACAGAGCTCGCAGTTTCTTTATGGGACAAGGAAAAAGGCCAGTAAACAAGGAAACAAATGGGACTTCATCTGGCTTAGCTATCCATCCTCTAGTTTCTACCATGAAAAGCAGCATTGACCCCTAAGGTGGTGAAATTTTAAATCTCATTCACTTAGAAAATTTTCTGGCCACTCTCAGACCTAGATATAAACTTTGGCTCTGTGAAGAAGCCTCTCTGTGTTTATTCATAAAAGTTTCTGTTTTCAGTTGACTAAACATTGCTCTAATTCCACTAAATAAGTGAATTATAGGCACTAGTATCCCCACGGAGAAGGAACGGTTAAATTCTTCGTTATGTGTAATTTTATTCTTTTCAAGATCCCAGGTGCATCAAAAAAAAGAAAAGATCTTTTTGGTTATTAATTTCTAAAGTTACATCGTCATATTTGTTAAGATGTCTTTAGCTAACTTCTTTTTATATTAAAGCAGGAGCTGCCTCTAGCTAGAACACTGCCTCTGGGGTGCCAGGACACCTGGTTCCACCCCCAAGGCGCTTGGCGAAACTGCAAGCAGATGGCCAGATAACAGAGCATCTCTCTGGAATGCAGATTCCTGCAAAGGTCCCTGAAAGTCAGAGCCTAGCTCCCTCCCAGAACCAGGAGCTGACTCACGAGGGAGCAGCCCATCAAAAAGAGCTCTCTCCCAATAGCCAGGTCAGCGCTGTGCCTCCGCTGCAGCCCAGCTCGTCAGCGCTTGGTATTCCCCAGCAGGCCCAAGACTTATCCCCAAACTGGACGGAAGCGGATGCTCCACAATCAGATCTTTCTTCAAAAACAGTAACCACAGATCTCCCTGGGAATGAGGCCCGGACATCAGAGGTGAAAGCAGGTGAAGGGGGACAGTCTGCCATCACCCCTTCCCAAGGGCCTTCTCAGCACCCGGACCCGCCATCAGCCCACGGCCCTCAGCTGGACCAGGATGAATGAAGAATCAGGGGAGGCCAAGGTAACCCCCACTGGCCCTCTCCGCTCTGAACTTCCACAGGGATCTGAGCCAACATCCCTTAGCCCCCAGAGAACCCAGGATGAGGAAACGGGGTCAGCCAGTCTTCCACCCAGCAGTTCCCATCACGATCCTCCAAGAGATCCTTCTGGTCCCGACGAGGCCAAGAAGCTTGGACCACCTCTGGGAGATTCTCAACAGCCTCTGGAGGAGGGAATCCCCAAAGCAGAAGTTGTTCGGGTTGATGCTCCTTACCCAGAATTGCCACATCCCCAGGACGCAACCAATACCACACAGACCCAGGACAGGGGAGACCCGGTGGCTTTGCCTCCCAGAAGCCGGCTGGCTCCCACCAGGCTGCCCCAGCCCCGGGTCCTCGCTCCTCTCCAGAGTCGGAGGCGCACACCCAAACTCCCCTCACCCAGCAGACAGGAGGCTCTTGGAACAGCCTCAGATCAGACTATGACTCCCTCTCCCAGGCCCCCGCTAGCTCAGGAAGGAGACCCCAGTAAACTTCCTCCCACCAGCAACCCCCATTCCAAAGAGCCACACAACCTGAGCCCCCATCCAGGCCACAGTCCCCAGCAAGTCCAGGAAGAGAAAGTCAGGGAGGTGAAGCTTCCCCTTATCAGCCCCCCGGTGCAGGAGCTGGCGCCACAGGCCGCCCCCGATCCGCCCGAGGAAGGGGAGGTTCAGGTAGTCAAGCTCCCTCGAATTCCCGCTCCCTTCTCAGAACAGCTGCCTCAGAACACAGGGGCCACTCCTCATGATTTGAGGCCTGCAAAGGAGAGGCAAGCTCCCAAGGCAGGCTGCTCCTCCAGCAAGAAGATTCCAGATGTACAGGCCTTGCCCCCAAACCAAGAGCCAGTACAGCAGACAGGAGCTAGGAAAAGAAAAAACCCTATCCACAGAGACAGCTAAAGGGCCCTCACGGCTGAAAAGGGTGCCACCTGGAGGCCATGAGGCATCCTTGCAGCCAGAATCCCAGAGTAAGCCGGCTCCCCCAGAGGCCCCCAGCCACCCTAACTGCAGCCCTCCTCAGAGCCCTCAGGGGGACTGGAGAGGAAAAGTCCATATGCCAGCCATTCCTGAACCATCCCACGCTGAACCATTGCCTAAATATGCCCAGATACAGGAAGAGAGAAGGGGAAAGGTACATTATTCCAGAAGGAAGGCCCATGCCAACCTCCTCGCAAATGACCTGGTTCAGAAAGTAGCCATGTCCAAGAAAGGACCATCTTTGAAAAGAGGCAATTCTGGAGGATTATCTCAAGAAAATACAACTACCCTCAGCGGTGATCAACCAACTCCAGGGGCTCATCCCCCACAAAGGAGACCTCTCCAGAGTGAGGGGGCCTCTGCAGAGTCAGCACCGGATGCTTCTGCTGCCAGGGAGCATCCAAGGTGAAGAAAAAGAGGTTCATAGAAGGGGAAGGTCTCAGAAGGGAGAGGCTGCTTCGGATCCCCCAGAGCAGCATGGTGTGGCCCCCACCCAGCAGCCTGTCAAAGAGACTCAAGCCCATCAGGGGACCAGTCAGACCAGAGAGAGCTCCGTCCAAGGGGACGGTGCTTCCAGGCAGCAAGCCAAAGAGAGAGGCACCCGGAAACAGGGGAGCACCCCAGAATCAGGCGTCTGCTGGGGAGCAGGGCAACTGGAAGGGAAGGCTGTGAGCTCGGGGCAGTCAGAGCACCAAGGTGTAAGCCGTCCCGGGGCCACCAGGTCATGAACGTCTGTGCCCTCTAAAGCAGTGCCATCCAGAATGGAAAGCTATGGCCAGGGCGCTATGGCCTGTACACTGGCTTCCCTCTGCAACCCCTAGTCAGCATAGATGGGAGGCACCCCGTTGGATTATTAGAAGGCAGTTAATCTTTGCACATGTGTGCCCCTTTTGTGGCTCACCCTCGCAGTCTGGAAGAGCAGCCCTGGGGTGGGGTACACCAGCAAGTGGTGCTCCTGCTCCAGCAGAGAGAGCTGGTCTGAAAGGTTGGTGCCAGCAAGGAGGCTTTGTGGCCAGACTTGGACACATTCCAACATGACTTCAGGCTCTGGCTGAAGCAGTGCTGAATTGCCATTAAGCTTTCTTTTATTCATTAGGAAGATTCACTTTTAGATTAGAAAATTCTCTCATGCTTCTTGCGTTATCAAGGGGTTCAGAAGCAAAAAGAACTCTGAGAAAGGAATCCTTTGCAGTTTCTGGGTCTTGGTCTCTCCCACAAACATTCCAAGCCCACAGTTAATTTGTGGGAAGAGGACAGGTTTTTTACGCGCATGACAAGTGATCTGAGGGCTTCAGATTTGTGTTGGCTTATCCTGCCTAAAACTTACTTTGTTTGAAATGGACACCTTCCTTCTCTCTTTGAAGGGGAACCTCATGTAAATTAGCTCATGCCTTCGTTCTACCAAACCTGCTGGTTAAAAGAATTAGTAGGGAGAAAACTGAAGCGAATCCATTTTTTATTTATCTATTCATACCATCAGGATTCTTTTGCTGGCAAGTGTCAGGAATCCAACCTGAGCCAGCTTATGTGGATCTTTTAGAAGGGAGAGGGGAGTATGTCACTCAGCCAAACTCTGGGGAGGGCAGAGGGGCAGCAGAGCCTCAGAGAGATTGGGGACCATCTCTGAGCATAACCAGAACTGTCAGCATCTCCAGTATTTTCATCATCTACTGGACCCTTGTCATCTCCTAGAATCTTGTCATCTCCAAGACTCTTATCATTTCTCATCTCTGTTTTTTGCTCCGTGTTGACTTCATCTCTATGATATAAATGACTATATATCAGTTTCTGCACATGGCAGGTAATATGACCATCAGTAGCTCTTAAATTTTACATTTGGTTTTATATCTGGCACCTCCCACTACCAGAAAGGGGTTAACTCACATGCTCCTTGGTCTTAAGATTTAAACAGTTCTATTCAGGGAAAGACTCTGATGGGCCCAGCGTGGGTCAGATGCCCATTCTGCAGCCCATTTACTCTGGCTGGGGACAGGGCACATGTAGATATACTCATTGGGTTCAATCCTGTGAACCCTAGCATTCACATAAAAGAGAATAACCGTAAGCAAAGCAACCAGTTTAATATTCGGCTCTTAAGAATTTACAAGATATTTATTGAGTACTTACTATGTGAACATGTTAAGCTGGGTTTGGCATCCTGTATTTTAAAAATGTAACTGATGACTACATGCCTGTATAAATGTGTCTTATCTTACACAAAGAGCATGTGTCCACAAAAATTGTGTGTATGTCAAGTGTTATTTCAAGTACAGTAGAGGAAATGGATATTTTTACAATCCAGGATGCAGGACTCTTCTTGTATAATGAAGAGCCTATGTTATACTAATAATTACCCTCTGATTTGTTTGGTCTGTCCAAGACGAAATGAATAAGGTGAATTTTTTAACATCTCAGAACTTATTTTTCTTAAGTTAGTTCAAGTCCTCCAACAAGCATTGATTGAGTACTTCATATATGCCAGACACTGTGATAGTTTCTACATAGAGTAAGATGGTGAGGACACTTCAAGGAGCTCTCTCTTCTCAAGAGACACAGATAGGAGGGTTCATTACATGTGATCAGGGCAGCTGGAGGCCCCACAGCACGCTAGGATAGGGTTCGCATCAAATAGAGAAGGAAACTCATTTATTAACTTTTCCAGAAAGATAAGAATACTGAGAAAGGACACTGAATTCAGGCTGGGATGTGAGAACTAGATCAGAAAACGCTTCCAAGAGGAAGTCATCCTTTCAGCCAAGTCCTCAAGGTTGCAGAGCAGTCAGCAGACTGATGGGAGGGAAGGGAAGGTCTCAGAAGAGGGAACAGCATATGCCTAAGCGTGGAGGGAAGAGCAGGCATAGCATCTTCTGGACCGAGGTGTCAGGAGAGCTATAGGTGTACGTAGCTCCAAAGGGCACATTGTGCTGTGCTCATGAGATTGGAAACTTGATCTTCTGACAATGGGGAGCCATTGAATGGTGAAATTTTTTTTATCTTAGGGGCATCTGTTTCGAGTCATCGTAGGGGATCACTTTAAAGAGGGCAATTTAGATGGCAGCAGCAATGCTGGGAAGCTATTGCATTAGTCCTGACAGGAAGGTAAGGGCCTGAAATAAGGCATTGTGGCAGGAACGGGCAGATTCGAGATATTTGGACTGGATGTAGGGGGAGTGCAGACTGTGGAAGAGGAGGAAAATCAGGATACCCACCCACCTTTATGACCTGTGTATGGGGCACTTTAGAGGCACTAGTACCTCACTTAGGTGAAAAACTTTAGAAATTTCCTTGGTCTCCTCCTCGGGCAGCTGTTTCTGAGGCTCCTTAAGGCATTTGGGGCCACATTTTCATTAGGGTTCTAATGCAAAGTGAGATGCCAAATTTCCCTTTTGACTTGGAAGAAGTTCTAAAGCCCTTCCCTGGGGTCCATGATGGTGTCAGGTTCGTGTTTGTGTTTTGGTCGTATAAACATCTCAGATTCAGTGCAGCTGGACATTTTGTTTGTTGTTCAAGGAAAGGAATAGAAAAGATTACCCACTCCTCCCTTGGTGAGAGGTTTTTAACAGCTATTATTGATTTTTCTCGGTATAAGGGGAACTTCTGCTTTTTAATTGTAGAATATAAATATTTTAAAATTGTCATTTTCCATCTACATTTACAAAGTTCATATCACTTTCATATGCTTTGTGCCTCAGCAAAGTGATCTTTATGGGAAGAAAAAAGAACGTTGTGGACTTTAGTCATTCTATTAGCTAATACAGTCTTCAGCTTTTTAAAAGAAGTCTGGCATTTAGTATTCGAATCAACAGAGATGATAACTCCACTGGGTGCAAGAGCCTTCTTCAAATATTTAAAGAGCTAAATCAATTCTTTTCAAACCTCAAAAGATAATTGGACAAAGGGTAATTTGGTAGTAATTTACAAAAGGGGAAGTAAAAATGGCCAAAAAATATGTCAAAAAGTATTTAAGTTTCACTATCACTGTAAGTCAAAACAGAATAGACTTTTTTGGGTACCAGAGTGGCAAAGATGGAAAACAAATACCTATTCTTGGTGAGGCTGAGGGTCAATGCACTTTCTCTGTCATCATTGAGAAGGTAAATGAGCACAGCTTTTCTGGGGACAGCTTTACAGTACCTGTCAAAGCCTTCAAATATTGCATGTCTTTAACCTAGCAATTCTAATCCAAGAATTATAAGGAAATAAGGTATGTACAAGGGTGTTCATATTAATGTCTTTGTAATAAAACCTGGAAATAATTAAGCCAGCTAATAGGATTTCAAAAATAAGTTATGGGCCAAAAGTTCTGGTTCAGCTGTATGTTGCCATTATAATCATGTTGTAGAATTTTGGAAGAGGAAAATATTTGTTACTTATTAAGAAGAAAGCAGGTTAAGGAGGTACAGCTAGTATGGTTCCAGTTGTCAGCTCTGGGTTGTTAGATTATGGGTAATTTTTATTTTCTCTTTTATGCTTTTTAGTATTTTGTAGATTTTCTACAACAAGCCTGTGTTTATTCATGAAAAGTTATATAGAAGTAAATTTCCACATATGAAAAGCTGTCCTGTGGAAGCAGCACCCTAGTATTCTATTTCGATTTGGCTTAATGAGAACTTTCTAGGAGTCAGAGTCATGGACAGAGGAGCAGACAGGCTCTCCCCATAACTTAGATGCTCTGTGATGGGAATCTCACAGAAAGTCTCCTTAGGTTGGGTGATTAGTTGGACTGGCTGAAATTTAAGGTTCCTTTTATAATCTGTGATCTGTTCACTACAACTAGCTCTACTGGCTTGCTCTGAAGAACCCGGCAGCCTATTTTATTAAATAGAGAGCCTAGTACTAGAAAATTGCAGAGTTAGTACTCATTAGATCAGTGGCTTTGAAACTTTCTAGTCCAAAATCCGTAACTAGGGATACAGCTCATAATATCATGACCTACACACAGACCTACACGCATAGGAAACAAAGATATAATGAAATACCTTCACTGTGGTGATAAATTCTGATACTTTCTATTCTATTCAATATTAATTCTTTAACACACTGGTCATGACCTATTAAACTGATTTCACAATTTAGTCTACAGCCTGCAGTGTTTGAAAAACCCTGTACTGAGTGCGCTGGAGCTTTGCTATGGTTCTGTTCTTAGAGGCCTACTGACCAGGTACTACCCTGCTCAGGTTGCCTTCAAGTGAGGTGTGATGGATTGGCGTGATTTATACTGAATTATTTTCTGTGACAATAGAAGGATTCAGTGTATTAACAGTTAAGC
This sequence comes from Mesoplodon bidens, assembly GCF_964165515.1. Classification (NCBI taxonomy): domain Eukaryota; kingdom Metazoa; phylum Chordata; class Mammalia; order Artiodactyla; family Ziphiidae; genus Mesoplodon; species Mesoplodon bidens. The sequence goes on from NC_138166.1 coordinate 88,342,726, forward strand.
TCTTTGTCAGTGTTAGGACTCTGGATAAGGTATATTGAAAATTTTTATGCATAGTATAAAGTTCTTATGTAAAGCTAAAAAAACCAGTCTTGATCGATAGTGTCTTAACCACTAAGTCCTTAGCTGGTTCCCTTTCCTTTTGTTCCACGACAACACTGAAAATCACCTCGTTACTATAAAGGTGCCTCCAAATCACAGTCTGTCCATAAATGAATTTAAAGACATCATTCTAGAAATCACATTTCTTTATTGACCAGGCATTCAGAAAAGAGAATAAGAAGAGACTGTTTCTTTGTGTTGATGATAAATAATGTTAGACCACCAAATCTTTCATCTCAAAGGTGATGATGAGGGAGCAGTCCTGATTAGCAAAAGCTGGAGACCTTTTTTAAAAAGTTTTTAACCTTAGAAATTCATGATTTCAGATAACACTGAGTCAAAATTTTCATTGGAAATTCCAGTTCCAGTACAATCTAGCTGTGTGACCTTGAGCAGTTTACAAAGGTCTCATGTAATATAAAATGGAGATAATAGTAGTACCTGCCTCAAGATTATTGTGAGGATTAAATGAGTTAATATATTGAAAAACACCCAGAACAATGTCTGGCACATAGTAAGTACTTATATGACTGTTTGTTAGCATTAACATGTAAGCAGTAAAAAAAAAATTTTTTAAATAGCATTTTATCCTTTTTTTTTTTTTAAAGATTTTTGTTTGTTTGTTGTTGATGTAGACCATTCTTAAAGTCTTTATTGAATTTGTTACAACATTGCTTCTGCTTTATGTCTTGGTTCCTTGGCCACGAGGCATGTGGGATCTCAGCTCCCTGATCAGGAATCGAACCCGCACCGCCGCCCCCCCCCCCGCCACCCCGCATTGGAAGGCGAAGTCCTAACCATTGGACCGCCAGGGAAGTCCCAGTAGCGTTTTATCCTTAATTGGAAAGGACTGGTGGAAATATTTGGCAAATGGTGCAGTCTTCTCTGAAAATCCTTTCAAAATTTTGACAGCCTTAATTGAGTAAAGGGCCTTAAACAGAATTAGGATTCTATTGGAAAGAAATTGCAGTTCAGGAAAATGTTACTGAGATCAAGAGATTCTTTCACACACATTCACAGGTAGCATTGCCGCTTGGAGAACTGAGTGAGGAGACATCAGTTCCGAGGTTATTATGAAATTGACATGTGATACACATGGAAGAGACTTGTAATAGCACCTAGAACATAGTATGCTCAGTAAATGTTATCTGTTATTTTAATTGTTCTTATGTCATTGATAATATCAAAGGCATTTACATTCTGTGTTTCGTCTTGCTTAGATGGTAAAGGGCATCAAGTTACCTGACTCAGGAATAAGCTACCAGATAGCGGGCAGTTTGTTTTCTCTTTGTGGTAGGTTGAAGCAGAGACTGGCTTCTACATGCTACCAGCTCTAAAGACCCTTGGTTTCCAAGGACAAAGATAGCAAAGGGAAGAAAGACAAAAGATGTCTTTGCTTGAGAAGTGACCAATGAAACAACATCTTTGAAAATGTCATTCTTGAAGGTTGAGCTCTTGCAGATGAAAACTACACTTAGCAGAGATGGGGCTGTAGGGTTGGGTGGAAGTCACATCGGAAATTTAGTTATCAAACGTACCGCTCAAAGGAGGGGAAGCCTTTAGTTTGTGTTCCAGCTGCCTGAATGTTTCTGTCCTCTTTTCCGTCAGCCATAGCTACCCTTCCCTTCTCTCCTTATCCCGAATTCTGTACACATCCAGATCTTATGCATCAAGTCTCCACTTCTGAAATTCATCTGACCCACATCCTCTCTCCTTCAAAGTGTCAATTAACTACTTCATGATAAACTCATTCATTTAAAAAAAAACCCTGAAATTCAGGGTACTATTGTTATATGTTTTATTTAGGACATCCTCTATACAGTGTCCAAATATTTAACCCATTAGTTCAGCTCTACTGAAGACATTTCAAAGTATGAAGTTCAATGGAAAAAAGCATTCTTTTTGTACCTCATTCTTTCGGTGTGAGAAGGCACATTCACATGCTTCCTTTGTCCTGATGTAGAATCTGTTCTCTGTTTAAATAGCTGATTATTCCTTTGATGGGACACTCAAGAATATAGCACTTTACTGTTAGAATAGTTTAGTATGTGCATTCATTTTTAGCATGAACATTATTACTATATGATAGCTTTCTACTATAAAAGCTTATTTTGCTATGGAAAATTTTTATGGATATTATGTGAAATGGTTATTTTTCTAGTTGCTATTATTCCTTTCTCAGAAGCACACATAGTCAAGACTTATAAGATTTAATTCTGTCCTGGAAAAAATGGCTTCTTTTGGCACCTTCAGTTTTGTGATAATACTTTCTAATGAACTGAGCGTTTCCCTTACTGTGAATTATGTAACTATCCTATTAAAAATAAATAAATATTTTAAATTGTGTAGCAGATTATTATGCTTTAAGTTGCTTTTGGTCCTTTTTATGGTTACCTATTTCAGCATTGAGACTTTTACAGGGATTTTTATAGCTGTTTACATTTTACATATGTATATGTATTTAATCAGGGTAGTATAAATTACTCTTGCTAATTTAAAAAAATCTCACTACTACCAAAATAAACATGTTTTTTAAGCCCCATTTGAGTGGGAAAAACTGAATGATTCTGGCTATCTGAGAACTTTTGTATGAAAATTAAAGCCTACTTCCAAGTCATACATTTCTAAGTGTTTTCAAAGAGAGGCAAATGCTGGTGCTGATTTTTCTTTTTGGCAAAGTTTTATTTAAATATTAATTTGATCTCATGTTTTTAGACAGGAGATTGACTTAGTTGCTTTGCTCTACAAGTAACCTTACTGCTGTAGAAAAATTGGTTATCAAAATAGGGATTTTTGTTTTTCAAAATATACACAATCTGACCCCCAAATTCTAATTTTATTACTAGTTATTGAAATGGCTGTGTGCCTATAATATCAGATCATCAGCATCTTTTCTTTTCTCCTTTCTTTTTTGCAGTAAAGGGCCCTATATAGTCTGTGTCATAATGTGTTATGAAATATACACAAATGTTTTATCTTAGGGGCATGGCTTCTACTGCATTTGTTATTTTGGTTGGATTCTGTGGTTATTCTTTTAAAATGTTTTATACGAATATTATTTTAATTCACTTGACTGCAAAGAGATATAATTCTAAACAAAAGGTCTAAGTTATTTTGAATTAATTTGAGGTGTAGTTCTGGTTGTTCCAGATATTTCATTTATATTTTCTTACATTTGGTAATGATACCAATCCATAAAATAACTTGAAAATCTGTCATGCATCATTAAATTCACTAATGCTTCATTTAAGTGTTTAAGTAAATGTAACTAGCTTGTACACTGAAGAACTTGGTAATTTTTGTGGACTGTACAGTAACTTATATATATAATTTAATGTTGCCTCAAGGTTGACTTTTAGATAATTTGAATAAGATTACTTTAAGAAACTTGGTTGCAGGGTATTATAACACTGGTAACTGGGTTGTTTTTTTTAATTGGGAAGTAAGATCTCTTGTTCATTAATGTATTAAGACATTTGAAACTATATTAAGAACTGTATGAAACTCTTTATTATAGGAGTCCGAGTCCCTAAAGTGGTAGCATTACAATGTAGTTTAATAGTAATCTAAACACATTATTTTTACCCAGATTGTTTTGTTGTTGAGAAACCATTAAGACATTAAACTGTTGAATTACAGCTGCGTTGTATCATCAGATAGAACTTGCTTTGTTTACATCATAGTACAATTGGCTTACATCTGAGAAAGCTGGGAGAAGGAACCCTGACACAAGTATATACTATATTTTAAATAAGCTTTTATACATAGAGAGGGTCATTTCTATGGAAATTATATAAATATAGCTTCTGTTTCTTTACATTTCATCTTTTTTTTCAAATTCATCTGGTCTTTTTCACAATGCTCTGTTCTTAGAGTCCCATCAAGAGGACAAGTGTTTTGGTTTTGTTTGTTTGTTTGTTTTTTAATGAGCATAAGATTCAGCCCTTCCATCTCTTTTTTTGGTTGTTAGTTTGTTTGTTTGCCTTGTTTCAGCCATGCTGAATTCTTTACTGTAATTCAGTTGTGTTAAGCATGCTTCTGGGTCTTTATACAAAGCCACTCTCTCTGCCTGATATGCTTTTGCCCCAGATATTTGAATGCCTTCCTTCTTTATGACTTTAGATCACTGTGCAGACGTCACCATCTTAGGGAGGACTTCCTTTGGCCATCATGCTGTCTCTCACTCTCTCCTTATCTGCCTGCCTGGTCCTTGATTGCACTTATCACTACTACCTGACATTATCTGGTGTTATTGTCTGTCTCCAACATTAGAATGCAAGTCCCACAGGTCAAGGACATTTTATTTACTGCTCTGTCCCAACACCCAGAGTGCTGTCTGGCACATAGTAGGTGCTCAACCGATACGGGTTGAATGGCTTTTCCATTATGAAGATTTAGCAGAGTATGTTTCCACATAATAAACATGTCCTATTACCTCTGTGATTGTTATGAACATAATTACTTCAATGTTCCTTTCCAGAATACTCTATCACCTGGAATTCCTTGGCTGTGGATTCGCCCATTTGTTGCATCTTCTGAGTCTCTCCCCCTCTCTCAAGACTGGTGCTGGGTTGTGGAGCTTTAGGCTTCCCTACCATGGTTCAATACTTTTACTTGTCTGCAGTATCTTTTACCTACTTTTTTGTTGTTGTTGTTGTTTTTTGTTTATGGCTGTGCTGGGTCTTCGTTGCTGCATGAAGGCTTTCTCTAGTTACGGCAAGTGGGGGCTACTCTTCGTTGAGGTGCACAGGCTTCTCACTGCGGTGGCTTCTCTTGTTGCAGAGCACAGGCTCTAGGTGTGCGGGCTTTGGTAGTTGCAGCACACGGGCCCTAGAGCATGCGGGCCTCAGTAGTTGCAATATATGGGTTCAGTAATTGTGGTGCGCAGACTCTAGAGTGTGTAGGCTTCAGTAGTCGCGGTGCGTGGGCTCAGTAGTTGTGGCACGCAGGCTCTAGAGCATGTGGGCTTCAGTAGTTGTGGTGCATGGGCTTAGTTGCTCTGCAGCATTTGGGATCTTCCCAAACCAGGGATTGAACCCGTGTCCCCTGCAAGGGCAGGTGGATTCTTACCCACTGGACCACCAGGGAAGTCCGGCTTGTACCTTTTTTTTTTTTTTTGCGGTACGCGGGCCTCTCACTGTTGTGGCCTCTCCCGTTGCAGAGCACAGGCTCCAGACGCGCAGGCTCAGCGGCCATGGCTCACGGGCCCAGCTGCTCCACGGCATGTGGGATCTTCCCAGACTGGGGCACGAACCCGTGTTCCCTGCATTAGCAGGCAGACTCTCAACCACTGCGCCACCAGGGAAGCTCTGTACCTTCTTTTTATCAGCTGGGGATTGCCACACAATTTGGTAGGAGTTCAATTTCAGATTCCATACCAGCACACAGCCCAGGAGTAGAGGTCTGATTTCCCACGGGTGTCTCCACCCTCAGTCCAGGTGAGACTGTGCCCAGGCTAAGTCCTGAGGTCTGTGGGCTGAGATTTCCAGACTCTCCCTTCCCAACATCTCGCCTAATAGAGAGCCAGGTCTCGTACATTAAGCACACAGGGACTGGCCTTGCCTCTCAGTCCAGAAACCTCAGCCCCTGAGGCACTCTCTGACCTCTTGGCATCAATTTCCACTCCTCTGACTTGGAATCTTCACTTCACTTCCAGCACCTGGAAATTTTTCTTGCTTGGTTTCAGTTTTGCTATGTGATAAAAACAAATTTCTGTTATATATTATCCACTGTTTATTTTGTCTTGGGTGGGGATAGCTTCCCACATCTGCTCAGTCAGCCATATTGGCTAGCGTAGATGTGGAGATTATTTATTTTGGCATTTTTATAGCAATACTGAAAGTGTTGATGTTCCTAATAAATCCAAATGTATGTACACCTGGGCCCGCTATACGTGAGCAGTGATAGAAATTTAGATTCTTTATATTCTAGGTCTCTGGACATTTGTAAATTTTGTTAAATACTTACCTCATCATCCACTCCATTCTTTTAAAAAGTTTTTTCTTAGTGTTGCATCATGATGATGATGATGATGATGATTTTAGCCTTTTAGGACAATTTTGTCAAATGGAAAGTAATTATAAAGGGGACTTTTCACTTAAGTATCTGAAAGCCATTGTTTTTGTTAAGTTTTACTTCCTTTAATTCCATTCATAAGTCTGTATTATTTGAACACTAAGGGTACTCCCAGGACATGTCTACTAGGTGCTGCAGGCTGACTTTATAATTTTCAATAATAATTATTATTGTTATTGTGTTCTGAGACATAAAGTTTTAGTTATCTTACTTTCAAGTTGAAATGCACAGACTTTAAGTGTACACTTTGTTGTGTTTGGGCAAATTCAGATATAAAACATTCTCTTACTTCAGAAAGTTGCTTTATCCAATTTTATGCCTTTTATTTTAAACTTTACTTTTTTCCCTAGCAGATATTAAGAAACCTCAGCTGAAACCTGAAAAGACTTCTGAGAAGTTTACAGCTTCAAGTGAATTTGAGTCCCTGGATTTTTCAGACAGAAACTACTTTGTGAAATTATGGGCCAAACTTTCAGGCAAAAACATGCCAACGGTAAGAAGGGATAAAGGGGTGAGGGAAGCTGTAACTGAGCATTACAAAAGTCAGACAAAAAGGGCATTGGATATTTCAAGACTAATAAGTTCCACCAAATCTGTCCTCTGACTGGTGTCAGCTGAAGACAAGTTTTTTCCCCCTCTTTCTACACCTCTAAGAATAGGCATGGGTTCTAAAAACAGAATATACAGTGTAGGTTTTTTTGAGTACCTTTCCCCCAGGCTCCTAGTGGAAGTTCTGACGCTCAGTTCTCCTATTTAACAAGCATAGAAAAGATCTACATAGAATTGATACTGTAGAATATGTATTTCAAGGGAAAACTTGCTTCACTGTTGGGATATAATCTTGAGTATTCTTATGCTGAGCCTTCAAAGTGAATCCACTCAAAGAGTCCATGGCTTATAACCTTGCAGTACTTAGACCCATCCTGTGACTTATTTTGGATCCTGTTCTTTGAGAACTCAGAGAAGTCAGGATATGCGGAAGTTGGCCTACCTTCATATTAGGTCATGCTCTTTTCTGTTTGTAATGTTTTTTCTGTGATGGTCTGGGAACACAGAGACCTAAATCGTTGCCATTGCCTCAGAAGTGACAGAACTTCCGATTTGGTTGTCAACTCCTTGGTCGTGTTTCCCTAAGCCTTGCCTGTTCTAAGCAAATAATCACATTGTCTTCTGAAGTCAGAACCATAGGCCGTGGTCACGAGAATCAGACTGGTTACTTCAGATGAAAAGTCTAGGGCCGTGGTGTACATGGGCATAGCTATACATTCTGCTCTGATTAAGTCACAAGAATGGGATGTTTGAAGTACAAGGAACAGATACCCGTTAAAGTCAGCTTAAGTATGAGGTAGTTCCGTTATTAAAAAAAATATGATGAGTGGATTCACAGTGCATCGTGAGCAGGGATGAAGTACAGATCTCATAGGAACCAGAAATAGGATTGGAAAGTGCATCCCAAAGGCATCAAGTTCCTCTCATCTCTGCTTCTATTTTTCCCGTGCTCCGTTGTCCTCTCTCTCCTGGCTGGCCTCCTCCACTCACTCAGCTTCCCTCCCACATAATTTGAAGTCATTTGTACACGTGCCAGCCCTGACTCACCATGGCTCTCTGCCTGTGGCTCTATGCCCACAATTCCTGGCCACTTCTCTCTGTCTCTTTAATTCATATTGTGGAAAGCAAAGCAGTCTAATTGGCACAGCTGGACTTCTTAGCCATACCACACAGATCAAATTAAACTGCTTGTCCTGTCACCTGTGGCAGGGCAAAAGGCAGGGCCACTTGATACAGATTCTGGCTTCTTAGAAGCAGCAGGGGATGGGTGCACTCTAAACATCTAAAAATATAAATTTGTATCATGATACTGGAGTACAGGAAATGCCCTATTTATTTATCCAAAATAAATTAAATCTGGAATTGTTCCCACCTACCAGGATCTGTGGGAAATCAGATATCAGTCATTAGGAGTGGGGATCACTCCCATTCTTTGGATTAAGTTCAAGCATCCTGAGGTTTATGTCATCCTAGAAACTTAGGGAAGGGCCTCTGGTCTCCAGACTATCATGGGTACCATGGAGATGTTCCTTGTCTGAAACCCTGAGTTCCATTCTGAGCCAGGGGCTCTGGTATTCTCCAGATCCTCTCCTGCTCGTATGTTCACCCAGTGCCGACCCCCAAGATCTCGCCACACCCTGGGAGTGCACTTGACATGAGGAGCCTGTCAGCCTCTGTCCTTGCATTCCTGGGAAACCCAGCTCTTTTCAAGTCAGTCTACCACTTTCTCTCTGCACCTGCTGTCCTGTACAGCTTTATGCTTCTTGGAGCTTAGACTTTCAAATATAAGGTCCTCTTTTAATCTCCCAGGACATGGCATATCCAGACTGTAAAAACTCCAGAGCACACATCCTTGGCCACTTTATTCTTTAATGGTAAGTCTGTGTCTTGACAACCAGAGCCAGCTCATGTCCCAGTTAGACTGTCCTGTCGCACAACATCACACACACTGATGAGAAACACACCGCTGAGTCACACCCTCCGCCTGTTAGTGGGTATCCATGATTTATTTAAATATGACAAATCTGAATATTACCTGTTAGAAAATTTTCAGGCCTAATTAAAGGTAGCTTTTCTTTTTTTTTTTTAAGATTTTTTTTATGTGGACCATTTTTTTTAAAGTATTGAATTTGTTACAATATTGCTTCTGTTTTATGTTTTGGTTTTTTTGGTTGCGAGGCAAGTGGGATGTTAGCTCCCGAACCAGGGATTGAACCCACACCCCCTGCATTGGAAGGTGAAGTCTTAACCACTGGACTGCCAGGGAAGTCCCTAAAGATAGCTTTTCTCTGGTCAAGGGCACTCAGGTACCCAGGAGCAAGAACAGAGGAACAGATGAAAAACACACAACACGCACACAGTGGGTTCTCAGCTGTAATTCATCTCCGACATCTCAATATAAAACTAATGAACAGTATGGGGGAACTGGAGAGCGGAGGGTATGATAAAAAGGCAATGCGAGAGTAGAGGGGACACCTTGGTGGCTGGAGGGGAGCAGGTATGTGGACCACGTGTTGTCAAAAATTCTCATGAAATTTTGACATGTCCCGTGCCACTCCTTACCTGTAGTCACCTCCCTGAGAAACTGTTCAGCCCCCATAATCCAGAGCATCTAGAGCCTAGTGTAGAAATCTACTGTGTCCTGTGTTAGAGGGTGGACAGTTTCTCATCCATGACGGCAACAGCGCTCAAACCCCTTGCAGTCTGAGGTTCTGGTAATTTTGCCTGCCAGTACTGGTGGAGGTATAATGTAACAGAGTAGTTTCATAGAAAAGCAAATCAAATCCCCCAAGAACCAACAGATTCACCCCTCAAAAATTAGAGCAAAGGTAGTACTTAATTGCCACTGTCATATATATGGGGTGAACTTGCCTAAGATTATTTTTAGTACCTCGTTTTCTTGTAAAGATTATGAATTCAATGCTATTTTGAAATTTTAAGTATTTATCAAATTTTAAGATATTTTGTAAGTTATTAACCTCTTGCCTAGCCATTATAATGCTGCAAAATGAGCAAAACCTTTTTAAGATCATCACCACAGAAGCTTTAATGAGATATTATGATTATATTGGAGGCCATAAATAGCCTTTATACGTCACTTACAGTTTGGAAAGGGATTTTGTGTAAATTATCTCATGTACCCCTTATTGCAACCCTTAGGAGATGTTGTTATTCATTTACTTTCCCAACATAAATCCCTATGTATTTTTGGAACTCTGTGGTGGATTGAGGAAAGTAATTGCAACTATCTGTGTCAAAAACCTATATCATAAATCTTCCAAAAAAAAAGATAGATATGTTTGTGCTTTTTTGGGGTCTTAACTGTAGATTTAATGTGTTCATATTTACCTGTAGAAACTATCAAGAGAGCCATTTGACCGTGATGGACTAAATAGGAATTCCCATTGTCAATGCTTCTTTGGTCCTGTTTCTTTCAAAAGCACCCTTTCCACTTATGTTGAACACTGCATTCTTCCTGAAACCTACCTTAAACTTACTGCGTATGTGAGGTCTTTCAGTTTACCCCCTCTATTCTAATATTCTACTTTTTCCTTGTGTGTGGTTTGTCACCACGTGCGTGCCAAGCTGTGATTACAAAATAACAGAGCTGGTTTTGGATGTGTCTTCTGAAAACCAGCCCTCTTCCTGGGTAGTCACATAGCCACATGTCATAACTGGTTGGGTGAGCGTCTATTTATGTGTGTGTTTGTGTGAAGATTTTTTTGCTGTGGAATTATTGTGAGTAGATCTTTGCCTTGTAGGAGAAGCTTGATATTCAGAACTTCAATTGTATCTGTTTCTCCAACCAGCTCCTCTGATCTCCTTAGGGGACAGCCTTACTCCTGAGGCAGGCTAAGTTACTGAAAGCCAATTTTCTAGAAAACAAATTGCTGAATGACCAATTCATTCAAAGCCAATTTAGTGAATATCTGTGTGTGGCAGATAAGGCCAGTGCAATCAAAAAGCACCCAAAGGTACGAAGGCCAGTGAGAAAGTGGACCTGTAATGACAAAATACTGGGCCCTACATCTACTAAGCACTATTTTCTTTCACTACTGTGAGGCGGGTCAGCTCAGGGAGCTTGTCAGAGATAACACAGCTTAGAAGTGTCTATTTCGACTCCAAAAGAAAAGTGCTTTCTTCTCCTCAGTACATTTTTCAAGGCATGGTGTTCAACACTATATTTATTATCTGGAATAACACTATAAAGAGATACTTCTCTTATCTGCCACCTAGTTACCAGGTGGTACAGTTCATGTAGGATCAGCAGTCCAAGTGCCTTTTTCAAGATAATGAATTGGTTTCCTGTTACTCTCTGAAGGTGACCAACTAATTTTTAAATATCATTTGTAATCATTGTGATTTTGATTTGTGCATATTGAAGGCTATCCACCCACTGCATTTTGTATCCTTATCGAAACTCAAACTATTCTACCTTTGGCCAGCTAGAGCTTCTGCAGGTTGACACCTGTGTCCTTTTAACATGACCCATCTTGCTGGTCGGTATGACAAGATACTCTATGCTCTTTTGTTCATTACCTGTCCTAGACCTGGAATCAGTCTTTTGTCCAAGAAGTCTTGGTTTCTTCACGTGAGAGATAGTTGTACAAGAAAGAACACATCATGGTTGCTAGGAATGCTCATTGCTCTTGGGGTGGCCATTGTTTCTAGGCCTATTCTGTGGATAGATAAAATATTTCATGAGTTCAAGTTAATATTTCCAATTTGGATTCAAGACTTCAGGATTTTTACTTAACTCCTTCTCTGTTACATATTTTTTCTTTTCTCCACACTGAGAGTCCTGCTTCTCAAAGATAGAGGCGGTGATAGAATTATAATATCTTACTAAATTTCGCGTTTGTTTTAACCACATTACACACAGAAAAGTCTCAGAATAACAACACTAAATACTACCAGCACCCATTATAAAAACTGAAAACAGTTTATCAAAAAGTTTCTTTACAAATGTTCCTCCCACCATTGTTTGTGATTATGTTATAGCTATACTATCAGAGTGTGCCCTCATATCCTCTCTCCCTTTTAACTCTCATTTTGTCTTAGTTATCAAATACCTTCATACTTAATACTCATCATTAGACCTCAGGTCAGTGTCTCTCTAGTTGTTTTATTGCCTGAACTTATTCTCTACTAGATACAGAAAGGGCTGTGGGAAAAATATTTCCTGCATTCTTGCCTGTTGATAACAGTCTGTTACACTTTACACTTGAATTGTAGTTTTTAGTATCTATCCTGTTTCTTTGTTTTGGTTTACTTTATCAAGATCTCTTATTGTTGATATGTTGGATCTTCTTTGTCTATCTTAAATATTTGTCATTTTCTCTTGAATCTTTTTACCTCTTTCTTCATTTCTTTTTGAGGTTAAAATTTTTCCTTCATTTTCTATTTCTCTTAAGTCATTATTTGTTGTGTTTATTCACTCCTGTATTTCTTCTAGTTTAGTTTTCGTTTCCTAAGCAACTTTTTCCCGTATATTCTAATTCTTTCCTGAGTTCCAGCACCTCATTTGTGAGTTTGTAAAATTGTAATTTATTTGTTCCTTAATGTTTTGTGTCATTTTCTTAATGTCTTTTAGTTTATTTTGAAATAGTAGATTACAGATTTTATCTGTTTCCCCTTCATTGTGTACAGAGATGTGATTCTCCTTTTCCTCTTATTTCTTATTAATAACTTTGCATTGGATTTGACTGGAAAATTTCTCATTTTTATGTGAAATTCATTTTCTCAAACATTTAGAAGGAAGGTGTTTTTTTCAAATAGTAAGGTATATGGCAGTTTCCCTTCTGAGATTTCCTGGCTCTGTTCCACTCTCCCGCTTTGGTCTAGATTTCCTCTTTCCTATGTCTCTGTTTGCTCTTTCCCAATTAATTTTTATTCCACCCCCATCAGCCTTTTTTTTTCGTGTAAAACCCTTTCTTAGAAGGGAGCCCTAGTGGATTAGTTTCAAGAATTCACAGTTGATCCAGCTCCTGCAGAACTTACTGTGGACCCCTTATTCTTACCTACTATTACAATGGAAACAACCCCTCCTATGTTTCAGCCGTGTTTTCCAAATTGTCCTGCTATGCTTCCTAGTGAATACTTCTTAGCTATCTTGGGGCTCTCCTGTTCTCAGGTCTTTTAGTCACCCTGTTTCTTTCTTTGGCTTCCTCTTACATAGACACTGATAACATGCAGGTGTTGTGGTTATTGTCACCTGTATTGGGGGGTTTGAGGGGAGCTTGTCACCTAGTTTTCTTGTAAATGTTTGATATGTTTTCATTTTGCTATTTAGTTGCTATATCTGTTTTTATGTGGAAATTCTGGAAGGTCCAAAAACTGTGCTTCCACTACCACTGTCATCTTCCCAGTCATGATATAATATAGATCAAGGATCAATATAGGAAAAAAAAAAGGATGGTATAAAGTAAAATCACAATAGAAAATGTATATACTAGTATAGAGTGATTTGGGGGAAAAATAATAACAAATCAACATGAGAATAAGACAGTGGATTTAGTTGACACATAGTACATTTATAGTAATATGAGACAATTTAGATGTATTTATGGAGCTATTTAAAATACAGTTTTTAAGTGGTAAAATGTAAGTAGAGTTTGTTTCTTCCTTTCTTATCCCATTATAAATCCCCTCCCTCCTACCCAGCAGACATTTTCTCCTCATTATGCTTACACAGAACCACAGAGATAATGGTCAGGGGAACAGTAAAGTGGTCTTGGCAATCAAATATCCACCTGAGAGACTGTGTTCAATGAGTCTGCATGTTAGCTCTCGTGTCATGTGTTTAAGGAACAATTTCAAAAGCTTGACCTAGAATTTCTCAACAGCATGTATAGTTATAAAACAGCATGTGCTATCTTTGGTTTTTTCCTCTATTCAGTTGCCTTTTGACACCAGATTATAAACCTTTTGAATGCAGAGACTATGTTTTTTTCTTTTCTTTTCTTTCTTTTTTCTTTTTCTTTTTCTTTTTTTTTTTTTTTTTTGGCTGCATCAGGTCTTAGTTGCAGCATGCAGGATTTTTTGTTGTGGTGCACAGGTGTCTCTCTAGTTGTGGCATGTGGGTTTTCTCTCTCTAGTTGTGGCGTGTGGGCTCCAGAGCATGTGGGCTCTGTAGTTGTGGCACGTGGGCTCTCTTGTTGAGGCGCACAGGCTCAGTATTTGTGGTATGAGGGCTCTCTAGCCATGGCCCGCAGGCTTAGTTGCCCTGCAGCATGTGGGATCTTAGTTCCCTGGCCAGGGATCGAACCCGTATCCCCTGCATTGGAAGGCGGATTCTGTACCACTGGACCACCAGGGAAGTCCCAAGACTATGTTTTTTGTATCTTTGTATCCCCATAATCAAATGCTCGCCAAGTATTTAGTGATGGTGATGGGGTGTTGGTGAAACACGGGAGGAAGACCTCCCAATCTGTCCTATTTCAGGATCATACTTAACATAGTTGGATATATTCAATCAGTTAGTTGCTAGGTGTGCTAAGATCTGGTAAAACTAAAAAGACAATAATAGTCTGTATCCTTGAGGGATAATCTCATTAGAAAGATAAAAATATATATATAAACATGATATCTTAATAAAAAATTGCCTCATTATTATTTAGATGTCAGATAAAAGTTTACATATTAAATTGTAGTCTTCATAAAAATATTTCTATTTTATTTATAAAGTTTTCTTTCTTTCCACTGAACAAATATTGTTTTTTAGGCCTATGTTTTTTCCCTTTTTCTTTCCACACATTTGTCAGTCTCTAGCAAGAAGACAATGATTATAGCTATTTTAATCATCTGACATATTTTTAACATCAATATAATTTTAAATTATATTTCTTGCCTAGGAAAGAGAGTCTATGGCGAGACAGTATGAGACAGCCCGGCAGGCCCTAATGGGAAAGACACCTCCTCATCACACATTCCTATTTCAAAGGTATTGATTTATCACATTTATTTACACCTGGGCATCTTTAAATTGATTTTTTAGTATCCAGATATACCAAATGAATCTTAAATCATCAACACAAACAGGGACCTTTGTACTAAAATGGACCCAGTGGTTCAATAGTAAACCTAGTACTAGAAGTTGTATTTCCCTTTCATTTATATATATTTTTAAAGGCACAATATACTCACAGCTCCTAGAAACTGATGATTTTTTGTAGTCTTCGAAGACTGCAAAGAATGATATTTCTGGTAGTGTTTGAGTATAAGTATCAGCCTTTGCCAAGGCTTTGATGATGGAAGGTTAATTATATCCTGTTGAATATCCTATACTTGTCCTTCATGAATCTCAAAAAATAGTAGTTAATGATTTGTGAGATCATTTGTTTAATGTCTCCTTTCCATATTAAACTGTAAATTCCATCAGGATGGGGACCATTTATCTTTATTAAGCCATGAATTCTTAGTCCTTAATATACAATGTTTCACTTAGTCCCTGATGCATAGTAGAGGCTTCATAGATATTAGTGGCTATAATAATTATTGTACTATTAATTATTACATGTGAAGAGGCACATTTAGACTTTAAGATTCACTCAAAATGAATAACCACAATGTTTATGAAACGTTTGTGTTTTATTTTCTCATGAATGTTATAGGCTTCAGTATTCTGAATTCTCTTTTCTGTGTGACCTTTTAGAAAATTTGAGTAATAAAGTGAAATCCCTGTTTTCAGAAAGCCACTAAGAGCACTGACAAGACCTTAATTATAGTGTTTTAAAGAGATTTTTAAAATGCGGTGAGTTGAGGAAGCAGAATAAAAAAGCCATTTAAAAATGTTTTTCAATTTCACTTCTCTTTATTGTCTGCAATATTAAGCTATCTGTTAAAAATCTTTAACCAATATAAATTTTGTCTTTGTCTGCTATATAGCAAAAAAAGTGGGGTTAATTTTCTCCACATTGGCAAGCTATCTTTGGATAGTCTGATTCAAAAGGCAGGCTGTGTGGAATATACAAAGTTCTACTGGGGGGATGGGAGGGTGGTAGCCAGGAGATGGGCACTGTCCCCCAGAGCAGCTAAAGCTGGGGCCTGTGTGACTTCTCACCAGCAGAGCGGCCATGCCTATTGAAGCACTGTGGACACTAAGCTGTTTTAAATCTGAGCTCCAAATGGGTTATACTAGGGCAGAAGGATGCTTTGAATTTTCATGCATTTATATGCAGTCGGGCTACTTTGCACATAGCAACTCTACTTAGCAAGGCTAGAGTGAATAGCAGTAGGATATATTCACTAAAAATAGTTAATGATTCTTTTCAAGTCACTCTGGGGAAACAGGCTAGTATAGATGAAAAATAGATATTTTATGCTAGAGTTCAGTTGAAAGTACAATATTAGAATTTTTAAAATATTTTATTCTGGTATTATTTCAAAGCATTAGATTATAAACAAAACTGGAAAATATCTATTTCAGTTTTTATAGCAGTTGATATATTGCTGGACTTCACATAACAAATGAATGAGCGTTTACAATTGAATATGTACTAATCACTAGGAAGAAAATCTGCCTATATTAATGTCTTAATTGATAAGGAATATTCAGAAAAATACAAATTTGCTTAATCTACAAATCAGAATGTAATAATGCCAGTGTTTAAGGCAAGCTCTGAAGTGAATGCTTATGAGTGTATATATTACATTATTCCAAATAGGTTTTATTGGCATATGCATTTACTTGGGACGTGTAAAGGTCAGTATTTAGGTATTACATGTGTGTATGCTTGGTATTATTACAAAATTCTGTGGATTTTTTTTAAATTTCCAATTTCAGGGGTCTAGTACCAGCACCCATCATGAACAGTCTACGTTATTTTACAACTTTAGAACTAAAGAAAAATTTTGAGCTTTATGGAGATTACTTTAAAACTCCCTTTGGACCTTCTGAAAAGAGGTGAGTTGAGTTTTATTGGATAGAATAATTTATTTTCTGCTGGTTAGTTAAAATGATGGCACTCATCCTTAGACTTCAGGGAATTCCTAAAGCTGGGAAGCAGGGCCCCAACTCCCACTATGGAATTTGAATAGAATAGATCCTGGCCCTCTAGGGAGGGCACAGGCTTATAACCTAGGTTCACTGGAACCTAAGAAGCTTCTCTTTGGGACTTTGAAACTTGAGGGAGTGACACACTGATGCAGGGGCAGTTAGAGATCATTCAAGTCATCAGTGGTGGAAGAATCAAGAATCCATTGTGGAGCGCAAGCAATGGTGTCTACCAGTCTCTTCCTGTATTGCAACTTGGCTGTGTTCTTGGCACCTAGCTTACCTTTGCTCTTGCCAGGTTTAAAAACCTGGTTCTCTAGTTTTCCATTAAATCTATAAACTACCAAATAGCTTTTCAATAACTCCCTTTTTGATATTTAAACCCCTTATAGACCAGATCAGACCCTTCACCACTGATTTTAGTGCTTGGCTTTTGTGGGTATTCTATTACATTCCATTTCTACTTCAGCTGTTTCTGCCACTACCATTGACTATGTCTCTGTAGGTCTTGAACCCACACTTCCCAAGCAAAGATCTGGCTGGTTGAGTCAATCACTATCTGCTACGGGTGCCACCCTTGAGTAGAATCTCTAGCCAGAGCCCTCATAGGTAACAGGCTGGTCTATAGATTTGTTGCCCTTAGGTCAAGCAACCATCCTTTATCCAATCATCTGTGGCCAGAGCAGTGACAGAGAATCAAGTAAAGAACTCTTTAGAAGGGGTCTGTGGGTTTGGTCTCTCTGAATACATGGCAACAAAATAGACAAGAGTGACTGGAAGCACTCTTCCTCTAGATTTATCAGTTATTTTTATTTTTTTCTTTATCTTTTCTTCTGTAACTTCTAAATCGTCTGCACAGGATATATATGTTTTATTTTTTTATCCTAAAAAATTATTAAAAATCCATGAGAATTTGATATTCAGTAAATGGGAAAAATTGGTCCTATAGGTACAATTAAGTTTCTTACATCACTCTATATGTTAAAACAAATTTTAGATAAATTATGAAGAGTTAAATACAAATCAATGCTTATAATATAAATGGTGTGTTAAAAGTCAGGTGCACATGTATATCCAGCATAATATAGGTTTAAATATATTCATGTGTATGTATAGAAAAAAACACTAAAAAGATATATACCAAAATAGTATCAGTTATTATCTTCTAGTGGTGGGAGATTGTGGCCGATTTTTATTTTCTTTGTTCTTCCCGATATTTTCAACAATGAGCATTTTATAATTTTTGAAGTATTCATATAACTTTAAAATATTAATATGTCATTTAAAAAGTCTGCCACAGCAAAGAGATGTTTTATGAGGGTGATGTGTCATAATGAGAATGTCAATTTAAAAAAGGAGTAATGCTTTCCTTTATTTCTGAGTTTTTGTATTATTGTAACACTTTGGGTTTCCTTTCATAAATTTGATGATGAAAAACAACAGGCCCCACTAAATGGCCACCCAAGTCTGCACATCTCACTGGATACTAGAGACTCTAGATTATAGTTAGTTAACGAATTATAATGACAGTGTTGAAATTGTAGATCTCTGAGGATTTATTCACACTCTGGATTTTTAGTACAGTTAGGTAGCTTGATAGGAGTACAGTGAGAGAAAGAATATCTTAGTTTAGGCTGTTATAACAAATTACTGTAGGCTGAGTGGCTTAACCAGCAGACAGTTCTTTCTCACACTTCTGGAGGCTGAGAAGTCTGAGATCAGGGGGCCAGTGTGGCCAGGTTCTGACGAGGGTCCTCTTCCTGGTTTGCAGATGGCTGGCTTCTTGCTGTGTCCCCACATGGTGGAAAACAGAGAGAGGAAGCAAGGTGTCTTTAGTCTTTTCTTATAAGGGCACTAATCCCATTCATGATGGCTTCACCTCCTGACCTAATTACCTCTCAAAGGTCTCACCTCCTTATACCATCATATTGGGGGTTAGGATTCCAATATATGAATTTGGGCAGGACGGGGTAGGGACACATACATTCAGTCCATAGCAGAATTTTAAAAAAAAATTTAAAAATGCCTACTAGGCTGCAGTGGGCTTATTTATCATCTGTTCCCACAGTGAAAAGGGTGGGTCAGACGTTCGCTCAAGTCTGACCCTTCCCTCATGGTAACACATGTGCCTTTCAACCCAGCCACTTTTTGACTCCTGACTTTCAAAGCATTTTCATTTACTCTTAATACTTCCTTTGATACAAAAAAAAGAGTAATTGTTTGAAAGGCAGAACTTGCTCTGTGATCCCTTTTTTGGTGTGTGTTTTAAATGAAGAGGTATTCTTTTCCAAAAATAAGAGACCAAAACATATGTGTTTTGGGTTGAATTGTGTACATAATACAACTCCCCACAAATGTACATATTGGAGTCCTAATCCCAGGACCTCAGTGTGTGACCTTATTTGGAAGTAGGGTCATTACAGATGCATTTAGTTAAGATGAGGTCAGACTTGGGAAGGGTGAACCTTTAATCCAATATGATTGGTGTCCATATACAAAGGAGAAATTTGGACATAGACACACACACACAACAAGGGAGCTTGGGTGATGCAGAAGCCAAGGATGATCAAAGATTGCCAGCAAAACACGAGAAGCTAGTAGAGAGACCTGGAACAGACTCTCCCTCGCAGCCTCAGAAGGAACCAACCCTGCTGACATTGATCTTGGGCTTTTAGACTCCAGAATTGTGAGACAATGACTTTCAACCATTCAGTCCTCGGTACTTTGTTACGGCTTCCAGGGCTTCCCTGGTGGTGCAGTGGTTGAGAGTCCACCTGCCGATGCAGGGGACACGGGTTCGTGCCCCGGTCCGGGAGGATCCCATGTGCCGTGGAGCAGCTGGGCCTGGAGTATCCCTGCCTGGGAATGTTGGTGCCATCCAGCCCTGGCTGTAGTTGATAGGAAGCTTAGGTCCAGCGAGCAGCCCATGTCCATGCTCAGAAATATGGAAGCTTTCCAGGAGCACTGGTTCTGGATTCCAGCCATGAACTACCGCCCAAGAGCTGCAGTCTCTGCTTGCCATTCAGACACATTGGACGTGTCCCCTTAGTATGCCTACACCACCCACTGTATTTCATCCTGGGTCAAGGACAGGCCCAGAGAGCTAATTGTACTGTGTTTCCAGTGATAGAGCTCCTGGGAACACCTCATTGAGACTTGCTTCTACCCTTTACATCTCTGGTAGTCATAACATCATCCTGGTAAGATGTGGACACCCTCACTTAAATGACAGGCTTTATCTTGCATAGACCCAATTTGGATCAGCCTTTGCTACTGCTACGTATGAACTGAAGTTAAATGTGGAATGTGAACAAGTGGAGGTCAACTTGAAATTGATTCTAGACTCATACTTCTTTGCTGAGATGGGAATCATTACGTTGGAGATACAGAGAAGAAAGCATAATCATAGCCAACTACTAGGCTTTGCAGTAAACAATTATCTATTGATTTTCAACATTTTAAATCAACCTTTAGCTAAATTATGAAAAGACATAACTATGAATACAAAACTTAATACAGGGCTTCCCTGGTGGTGCAGTGGTTGAGAGTCTGCCTGCCAATGCAGTGGACACGGGTTCGAGCCCTGGTCTGGGAAGATCCCACATGCCGCGGAGCAACTAGGCCCGTGAGCCACAACTACTTATCCTGCACATCTGGAGCCTGTGCTCCGCAACAAGAGAGGCCGCGACAGTGAAAGGCCCGCACACCACGATGAAGAGTGGCACCAGCTTGCTGCAACTAGAGAAAGCCCTCGCACAGAAACGAAGACCCAACACAGCCAAAAATAAATAAAGAATTAAATAAATAATTTTAAAAAAAAAACTTAATACAATCAATTTTGACAGTAAAAATTTCCAGTGACAAAGTTTAGGAGGTGGAGATGGCAAGTGAGTATATATCATCTGCTGTTGATGGAACAAGAAATGGGGATTTTTAAATATGATACATGAAGATGTAGATCTGACCAATGTAGGAACTGAAAATAGTGATAGAACTGTTTGTGGGGAGAAAAATGGGGGGAGGTTATTAAGTTAGCTAAATCCTTTCTGATCATAGCAGAAACCTCTATCAAATATATGTTTAAAACTGGCAAGTCAATAAAAGTCAGTGACATGTTATTTAGAAATAAAAAGTTTATTGTCAGAATATCTAAAAACATTTAAGAATGGTTGGCTCTCAGGAGAATGAAATTGGGGTCACTGTTACTTTCTATTTTAAGCCCTTCTATATGACTTAATTCTAACTATATGTATTTAGTAGGCTGATTAAAGTGTTAATGAAATGTTTTTAAAGAAATGAGTAAAATCGCAGAAGAAAAGATGAATATATTTTGATTATATAAACATTTTAAGTTGCTCTAGGTCCAAAACAAATTAAAAAGGAAAACAGGAAGCTATATAAAATATATATTAATAACTTATATAGGACACTATATATGATATATAGTATATGTAACATCTAACATATATAATATATTGAATATAATATTCATATATGTTATATATTCAATTTATAATATATAATTCAATATGTAATATATTCAATTCAATATATAATATATTATAACATATATATTCACACAAATTGATATGGAAAACATTTAGATCCTCAAAAGAGAAATGAAGAAAAGAGGTAAATAGTTCACAAAAGCTAATTAATGAATACAAGAAATAACGTTTAATCTTGCCATGAACAAAGCTCAGCTGTTCACAGTGCTCCCTCTGCAGGATGAGCTTTGCCTCAGTGGAGCTGCTTCCTCCAGAGGAAGCCAGGAAGCAGGTGGAGCCCAAAGGAGAGCCGCCAACTGGTAGGAAGCCCACTGGCCCAGATGCAGAGACTTCAGGCACCCAGGTCACACCCCAACCTTGTCCTAAAAAGGAGGACAAAAAACTAGCCTTAGGTATGCCCAATGTGTGGTCCAGATCAGGCCCCCAACACGCTTTCATTTTTCTCTGTCCTTGAAATAGCAAGGACTGCCCTATATAAATTGCACTTGATTCTGAAGTCCTAGGAATTAGGATCAATGCCTGACTCATCTTGTTTTATAGACTCCAGCACCTCTCAGGATGCCTTGCTCTTAGAAGATATTCAGTGATGTTTTGTATAATGGATGAGAAGTTTATGCTAATATGTATAGTACTTAACATATCAGCTGCTAATAGGTCTTGGTACCTATGTATCATTGAAAACTTTAGCTCAACAGAGATATGTTCGCAAACTACTGAATGATTTGACAAAGATAACCCAATGATCATATGGCCATCAATGGTATTTCATCTCAAAGATATATTCATTTTTCATTTTTCAGTGGCATGGATTCCAGTGATTCCATGAAATACTCTGCATTATTTGAGTCTTGTCCGTGGTCAAAAGACTTGCCTTTTCGGCCTCCAGAAGACAGAATTTATTCACACCCAGAATCAACAATAGGTGATATTGAGGATCAGGCCCTAAAAGGTATGAGTCATTTACATATTGTTCTCATATAAATATTAATATTATAACTATATCTATTTCCCACTGTCTTTCTGTTTCTGATTTTTTTAAATTAAATGAGTGTTTAAAGTGAGAATCTCTCCTTTGAGGCAGGATGGGTTATTTATCCCCCATGGTAGTAGATGAGAAACAAAGTTAAAAAAGATCAGGAATGTGCCCAAGGTTACTTAGCTACTTAGAGTGGACTGCTGCTCTGCCCATCTGGCCACACTGCCTGCAGGGGTGTTCTGGGATGAGGGGCACGTGCTCTCGAAAGGAGGTTTTAGCAACTTGGGCTGCATTCAGTGAAGGCGAAGAAACGCAGGGAAGTTTTCATATCACTGACCAGTCTCCTGCTCTGGGGGTCTAGCAGAATCCTGATGGTTTGGGGTTTGAAGGATCAGGCCAGCCCCTCCTCTTCACCTCCTTTTTACACCTTGCTCCCCAACAGACTTGTGCATGTCTCCTGGCACAGACAGCATGGCCATCGCATTTTTGTCTCTGGCAATGTTCACAAAGAACATTGAGTAAAGACCTTAAACAGTGTGGGGAGACTGAGGGGCTAGAGGTGAAAATGGAAAAGGGAGAGAGTAACCCATTATGGGGCTCTGTGAGCAACTGATAGAGGAATGAATAAACTGGGGGGACTTCTCTAGGACCTGGAGGCTAAGAAGAGCCACCATTAGTAGCCTGTGGGGGGTGGGGTGGTCTGCCTGAGACCGGAAGAAGACTTGAGGATCCCCTGCTTGCTCAGGTGACCACGGGAGCCAGAAAGAGAGTACAGACGTGTTAGGTCGCCAGGGACAAGAGGACACAGTAGGTGGCATCTCCAGAAGGAAGGTCCTGAATCAGGCACCTTCTAACCCTTTCAGAGGTGGGCTCCCTCTTCAGGTGTAGCTGTATTCAGGACAGCCGACCGAGATAGGGCATTTTCCAGCATCTTCCTCAGAAGGGAGGACAGAAGCAATACATTAGAATCTGTTGGCCTGAAATCAACAGACCGCCAGGTGTTTCTCCAGCCAAGATGGGTTGATTAGTGATCACTTCGGGGTCTTACAACCACAGTGAGCCACATGCAAGGCCCCACAGGGCAAAGGAAGGAGAAAGCTTCTTATAGAGAGGGAAGGGGAATTGGGAGAGCTTTAGTAAACCAAGAGTCCATGGCTTTTCATTGACTGAGTCCTTGCCAGGAAAGAGGAGACGTCTTCCTTTGGGGCTCTGCTATGGTCGCAGGGCGTGAGAGGCTCCCCCTTCTGGTCTCCCAGCTCCATTTCATGGAGGTTTCTGTTTATTAATTTTTTACAAGTCCCAAGACTCAAGTTCTAGGATATAATCCCCAATTCTCAAGTAGACATACTATGTCATCTCACAGGATGTGTGAAGTGTTCTGGGAACCCTTTTAAAGGCTGTGAGCTGCCACTTCAGAGCCTGAGGGAACCCAGGGGCCCTGGAACAGACATGTCCCCAAAGCTCATCATGGTTCTGGCTTCCCACAGGTCGTGTTCCCAGACCTTTCCCATCTCATTTTCTCTCCTCTGCCTGTATCCTTCCTTATAAATGGGATACTTAGAGTTGAAAACTACATTCCAAACATAGTCTGGCCAGAGCAAAGGGGGGCTGTTACCCATGGGGCAGGGCTGTGGAAAGAGCATTGCATTAGGAATCAGAAGACCTGGGTTTTGGTTCCATTTCTACTATTGTCTGGCTGTGCAGTGTTGGGAAAATCAATTAATGTCTGAGCCTTAGGAATAATATCCGTCCCACAATAGTATAGTAATATCCTATATTACTGTAATATATATATATTATAATGTAATACATAATATAATAATACAGGACCAGCAAGGTGGGGTATGGTGTAAGTAAGAAGTAAAGTGCTAGATATCTGCTAGGTATTATGATTGTAAATTTTTATACACATAAAAGATTGTGGTTGTTTTCTGCTGGGATAGTTTCTGGAGATTTATTTCATGTGAATGGGCCAGGTTTTCCTGTTTCTTTATATGCATTGTGATCTTGTGTTGAAAATTGGGCATTTGAAAAAGCAGCTACCTCTCCCAGGACGTAGACTGGCTCCGTGCAGGGGACGCCCGTCACTGATTGGTGGGCATGTTCTGAGCCCAGGATCAGTCCAGTGTGAAGGCTCAAGGTCTTTTCAGTCCCTTTCCGGGCATGCCCTTTCCCTGACCTCTGTGTGTGCTTTTCTCCAGTTCCCCAGTATACACAGATGCTTTGAAATGAATGTATTAATTTCCCTAAGCATCTTTCTCCTGCTTTTTCTTGGGGCCTTAGCTGTTCTGTGGTGTTCCTCAAGTAAGAATCTCTTGTCCCAGGCGTTTTTAGGTCTGTGCCCCCTCAGGGTTTTTCAGGAGCCCTGCCCATTGCTTCCTGTGGCTTCCTCTAGCCTGAGATCCCAGCTGTGCCACTTCTAACCATCTGGGCTATGAGTTAGGTGACACAGAGGCCAATCAGGCTGCCCCTAGATGGACTCTCAGGAGGGAACTGGGAGCCAGGCCTCTCTTCCCCCAAACTGTACCTCAACCCCTTGGGAGGGGGAAGGGCCAAGGTGAGTAAAAACTTCATGAGATTTCTTACCCTTGCTAATGTGGTTTTTTCATGGTTGGGCGTTCACTTGGTTGCTGTAGATCATTGACTGATTTCCAGAGCTCCTATAAAGTTATTTTAGCTAGTCTCTAGCTTTTCTTTTAATGTTTCCCTGGGAGAACAAAGGCCTGGAGCTTCCTAACCTGCCATCTTGCCAACATCTTTCTGTGGTGATTTTCTCAGAAATCATATCACACTACTGGCTCTGGGTCAGTTAAGCCCTCATATTTTTTTTTTCATACGAACTGCCAAACCAAGTTTATATCATCCAGTATATGTGCTGTTGATTTTTTTTTTTTTACATAAATGCAACTTTTATCTTCAGCTTTTTATCCTTTTGGTTTCAGCCCCACATTCCAACTTGATTAGATCATTTGGGGTCTTGATTCATCTTCCATATTTACTACTTTATAGATTTCTATTCAGCCAGCAAACATGCCACCTATGCCTTTGTCATTGTTGCTGTCAGCGTTGGGACCCAGGACTTGGCTAAGAGAAACATCCTGTGACAAGTCTCTGGACACTGACTTCCAGGGAGAGTCTACCTGCTTTGTGACGCTTACTCACATCTCTCTAGTGCATTCACACGAGAAACTGCGATGCGTGCCTTGCGTTATATCAGTCGTATTTTCTAACTCAGAGGTCAGCAAGCTTTCTGTAAAGAACCAGACAGTAAATGCTTTTGGCTTTGTGGACAACATAAACTTTTTTGCAACTACTCAACCCTACCATTGCAGTGTGAGAGCAGCCATAGACAATATGGGCTGGTTTCCATTAAACTTTATTTACTAAAATGGGCTGCAGACCAGATTTGTCCTATGGGCTATAGATTGTTGACCCCTCCCTAAGTAAAAGGGAAATTAAGTTAATTTGAAATCATTTTTCTTTGCAAATCCCTTCCAACACTTATCACTCACTATAGTCCTTTCTGAATGCACAAACCATTTCTTTAATAAACTGGAATTTGCTGAGATTTAAAGTCAGGTGTGCTGGTTTGTAGATCTTTATTTCCATGTTTTAAATGGCAGTATTTGCCTCCAGTACTTTTCTCATTGCAATGAATTCTCAAAGACCAGACACTCTAAGATTACTTCTGTCAGTTATTTCAGCACCCTGGGAGGTAGCTTACCTGGGTGTGGACAAGGGAACTGATGTGGAAGGGAGGCCTGCTCTTCTACTGTCTTCTTTCTTCTTTGGGGCCTTTATTTGCTTAAGATGTTTTTGTTACCCTTTCCAGCTTAAAAAAATATCTCCGTGATGAAAAACAAGTAGAAAATAAGGAGGAGCCTTTTCTTTTTTCTTTCTTTTTGACCGCGCCGCATGTGGGGATCTTAGTTCCCCAACCAGGGTTTGAACCCACGCCCCCTGCAGTGGAAGCGTGGAGTCGTAACCACTGGACCACCAGGGAAGCCCCTTTTATCTTTTTTTGTCCTCTGTGAATGGGATATCATCTTCTCAAGGAGTATGCCATTTTTGCTCTAAATATACCTTAAAAAGGTCCATTTTGCCTTTAACATTTTGGATTGCATTGGTTTGTTTAATAAGCTGCGTCTTCCCGATCTTTATTATAAGTCACGCCATTTTGCTCACTTCCTGTAGAATCCTCTGCCTCACTCTCTCAATCCCTCCTACACTGCTTTCTCCCCACTGAGAATTCGGCTTCCTCTGTGGCCACTATGCTTCCACCTTCAGTCTCTACCTTCCAAACTCCTCTTGCTTCCACAGTCCCCAGAGGAACCTAGCTCTGTGGTTCATCCTTGGTGTCTTCCTCCTTGGTGAACAAGCCAATCTTACAGGGCATTAGATGAGGTTTCTCTAGGAAGGACTTCAGGGTGTGTGTGTGTGTCTGTGCTAAGTCTACTCACATATGACTGAAAAGGAATATCGTGCAGGGCATTATTACAGAGGGTATGAATGAGCAGGGTAGAAGAGTAGCATAGGAATTGCTTGCTGTAGCAACCTTCTGTTCGTTGGGCAAGGCTACCCAGCCCAAGGTTTGTCCAGCCACGCACATGATATATTCTCAACCTCATCCCTTATTTTTCTTATTTGGGTGTCATTTATTTCTTACAGTTTGTTATGAATGAATTCTGAAAGTTATTCTGGTTCTGACATCATGCAATGTTTATTTTCTTTGTTTAGTGTACCAAGGGGTTAACTATACATACTGTATCTTTTTTTGCTTAATGTTTTACAGCACTACATGAACAGGTATTTCCATGTGAAAAAGGGTCTCTCCAACACAGAAGACACACGATCTCAGGCATCAGTCGCCCAGGTTCCAACACCAAACCCACCCTGCCTCCAATCCCTCAGGGCCGCAAGTAGACCCGTATCTGACGTTTGATCTTAACATGGAAAACTTGCTCTGATCATGTCCAGTCCCTTTGTCTCACCTGGCCATGGATCCTGGCTATTCCTCACTCAACCAACTACCTACAAAAGAATGTTCTATATGCCTTAATTCTCTCAGTTTCTTTTGTGATTCTCTGAATAGTGTTTATCTTTTTAAAAATGTAAGTTATTCTTAGCTTTTATAAATGGAATTTCAGTTTTTCCCACAGCTATGAATGAATTTTCTAGCTGCTTCCTGCTCTGAAATATCAGATGGCAAAGTCTCCCAAGATCTCTGCCTTGCTATATGCATAGTGATTGTGGGATAAAGCCAATGAAGATTGTGCTCTTAAAATTTCAATGTGTCCATTTATAACATTAGTGTATACTTTACAGGATTGAAATATTTTGTTCTTCTCATTATGAAAAAATTATAGAGTTCCATTTAACTTCTGACCAACATGATACCTCAACTTCCTTTAGCAATATGAAGGAATAAAGAGTATCAGGTATTTCTTTTTTTGTGTGTGGTTCGCGGGCCTCTCACTGTTGTGGCCTCTCCCGTTGTGGAGCACAGGCTCCGGACGCGCAGGCTCAGCGGCCATGGCTCATGGGCCCAGCCGCTCCACTGCATGTGGGATCTTCCCGGACCGGGGCACGAACCCGTGTCCCTGGCATCGGCAGGCGGACTCTCAACCACTGCACCACCAGGGAAGCCCAGGTATTTCTTTTATTTCACCCTTTTTTGACTCTGATTATGAAAGGTTTATAAGCAATTTTCATTGTCTTTGTGGTTTCACTTCCTGCCATCTGCAGAAGAAAAATTGAGCAGTTATAGGCGAGGCTGGTATTCGGCTGATTTGTGTGAGCAAGACTATGCTGGTTGTTAAAACACTGAAATGCACCCCTCTGGATGGGTAAATGGTCTTTCCTCTGAATCCTCTGTGCATGGTGATTCTTGGGAACAAGAGCCTTCCCATAGTACGGCACTAATTGTTAAATATTTTAAATATCAAAATCCTCTAATGCTTTCCTTTTTAAGAAATATCAAAACCTCCTTTGATAATCCCCTTTCCCGTAACTCAAATTTGGGTGTAACACGATTTGCTATTGACTCCTATCTTCCACCTAGCCCTGTTCTCAACAGGAGCTGGTTAAAGTTCTTTTCTTAGGGTGGGTGGGAGAGGCTGGGAGGGGGAATGCGAAGGAGAGTACAAGGCTGAGCCAGAGAAGGGAGGCAATGCTCTCTGGAAAAGTAGGGGTGCAGACAGTGGGTCGCTGTGCCCCAGGGATTCACCAGCATCATCTAATCTTTTTAAAAGTTATTATGAAATATTTTAGACACGCTGGAAGATATAAAAATAATAGTTTCAATTTCAAACAATATGGAAGAGATGCTTTTTAAAAAAATTTCTCCTACTAAGCACAGCTAAAAGCATAGATATTATATATAAAACAAAGGTAAGGGCCTCCCTGGTGGCGCAGTGGTTGAGAGTCCGCCTGCCGATGCAGGGGATACGGGTTCGTGCCCCGGTCTGGGAGGATCCCATATGCCGCGGAGCGGCTGGGCCCGTGAGCCATGGCCGCTGGGCCTGCGCATCCGGAGCCTGTGCTCCGCAATGGGAGAGGCCACAACAGTGAGAGGCCCGCGTACCGCAAAAAAAAAAAAAGAAAAAAACAAAGGTAAGATTGAGATTTAGAAGGAAGAAGGCAGACCACCTGAGGACCCTGGGACCTGAATAATGACATAATGGTAATTTCCCTGGGTTTCCTTTTGCCTTAGTTGTCCTAAACTGGGTGCTGGAGAAGCTACAACCCCAAAACACTAATGATACAACAAAATTTCCAACAAAGAGCCTGCTCTTTCTAGCTAAAAGCCTAGGAAAGGAGCAGACTAGCAACACAGAAACCCTTTAGACAAGGACTGCTGTACTCCAGCTAAATGCTGTGAATAAAATTCTGGCCCCATCCTTTTTCTCACCCTTGTTAGCAGAGGCTTCCACACTTTTCTAGCTGTAACGATGGTCCCCTTCTCTTCCCTGCTGTGATGGTATCAGGGACATTTTGTGGAGAGCCAGGATGTTTACCACCGCCCAGTGTTAATAGGAACCCCTCTCAGAGTATCACGGAAGGCCACTTAGGGACCTAGGCTGCCATTCCTCACCTGGTAGTAATGACGCACCTTTTCCCCTTCCCACCAGGTGGTGTCAGAGAAGGTCTTGTGGAGGTCCAGCACCTTCACCACTGACCCACCTCCTTGCAGTGTCAATGGAGGCCATGTGAGGACCTAGACGTCCACACCCGCTCAGCATTAATACGGCATCATTCCCACTTTTCCCACCCTAAGTGTCAAGAGAAGCCACGTGGAGAACTTAGACTTCTACCTCCACCTGGCAGTAATGACTCAGTGCTCTCTCCCCAACTGGCATGGTGTCAGAGAAAGTCAACTAAACAGAAGGTTTAAATAAGATCCAGAGTCTCATACTGTCCAAAATGTCTAAGATATAATAATAAACAAGTACTTACCGAGAATCAGGAAAACCTTAACTTAAATGAGAAAAGTCAATCAACATATGCCAACACAGAGGTGAAACAGGTCTTGGAATTATCTGACAAGGATTTTAAAGCAGCTGTGATGAAGATGTTTCAACAAGCAATTATGCACATGACTGAAACAACTGAAAAAGAGAGACAATCTTAGCAAAGTCTTGAAAAGAAATAGAAGACATACAGAAGAAACAAATGGAACTCTTAGAACTGAAAATGCAATGACTGAAATTTTAAAACTTATTGGATGGACTCAACAGTAAAACGGAGAGGACAGAAGAAAAAAATCAGTGAACTTGAAGACACAGCAGTTTTAGTTACCCAGGCTGAACAGAGAGAAAATAGACTGAAAAATAAAATGAGCTCCAAGGACATGTAGGACTACATGAAAAGATCTAATGCTTATGTCATTAGAGATCCAGAAGAACAAAAAAGAGTATGGGGCTAAAAAATTAGTACTGAAAATTGCCCCAATTTTGCAAAAGCCAAAACCCTACAAATTCAAGAAGATGATGAATCCCAGATAGGAAAAACCCAAATAAATCTGCAACAAGACACATAATCAAACTTTGTCAAAAAGACAAAGAAAAATATCTCAAAGCAGCAAGAGACAAACAATATCTTAATTATAAGGAAAAAATAAATCAAGTGATAGCATATTTCCCTTCAGAAACTATAGTACTGCCAGAAACCACGGAAATGGAACAACATTTTCTAGTGTTAAGAGAAAAAACCCTGTCAATCTAGAATTCTCTATTCAGTAAAAATGTCCTTCAGGAATGAAGGAGGAAATCAAGACATTCTCAGGTGAAGGAAAACTAAGAGAATATATTGACAGCAGACCTAGCCTAAAAGAATGGCCAAAAAAAAAAAAATTCTTGAAACAGAATGAAAATGATAAAAGAAGGTAATTTGAAACATAAAGAAAAAAAGAACAGTGGAAATAGTGAAAATATGGATAAATACAATAGAAGTTCCTCCTCATCTTGAGTTCTCTAAATTATGTTTGATGGTTGAGCAAAAACTATAACGTTGTCTGATGTGGTTCTCAATATATGTAGAAGGTATATATAATTTAAGGCAATTATAAGCAGGAGTAAAGGGACTTAAAAGGAGGTAAGCTTTCTGCATTTCACTCAAACGGTTAAAATGTCAACACCAGGAGACGGTGATAAGTCACATATGAATAATGTAATACCTAGGATACCACTAAAAAAGCTACTTTGTGAGATACACTCAAGAGCACTATAGATAAATAAAAATGGAATTTTAAAAATGTTCAAGTGACACACAGGAAGTCAGGAAATAGAAAACAGAGAACCAAAAAACTAAACAAAATACCAAAAGCAGCCTTAAGCTCTACCATACCAACAGTTACATTAGAGTAAATGGTCTAGATACACCAATTAAAAGGCAATGGTTGGTAGAGGGGATTAAAAAAAACATGACCAAGTTATATCATGTCTACAAGAAATTCACTTGAAACTTAACAACATAGGTTGAAAATAAAAGAATGGAAAAGTGTTTGCGTATATCATGCAACCATTATCAAAAGAAAGGAAGAGTGGTAATATTTGTATCAGATAAAGTAGGCTTCAGAGAAAAAAAATTACGAGATATAGAGATACATTATATAAGGATAAAAGGGTCAATCCACCAAGAAAACATAACGTGATTAACTATGTATGCACTAAAGAACAGAACTACAAAACGTGAAGCAAAAACTGACAGAACCGAAAGGAGAAACAGTTGTATATTTCAACGTCTCTTTCTCAACTGTTGATAGAACAATTAGACAAAATCTCCAAGAGTATATAATAATTCAACAACATCATCAATCAGTAGGATTTAATTGACATTTATAGAACGTTCCATTCCAGTGACAACCCAGTAAACACTCTTTTCAAGAGTGTTTCATGAATGTTCTCATGGAACATTTGCCAAGACAGACCATACCCTGGACCATGAAAGAAACCTAACAAATTTGAAAGAATTCAAATCATACAAAGTATGTTCTCTGACCACAATGGAATCAAACTAGAAATTAATAACAGATAATAGAAAAGTCTCCAAACATCTGGAAATGAAACAACACAGTCTTAAATAATCTATGGGCCTAGAAGAATTAAAGAGAGATCTATGGTCTCAAGGGAATTAAAAAATACATGGAACTATATGGTAGTTCTATTTATTACTCAGCTATAAAAAGAAACAAAATTGAGTTATTTGTAGTGAGGTGGATGGGCCTAGAGTCTGTCATACAGAGTGAAGTAAGTCAGAAAGAGAAAAACAAATACCGTATGCTAACACATATATATGGAATCTAAAAAACAAACAAAAAAAGCTCATGAAGAACCTAGGGGCAGAATGGGAATAAAGATGCAGACCTACTAGAAAATGGACTTGAGGACACAGGGAGGGGGAAGGGTAAGCTGGGACAAAGTGAGAGAGTGTCATGGACATATACACTACCAAATGTACAATAGATAGCTAGTGGGAAGCAGCCGCATAGCACAGGGAGATCAGCTCGGTGCTTTGTGACCACCTAGAGGGGTGGGGTAGGGAGGGTGGGAGGGAGGCTCAGGAGGGAGGGGATATGGGGATATATGTATGCATATAGCTGATTCACTTTGTTATAAAGCAGAAACTAACACACCATTGTAAAGCAATTATACTCCAATAAAGATGTTAAAAAAAAAAAAGAAACTGAAGAGGAGGATTCTTAAATCAATAAGCTCCTACCTCAAGAACCTGGGAAATAAAAATAAACCCAAAATAAGCAGAAAGAAACAACACAGAGCAAAAATCAGTGAAAATGAAAACATAAAAGTAATAGAGAAAAAGCAGTAAAACAAAAAGCTAGTTCTTAGGAAAGATCAATAAAATTGACAACCTCTCTCTGGTTAAACTGACAGAAAAAAGAAGACACAAATTACCAATATTATAAGTGAAATGGGATGAAACTTCGGATTCTGCAGACATCAAAAGGATAATAGGGAATACTACAAACAATTCTACACACATAAATTTGACAACTTAGATGGAATGGACCAATTCCTCAAAAACAAACTACCACAACTCACACAGTATGAGATAGATCATTTGAGTAACCCTATAAATATTGATATAGGAATTGAATAATTAAATTGAATTAAAGAATTCATAATTATGAAAAAGAAATCTCCAGGCCCAGATGCTTTCACTGGAGAATTTTACCAAATGTTTACAAAAGAATTCATACCAATTCTACATAATCTCTTTTAGAAAATGAAAAAGGAAGGAACAGTTCCCAACTTATTTTCTGAGGCAAATATTACTCTGATACCAAAGTCAGACAGATGGTACAAAAAAAGAAAACTGCAAACCAATATCACTCATGAATAGATGCAAAAAATCCTTTAAAAATTTCAGCAAATAAAATTCAGCACTGCATAAAATGAATTATACACCATGACCAAGTAGAGTTTAACCCAGGGATGCTGATTCACTAGTTGAAATCAACCAATGTAATCTACCATAATAACAGGCTAAACAAGAAAAATTTACATGATCAGATCAATTAATGCAGAAAAAGCATTTAACAAAGATTAACACCCATTCATGATAAAAATCTAGGAATAGAGACTTTCTTCTATTTGATAAAGACTTTGGTACATGTCTCTAACCCTAAACAATATACACTTTTGTTCACCATGACTTTAAACTTTATTTTATACTGTATATATTCATCAATTAACTTTTTCTCAACTTTATGTTTATGGATTTAATCCATGAACATTGTGTTGGTTTAGTTTTAAGGTTTCTCACTGCTGTGTACTATTCCACTGTAAGAATATACCACAATTTATCCACTTTCCTGTTGATGAATGCTAAATTTGTTTTCACTTTTTTTTTCTACTATAAAAGGTGCAGCTGAAAAAATTCTTCTATGGGAGTGGAATTGCTGGGTTATAGGTATACAAATCTTTAACTTTACCAGACATTGGTTACTCTACTATGCCCTCACAAATATGTAAGAGTTTTTATTTTTCTACATCTTCAGCAATGAGTGGAATTGACAATCTTTTTATTGCTAATCCAATAGGTGTTAATGTAAACTCATTGTGGTACTTTGGATTTCTCCAAAGTTGAACATTTTTTATAAGATTAGTGGCCATTTATGGCTCATCTTCTGTGAGTTGCCTATTTATATGTTTTGTCTAGTTTTAAATTGGGTTATTATCTTTTTCTTACCAATTTGCAGGATTTATTTATATATTCTGTTTATTAATCCTTTAGTTATATGAATTGCACATCTTTTCAAAGGCTGTATCTTATCTTTTCACCTTTTAAAAATGTTATATTTTAATGAGTAAAAGTTATTAATATGGCCAAATTTTTCAAACTTTTTCTTGATAGCGTGTGCTTTTTTATGTCTTATGTGTTCCTTCCCTATGCCATAGTCGTAACTATAGACTCTTAGATATTATTCTAAATGCTTTTTTCAAAAAAGTTTTGCCTTCCCAATTTAGGTCTATACTCTACCTGCAATAGAGTTTTGTGTATGCTCTGAGGTAGGACTTAATTTTTTTCTAGTTCCACCTCTTTTTCTCTCTAATCTGTAAGACCTTGTCTCTCATATTATTTCTATAAATGTTTGGGTCTGTTTCTGGGCTCTCTGCTCTATGTTACTGTTTTATTTACTATACATTTATAATAAGACTTACAACCTGGTAGGACAAGTTATGCACTTTGATTTTCTTTAAAATTATCTTGACTATTCTTCACATTTTGCTTTCCAAGTAATTTTAGACATTATCAAACTTGCAAATGCCTTATTTGAAGTTAGTTAGAATTACATTTAGTTCATAAATTTGAGGAGGTTTGTTTTCTTTATGATATTGAATCTCCCCTTCTCTAAACATGCTCCCTTTTGTACGTTTTCTTTAATTCCTTTAATAAATTTATATACTTTTCTCCATAAAGTATATATGTATCTTTAGTGAGGTTTATTCCTAGGTACCTTTTATTTTGGTTATTTTAAGTGGAGTATTCTTTAAGATTATATTTTCTGTGACTGGTGTATGGAATGCAATTCATTTCTATAATTATCATGTGTATTATATATTCTAACAATATATTTGCAGATTATTTCAGGATTCCATGCAGATATCATACAAAATGACAATTTTTCCCCTTTCTTTACATTCCTATTATTATTCTGTTTTTATAATTTCATGTCATTATTTTTTCTTTTAAAAACTTCCCTGGAGAGAACCTCCAATACAATGTTGAGTAGAAACAGTGATAGTGGACATCCTTGTCTCACTTTTGATTTTAAAAAGAATACTTCGAATGTTTCACTATTAAGTGTGAAATTTGCTGTAGATTTTTGGCAGATAAAAATTGGGAAAAAAATTGGAAAAAATTCTCATTTAATTCCTGGCTTACCATGAGTTTTACCATGAAAGAGTATTGAAAGGAAGGTGTTTTCTTTGTAGGGTACAAAAATTTGAGGTATATATTAATTCAGTCATATTAATTGTATTATTTGAACTGTTATTTTCATTTTTTAAAAATTTATTTATTTTTGTCTGCGCTGGGTCTTTGTTGCTGCACGTGGGCTTTCTTTAGTTGCGGTGAGCGGGGGCTACTCTTCGTTGCGGAGCGCAGGCTCATTGTGGTGGCTTCTCGTTGCTGAGCAGGGGCTTCAGTAGTTGTGGCACTGTGGGCTCAGTAGTTGTGGCTCACGGGCTCTAGAGCGCAGGCTCAGTAGTTGTGGCTCACGGGCTCTAGAGCGCAGGCTCAGTAGTTGTGGCACATGGGCTTAGTTTCTCCGCGGCATGTGGGATCTTCCCGGACCAGGGCTCGAACCCATGTCCCCTGCATTGGCAGGTGGATTTTTAACCACTGTGCCACCAGGGAAGTCCCTGAACTGTTATTTTCTTAGTTTTTTTTTTTTTTCCTACTTACTCATACTGAAATGTTAAAAAAAAACACCCTCTCACTATGATTGGGTTTCCCTCCCCTCCCCTCTCCTCCCCTCCCTTCTCTTCCCTTTCCTCCTTCCTTCTTTCCTTTCTTCTTTCTCCTTCCTCCCTCCCTTCCCAGATTACTTGCTGACCGTGGAAAAGTTAGTGGTAAATAAAAAACATGCTTACCGGGACTTCCCTGGTGGTGCAGTGGTTAAGAATCCACCTGCCAATGCAGGGGACATGGGTTCGAGCCCTGGTCTGCGAAGATCCCACATGCCGCGGAGCAACTAAGCCCGTGCACCACAACTACTGAGCCTGCCCTCTAGAGCCCACGAGCCACAACTACTGAGACCATGCACCACAACTACTGAAGCCTGTGCACCTCAGAGCCCGTGCTCTGCAACAAGAGAAGCCACCGCAATGAGAAGCCCGCGCACTGCAATGAAGACCCAATGCAGCAAAAAAAAAAAAAAAAAAAAAAAAAGCACGCTTACAGAAGCATCAGAAGTAAACATCACACAAATTTTTTAAAAAGCAGTACGGTAGTGATTTTATAATCAGACAAAATAAGAGGTCAAGATGAAAATCATTAAACGATACATAAAACACCCTTTTACATTAAAACAGGTGCATCCCATTACAAAGGTATAACAGTCATGAACGCTTAGGAATTGGGTCATATAACATCAAAGTATATAAAGCAAAAAAATGTTAGAAATGTAAATTGCTTTCTATCTGAAAGTGCTCTCATCCATAAACCTAGGATTATAACAGGATTGCCTGTTAGGATTTTTTTTGATGATTAAGCTGGATGATGTGTGTGTGTAGTGAGTACAGATACCTCAGGCCACAAACTCTTAATTTTAAGCTCAAATCCAAAGTGAAAGAAATTTAATCTTATTCCCTATCAATTCAGGGCAATCTCAATCAATTCTGTTGCCTCTCTCTTGCTTTTAACCTGGGATTTCATCCAACTTCTAAGGGTTTATGGAGTTTTAAGGCATCAGCGGGAGGCATCTGGTTCCTGCATTAATGAGAAATTCTTGGGTCTTGCCTACTCTCCAGGGACCATGCCTATAGTTGCTGACACATCCTATTATTTTGACCATTCCAGGTATGTTGACTTTTTTTTTTTTAATGTAACTTTGATTCTCTTTGTGAAAGCACATAAGAAACCAACTGCTCTGCTGTGCCAATCTGGGTCAAGGGGTCTGTCTTAGGCCCCCTCTGCCTTGACACCCTTGCAGTCTTCTTTCTTTGCTGAGTTCCCAGAACATGGATATATTGGGAGCTCAGTCAGCTGGCTGCCTGGTAGAGCTCTATATGGGAAGCCAAACAGTGGACCCCTGCTCTTCAGGTCCCACATTCAAGTAGGATTTCTATTGTATCCTAGACCTTGAAGTTATCTGTGGAGTAATGGTACTCAACTGGATTGGCAAGTCACTCTCTCCATAAGTTTAAAAAACACCAGTGTCCAGGCTCCATCCCAGGCCAATTAAATAGGATCTGTGGGGATGGGGGCTAAGGCATTGTATTTTTTTAAAGTTCCCAGAGTGATTCAATTGGATAGCCAGGATCGAGAACCACTGCTCCCGGAAGATAGAGTGGGGGCTTTTCTAGAATGATTGTATCAATTTTTTTGTTGTCTTCAGCAGATGACTGACCATCTCACCACATTCTTATTAGCATAAACTATATTATAATTTTTTAATGTTTATATTTTTAAATTTTTATTTTATTGAAGTATAGTTGATTTACAATGTTTTAGGTGTGCAGCAAAGTGATTCAGTTGTACATATGTATAAAAATATATGTATTCTTTCTCAGATTCTTTTCTATTATAGGTCATTACAAGATATTGAATATAGTTCCCTGTGCTATATGGTAGGTCCTCCTTATTTCTTTTATATATAGTAGTATGTATCTGTTAATCCCAAATTCCAAATTTATCCCACCCCCCAACTTTCCCCTTTGGTAACTATAAATTTGTTTTCTATGTCTGAGTCTATTTCTGTTTTGTAAATAAGTTCATTTGTATCATTTTTTTTAGATTCCACATATAAATTATATCATATGATATTTGTCTTTGACTTACTTCACGTACTACAATAATCTCTATAGGTCCATCCACGTTGCTGCAAATTTCATTTCTTTGTGGCTGAGTAGTATTCCATTGTATGTACGTACCACATCTTTATCCATTCATCTGTTGATCTTTTTGAATCTTTTCTTTTTGAATTAGAGTTTTCTCCATGTATATGCCCAGGAGTGGGATTGATGGATAACATGGTAACTCTATTTTTAGTTTTTTAAGAAACCTCCATACTGTTCTGCATAGTGGCTGCACCAGTTTACATTCCCACATAATTGTTTATCATTACTAATTTGATAGTTGAAAAATGCTATTTTATTGATTAGGTTTAATATTTCTCATATGCTTATTTTTTATTAGTATTTCTGTCTTAGTGAACTGTTGGTTCATATCTTTGTTACATTTTTATCCTGGGATGTCAGTGTTTTATATTTTTGTGAGAGCTTTGTCTATTAAATATTAACTATGGGGTCTCCATTTGTTTTAAATATCCATCCCAATTTGTCATTGGTCTGTATTTATTTTAAATAGAGAAGATTTATTTTAAATAGAGAAGATTTTAACTGTGTTTTCTTATAAAGCTTTTGCTTATGTATGATCATGAAATCTATTCTCTAAAAGCAGTGCTTGTCCAATAGAGCTTTTGGTGATGATGGAAATTTTTCTAGATTCCACATTTAAGCGATATTATACAATATTTGTTTTTCTCTTTCTGACTTACTTCACTCTGTATGACAGTCTCTAGGTCTCTCCACATCTCTGCAAATGGCACAATTTCGTTCCTTTTTATGGCTGAGTAAATATATCCTCTTATTTTTATCAACTTGCTCTGTCGTAAACGATCTTGGTATTATAGTATCTCACTGTAGTTATGTTTGTCTCTTCTTACATATCAAATAGTTTTTCGCTATAAAAATGTTTTTCCTTTATTTTGTTTGCTTTTTTATAGTTTTTAAGTTTTCTTGCTATTTAGATTTTGATGTTATGTTAACCAGCTCATAAATGCTCAGGGCTGTTATTTCATAATTATGGATTTCACCTGTTTCAATATAAAAGGTTCCTAAAAGAGTCCTTTTTGTTTCATCAAATCCTTTTTGCTTTGAACTTTCCTTTGATAATATCAGTGTCACCTCTGCTTATTTCTGTTTGCCTGATACATTTTGTTCTATCCTCTTACTCTTATTCTTTCCATGTGATTTGATTTTGGTCTCACTGTTGTAAGAAACATGCAGTTGGATGTTCTTTTTTAACTCAGTCTGGGTTTCTGCCTTTTACTTCAGTTGTGGAGCAAAACTATTTTTATTTCTTTTTAATACCGATGAGCTCAGTCCTTTTTCTATCGTTTCATCTTAAATTTTGACAGTTTGAGACTCTTTTATGACCATTTCACTTATTGGTTTATGTCTTTTGCTATATATTTTTTTGTTCTTTTCATTTATAGTAATTTGGAAGGTATATTTTTCCCTACCCTGATGTATATCATGGATTTTAACATGTTTGTAATTCTCCCTGCCTTTTCCATTCCCACAGTTATAAATTTAATTAGGAATTGTAGACTCAGTTTATAGACCCTCACCCCTCTTTCTATTTTCCCCAAATAAATCTTTAAGAGATGTTTTGGCTTTATACTCAATACTTAATGTTATTTTATTTCTCTCTGGACTTTTCAGTAATGTCAATATTTACTACCAATTCTTTTATATGATTACTTTCTTATTGTCAAATTCTTAATCTAAAAGCCTGAAGGGAGAGTGAGGGAAGGGAAGCATTTCAGAAAATAGTCCTACAGTAATGGAGTAATCTTATTTCTGTATTCTAGTAGGAAAAATAAGAGGTGAGAGCGGATGGAACTCTTTTTACATTTTAAAATATTTATTCTGCTTTTCCCAGGATATATTTTCTTTCTACTCTCCCAGGATCCTGCACTCAATAAATATTCCAAGACTTTCTCTATGAACTTAACTTTAGATTTCATTCCTAGTACCAGTTACTTTTGTTACTGTTATTTTGTTTGGATTTTATAAGGGCAGTGTGTTTCATTATTTATTGAATGGGAAGTTAGGATAGGTAGCTGGTAATATGCTGCCATATTAACCTGGACATGTATGTTTCAATTTCCAGGAAGCACAAAATTTTCAAGAGTTCATAAAGATGAACATATGTATGTATGTACTTATATATGGTCTACCACTGCATTCCAAAAAGGTTTGAGGACGTGTACAGTGGTGCATATTCAATTCAATCAGATAACACATGAAAAAGTAAGGATATTGAGGCAAAGAGAAAGAAGATGATGCTTTAATACATCAAGTGCAAGCCCTAATTGTTGGAGGAGGGTCACAAAATTAAGCTTCCTAGTAGTCACAGTAAAGAAGGAAGCACGAGCAGTTCCACAGGTTCAAGATTCATGGTGACCTTAAGATAAAGCCAAGTAGTTGCCCAGAAACAGCACAGCCTTTCTTTTTTTTTTTTTTTTTAATGGGTTTGCTTTTTTTTTTTACAATTTATTTATTTATTTTTTATTAGTTTCTGCTTTATAACAAAGTGAATCAGTCATACATATACATCTGTTCCCATATCCCTTCCCTCTTGCGTCTCCCTCCCTCCCACCCTCCCTATCCCACCCCTCCAGGTGGTCACAAAGCACCGAGCTGATCTCCCTGTGCTATGCGGCTGCTTCCCACTATCTATCTACCTTACGTTTAGTAGTGTATATATGTCCATGCCTCTCTCTTGCTTTGTCACAGCTTACCCTTCCCCCTCCCCATATCCTCAAGTCCATTCTCAAGTAGGTCTGTGTCTTTATTCCTGTTTTACCCCTAGGTTCTTCATGACTTTTTTTTTTCTTAAATTCCATATATATGTGTTAGCATACGGTATTTGTCTTTCTCTTTCTGACTTACTTCACTCTGTATGACAGACTCTAGGTCTATCCACCTCATTACAAATAGCTCAATTTCGTTTCTTTTTATGGCTGAGTAATATTCCATTGTATATATGTGCTACATCTTCTTTATCCATTCATCCGATGATGGGCACTTAGGTTGTTTCCATCTCCAGGCTATTGTAAATAGAGCTGCAATGACATTTTGGTACATGTCTCTTTTTGAATTATGGTTTTCTCAGGGTATATGCCTAGTAGTGGGATTGCTGGGTCATATGGTAGTTTTATTTGTAGTTTTTTAAGGAACCTCCATACTGTTCTCCATAGAGGCTGTGCCAATTCACATTCCCATCAGCAGTGCAAGAGTGTTCCCTTTTCTCCACACCCTCTCCAGCATTTATTGTTTCTAGATTTTTTGATGATGGCCATTCTGACTGGTGTGAGATGATATCTCATTGTAGTTTTGATTTGCATTTCTCTAATGATTAATGATGTTGAGCATTCTTTCATGTGTTTGTTGGCAGTCTGTATATCTTCTTTGGAGAAATGTCTAGGTCTTCTGCCCATTTTTGGATTGGGTTGTTTGTTTTTTTGTTATTGAGCTGCATGAGCTGCTTATAAATTTTGGAGATTAATCCTTTGTCAGTTGCTTCATTTGCAAATATTTTCTCCCATTCTGAGGGTTGTCTTTTGGTCTTGTTTATGGTTTCCTTTGCTGTGCAAAAGCTTTGAAGTTTCATTAGGTCCCATGTGTTTATTTTTGTCTTTATTTCCATTTCTCTAGGAGGTGAGTCAAAAAGGATCTTGCTGTGATTTATGTCATAGAGTGTTCTGCCTATGTTTTCTTCTAAGAGTTTGATAGTGTCTGGCCTTACATTTAGGTCTTTAATCCATTTTGAGCTTATTTTTGTGTATGGTGTTAGGGAGTGATCTAGTCTCATTCTTTTACATGTCCCTGTCCAGTTTTCCCAGCACCACTTATTGAAGAGGCTGTCCTTTCTCCACTGTATATTCCTGCCTCCTTTATCAAAGATAAGGTGACCATATGTGCATGGGTTTATCTCTGGACTTTCTATCCTGTTCCATTGATCTATCTTTCTGTTTTTGTGCCAGTACCACAAGCACAGCCTTTCTTGGTAATGAGACTTGGGGGACATTTCTTTCCTAGTTTTCCCAAAGGGGGTGCTGTCTGAACATGTGGACCACATTCTCCATACCTTACAGGCCTTGAAGAGTCTTGAGTTTGACACAGCTATCTCTTATAATGTCCTG
This sequence comes from Mesoplodon bidens, assembly GCF_964165515.1. NCBI lineage: Eukaryota > Metazoa > Chordata > Mammalia > Artiodactyla > Ziphiidae > Mesoplodon > Mesoplodon bidens. The sequence continues at coordinate 88,384,605 of NC_138166.1, forward strand.
CAATGTAGACTGTGTAATATAAAATCACAATCCCTACCCACCTCATCCCATCCCCAAAAAAGCAATTTTTTGAGAGGCCCTGTCTAAATATGTGGAGAGGTGCTATGATATAATGGTTATTAGCTATGTGAGGCTGCTGTCAGAATTCCTGAGTTCAAACCCTGATTCAGCCATTAGCTTGGAGTCTGACCTTAGGCAACTCATTCAAGTCTCCGTCTCTTCCACCGCCGGGTTCAGTCATGGAGGGACTGATGGAGATGTCATTTCACAGACCTGGGGGTGGGGTAGCAGTGTAGGGGCTGTAATGAACCCCGCTGTAATGAATGTGGTCTCCAGCCTCAAGTCTCCAACCCTCTGTGTTGGGTCTTGGAGGAGAATTAATAATCAAGTGGTAGAAAACTGAAGGAAAAAGAAAGTGTTTCCTCAATTCTAACTGATAAATTAGAATTGACTAATTCAATATTAAATATTTTAATATTTTAAAACTAAGGGCACATTTTTAAACTGATGGCATGCCATAGCCAAATTGGCAGCATTGTTTTTCTTTCTTGGTGGAATATAAAATGATGGTGTATAATTTGTAACATCTTAGATTCCATAAAATATGATAGTGATAATTATTGCAAGAGACCAGCTTTTCCTCAGGGGCAACTAAGGTCTGTTTTTGGGAGTAGGATGGATTCCTCTAAACTTCTGGCAATCTAAGAGGGCCATGGCTGTCCAGTTAGGGCTCTGTCTGAGAAGGTGGTCAGCAGATATATGGTTCCCCCTTTTTTTTTTAATTTTGTTTTTTTGGTTGTGCAAGGTCTTAGTTGTGGTAGGTGGGCTCCTTAGTTGCGGCTCACAGGCTCCTTAGTTGCAGCTCACCGGCTCCTTAGTTGTGGCATGTGTGCTCCTTAGTTGTGGCCGGCGAGCTCCTTAGTTGTGACCTGTGAACTCTTAGTTGTGGCATGCATGTGGGATCTAGTTCCCTGACCAGGGATCGAACCCACATCCCCTGCATTGGGAGGCGGATTCTTAACCACTGCATCTCCAGGGAAGTCCCTGGTTCTCCCATTTTAAAAAGAAGCCCCACTAGGGCTAACCCTTGCATTAGCCATCTTCCCCAGGTGCCTTATAATGAGAGGAAAAAACTGCATGTACCAGGAAATTCCTTTTGTCAACAGGGAGAATAGTCAAACTACAAAGAAGCATAAGGATACGTAATTAGAAAAAGGTACAGAGTAAGTGGACAGCCTGCAAGGGGCCCCTCTGGGGCCACCTCCCTATGGTTATGTATTATTTCACCAAGTCAGCCCCGACTGTTGAGCAATCATTGCCAGTAGACCATCCCTCTGACTTTTCCCTCTTGTGTGGTAGCATGTTGTTGGCAAGGCTGACCCCAAATCCCCTGGGAAGGATATCAGAGACCACTGTGTTTGAGCATTCAGAAACTCACATCAGCACAGGAAGGGCATACTGTGAATAGCTACACCATCCCAGTTTGGGAAGAAACTACATCTACCTTCAGGGGAAGTTCACACCCTCTTCCCCCCAGAAGTGTTCATATAAAGTGCTTGTCAAATGATAAATGCTCAATAAATCTTAGCTGTTTTTATTTTTATAAGTACTTTTGGCAACACGTTTGGAAGATATGAAGAATCTATTAGGGAAAACCAGAAATGCTGCTGTGTTTCATGGTGCCTAGGAATGCTGAGGTGGGGGAGGACCTAAAAATTCCCTTACGGGAATTCCCAGTTTGCTTGGGGCTGTCACAGTTTATACCTGTTGTGCCAGCAAAATTCTTAACAGGGCTCCCTTTCGTTCTCAAAAGCCTCCTAATGTAGATAATAATTGATGTGCTCACGCTATGTGTAGGTCATGTGGGGTCAGTCTTTCCACTTCTATTCATACAATGTGAGAAATAAAATAATTTAAATATAGAAAGATTAAAAATTGAATTAGTGAGATACATAAAAGCTTAAGAACAAGAATTTAAAAATCAAGAAATAAAAAATAAAAACTCAAATAAGAAAAAAAAATCCATAGTAAAAAGTCCATATGGACTTTTCTCCATGGACTTGTTAAATGAAAAACATTTGAGAAAGTGAAACAACTATTTTAAACTAAAAGCTCAAAATAAGTATTTTAGAAGTGTTACATTAGGACGTGTAATAATATATTTTAAAAGACAAAATATAGAACACAGAGATTAAATAAACTGCAAAATAGGATAAGAATATAAACAAAACAATACAAATAGAGAAAAACTCACTAAAATAATACATATCTCTGTATATAATACACACATATAGGCTTATATTTATGGAATAGTTTTATATACACACAGTATTTATCTCCTTAATAAAACAAATAAGCCAAAAACTAAAAGAGAAATGAGGGGAAAAAATGAAACCTGGGCTGTGACTGAAAGCCACTGAACACCAACACCACCTAGAATTCTGCACTCAGGTGCTTTCTCTCAGTACGGGACTCAAGCAGAGTCCCTGTGGGGGGCAGGAAGTGTGAGGGCACCCAGAGAATGACCTGACCCTCTTCTCCCAAACCATATCAAACCCCCTACACAAAGACTTATGGCAATGTTGGTGAGATGCTGCATTTTTGCCACTCAGATCTCCAAGTGCATAAGCATCATATAATATCATGTTCATACTTTCTGGAGAAGTGGTCACGTGTAAAATCTCTTCCCTGAAGTACCTGATTAATGAAAACATCTCAATCCCAAACTGTATTGATAGCAAAAGGTGTTGTTTAGAAAGATGATGAAATCAACACATAAATAACAGCTCCTCGATATGATAATTAGCCGAGCACCAAGACAGAATCTGTGGTATCACTGCTTCTAAAAAGCATATGCAGCAAGTTGTGTTGAACAAGAACTATGAAAGATGAGAGCAATTTGATCCACTAATTAGAATGCCTCCCTGCAATCAAAGTGACTCAGCTAAGGTCACGTACTTCCTGCTTGCATTTAAGGAGGAGAAAGGTCTGCAGTTTTATATTTTCTCCTATTTATTAACATGTGAAAAGCTCCAGGTTTTTTGTTAACCTGGGCAGTTGTTGGCATGAGAGATTAGTTCAGCAATTTGATGAGGTGAATTTCACAGCATGTTAAATTAGAATCCCAGATACTAAAGCCCCAAATCTAATTTTCACCCTAGTTTATAATGTTCTCTTGAAAATCCTATTATCTAATACATACCTCTAATTCTCTAACTCCTATAAGTTATAGTACTTCCTACCAATTGTAAAATCAGAAGTATTCTCAACTGCCACTGTGGAATATTTAAATTCTTTATTTACTGGATCATTGAGCTTAGGTACAGAGATCCCATCTATTCTTCCTGAAATTACAGTACTTGTAAATTGTAGCAGAATTCCTGATCTAACTATGAATTCTGCCAAATAAAGATTTTTTTCTTGGGCCAATAACTTTACCTAAATAATAACTCTGCTTGTTTGGGGGGCAGGTCCTTAAAAACCCAGTCAATATATGATTCAGAAAGCTAGACAAAAGAAGAAAAAACAGAAAGGCAAGGTAGCTTTAAGGTGAAGGATGCTGGTTGGTTCTAACGCACATATGAAGTTAAGCTACTGCTGAGAACTTGCTGTAACCCTATCTCAGACACTCTTCCCCCAGATAACCACACAGCTCGCTCCCTCACCTTTCCAGGTCTTTGCTCAGACATCACTGTCTTAGGTCTTTCTGATCAACCCATGTAAAATCTGTCTAAAGCCCCCATCCCCTCACCCCCTTTCCCTGCTTCATTTGTCTCCCCAGCACTCTCACCATCTAACATTCATTTTCATTATTTATCTTGTTTATTGTATATTTCCCCTTATTAAATGTAAGCCCCAGGAGGCAGAGATAACCACGATCCTCAATTTTCAGTTTCCCATTACCTTGTGTTTTTTTCATAGTACATATTGTTTGATGTTGCTATGAAAATACTATCATTCACTTTGTCATCTTCTGAGATTTGCTTTTCTCATTCAACAGTATGTCTTCGAGATTCATCTTTGTTGATGGGTAAAGCTACAGTTCATTCATTCATTACTTTTCCATTTTCTCATTCTCTTGTCAATGACAATTTTGGTCTTTTCCATTTATTTATTTTTTTTTTATTTTGCAAAGCAAGCAGCACTATTATGAACAGTCTTGGATTTGTCAGCTGGTACACCTGTACAAGAGCTTCTCATTGAGTAGAGCCAGGAGTGGAATTTCTGGGTCCCAGGACAGACATGTTTTCAGCTTTAAAAGATAACATCAAATTCTTTTCCAAGTCAGTTGTACCAATTTACACTCCACATCAGTATATTAAAAGTTCCTGTTGATATACTTCTTGTCCACACGCCATTTTCTGACTTTTCAATGTTGGCCAATCTGATGACTGTAACATGATACATCACTCTGGTTTTAGGATGTATTTCCCTAATTATTAATGAGATTGAGCATCCTTTCATGTTTAGAGGCCAATGGATGTTTTTTATTCTGTGAAATACTGTTTGTATCTTTTTTTCCTGTTCTGTTCTGTTGTTTGTCTTTTCCTTATTTACTTTAGGAGTTCTTTATAAATGCTGGATAGTCTTTATTTTATATATATATAAAGGATATACATATATAACAAATATGTTCTCCTATTTCATAGCTTAACGTTTCTCCTTTCCTCTCTCCTTCCTCCCTCCCTTCCTTGTTACACTTTCCCCCAGAATATCTATGGGTTTGGAACAGTGGGGGACCCATCCATGTCAGCTCAACCCATCACATTATATAGAAATTTCCAATAGACGCTTCCTTTAAAATTTTCCCATTACTAGCATTTTGGGCAATTTTTCCTAGATAACTTTTTGGAAAGATAGACAACTCCTTTGACATATGAGTTAGTCATTTTCATGTTTAAATTGTGAAAGTACAATAATTTTTTTCATTTCTCCTTGCATCCTTTGGAGTTGAACCAATTTCTAATATTCCTCCATAACCTTAACCAACTGAACACATAATTTACGGGTAATTACATAATTTATGAGTAATCTGACAGCTGCTATAGCGCTTAGCAAATTTTAATTTGTTGGAATTATTTGCATAAATGGCATTTTGAGAGCCAAAGTTTTCATTATGTTATTTTTTACCTTCTCCAAAGCTCTTAATTCTGCATGAAACTTAACATTAAATTTACAAAGATTCTTGTTCTCAGGTTAGGTCTAGACTCTCAGTTGATTATAAGTTCTGTAAGGGTAGGGATTCCGTTGATTTTGCTCACCAATATTCTCCTAGTGATGGAGCACCATACCTTGCACATTAGTAGCTTGCTCAAAAAATACTTGCCTAATGAATTATGTGAATTACAGAGCCACTAAAACATGGCCATATGTCTTTACGAATCTATAATAGAAATGTTCACAGCCTATGGACCAATAAATCTACTTCGAGGTATGTATTCTAAGAAAGGAATCTGATGAAGGCAGACAGATTTATATACAAGGGTGTTCATCACTATTTATAATAAAGTAACTTTGGAAACTATTGTTAACTATTGTTAAATATTCAACAATAATGAATTTGTTCAGTTATGGAGCATCTACATAATAGAATGACATGAAGTCATTAAAACTCCCATTTTCAAAGAACATAAGAACTGCTCATTTTGAAAGAATATAAGAACTGCATACAAAATGGTGGGAAGTAAATAGGATGGACATAAAACTGTATATTTAATTATCTGAATTTTGGTATATGGTATCTAGGCATAGAAAACGTTAGAAAGAAATATACCAATATTTTTCAGTAGTTGTCTATGGGTGATGGGGACCACCAGTAAGTATAACTGCCACGTTAGACTGTAAGTGCCTTGAAATTAGTTCCAAGGTTTTCCAGGTTGGTATTTTTATAGTTTGGTGCAGCACTTGTGAATTGTTGACAGTCAACAATCAATTAGAATATAATTGATTATATTATAGTACACTTTACTACACATTAGTAAGAATTCTTAATCCTTCATAGTCCATTATCAATAACTTGTTGTTGATTGTGTATTTTTTAATTAATTAATTTTTGGCTGCGTTGGGTCTTTGTTGCTGTGCGCAGGCTTTCTCTAGTTGTGGCAAGTGGGGGCTACTCTTGGTTGCGGTGCGCGGGCTTCTCATTGCAGTGGCTTCTCTTGTTGTGGAGCACGGGCTCTAGGTGCGCAAGCTTCAGTACTTGTGGTGCACGGGCTCTAGGTGCGCAGGCTTCAGTACTTGTGGTACGCGGGCTCAGTAGTTGTGGCTCACGGGCTCTAGAGCGCAGGCTCAGTAGTTGTGGTGCATGGGCTTAGTTGCTCCGTGGCATGTGGGATCTTCCCGGACCAGGGCTCGAACCCGTGTCCCCTGCATTGGCAGGCGGATTCTTAACCACTGTGCCACCAGGGAAGCCCTGATCGTGTATTTTTAAGCTTCCTTTATCGTCATATATTCCTGCCTGCAAAACAAGCAGTTGGCATGCCCCGCCAGCCACATCCACCAAGGCAGTCTGGGTACTGGAAATGGCAGAGGCACAGATTTGTCACCAGCACCTTTGAATGCCTGTGAACTGTTTCAGTGAAGCGTGTTTGTGGAATCTATGCTTTAGCTATGTGAAATGAACTCAACATGCAGTATCCACAGCAGAGTGTGTACATCTTTGATTTGAAATAGATGTATTTTCATTTACTCTTGGTGGGAGATTGTCAAGCACAAGGCACTAAGCATGCTGAGCTCAGATAATTCGTGTCTTCCATAAATTGTCTACAGTGGTTATATTTTGGCTACTTATGGATGATTCAGATATTTGGGATATATGTTTTCATTAAGAAATATTCTGATTTCGTTGACTTACCTGTTAACTGCCAAGATCTGATCCTGTATCAAGTGTGTGACTCCAGCATTGGTTAATGTTAGGCCTGACCTTCATGTCTTCCTGGGCTATTCAGTTCTAGGATCACAGTCCTCTTGGCATGAGGGCTGTTGAGGAGCCCTGGCAGAAATGATGAAGAGGGCTTTAGGAAAGTAAGAAGTGTGTTCCAGTTTCCACAGTAGAGCGGCTCTGAAAACAGATCTGTGATCGCTCTCAGATAAGCTCTTCTAAGATTGGCCGAAATTCCTGTAGCCACTCAGGAAGGAGAAATCCTCCTTCAGGATCTAGAATCAAGGAATTGGCGTGGATGCATCAGCAGATGCCAGGGGCCCCCCAGATCCCACTGGGCACCAGCTGCACCATCCCCAGTCTGGGGGAGGGGGAGTTAATGGCAGGGTGGTCAAGTCCTCTTGGAAGCTAGAAGAATTCCAGGCAGACAGAAGGCTCTAAACGGAGCCCCCGTTCCTTCTTCCCAAGGCAGGAGGAACAAGATCTACAGTTGGACACATTGTTTCTCTGAGCCCTGATCTGCCTCTGCCTCTCCATTCTTTTCCTCCATTAAAAGCCTTTGCCTGGCTCTAATTCCCCCTCCAGAGCCTCTGTGCTCCTGCACCTGAGGTAAGTCAGGCATTTGGACCCACAGAAATGCTAAGAGTAACACAGCCAAGGGGACACCAAGACAGGGTTTCCAGGGCAGGTACTGGAGATGCAAGGTCACCAGGCTTCAGGGACCTCACCATTAAGAATGATCAGAAATTCAGAAACACCCCCCCCCATTCATTTTCTAAACATCACATGAGCCTCCTGGGTCTTTGTTCAACCCCAGGGAGATGTGGGAGCCATGGCAAAGACAACTTGCGACTCCCACCAGCCTGGCAGGATGGGGGCTGGGAATCGGTTCTTTAAGTCCATTTCTTTGTATTAATTATATGTGACATTGCTTTCACAATCCCGCTTGTGATCTAAAATTCATACCCATTACACTCACACCCCCTGGGATGGTGGGGAGTGTGGTTTTGAGCACCGATAACGAAGTTGAGCTTCCCAAAGTCGTTAGGGAAAAAACCCAAATCACATCCACAAATACTTGATCCCCATAAGGCAGGAAGCCTTCTGTCGTCCAGCACGTGACAGCAAAGTGCTAGTCTTAGCATCGGTGAAATACCTTCTGTCACCGTCAGCTGTCTTGGTTTTCTGATGCCCCTAAATGCCATTCATGATTCTATATTCCACCAAGGGTGCCCCTCTTTACGTGATTAACAACCTTCTGCAGTGGTTAATGGATGAGGAAGAAGCTCTCTAAGGAGTTGATCTTAATGCATGCCGTGCCTCCTGTAGGAAGACACGTGCTTCCGTGCCAAAAGTAGACATGACAATGACAGGGAATTTACGCAAGGCCTTTCTAGAGTAATTTACTGGCAAACTTGGGTGTATATTATTGTAAACTGCTGCCGACCATGTGATTACAAGATTAAGAAAGGAGTGAATTGCTCATCTTGTCGGTCCAACTGTTTCCTTCCTTGATAACGTTCGTGTTATTGCACTTCGGGTGATGAAAGATTGTAATTGGCTGTTGACATTGATTGAAGGAAGGAGATGTGGGTTGTTGTTGTTGTTTTTTTAAGAGAATTAATTAGCTTGGTGAGGGAGGTAACAATTCAAATCTGCGGCTCTCACAGCTGCAAAACAGAAGTGAACTGTCAAAGAGTGTTTTCATCTCTTTCTTCCCCACCTGTTTTCTTCCTTTTGATGACATCTTTTCCTAGATTTAACACATTTACAATGGGCCCACCAAAGAAAGAGAGGGGGTTGGGGGGACCGGGGAGCCTTCAAAAGAAAAAGAAAAAATGTCACTTTCAGGATTTTTTACACCAGAAACACTGTAAATAGTGTGTGTTTCATTTGCATGTGTTTAAGTAGCATTTGAGGAAGATGCAGAGACAGACAGATTAAGCTAGGCCAACTCCATGTCACTCAAGCTGTTCTAAACCAGAACAAACACCTGAGCCCTGGCTGCTTGTGTGACAGCTAGAAAAAAAAAGGCTCTGGTTTGCGTTTGGTTCAATCTCAATGTGGGCTGATTACAAGAGCAATTAAAACCTGCTGTCCTGCAAGTATCTGCTTAAACCAGCAACCAATACACCTTCCCTTTCCACCCACAGAGAGAAAACATGGGTCCAAGAATTAGGAGGTAGATGTGAAGTGGTTTCACACCATTACCCCTAACCAAACACTTGTAAAATGTGTGTTTTGTGTTCTCACAACTTTAAGTGCTGTCGGTCTACAAGTTTTAGGTCCCAAGGGAGGAATGCAACAGATTCAGTTGAGTTGAAACTGCCATCTGGTCACTTTGGACTTGTTAATGTCACTGAAGCCATAGGCAAAGTAGGGGACTGTTATCGTTGCTGGTGGGGGATGACAGGGTGGGGATTGAGCCTGATTATGAAGGGGAAACAGAGGTCCTGCCACATCATGGAGATCAAAAATGTTGGCGACTCAAGGCATCCTCTGGGAAACTTTCTTAGTGTTTACATGCCCAGAGGTACAAGTTAATGGAAGACACCACCAGTGGAGGCAGCAACTGGCTCAGACCCTTCAGGAATGAAGGTTTGGGTCATTCCACAAGGTAAAGACCCTTGACCAAAGGGAACACAGCATAAGGAGTAGAATAAAAAGTTATAAATACCAATGATGGCCTCACAAACAGTAGCTAAAATGAGGATTAACAGCCTGCCTATATTGCTCCTTGCATTGTTAAGAATATGTTAGTGTATTAACATTAGCAAATTAGTTTTATTTTCAGCAACAAATCCCCAGCCCTCAACCTGTTTCATTTTACATAAGACATGTGGTGGTTAACTTTAAATTTTGGCTTTAGGTTACAGGATATCAAAGGGGAATTTCGACCAAACTAGAAATGGATCTGGGGACTTAAAGGGAAAGAATGAGCGCATGTCCATTTGTGTGAGGGATGTTGCATCTTATTAGGCAGAGGCATGCTGTTTTACTCGAATTGTTGGTCTGGAAGTTAAGTATTATTGTTTAATAGTCCAGCCGTGGGACACACTGTGCTGGCCTGCCTGCTGGCAATTCAGCTGTTTCCCCATCTAATCCTAATGGCTCCCCTGTTTGGGAGTCTTGGAATCTACAGTCCACAGACTCTTTGCCAGCAGTGTTCTGGGACAGATCCCTCTAATAACATGTACCCGTGTGATGTGTAAGGCAGAAATGAAACAGGAGCCATATAGCTGCTCGTCTGGTAACAGTAGGCAGATGTGGGCTTTTGCAGACGTGCCATTTTATGGAAGCTCCCACTTGCTTTCCTTGGTGACTTTCTTGAGTGGCTGAACCAGCCCCAACCTGCCTACTTCCTGTGAAAAATAAACCATTAGGTTAAGTTACTGTAGTTTGGGTTTCTATTACATGTAGTTAAACCTAATTCTGATAAAATTTGTATGAAATGGATGACAGGTAAGTTTTTACTTTCTGACAAAATTACATATGCAAACACATCTGCAGAGACAAATGTTTTCCAGTACTAAAATTTGAGCCATACTATAACATTTATTCTTGTTTGAAAAGGGGATATTAGGCAATCCAGTGGATAATGTATAATGCATTAAACTCCATTTGTGCCAAAGATACTGAATCACTGAAAATGAAAACTCTTGTAATGATCTTATAAAACTCTTATAATGGTTGAAGGTTTATTATCAAAGTGTAATTCAGGGATGGCATTTATCCAGGTAGATGAGATAACATAATTTAAATGCTTTCTGAGACAGAACTTGGAGAAACTAAAAGAATGATTAACACATACATTAAACATTTTGTAAATTACAGCTACTTAGGCAAATCATTGATAAAGGCTTTGTGATTTAATTACCTATGCTTCCATACTGCACATTTGATAATGTTGATTAACCCAAAAGTCATGTGCTTCAGGTACCAGGAATAACAGGAACATTCTGATGTGAGCATTTAAGAAGCAGAACTGTTTCAGAGTCCTGTTTTCACTGGTATTTATTTTCTTCTTTATTTTGTAAGATTTCAAAAATCAACTTTGGGTGTACAAAGTAGCATTTTATGGCAAAAAAACCCCAGAGGTTTTTTCTTTTTTAATTGAAGTATAGTTGATACAATATTGTTAGTTTCAGGTGTACAGGATAGTGATTATTTTTGCAGATTATATTCCATTATAGTTATTACAAGACAATGGGTATAATTCCCTGTGCTATACAGTATATCCTTGTTGCTTATCTGTTTTATATACATAACAATAGTTATTTGCATCTATTAATCCCATACCCATAATTTGTCCCTCCCCACTTCACTCTCCCCTTTGGTAACCACAAGTTTGTTTTCTCTACCTGTGAACCTGTTTCTGTTTTGTATATACATTCATTTGTGTTATCTTTTATATTCCACATAAGTGATATCATATAGTTTTTGTCTTTCTGTCTTATTTCAATAGGATAATATTCTCTAGGTCCATCCGATTGCTGAAAATGGCAGAATTTTCTTTTTTATGGCTGAGTAATATCCCTGTGTGTGTGGGTATGTATCACATCTTCTTAATCCAGTCATCTGTTGATGGGCACTTGGGCTGCTTCCACTTCTTGGCTATTGTAAATAGGCTGTTATGAACACTTGGGTGCATGTATCTTTTTGAGTTACTGTTTTCATTTTTTTCAGATATATACTCAGGAGTGGAATTGCTGGATCATACGCTGGTTCTATTCGCAGTTTTTTAAGGAACCTCCATACTGTTTTCCATAGTGGCTACACCAATTTACATTCCCACCAACAGTTTACGAGGTACCCTTTTCTCCACATCATCTCCAACATTTGTAATCTGTATGCTTTTTGATGATAACCATTCTGACCAGTGTGAGGTGGTACCTCACTGTAGTTTTGACTTGCATTTTTCTAATAATTAGCAATGTTGAGCATCTTTTCATATGCCTGTTTGCCATCTGTAGGGCTTCTTTAGAAAAATGTCTATTCATGTCTTCTGCCCATTTTTTGATTGGACTGTTTTGTTTTTTAATATTGAGTTATATAAGCTGTTTGTATATTTTGGGCGCTAACCCCTTGTTGGTTGCATCATTTGAAAATATTTTATCCCATTTCATAGGTTGTCTTTTCATTTTGTTGATGGCTTCCTTGGCTGTGCAAAAACTTTTAATTAGGTACCAGTTGTTTATTTTTGCTTTTATTTTGCCTTTGGAGACTGATCCAAGAAAATATTGCTATGATTTACGTCAGAAGTGTTCTGCCTATGTTCTCTTCTAGATTTATGGATTCAGATCTTAGATTTAAGTCTTTAAACCATTTTTAGTTTATTTTTGTATATAGTGTGAGGTAATGTTCTAATCTCATTGTTTCACATGTGGCTGTCCAGCTTTCCCAGCACCACTTGATGAAGAAACTGTCTTTACTCCATTGTATAATCTTCTCTCCTTTGTTGCATATTGACCATAGGTGCATGGGTTTATTTCTGGGCTCTCTGTTTTATCCCATTGATCTATTTGACTGTGTTTGTGCCAGTACCATGCTGTTTTGATTACTGTAGTTTGTAGTATAGTCTGAAATCTGGAAGGGTTATACCTCCAGCTTTGTTCTTTTTGTCTCAGGATTGCTTTGGCAATTTGTGGTCCCATATAAATTTTAGGATTATTCTAGTTCTGTGAAAAATGTTCTGGGTATTTTGACAGGGATTTTTTAAATCTGTAGATTGCTTTGGATAGTATGACCATTTTAATAATATTAATATTTCCAATCCAAGAGCACAAGATATCTTTCCATTTCTTTGAATCATCTTCAATTTCCTTCATCAATATCAATGTTTTATAGTTTTCAGAATATAGGTCTTTTACCTACTTGTTTAAGTTTATTCCTAGGTATTTTTTTAAGGCAATTTTAAACAGGATTGTTTTTTAAATTTCTCTAAATTAGTAGAAATGCACTAATTTCTGTATCTTTGAGTAAGCACCAACAATACCCACCCCCTCCCCATCTGGACCACACCCCAGGCCCCTGGGCCACCTTTACCTCAATAGGTTGGATCTTTTCCCAGGACCTGGCCACCCTAGATCCAGTGCCAGGCTGTGACATGGAATGAATAGGCTGGGGTGTTCACTTCCCTTGGATTTGGGAGCATGGCAAGGTGGTAGCCGCTAGGGCAGACTTCTCTCTGCCCTGTCTGGTGGCAAGTCAGCACCCACTCACTCCCGATAAGTGGACTCTAGGCTCCTTCAGCCTTTCCACCTGTCCGAGGGGTTCTCCAAGCAGCCAAGGGGGCTTGTCTCCTCTGCAGAGGACCCCAGGGTTGGGCTGCCTAGTCTGTGGCTTGACCTGCTTACTCCCCAGGACGTGTGTCCACCCCTGCAATCCCCCTTTTCCTCTTAGTCTCCTCCCAGGAGTACAGGTCCCCACCTCATGTTTCTTCCCTGTCCTTCCCAATTATGTGAGAATCTTTCATGCAACCCTGGTTGTATGGGAGATCTTCTGCCAGTTTCCAGTTAGTTTTCTGTGAGCATTTTTCCACAGGTAGATGTATTTTTGATGTGTTTGTGGTGGGAGGTGAGCCCCACATCCTCCTACTCTGCCATTCTGATCCCCCTGATCAGTACTTTGTATCAATACTTTGTTCTTGCTTGTATCACAGAACAGATCATAAACTCTTGGGAGGAAAAGAAGATAATAAGATGAATTCAAAGACACAGGTTAACATAATGGTGAGAAAACAGATTCAAGACTAATTGTTGACATTTGACGTACAGAGATCAACACCAGAGAGACATAAGGCAAAGGAAGCTCGGTCAGTTTCTTACTAAGATTCTAGAGCTAGCATAGTGTAGTGATGACGAGAGTGTAGGTTCTGGACTTGGTCTTCATGGGTTCAAATTCAGACTCCAATCCCACATATGAGTATCTGAGGCAACTTAGCTCCTCTGTGCCTAAGAAACTAGGGTAATTTTCTAACTTCAGTGATTTGTCGTGAGGATTACATCAGTTAATACAAGTGGAGCAAGGTGCCTCACACATGGTAAATATACATTTGCTATTGCTACTATTTCATGCCATTTAGTTGTTGGAATGAAACCCATTATTGTAACAGTGTTAAAGATTCTGGGAAATTGATATAGATGTGTGGCCTTCATGAAAGGAGTGTGTTCATGCAGTAAACTTCACTTGAAGCTATTATAGGAAATAATAAACCTCCAATAATTATCATCATATGCTCCCTCAGCTTCAGAAAGCATCTGTGCACCATGTAGTCACATGCAATATAATAAAGCCAGATGCTAAGTTCTTGAAGTGCTGATTAAAAAACAATCAAACATGAACATAACTTAATTTTGATGATGGGATGATTTTATTAAGTTAATTTGCAGATAAAGAACATCACTGAAAACCTTTGACTGTTAAATACTTGTATAGCCAGATGTGTTTTTCTTTTAAAGAAAAGTTTTGATACACACTCCATTCATTCATCTGTGTTTATTTCTGATAGTTGAATGCCGAATGTAAGACGAGGACAAAGAAACTGAATCTTTTCTGACATCCACCTGTGTGCTTGAGCCCTTATTAATGAGGGCTATCTAAGGCTGAGACACTGCTGCAGCATCTGCAGTTATGTCTTGCTGCTGGCACTGGAATCACAGGGTACCCTATAGAAGAGTGGTCCCCAACCTTTTTGGCACCAGGGACCAGTTTCATGGAAGAGTTTTTCCATGGACGGGGTGGTTCAGGTGGTGATGCAAGCAATGGTTCAGGCAGTAATGTGAGCGACGGGGAGCAGCAGATGAAGCTTTGCTTGCCTCCCCACCACTCAGCTCCTGCTGTGCAGCCTGGTTCCTAATAGGGTTCCTAACCCTAACCCAACCTAATAGAGTTCCCCAGGGGTTGGGGACCCCTGCTATAGAAGACTGCTCCACTGATGAGATCATACATTTTGCTGGGGAGTTAAACCACTATTTAGTCTCCCAAAGGGCTACTTATTTTTAGGCTTGTGGTTCATAACTTTTTAGAATTACCACCCTCTATGCCTATATTTCAGAGTGAAGGGGCTTCAGAAGCAGCTGAGACCATTCCAAAGATGCAATTACAGGCTTAGTATTGTTTAAGAACATTGAGTCCTGTCTATCTGATAAAGTTGTGCTGATTTTTTTTTTAATTGTGTGATTTTTTAAAAAAATTTTATATTGGACTATAGCTGATTTACACTGCTGTGTTAGTTTCACATGTACAGCAAAGTGATTCCATTATACATATACATATACCTGTTCTTTTTCAAATTCTTTTCCCATTTAGGTTGTTACAGAATATTGAGTTCCCCGTCCTATACAGTAGGTCCTTGTTGATTATCTATTTTATATATGGTAGTGTGAATCTGTTAATCCCAAATTCTTAATTTATCCCTCCTCCCCCCTTTCCCCTTTGGTAACCATACATTTGTTTTCTAAGTCTGAGTCTGTTTCTGTTTTGTAAATAAGTTCATTTGTATCTTTTTTTTGATTCTGCATATAAGCAATATCACATGATATTTGTCTTTCTCTGACTTACTTCACTTGGTATAATCTCCAGGTTTATCCATGTTGCTGCAAATGGCATTATTTCATTCTTTTTTAATGGCTGAGTAGTATTCCACTGTGTATGTGTACCACATCATCTTTATCCATTCATCTGTCAGTGACATTTAGGTTGCTTCCAATGCTTGGCTACTGTAAACAATGCTGCAGTGAACACTGGGGGCATGTATCCTATTGAATCATGATCTTCTCTGGATATATCTCCAGGAGTGGGATTGTTGGATCATATGGTAGCTCTATTTTTAGCTTTTTAAGGAACCTCCATACTGTTCTCCATAGTGGCTGTACCAATTTACATTCCCAGCAACAGTGTAAGAGGGTTCCCTTTTCCCCATACCTTCTCCAGCATTTATTGTTTCTAGACTTTTTGATGATGGCCATTCTGACTGGTGTGGGCTGATACCTCATTGTAGTTTTGATTTGCATTTTTCTAATAATTAGCGATTTTGAGCATCTTTTCATGTGCCTCTTGGCCATCTGTGTGTCTTCTTTGGAGAAATGTCTATTTAGGTCTTCTGCCCATTTTTTGATTGGGTTGTTTTTTTTGATATTGAGCTGCATGAGGTGCTTGTAAATATTGCAGATTAATCCCTTTTGGTCACATCATTTGCAAAAATTTTCTTCCATTCTGTGTGGTGTCATTTTGTTTATGGTTTCCTTTGCTGTGCAAAAGCTTTTAATTAGGTCCTACTTGTTTATTTTTATTTATATTATTTTAGGAGACTGAAAAATATACTGCTGTGATTTATGTCAAAGAGTGTTCTGTCTGTGTTCCTCTAAGAGTTTTATAGTATCTGGTCTTACATTTAGGTCTTTAATCCATTTTGAATGTATTTTTGTATATGGTGTTTGAGAATCTTCTAATTTCATTCTTTTACATGTAGCTTTCCAGTTTTCCTAGCACATTTTTCCATTGTATATTCTTGCCTTCTTTGTCACAAATTAATTACCTTGGGTAGAACAGTCATTTTGACAATATTGATTCTTCCAATCCAATAACATGGTATATCTTACCATTTTTTATTTCTTTCATCAGCATCTTACAGTTTTCAGAGTGTAGGTTTTTGTCTCCTTAGATAGGTTTATTCCTAGGTATTTTATTTGTTTTGATGAGCTAGTAAATGGGTTTGTTTCTTTAATTTCTCTTTCTGATCTTTCATTGTTAGTGTATAGAAATGGAACAGATTTCTGTGTATTAATTTTGTATCCTGCAACTTTACCAAATTCATTGATGAGCTCTAGTAGTTTTCTGGTAGCATTTTTTTTTTTTTTTTTTTTTGCGGTACGTGGGCCTCTCACTGTTGTGGCCTCTCCCGTTGCGGAGCACAGGCTCCAGACGCGCAGGCCCAGCGGCCACGGCTCACGGGCCCAGCCGCTCCGCGGCATATGGGATCCTCCCGGACCGGGGCACGAACCCGTATCCCCTGCATCAGCAGGCGGACTCTCAACCACTGCGCCACCAGGGAGGCCCTCTGGTAGCATTTTTAGGATTTTCTAAGTATAGTATGTCATCTGCAAACAGTGACAGTTTCACTTCTTTTTCCAATTTGGATTCCTTTTATTTCTTTTTCGTCTCTGATTGCCATGGCTACGACTTCCAAAACTATGTTGAATTAAAGTGGTGACAGACAGTGGACATCCTTGTCTTGTTTCTGATCTTAGAGGAAATGCTTTCAGCTTTTCACCATTCAGTATGATGTTAGCTGTAGGTTTGTCATATATAGCCTTTAGTATGTTGAGGTATGTTCCCTCTATGCTCACTTTCTGGAGAGTGTTTATCATAAATGGGTGTTGAATTTTGTCAGAAGCTTTTTCTGCATGTAATGAGATGATCATATGGTTTTTCTTCTTCCATTTGTTAATATGGTGTATCACATTGATTGATTTGCATATATTGAAGAATCCTTGCATCCCTGGGATAAATCCCACTTGATCATGGTGTACGATCCTTTAATGTGTTGTTGGATTCGAATTGCTAGTATTTTGCTGAGGATTTTTGTATCTATGTTCATTAGTGATTTGGGACTGTAATTTTTTTGTGTGGTATCTTTATCTGGTTTTGGTATCAGGGTGATGGTGGCCTCAAAGAATGAGTTTGGGAGTATTCCTTCCTCTATAATTTTTTGGAAGAGTTTCAGAAGGATAGGTGTTAACTTTTCTCTAAATGTTTGATAGAATTCACCTGTGAAGCCATGTGGTCCTGGACTTTTGTTGGGAGTTTTTTAGTCACAGTTTCAATTTCAGTACTTGTGATTGGTCTAGTCATATTTTCTGTTTCTTCCTGGTTCAGTCTTAAGTAATTGTACCTAAGAATTTGTCCACTTCTTCTAGGTTGCCAATTTTATTGGCATAGAGTTGCTTGTAGTAGTCTCTTAGGATCCTTTGTACTTCTGTGATGTCTACTGTAACTTCTCCTTTTTCATTTCTAATTTTATTTATTTAAGCCCTTTTTTCTTGATAAGTCTTGGCTAAACGTTTATCAATTTTGTTTTTCTTTTCAAAGAACTAGCTTTTAGTTTCATTGATATTTTCTATTGTTTTCTTTGTTTCATTTATTTCTGTTCTGATCTTTATGATTTCTTTCCTCCTACTAACTTTGGGTTTTGTTTGTTCTTTTCTCTAGTTGCTTTAGGTGTAAGGTGAGGTTTTTTGATGAGATTTTTTTGTTTGTTTCCAGAGGTAAGATTGTATTGCTATAAACTTCCCTCTTAGAACTGCTTTTGCTGCATCCCATAGGTTTTGGATCATCATGCTTTCATTTCATTTGTATCTAGGTATTTTTTGATTTCTTCAGTGATCCACTGGTTGTCTAGTAGCATATTGTTTAGCCTCCATATGCTTACGTTTTTTGCAGTTTTTCTTTTTTCTTGTAGTTGATTTCTAATCTCATAGAGTTGTGGCTGGGAAAGATGCTTGATATGATTTCAATTTTCTTAAATTTGTTGAGGCTGGCTTTGCAGCCCAGCATGTGATCAATCCTGGAGAATGTTCCATGTGCACTTGAAGAGAATGTGTATTCTACTGCTTTTCAATAGAATGCTTTATAAATATCAATTAAGTGCATCTGGTCATTTAAGGCCTGTGTTTCCTTATTTATTTTCTGTCTGGATAATCTGTTCATTGGTGTAAGTGGGGTGTTAAAGTCCGCCACTATTATTGTGTTACTTTCAATTTTCCCTTTTGTGGCTGCTATGTTGGGTGCGTAAATATTTACAATTGTTATATTTTCTTCTTGGATTGATCCCTTGATCATTAATGAGTGCCTTTGTCTCTTGTAACATTCTTTAAAGTCTATTTTGTCCGATGTGTGAGTATTGCTACTCCAGCTTTCTTTTGATTTCCATTTGCAAGGAATACCTTTTACCATCCCCTCACTTTCAGTCTGTATGTGTCCCTAGATCTGAAGTGGGTCTCTTGTAGACAGCATATATACAGATCTTGATTTTGTATCCATTCAGCCAGTCTGTCTTTTGGTGGGAACAATTAATCCATTTATGTTTAAGGTAACTATCAATATGTATGTTCTTATTGCCATTTTGTTAATTGTTTTGGATTTGCTTTTGTAGGTCTTTTTTCTCCCCTTCATCTTTTGTTCTCTTGTGATTTGATAACTAACTTTATTGTTGTGTCCAGATTCCTTTGTGTGTGTGTGTGTGTGTGTGTGTATCTACTGTAGATTTTCTGTTTGTGGTTACCATGAGGTTTTGATATAGCAGACTATGTGTATACAAGGCTGTTTTAACTTGCTAGTCTTTTAATTTCAAATGAATTTCCAATATCCTGCATTTATAAGATCCCTTTGCACAAATGCTGGTTTTGATATCATATTTGTGTGTGGATGATTTCCTACCTTTACTGTATGTTTGCCTTTACCAGTAAAGTTTTCCATTCGTAATTTTCTTTTTTCTGTTTGTGGCCTTTTCTTTTCCACCTAGAGAAGTTCCTTTAGCATTTGTTGCAAAGCTGGTCTGATGGTGCTGAATTCTCTTAGCTTTTGCTTCTCTGTAAAGTTTTGACTTCTCTGTCAAATCTGAATGAGAGCCTTGCCAGGTAGAGTATTCTTGGTTGTCGTTTCTTCCCTTTCATCACTTTAAATATATCGTGCCACTCCCTTCTGGCCTGCAGAGTTTCTGCTGAAAAATCAGCTGATAACCTTATGGGATTTTCCTTGTACGTTATATGTTGCTTTTCCCTTGTTGCTTTTCATATTGTTTCTTTGTCTTTAATTTTTGTCAATTTGATTACTATGTGTCTTGGCGTGTTCCTCCTTTCGTTTCTCTGTGCTTCCTGGATTTGGGTGAGCATTTCCTTTCCCATGTTAGGGAAGTTTTCAGCTATTATCTCTTCAAGTACTATCTCAGGTCCTTCCTCTCCCTCTTCTCTTTCTGGGACCCCTACAATACAAGTGTTGGTGCATTTAATGTAGTTCCAGAGGTCTCTTACACTGTCCTCATTTCTTTTCATTCTTTCCTCTCTTCCACAGCAGTGATTTCCACCATTCTGTCTTGCAGCTCACCTATCCATTCTTCTGCCTCCTTTATTTTGCTGTTGATTCCTTCTAGTGTATTTTTCGTTTCAGATATATTGTTCATCTCTGTTTGTTCTTTAGATCTTGTAGCTCTTTGTTAAGCATTTCTTTTATCTATCCTCTCAGTGTGTGCCTCCATTCTTTTTCTGAGATTTGGATTATCTTTACTATCATTACTCTGAATTCTTTTTTGGGTAGATTGCCTATCAATCAATCATCTGCACTTCACTTAGTTGTTGTTCTGGGATTTTATCTGTTCCTTTGTCTGGGAAATATTCCTCTGCCATCTCATTTTGTCTAACTTTCTATGATTGCAGTTTCCGTTCTGCAGGCTGCAGGGTTGTAGTTCTTTTTGCTTCTGCTGTTTGCCCCCTGGTAGATAAGGCTGGTCTAAGAGGCTTGTACAGGCTTCCTGGTGGGTGGATTCCTGCCTGCTGGTGGGTGGAGCTGGGTCTTGTCCTTCTGGTGGGCAGGGCTGTGTCAAGGGGTGTTTAGCAAGCAGCTGTGGGCTCAGGATGACTTTAGGCAGCCTGTCTGCTGATGGGTGGGGCTGTGTTCCCACCCTGTTGGTTGGTTGGTGTTCCAGCATTGGAGCCTACAGGCTGTTGGCTGGGGCCAGGTATTGGTGAGAAAATGGTGGTTTCTAGGAGGGCTCACGCCAGTGAACACTTCCCAAAACTACCGCCACCAGTGTCCTTGTCCCTGCAGTGAGCCACAGCCACCCCCTGCCTCCACAGGAGACCCTCAAATACCAGCAGTTAGGTTGAGCCCAGGATCTTCTGAGGTCACTGCTTTTTCCCCTGGGTCCTGGTGTGCATGAGACCCTGTGTGCACCCTCCAAGAGTGGAGCTTCTGTTTCCCCTAGTCCTGTGGAATTCGTGCAATCAAATCCCACTGGTCTTCAAAGCCAGATGCTCTGGTGGCTCCTTCTCCTGATACCAGACCCTCAGGCTGAGGAGCTTGATGTGGGGCTCAGAACTTTCACTCCTGTGGCAGAACCTCTGCGATACATTTATTTTCCAGTTTGTGGGTAGCCCACCTGGCAGGTATGAGATTTGCTTTTATTGCTAATACATCCATCCTACCTCGATGTGGCTTCTCCTTTGTCTTTGGATGTACGGTATAATTTTGGGTAGGTTCCAGTGTTTTTCTGTTGATAGTTGTTCAGCAGTTAGTTGTGGTTTTGGTGTTCTCATGAGAGGAGCTGAGCTCACCTCCCTCTACTCTGCCATCTTGTCTCCCCCATCTGTGCTGATTCTTAAAGAGATGAATTTTAATTATGCTATATTTAGTGCAAATCTATTTGTTTTATCCTTTTAGTGTTCTGTACCTAGGGGCCACTAACTAACATAATTAAATATAGACTGGGGAACAGGCTCAAGATGGCAGAGTAGAAAGACCCTGAGCTCACCTCTCATGGGTACACCAAAGTTAAAACAATTTACAGAACAACTATCAGTGAAAAATACTGGAAACTGAAAAGATCTAGAACTAAAGAGATTAAGGAGGAACAACCAGATGGATAGGAGGGGTGGAGTCGCCGTATAGTTAAGATCCGCACCCCTGGGTAGGCAATCCACAAATGGGAGAATAATTACAATTGCAGAGGTACTCCCGAAGGAGCAAGGGATGTGAGCCCCACAGAGGGCTCCACACCCTGGGGGGGTCCTGCACTGGGAAGATGAGTCCCCAGAACATTTGGATTTGAAGGCCAGTGGCGCTTACTTTCAGGAGACCCAATGGGCTGTGGGAAATATAGACTTCATTTTTAAAGGGCACACACAAAACCTCACATGCTCCAGGACCTGGGGCAGACATACCTGCTGATCTTGGAGAGGGAGGAGGCAACTGGAGACACCCTGGGTACAAAGACACTGGTGGCAGCCATTTGGGGGAGCTCTTACTACCATGTGGACACTGATCCTGGCAAGCACCATTTTGGAATCCTCCCTCTAGCTTATTAGCCTCAGGATCCAGCCTTACCCCCACCCACCAACCTGTAGGCACCAGTACTGGGACACCTCAGGCCAAGCAACTAACTGGGAGGGGACACAGCCCTGCCCACCAGAGGACCCAGTCCCACACACAAGTGCACAGGCCCTAGACTTAGAACTGGCTGAGCTCTGGCCTCACCCACTAGCAAGCCTTCTCTAGCCTCAGGACCAGTCTCATCTACCAGCAGAAGGCAGACAAAAGCTCTGGGACCTGCTAGGCCCTGGCCCCACCTACCAGTAGGCCAACACAAGCTTTGGGACACCCAAAGCTCTACAGCCAGACTCTGGGACCCAGCTCTGCCCACCCGTGGGCTGCAACTAGCCCCCAGGCTCTGACTTCACCCACCAGTGGATGGGCATCAGTCCCAAGATGTCCTGGACCCCGAATCCACCCACCAGTGTGCCAGCATTAGCCCTGGGGCTCTCAGGGGTTCCCCAGCAAGCTGCATCATGATCTGGCCCTAACAACCAGCGGCCAGCAGCCTCCACATGAGGCAGGGCCTGGCAACCAACCAGAGCGGGGGCAAGCCATGCCTATCAGACTTCTCACAGTAGCCAGCCCACCACAACAGAAGGACCCACGCAGCCCTCATAGGGGGCATTGCTAGAGCACATAGCTCTGGTGACCAGAGAGGCATGCACTGCTTGGACTCATAGGAAGTCTCCTCCAAGGTCGGGAAATGTAACCAACCTGCCATACATTGAAATAAAAACAGCAAGTTGGGCAAAATGCGGTGACAGAGGAACATGTTCCAAACAAAGGAATAAGATAAAAACCCAGAAGAACTAAGTGAGGTAGAGATAAGCAATGTACCTGAGAAAGAGTTCAAGGTAAGGATCATAAAGATAATCAAAGAACTTGAGAGTACCGAGTGAAAAGTTGTAAGTTTTGAACAAAGAGTTAGTTAGAAAATATACAGAACTAGATGAAGCATACAATAACTGAAATGAAAAATACACTAGAAGGAATCAACAGAAGGCTAAATGATACAGAGGAATGGATCAATGAGCTGGAAGACAGAGTAGTGGAAATAACTGAAGCTGAGCAGCAGAAAGAATAAAAAGAAATGAGGATAAGAGACCTCTGGGAAAACATCAGCATACTAACATTTGCATTATAGAGGTCTCAGAAGGAGGAGAGAGCAAGAATAGGCAGAGAACATATTTTAAGCAATAATAGCTGAAAATATTCCTGACTTAGGAAACAGACATCCAAGTCCAGAAAGCACAGTGAGTCCCAAACAGGATCAACTCAAAGATGACCTCACCAAGACACACTGTAATTAAAATGGCAAAAATTAAAGATAAAGAGAGACTATTAAGAGTGGCAAGGGAAAATCAACAAGTTATGTACAAGGGAATTCCCATAAGGATATCAGCTGACTTTTCAGCAGAAACTTTGTAGGCCAGAAGGGAGTGGCACAATATATTTAAAGTGATGAAAGGGAAAAACCTACAGCCAGGAATACTCTACCTGGCAACGCTCTCATTCAGATATGATGGAGAGATCAAAAGTTTTATAGATAGGGCTTCCCTGGTGGCGCAGTGGTTGAGAGTTCGCCTGCCGATGCAGGGGACGTGGGTTCGTGCCCCGGTCCGGGAGGATCCCACATGCCGCGGAGCGGCTGGGCCCGTGAGCCATGGCCACTGAGCCTGCGCGTCCGGAGCCTGTGCTCCACAATGGGAGAGGCCACAGCAGTGAGAGGCCCGCGTACCACAAAAAAAAAAAAAAAAAAAAAGAAAAAAGTTTTATAGATAAGCAAAAACTAAAAGAGTTCAGCATCACCAAACCAGCTTTACAAGAAATGTTACAGGGACTTCTCTAAGCAAAAAAGAAAAAGGCAGCATGAAAATCATGAAAGGGAAAAGCACATGGGTAAAGGCAAATATATACAGTAAAGGTAGGAAATCATCCACATACAAAGCTAGTAGGAAGGGTAAAAGACAAAAGTAGGAAAACATATCCACAGTAAGCAGTTAAAGGATACACAAAACAAACAGATGTAAAATATGATGCCCAAAACAGTAATTATGAGGGGAGGAGAGTAAAAAGGCAGGGTTATTAAAATGTGTTTAAAATTAAGAAATCAGCAACTTAATCATATTTATTTATGTGTATACACATATATGTGTATATACACATTACGTGTATACACACATATATATATCTACATTCATACAGCTAATGGTAACCAAAAATCTGTAGTACATGCACAAACAAACAGAAAGGAATCCAAACATAACACTGAAGATAGTCATCATCACAAGGGAAGAGAACAAAAGAAGAAAGGAACAAAAATACATACATATCAATAATTACCTTAAATGTAAATGGACTAAATGCTCCAATCACACAACATAGAGTCACTGAATGGACACAAAAAGAAGACCTGTATATATGCTGCCTAAAAGAGACTCACTTTAGATATAAAGACACACATTAGACTGAAAATAAGGGGATGGAAAATGTTATTACATGCAAATGGAAATCAAAAGAAAACTGGGGTAGCAATACTTAATCTGAGACAAAACAGACTTTAAAACAAAGATGGTGAAAAGAGACAAAAAGGACGTTACATGATGATCAAGGTATCAATCCAAGAATATATAACAATTGTAATTATATATGCACCCAACTTTGGGACAACTAAATACATAAACCAAATATTAGCAGACATAAAGGGAGAAATTTATAGTAACACAGTAATGGTAGTAACACACCCCTCTTACATCAATGGACAGGTCATCCAGACAAAAAATCAACATGGAAATACTGGCTTTAAATGACACATTAGACCACATGGACTTAACAGCTGTATATAGAACATTCCATCTAAAAGCAGCAGAATACACATTCTTTTCAAGTGCACATTGAACATTCTCCAGGAAAAATCACATCCTAGGCCACAAAGCCAGCCTCAGTAAATTTAAGAAAACTGAAATCATAATCAGGCATCTTTTCCAACCACAATGCCTTGATACTAGAAATCAAATACAAGAAAAAACACTGCAAAAAACACAAACACATGGAGGCTAAACAATATGCTACTAAAAAATAAATGCATCACTGAAGAAATCAAAGAAGAAATTAAAAAATACCTGGAGACAAATGAAAATGAAAACACAAAGATCCAAAATCTATGAGACACATCAAAAGCAGTCCTAAGAGGGAAGTTTATAGCAATACAAGCTTACCTCAGGAAACAAGAAAAATCTCAAACAACCTAACTTTATACCTAAAGGAACTAGAAAAATAAGAACAAACAAAACACAAAGTTAGTAGAAGGAAAGAAATCAAAAAGATCAGAGCAGAAATAAATGAAATAGAGACTGAAAAAAACAATAGAAAAGAACAATGAAAATGTGAGCTGGTTCTCTGAAAAGATAAACAAGATAAACAAAAGTAACAAACCTCTAACTATACTCATCAACTCAATAAAATCAGAAATGAAAAAAGAAGTTATAACCAAAACTACAAAATACAAAGGATAAGAGATTACTGTGAACAACTATATGCCAATAAAATGGACAAGCTATAAGAAACATACAAATACCTAGCAACATACAATCTCCCAAGACTAAACCACGAAGAACTAGAAATATGGACAGTATCAGTAATTAAACGAATCAATAATCAAAAAAAAAAAAACCTCTCCCAAAACCAAAGTCCAGCACCTGATGTCTTCATAGGTGAATTCTACCAAGTATTTAGAAGAGTTAACACCTATCCTTCTGAAACTATTCCAAAAAACTGCAGAGGAAGAAACTCTTCCAAACTCATTCTACTAGGCTAGTATCACCCTGATAACAAAATTAGGCAAAGATATCAGGAAAAAAAGAAAACAAAGGCCAATATCACTGATGAACACAGGTGCAAAAATCCTCAACAAAATACTAGCAAACCAAATCCAACAATGCATGAAAAGAATCATACACCATGATCAAGTGGGATTTATCCCAGGGATGCGAGAATGGTTCAGTATCAGAAAATCAATGTGATATACCACATTAACAAAAATTGAAGAATAAAAGCCATATGAAGAATAAAAAGCATATGATCATCTCAACAGATGCAAAAAAAGCTTTTGACAAAATTTAATATCCATTTATGATAAAAATTCTCCAGGAAGTGGGTATAGAAGGAACATACCTCAACATAATAAAGGCCATATGTGATAAGCCTACAGCTAACATCATACTCTATAGTGAAAAGCTGAAATTATTCCTCTAAGGTCAGGAATGAGATAAGGATGCCCACTCTCAAAACTTTTAGTCAATGTATTGGAAGTCCTAGCTATGGCAATCAGACAAGAAAAAGAAAGAAAAGCAATTCAAACTGGAAAGGAAAAAGGAAAACCATCACTGTTTGCAGATGACATGATACTATACATAGGATATCCTAAAGAGAGCACCAAAAAACTACTAGAGCTCATCAATGATTTCAGTAAAATTGCAGGATATGTAATTAATATACAGAAATCTGTTCCATTTCTATACACTAAAAACAAACCATTAGAAAGCAAAATTAACAAAACCATCTTTTATAATCGCATCAAAAAGAATAAAACACCTAAGAATAAACCCACCTAAGGAGGTAAAAGACTTGTACTCAGAAAACTATAAGACTCTGATGAAAGTGAAAACACAAACAGATGGAAAGATGTACAATGTTCATGTATTGAAAGAACTGATACTGTTAAAATAGCCATACTACCTAAGGCACTCTACAGATTCAATGCATTCCCTATCAAAATACCTATGGCATTTTTTTATAGAACTAGAATAAATTTAAAATTTGTTCAGAAACACAAAAGACCCCCAAATAGCCAGAACAATCTTGAGAAAGAAGAACGGAAATGAAGGTATCATAATCAAAACAGTATAGTAATGGCACAAAAACAGACACATAGATCGATGCAACATAACAGCCCAGAAATAAACCCACACACTTCTGGACAATTAATCTAGGACAAAGGAGGCAAGAATACATAATGGAGAAAAGACAGTCTTTTCAATAAGTGGTGCTGTGAAAACTTGACAGCTACACGTAAAAGAATGAAATTAGAACATTCTCTAACACCATATACAAAAATAAATTCAAAATGGATTAAAGACCTAAATGTAAGACTGGAAACCAAAAAGAAAACACAGGTAGAACACTCTTCGACATCAATCATAGCAATATTTTTTTGTATCTGTGTCCTAAGGCAAAGGAAACAAAAGCAAAAATTAAACTTAAAAGCTTTTGCACAGCAAAGGAAACCATCAACAAAACAAAAAGACAATCTACTGAATGGGAGAAGATATTTGCAAATGATAAGATTGATAAGGGGTTAATATCCAAAATATATAAACAGCTCATACAACTCAATATCAAAAAACAACCCAATTAAAAAGCAGGCAGAAGATCTGATGGACATTTTTCCAAAGAAAACATACAGTGGCCAACAGGCACATCAAAAGATGGTCAACATCACTAATCATCAGATTAGTAATGCAAATCAAAACCCAATGATAGGACTTCCCTGGTGGCACAGTGCTTAAGAATCTGCCTGCCAATACAGGGCACATGGGTTCGAGCCCTGGTCTGGGAAGATCCCACATGCCGCAGAGCAACTAAGCCCGTGTGCCACAACTATTGAGCCTGCGTTCTAGAGCCTGTGAGCCACAACTACTGAGTCTGTGCGCCACAATTACTGAAGCCCACGCGCCTAGAGCCCGAGCTCCGCAACGAGAGGCCACTGCAATGAGAAGCCTGCACACCGCAACGAAGAGTAGCCCCCACTCACCACAACTAGAGAAAGCCCGCACGCAGCAATGAAGACCCAACACAGCCAAAAATAAAATAAATTAATTAAAAAAAAAACCCAATGAGATATTACTTCACGTTTGTAAGAATGTGGCTATCATCAAAAAGACCATACAAAACAAATGTTGGAGAGGATGTGGAGAAAAGGGAACCCTCATGCACTGTTAGTGGGAATGGAAATTGGTGCAGCCACTGTGGAAAACAGCATGGAGGTTCCTCAAAAAAGCTCCAGAACTACCTTATGATCCAGCAATTTCACTCCTGGGTATATATCCAAAGAAAATAAAAACATTAATATACATGCACCCCAATGTTCATAGCAGCATTATTTACAGTAGCCAAGACATGGAAGCAACCTAAGTGTCCATCGACTGATGAATGGATAAAGATGTGTATATACACAATGGGACAGTACTCAGCCAAACAAAAGAATGAAAGTTTGCCATTTGCAACAACATGGATGGACCTGGAGGGTATTACGCTTAGTGAAATAAATCAGACGGAGAAAGATAAATACTGTTTGTTATCTCCTATATATGGAATCTAAAAAATAAAACTAGTGAATATAACAAAAAAGTAACAGACTCACAGATATATAGATATATAAACTAGCTGTTATCAGTGGTAAGAGGGAAGGGGGAGGGGCAAGATAGGGGTAGGGGATTAAGAGATACAGACGTCTATGTATAAAATAAATAAGCTACAAGGATATATATACAGCACAGGGAATACAGCCAGTATTTTGTAATAACCATAAATGGAGTATTATCTATAAAACTTTTGAGTTCACTATGTTGTACACCCGAAACTTATTATTGTAAATCAACTATACAGCAAAAAAAAAAAAAAAAAAAAAGATTGGGTGTGGTAAACTGCTTTGAAAGTTGCTTTTGCATTAAGATTCATTTAGAAACTAACACACCATTGTAAAGCAATTATACTCCAATAAAGATGTTTTAAAAAAAAAAAGATTCATTTAAAGGCACCAGATGGAAGAGAGCCGGCCATTGTGACATTACAAAAATACGTTTCTATTAAGGCAAAGAGGATTTGAGAGATTTGCTACAGAAACTTACTGCCATGAACCTCTAAAATCTCCCAAAGTAAGCCAATCCTCTTTAAATTTCTTAAATAGAAACTGACCTGTAGCCTGAGAAGTGGTTTGTGATTGATCCAGCTGCCAGGCATTAGAAGACACGTTGCTTACCATCGTTTGTAGTAAAATGTCCCACCACTATACAAGGCAAAAATTGTAGAGCTTTTGAAACTGCACACAAGCACTTGAAAGGTAATGGTGACTGGAAACACCTGCAAGAAATTTATCACTTTTATTAAAAAGCAATGATTGTACAATTCCAGATAAAAAACCAGGTGTCTGATGAGTTGTTTCTGAAGGTAGAAAATAGCCCTTTATAAGAAATCATGGTAAAAAGACTCATTCAATTTGTTTGGCAAAACATTTTATTCACAAAATGTCCCTTTCCTCCTTAACTCTGCTCAAATAACTCGTAAGACTGGAAGCCGACATCTGATATTTACACAGCTCAAAATCTGAATACTCACTAATGTCTTAGCTGTTCTACATACTCTGCTGCTGTCTAGTCCCCTCCTCCCCCGATCTCTGTTCTTAAATCACAATATGAATGAAGAGCTCGGAGGCTGGATAAATCAAATCCCCATCATCCCTCCCCAGC
This sequence comes from Mesoplodon bidens, assembly GCF_964165515.1. Classification (NCBI taxonomy): domain Eukaryota; kingdom Metazoa; phylum Chordata; class Mammalia; order Artiodactyla; family Ziphiidae; genus Mesoplodon; species Mesoplodon bidens. The sequence continues at coordinate 88,414,098 of NC_138166.1, forward strand.
CCCACAACACATAATCTGTTACGAAATCCTACTTAAAAATCATCCCCTTTTTCTTTGGAGGATGATGCCATTTTCTGGAATGAAAGCAACTTAACACAGAAATGATTTGTGATTGCAAGTGATACACAAAGACATTTTTATCACGTTGGGGAGTAACTACTGCTTCTCTCCGTTCACGGGAATCTTCTTTACATCTTAAAAACTATAAATAATCCAATGTGCCAAAGAACTATTACAACTTTTCCCTTAAAAAATATGGGTCTTATTTCTTCTAAATGTAGACCAAGCTCTTCCTTCCCCTCACCTATCTCTGGTACCCTCACAGCTTGCCTTACTTGATTGAAATTGAGGACATTTTGCAACATCTTAGTGATTTAAGTAGGTAAAGCTCAGAGGAATGTCTCAGTATGATACTGAGGAGACAAAAAGACAATGAGCTCTAGGCATCAGCTGATGCAAACCAACTATACCAGCTTTGGAGATGTAAGGGTCACCCCAGGCAGCCTACTACAAAAACTTTTAAGCATCTTTAATGGTACCCTGAGGGCAGCTGCTGGCACTGAGCATCAAATAGATGGAAGGTGCTAAATTTGTAATGCTCTGCCCTCCTCCCACCAGGCAACTGGAGGACAAAAAGCCGAATACCCACAACTCCCTCCTTCCCTCTCTGGCTTAGAATCTTAGGAATGTTTCGTCTAATTTGTTTTCTTGCTAATCAACTGATGAAGAGTGGGAATGGGTATCAGGAACCATTAGAAGGTTTCTCAGGAACTTGAGGGAATAAGAGATCTTGGTAAGGGTTTATTTATTCATGGGACAAAAGTCATACCCTGGTCCCTCCCTTCTCTGCAATGTCCACTGTGAGGAAGCTGCTAGAAAGAGAGAGCACACTACAGAGTCTCCCACCCCAGCCTGGCACACACTGAACATATTCCAATGCTTATGACTAGTTATTTTACTGACACTGTTTATACTCGTTTTCAAAGGTCACACATCTGTAATAAAAATGGATTTTATCTATATTGACAGTTCTTTCAACCCAAGACTGAACTGCCACAGGTAAATTCCATGCACATTTTTCAGAATAAAGCTATTGAGACCAAAATGCTCATAATTCTATTTACTCCTAGCCAAAGAGAAACAAACTACAACAAATTGTAGGATCTTGATTTCAGATCTCTACGTTGGGGTCCTCTCAAGTGTGCATCTGTGGAGATGCTCAGGTCTTTGCTACATTGTCTCATATGCCAGCTGTCCACCAATGAGCATGTCCACCAGCCCAGAGCTAATTCACTGGTTTACAATTACTCCTGACCTAATGCTTTCCACCTCCCCTCACCACAGGCATTTGGCACTGAGAGAGAAGTCAGCTAGAGGCAGGGTACAAATGAGCAAAATACAGATACTGCTGCTTTCCAAATACAGACAGGAACGTGGTAAGGATTCTCAGCCCCACTTTGAGCTACAACAGAACATATAAATATTTTCACATTACATTACATCCCGTTCATATTCATCTACACACACATTCACATACTCTGCCAGATATTCGCATCCTTATGGACACACACCCCTAGTATCAATGCTTGTAACAATGTATAACAAGATACATGCTACACAGATATGTATACCCTGTAAAAAACCCACAGAGAAACACCCAGAGGCCCCCAAAGAATAGAGGCATAAACAGATACAAGATTATAGGTGTTGCTCAGTAGAAAACTACGCGAGTGACCAGAGGTTGCTGAAGAAACTGGAAGTAGGGGATCAGAAGTGAAAAAAATATGCAGAAGGGAGGAAACGTGCTCAGGGAATGACCGCGAGATATTTATTAGAATCCTTAAAAATTATCAGGTGACCTTCCCAGAAGAATGGAAGGGGTTTGGTAGGGGTGGCACAGATCAGCTCAGCTTTCGTGGTTTTTCTTCACTTGACACAATGACCCAATTAAAGTACCATATTCATTTTGCATAACTGGACACGAAGAAGGAAAAAACTATTTGGATTGTGTCTAAATACTTTAGAACTAGATAGAAACGTATCAAATGCATTAATGGTTTTAGCTGGATGAAAAAGAAAAGAAAGGATCAAAAATAAATTCCTAATAAAAAATGAAAAAGCATTTATCATATGACAATAGAACTGTGGTAAAGGTTCTGTACACATTAAATAAAATAATTCAAGTATCCCCCATATTCTCCTGGTACCTCACGACTCTGGTCAAGCTGTGAAGTGAGTATACAGGTGTGTACACACACACACACACACACACACACACACTGTATTTTCTGGCTAGTCATTTGCTATTTGATCTTTGTTCTAAGGGTAGAGTTTTGGATGCCTTAAACACCAATCTCTCTTGTAAACAAACTAAACCCTCTATCTCTGGGGCACAAAATTACATGGTCTTGACCCAGAGAAAGATGAAAGGCATTTAATAGACATTTCTCCTCCAATTAGGGATGAGTCTGACCCTCTATAAAATGGTCTATTTGCTCTTTTAACAGGGATTGAAATCAGTTTCAACTTGGATTGAAAAATAAGTTAACCAAGGGGAATAAATTGTTTAAAAAGTATTAACTAGTGTCTATTAGATTTATTTCCTTATAACCAAATACTACAGAAAAAAACCAATTCCCAGGGCATTTCAGACATTCTGTTCTTACATGCGCTTATTTCACTGTATGAGTGCTTTAATCTGTCCATACATATCCTCCTGTTAATAAGACCAGCAGAGGTGTTCAGACTGAGGAACACACACACTCTAAAGCCAGAATCTAAAACCTCGTGGACCCAGTTATATGCTGTCTGTGTACATCAACACTGTTTCAGTAACTAAAAATTGTAATATTTCCCATCAACATAAAAAGAGTGATACTACGTCATGTAAGGCTCTATCCTGTTAGGAGTTATCCTGTCAAGACTCCAGATATGCAGCAATCAAATAGCCCCTGGGGACAGGTTCTTCTATTAAACAATAAGAAAAGTAGCTTTTGTTGTTCTTGTTTTTAAGAGGATATCTAACACATGGTATTTATAGCACCATCAGTCTGAGGAAATCTACAGTACCTTTTGAGTCCATGAACAAGTTCACACCTAATTCCACACCTTTTAGTATAGACCTTCACTGGCACCGGACAGCTGTCAATGTCCAGAACGACAAATTGATCTGAAAACCCTGTGACTTCGGTGGAGAAACAGCATCCACATTTTATGTGACAAAAAACCCGAGCAGCCTAAGTGACTTCCCCAAAGCAACCCGGTGGTTCTAGGACACTAATCGCAGACCCATCAGAGAATAGCTCCAGATAGTAGAATAAACACACCACATCCTGGGTGAGCTCAAGAGGCCCTGAGAGCCAAATCTCGACATAAGAACACAACCTGAACCCAGCGCAGAAGGAGAGGCCTCTGTCTGTGTGCAAAAAGATGGGCTGGTAAGTCTGACGGCCTCCAGAGCACGTACCTGGGTGAGACAATGAAGGTCCGAACTGAGTGAAGGAGAAGGAACTAAAAACACTGTCACGCTTTCCTCTTCTCCCAAGTGATCACAAACCACACGAGAGCACACACACACCTACATGTGCCATCCGGACACTGTTCTTCTTTCTCAGTGTTATCCCACGGGAGGAAAACCAGACCTTTGAAATGATTAGCAAAAGGGGGGCATGTTTCTATTAATACATATGATAAAACACGCACACTCCCATACCCATCAAGAACATTAAGATGACATCCCCCCCCCAAAAAAATTTCCATTTTAGTTGTGATTTGGCCTGATACACCACACCCACTGAATATATTGGTTCACTCATTAGCCTGGCTGGTCATAACTATCAGAGTTGCCTAGCGGAGCTGACCCTCTCTGGTTGAGAAGCATTTCAAAGGCTTAACCTCCCCCACGTGGAGCCCACCCTCAGTGCCTGTCTGTGCTCTCTGGGTGCCCCTGCCCCCGCAGCCAGCTTCTCCTGGGCCATCCTGGCGTCACCGTCTCAGCTCGAGGCTAATGAACCAGAAAACTGAGAGAAGACAGAAAAAGTCTCTCTTTCCCAATTCATACACAACCTTTCTTTCTTATTAACACTGTGCCATACAGAGATGCTGCAGGTTTGTTCTAAGTACAGAAAGCAAAAGGTGTGAAAGCATATGACTTTTCCATAGAAACAAAAAAAGGAATAATGTGGGCAAGGATTCCCACCAGTCCTGCCCCAGGGTCACCAGGGTGCACAGGGACACCTGCTTCTTTCCCAACACACGGGAGAAATCCCAGCCCCAGCATACCAGTGCCTCGGTTCACCCGGCCACTCGGTTGTTCCTGGTTGGTGGGGGGGGGTGGTGGTGCCTGGAGCATCTGCCTGAAAAGTGCTGCTGTGGGTGGCAGGGTGATGGAATAAGGGGAAAGGCCACAGGAGGATAAAGACTGTTACAGCAGAGAATCATCAGGACAGGGATAATCTTGTCCAAGACCGTGGATGTAAAACTAGTAGCTCTGGGGACTCAGATTTCAATAAGCAAGTACAGTGCTGAAATTTTGGTAGAAACAACAAATGGAAAGGCTGTTCAACAGTGGAGAACTGTTCTTTTTTCCTATTTCAGGGTTGGGGGCTCCTATTCAGGGTCCACAAATGTTGGTCTGTATAGGCATGAGAAATCTGAGAAGTCCATCCCTCTGAGGATTCTCTGGCACACGGCGGGTGATTCAGCATTAACCAAGGTGAAATGGTGGCCAGCCCCTGGCTCACTAGCCTCTGGTCTCTCTACTCCAGGAAGGCCTCAGTTCTTCTTGGCCTCCTTGTGAGGCTGGCCTTTGGTTGTTCCCAGGGTGTTCCACACCTCTGTGTACATTAGGGTCCCAATGAAGACAAACAAGGTGCCCAGCCAATGCCACCGAGTGAAAGGGTTCTGGAAGTACAAGATGGAAAAGATGAGGCTCACAAACTTGCGTAGAGTCACAACGAGGGTAACGGTGAGGGAGGCGCATTCTGTGGTCAGGATGAAGACGCCCCGGATGCACACGTACCTGGAGGGGCAGGGTTAAGGCGGTTTTCTGTAGACAACCCAGAGATCAGTGGGAGAACCTTCTGGCATGGTTCTTGGCTTCAACATTCATGTTCTAGGACCCAAAAAACATGGGGCTTGGCTACAGCTGCCCTGAGACTCTTCCTTGATAGAATATCCTGCAGAATTCCTGGCCTGCCATTCCATTTGTGGATCCTAACTTGAAACTGCCTGAAAGCCTCCTATTATTCTCATCCTGGATTCTTGCCAGAGTTTACAGAGAAGTCACCTCCCCAGTAATGACAGAAGGTAACACTCTCCATAAAGGTGGTCACACCTCCTCCCAAAAAGAACTCTGTAGGGCAAACGAATGAGGTGACTTCAGAGGAATGAGGTCAATCTCAATCTGTTTCATTGTTTCAAAGACTCAATGATTTTTATAATGGACTTAACAGTGGTTTCCAAAGAGCCATTTTAAAAATTAGGTTTTAGTTAATTTGAAATTTCTTGCAGGATTTTGTGGCAGCTTGTGAAATATCCTAGGACACTGGAAAACTCCATGTAGAAATCACAGCACATTTCTGTCATATACTAATCCTTAATTACCCATTGATTTCTACACCTCCAACCAGAGCTTTTCCTTCCTGGTGCCCTGGGGCCTACTGACCCTCCACACCACCAGCATCTCTTCCCCCACCTCTTCCCGCAACAAAGGAGCTCACTGGATGGGCCTGTCTGTCTCCTGCTTACCGCAGAAGAGATCAAGGCAAAAACAGAACTCATGGCACTGCACCACTAGAAGAAAAGAATAAACATTCCTATGCCAAAATACCACAGCAAAGGGGTGCAAAGGATACTGGGTGATGACATTCATGAGGAGGTAGAACCACATGACGGGCACTATCACACCAACGACTGGAACCTGATATAATTCTGCAAAGACGAAGAGAAGAGAGAGTTGTATCACTTCGGACAGCTTATGTTTTCATCTTTTTGAACAAAGTAACGCAGATGAACATAATAGAAATAGAAGCGTTATTTCTCTTGCAAATACATTTGGATCATACACCACTTACTTGCCTTGATTCAAGGCTACACCAGCCTCAAGAGTCATTACATTGGTATAATGTAATGATAGTATAAATTGGTGTTTTTTTGTTTTGGTTTGTTTTGTTATAAATTTATTTATTTATTTTTGGCTGTGTTGGGTCTTCGTTGCTGTGCGTGGGCTTTTCTCTCTAGCTGTGGCGAGCGGGGGCTACTCTTCGTTGCAGTGTGCAGGCTTCTCATTGCGGTGGCTTCTCTTGTTGCGGAGCACAGGCTCTAGGCGCACAGGCTTCAGTAGTTGTGGCGCACGGGCTTAGTTGTTCCGCAGCATGTGGGATCTTCCTGGACCAGGGTTCGAACCCGTGTCCCCTGCATTGGCAGGTGGACTCTTAACCACTGCACCACCATGGAAGCCCTGGTGTTGTTTTAAAAATCAATTTCACAATATGTATTAAGGAGCCATAAAAGTATTGCTTCTGGGCTTCCCTGGTGGTGCAGTGGTTGAGAGTCTGCCTGCCGACGCAGGGGACACAAGTTCGTGCACAGGTCTGGGAGGCTCCCACATGCCGCGGAGCGGCTAGGCCCGTGAGCCATGGCCACTGAGCCTGCACATCCAGAGCCTGTGCTCTGCAATGGGAGAGGCCACAACAGTGAGAGGCCCACGTACTGCAAAAAAAAAAAAAAAAAAAAAAAAGTATTGCTTCTTATTCTTAGGAATCAATCCTAGTTAATTCAAAAGAAAAAAGTTTTATATATTTTGCAGTCATATTTATAATAAGGAAAAACTCTGAATCCATCTAAAGGTCCAATGATAGAGCAAGGACTATGTAACCTAAGGTAAGCAAACTAGATGAGGCATTATATACTTGACAAAAAAAAATCGTAAAGATTATATATAGTCATATAAAAAACACAGAATGAAAGTGAAAAAGCAAGTATAAAGTTATATCTACACAAGGATTACGACTATGTAAGAATGTATGCGAATAGAGTCAGGAAGGAAACTGGTAAAATGAAATTAGCTCACGTGTAGGGTGATGAACTGTAACTTTCCTTCCTTTAAACACATTCTTATGTTAGTTTTATATCCTGAGACTTGCACACTAAATATGTGGGAGGAAATAAAATATCCCAAATCAGAGAATAAGGACATAGTAATCCTCAAAGGGTCAGTTTTTTTTATATTGCTAAATTGTTTGTGGGGCTTGAATTATACAGCATAACTGAGGAAAGTGTAACAAAGTGATGTTGAGATCTGGTCAGTAAATGAACATTAATTTTCTTTTGCAAAAAATAAAAATTCATATATATAAATAATTTATTAAAATTATATGTCTGGATTAGTGGGAAATCCCCATAATTTGGTATTCTATTGTCTTTGAAACACTTAGCAAGTATTGAACTGAAAAGAAAGTTAACAAATGTTATTACTGTTTAATAACCTCAGAGATTCACTGTATCAATTTGCTGAGGAAAGACAATCAGTATGACATAAAGTATTTAGACAGATGTACAGTTCCCTTAGAATATTCAAGGATAACACGTTCATCTGAGACACTTAAGCAAGAGAAAAAAATGTAGACTTCACTTAGGAATGATTCTAAAGATTCAATTTTTTGAAAGCAGACCTTAAAAAAATTTTTATAAAAATACCCATCCCTGTGACTTTTAGAAGGAGCATTCTAGTAACTAAATCAACATCAATCCTAAGGAATTTGATAATGTGTTTATTTCCATAGCCCTTTGCTATGTGGGGACTCTAAGAGACCTTAAAAACCACTGCATCAAAAATCAGCTATATGTCAATTATACCTCAATAAAAAAAAGTCAGAAATTACTGAGTAATTCAGAGCCTTAAAAACTTTCTTACACGCTGCCGCCATCACACACTTTTTTGCAGGCAAACGGGACAGGCAATTCTGCAAACTCAAACAGAGAACAGTCACAACTTCACAACTTGTGACCAGATAGCAAACAAATGTTTACTCAGCACCTACTGTCATTCTACAAAATACACTTACCATTTTAGGTCTGAGCAACATGAAGACTTAATTTTAAAAATGTGTATTTGTTCCTTGTGTATTCATTTGTCTGTAATAACAAGCTATGTCTTTTAGTAGATAATAGGATTATATCAGTAATTTATTTCAAGTTAACTGGCAATTATTAGCTAATTTATTAAATACTTTAAAAAGTAATAGCTAGGGGCTTCCCTGGTGGCGCAGTGGTTGAGAGTCCGCCTGCCGATGCAGGGGACACGGGTTCGTGCCCTGGTCCGGGAAGATCCCACATGCCGCGGAGCGGCTGGGCCCGTGAGCCATGGCCACTAAGTCTGCACGTCCGGAGCCTGTGCTCCGCAATGGGAGAGGCCACAGCAGTGAGAGGCCTGCGTACCGCAAAATAAAAAAAAAGTAATAGCTAACTTACACTGTAGACATTTGAACTAATTTTGTTCACTCCTGCTGCCTATCTGCCCTGTAACTAGGAAAAAGCCCTGTCATCATTTTTGTTCCTCCTTGCTCAGAGGCAGCTCGGCCTGGATCTGTGAGCAGACTGCCTTTCCCAGCAGAGACGGATGAACAGGAGTAAAAAAGCTGGACTGCTGCCCAACTTCTCACGGCTCCAGTCACTGCAGTATTATTACTGTTTGTTTGCATTCTCAGAACATCATACATTCCACATTCAAATGCAAACACAAATTCCACAGCAAAACAGAAAATTTGAAGATACTGTCTTGCTTCATTTGCAAATAACTGAGAAGTGCCTATAAAGGCTTTTGCTGCTGCAACCACTGATTAATGGCACTATATTCCAGGAAGGTGGAAAGGGGGCTGTTTCCGGGGTGACAGATGATTTGGATAAGATCATGAAAAAAGCAGTGGTCAAGTCGAGAGTAAAATGAAGACGCTGCCTCTGAAACTGTTAGGTAATTCTACTAGATAACCCCAAACTCACCAGAATTATTGAAGAGAACTGCATGGTCATAAATGTCAGAAGCCAGGAAGATGAAACCAGGAAGTGGAAGGGCATGCTAGGGGAAGAAACATTTCATGTAAATTTAAATGCAAAAACATTATAGAAGAATTAGAGTATCTTTACAATGACTGAAAGTTTTACAAGTTGTTTAACAAGCAATATCAAGAAAAGCAAGTCAGACTTATTTATTAAGTTAAAAGTATCCAGTGCTACTGACCACTTACATTGTAGGGCATGATATCAACCCCCAAATTACAGTTCTTGCCCTTTGAAGTCTGATGGTCATTACACACAAAACAAAAAAATAAGAGCCAGCATCCTTTCCTCAACAAAAGGGAATGGAAAATTGAAACACACAGTCATTCTGCCCGAAGGATCTGCTACATTTTTACTATTTTTGAGAACGGTTCAACAAATAAAACGGATTTAAAAATTATATGGAATGTGCAGGCAGATTTTAGGGAGTTCAGGAAACTAGTGGGAAAAGAGATTGGAGGACAATATGAAGTCAGGGATAAAGAAATGAAGACAAGAATAAAAAGAGATTGAAGAGGAAGGGGAAACAATAGGTAAGCAAAGATAAGGTGCTTGACAACAATCCACCACTACTACCACCGCAATAAGAAGGAATCACAGTAAACATTTACCAAGCAGTTAACTATACACCAGGTACCATGCTAAAAGAAACATGGAAACCAAACGGAATGTCCCTTTATTTTTTAAGTTCTCAGCCGCATACTCTAGTTCTAAGTAAATATCTCAAATCGCTTGTCTGCCACTTCAGTACAAACGGTTGGCAGGGAAGGAATCCCTGAGATTACTGAATCTGGAGGCAATGATACCACCATGACCTTGAGGAGCCCGGCATTATTTCAACAGAAAAGACGAACGAGAAAGAGGAAAGTTAGAGGAGGTGGCTCTAGATCAGCAGTTTCAAACAAGAAGCGAAAGCATATATAATTAACTAATTAAAAATCTCTCCATCAAAGGACTAAAGCCCATCTGAGGGACTTACTCCTCAAATCCCATCTTCCCCAACTCTCCCAAACGCCTGCCCGCACATATTCTCCTTGGCATGGGGTTTCTGAAACTTCTATTCCCTTTCTAGGTTTCCATATTGGTTTTAACTTGATTTCATCTATAGGAACATTGGGTTCCTTGCCCCTTGGGGTTGTTCCTGGTTGGCAGACATGTTCTGTCCACACTGACTGAGGATGAGCCCCTCGTGTAGAGAACTGTGACAGCCTATTAAAAGTGCCAAAGTCCGTGCGCCCCCAAACAGTTTATTGGATAATAAATTGATCCTTCAACTACATGAGAAGGATGACATATCACATTTGAAACAACATATTACAGTAACAATAACAACTCAATAATTTTCATCTTTCCTGGGTTCAAGAAATTGCTTACATTATAAAACAAAGCCTCCTTGGAGTGTTTCCCAAATTGTTTGTACAGAGTCTCTTGGAAAATACCCATCCTTGCTGACATCAGAAGAGCGAAAGTCAGTGCCCCGATACCTAAAAAGCAAACATCAAGTTACAAGATGCCTGCATTTGCTAACTTCCAGATCTTTTCTTAAAGAACATTAAGTTCTACAAACATTACACACTAAATGTGGAACATGTACAAAATTTAAAAAGAAATAAAAATCAACCACAATATTACCATCCAGTCCTAAATAGTTTGCTATCTCTCTCTGTATATATACTTAGGTAGATATTTTATGCTGAGACAGGATCATAATGAATATATAATTTTATATCTTGCTTTCTTCACGACCTTTTTCCTGGATTTTCCTTCAGGTCATTCATTAAAATTTTTTCAAAAGTATGGCTGCATATTATTCTATCATGTGGATGTACCATACTTAAATGTCTTATAATAGGAGAATGGTTAGATTACTTCCAATTATTTCATCATTAAAATCAATGTACATCCTAGTACATAAATCTTTACACAAAATGTTGATTATTTCCTTAGGATAAACTCTCATAAGGGGGATTACTGAGTCAAAGGTTGTAGACCTTTTAAAAACTCAATACATACACATACTTTTTTTCCCAGAAAGGCTGTGTCAATTTACCATAAACAGTTTATATGGAAATGGTTGCCTTACTGCATCCTCGGCAGCCATGAGAATAATCATTTATTATCTTGCCAACATAAGAGACCAAAATTAAAAGGTACTGCATTTTGGATTCAATTTGCATTTCTTTGATTACTAGACTAGCAAGGCTGAACATAAGTTTACTGAACATTAATTGTGTCCCCATGAATTGTGTGTTCATATCTTGTGCAAGTTCTTATTGGATAAGGTATCTTTCTAATAGCTGATAAAGAGCTTTCTATGTTAAGAACAACAACCTAAAGAGATAAAGTTTCAAAGTCAAGAGGCGAGGAGAATACAGTTCTTTCATTGCTACTTTTCTTCCATTTGGTCAGTCTCAATATCTTATTGCCATCACTAACTTTCCCCTCTCTATCATACGCAGCAAGGGCAAAGCTCTATAGGAGTTGTTTAATTAATTCAACAAAGAGATATCTGTATTTTTGAAAACTTCCCAGGAGATTGTGATGATCCGTCAGGTTTGGGAACATTATTGCCATGTGGAACAGCTTATGAGGAAAATAAATCTAAGATTTAGAGATGGGTCCCTTGGAAATTTAGAGAGTCAACTGCTGTAATGTGCCCTCCTTTTGCAGAAGCTTCTGCTCAGCAGACAGATCATAAAGAAATGGATGATGCTCCACTCCCAGAGAGTGTGACGGGCAACTAGACACAGACTTTTCTTTCTACACCAGTGGCAACCAAGAAAGCATCCATGCTGTAGAACACGGTACCATGAATACAGACTTTTTTTTTTTCGTTTCTTGAACACTAAGGTTCAGAGATACATAATCCCAGATGCCTCTCTCTTCTATGGCATAATTTGTTTAGCCGAAGCTTCTTGCCAAGAAACATGTCCCTTAGGAGAAACCTCTGAAAACAGAACTGCAGAGGCAATTAGCTTTATTGTAATTACTGTACTTGCCTAGCAACCACCATGCAAATGCCTGGAATCCATCATTCTCACTCGAGCTCGACTGGGAAGTCTAGGAAATAAGAAAAAATATGAGGTACAGAGACCAGAACTACATTCAAGGGGCCTCGATACAAGGGAAATATTTATGTTACCCATTTCCCTCTTCTCTTTCAGAGATTTAAATTCTTGGATTACATGAGCATTTACATTTATTATATCATTAATAAGTACCTGGGCCCCCAAGGCAAGTAGTGAATAGAAATCATTTGTGAACAGATTCTTACCACCTGCTTTGCTGACATGAAAGTGCAAATAAATATCCCCACGGACACCAGGGCAATGGAGGTATATTTGAATACACTGTATCTGCAAAAATAAGAAAAAGAGCACCTCAGGAAAGCACAGATACAAATTTCCACATGATGCTGACAGTCAGATGGTTCCTGAGAGTACAAATCACCAAAACACAATCAAGGGGATCACTTCCCAGCAGAGTCCACGTAAGTCTCTGCGTGAAAGAATCAGGATGCTGACTAGTTTCTAAACAACGCCCTTTCCGGTGGTGTTTAAGACGGTTTGTTTCCCATAGTTTGTGCACCAATAGATTGTTTCATCAGAAAACAAAGACAGGCCAGACCTGACAGCCCATCCTGCTCTCGAGTCCAGATGAAAGCCTGATAGATCTTAAGGGATGCCTGTTGCTTTTCCTGGCTTCTGGGGCCCAGACCTGAGTGTGAAGAGACACAGCACGCAGAGGAAGGACGGAAGGAATACCAGGGACAAGCAGCAGGACTCCACATGCAGAAAAGAATTCAACTGTCCCTTTTCAGGGGAGGGTACTGTCTTTATGTCTCTTAAATATTGTTTTTAAATGTTGGCATAGTTGGATAAAGCAAGTAATATTAACCTAATAGGACTATTAGCATTAATAACAGTGGCATTTCACATTAACTAAAATAGTATCAATTAACATCCCTCTCAGGCTCTTGGTGATAAAGCAAAAGGCCTCAGGCAGGAATGAAAAGAAGTTAAAACCTTACATCTGAAGTTTTCTACTCAAATACTTTGTATAGTTCTGGTCACAGCGCCTCAGAAAAAGGCCAGCGGAACTGGCTGAGGGGCCGAGCAAGGGGCCAAGAGCACCACGCTAGAGAAGAGGGGCGGCCGAGGACACAGGCACTGCTGCAGGCAGGTAGAAACGTAAGGGAACTCTTCAGGCTGCAAAGGTCAGAGAGAGAGGTCTAAAATTCAGGCCTAAACAACAATGAAGGGCATGGTTAAGGTGAATACAGATTTGGTCTTCAAATCCTGGAAAAGGGAACACACTATAAACGTGACGGGTGCTACTCAAGATAAACAAAAGGAGATAATTACTAATCCATGATATTAGACAGTCAGCTTAGGGAAATTCCTGTTCTCTGGGTGATATAGACTGGAGAGAGTCAAAAAAGACTTAGAGAGATTCAAGATGACAGACTAAAAACAAGCTCTTGGGCTTCCCTGGTGGCGCAGTGGTTGAGAGTCCGCCTGCCGATGCCGGGGACACGGGTTCGTGCCCCATTCTGGGAAGATCCCACATGCCGCGGAGCGGCTGGGCCCGTGAGCCATGGCCGCTGAGCCTGCGCGTCCGGAGCCTGTGCTCCACAAGCAACCGGAGAGGCCACAACAGTGAGAGGCCCCATACAGCAAAAAAACCCAAAAAACAAAAAAACAAGCTCTTAAGGAAAACTGCAATGTTTAAGGCCCCCGACATTTGGGGTATGTCAGGAGAATACATTCCTTTTATAATAAGTTCTTTTGTATCCCTGCTATGCGCCAAAATCAAAGGTTGGAAAGACCACGGGTCTGTCCCAATGTGAACTTTGCATTACCAAGAAGCACAGGGGGCACTTCAGAGATAATGAACCTGACCATTACCTCCGTGTGCTTGAATAGAGAGTACCTAGAAATCAACTACAATGGTGCTTATCTGGGGAATACATAAGCCTCAGGAGACGAAGAACTCATGATAAGGAGCCTTTTCATGACACAGCCCTTATTACTTAAAAACTCTAGCTTCCCACACTGACTTGACAGCTACTTTCCAAGCTGGTACAGAGAGTTTTAATACTTCGGGCTGGGTACTGAATACATTGAAAAGCAGGCACCAACTTGCACGATTTTGGTCTGAACAGTGAGGATGAACTTCCCCGAGAAGTGTTCCAGACTGCGTGGGCTGTCTCTGCCCCACACCTCTCCTCCCTGGGAGTGAGGCTCCGAATGAAGGTGAGAGACAAATGCTTGGAAACAGCATCCCAGATACTTCTGATATTTCCCAATGGTACCCAGAGAGAGCCACTGGTGACAGCTACAAAGAACAGTCCTGAAACTTTTCACTGCATCTTGTTTGGCCACTTGGGCCTCTGTTAGGAATTTTCTTTATAATATGTATGACTATTTCTTAGCTCATTATGTTGTACACTTCCTAGGACAGCACTGTCCCACAGAACTTCAGTGAAGCTGGCAATGTTCCACATCTGGGCTCTCCAAGACGGTCACCACTAGCCACATGTGGCTACTGAGCACTTAAAATGTGACTAGTGAGATGGAGAAACTATATATTTAATTTTATTTACTTTTTAATATTTAAATTTAAATGTAAATAGTCACATGTGCCAGTGGTGACCACGTGGGACAGTGAAGCTCTAGATCAGTTGGCTTCGTAGATTAGTATGGTACTAAAGATTCAACAATGACAAGAGTTTATTAATTCTACACAGAGAATATGCTGCTCCAGAGCCACAGGTAGGGCCTCTTACCTGGTCCACTGCCTCAGGAATGAGCACCACTGTCACAGACAGAAGTAAGAAACAAGGCAGATGGCCAAGCACAAACTTATCATCACTATGAGAAAAGGAATTCAGATGAGCTTATGGCTGGGGCTCAGCTTATCCTTCCTATACACAAAATATAAAAGAGTATTGTTTACCTTTTCTTCAAAATGATAATTCCTAGAATCATGTTGGCGATTAGAGAACCCTGTGAAAAGAGACAACAGAGTTTTAGTGCACTAGGGAAAGAAGATAACACAATTCAAGATAAGTATGAACAGGGGCAAGGTGGGGGAAATAGCTGGAAAGGAGAAGGTTGGGATGAATGATCAGTGAGGTACACCATGTTGCTAGGATGGCAGAAGTTACAAACCATAACAATCTACATGTAAAATAATACAACATTTTCAAGTTGACAATGAGAATAAAAATGATCAATTCTCAATAAGGGGTCAAAGCTGAAGCTGGGCTAGCAGGGATGAAGTATGTTACAAGCTTATTTTTGTCAAATTTCCCATCTAATTTATAGGAGCCTTTAATAAGCTTCTCCTCACCCACAGTCTGACTGAATGAAGTTGTGCAGGGATCTGTCTCTTGTCTGGAAAGTTGTCAATCAATCAGCAAGTGTCTACTGAAAGTCTATTCTGGGATCAATGCTCTGAAGGTCATCTTAGTCATTATAATCAGCTCTGGAAAGTGGCTTTAGGGACAGCACATTCCATCTCACAAAAATCTCAGGCCACACAGAAAAGTTGTAATTCCAATTTTTACCCATTTTGCATTCTTCTGCAATCCTAACTATATTCCCTCTTGAGTTTCTTTCCTGTTCTTCAGGGAACACTCTGTTCTTATTTATATACAAACTAGCTCTCCCACCATGCAGGAGGCAAAGATGAAAACCTCTGCTGCTTTGGGAGAAACCCTACCTTCATCAAGAATTTCCTTTTATGTAATTATCTGAACTCTCTATTTTCAAAAAAAATCAGAAAAGAGAAGTATCTATATCATGTACTAGAAGTAAATGTAATTTCATGGAAGAAACAAAAAGTGATGAGAAATAAGTTAAATAACATTCATAGCAAGAACGAATATAAAACCAACCAGATGAAGAAAATTACAGGTAAAATCTGTTATCCAGGGAAATTTTAACTTTCCTTTTATTAATCACCTGTAAGACCTCTGATAAGTAAAAGTAAACCATTCACTTTCATATTTCTCTCTTTGCCCTACTTCTCAGCTGAAAGCCAGCCTCTGCTTGTTCATCCATGAGACCTATTCTTACACCCTAGACTTTACTCCTTATAGGCCCTTTCTACTTTTGTCATGTGTTTAATGGACCCACTATGCTGCATCTTCCAGAGGAACATGACACAGGGAGCTGGCAGACTTACAGATCGAAATATCATGTGCAGGGGCATGGCGATGTTGAGATTCAGGGCGTAGTTGTTCACCACGCTGACGGTGAAGAACATGGTCACCATTACAGCGTAGTACCTGAGAGGCAGAGACAACAGCTCATCACACAGCAGCCACGATTTCAAGAAAATCAAGTAGAGAAGGAAATATATATTTTTGGTTAAAAAACTATTGTGCTTATTTCCTCTGGATTGAAAGATCGTGTCACTATTATAATGTGAAGTCAAGCACCAAGTACATATGAAAATACTTCACAAAGCCAGAATAACATGGAAAAAGTTTGAACTATAGAATGTGTTCCAAGAAACACTATTTTAATATTTTTCTAGTACGTACAGCAACTATAAATGAGGCTTCGAAAAGAGTTACCTGATAGACAGCAATAGGTTTTTTATCCACAATGGATAATTTTTATTATTGTATCAGTTCTTTGTATATAATTTTCATGTAGCTCTAAAGAGCTTAAAAATTGTTCAACTCTCTCAAATATTTCCTCTATACACTTGTTTATACTATTAATTTTCACTGTTTCTAAAGAAAAGATGTGCTAAGTCAAGGGTTACTTTCACCCTAGCAACTGTTAAAATTATCCCACCTTTTGAACCAGTGGCCTCCAAATTAATGAGGGCATCATTTGACTTGCATAGATTTGTATTTAAAATTAGGGCCCCTGTTTTTTGAGAATGTATAGGTCTTTAAATAATAATAAAAAGCAAAAACTAAAAGAAATCCAGGAACTCTAATCATTTAGAAAGATAAAGGGATAAACACAAATAACAAGTTATAAATAAATAAATTAATTTTTAAGATGCCTTTCATACATATCAGCTTAAACCATTTAAAATGCCATTTTTTGGTAGGTCAAAAGGGGTTGAACATCAGCAATTTCATATGATTCAACCTAATACATTCAAAAAGGGAAAAATAATATTTGAATTACATGGCTAAAGAATGCAGGGCAGGGGCTTCCCTGGTGGCGCAGTGGTTGAGAGTCCGCCTGCCGATGCAGGGGACACGGGTTCGTGCCCCGGTCCGGGAAGATCCCACATGCCGTGGAGCGGCTGGGCCCGTGAGCCATGGTCGCTGAGCCTGCGCGTCCGGAGCCTGTGCTCCGCAACGGGAGAGGCCACAGCAGTGAGAGGCCCGCGTACCACACACACACAAAAAAAAGAATGCAGGGCAAAGGTGAATAAGTGGTTCCATATTCTTTAGGAAATGTCGGAAGTCTTTGAGCACAGATCCCCATCCTTTCCACCTCTGCACATCTGGAGAAGGTGACAGCACTGAGTCTCAAGTTATCTTCCCTGACAAGAACCAATTCTGCGTTCCGGGTGAGGTAGGGGGCTATCTGCCCTCACAGGCAGCCACACCAGGGCTAAATGAACGCAGTCTGCAAAGTCTGAAGAGCTTTACAATGAACGCAGAACACAGTAATACACACATGCAAAGTTACTGGTGAGAGCTACTTCACAGCTTATAAATAATATACTACTGGTGATTTCATAAGCTTTCTTGCCCAATTTTCCTAGTTCCACCTTGAAAAGATGCCATCTGGAGATAGAGGTCATCAAGTTCTTTCAGGATAATTAATTCCAACTATTCCACATCACTGCCTACATAGTATTGCCTAGAAATCGCTCGTGGGGATGAATGACACGAGCAAGATTTTGATTAGGGCTTCCCAGATAGAAAATAAAATAGCCGGCATGAATTGCACACATGGGAGCATGGTTGTTAGGGAAGGTTCATGGGGAGCCTCCAAGGGCAGGTTAGGGAGTTTGGGCTTCACTTTGAATCTAATGGTGACCTGAGTGCATGTGGAGTGGGTGTCATGATACAATGGTAGGAAGCTGAAATGGAGGGATGAAGAGGTGAGAGGCAGGAGGTCAGCCGACCAGGCTATTACTATAGAAGTCATGGCAAGAGTGAATACGTTCCTGAACTACGCTAGTGGCAGCCAAAGAAGAAAGAAATAGTGGAAGGAGGAGGGAAAGGGCCAGAGGAATCAAAAAATGCTGGGGTTCCTACTCTGATATCAATGCTGGTCTTGGGAGCAGAAAGTTTTATGCAGATACTAAAGCCAATGGGGGAAGGGGAAGTATTCAGGATATCTAGCATCACCTTGGGATATGTAAGAATACAATATTAGTAACAAAATTCAGCCAGATTTTCTATAGCGGGCTACTCAGGAAGGCTGCAAAATAACACCAATGGGGCTTCCCTGGTGGCGCAGTGGTTGAGAGTCCACCTGCCGATGCAGGGGACACAGGTTCGTGCCCCGGTCCGGGAAGATCCCACGTGCCGCGGAGCGGCTGGGCCCGTGAGCCATGGCCGCTGAGCCTGCGCGTCCAGAGCCTGTGCTCCGCAGCGGGAGAGGCCACAACAGTGAGAGGCCCGCGTACCGCAAAAAAAATAAAAAAATAACACCAATGAATCTTAGCCAGTCCTTGGATGCATTCACACCAGACGTCCCTCTCAAAGGGATTAAGTGACACTATCCTACTAAATACAACTGGATGGATTACACTCTGTGTGTGTGTGGTTCTTTCTTTTTCTTTTAATTTAATTAAACAACAAGGACCTATTGTACAGCACAGGGAACTCTACTCAGTATTCTGTAATAACCTATACAGGAAAAGAATCTGAAAAAGAATGGATATATGTATAACTGAATCACTTTGCTGTACACCTAAAACTAATACATTGCAAATCAACTATACCCCAATATAAAATAAAAATAAAATTAAATTTAAAAAATACACTTTGAGGGCTTCCCTGGTGGTGCAGTGGTTGAGAGTCCGCCTGCCAATGCAGGGAACGCGGGTTCGTGCCCCGGTCCGGGAGGATCCCACATGCCACGGAGCGGCTGGGCCCGTGAGCCATGGCCGCTGAGCCTGTGCATCCGGAGCCTGTGCTCAGCAACGGGAGAGGCCACAACAGTGAGAGGCCCGCGTACCACAAAAAAAAAAAAAAAATACACTTTGATTTCTAGTCTCTCACAGCAAGAATGCTGTTTTCAATACACTGTTCGTTATAAGATCTGCCCTGTTTTCTATTTGGCCCCATGAGTATAGTTAATGCAAATTTGGACTAATGGATGCAGGTCTGGAAGCAACAATTTTACCTTAGTTTGCCGTTCATTTTCTTTTGATTGAGATGAAAGTCACATAACATAAAATCCACCACTTTAAAGTGAACAATTCGGTGGTATTTAGTACATTTACAGTGTTGTGTAACTACTACCTCTATCTCCAAAAGCCATTAGTCTTTTAAAAGTAACAACGATCACTCTTAACATATGTGATAACTTTACCAACAAGAGGAAAATATGCATAACTGGTTAAAAATTGGTTGTCACACCAGGCCTTTGACCATATACCAGACAGATACAGACAGACACACACACACATATATATAGTTGCTTCCATGAGAGTTATTTTAAGTGTCGTGGCAGGAATTTTATTCTAAGAATAGGCTCCCTGCAGTGTCACAATGTATTAAATTCAGAAAATGAATTATTCTACTGATATAGTTGATACCAATCTTATAAACGATGCCTCATATTCCTTTTGTATAGGTACCAGAAAAGCTCTTAACTTAAAAAAAAAAAAAAAAAAGGCTAAAATGAGACTTCAATGTGCCATACCTTATTGGGATAGTTGGATGCTTCCTTCCCAAATCAGCTTCAAAGAGGAAGCCTTCCACAGCGATAAATAAAAATTGTGCAAATGTCACGATGTTCCCGCATCCTGGATGCTTCCTGTGTAGTGAATAATAAAAAGAAAAAAAAAAGACACAGAAAACTGAGATAAAGAGCACTAAGAATTGTTTTATTCATAGTTCAGAATAACAGGGAAGATGGATTTCTGTTACCCATTGTCCTTCTTTATCTCCGTTTTCATATCCCACGGATCACACACACTTAGCAACAGACCCACAGAGAAGAACGTCAGCTTTCTCCCTTTACTCTTCCACAGGTAGAGCAGGCCATGAGTAAGAATGATAACGCTCATTCCTAGAACTATGATACAATTTTCCCAGTAAACTGTAGGAAGTTGGTCATAGGTTCTCGTTGAGATCCTCACTTAACCAAGAGGGCTTTAGTCCAGATCCTTGTCAGCTTGGGCCCAAGGCCCAAGGAGAGAAACATGCTCAGATCTCCTGTAATGTTTACATATCCTCCCAACCAGGATATCTCCGAGACTGCTGTCAATCAAAGACTCCTACCCAGTGGTAATGACAGGGATGTTACCTTAGACAGAATCCCCATGGGGGCAACAATGGTGGGGGGCTGGGGGCGGAATCCTACTATTTTTCTAAGTATAAAGCAAGGGTTATATGTACAGGACATAAGTCCATATACAGTGTACCTGCAGAGGGATGATTAGGAAAAAATGTCTACAAAGGGTCTTTGGTGGGGGCCGGGGGAGGGGCAATAATGAAGACAAGACTGAGGAGCACCGCTGCTGTCTTACTAGTCTCCACCACCCTTAACACAAACGCATCAGGGACTCAACAAACGTTCGTGGAATTCAATGGCACCTCTTCAGTGGTCTACTTAAGGGTTGGGGAATCTTCCACAGTGACTGTTACGAGCAAATCTACAAGGTAGAAAAGTTCCTCTGATATCAATCCCTCTTGAGGCACTCTGAAAGTTGGTTACTTCAAATGTTGTGGTTTTCTTGAGCTTGTCCTCCATGAGGCACTGCCCAATCACTGGAAGAAGGACAAAGTGAGCAGTTGTCTTTGTTCTCCTGAGGCCTCCAGAGTTCCCACATTACCAATGATCCCATATTACAAAATATAGCGCCCTGTTCTGCATTTTCATCTTAACCAAAGACATTTACCCAAACCTAGTGATTAGAGGGATTTAATTGTATTATTATATATTACTATAATGCTATTTATTAAAAACAACTCCATTCTCTATTGGTGGTATTAATATTAAACAGCAATGCCAAGGATCACATTCTTAAATACTCCCATCAGGTATAAAAATAAACAATGCTAAGCCTAAGCCATTCCCGTACAGAGCTGTGCTTACCATCAGAAGCAGAACAAGAGTTCTGCTTTAGGCTCTACTACCTATGAAGGTTTCCTTGAAAACTACTGCTCTATATCCAATTCAACGTTTTCTTTTAGCACTCCTTATGTGTGAGGGACAGGGCTAAACGTTGCAGGAATCCATAAACAACCATGTAAGACATTTCTCTCATTCTAGGAGCTAATCAAAACCATTAGCCTAAGTATGAGTGACAGGAGAGGGAATCTTAGTTCCAGATAGTTCCTAGCACAGTGCTTTTCAACCCTGGCTAGGCTGCTCTGTAATAACCATAAGCCTGAGAAGCCTCACCCTCCCAGGTGGGGTGGGGCTCTGGATTTGAAAGCTTCCCAGTAGATCCTAATGTGCATCCAGAGTTGAAAACCACTAGTGTAGGTCTGGGGAAAGGGCTGTGTGTGTGTGTGTGTGTGTGTGCACACGCGTGCGTGTTTAAGATGCACAGGTAATTCTTACCTGCTGTCACAGGGTTGAGAGCCAGTCCACAGTGCTTAAAAGCACACAATGACATGCAGGATATCCAGCTATGCTGCTAACCTTATGACAGTAGAAGTTTATTACCCTAAGTTTAGTTTTCTTATCTTTAAAATGGGAACAGTATTAGAGCCTATCTCATTGGTTTATTGTAGAGTAAATAAGCCAGTCCCTGAAATGCACTTAACAGAGGGAAAAAGGCAAAAACTAAAACACTAGGATACCTTCAATCTAAGTATAGGAACCCTTTTAAAGACATTTATGTTGAGCAATTTTTCTCACCTGTAAAATAGAAGTGATGTGTTTTTAACGTCATAGTGAGGATTCAATGAGAAAATATACATAAATCGCCAAGCACAAGACTTAGTCCAAAAAGAGCTCATTATACTTCTTGTTTTCCCTTCCATTTTCTCTTTCCTGAAAGCTTAGGACAATTCAATTAAAGAGTAATTATCAAGAACCTATTGTGTGTGCAGGTAGGTGCTGGCTGAGAGGGAGCTGCCAATTGAATGAGACCTGATCCCTGCCAAACGCGGAATATGCGACAGTAGGAACCCAGTGCCCTGTGGGGATGGTTAGAGGACCGTCCAATTCATCTTCACACCAACAACCTCTGGGCACCGAGTCTGGCTTTCACCCAAGCAACTGAATGAATGTGGGAGGCCTCACTTTAAGCAAACATGATCTAGAATATGAGGACTGTATGAAAGTTAAAAATAAACTATTTCAAAAAATGATTCGCTTTCAAGGTGCATTCTTCATAGGATGTTGTAAAAGGCATCATAATAGGATCGTATCAAGGTGGCAGAGGAGTAGGACACGGAGCTCACCTTCTCCCACAAATGCATCAAAAATACCTCTACACGTGGAACAATTCTCACAGAATATCTACTGAACGCTGGCAGAAGACCTCAGACTCCCAAAAGGGCAAGAAAATCTCCACATAACTGAGTAGGGCAAAAGAAAAAAGAAAAAGAGAGAAAGGAATCCGGATGGGATCTGCACCCCTTTTGGGGAGCTGTGAAGGAGGAAAGGTTCCTGCACCCGGGGAAGTCCCCTCACGGGCGGCAAAATCAGCTGGGACAGAGGGGGAGCTTCAGAGCCGCGGAGGAGAGTGCAGCACCCTGTTTGCGGAGAGAGACCTGCATAGAAGGTCAGTGCTGCCAGCACTCCCCAGCTTGGGTCGCTTGTCCACTGGGGAGAGTCAGGGTTGGGTGCTGAGGCTCAGGCTTCAGAGGTCAGACCCCGGGGAGAGGACTGGGGTTGGCTGTGTGGAGAAAGCCAGCACACGCTGAGGAAAGAGACAGCAAATACCCAAACCAAAAACTGCCCTCACGCCAAAAAAAAATTAAACCCACACAAGCTACGCAGGGACACTCCCACATATAAATAGCCCTCCAAGACTACAGTAGATAATTGTTTCTCCTAAACTCACACAGTAAGAGAAATACAAGCAAAATGAAGAAGCAGAGGAACTACTCCCAGTTAAAAGACCAAGAGAGGGCTTCCCTGGTGGCACAGTGTTTGAGAGTCCACCTGCCGATGCAGGGGACACGGGTTAGTGCCCCAGTCCAGGAGGATCCCGCGTGCCACGGAGTGGCTGGGCCCGTGAGCCACGGCCGCTGAGCCTGCGCATCTGGAGCCTGTGCTCCGCAACAGGAGAGGCCACAACAGTGAGAGGCCCGCGTACCGCAAAAAAAAAAAAAAAAAAAAAAAAGACCAAGAGAATCCCCCTGAAGGAACAAACAATGAAACAGACCTCATCAGTCTAATAGACACCAAGTTCAAAAAACAGGTAATGAAAATACTGAAAGAATTAAGAAAGGCTATTGACAGAAATGCAAATTACTGTAAAAAGGAACTAGAAACTATAAGGAGGAGCCAAGAAAAATTTTAAAATTCGTTTGCCAAGACAAAAGCTGAGGTAAAGGCAATGAATAGAATGAATAATACAGAAAAAAGAATAAGTGATCTGGAAGATAGAATAATGGAAATTACCCAATCAAAACAGCAGACAGAAAGCCAAATGAAAAAAAGAAAAAATGAAAGCAATAAAAGAGACCTGTGGGATAATATAAAGCATGCCAATCTACATATAACAGGGATTCCAGAAGGAGAATAAAGAGAAAAGGGGGTTAAAAATGTATTTGAAGAAATTACGGCTAAAAGCTTCCCAAACCTAAAGAAGGAAACAGATATCCAGATACAGGAAGCACAGAGGGTCCCAAACAAGATAAATCCAAACAGACCTTCACCAAGACATATAATAAAAATGGCAAAAGTTAAAGAGAGGATTCTAAAGACAGCAAGAGAAAAATAAAGAGTTAATTACAAGGGAACCACCATAAGGCTATCAGCTGATTTCTCTACAGAAACACTGAGGGCCAGAAGGGAGTAGCAAAATATATTCAAAGTCTTGAAAGGGAAAGATCTGCAGCCCAGAATATTCTACCCAGCAAGATAATCATTTAGAATAGGAGGAGAAATAAAGAATTTCTCAGACAAGCAAAAACTAAAAGAATACAGCAATTCTAAAGCTATCCTAAAAGACATATTGAAAGGTCTGTTCTAAATAGAAAAGAAGCAAGAAGATACAGGAAGGAGGAAATCACAACTGGAAAGCAAATCACTTAAATACAGATCAAAAAGAAAAAACAAAACCTACTTGTGAAAGTGATGATAAACACAAGGAACAGCAAAAGGATAAACATGAAGATGTAAAAAAGACGTCAAAATCATAAAATGTGGGGAAGGAGGGTAAGAAAATGCAGATTCTTTTTTTTTTTTTTTTTTAGAATATGCTTGAGCCTATATGACTATCCATCTAAAGCAAGCAGATACAGGAAGGGGGGTTAACATACTTGAATAACAGGGGAACCACAAATCAAAAACATACAATAGATTCACAAAAACCAAAAAGAACACAAGCATAAAAGGAAAGCATCAAACCACAAAAAGAAAAACAAAGAAGATACAAAGAATCAACTGCAAAACAAAATTTTAAATGACAATAAATACATATGTATCAATAATTACCTTAAATGTCAATGAACTGAATGCTCCAATCAAAACACATAGAGTGGCAGACTGGATTAAATAAACAAGAGCCTACAATATGCTGCCTACAAGAGACCCACCTTAGGGCAAAGGACACACATGGATTGAAAGTGAGGGGATGGAAAAAGATATTTCATGCAAACAGAAATGACAAGAAAGCAGGAGCTGCAATACTCATAGACAAAATAGACTTTAAAGCAAAGGCTATAAAAAAAATAAAGAGGGACGCTATATAATGATAAAAGGATCAATACAAGAAAAGAATTTTACGCTTGTCAACATATATATACCTAATATAGGAGCACCCAAATACATAAAACAAATACTAATAAACATAAAGGGAGAAATTGATGGGAATACAATAATAGTAGGAGACTTTAACACCCTGCTCACATCAATGGACAGAGATGCTAAATGATACAACAGAACAGTTATATTTAATTGATATTTGCAGGACATTACATCCAAAAAAATCCCAGAACACACATTCTTTTCAAGTGCACATGGAACATTCTCCAGGAATGACCACATACTAGGGCACAAGACTCACCACCACAAATTTAAGAGTATAGAAATTATTTCAAGCATCTTCTCTGACCACAGCAGTATGAAACTAGAAATCAACCACAGGAAAAGAACTGAGGGAGAATTAAAAAAACGATTACGGGCTTCCCTGGTGGCGCAGTGGTTGAGAGTCCGCCTGCCGATGCAGGGGACACGGGTTCATGCCCCGGTCCGGGAAGATCCCACATGCCGTGGAGCGGCTGGGCCCGTGAGCCATGGCCGCTGGGCCTGCGCGTCCGGAGCCTGTGCTCCGCAACAGGAGAGGCCACAACAGTGAGAGGCCTGCATACCGCAAAAACAAAACAAACAAACAAAAAAAAACTATTACATGGGGACTAAGCAACATCCTACTAAAAAAACAATGGGTCAACGAGGAAATCAAAAAGGAAATTAAAAATTACCTTGATACAAATGACAATGAAAACACAACCATACAAAATCTATGGGATGCAGCAAAAGCAGTTCTTAGAGGGAAGTTCATAGCAATACAGGCCTTCCTCAAAAAATATGAAAAATTTCAAAGAAACAATCTAACCTACCACCTAAAAGAATCAGAAAAAGAAGAACAAATAAAACCTAAAGTCAGCAGAAGGAAGGAAATAATAAAGATTG
Organism: Mesoplodon bidens; assembly: GCF_964165515.1. NCBI lineage: Eukaryota > Metazoa > Chordata > Mammalia > Artiodactyla > Ziphiidae > Mesoplodon > Mesoplodon bidens. The sequence continues at coordinate 88,440,137 of NC_138166.1, forward strand.
GGGAGGAAATAAATAAGATAGAGAGTAAAAAGACAATAGAAAAAAATCAATAAAACCAAGAGCTAGTTCTTTGAAAGGGTAAACAAAACTGACAAATCTCTGGCCAGGCTCACCAAGAAGAAAAGAGAGAGAACCCAAAATAAACAAAATAAGAAATGAAAAAGGAGAAAGCTCAAGTGATACCACAAAAATACAAAAAAACCATAAGAGAATACTATAAACAATTATATGCAAACAAATTTGACAACCTAGAATAAATGGACAACTTTCTAGAAACATACAGCCCACCAAACTGAATCAAGAAGAAATACATAATTTGAACAGACCAATCACTAGAAGCGAAACAGAATCTGCAATTTAAAAATATGCCCACAGGGCTTCCCTGGTGGCGCAGTGGTTTAGAGTCCACCTGCTGATGCAGGGGACACGGGTTCGTGCCCCAGTCTGGGAAGATCCCACATGCCACGGAGCAGCTGGGCCCATGAGCCATGGCCGCTGAGCCTACGTGTCCGGAGCCTGTGCTCCGCAACTGGAGAGGCCACAACAGTGAGAGGCCCACGTACCACACACACAAAATAAAATAAATTAAAATAAAATAAAAATACACCCTACAGGGACTTCCTTGGTGGCCCAGTGGTTAAGACTTCACCTTCCAATGCAGAGGGTGTGGGTTCGATCCCTGCTCAGGGAGCTAAGATCCCACACACCTCATGGCCAAGAAACCAAAACATAAAACAGAAAGAAATACTGTAATGAATTCAGCAAGACTTTAAAAATGGTCCATATCAAAAAAACCTTAAAAACAAAAAAACTCCCTACAAACAAAAGTCCAGAACCAGATGTCTTCACAGGCAAATTCTACCAAACATACAAAGAATTTATACTGATCGTTCTCAAACTCTTCCAAAGGGTTGAAGAGGAGGGAACACTCCCACAGACATTTTATGAAGCCACCATCACCCTGATATCAAAACCAAAGATACCACCAAAAAAAGAAAATTACAGGCCAATGTCTTTGATGAATATAGATGCAAAAATTCTCAACAAAATATTAGCAAATTGATTCCAACAACACATCAAAAAGATCATACACCACAACCACGTGGGATTCATCCCAAGTTCACAAGGATGGTTCAACACAGGCAAATCAATCAATGTAATACACCACATTAACAAAAGAAAAGTCAAAAACCAAATAATCATCTCAACAGATGCAGAAAAAGCATTTGACAAAATTCAACATCCATTCATGATAAAAACTCTTACCAAAGTGGGTATAGAAGGAACATATCTCAACATAATAAAAGCCATTTATGACAAACCCATAGCCAATATAATACTCAATGGTGAAAAGCTGAAAGCCTTCCTGCTTAAAATCTGAGAAGGATGCCCATTCTCACCACTTCTATTCAACACAGTATTGGAAGTCTTAACCACAGCAACCAGACAAGAAAAAGAAATAAAACGTATTCAAGTTGGAAGGAAAGAGGTAAAATTATCACTATATGCAGATGACATGATACTATATATAGAAAACCTTAAGGACTCCACACAAAAACTACTAGATCTAATAAATGAATTCAACAAAGTAGCAGGATACAAGATTAACATTCAGAAATCAGTTGCATTTCTTTATGCTAACAATAAAATATCAGAAAGGGAATGTAAAAAAGCAATACCTTTCAAAAATCACACACACACACACAAACCCCAAGGAATAAAACTGACCAAGGAGGTGAAAGACTTATACATTGAGAACTATAAAACATTAATAAAGGGACTTCACTGGTGGCGCAGTGGTTGAGAATCTGCCTGCCAGTGGAGGGGACATGGGTTCAATCCCTGGACCAGGAAGATCCCACATGCACCGGAGCAACTAAGCCTGTCCACCACAACTACTGAGCCTGCGCTCTAGAGCCCTCAAGCCACAACTACTGAGCCCACGTGCCACAACTACTGAAGCCCATGTGCCTGGAGCCCATGCTCCGCTACAAGAGAAGCCACTGCAATGAGAAGCCTGCATACCACAAAAAAGAGTAGCCCCTACTCGCTGCAACTAGAGAAAGCCCGCGTGCAGCAATGAAGAACCAACACAGCCAAGAAAAAAAAAAAAGACTTAAACATAAGACATGACACCATAAAATTCTTAGAAGAGAGCATAGGCAAATCATTCTCTGTAATATATCATACCAATGTTTTCGTAGGTTAGCCTCCCAAGGCAACAGAAGTAAAAACAAAATAAACAAATGGGACCTAATCAAACTTACAAGATTTTGCATAGCAGAGGAAACCATAAAAGCAAAGCAAAACAAAACAAAACTATGAAAAGACAACCTACAGAATGGGAAAAAATATCTGCAAATTATGCAACTAACAAGGGCTTAATCTCCAAAGTATACAAACAGCTCATACAACTCAACAACAACAAAAAAACAAACAACCCAATCGAAAAATGGGCAGAAGACCTTAATAGACAATTCTCCAAAGAAGACATACACATGGCCAGTAGGCACATGAAAAGATGCTCAGCATCACTAATTATTAGAGAAATGCAAATCAAAACTACAATGAGGTACCACCTCACACTGGTCAGATGGCCATCATTAAAAAGTCTACCAATAACAAATGCTGGAGAGGGTGTAGAGAAAAGGGAACCCTCCTACACTGTTGCTGGGAATGTAAATTGGTGCAGTCACTATGGAAAACAGTATGGAGGTTCCTCAGAAAACTAAAAATAGAATTACCATATGATCCAGCCATCCCACTCCTGTGGAAATACCTGAACAAAACTATAATTCAAAATGATACATGCGTAGGACCTGTGAAGAAGGGGGAGGCAGCATGTGGAAAGGGGGGCCTCTGGAGTGTGGCGTTCCAGAGTTTTCAGAGCACACTGGACACAGCAAAAAACTAGAATATCTGCAGAGGAACTCAAGAGAGTGATCAACATTAATGTGTCAGAAGATCGGAGGAAGAACCAAGATGGCGGAGTAGAAGGACGTGCTCTCACTCCCTCTTGTGAGAACACCAGAATCATAACTAGCTGCTGGACAATCATTGACACGAAGACACTGTAACCCACCAAAGAAGATACCCCACAACCAAAGACAAAGGAGAAGCCACAATGAGACGGTAGGAGGGGCGCAATCACAGTAAAATCAAATCCCATAACTGCTGGGTGGGTGACTCACAGACTGGAGAACACTTATGCCACAGAAGTCCACCCACTGGAGTGAAGTTTCTGCGCCCCATGTCGGACTTCCCAACCTGGGGGTCCGGCAACAGGAGGAAGAATTCCTAGAGAATCAGACTTTGAAGCCTAGTGGGAATTGATTGCAGGACTCCGACAGGATTGGGGGAAACAGAGACTCCACTCTTGGAGGGCACGCACAAACTAGTGTGTGCATTGGGACCCAGGGGAAGGGGCAGTGACCCCTGGGGAGACTGAACCAGAACTACCCACTAGCGTAGGAGGGTCTCCTGCAGAGGCAGGGGGTGGCTCTGTTTCACCGTGGGGACAAGGACACTGGCAGCAGAAGTTCTGGGAAGTACTCCTTGGCATGAGCCCTCCCAGAGTATGTCATTAACCCCACCAAAGAGCCCAGGTAGGCCCCAGTGTTGGGTTGCCTCAGGCCAAACAACCAACAGGGAGGGAATCCAGCCCCACCCATCAACAGTGGATTAAAGTTTTACTGAACTCCGCCAACCAGAGCAACAGTCAGCTCTAGCCACCACCAGTCCCTCCCATCACGCTTCTTAGATAGCCTCATCCACCAGAGGGCAGAGAGCAGAACCAAGAAGAACTACAATCCTGCAGCCTGTGGAACAAAAACCACATTCACAGAAAGACAGACAAGATGAAAAGGCAGAGGGCTATGTACCAGATGAAGGAACAAGATAAAACCCCAGAAAAACAACTAAATGCAGTGGAGATAGGCAACCTTCCAGAAAAAGAATTCAGAATAATGATAGTGAAGATGATCCAGGACCTCTGAAAAAGAATGGAGGCAAAGATCCAGAAGATGCAAGAAACGTTTAACAAAGACCTAGAAGAATTAAAGAACAAACAAACAGAGATAAACAATACAATAACTGAAATGAAAACTACACTAAAAGGAATCAGTAGCAGAATAACTGAGGCAGAAGAACAGATAAGTGACCTGGAAGACAGAAGGGTGGAATTCACTGCTGCAGAACAGAATAAAGAAAAAAGAATGAAAAGAAATGAAGACAGCCTAAGAGACCTCTGGGACAACATTAAACACAACAACATTCGCATTATAGGGGTCCCAGAAGGAGAAGAGAGAAAGAAAGGACCAGAGAAAATATTTGAAGAGATTATAGTCGAAAATTTCCCTAACATGGGAAAGGAAATAGCCACCCAAGTCCAGGAAGCGCAATGAGTCCCATACAGGATAAACCCAAGGAGAAACACGCCGAGACACATAGGAATCAAATTGGCAAAAATGAAAGACAAAGAAAAATTATTGAAAGCATCAAGCAAAAAATGACAAATAACATACAAGGGAACTCCCATAAGGTTAACAGCTGATTTCTAAGCGGAAACTCTACAAGCCAGAAGGGAGTGGCATGATATACTTAAAGTGATGGAAGGGAAGAACCTACAACCAAGATTACTCAACCTGGCAGGGATCTCATTCAGACTTCATGGAGAAATCAAAACCTTTAGAGACAAGCAAAAGCTACGAGAATTCAGCACCACCAAACCAGCTCTAAAACAAATGCTAAAGGAACTTCTCTAAGTGGGAAACACAAGAGAAGAAAAGGACCTTCAAAAACAAACCCAAAACAATTAAGAAAATGGTCAAAGGAACATACATATTGATAATTACCTTAAACGTGAATGGATTAAATGCTCCAATCAAAAGACACAGGCTTGCTGAATGGATACAAAAACAAGACCCATATATATGCTGCCTACAAGAGACCCACTTCAGACCTAGGGACACATACAGACTGAAAGTGAGGGGATGGAAAAAGATATTCCATGCAAATGGAAATCAAAAGAAAGCTGGAGGAGCTATACTCATACCAGGTAAAATAGACTTTAAAATGAGGAATGTTAGAAGAGACAAGGAAGGACACTACATAATGATCAAGGGATCAATCCAAGAAGAAGATATAACAAATTATAAATATATATATGCACCCAACACAGGAGCACCTCAATACATAAGGCAACTGCTAACAGCTATAAAAGAGGAAATCAACAGTAAAACAATAATAGTGGGGGACTTTAACACCTCACTTACACCAATGGACACATCACCCAAAATGAAAATAAATAAGGAAACAGAAGCTTTAAATGACACAAGAGACCAGAGAGATTTAATTGATATTTATAGCACACTGCATCCAAAAACAGCAGATTACACTTTCTTCTCAAGTGCGCACGGAACATTTTCCAGGATAGATCACATCTTGGGTCACAAATCAAGCCTTGGTAAATTTAAGAAAATTGAAATCATATAAAGCATCTTTTCTGACCACAATGTTATGAGATTAGAAATGAATTACACGAAAAGAAACGTAAAAAAACACAATCACATGGAGGCTAAACAATACATTACTAAATAACCAAGAGATCACTGAAGAAATCAAAGAGGAAATCAAAAAAATACCTAGAGAAAAATGACAATGAAAACACGATGATCCAAAACCTATGGGATGCAGCAAAAGAAGTCCTAAGGGTGAAGTTTATAGCTATACAAGCCTACCTCAAGAAACAAGAAAAATCTCAAGTAAACAATCTAACCTTACACCTAAAGGAACTAGAGAAAGAAGAACAAACAAAACCCAAAGTTAGCAGAAGGAAAGAAATCATAAAGATCAGAGCAGAAATAAATGAAATAGCAACAAAGAAAACAATAGCAAAGATCAATAAAACTAAAACCTGGTTCTTTGAGAAGATAAATAAAATTGATAAACCATTAGCCACACTCATCAAGAAAAAGAGGGAGAGGACTCAAATCAATAAAATTAGAAATGAAAAAGGAGAAGTTACAACAGACACTGCAGAAATACAAAGCATCCTAAGAGACTACTACAAGCAACTCTAGGCCAATAAAATGGAAACCTGGAAGAAATGGACAAATTCTTAGAAAGGTAGACCCTTCCAAGACTGAACCAGGAAGAAACAGAAAATATGAACAGACCAATCACAAGTAATGAAATTGAAACTGTGATTAAAAATCTTCCAAGAAACAAGTCCAGGACCACATGGCTTCACAGGTGAATTCTATCAAACATTTAGAGAAGAGCTAGCTTGCATCCTTCTCAAACTCTTCCAAAAAATTGCAGAGGAAGGAACACTCCCAAACTCATTCTATGAGGCCACCATGACCCTGAAACCAAAACCAGACAAAGATACTACAAAAAAAGAAAATTACAGACCAATATCACTGATGAATATAGATGCAAAAATCCTCAACAAAATACCAGCAAACAGAATCCAACAACACATTAAAAGGATCATACACCATGTTCAAGTGGGATTTATCCCAGGGATGCAAGGATTCTTCAATATATGCAAATCAATCAATGTGATACACCATTTTAACAAATTGAAGAATAAAAATCATATGATCATCTCAATACATTCAGAAAAAGCTTTGACATAATTCGACACCCATTTATGATAAAAACTCTCCAGAAAGTGGGCATAGAGGGAACCTACTTCAACATAATAAAGGCCATATATGACAAACCCACAGCAAACATCATTCTCAATGGTGAAAAACTGAAAGCATTTCCTCTAAGATAAGGAACAAGACAAGGATGTCCACTCTCACCACGATTATTCAACATAGTTTTGGAAGTCCTAGCCACGGAAATCAGAGAAGAAAAAGAAATAAAAGGAATACAAATTAGAAAAGAAGTAGTAAAACTGTCACTGTTTGCAGATGACATGATACTATACATAGAAAATGCTAAAAATGCCACCAGAAAACTACTAGAGCTAATCAATGAATTTGGTAACATTGCAGGATACAAAATTAATGCACAGTAATCTCTTGCATTCCTATACACTAATGATGAAAAATCTGAAAGAGAAATTATGGCAACACTCCCATTTATCATTGCAACAAAAAGAATAAAATACCTAGGAATAAACCTACCTAGGGAGACAAAAGACCTGTATGCAGAAAACTATAAGACACTGATGAAAGAAATTAAAGATGATACCAACAGATGGAGAGATATACCATGTTCCTGGACTGGAAGAATCAATATTGTGAAAATGACTATACTACCCAAAGCAATCTACAGATTCAACGCAATCCCTATCAAATTACCAATGATGTTTTTTACGGAAATAGGACAAATCGTCTTAAAATTTGTATGGAGACACAAAAGACCCCGAATAGTCAAAGCAGTCTTGAGGGAAAAAAACGGAGCTGGAGGAATCAGACTCCCTGACTTCAGACTATATACTACAAAGCTACAGTAATCAAGACAATATGGTACCGGCACAAAAACAGAAACATAGATATCAATGGAACAAGATAGCCCAGAGATAAACCCACGCACCTATGGTCAACTAATCTATGACAAAGGAGGCAAACATATACAATGGAGAAAAGACAGTCTCTTCAATAAGTGGTGCTGGGAAAACTGGACAGCTACATGTAAAAGAATGAAATTAGAACACTCCTTAACACCATACTAAAAATAAACTCAAAATGGATTAGAGACCTAAATGTGTGACCAGACACTATAAAACTCTTAGAGGAAAACATAGGAAGAACACTCTTTGATGAAAATCACAGCAAGATCTTTTTTGATCCACCTCCTAGAGTAATGGAAATAAAAACAAAAATAAACAAATGGGACCTAATGAAACTTCAAAGCTTTTGCACAGCAAAGGAAACCATAAACAAGACGAAAAGACAACCCTCAGAATGGGAGAAAATATTTGCAAACGAATCAACGGACAAAGGATTAATCTCCAAAATATATAAACAGCTCATGCACCTCAATATTAAAAAAACAAACAATCCAATCCACAAATTTGCAGAAGACCTAAATAGACATTTCTCCAAAGAAGACATACTGATGGCCAAGAAGCACATGAAAAACTGCTCAACATCACTAATTATTAGAGAAATGCAAATCAAAACTACAATGAGGTATCACCTCACACCAGTTAGAATGGGCATCATCAGAAAATCTACAAACAACAAATGCTGGAGAGGGTGTGGAGGAAAGGGAACCCTCTTACACTGTTGGTGGGAATGTAAATTGATACAGCCACTATGGAGGACAGTATGGAGTTTCCTTAAAAAACTAAAAATAGAATTACCATATGACCCAGCAATCCCACACTGGGCATATACCCAGAGAAAAGCATAATTCAAAAAGACACATGCACCCCAATGTTCATTGCAGCACTATTTACAATAGCCAGGTCATGGAAGCAACCTAAATGCCCACTGACAGAGGAATGGATAAAGAAGTTGTGGTACATATATACAATGGAATATTACTCAGCCATAAAAAGGAACAAAATTGAGTCATTTGTTGAGACGTGGATGGATCTAGAGACTATCATACAGAGTGAAGTAAGTCAGAAAGAGAAAAACAAATATCGTATATTAATGCATGTATGTGGAACCTAGAAAAATGGTACAGATGAACCAGTTTGCAGGGCAGAAGTTGAGACACAGATGTAGAGAACGTATGGACACCAAGGGGGGAAAACCACGGTGGGGTGGGGATGGTGGTGTGCTGAATTGGGCGATTGGGATTGACATGTATACACTGATGTGTATAAAATTGATGACTAATAAGAACCTGCAGTATAAACAAACAAACAAACAAAGCAACTAATACTAAACTTTCTTTGCATTATTTGTATGGAAATATGTTAATATGTTTCAGACGTTACATGAAATTTCTAAAAATCTTATATGTTCTGGTATAATGTTATAAGTCATAATTCTAGTTATTACTTTAAAATGTATATCTCAGAAATAACTAAATTTCCTTGTCAACTGCATTATTATGAACTTTCATCAAATCTTTAACCGTGGTCATTTTTAAGTCTTTTGTCATTTACAGACAGTTCTGGGTGTACTCTGATGGTTTTGCAAAAATGTTCCTATAAAAGGGTTTCATCTTCAAGGAATTCACGGAAAAGACTCTGACAAGTACAGGTTTCTGGTAACTGACTATACTGCTGAACTGAATGAATAAGCATTTTCAGAACTCTAATGGAAAACTGATGAATTCATAAAAGTGCTAAGAAAAGATCAAGATAAAAAAAATTAATTACATGGGACTGAGTGAACTGATGAGGATGATTATAATTTTTGTGACTTTCTGTTTGGAAAAAAAAAATCCCACAAGGACTCAGAGGCAAAAAATATACAAATCAATTTTCACTGCAAAGTAAAGGAGCTGTTACAGTGGAGGAATAGTGGACTGAATGTCAATATTATGACATAGTATAAGTGTGTTTCGTGTTTGGTAATTGCAATCATTGCTGCTTTTGTTGTGGTCATCCATTTACAATGCTTGGTGTCAGTTTATCTCTTGTAAAAATAGAATACAGTGTGTGTGTGTGTGTGTGTGTGTGTGTGTGTGAAAAAAAAAGATACATGCACCCCTATGTTCATAGCAGCACTATTCACAATAACCAAAACATGGAAATAACCTAAGTGTCCATCAATGGATGAATGGATAAAGAAGATGTGATATATACAATGGAATACTACTCAGCCATAACAAAGAATGAAATAATGCCATTTGCAGCAACATGGATGCAACTAAAGATTATCATACTAAGTGAAGTAAGTCAGAAAGAGAAAGACAAATGCCATATGATACCACCTACATATGGAATCTAAAATATGGCATAAATGAAACTATCTATGAAACAGAAACAGACTCACAGACATAGAGATCAGACTTGTGGTTGCCAAGGTGGGTAGGGAGGGATAAGGATGGACTGGGAGTTTGGGGTTGGTAGATGCAAGCTATTACATTTAGGATGGACAAACAACAAGGTCCTACTGTATAGCACAGGGAACTATATTCAATCTCTTGGGATAAACCATAATGGAAAAGAATATGAAAAAGAATGTCTATATGTGTACAACTGAGTCACTTTGCTGTACAGCAGAGATTGGCACAGCATTGTAAATCAACTATACTTCAATTTTTAAAAAAGTGTTAAAAATAAATAATTGAAATCAGGATCTTGAAGTGATAGCTACGTCCCCATATTCATTGCAGCACTATTTGCAATACCTAGTGAAGATAGAGAAACCACTGAAATGGCCATGGACAGAAGAATGTATACAGAAAATGCAGTATAAACATACAATAAATATTATTCAGCCTTAAAAAAGAGGGAAATGACACCATTTGCAACAACATGGAAGGCATGCTAAATGAAGTCAGTCAGTCACAAAAGGACAAAAGGACTGCATGATTCCTCTTACATGAAGCATCTAAAACAGTCAAACTTACAGAAGCAGACAATAGAATGGGGATTGCCAGGGTCAGTGGGGGAAGGGAAAATGGGGACTTGCTCAATGGGTAAAAGTTTTCAGTTATACAAGGTGAATAAGTTCAAAAGATCTCTGAAAATCGTAGTGCATATGGTTAACAATTCAGTAATGCACACTTAAGAATTTGTTAAGAGGGTACATTTCATGCTCAGTGTTCTTACCATAAAAAAAAGGGAGCACAAGGAAATTTTGGAGGTGATGGATATGTTTATTACCTTGATTATGATGATGGTTTCATAAGTGTATGCATACTCATCAATTTGTATACATTAAATGTGTCCAACCTTTGTTTATGAATATACTTCAACAAAGGTATAAAAAAGTTAAAGCTACTGAAAACATTAAAAAAATTAAAATAGGGCTTCTCTGGTGGCGCAGTGGTTGAGAGTCCACCTGCCGATGCGGGGGACACGGGTTCGTGCCCCGGTCCGGGAAGATCCCAGATGCCGCGGAGCGGCTGGGCCCGTGAGCCATGGCCGCTGGGCCTGCGCGTGCGGAGCCTGTTCTCCACAACGGGAGAGGCCACAACAGTGAGAGGCCCGCGTATAGCAAAAAAAAAAAAAAAAATTAAAATAAAAAATAAAAGGCATCATAATAATTTTTAATTTTATCTTTATTTATGGAGGTAGCTATTATTATGCCCATTTCACTGCTAAGACACTGGGGGCCAAATGGCACAGAATTAGGTAAGTCTCCCAGGGCCACCTGGCAAATAAATGGTGTTTGCAGACCTCCTTATTATTATCATTCTTCTTATTATTTTTTTTTACAATTCAGTGGTTTTTAGTATTATATTTAAGAGTTGTACAGTCATTACCATCATTTAATTTTAGGACACTTCCAAAAGTAATCCCATACCGATTAGGAATCACTCCCCATTTCCCCCTCCCCTTGACAATTCTAATCTACTTTGTCTCTATTTCCATAGGATTTTTATATCTCCCTAATGTACTCACATAATTTTTTAAAAAATCAACTTACAGAGCTTTTAAAGAACACAATGCTGTATAGCTACCAATAGAACTATTTATTTTAACTTGAATAAGTCACTTTAAAACTTCAGAGTACAAACCTAGATCCTTTTCCCCTGAATTGCTTGTTTTCTTTCTTTCTTTTTTTGGTACGCAGGCCTCTCACTGTTGTGGCCTCTCCCGTTGCGGAGCACAGGCTCCGGACGCGCAGGCTCAGCGGCCATGGCTCACGGCCCAGCCGCTCCACGGCATGCGGGATCCTCCCAGACCGGGGCACGAACCCATGTCCCCTGCATCGGCAGGCGGACTCTCAACCACTGCGCCACCAGGGAAGACCCTTTTTTTTTTTAAATAATAATTCTTTTTTTTAAATAAATTTATTTATTTATTTTTGGCTGTGTTGGGTCTTCGTTTCTGTGCGAGGGCTTTCTCTAGTGTGGCGAGCAGGGGCCACTCTTCATCACGGTGCGCGGGCCTCTCACTATCTCAGCCTCTCTTGTTGCGGACCACAGGCTCCAGACGCGCAGGCTAAGTAGCTGTGTTTTCTTGAACTTTATTCCTCAGGTATTATAATCACTAACTGCAAACAGCTTCTCTTTGAATTCTCTTTGGCAAGAATCCAACTTTTTACTTTTTTAAAAAAGAAGCAACTCTGAAGAGAAAGAATTAGGCAGATAGTTTATGGCTTCTGTATTTCTTATTCTAGATTTAGAAAACTTCCTTATTTGATTCAACATTAGGCACTTGATGAAAAAATAAAATGCGAAAAAGAAAATGTTTCAGATTGTTTTCCTGACATAAGACACCTCGCCTAGTTAGTGAGCTGATGTGTATCTTGTTTCCAAGGTAGAATGTAAACTCTCTCAGAAGGGAGATCAAGGCACTCATTCATTACTTCACATCTGCCCTGTACACTGCATGGGCGCTTTATATTTTATTATAGGTCCCAATTATAAGTATGAAATCAGAAAGAAAAACCTAAATTTGTTCTCCAACTTGGGGGGAAATGGTTAAAAATGCTCACTTCTCCCTACAAGTCAGTTTAGCATTTCAATTCATACTTAGTGTTCCAAGGAAGCTATATAAGAAGCACAGTTCCTGCTCTATAAAAATTTATTAGTGTTCCACTGTGATGTCCCAAGATAAAGTCACAAATTATGAGAAAGCCAAATCTACAAAAAACCTTAGAAGACCATCTGGTCCAGCCAGCTCTTATTTTCTTTATCTGAAATATGATAAGTTGGAGTTGCCCAAGCAAATCAGGACAAAGCTGCTATTCAGTTTGGGGTACCACTCATTAAACTAACAAATGTACCCCTTACCACATTATGAAAACCCATTGTTGTATGCAAACATTCAGATGTACAAGAAAGATAAGGAGGGCTTCCCTGGTGGTGCAGTGGTTGAGAGTCCGCCTGCCAATGCAGGGGACACGGGTTCGTGCCCCGTTCTGGGAAGATCCCACATGCCGTGGAGCGGCTGGGCCCGTGAGCCATGGCCGCTGAGCCTGCGCGTCCGGAGCCTGTGCTCCGCAACGGGAGAGGCCACAACAGTGAGAGGCCTGCGTACCGCAAAAAAAAAAAAAAAGAAAGAAACAAAGATAAGGAATGATGGTCTTTTGGGGTTTTTTTTAAACAAATTATTCGAAGTATTCTAAATAGAAGATCCAATAATGCAGAAGAACATCCTGTAAAGTTAGATTTACCCACAACTTTTCAGGAACAGCTCATAAAACAGGGTATATGTATATTGAAACAAAAGTTGTTAGAAGGGGAACCTATTACGAGCTTCAGGCTTTGCACCTGCATCTCATTTAATCCTTCAAAACCCTGTGAAGCTGGCAAAGCAATCACTGCCCTTTCACAGCTAAGAAAACAGACTCAGGGAGACCAAGTAATTTAGCTAAGGGCTCACAACTGGTTAAAAAAGAAATTTAAAAAGGCCCTAAGTTACTAACATAACATATTCTGATGTCATACAGCCTTTGGCAAGGTTTAATTCAATGGCATATTCAACACAAGCATTACACTATTATTCTCTGACCTTCATTTCCATGGCTGGCCTGATTTTATCACATTTTTATATTTTTAAACCAATTTCCAAAGTGACCTTTCTTTGAAGTGTACCAGCTGACAGCTGGTACAGCTGTGAATGTACTGTAAATGACAGGATACATCTTTTTTTCATTTTCACATCCCTCACTGCCTACTCCAGAGAATGACAAATGAAAGATTTTAATCAACACTTTTTGCACATTAACATTTCAAGCTCTGTAATCGCAAAAATTAATCCCACAGAGTTTACCTTAAGCAAACTGGTTGCTTCAGAGGGACTTACTTAATCAATGTTATCATGAAAATAAAATACATTTCTAGCAGGCACCACAGGAGGAATTGGGTGACCAAAGCCTCAGGGCTGGGCTTCCCTGGTGGCGCAGTGGTTGGGAGTCCGCCTGCCGATGCGGGGGACGCGGGTTCGTGCCCCGGTCCGGGAGGATCCCACGTGCCGCGGAGCGGCTGGGCCCGTGAGCCATGGCCGCTGAGCCTGCGCGTCCGGAGCCTGTGCTCCGCAACGGGAGAGGCCACAGCAGTGAGGGGCCGGCGTACCGCAAAAAAAAAAAAAAAAGCCTCAGGGCTCTCAAGCTCAAAAATAACAGGAAAGTTGAAAAAGGTATTGAACTAGGAGTTTAGATTCCTGGATTCCACTTCTGGTTCTGCCACTTACAAGTAGTAAGAGACGACCTAACTTCCTGGGACATGTTTCACTTTCAGTAAAACAGAATATAATTCTTGACCTATCTTGTACACAAGATTGTTCTGATGGTCAATGGAGATAATGTGCAGATTTAAAAACATGGTGCTAAACAGCACCATAGATATTATTTTATAGATGGAAAAAGGAAGCCCAGAGAGGCTAAATAACTTGAAAACGTCACACAGCCAGGGGATGACAGAGCCGAAGACGGAAACCCCTGAGATTTTCAGTCCTGAGCTTTTAGAGTCCACCTGTTGTCTTTTCTCTAACAGCTTCTACTCAATGAACTTTGCACATTATTACTCAACATTATTTGCGCGCCACCTCAATAAAACTACCCTGGTGTCCCTTTAGGAAAGTGTCATAACCATTCTTGATTTATAAAGCTACACCTCAAAATGCAAGCTTCCTGATGTAATATCTTAATGCTGGAAAGGCTATCCCCGGTGAATTCGACCGACCTTCAGCATAAGAATTCGTTCTACTACGTCCGCGAGAGGTATATTGGGCAAAGTACTCACAACCATCTCTAAGGCCAATAAAAGAACTTCTTTGCAGGCTACTTAAAACAACTGAAACTTTCTTTGCAGCGTGTACCAAATCAGACTGCTTTTTAAGTCCAAGCTTTGCTCACGTCATATATATGGCATTAGCAGGATCGAGAAAAGAGCTGGAGGAACCTTGGGTTCCGCCACAGCTCCCTGCCGACCTTGGGAAAAAAACTCTCCAGGCTTCAATCCCCCCAGAGTGTGAAAAGAGGGTGACGACAGCAAACACCCCCAGTGTTCCCCTCGAGGGATGCTGAGAAACTATTGGGCGGGAGAGCGGACGGTGCGCAGGATGACGGTGCAGCCGACTCAACGGGGTCCCAAGCAGCCCAGGGCAGACACTGGGCGCAGGCGGTCCCACCCTGGGCCCCGCCCGGCTCGGGGTTGGGGGGTACTGCGCGTGGGGGCGCCCCTCCTCCGGTTTCTTTAGTGCGACAGGCGGGGTTCACTCACCGGGCCAGGAGCTCTAGGAAGATCACGTTACTGCAGCAGCCTGCGAAAACCAGGCCCACCGCGAAGGCAGGGCGCATGGCCGGGGCAGGGTAAGGGGAGCGAGCGCGCAGAGGAAGCGCCCGCCTAGACTGCTACCCCAGGAAACCCGGCTGCCGCCTCGCCGCAGCACTGAACATCACCACCGTCCCGGAGTGCTGCTGTCCCGGGGCCGTCGCTGTCTCCCTTTTCCCGGCGGCCGCCACCAACGCTGCCGGTGAGGAGCTGTAGTTAGCCGTCAGCCGGGGCCCCATTCATCCGAAGGGATGTCCGAGTCCGGGCCAGACTACACTTCCCAGAATGCTGCGCGCCCGTACGTCCGGCTGCGTCGTAACTCGCCTCTGCCCGGCAGCTCCACCGGAGAGGAGAGACAGGCGAGGCGCCCGTCATGCCTCGCGCGGTAGCAAGCCGCGGGGCTTGCTGGGAAGTGAAGTTCCAACGCTGTTAATGTTGTTTCTTAAGAGGCCGCCAAGGGGCTCTGAAAGGGATTCGTCCAGCACTTTCACGGTAAACTCACAGCTGACGGCACTAGAGGTACACACCTGTGACTGCTTGATCGTTGGAAGTATTCTAGTATCTGAAAATTCTCCTGAATTGGGAGAAAGTAGAAATTCTCTGAACTTCCTTCTCTACCTTTTGAAAAGAACATTGGACTCGGGAAGTTCTGGGATTGAATCTTGGCTTAGCCACTAATCAGCTCAGCTATCTCAGGCAACTGCTTTCTCATCATAGGTAAAGATGGGAACAGTTATGCCCATCTACCTGGCTGTTGTGAGGATTAAAAGCTATGATCACCTGGGGATCTTGTTAAAATGCCGGTTCTGATTCACTAGACCTGCTGTGGGGCCTGAGGTTCTGCACTTCCAACAAGTTACCAGGTGTCAGTGATGCTACAGATTTGTCAACCACACTTTGAAGAGCACATGCCTATAAACCAGCTGACTCTGGAGACCTTTCCATCCCAGCCGTCTCATTGGCTCAGGGACTCTGGGCCAGCCAACCAGCCACCCAGGCTCCTCTTTCCCTGTAGCCTACAGTCAGGCTCAAACAAACTAACTTGTCCTCCTTCACTTTAATACTGAATATCTTTCGAGAGTAATCTATATTCACGGTCTCTGCTTTTTACTCTCAGCAAAGCCAGGTTATTGAAAGTAGTCTCATTTAGAGCCCTAATGACCTCTCAATGGTCCAAACCAAATACCACAGGCTCGCCTTACTTGATCTTGCCACGGCTTTCGACAATGAAAGCTCCATCCTCTTGGCATTCTCTTGTCCCTCTGCTCATAAGACACGAGCGTCCTGTTTCTCTTTCTACTTCTCTGACTTATCTTTTTCAGTTTTCTTTTTGGGCTTTTCCTCCTCTGCCCACTGAGTTCTTCCTAACAGAGCTCCATCATTTGTCCCTCCTCTTGTTTCCCTGAACACTTTCTATTGGTGATCTCATCTCCATACCTTCAACCATCACCATATGTAACTGAGATCTTACGTGTATGTACAGCCCCAATCTCCTGTGTGCCTTAAATCAAAGTTTCCAACTGCTTATTTGACATTTTCACCAATAAATCCTTGTAAACCCCTCAACAACAGCATATACACAGTTCATTATCTACCCTCCCACATAGGGCCCTTATTTCTACTAAGGACATTATCCACCATCTGTTCTCTGTGGGCAAAAACCTAAAAGATATTCACAGTCTTCCTTGCCTTCCCATCACACATTTATTTTATCTCTACATTCTGTCAGTTCTGCCTCACGAGTATCTCTAGATTCCAGCCTCTCCTTTCAGTTTACATCGATGTCTACGTATCCTCCTAACATATCTTGGTGCCTTCAGCCTCTTCCCTCTTCAACTCATCCTCCATGCTGTCGCCACACTGTTTCCAAAAACAAACTCAAACTCTTTATGTCACACTGCTATTCCAAGACGTCTGTTCCAATTACTAGTACGGTGTAACAAACCACCCCAAAATGTGGTGATTCAAAATATAGTATAGGGCTTCGCTGGTGGCACAGTGGTTGAGAGTCCGCCTGCCAATTCAGGGGACGTGGGTTCGTGCCCCGGTCCGGGAAGATCCCACATGCCGCAGAGCGGCTGGGCCCGTAAGCCACAACTACTGAGCCTGCGTGTCTGGAGCCTGTGCTCCACAACGGGAGAGGCCACAACAGTGAGAGACCCGCGCACCGCAAAAAAAAAATGTAGTATAGAACAAAAAGATGTTCTCTCTCTCACACAGTTCTGTATGTTGACAACGTTCGACATATACCTAGTCCGTTCTCCGTTGGAGTTTCGGATGCCATTGTGGTCAGATGCCAGCTAAGGCTGGAGCCTTCCGAAGGTGTGACTGGGCTGATGAATGGCTCTCTCCTCATGGCCTCTCTTAGGCTGTGTTTCCTCACAATATTGTGGACTCAGGTTAGCCAGACTTCTTACAAGATGACTAGCTCCCCCTAGAACAAGCATTCCAAAAGATCAAGTCAAAAGCTGTAGTGGCCTCAGTGTGTGACACTGCCACACAGTGTCACTTGCACCAAATTCTATTGGCTCCATTGGCCAACCCAGATTCATTGTGGGAGGGGACTAGCAAAGGCATCATCTGTGTGTGGGGGAAGGGCATCTTTGGAGACTAGCTATACAATGTTTCTTGGCTCCTTGTTTGAAATTCACACTCTGTAGAAGGCATGCAAACATGTCACCATCAAGCCTCAGTTTACCTTTGTAATTTCCTCTCCTGCCATTCTTTCCAGTGCTACCTGGACTCCTGCCACATTAAATGCTCTGTTCTCTGACTTTATAGTGACTTTCAAAATTCGCATCTGTGCACATGCTGTTCTGCTTGCTCTGAAAACCCTTTTCTTTTTGGCCATCTCCTACTCATCCTTTTATGGCAATGGGGGACACAGGAGTGAGTAGATACTTCTACACTGTACAGGGGGAAGGTCCCTGCTCAGACATCACCTTTCTGTGTGTAGTTTTTCAAAGCACCATTCACAGTTCCCTCCTCTATATCTCTAGCACCCCATCCATACATAAACCAGTCCATGAATCATGTTGTATTGCAGTTATACATGTTCATGTTGGTCTCCCCCTTTAGACCATGCCCCTTTGTGGACAGAAACCAAGAATAACTAATTCATCTCTAGATCCTTAGCATTATATACATGACTGGTATATCATATGTACATACGTTTTTTGTTGAATGAATGAATGAGTGAGCTTGACTTCATTATTTGAGTCAAATAATTCACACCTCATAAATTCAATAAATGTATTTTTCAGCTTGACTCATTTCTAAAATGTACACATCAAGAATATACTGCTCAATAATTTGCATAAACAATGATATATAATCAATACCCTGGCCAGGAAACAGAACATTACCAGCACCCCTAAAGATCCCTGTGCCCCCTTCAAATCACTAATCCCCTCCAGGAATAACCCCGTTTTTTACTTTCTAGCAACAAAGATTAGTTTTGCCTGGTTTTCGACTTGACATAAATGGAATCATACAAAATATTTTCTTTTGTTTCTGCTTCTTTCACTCAACGACATGTTTGTCAGTTCATGTGTGTTGTTGCATGTGCTTGTAGTTCATTTATTCTCATTGCTGGATAACATTCCCTTGTATGAATGTACCACAATTTATCTCTTCTCCTGGTGATGGACATTTTGGGCATTGTGAAGAGTGCAACTATGAAATTTCTTGTACGTAACTTGTGGTGAACATCAACACACATTTCTGTTGGATATCAGTGGATTAATCAAGGTCCTTAGTCAAGAAACAGAAATCATACAGTAACGAACAAGGAAAGTTTAATATAAAGAATTGTTAACAGTAACAGAGGATTAGTTAACATAATGGGTTAAGGAACTCCCAAGATTATAGGAATAGTAACTACAACCTAGGAATGAAGCAGACTACTCAAGGAAGGAACAAATTTGGAAGAGGGCCTTCTCTCTTGCAAATTGAGACTCAGGCTTTACCGAAGAGGGCATGGCTATAGCCCACTAACTAGCAGAGAAGTTCCGTAAGATGCTGATAAAACTAGCCATGAACCACCCTCTGGGGTCCGGCTGGGGCACTGGCCAAGTCATCGGGTGTTGTACTTTCCAGGAAGCTGGCTGGGGCTCTGGAGAACTTCCTGGTAACCTCCTGGAAGGGTACCACTGAATCCACTGAGGCGAGTGCCATGGGATGTCCTATATGCTGCAGGAACAAGAAGAAAGGAAAAAGCACCAGAGCCAGGAAGACAAGGCCCTCCTCCCGCTGTGTTCCTGCAGTGCCGTCATGACGAAGGTCCACACTGTGCCACCCGGCAGAGGGGAAATGTCCAGAGGATCCAGCTCCAGCATCACAAGCAGGGCTGTGAGGGGTGGATTTTGAGCTGGGAGGCTGTAAATCGACAACTGAGACTCCCATGGGGTGGGGGTGGGGGGTGTTAGGGTCATTTCAACGTCCATATTTTAATTGTTTCATCGTAAAACCAAAGTTACAAAGTGCAGGAAAGGCTTCATCTCCCAGGCTTTTTTTCTGCTTTCCCCTCTGAGTTCAAACTTCTAGCGTCTTTGAATGAATAGCAACATCTTAGACAGCAGCTGGGCTCAACGTGTTTAAACCTTTGCACAATCCGCTTCCCTTGTGTGGAAGGACCTATTGCTTTGGGAATGTTCATCATCTTTGCTCCTGTGTTGTCAGCAGGAATAAGCTGTCAAGGTTGTCTTAAAAGCCATTTTTGCTTCTAGCTCCAGCCACTCAGACATATTTTGAATCATTTATTAAATCCACTTAACCAAGGTGTTGACAAAAAATTAAGCAAGATGACTCCTGTGGGATACTGCTTGACAAGTGTCCTCAAGTTGACACTCCTACAGAGATCTGTCAATTGATTAAAAAAAAAAAGTTTTCATATCTATTATGTGAGGATGATTTTCTCCTCTATCACATAAATCTTGAGATGCTTGGAGCTGCGCATGGGGAAGGCACACTATAAATATACGTGAGGTATTATTTATAAAGTCAAATATTTTTGTTACTTGTTTCATAGGTCAGATTCAAGCAATGCCCCAGTGTGTTGATAGATTTATGTAATCTAGCTTCTTCAGGGATGTTATTCAAAGACAGATGACCTTTTTCAGAGTACTGTAGTTAAGGCACATGGAGCTTTGGCCAGGAAGGAAACTTTCTTGACCAGAATGTTAGTGGTAATGAGGCCAAGGACTTTGTCTTATTAGCCACGGTACCCTCTATATCTCTATGGCGTTTGGCTCATAGCAGATGCTCACTGAGTTTGGATGGAAGGAAGAAAGGAATGGAGGGATGGAGGGATGGAGGGATGGAGGGACACAGTGAGGGAGAGAGAGAGAGGGAGGGAGCGAGGGAGAATGAAGGACCTTTAGGAAAACCAGCTCCTATTTAAGAAACTCATATGCAAAACCGGTGAGGGGTTGAAAATGGTACCTGCTATGGTAGAAACTACTAAGCAGGTTAAACACCTGAAGAAATAATCCTGAGTGCTCAGGGCTATGGGCGAGCTCCTGATGGTAAGAACTATGTCTACTTGAACTGTGTGCCTCCCAGTTTTCCCCTTCATTGTTGCTGACTTGATGTTTGTTAAATTGTATTATTGAATTGAGGTGGCAAATCTCACTATGAGGAAAAGATACTGTTAAACCACTTTTAGGAAAAAAATGATGTCAGAGAATCAAGTGTTGGCATCAGGTATGACGTGTCTCTAAGTTACTTACTATGCTTCCACCTTCCCCAATCCTAGGAAAACTGATAATATTTTAAGAGAATAAAACAAACCCATGGGGTCATTTCATTTTGATTTTCCTACCCTGGTTCCATCACCTTTTCCCCATCTCAGGCATTAAGCTATGTTACTAACCCACCTGCTGAAACACGCTTTGATCTGCTATTCCCCAGGGGTGAACACAGCACATCGCAGTGACTGTTTCAGTTTCTAAATGCTTCTGCACAGAGCCCATCTACCCCTCCATCAATTATGTGAGGTAGATGGGGATTATTATTCCTACGAGAAAATCTGAGGGTCAAAATGTTTAAATATATTTGCTAAGGCTCACAAATTTGAATGCATGTGGGACTAGGCAGGTGAGGTCAACATGAAACTGATTTTCGAGGTAAATGGTGAAACTGTGCAGAACATATTGAGTTTTTTGGGGAATCGGAAGGTGTAATCCATGTCTGGGTACATTCAAATTCAAATTTTTTAAATTTAATTTTTAATTGTGGTAACGGATATTACAAACAGTTTACCATCTTAACTGTTTTTAAGTGCACAGTTCCCTGGTATTAAATACATTTACATTGTTGTGCAACTATCACCACCATCATCCCCAGAACTTTTTGCATCTTGCAAAACTGAAACTCTGTAGCTATTAAACAATCATTCAACCTTACTTTCTCCCCCCCAGCCCCTGGCAACCACCATTCTAGTTTCTGTTTCTATGAATTTGACTACTCTAGGTACTTCAGGGAAATAGAATCACACAGTATTTATCTTTTTATGACAGGTGTATTTCACTTAGCATAAGGTCCTCAAGGTTCATCCATGTTGTAGCAGGTGTCAGAATTTCCTTCTCTTTTAAGGGTGAATAATATTCCACTGTCGGTATACATCACAATTTGTTTATCCATGTATTAATTGATGGACACTTGAGTTGCTTCCATCTTTTGGCTGTTGTCAGTAATGCTGCTATGAACATGGGTGTACAAACTTTTCTTTGAGACCCTGCTTTCAGCTCTTTTGGGAGTATACTCAGAAGTGGAATTGCTGGGTCGGATGGTAATTCTATCCTTAATTTTTTAAGAAACCATCATACTATTTTCCACAGCAGCCACACCATTTTCTATTGCTACCAACAGCACATAAAGATTCCCTGTATTCTGTCTCCTCGCCAGCACTTATTTTCTGGTTTCTTTTCTTTTTTTTTTTTTTTTCTTTAAAAATAGTAGCCATCCTAGTGGGTGGTGAGGTGGTATCTCATGGTGGTTTTGATTTGCAAGTCTCTAATGCTTAGTGACACTGAGCATCTTTTCGTGTGCTCACGAGCCATTTGTATATCTGCTTTGGAGAAAGGTGCATTCAAGACCTTCGAATTCACATTTTTAAAGCATGGAATTTTGAGCCAGGTTCTTTCTGCGGGCTGATGGCTTCTGACCCCGGATCACGCCCTAAGCAACAGAGCCAGGACTAGAAGGAGGCAGTCCTTGCCCAGCCTGCATCTGGCACCTGCACAGTCTGCTCCACCATCTCACCCAAACAGGTTCCCTTTGCGATTGATGACACTTCTTTTTCTTCATTAAAAAAATTTTTTTGTAGATTTATTTTTGAATTTGTAACACATGCACATAGTACAAAATTCAAAAGGCACAAAGGATCCCAGTGTAAAACAACTTCCTTCCCTTTCCTGAACCTCCATCACCCAGCACCCCTACTTTGAGGCTACCATTGTCACTAATGTTTTGTGCATTCTTCCATTTACTACAAAATATGTAGGTTTTTTTCTCACTCAGACACCATTTTTTTTTCTTTAATAATACATCTTGGAGAACGTTCCATTTTAGTGTTGTGTTGTTCTTTTTAATGACTGCGTAATATTCTATTTATGGATGTGCTGTCTTTTATTTCACCAGTTCCCTGTTGTTGGATCTTTAGGTTGTTTCCAATATTTTGCTCTAACAAACAGCACTTCACTGAATATCAATGGCATGTATTATTGAGTAAACTGAAGAAGTGGACAATTGGTCATGACTTAGCTATGAAACATAGTCCAGTTAACTGACTGACTCATGTCATGTTTCAGATTCATGTTTTAGATTGGTAGGATTAATAGTACCAAGCTTTTTCAATGCAGCATTATTTACAACAGTCAAGATATGGAAATAACCTAAATTCCCATCAATGGATGAAAGAAGATGTTATATGTATATATATATACACACACACACAGTGGAACACTACTCAGCCATAAAAGAGAATGAGTTCTTGCCATTTTCAACAACATAGATGGACCTTGAGGGTATTATGCTAAGTGAAATAAGTCAGAGAAAGGCAAATACTACATGATTTCACTTACATGTATAATCTAAAAAAACAAAGCGAAGAAACATACAAAACCAAACCAAACCCAGACTCATAGGTACAGAGAACAGATTGGTGGTTTCTAGAGGGGAGGGAAGTTGGGAGGGTGGTGCAAAATGGGTGAAGGGGATCAAAAAGCACAAGCTTCCGGTTATAAAATAAACATCATGGGGATGTACAGTACAGCATGGGGAATATAGTCAGTAATATTGTAATAACTTTGTATGATGACATGTGGCAACTAGACTTATTATGGTGATCATTTCTCAGTGTATACAAAGGAATCACTATGTTGCACACCTGAAACTAATATAACATTTTATGTCAATTGTACCTCAATAAAAACAAAACAAAACACCAGGATCCAACCCTCAATTTACACATTCACCTCACCCACCTGCCTCTATTTAAAACAGTTATTTTATTCATTGTGGATTTTTCTGCATTGATTTTGATTTTTTGAAATATTGCATTAAAATATTATTTTTTACCACAAGAAAAAAACTGAAAGAGAAAAATAGCGCCAAGCTTTCACAGGACTCCCATACCAAAGGATACTTCTTCCTAAACCCTTTCCCATAACTAGATAGTGAAAAAAACAAAAACAAAGTAGATATTTTATCTAATATTTATGTACAAGACAAAATATTATATAGTATGCTTCATACACATTGTCTTTAAAATTATGGCCTAACAATAGTTCCTCATAGGTATAATATCACTAGGAAATAAATGTTAGTGCCACAAGGGCAAGATTCCAGCTAAGCAAATTTCCAGATAATGCATCAATTTTAGAACTGAAAATTGTACTGAAATAATTTTTAATGGAAATCTTCATGTTATTCCCTGCTTTATCACATTTAATACAGGGAGCATTGACTGTCCTTATCTTGTGCAGTGAACATTGTGGTTTCGAGCATCCATTATTGCAGTGTGGTGATTCTTACTGAGTCACTGGGTGAACCACGGCCTCTGAGCGCCCTGATACTAAATGGCCTCCGATTTTCTCCAGGAAACGAACTCTGCACGATGAAGGCTGATCGATGCTCCTCCGGCGCCCTCTAGTGGCCTGTGCTCGCCCTTGTCTATCACTTAACACTATTGAAATTGTTTCCTTGCCTATCTTCCCGCGCCGCAAGCTCTGTGAGGCAAGTAGGAGGTTCTTGTCGCTTTTGTGCACCCACCTCTCAACAATAGTGCCTCGCCAACAATAGCCACCCATAAATATTTGTTGAGTGAATGAATTATTGAATAAACGAATGAAGGAGTGAATAGATTCCTGTATTCCTTTTTTTGAGTTCTCCTCCCTGCTTTTTATGGTTTTAATTTGATCTTTTGCACTGTTGCTCTGTATACATTAAGCTACATTAAGCATGTTGGCCTTTGGCCACTGTCCCTTCCAACTCTCTCTAACCTAAGAAACCCGACTGACTGGCCACGTGATTGGGTTTAAAAACAAGTTAGAAATAGAGAGCTCTGCGTGATTCAAGTTTATAGCTTTAGCACATAATCTTTCTAACAGGTGTTTTGGGAATTTAACGACATATTTTGTTTTCCTTCTGGTTCTTGGGTTCCGAATAGAGTTGTCAGTCAGCTGGTTGCTGGGTTAGAAAGCTACTGCTGTTTTGTAAGTCTACAAAAATTCAGTAGGCGTTGGGTTATGTGGTCAACACAATGCTAGGAATTATGGGATTATACATCACAAGGCTTGCCCATGATAAGAGCTTCATACAGATCTGTTGATGGATAAAGGACAAGTGCAGAGAATGGGTCTGCTGCCCTCAATAATAATAGCTAACATATGGAGCACTTACTGAATGCCGGGCACCTTTCCCAAATTATCTCATTTAATCTTCATAAAAATCCAATGAGATAGGCGTAGGCACTATTATGATCTCCACTTTCTAGGGGAAGCAATTGAGGCTTAGAGAGATTAAGAGATATTTCCAAGGTGATATAAAGTTGTGCACTTGGTTAACACCCAGACCTGTCTGATACTAGAGACCAGAGTCATAACTTCTCTGCTCCAGTGACCCACGAGGTTTTCAGTTTCATCAGAGAGACAAGATAAACACACATGAAACCACCAAGGCGTCTCAGAACACTCCAGATATATCCCAACCCCTGGTACCTCTCCTCTGCTCATCTACCACTCTTCCCGGTGTATCTGTTCTCCAGCCACTCTGGGCTCCTTGATTTTTTTGCAGGATGCTGAGCACATTCCTGCCCCAGGGCCTTTGCACTTGCTATTCCTTCTGCCTGGAACACTCTTCCCCCAGATACATCCATGGCTTTCTTCCTCATTTCATTCAGTTTTGTGCTTCAGTGGTACTTCCTCAGACATTCTGACATTCTATCTGGCCCTGCCCTGCTCTATTTTCTTTATTTTACCATTACCTAACATGATGGTAATTACCTCTTTATAGATTTATTTTTTATTTTCGGTGTCTTCCACTAGATAGCAGACTCCAGGAAGCCAGGGACTTTGTGTACACCTCCAGCAATGAGAACAGGGCCTGGTACATAGTAGCACTTCATATACCTGTCAAATGAATGAAGACCATTAATATAATTATCCTTTAAGATAATTGGCAAGTATTAAACAGCAGTTCTGTGCCAGGTATATGATATTTGTTTTTCTCTTTCTAACTTACTTCACTCTGTATGACAGACTCCATCCACCTCACTACAGAGTTCAATTTCATTTCTTTTTATGGCTGAGTAATATTCCACTGTATATGTGCCACATCTGCTTTATCCATTCATCTGTCAATGGACACTTAGGTTGCTTCCATATCCTGGCTATTGTAAATAGAGCTGCAATGAACACTGTGGTACATGACTCTTTTTGAATTATGGTTTTCTCAGGGTATATGCCCAGTAGTGGGATTGCTGGGTCATATGGTAGTTCTATTTTTAGTTTTTTAAGGAACCTCTGTGCTGTTCTCCATAGTGGCTGTATCAATTTACATGCCCACCAACAGTGCAAGAGGGTTCCCTTTTCTCCACACCCTCTCCAACATTTCTTGTTTGTAGATGTTTTGATGATGGCCATGTTTGAAAGAATTCGCCTGTGAAGCCATCTGGTCCTGGGCTTTTGTTTGTTGGAAGATTTTTAATCACAGTTTCAATTTCAGTGCTTGTGATTGGTCTGTTTATATTATCTATTTCTTCCTGGTTCAGTCTCGGAAGGTTGTGCTCTTCTAAGAATTTGTCCATTTCTTCCAGGTTTTCCATTTTATTGGCATATAGTTGCTTGTAGTAATCTCTCATGATTCTTTGTATTTCTGCAGGGTCAGTTGTTACTTCTCCTTTTTCATTTCTAATTCTGTTGTTTTGTGTCTTTTCCCTTTTTTTCTTGATGAGTCTGGCTAATGGTTTATCAATTTCATTTATCTTCTCAAGGAATCAGCTTTTAGTTTTATTGATCTTTGTTATCATTTCCTTCATTTCTTTTTCATTTATATCTGATCTGAAATTTATGATTTCCTTCCTTCTGCTAACTTTGGGGTTTTTTTGTTCTTCTTTCTCTAATTAATTTAGGTGTAAGGTTAGGTTGTTTATTTGAGATGTTTCTTGTTTCTTGAGGTAGGATTGTATTGCTATAAAATTCCCTCTTAGAACTGCTTTTGTTGCATCCCATAGGTTTTGGGTCATCGTGTTTTCGTTGTCATTTGTTTCTAGGTATTTTTTAATTTCCTCTTTGATTTCTTCAGTGATCTCTTGGTTATTTAGTAGCTTATTGTTTAGCTTCCATGTTTTTTTTCCACGGCTCATGGGCCCAGCCGCTCCACAGCATGTGGGATCCTCCCGGACCGAGGCACAAACCCGCGTCCCCTGCATTGGCAGGCGGACTCTTAACCACTGCACCACCAGGAAAGCCCCATGTGTTTGTATTTTTTACAGTTTTTTCCTGTAATTGATATCTAGTCTCATAGCGTTGTGGTTGGAAATGATACTTGATACAATTTCAGTTTTCTTAAATTTACCAAGGCTTGATTTGTGACCCAAGATATGGTCTATCCTGGGGAACGTTCCATGAGCACTTGAGAAGAAGGTGTATTCTGTTGTTTTTGGATGGAATGTCCTAGAAATATCAATTAAGTCCATCTTGTTTAATGTATCATTTAAAGCTTGTGACTCCTTATTTATTTTCATTTTGGATGATCTGTCCATTGGTGAAAGTAGGGTGTTAAAGTCCCCTACTATTATGGTGTTACTGTCGATTTCCTCTTTTATAGCTGTTAGCATTTGCCTTATGTATTGAGGTGCTCCTATGTTGGGTGCATACATTTTTACAACAGTTGTATCTTCTTCTTGGAGTGATCTCTTGATCATTATGTAGTGTCCTTCTTTGTCTCTTGTCTTTACTTTAAAGTCTATTTTGTGTGATATGAGAATTGCTACTCTGGCTTTCTTTTGATTTCCATTTGCATGGAATATCTTTTTCCATCCCCTCACTTTCAGTCTGTATGTGTCCCTAGGTCTGAAGTTGGTCTCTTGTAGACAGCATATGTACAGGTCTTGTTTTTGTGTCTATTCAGCTAGTCTATGTCTTTTGGTTGGAGCATTTAATCCATTTACATTTCAGGAAATTATCGATATGTATGTCCCTATTACCATTTTCTTAAGTGTTTTGGGTTTGTTTTTGTAGGTCTTTTTCTTCTCTTGTGTTTCCTGCCTAGAGAAGTTCCTTTAGCATTTGTTGTAGAGCTGGTTTGGTGGTGCTGAATTCTCTTAGCTTTTGCTTGTCTGTAAAGGTTTTAATTTCTCTGTCGAATCTGAATGAGATCCTTGCTGGGTAGATTAATCTTGGTTTTAGGTTCTTCCCTTTCATCACTTTAAATATGTCCTGCCATTCCCTTCTGGCTTGCAGAGTTTCTGCTGAAAGATCAGCTGTTAACCTTATGGGGATTACCTTGTATATTATTTGTTGCATTTCCCTTGCTGTTTTTAATTTTTTTTGCGTGTATTTAATTTTTGATAGTTTGATTAATATGTGTCTTGGCGTGTTTCTCCTTGGATTTATCCTGTATGGGACTCTCTGCACTTCCTGGACTTGATTGACTATTTCCTTTCCCAGGTTAGGGAAGTTCTCGACTATAATCTCTTCAAATATTTTCTCAGTCCCTTTCTTTTTCTCTTCTTCTTCTGGGACCCCTATAATTTGAATGTTGGTGCATTTAATGTTGTCCCAGAGGTCTCTGAGACTGTCCTCAGTTCTTTTCATTCTTTTTTCTTTATTGTGCTCTGCAGTAGTTATTTCCACTATTTTATCTTCCAGGTCACTTATCCTCTCTTCTGCCTCAGTTATTCTGCTATTGATTCCTTTTAGAGAATTTTAAATTTATTGTGTTGTTCATCATTGTTTGCTCTTTAGTTCTTCTAGGTCCTTGTTAAACGTTTCTTGTATTTTCTCCATTCTATTTCCAAGATTTTTGATCATCTTTACTATCATTACTCTGAATTCTTTTTCAGGTAGACTGCCTATTTCCTCTTCATTTGTTTGGTCTGGTGGGTTTTTACCTTGCTCCTTCATCTGCTGTGTGTTTCTCTGTCTTCTCATTTTGTTTAACTTACTGTGTTTGGGGTCTCCTTTTCACAGACTGAAGGTCCGTAGTTCCCGTTATTTTTGGTGTCTGTCCCCAGTGGGTAAGTTTGGTTCAGTGAGTTTGTGTAGGCTTCCTGGTGGAGGGGACTGGCGCCTGTGTTCTGGAGGGTGAGGCTGGATCTTGTCTTTCTGGTGGGCAGGGCCACATCTGGTGGTGTTTTCTGGGGTGTCTGTGTACTTAGTATGATTTTAGGTAGCCTGTCTGCTAATGAGTGGGGTTGTGTTCCTGTCTTGCTAGTTGTTTGGTATGGGGCGTCCAGCTCTGGAGTTTGCTGGCCGTTGGGTGGAGCTGGGTCTTAGCATTGAGACGGAGATCTCTGGGAGAGCTCTTGCCAACTGATATTACATGGAGCCAGGAGGTCTCTGGTTGTCCGATGTCCTGAACTCGGCTCTCCCACCTCAGAGGCACAGGCCGGACACCAGGCCAGAGCACCAAGACCCTGTCAGCCACACGGCTTCAAAAGAGAGTGGTGTCTATGGTGAGTCTGGCCGCCAGTCGCTGGGCCTGATGCTGACGTTCCCATTCCTGCTCCCATCTCAGAGCGTCTGCTGACCCCACCTGTTCTCACTTTATAGGTACAGACAAGGAAACCGAAATTTAGAGAGGTTGAATAACCTGCACCAGGGCAGTTACTGGCTGAGCTGGCATGTGAACATGCTCTTTCCCACTATGAATCATGTCCTGAGAGTTCATTCTCCCCAGGCTTATTTTTCCAGCAGAGCTACAGTCTATATCTCTTAAACTTTAGCAGAAAGAAGTTTTCTCTTCCATTTTGCACTGATTTCAACAAGTTCTAACAGTACAGAGAAGGTAACTGGAAGATGAGCTTTAAGCCTAACGTCAGCCTAAAGTCAACGGCACAGCCTCACCAGGGTCAGCACATGGGACAGCTGCTTGTCCAGGACCGATTTCCTCCAGGATGCTTTAGATTGCTCTACTTTTTATTTCAGCCATGACAGATGGCTTATCAAGAACAAATAACTCTGTGAGCACTAACGAGGAGAGGAGAGTGGCCAGAGGACCTCCAAGGCAGAGGAGGGTTTTTGTTCCTACCCACCTCTTTAATACAATGAAAGCTTGTTCCTACGCAGAATATTTTCCAAAGTTTTCGATGATGTGTCAACGGGTGTTTTTTCCAAGTGTGGGTTTTGCATCCTGCTTTCCTCGCACTGCTCTGATTGCTGAAAGTTGCATCATGCCCTTGGAAAGTGGAGCATTGGTCCCTGATCTCCTGCTGGAGAATAATTATTCTCTGAATGTGGACCTGGGAGATTCCGTCTTTAACAAACCTACCCCACTTGCTTTAGCTTGGTCTTAAGGGGAAGGGTGAGGGAAGGCAGTTCTTTCATGCAAAATCAAAACAACCCAGAATTAATATCAACTCTGTTTACCCCGAGGCACCAATGTGGTAGTCTGGGTTTTCGTTAAAAATAAAAGTTTCGGCATTTCGTTATTAACAAACCCTGTAACAATACAGATGCTCTTTTTGTCATTGTTATAGAGTCAGCATTGGTTTCCTCCCCCAGACCCCCAACACCCACAGTTTCATGCAACAGGGTGGAGGGTGGCACGGGGGGTGGGTGGATTTGAAAAGAGGAAGTTCTAGTCTGCTCAGCATCAGGCCTGTGGGGGCAACAGCTGAGAAAGGAGGCTGCAGCTCATCCCGAGATGCCTCGTGTTGACAAGGCAGCTGGGGGATTCTAGGAAACTAGCGTCTATGTGAAACTACTTGGCTGCAGGCAGTCCTTACACAGACAGACCCTTGAGGTGGATCTCATTATCCGTAGTTTTGCAATCCCCAGTGACATAGAAGCTCAGAGAGGTTGATAGTTAACCCAAGGTTACTTACCTAAGATTCATTTCTCTATTTAAAAGCCTTCATTGATCTCCTATATCTTTACAGAAAACAAAACCAAACTTCCTTCCAGGGCCCTTCTCACCCTATCTTCCCAGCCTCATTTCATACTCTCCATCCCATGCACTGGGGCCTGGGTTACGAGAAGCACTTGGGCCCCCCACCAGCATGCGCTGTCCACCTTTGTCCAGCCTTGCTGCTTTGCATCTGTTATTTCTGTCTCCGAAGCCCTCGCTTTAGAACCACCTGGCAAATGTCTGCTCATTTCTTCAATTCTGCTCAGGTGCGACCTCATCTTCCAGGCAGTTCCCCCGACCTCATCCTGAGTTGGGACTCTAGCTTAAAAGCCCCTGTGGCACCCCGTGCTTTGTGTGCATTGTGTCCTGCACGATGCTGCGCAAATCTGACCACTAGTCCTTTCAAGACTAACACTCCTCAGTGGCTTCCCATCACCCACAGAATAATGTCCAAAGCATAGCATCAGATCTGTGGCCCTCTTGCTGTGAACGCTTCCCCTCACTTTTTCTTCTAGAACTGCATTGACCAATTTGGTAGCTACTAGCCCTGTGTGGCTATGTAAATTTAAAGACTTTAAAAATAAATAAAATGGAAAACTCACTTCTTAGTAACATTAGCCACATTGCAAGTACTCAGTAGAAATGTGTGGCTTGTGGTTACCATGTTGGAGAGACTTAGAGAACATTTTCCTTGTCAGAATATTAGAACAGAACAGAAAGTTCTATTGGACAGCACTGTTCTAGAACCATCTACCCCCACTTCCTGTACCACCTCTGTGTCTTTACTTGTGCTGGTCCCTCCCCAGTCCTTTTTAAACCCCCAAGCCTGCCCCTTCTAGTCCCAGCTGGGCAAACTGCAGAACCTCATGCTTGAGGAATGGCCTTCACTACTGCCACTGTCCTG
Organism: Mesoplodon bidens; assembly: GCF_964165515.1. Lineage (NCBI taxonomy): Eukaryota > Metazoa > Chordata > Mammalia > Artiodactyla > Ziphiidae > Mesoplodon > Mesoplodon bidens. The sequence goes on from NC_138166.1 coordinate 88,471,926, forward strand.
TTTTTATCTTATCAGGTGGTAGAGCGTCCCTGCTGGATTAAAGGTGATTTGGGCTCTATTTGGAGGTTATCATTTCAAGGCCACCAAATTCCATTGGTTTGATTGGAAAGACACAGCTACTGTAGAATGTTTTTTACCTTCTATTGACCTGGGACCCCGTGATTCATCTGCAGCAACAGCTTCCACACCACAGTATCATCAAAAAGATCTTGGCGTCCTTACTGGCATTCTATAGAAGGCTTAGTGACAATTCTGAGCTGATGGAAGGGTCTTAAGCATCATGAATATGAATATCATTATTCAAATGCCTCTGGTAGATGTCAAAGATAAAAGGAAATGTTTTATTTTGTGTTCATTAAGCACTAGAAGGTATGTTTCCCCTGGATGAGACTCATTAAGCCTGTAATGGTTAATGGGAGTTAAATTCCAACATCACATCAAGGAGGAGAAATGATCCCTGAAGTATTTGGAAACTCCTTCCTCCAAATTGCAGATCAAAGCTAGGTTATGAACTTCTGTGTCTTGCTAATGGATTAGACTAACTGCATTCTTTGAATTTTTTTTCCTTTCCAAACACTAACTTTCCCTAAAGTAGAGATGATTACAGAAATTTTGTAAGCGTGAGGAATTGTGAGGTCTACAAGATCCAGCCACTGTTATCGGGTTTCCCTCCAGGGAAGAGAAGCTAAAATTGTATAAATGGCAGTTATATATCAGGGGCTTTACTTATGTCCTCTCACATCTCGTAGAATCCCAGTGAGATGCTTGCTTCTGTCTTATCCATGAGGAAACTGAGGCCTGGATGGTGAAGTAACCTACTTCAAATCACATGGCTGATAGGAGGATGAGGCAACAAGCCCAGTGCTGTCTGGTTTAAAAACACATTCTAGGGCTTCCCCGGTGGCGCAGTGGTTGAGAGTCTGCCTGCCAGTGCGGGGGACATGGGTTTGTGCCCCGGTCCGGGAAGATCCCACATGCCGCGGAGCAGCTGGGTCCGTACTGCAAAAAAAAAAAAAAAAAAAACACATTCTAATCCACTGTTTTGGGCCATCTCCCAAGTGTCTGTCAGATACCTCCTCTGTGATAAATTTTACACACGGGGCTGTGGTAGGCACCCAAGAAGAGGAAAAACAGAGCTAAAAAAATTGCCAGAGAGGTGTGATTGATTCATACGAACTCATCCAGGCTATCTGCTGATGTGGTTTTCTCTCCTGCTGATGAAAAAATGAATGAATCCCAGATCATGGTGAGCAAGTAGCTAGGAAAGTGCCCTTGAGGTGCCTTGGGAGAGGAAGGAGGAGGTCAGGGGTGTGGACAACGCTGAGTGGTGTCCTCAGCGTGCTTGTGGGATGGGACCTTCCTCCCTGCATCTCACCTCACTGTAGGGGAGGCTTCTGGTAACTTCTGGAAGGAGAGACCTCAGAAAGCTCAGCCCCATTCAGAGTTTAATGACATTTAAGACAAAATGTCTCTGCTGCTGAAGATGGAGGAGAAAATGGATCCCTGCTCTCCTTATACCATCTTCCTGTGACTGCTTCCGGGCTCTAAGTAGAACTCAGCCCAGCTTTGTCATCTTCCCTCCCTGGACCCATTCAGTGGGTCTGGATAATATTTGTGCTTTTCTCCTTTGTGCTCTCTTTGGCTTATCCTGTCTGGAGTGAAATGTGAGGCTCGGGGAAAAAAAGAAATGGATTTGCAAAGCAATACTTGGAGTAACAGACGACCCTGCTGAGACCCCACCTGGAAGACTGTGCTCAGCTCTGAGCATCTAATTACCAGCCGGGTACCAATAAATGGGGTGAGTGTTGGGAGGAAAGATACAAGAGTGATGGAGGACTTATAAAACTGGATTTATGAAGAAAGATTAAAAGAGCTGAATGGTGGAGACCCGTAAATGATGATCTGGGGGAACTCGGGGACCATCTACTCATATCTGACGGTCGCCAACTGTCAGCAGAGTAAGAATTATTTTGGTTAGACCTAAGAAATACAACAACGAGTAATGAAAAGAAATATATAATAATAATAGACTGTAATTTTATACCTATTCCCATCCCAAGAAACCTCAACACATTTTATAGCTCACATTTATATACCCTACAGTGGGGTGTATCGAGGCTATAAAGCGGCTTGTAATTTAGCTAAAGCTTTTGCAAAAAAATAATATTTAGTGAGAGGGTAATGGGCACTTTGTGTATGAAGTGCAGAGCCCTGGTTATGTTTTGCCTGCTGCCTACTCACGGGCAGAGTGGGGGTGGACGAGAGGATTCCTTTGTATAAGTAAGACCACTTACCAAGTTTTCCGCTGTCATTTTCAGAGACACACACAATTCAACCCTGTTTTACAGACAAAAGAAAACCTTCCTAGTCCGAAAAATACAGGTCTCAGAAAACCACAGAGGCTGCTACAGCTCAGCTCTGAACACAGGCTCAGGTTGTCAGCTACCTGCCTGAGCGGCAGGGACCAGGGACCACAGCCAGACCTCTGGGTCTCTACCCTGCTCCCCTCCAGACCCTGGAACCTTAGGAATTGGGCAGGGTCCCTTGCCTCTCTCTCTGGACCTCAGCTTTCTCAGCCTTCACTGGAGGAGGCAAATCTCTGTTCCTTTTCTGAAGGTGATGCTGAGCAGTGCTGAGACTTGCCTTTTGCTGTTCCCTCTGCCTAGAATATTCCTTCCTCCAATATCCACATGACTTACTTCCTCATTGCATTCAGCTTTCTGCTTAAATGCCAAATTGTAGACAGACTGCATCTGGCGACCCTTCTACAAGAGCAGTACCCTCGCCACTTCGTTACCCTCCAGCCCCTTACCTTCATTATTTTTAAGGCGTATTTATCAACACTTGAAATATATCATATATCATATCATATCATATCATATATCACATATTTTATGTCTCTTTTGACTAGAACGTAAGTTCCTTTGGGCAAGGGGCTTACCTGTTCCATCCACTGTGGCATCACCAGCAGCAGTAATGTCACTGGATGTTACACTTAACCTTCCCAAAATGATTTGACCTTTCCAAATGACATCGGGATCTATAAGGAGAGAGGGGGAGGGAGGGTCTCAAAGAGAAGGAATAATTGCAAATTGAGGGAAGTCATAGGCTCCAGAAACTTTGTTCTTTTATCACTTCTTCTGCCCCTTGTAAATGGGACCAAGAGGTCTGCCCTTACTTGCTGAGCTGTTGTGCAGAGAAAAGCCTTCTGCAAAAACGAAGCTGAGCATCACCTCTCTGACTATCTGAGGCAGTGCTCAGGAGACAGGGAGAAAAAGCCAAGGCCAAATGGCCTTTCTGTCACACGGCCTCACAGCGTGTCCCTGGAGGTTTTGTGTCTCTGGCTGCTCCACCCTTGATTAAATGAAGTGGTTTCAGAGGCTTCCCACATGACGAGTAGCATATGGTGGCCTCATCTCCCAAGACAACAAGTCACTTGCTTGTTCTGCTTCTCAAATCTCCTATGCAGCTCTTGCGAGGCCCCCACCAAGGATGGTGTCCGCCTCCTCCAGGTTCCCATATCGCTACCTGGCATACTGTTGACTCTGCATTAAGGACAATAAATGAAAAGGATGCTGACACCTGCCAATAAAGGAACCAGAGGGGAGAAACCTCTGAATCCTCTTGAGGCTTCAGCAACTTACAGGTTGAGGACAATCATTGAAAACTTAGGTTGGAAAACACATTACCAGCCATTAAGATTCTTAACCAGGTGGAAGGCAGAAAAAGCACAGCAGCAAAGCACCTCTTCCACTCTCCTGGCTACTTGGAACAGCGAGACATACAGCCAGTCGAAGTATACATTGTGCAAACAGCCTGTGCCAGAGACTTCAGGTGGCTGTGATCATCAGCAGAGGGGAGTTGGCCTGGATTTACAGATTTCCCTAGGATGAGATCGTTACTTTATACATGTATCCAATTCTGCATGAAAAGTTTCTTTATAATCCCTTTACAACTTTCTACAAGTTTATGTAAAGTAGAAGGCAAGGAGCTTATAGACATAAAACTTGGACTCCGGTAGGAGATGACCATGGGTCCCAAGATAGTTCTAAAATTTCAGGAGCTCTAGCTTTAAATCTGGTTCCTGCAATGCGAAGTTTCCTCGAGTTGTAATCTTGTGCCTCAGTGTTCCTATCTGTAAATTGGAGAGAAGTGCACTAGTGTATCCCATAGGACTATTGTAAGGGTAAGAATTTTAAGAGATTAAAAACATGCTGCAGACATAAACTACATGTGCAATGTATAAGGTTCCCTTATTCTGAGACACCAAAGAGATACATCAAGTAAGCTCACTTTGCTAATATTTACTGAGCATATGCTGTGGGTGGCCAGGAAGTGATAGGGGAGGGGGGTGGAACAGTCTCAGACACAAAACCTCCAGGGACATGCTGTGAGGTTGTGTGACAGAGAGGACATTTGGGTTTGGCTTTTTCTCCCCATATCCTGAACACTGCCTTGGATATTCAGAGAGTTGATACTCTGCTTCATTTTTGCAGAAGGTTTTCTCTGTCCAACAGCTCGGCAAGCAAGGGAAGACCCCTTGGTCCCACTTACAAGGGAGAGAAGAAATGATAAAAGAACAAAGTTTCTGGAGCCCATTAACTTCCCTTGCTTTGCAAATTATTCCTTCTCTTTGAGGAAGCCCCCCCACCGCCGCCCCCCGCCATCTTCTTACAGACCCAGATGTTATTGGAGAAATACAAGACCAAAAAAGCCAGGTGCCAGTTAAGAAGTACCTTTTCTGAAAGAAAGCATTAATGGAGCCACCTCAGATGCTTTGTGCAGACTTTCCACACTAGGTGGGTAATGATGAAGGGAGCCCTCTTCTTTCTTTTTAATCAAAGATCTCCTTTTTCCTTTTTGGTTCTTCACCTGGCAGTGCGGAGAGTTCATTAACCGGGTGGCCAAAGGGAGCCCATTGGGCAATGTGCTTTAAAAGGGAAGCAATTAGGTCTATTTGCTGTTTGAGGCTACATTTTATGGGAAAAAATTACACAGATAGATTTATTTTGGCTCCCGAAATGGTGAATGACAGAGTTGAAAGTTCAGTGTGATTTGGGCATTGTGGCTGCCTAGGTGAGCCTGTGCTGAGGTGAAACCTGGACCATAAAGTTCTCTAAAAGAGAATGTCCTGCTCCATTTGTGGAGAAATTCTATCTGACTCATATGTCAGATGTCACAGTCAGATGTCATGCTGAACATGCACAGAGGTAAATAAATCCAGAGATGAAAGTGGCAGGATGTGGGCAGCATTCTGAGCATTGGGTGGAGGGGTAATTTTAATTGAGTTCAGTATGTGTAATTTTTTTGTGTGTGCAAATGATTTTTTTGAGGCTATCAAGCTCTATCTATGAAAGCTCTACCAAGCTTTAATTTAGGAACGTAGAGTTGGTCTATAAGAGTTAATGGGCTCTAATTTTAACATAAAACACTGAAGAAGGGGAAACTGTGTGGAGTTATGGGAAAAGTAACCACATATTTGGAATCAGATGCTGGCTTCAAACCCTGACTCGGCTTCTTATTAGGTGTTGTGACTTTATGCAAGTTGTTTAAAAACCTGCAGCTTCTGTTTCTTCACCAGTAAAAGGGAATCATATCATCTATTATAAGCCCGAGAATTCAGTGATATTATATACGTAATGCTCCCAGCACATGGGATGCACTCAATTAACTTTAACCTCTTTCCACCCTCTGTCCACCTTAAGATGCATCAGATGAAAGGCACAGCCAAGGTTAATGGAGAAGCCTCTGTTTCCTGCGTGAGACAGCTGTTGCTGATTGTGCCTCCAGGCACCGGGTCTCATGGTGGCCAGATCAAACCCACAGCCTCAGGAGGCTTCGGGGCCCCCAGGGGGCTCTGGGCAGCTGCTCACTGCACACCAGCTCCGTTTAGAATCCAGATCCTTTAATGCTTCATTCCTCTTTGGAGGTGTGATATGACCTTGGGGAAGTCAGCCTCACCTGGGCATGGGGAGCCTGGATGATCAGTGAAGCGACCAAACACGCCTCTCTTCCATGCTTGCTGCCTGGTCAGGCACGTGCACTTCCACCTTGGCTCCCAGAGAAGAGAGAGGTGTGGGGTGCTCAATGGCATTCTCAGAACTCCTGCAGGAAGCCTTGCTCTCATGGTGCTGCTGGGGAGTAACCACAGGCTCTGCGGAGGACTGGAATACAAGCCACTCCTATCCCCCTGTGACCTGTGACACTTCTTTCCTCCTGAGTGAATGTACTGAGCAGTTATGCCCTCCCTGCCTTGGCAGGACAGGTATCATTCTGTCTTGCGAAGCAGGGGAGAACTTTGCCTTCCACTTTCTCCTGCTTTCTCCTCCATCCTTTCGGATTCTCCTAGAGATTTTTCTGCTTACAATCAAGTCTTGTTCAATACAAATGGGAAAAATCACTTCCCTTAAGCTAATGGCCTCCACAGTCCTTAGAAATGCTGATACGTGTCTAGCATGGCTTAAAACCAACTCAGGACGCCCCTGTAGGAGATTTCCTAGTTGCAGGAAAGTGGCCTGGGGTGAGCTGGAGGTGGTTTGGAAGTAAAGAGGAAAGCATGAGAGCCAGGGGGGCTGGGGTGTGTGAGGAGGATTTATGAGAGGTAGAGAGGTGCGGTCTTTGAATAAAAAGTGGGATTCAGGGGAGGGAGGGATGTAACCAGACTGGCTGGGGAGCCCGGCTCTCTCTTAATTATACTGGGTTGGCCAAAAAGTTCATTTGGGTTTTTCCATAACATCGTTCTGTAAGAAAAAAGAGCAATTCTCACACAGGAGGAAACAAGGTGGCGGAGTAGAAGGACATGCTCTCACTTCCTCCTGCGAGAACACCAGAATCATAACTAGCTGCTGGACAATCATTGACACGAAGACACTGGAACCCACCAAAAAAGATACCCCACATCCAAAGACAAAGGAGAAGCCACAATGAGATGGTAGGAGGGGTGCAATCACAGTAAAATCAAATCCCTTAACTGCTGGGTGGGTGACTCACAGACTGGAGAACACTTATACCACAGAAGTCCACCCACTGGAGTGAAGGTTCTGAGCCGCACGTCGGGCTTCCCAACCTGGCGGTCCGGCAACGGGAGGAGGAATTCCTAGAGAATCAGACTTTGAAGCCTAGTGGGAATTGATTGCAGGACTCCGACAGGATTGGGGGAAACAGAAACTCCACTTTTGGAGGGCACACACAAAGTAGTGTGTGCATCGGGACCCAGGGGAAGGGGCAGTGACCCCAGGGAAAACTGAACCAGACCTACATGCTAGTGTTGGAGGGTCTCCTGCAGAGGTGGGGGGTGGCTGTGGCTCACTGTGGGGACAAGGGCACTGGCAGCAGAAGTTCTGGGAAGTAATCCTTGGTGTGAGCCCTCCCAGAGTCTGTCATTAGCCCCACCAAAGAGCCCAGGTAGGCTCCAGTGTTGGGTTGCTTCAGGCCAAACAACCAACAGGGAGGGAACCCAGCCCCACCCATCAACAGTCAAGTGGATTAAAGTTTTACTGAACTCTGCCCACCAGAACTACAGTCAGCTCTACTAACCACCAGTCCCTCCCATTAGGAAACATACACAAGCTTCTTAGATAGCCTCATCCACCAGAGGGCAGAGAGCAGAACCAAGAAGAACTACAATCCTGCAGCCTGTGGAACAAAAACCACATTCACAGAAAGATAGACAAGATGAAAAGACAGAGGGCTATATACCAGATGAAGGAACAAGATAAAACCCCAGGAAAACAACTAAATGAAGTGGAGATAGGCAACCTTTCAGAAAAAGAATTCAGAATAATGATAGTGAAGATGATCCAGGTCCTCGGAAAAAGAATGGAGGCAAAGATCGAGAAGATGCAAGAAATGTTTAACAAAGACCTAGAAGAATTAAAGAACAAACAAACAGAGATAAACAATACAATAACTGAAATGAAAAATACACTAGAAGGAATCAATAGCAGAATAAATGAGGCAGAAGAACGGATAAATGACCTGGAAGACAGAATGGTGGAATTCACTGCTGCAGAACAGAATAAAGAAAAAAGAATGAAAAGGAATGAAGACAGCCTAAGAGACCTCTAGGACAACATTAAACACAACAACATTCGCATTATAGGGGTCTCAGAAGGAGAACAGAGAGAGAAAGGACCAGAGAAAATATTTGAAGAGATTATAGTCGAAAATTTCCCTAACATGGGAAAGGAAATAGCCACCCAAGTGCAGGAAGCACAGTGAGTCCCATACAGGATAAACCCAAGGAGAAACACGCGGAGATACGTAGGAATGAAATTGGCAAAAATTAAAGATAAAGAAAATTATTGAAAGCAGCAAGGGAAAAATGACAAATAACATACAACGGAACTCCCATAAGGTTAACAGCTGATTTCTCAGCAGAAACTCTACAAGCCAGAAGGGAGGGGCATGATATACTTAAAGTGATAGAAGGGAGGAACCCACAACCAAGATTACTCTACCCAGCAAGGATCTCTTTCAGATTGGATGGAGAAATCAAAAGCTTTACAGACAAGCAAAAGCTAAGAGAATTCGGCACCACCAAACCAGCTCTACAACAAATGCTAAAGGAACTTCTCTAACTGGGAAACACAAGAGAAGAAAAGGACCTACAAAAATAAACCAAAAAAAATTAAGAAAATGGTCAAAGGAACATACATATTGATAATTACCTTAAATGTGAATGGATTAAATGCTCCAATCAAAAGACACACGCTTGCTGAATGGATACAAAAACAAGACCCATATATATGCTGCCTACAAGAGACCCACTTCAGACCTAGGGACACATAAAGACTGAAAGTGAGGGGATGGAAAAAGATATTCCATGCAAATGGAAATCAAAAGAAAGCTGGAGGAGCTATACTCGTACCAGGTAAAATAGACTTTAAAATGAAGAATGTTAGAAGAGACAAGGAAGCACACTACATAATGATCAAGGGATCAATCCAAGAAGAAGATATAACAATTATAAATATATATGCACTCAACATAGGAGCACATCAATACATAAGGAAACTGCTAACAGCTATAAAAGAGAAAATCGACAGTAACACAATAATAGTGGGGGACTTTAACACCTCACTTACACCAATGGACACATCACCCAAAATGAAAATAAATAAGGAAACAGAAGCTTTAAATGACACAATAGACCAGATAGATTTAATTGATATTTATAGCACATTGCATCCAAAAACAGCAGATTACACTTTCTTCTCAAGTGCGCACGGAACATTTTCCAGGATAGATCACATCTTGGGTCACAAATCAAGCCTTGGTAGATTTAAGAAAATTGAAATCATATCAAGCATCTTTTATGACCACAATGCTATGAGATTAGAAATGAATTACACGCAAAAAAACGTAAAAAAACACAATCACATGGAGGCTAAACAATACATTACTAAATAACCAAGAGATCACTGAAGAAATCAAAGAGGAAATCAAAAAATACCTAGAGAAAAATGACAATGAAAACACGACAATCCAAAACCTATGGGATGCAGCACAAGCAGTTCTAAGAGGGGAATTTATAACAATACAATCCTACTTCAGGAAACAAGAAAAATCTCAAGTAAACAATCTAACCTTACACCTAAAGGAACTAGAGAAAGAAAAACAAATAAAACCCAAAGTTAGCAGAAGGAAAGAAATCATACAGATCAGAGCAGAAATAAATGAAATAGAAACAAAGAAAATAGCAAAGATCAATAAAACTAAAACCTGGTTCTTTGAGAAGATAAACAAAATTGATAAACCCTTAGCCAGACTCATCAAGAAAATGAGGGAGAGGACTCAAATCAATAAAATTAGAAGTGAAAAAGGAGAAGTTACAACAGATACCACAGAAATACAAAGCATCCTAAGAGACTACTACAAGCAACTCTATGCCAATAAAATGGACAACCTGGAAGAAATGGACAAATTCTTAGAAAGGTATAACCTTCCAAGACTGAACCAGGAAGAAATAGAAGATATGAACAGACAAATCACAAGTAATGAAATTGAAACTGTGATCAAAAGTCTTCCAACAAACAAAAGTCCAGGACCAGATGGCTTCACAGGTGAATTCTATTAAACATTTAGAGAAGAGCTAACATGCATCCTTCTCAAACTCTTCCAAAAAATTTCAGAGGAAGGAACACTCCCAAAGTCATTCTATGAGGCCACCACCACCCTGATACCAAAACCAGACAAAGATACTACAAAAAAAGAAAATTACAGACCAATATCACTGATGAATATAGATGAAAAAGTCCTCAACAAAATACCAGCAAACAGAATCCAACAACACATTAAAGGATCATACACCATGATCAAGTGGGATTTACCCCAGGGATGCAAGGATTCTTCAACATATGCAAATCATTTAATATGATACACCATTTTAACAAATTGGAAAAAAAGACAACAACAAATTGAAGAATAAAAACCATATGATCATCACAATAGATGCAGAAAAAGCTTTTGACAAAATTCAACACCCATTCATGATAAAAACTCTCCAGAAAGTGGGCATAGAGGGAACCTACCTCAACATAATAAAGGCCATATACGAGAAACCCAGAGCAAACATCATTCTCAAAGGTGAAAAACTGAAAGCATTTCCTCTAAGATCAGGAACAAGACCAGGATATCCACTCTCACCACTATTACTCAACATAGTCTTGGAAGTCCTTGCCATGGCAATCAGAGAAGAAAAAGAAATAAAAGGAATACAAATTGGAAAAGAAGAAGTAAAACTTTCACTGGTTGCAGATGACATGATACTACACATAGAGAATCCTAAAAATGCCACCAGAAAACTACTAGAGCTAATCAATGAATTTGGTAATGTTGCAGGATACAAAATTAATGCACAGAAACGTCTTGCATTCCCACACACTAATGATGAAAAATCTGAAGGAAAAATTGAGGAAACACTCCCATTTACCATTGCAACAAAAAGAATAAAATACCTAGGAATAAACCTACCTAGGGAGACAAAAGACCTGTATGCCAAAAACTATAAGGCACTGATGAAAGAAATTAAAGATGATACCAACAGATGGAGAGATATACCATGTTCTTGGATTGGAAGAATCAATATTGTGAAAATGACTCTACTACCCAAAGCAATCTACAGATTCAGTGCAATCCCTATCAAATTACCAATGGCACTTTTTACAGAAATAGGACAAATCACCTCAAAATTTGTATGGAGACACAAACGACCCCTAATAGCCAAAGCAGTCTTGAGGGGAAAAAAACGGAGCTGGAGGAATCAGACTCCCTGACTTCAGACTAAACTACAAACTACAATAATCAAGACAATATGGTACTGGCACAAAAACAGAAACATAGAGCAATGGAACAGATAGAAAGCTCAGAGGTAAACCCACGCACCTATGGTCAAATAATCTATGACAAAGGAGGCAAAGATATACAATGGAGAAAAGACAGTCTCTTCAATAAGTGGTGCTGGGAAAACTGGGCAGCTACACGTAAAAGAATGAAATTAGAACACTCCCTAACACCATACACAAAAGTAAACTCAAAATGGATTCGAGACCTAAATGTAAGACCGGACACTATAAAACTCTTAGAGGAAAACATAGGAAGAACACTCTTTGACATAAATCACAGCAAGATCTTTTTTGATCCACCTCCTAGAGTAATGGAAATAAAAACAAAAATAAACCAATGGGACCTAATGAAACTTCAAAGCTTTTGCACAGCAAACGAAACCATAAACAAGATGAAAAGACAACCCTCAGAATGGGAGAAAATATTTGCAAACGAATCAACGGACAAAGGATTAATCTCCAAAATATATAAACAGCTCATGCAGCTCAATATTAAAGAAACAAACAACCCAATCCAATAATGGGCAGAAGACCTAAATAGACATTTCTCCAAAGAAGACATACAGATGGCCAAGAAGCACATGAAAAGCTGCTCAATATCACTAATTATTAGAGAAATGCAAATCAAAACTACAATGAGGTGCCACCTCACACCAGTTAGAATGGGCATCATCAGAAAATCTACAAACAACAAATGCTGGAGAGGGTGTGGAGAAACGAGAACCCTCTTGCGCTGTTGGTGGGAATGTAAATTGATACAGCCACTATGGAGAACAGTATGGAGGTTCTTTAAAAAACTAAAAATAGAATTACCATATGACCCAGCAATCCCACTACTGGGCATATACCCAGAGAAAACCATAATTCAAAAAGAAACATGCACCCCAATGTTCATTGCAGCTCTATTTACAATAGCCAGGTCATCGAAGCAACTTAAATGCCCACCAACAGATGAATGGATAAAGAGGTGTGGTACATATATACAATGGAATATTACTCAGCCATAAAAAGGAACAAAATTGAGTCATTTGTTGAGACGTGGATGGATCTAGAGACTGTCATACAGAGTGAAGTAAGTCAGAAAGAGAAAAACAAATATCGTATATTAACGCATGTATGTGGAACCTAGAAAAATGGTACAGATGAACTGATTTGCAAGGCAGAAGTTTAGACACAGATGTAGAGAACAAGCGTATGGACACCAAGGGGGTGAAACTGCTGGGGTGGGGATGGTGGTGTGCTGAATTGGGCGATTGGGATTGACATGTATACACTGATGTGTATAAAATTGATGACTAATAAGAACCTGTTGTATAAAAAAATTTAAAAAAATAAAAAAATAAAAGCAATTCTCTGTCTGCTTCCTTAAGACACTTTCAGGAAAGGCATATATTACCTTCCACAGCTTTCTGTGACGGAATTGGTATTTCTTTTGAATGCAGCCCTGCACTGAGACATGCCTTTAACAAAACAACCCAGCTAAATTCAGGGTCCAGGAGTAATCATGACATGTTTAATGTGCCCTGGACACTGGTGACAGTGGTTGAACACTTCATGTTCATTTGCTCACCTAACCCTTACAGCAATCTTACATTTATCCCCATTTCACAGAGGAAGAAACCAAGGCTTAGCAGGGTTTAAATTTTTTAAAAAATTAAACAACAAACATTTATTTCTCACCGTTATGGAGGCTGGGAAATCCAAGATGAAGGCACCGGCAAATTCAGTAAAGTCACACAGATGTGAAGTGGTGAAGGAAGGTAGAAGCGGTAGAAACGCAGGAGTATCTGGATCCAGAGTCCATGTGTTCTCCCTCTCCCCGCACTCTGTTCTTCCTCTGTTATAGAAGATGCTATGTCTTGGGAAGGCAGCTGTGCTCACCACTGCACCACCAACACTGGGCTATGTCTCTGGACATCGCACATGTGAATTGCTGGAGTAGCACAAACCCAGTTAATCCACACAATGCACCTGTGCTGAGCAAGATGGCGAGAGTCAATCCTCTTTGGCTTTTAAATTTAGAAGGCTTCACAGGAATATGCTTCTCAGTTCATAGTTGCCCTCCCAAGCAAAGCATTCCATGGCTTAAGTATCTCAGGAGACCTTGAATGCCTTTCAGAAGTGCCCATTCACTCAAAATTTGGAATGATGAATGGGCAAGGAAAATCAGCAAATCAGCAAATCCAAGATATGGTCAAGCATGGGAATAGATGCTTAACTGTTGTTCAGGGACAGAAGTAAAAGGGATATAAGTTTCTTAGATTTAATATGGACCCCAGAGTATGCTTCAAGATACGTTTCTGATGGATTTACAAGGATGTCCACCTCACCCCATCAATAAAATCGGGGCAACAGAGAACACAGGTAGGGGGATGGGTGCAGTCCATCAGGGCATAACTTCTGAAATCAGAGGGCAGAGTTGGGGAGAAATGAATAGTATAAACTCAGGACCGGAAGGAATTTTGAAAAGTTATCTAATCTGTCCCCCTAAATCATCTAAGGCAGGTTCACTTTATTTTGAAAGACCCCCAGGGAAAGACACTCAGAAACCTCTTTTTGGTAGAGCCATTGCAGTGTTAACAACTCTCGCTTGCAGAGATTTAATCCCCCTAATTCATCACCTGCCGCAGCAAAAAAAAGCTGAGGGGGGTCTATTTTTCTAAGGATTTACACCCCTACATACTTCCAAAATGTGTGTGAGGCAACCCGCTGATGAAGTTGGCTCAGAGTTTAAGGAAAAGAGACTGTAAAAAAGTTGACCGTTATGAGATGTGTTGCCCTAAAGAAAGACAAAGGATGGCCTCAGTGTGTGAACATCTGGGCTGGACTTTGCATAACTGGAACGGAGCAGAGAGAGTCCCAGGGCTATAGCTGGTGTAGAGTGAAAGAACCGTTTGTAAGTTGCTTTGAAATAGTCTAGGGAAAGATGAAAGTGGCAATAGGTAAATTTTGACACAGCTGAAGGTTTGAGGAAGTAATCCTCAAATTTTAGGGTCTTAGTTTATAACCTGTGTCACGGAGGGTCCTTAAGGAATCTGTGCGTCTACGTGGGGAAGTTCAAGTGAATTCTGCCATCATTCCAAATCTGGATGGATGAATGATCTATAAAAAGGCAAGTCCAGGTGGTAGAAAGAGGAAGGGACCTCCTGGGAAAGGGAGAACCTGTGGTTCTAGGGGTGGCAGCAATTAGGGAAGACGTTGGCCGCGGCAGGGATGCCGGCTAAGCCAGGACGGTGTCTGCTGCAAGAGGAGAATGAGGCTTGCTATCATGTGTAGCACAACAGGAAAGAGACTCATCAGTCTCTGTGAAGGTACTACGCTGACCTTTAAGGCATAGCTAAGAAGAGTGTTTCATGCTGACAGGCTGAAAGAAAATGCAAATGTTGAAAGAAACTGAGTGAACTGAGGGTGAGGAGCCTTAAATTGGTTGGAGGCAATCTAGGCTGTGCGAAAACACAGTGTGCATAATTTGGAAGCTAGAAATACTCCTTCTCTTCATTAAGAGGAAGACTGTTCATCATGGTGTTCTTATTATTGCTATGGTTACCACTGCGAACTCAACTCAATAATTAAACTGGGATCCGAGGTGCTTTACCAAGACTAAACACCAGGATGGATATCATGGTGTGAAGGTGAGGCAAATCTTGCACAATTCCTTTAGAGGCAGAAAACAAAAACTAGTAGAAAAGGAAAAGGAAAAAGGAAAAGAAAGGGGACTGAGGGCTTCTCTGTGTGGATCCTTGTGTGACCTGAACCTTGGTGGGAAGTCCAGGACTTGGATGGAAGGAGGAGCTGAGGGATGGATGGATGCATGGATGGATGAATAAGTGGATGGAGGGATAGGTGGATGGATGGATGGATGGGTAAGTGGATGGAGGGATAGGTGGATGGGTGGGTGGTGGATGGATGGATGGATGGATGCATGGATGGATAGGTAGGCAGATGGATGACTGGATGTTTAGTTAAAAGTTTACCTAGAATAGCCGTAAAGCAGGAAGGGGCTGGGAGGAAAATATGGATAGTGCCATCATTAGCTGTGTATAATAGACAAATTCTGGGGCACTGGCAGCACCCCCCACCCCCATGCATAGGCCTTGAACTGGTGCTGGTTTAGGTGACAATATCAGCAGCTGTTGTTCTAGCTTTTAACTCCTGCCCTTTCCTTGCTCTGTGACAGCTCACTTGTCTGGTTTTCTTCATTACTCTCCGGCCATTGCCTCTCAGACTTCCTAGCTGATTTTCCTCTACCTAAGCTCTAGATGTTAGAGTTGTTCCCTCTCAGCCCTGGGCCATGTTCTCACTCACTTTGTATTTTCTCCTTGGGTGAACTCACCCACTGCTGTGATTTTAAAACCCTCTTTATCCTCATGGCTCTAAAATGTATCCTTCTTGGCCAGAGCCCTCTCTGAGCACTAGATTCATATGTACAATGACCTACTCTTCAACTCTGACGTCTCAGAGGAAGCTGATGCGTCACGTGTCCGAAACAGAGCAGTTTTCCCGTCCTGCCCCATCCTCTCCTGCTCCAGGGCTCTGGTCTCGGTACTGGCACCTGCCGCCACCCAGTTGCTCAGACCAGAAATCTGGGGAGCGTTCTCGGTTCTACCCTTTATCTCACCACCCCTCTTCCCAATAAAATACATCACAACACCTGTTATGTCTGTCTCCCAAATGTATCTTGAATCCTTTCCTTCTCTTCTCTTCATCTCTGGTGTCATAACCTTGGACTAAAAAGCCAGCACATTTCTCCTCTGGACCCTCAGTTGCTCCTAACTGACCTCCCTGTTTCCACTGTTCCTTCCCAGTAACCAGTTCATGCTGTCACCAGAATGATCTTTCAAACTAAACCAAAAAATGATGCATCTGTTTAAAACACTGTCATTGTGCCCCATTGCAATGCCAGTGAAATACTTCAACCTGGCTGTGAGATCTAGCATGGTGTGAGATCTAGCTCACACCTGTGAGATCTAGCTGAGTCCTGAGACTCAGCCCAATTCAGCCTCTGGCCACACTGGCATGTAAGGTTCTCAAATAAACTCAGCTCTGCCCTGCTGTGGGGTTTTGTTCGTGTGGTTCCTTGGCCTGGAATATTCTTTCCCTTCCCTTTGAATGACTAATTCCTACTTCTTGTTCAGAGTTCAGCTTAAATCTCACTCCCTCAGGATAGCAATTTGAACCACCAATTTATATAACACCCCAGTCTTGGTCTGTTGAGGCTGCTATAATGGAATGCCATAGACAGGGTGGCTTATTTGACCAGAAATGTATTTCTCACAGCTCTGGAGGCCAGGAAGTCCAAGATCAAGCTGGCAGATTCTGTGTCTGATGAAGACCCTCTTCCTGGTTCATAGATGGCCACATTCTCACCATGTCCTCACACAGCAGAAGGGGTGAGGGAGCTCTCTGGGGTCTCTTTTATAAGGGCACTAATCCCATTCATGAGGGCACCACCGTCGTGACCTAAGCACCTCCCAAAGGCTCCTCCTAATACCATCACACTGGGGGCTAGGTTTCAAGATATGAATTTGGGGAGTGGACCCAAACATTCAGTCTATAGCACACCCCCCAACCATTCTTCTCTACCATAGCAGTCTGTACATCTGCATACTACTTCCTCTCACTTTGTAATTTATAAGTTTATGTGCCTATTTTGGTAGTATCTTTTTCTCTCTCCTAAATTATAACTCCATAAAGGCTGGAGGTACTTTTTTTGTTTGTTGTTCACAAGTTTCTATTTTCTAGGAATCTGGAACTGAGAATCAGAGATGGTGTCAGTCTCTGCTGGTTGCCTGCATTGAAGACAAATCCTCCGGGAGCTGTGGGAACAAGTCTCTTGCCAGAGAAGAGAAAGCAAGAGGAGAGGCTCCCACAAGAGCAGTGACATAGACCCAGTGGTGGAGAGACAGAGACCCAGAGAGAGGCAGATACACCCATGCTCGCTCTGGTTTTGTTTTGTTTTTCCTGATAAAATCTCAGAATCCTCACACCAATCCCCTTTTAGCTTGGGCTAAGCTGAGTGCATTTCTATAACCTAAAACCAACAGGGGCTGGTTGGAGACAGAGACAGAACAATTGGAAAAAATTTCCTTAGCAATTTAAGCAAAAAATACACATCTTGAACTACTCGCTGCAACTGACCCAGTGACAAATTTCAGGAACTGGGGCATGAGCTCTCCACATCCCCACTGATTTGCCTGTTACCTGTCTCTGGCTTTGGAGGGCCCTTCTCTTATCTACAGTCTCTCCAACTGTCTTCATGCTGGAATGTAGCTGTGGCTGAGGAAGGCCAAGTCTCTGACCACCCAGACACCGGTCACCTGGAAGCAGAGTTAGATGTGAGCCCTGGAGTTCTCTCTCTTTGCAGCTGCAGCAGTGTAGAAGCCATTCAGGGCAATGATGGATTTTGTGTTTCTGCCTTTGAAGGACGAGGCCGGGCTAATGCAACATATCCTTCCTGAAAATGATGCATGTCTAGGTTTCTGTGCTTTAGGGTATGTGATTTCTGAAGGGTAAACATGGCCTTAACGGGGGAAAATTGTTCTGCTTAAATATGCAGAGAATTCCCAGCAGTTCCTTTAATTTGGTTTTCTCCAATAGGGCACATTTACATTTACTGACTTGTGGCTTTTTAGAATAGCAAATGAATCTCTCTCTTCTCTGTGTTTCACTGAATGACTTGGCGGTCTCTAAGCTACAGTAACATTAGCCAGTCCCCCTGAGATTTGGAGGCCCGTCCATCTAGCTGGCTTGTTTCTTTTCCTCCACCATCCCTCCCCCACCTTTTTTCATTTTAGATCTTTCTGGTCATGTGAGGACTGGGCCTCAGAAATGAGTGTGTGTGTGTGTGTGTGTGTGTGTGTGTATGTGTGCAACACACAGATGCAATAGGATGGGGATAGGAGAGGAGAGGAGAAAAAGTGTATGGGGCTTCCCTGGTGGCGCAGTGGTTGAGAGTCCGCCTGCCGATGCAGGGGACACGGGTTCTTGCCCCGATCCGGGAAGATCCCACATGCCGCGGAGAGGCTGGGCCTGTGAGCCATTGTCGCTGAGCCTGTGCATCCGGAGCCTGTGCGTCCGGAGCCTGTGCTCCGCAATGGGAGAGGCCACAACAGTGAGAGGCCCGCGTACCACAAAAAAAAAAAAAAAAAAGAAAAAGTGTATGAAATCTTGCTTAGGATAAAAAAGATCGCTTTGGTCTACAGCTGAAGTTAGTAAAGGGAAGGGGTGGATGTTTTTATTGTTTTACAATTTAATGTTTTATTAGCCCTTCACCGTGTGGCACTTAATATTTGGTGTTAGTGACACATGTTACCAGTGGCTTCCCCCCATCCAGCAGTGAGGGGGGGCAATTCTGAGCAGAGAGTCTGTCACTCCCGTGGTCACGTGGCCCCTGAACTCCAGAGCCTGAGAGAGCAGGGGTTTCTGAGACTAGCAGGCTTTGGAACTCACATTCCACAACATCACAGCTGAGTGAACAGAGAGAGAATTCCCTGTACTCTAGCAGAGAAGCCAAGTTATTGAGGTTGATCTAACACACCTTTTGTGGCTGGATGTTTTGTTTGCTCCAATATTTTGTAACTACAAATAAGGCAGATCAGGAATCACTCACTGGGAATGAATTATAAGTAGAGAAGAAAAGGGTTGAAACCTCTCACGAGGAACTCTGAAAATTTGATAAAATTCCCTAAAAAGGCAAGAAAGGCTACAAAACAATCCCACGATGCACTGGAATTACTAACGTGTAAGATAATAACTTTTAACCAAACTGAGTTTGCACCCAGATTGTCCTTTTGATTCATTTAAGTAAGTTTCTTAGGGTCAGATGATCTAAATCCATGCCTAGTGGGAGAGAACTAGTCTGGGAGTCAAATATCCTGGTTTTGAGACACTATTTTCCCACCCAGCCTGGGCAAACTGCAACATTTCTAAGCGTTCCTTCTCTGAAAAGAACAACTACTTCACCTGGTTGTTAGAAGGATTCGATGTGATATGGTATGTGAAAGTATTTTGTAAACTGTGAACCATGAAGAAATTATTATTTCTCCTCTGGGCTACTAGCCACAGTTTTCAGCAATGGTTGATCAAAATAGTAAAAATTCTTTTTCTACTTGCACAGCATCTTATAGGCACACGATATTCAATATTTATGTGCTTAGTGCTATAGTTGCTCTGTTGGCTTCTCTGCATTCATCCTGAAGCCAGAACCCATCAACTTGTTCTAGGGTGTGTTAGGATTAGAACCTTCTAGGGCTATATATACTCTGGGAGTAACTTACATTTCTGGAACTGCCAAGTGGAATTCAAATGATTTCATTTCCTTCACCAATATGAATCTCCTCTGATCATCTTCAAAGTTCCTCTTGCGTGCTTAGATGGAAGGCATGGTTCAGGAGCACTGCATCCATATTTCCTACAGATCCAAACTCTAACATGACAACAAATTCTCTTAGGGAGTCTGCCCCATGGGGCATTCTATAATGTGCTGACTTAAAGCCCATCCAGGATTTAGTGCAACATTTATTACACACCTGTTTGGCATAAGGCACAGGGCTAGGGCCTGTGGGATGTAGAATACACGTAATTCCACTCGTCCAAGGTAAGAAGCCAACCCAGATCTATGCAAATATTCACACAAAGCGAACTGAAGATTATTTATAAAAAGAGTCTTGCATTTTTGCTGGTAACATGCTCTGTGTGGTTTGGTAGGTGACACAATAATGTCACTAAACATTCCAGGGCCATATTATCACAAAAACAGCACAGGGTCCAGAAAGGCTCCTCTGGTGGACATTGCTTCCTTAGTTGCCAGAAAGCAGTATGGCCCGAGCGTTTCTTTTCCTTGACTGTGAGAAGCTTAAGGCGAAATTAATCTGGCTGATGATAAAGGCTTAGATTCAGCCCACTCTCAGGACCAGGTGAGTTGTCAGGAGGGCACCATGGCCAACTTGCTAATGAAGTTACAGGCACAAGAAAGAAGAAGGCAGAGCAATGATCTTGGCTGGTGGCTTTTGAGGGGGTGCCTGAGCAGTTGTTATCTTGATAACTTCTGTTTCATAAAAGGATGTCAATTTTGCCAGTTTTTCTTGTCGTTGACTGCATAACATTTACCCTTGGAAGTGATGGTACCACATGTATCAGCTCTTTTCCAACTTAAAATGGGAGGAAGTTGATATAATCAGTGAGGTTGACATAAGCTTCTACAAACAACAGTGGATGTGGATTTGGTGGACAGACCAATGTCTTCCAATCCAGGCTGGACAAAGCCTGCCCTGGGATGACCTGCTGATGCATGCTTGCCCACCATCTTCCATGGGCTGTTTAGACTGTATACAGTCAACGAGTGCCAATCAAGTAAGCATCACACAGCTGAGAACAGACACAACTGTTCAAAAATGGTAACTATGTCTCCCCATTTTCACCTTCAGAGTGATGCTTTCAGAGATTCATTAAAATATATTGCTTTGATTGTTGAAATTTAAGAAAAATTACTTCTTTCACAGTTTCAAGGTTTCCCAAAGCTTAAAGAGTTTTGAATAACTTTGATTGCCAAAGTGTTACAATGTAAAAATAGACCTGGAAATTTCTCTTGGCAGTAAGAATTGCTGCTAATTCGATATAGACCCATACATTCTGGAGAGAGGAATATGTTTTTAAGGCATTCAGGTGCCAGGGATACTCCAAAGCCCGTCATTTGGGGTGGGGTTGGGTGGGCGTGTCTCTGTAGCTTTCCTACTTCATAAGAGGATGTTGCTCCCACTCTTGGCCTGGGCCGGTAAGACTCCTCAGGCATGGGGCTGGATACTCAGCCGTAACGTAACACGCCTGCCCTCTAGTGGTTAGCAGGGAGTGTAAACGGACTCAGTAGCCCTCTGCGAACAGCGCACTGCAGGCTGCTGGTTCCTGGGCTTTCCGATGTCTAACACCAGGGAAGGTGCCCAATACACATTTTGGGGGCTAACATAGGGTTGTCACTTTTTTCAATCTGGTTAAGTAAACCTGACCAAAAAAAATATGTTAATCTTCCATCCACAATTAGCATCATTTCATGAAGAAAAGACATTTTAATGCCAAAAAATACAGGAAGGAAAAAAATCACAGAATACAGGACAATCTTATAAAATGAAAAATGTAGCTTTTTAGGAACTCCCCAGATATTTTATCATTTGCTCCTGATTGTAAAAAAAAAAAGAAAAGGGCTTCCCTGGTGGCGCAGTGGTTGAGAGTCCGCCTGCCGATGCGGGGGATGCGGGTTCGTGCCCCGGTCTGGGAAGATCCCACATGCTGCGGAGTGGCTGGGCCCGTGAGCCATGGCCGCTGGGCTTGTGCGTCCGGAGCCTGTGCTCCGCAACGGGAGAGGCCACAGCAGTGAGAGGCCCGCATACCGCAAAAAAAAAAAAAAAAAAAAAAAAAAAGCGGGGGTGGGGTTGTTATTTAGAATGAAAAGATTTGGCTCAAGGCTCAATTCCTGACCCACTTACCCATGGTTCCATGGCTTGGGGAGAGGTACTTTCTGTCTCTCAGCCTCAGTTTTCTCAGTCATAAAACAAGGACGATAAGTCCCCTTTTCGGGACTGTTGTGAGGTTCCAGTGAGATTCCATATGTGAAAGGGCTTTGTGAATTGTCAGGAGGCAGGCAGAGGTCAACTACATCCAGACTCCGGAGCCTGCGGGCACGCTGGTGATTTTCCCCTTCCTGTAGGATTGAAATGATGTAAGAGATGCTTTCACTCCAGCCCTGCGGACAGTATGGTTTCTCATCAAAGATTCTGCTTTGAGGGGCGAAGTATTCTTCCTCTGGCAACAGGGCTGTTGACTGCGAAAGGGCTGGGGAGTCACGAGGGTTTCTGGGGGTCTCTTTTGGTGACAGTATTGATGGCACAAGGTGGAAGCGAGTCGGGGTCTGTCTGTCCTGTTTGGTGTTTGTGTTCTTTTCCTTTCTAGTGCTTTGCCTTTGGTTTCCTGACCGGGTGAGGACTCTGTAAATGCCCTGCAACGTTCCTCCCCCTCCTCAGAACCTCTATTCCAGAGAATTCCTACAAAAGTATCCTAAAGATGTTTCCCAAAGTTCCCAGACTCACCCAGGTCCTCCTCCTGTTTCTCATTCAGTTACTTCAAACGGTTCATAAGAAATCGCTCCCTGCGCCATCATCTAATTCAAGCTAAATCCCATTCTGGCCACTTCAGAAGCCCGGTGGCTTGAGATTTCCCTAGTGCAGCAGCATGGTCCGGTATTGCTGTCCTGTATCATGGGCCACTTTTTTTTTTTTTTTATTAATTAATTTATTTATTTTTGGCTGTGTTGGGTCTTCGTTTCTGTGCAAGTACTTTCTCTAGTTGCGGCAAGCGGGGGCCACTCTTCATCTCGGTGCGCGGGCCTCTCACTGTCGCGGCCTCTCGTTGTGAAGCACAGGCTTCAGACGCGCAGGCTCAGTAGTTGTGGCTCACAGGCCCAGTCGCTCCGCGGCACGTGGGATCTTCCCAGACCAGGGCTTGAACCCGTGTCCCCTGCACTAGCAGGCAGATTCCCAACCACTGCGCCACCAGGGAAGCCCCATGGGCCACTTTTAACGGAGGTACATCTTGAGGTGCGAGGTGTCTCCGGTACAATTGAGGGGGCTGGATTCGGGGGATTTTTCTGAGGATTGGAGGCCACTGTCAGAGGCTGACACCCAGAGCCTCGTTTTCCGTTCATAGGGTCCCACCTGCCTCTCACGCTTGGCTGAGCTTCCCTGGCAGCAGACCCCGTGAGCCACGTTAAAAGGAGGTGAAACCTACAGCACCTGCTGGAGGCAGGGCTGGACCCTCCCTGTTTCCTGCCAGTGCCCCACTCCTGCCTCCTTGGCTGTGGACTTCTGGCCCCATATTCTGACCTCTTTTCCGCTTCTTGTCCTTTCAGTCCGGTGTGCCTGCCTGTAAGCACCCCCTTCCACCTCCTGGATCTCCATGTTCTGCTCAATACTGGCCTCTGGCCTCTATTTGCTCCTCGGCTTTTGTTATCATCCAGATACTTAGCGAAAGGAGCCCCCATCCAGCTAGCTGCCTCTCTGCCCCTCCTCTGGGGAGATGGGAGATTTGAACAAGTGATGCTTGTTTAGGATCACCTGGGCAGGAACGGTACCCAAAACCAAGAAAGAAGCCTCTGGGCCTGAGAGGATCGTAGGGACAGGAACGGGAAGAGGCCCCACTCGCCGCGTTCTTCATGCCCAGGACACTGACTGGCATCTCTGCCACTTTCCCGCACATCCCTGGCTCTCCTTTCCCCAGCCGCCTCTCCTCACAGGCGCTCCCACTGCCCTCCCTTCAGCTGATGTAATCACCTCCCACTGGAACACTGAGAGCCTTGACAAGCACTCTCGATCTCTCCCCCTTGCTTGCTTCACCTGCCCTTCTCTCAACACCTCTTTGGTCCCAGACTTTCTCTCTCCCTCCTTCACCCCTCTCCGAAGACACTTCCTTAAGCAAGCGTGACTCACACAGCTCATAAGAGCTGTGGGCACCCAAGGGAAGATGGTGATCCCGGTGTGTGTGTGGGGGGGAGGGGGTCTTTGCATCACCCTTTGGGCCTGGACCGCAGCTGCTTTAGGCTGCCCTGGCGGGCTAACCCTCACGCACAGCCGTGCTCATCTCCCCCTCATTATGGGGATGTCTGGCAGCCCCCCTCCCCTACAGGTAAAGTTCAGTAATCACCCCACCCCCACGCTGAGAGCTCATGCCAGGCGAGCCCTCAAGATGCGTTGAACCCTCTCTGTGAGTCTCACTTAGCTCGGAAGGTCAGGAGGTTCAGAACGTGGAAACCGGCAACCTAGTCCCCAGGTGAGAGCCCAACAAGATGCGGCCTTGATTGGTAGGCAAACCGTGCGGCATGTAAAATTAGAAGAAAAGGCGGCAGGCACATATAGTAAGGAGGCTGTTCAGGAAGCTCCGCCCTGACAGCAAAGCTCAGTGCACACCCTGTGGGCTGGAAGGCATCCAGACTGGGGTTCAACACTCTAGGTCTGCCTCTAGTGAGTGGTGTGATCTTGGGCCGGTTAGTCAGCCTCTCAGAATTTCAGTCTCCTCATCTGTAAAATGGGGATGGAAGGTAATACCTTGGGTCCTTGTAGAATAAAGGGAGATCATGCAGGGATCACTCCCCGAGCAGTGCCCCGCACTTGGCAGGTTTCTGTTCCGTTGGGAACCGGAATTGCAAAACGTGATGTGCCACCGCCACCTGGTGGCAGACTTTGGAGTTGCAAATAAAAGGCTCCAGAAGAAAACGGTTTGTAAGAAGGCTTGCTTTGACTTGCTTAAATAATATGATGTATAAAGATGGGTCGAAACTGGGGAAGATTGTACAAAGAAGTGGGGATGAGAAGGCATCCTATTCAGGGAGAATTTCAGGTGGGGAGGTATAGCAAAGATATTTAAGAGATATAATGTTCCACATGTGGCCATAAACCCTTCACAAATAGGCTATGGACAGGGATACTGCTTGACCCCAGGGTGTGGCCATATGACATTACCACTACATCTAGGCTTTAGAAAGTCCATGGCTTTTCGGACCCTATACCCATTTCTATGGTGAAAGTGCTTTTCTCTGGAATGCAGTAATTCTAGCACTGCTGGGCAAGACCCTCCCAAGAGGGCGTCCTCAGGGTCTGTGGATTCTGCAGGGGCTGGTCTGGCCATATAGATATCTCCAGTCCTGACAGCTAAGGAACCATGTTCACCCAGCTCCTACTTTCACTGGCTCCTCTCAATGGGGCCCCAAAGGGATCAGCAGGAAAATCTTGGGTTGTACACAGTGGACATCACCCACAACTTCAAAAAGAGAACTGTGGATTCCCTCTTGCGAGAGCACTGGAATCACAACTAACTGCCAAAAAATCCTTGAAAGGAAGACACTGGAACCCACCAAAAAAAATACCCCACATCCAAAGACAAAGGAGAAGCCACAATGAGATGGTAGGAGGGGCGTAATCACAATAAAATCAAATCCCATAACTGCTGGGTGGGTGACTCACAGACTGGAGAACACTTATACCACAGAAGTCCACCCACTGGAGTGAAGGTTCTGACCCCCACGTCAGGCTTCCCACCTGGGGGTCTGACAATGGGAGGGGGAACTCCCAGAGAATCAGATTTTGAAGGCTAGCGGGATTTGATTGCAGGACTTCGACAGGACTGGGGGAAACAGAGACTGCACTCGGAGGGCACACACAAGGTAGTGTGCACATCAGGACACAGGGGAAGGAGTAGTGACCCCCTAGGAGACTGAACCAGACCAACCTGCTAGCGTTGGAGGGTCTCCTGCAGAGGCAGGGGGTGGTTGTGGCTCACTGCGGGGACAAGGACACTGGCAGCAGAAGTTCTGGGAAGCACTCCTTGTCATGAGCCCTCCCGGAGTCCACCATTAGCCCCACCAAAGAGCCTGTAGCCTCCAGTGCTGGGTCACCTCAGGCCAAACAACCAACAGGGAGGGAACTCAGCCCCACCCAACAGCAACCAGAGCTCTGCCCACCAGAGCAACACCCAGCTCTACCCACCACCAGTCCATCGCATCAGGAAGTGTGCACAAGTCTCTTAGATAGCCTCATCAACCAGAGGGCAGACAGCAGAAGCAAGAAGAACTACAATCCTGCAGCCTGTGGAATGAAAACTACATTTGCAGAAAGATAGATAAAATGAAAAGGCAGAGGACTACGTACCACATGAAGGAACAAGATAAAACCCCAGAAAAACAACTTAATGCAGTGGAGATAGGCAACCTTCCAGAAAAAGAACTCAGAATACTGATAGTGAATATGATCCAGGACCTCGGAAAAAGAATGGAGGCGAAGATCGAGAAGATGCAAGAAATGTTGAACAAAGACCTAGAATAATTAAAGAACAGACACACAGAGATGAACAATACAAAAACTGAAATGAAAAATACACTAGAAGGAATCAATAGCAGAATAACTGAGGCAGAAGAACAGATAAGGGACCTGGAAGACAGAATGGTAGAATTCACTGCCATAGAAAAAAATAAAGGGCTTCCCTGGTGGCGCAGTGGTTGAGAGTCCGCCTGCCGATGCTGGGGATGTGGGTTCGTGCCCCGGTCCGGGAAGATCCCACATGCCGTGGAGCGGCTAGGCCCGTGAGCCATGGTCGCTGAGCCTGCGCATCTGGAGCCTGTGCTCCGCAATGGGAGAGGCCACAACAGTGAGAGGCCCGCGTACCACAAAATAAATAAATAAATAAATAAATAAACAAATAAATAAATAAATAAATAAAAAATAAAGAAAAAAATAAAGAAAACAGAAAGAAAAGAAATGAAGATGGCCTAAGAGACCTCTGGGACAACATTAAACACACCAACAATCACATTATAGGGGTCCCAGAAGGAGAAGAGAAGGAAAAAGGACCTGAGAATATATTGACAAGATTATACTAGAAAAATTCCCTAATATGGGAAAGGAAATAGCCACCCAAGTGCAGGAAGGGCAGCGAGTCCCATACAGGATAAACCCAAGGAGAAACACGCTGAGATACATAGGAATCAAATTGGCAAAAATTAAAGACAAAGAAAAATTATTGAAAGCAGCAAGGGAAAAATGACAAATAACATACAAGGGAACCCCCATAAGGTTAACAGCTGATTTCTCAGCAGAAACTCTACAAGCCAGAAGGGAGTGGCATGATATACTTAAAGTGATGAAAGGGAATAACCTACAACCAAGATTACTCTACCCAGCAAGGATCTCATTCAGATTCGATGGAGAAATCAAAAGCTTTACAGACAAGCAAAAGCTAAGAGAATTCGGCACCACCAAACCAGCTCTACAACAAATGCTAAAGGAACTTCTCTAAGTGGGAAACACAGAGAAGTAAAGGACCTACAAAAAAACCCCCAAAACAATTAAGAAATGGTCATAGGAACATACACATCGATAATTACCTTAAACGTGAATGGATTAAATGCTCCAACCAAAAGACACAGGCTTGCTGAATGGATGCAAAAACAAGACCCATATATATGCTGTCTACAAGAGACCCACTTCAGACCTAGGGACACATGCAGACTGAAAGTGAGGGGATGGAAAAAGATATTCCATGCAAATGGAAATCAAAAGAAAGCTGGAGTAGCAATACTCATATCAGATAAAATAGACTTTAAAATAAAGAATGTTACATGTTAAATAAAGAGACAAGGAAGGACACTACATAATGATCAAGGGATCAATCCAAGAAGAAGATATAACAATTATAAATATATATGCACCCAACATAGGAGCACCACAATAAATAAGGCAAATGCTAACAGCTATAAAAGAGGAAATCAACAGTAACACAATAATAATGGGGGACTTTGACACCTCACTTACACCAATGGACAGATCATCCAGACAGAAAATTAATAAGGAAACACAAGCTTTAAATGACACAATAGATCAGAGAGATTTAATTGATACTTACAGGACATTCCATCCAATAACAGCAGATTACACTTTCTTCTCAAGTGCACACAGAACATTCTCCAGGATAGACGACATCTTGGGTGACAAACCAAGCCTCGGGAAATTTAAGAAAACTGAAATCATATCAAGCATCTTTTCTGACCACAATGCTATGAGATTAGAAATCAACTACAGGGAAAAAAACATAAAAAACACAAACACATGGAGGCTAAACAATATGTTACTAAATAACCAAGAGATCACTGAAGAAATCAAAGAGGAAGTCAAAAAATATCTAGAGACAAATGACAATGAAAACATGACGATCCCAAACCTATGGGATGCAGCAAAAGCAGTTCTCAGAGGGGAATTTATAACAATACAATCCTACCTCAAAAAACAAAAAAATTCTCAAATAAACAACTTAACCTTACACCTAAAGGAACCAGAGAAAGAAGGACAAACAAAACCCAAAGTTAGTAGAAGGAAAGAAATCATAAAGATCTGAGAAGAAATAAATGAAATAGAAACAAAGAAAACAATAGCAAAGATCAATAAACCTAAAAGCTTGTTCTTTGAGAAGAGAAACAAAATTGATAAACCTTTAGCCAGATTCATCAAGAAAAAGAGGGAGAGGACTCAAATCAAGAAAGTTAGAATGAAAAAGGAGAAGTTACAACAGACACCACAGAAATATAAAGCATCCTAAGAGGCTACTACCAGCAACTCTATGCCAATCAAAGGGACAATGTGGAAGAAATGGACAAATTCGTAGAAAGGTAGACCCTTCCAAGACTGAACCAGGAAGAAATAGAAAATATGAACAGACGAATCACAAGTAATGTAATTGAAACTGTGATTAAAAATCTTCCAACAAACAAAAGTCCAGGACCAGATGGCTTCACTGGTGAATTCTATCAAACATTTAGAGAAGAGCTAACACTCATCCTTCTCAAACTCTTCCAAAAAATTGCAGAGGAAGGAACACTCCCAAACTCATTCTATGAGGTCACCACGCCCTGATACCAAAACCAGACAAATATACTACAAAAAAAGAAAATTATAGACCAATATCACTGATGAATATAGATGCAAAAATCCTCAATAAAATACTAGCAATCAGAATCCAACAACACATTAAAAGGATCGTACACCATAATCAAGTGGGATTTATCCCAGGGATGTAAGGATTCTTCAATATATGCAAATCAATCAATGTGATACACCATATTAAACTGAAGAAATAAAAACCATATGATCATCTCAACAGATGCAGAAAAAGCTTTTGACAAAATTCAACACCCATTTATGATAAAAACTCTCCAGAAAGTGGGCATAGAAGGAAGCTACCTCAACATAATAAAAGCCGTATATGACAAACCCACAGCAAACATCATTCTCAATGGTGAAAAACTGAAAGCATTTCCTCTAAGATGAGGAACAAGACAAGGATGTCCACTCTCACCGTTGTTATTCAACATAGTTCTGGAAGTCCTAGCCACAGCATCAGAGAAGAAAAAGAAACAAAAGAATACAAATTGGAAAAGATGAAGTTAAACTTTCACTGTTTGTAGATGGCATAATACTATACATAGATAATCCTAAAGAGGCCACCGGAAAACTACTTGAGCTAATCAATGAATTTGGTAAAGTTGCAGGATACAAAATTAATGCACAGAAATCTCTTGCATTCCTATACACTAACAATGAAAGATCAGAAAAAGAAATTAAGGAAACAATCCCATTCACCATTGCAACAAGAAGAATAAAATACCTAGGAATAAACCTACTTAAGGAGGTAAAAGACCTGTACTCAGAAAACTATAAGACACTGATGAAAGGAATCAAAGATGACACAAACAGATGGAGAAATATACCATGTTCTTAGATTGGAAGAATCAGTATTGTGACAATGACTATACTGCCCAAAGCAATCTACAGATTCAGTGCAATCCCTAACAAATTACCAATGGCATTTTTTACAGAACTAGAATAAAAAATCTTAAAACTTGTATGGAGACACAAAAGACCCCGAATAGCCAAAGCAATCTTGAGGGAAAAAAACAGAGCTGGAGGAATCCAACTCCCTGACCAGACTATACTACAAAGCTACAGTAATCAAGACAGTATGGTACTGGCACAAAAACAGAAATATAGATCAATGGAAAAGGATAGAAAACCCAGAGATAAACTCACACACCTATGGTCAACTAATCTATGACAAAGGAGGCAAGGATATATAGTGGAGAAAAGACAGTCTGTTCAATACGTAGCGCTGGGAAAACTGAACAGCTACATGTAAAAGAATGAAATTAGAACATTCCCTAACACCATACACAAAAATAAACTCAAAATGGATTAAATATGTAAATGTAAGACCAGACACTATAAAACTCTTAGAGGAAAAGATAGGAAGAACACTCTTCAACATAAATCACAGCAAGATCTTTTTTGACCCACCTCCTAGAGTAACAGAAATAAAAACAAAATTAAACAAATGGGACCTAATGAAACTTAAAAGCTTTTGCACAGCAAAGGAAACTATAAACAAGACGAAAAGACAACACTCAGAATGGGAGAAAGTATTTGCAAATGAATCAACGGACAAAGGATTAATCTTCAAAATATATAAACAGCACATGCAGCTCAATATCAAAAAAAAAAACCCCAATCCAAAACTGGGCAGAAGACCTAAATAGACATTTCTCCAAAGAAGATGGCCCCACAAATACCCATGCAGATGGCCAAGAGGCAGATGAAAAGCTGCTCAACATCACTAATTATTAAAGAAACGCAAATCAAAACTACAATGAGGTATCACCTCACACCAGTTTGAATGGCCATCATCAGAAAATCTACAAAGAACAAATGCTGGAGAGAGTATGGAGAAAAGGGAAGCCTCTTGCACTGTTGGTGGGAATGTAAATTGATACAGCCACTATGGAGAACAGTATGGAGGTTCCTTAAAAAAACTAAAAATAGAATTACCATATGATCCAGTTATCCCGCTACTGGGCATATACCCAAAGAAAACCATAATTCAAAAAGACACATGCATCCCAATGTTCATTGCAGCACCATTTACAATAGCCAGGTCATGGAAGCAACCTAAATGCCCATCAACAGATGAATGGCTAAAGAAGATGTGGTACGTATGTACAATGCAATATTACTCAGCCATGAAAAGGAACAAAATTGGGTCATTTGTTGAGATGTGGATGGACCTAGAGACTCTCATACAGAGTGAAGTAAGTCAGAAAGAGAAAAATACAGTATATTAGCACATATATGTGGAATCTAGAAAAATGGTACACATGAACCAGTTTGCAAGGCAGAAATAGAGACACAGATGTAGAGAACAAACGTATGGACACCAAGTGGGGAAAGTGGCAGGGGGCAGGTGGTGGTGTGATGAATTGGGAGATTGGGATTGACATGTATACACTGATGTGTATAAAACTGATGACTAATAGAGATTGAGATTGACATATATACACTAATATGTGTAAAATAGATAACTGCTGTATATAAAAAAAAAGTATCCACCTGAAAAAAACAAAACAAAAGGAGAACTGTGAAATCATGCTGCTTGAGGCTTATTCAGTTGGTGGTAAGTGACTGATATCAGCTATGGGGTATTTCTGGGTTCTGCAGCATCCTCTGGGTGAATGACAGCATGTGCTATATGCCAGTGACCGGTGTCCTTCAGCACCACTCACTGCTTTACAAGGGTTTGGGCATGGCTGGGTGTGGATGGCTTGCCCAGAGTTATCCTATTCCTTTGCCTATTTCTGTGCCAGCTGGCCAGCTGAGGCAAGGGTACTCTGTGACCTAAAACAGTTTTCACTGTGTAATGCTAGCTGGTTTATAATTGGAATTGAACCTACAACCTTGGACCCATCATCCATGTATTCTAAACACTGAGATCCCTAGCTTAGAGGAAAATGTTAAATAAACTACTGAGGGCTGTACCCACACACCTGCATGCACACGTACAAACAAACAGTGACATGCCACAGAGAAATGGACTAAGATAAGTAATGTAGCCTTGTCTTGAGCCGAGCTGGCACCTCCCAGGCACAGCAGAGAATCAAGAACAGCCAAAAGGATTTGGCAACATCCTCATTCCTCCTACGAGTTCTAGCCCCTTTCTTTTATCTTCTTTCCCTGAGAAAGACAGTCCTGCTGACTCTGCAACTGAAGCCAAAAGGGCTTCCGTGGAGCCGCATTTCAGACTTTTAAGTAATGCCATCTTGGTGAGGTGAAGCAGTGGCCACGTGGCTGCCAGCTGTCCCTGCTCCCATGAAATCCAGGCTGAGCCCGGGGTAATCAAAGCTATGTGCAGCCAGTCCTCAGCTAATATGTCATGACCTGGCATAAGTCCTGGCAAACACACTTTGGGCCTTTGTGGGTCACTGTCAGAGGGTCTTGGCAAGCTGGGGACCCTGCTGACTATGGCTGCTGTTTGGTCTAAAAGAGCTGAGAGCCCCAAGTTTGTGAGGTTTTGTTATTGTGATAAAATATACATAATATAAAAGTTACCATTTTAACCATTTTCAAGCATACAACTCTGTGGCATTAAGTACATTCACAATGTTGTGTGAGCATCACCGCCATCCATTTCCAGAACTATTTCATCTTCCCAAACAGAAACTCTACCCATTAAACTATAACTTCCCATCCCCCTATCTCCCAGCCCCTGGCAACCACCATTCGACTTTCTGTGTTTATGAATTTGCCTCTTCTAGGTACCTCACATTAAGTGGAATCACACAATATGTGTCCTCTGTGTCTGGCTTATTTCACTTAACATAATGTTTTCAAGGTTCATGTATGTTGTAGCATCTATCAGAATTTCACTACTTCCTAAGGCTGAATAATATTCCACTGTATGCATATAACACACTTCCTTTGTCCATTCTGTTGGTGCACATTTGGGTTGTTTCCACCTTTTGACTACTGTGCATAATGCTGCTATGAACATGGGTGCACAAGTATCTGAGTCTCTGTCTTCAGCTCTTTGGGGGTACATACTGGATTCCTGGATCATATGGTAATTCTATGTTTAACGTTTTGAGGAACTGCCATACTGCTCTTCACAATGGCTGTGCCATTTTACATTCCCACCAGCGTTGTATGAGGGCTTCAGTTTCACCACATCCTTACCAATGCTTGTTATTTTCCTGTTTTTTTTTTTTCCTTAAATATGGCCATCTTAATGGGTGTGAGGTTTGTGGGGCTTTATCCATTGCTTTTTTGCATCTCTCTTGTGTCTCAGGTTTTCTTTTTTAACTCCTCTTTCTAGAGGTACTTTATTATTTTTTTGATTCAATATTTTTATTGGAGTATAGTTGATTTACAATGTTGTGTTAGTTTCAGGTGTACAG
This sequence comes from Mesoplodon bidens, assembly GCF_964165515.1. Lineage (NCBI taxonomy): Eukaryota > Metazoa > Chordata > Mammalia > Artiodactyla > Ziphiidae > Mesoplodon > Mesoplodon bidens. Next base: position 88,505,076 of record NC_138166.1, read on the forward strand.
CAAAGTGATTCAGTTATACATATACATATATATATATTTCATATTCTTTTCCCTTAAAGGTTATTACAAAATATCGAGTATAGTTCCCTGTGCTATACAGTAGGTCCTTGTTGTCGTGTCTCAGGTTTGGAGAGAACTGTGAGTAGTGCAGAGGGTTTGAGCCTGGTGACACCCTGAGGAGCATCCTGAGGGAACAACTCTTTTCTTCTAAAGGCAGAATTTCTCAACTGAAGCACTACTGACATTTTGGACCAGATACATTTTCTTGTCCTGTGCACTGCAGGATGTTCAGGCAGAATCCCCTCCACCCACTAAATATCAGTAGCCCCTCTTCTGAATTGTGGCAATCAGAAATGTCTCCAGACATTGCCAAATGTGTCTTTGGGGGCAGAACGGCCCCCAGCTGAGAACCACTGCCCTAAGTCAGGACTAGCTGGAGTCAGCCTGACACATCAGGAGAGGTAGGGGCTGCCCTAGTTTCTGGGAGCTAAGCCTTTTGAGTTCAAGTTCCAAGTTGCTCATTGTCTCAGTTTAGATTTGTGTTTTTCCTCCATGTAAAAGTTGAGTTCGAACCAAGCTAATTTGTTACTAGGCTACAGAAAATGTCAGTGTTTTTAGCCATGCCACTAGGGGGCCCTGTTGATCAAGAAAGGCTCAAGACGGCAGCCAGAGCGCGTGGGGTGGAGGGCGTGGTGGGGGGGTGGTAGAAGGCTCCGAGAGACGGATTTTAATGAGCAGTTGGTTCACATACCTAAAAGCCTCTGGTTTGCTGGCTGCACCTCACTGCACCCCTGACGGCTCTAAGGGAAGGATGCTTGCCTTTCTTCTCCACACACCCCTTCGTGCTACAGACTTCCTTTCTTTGACATCACATCCCTCCAAGGCTGATCTTGAAGACCCCCATCAAATTTCACCAATTGGAAGAAAAGTGCTCAGTCTAAAATACCTCAAAAGAATACACCTTGGGGCTTCCCTGGTGGCGCAGTGGTTGAGAGTCCGCCTGCCGATGCAGGGGACACGGGTTCGTGCCCCGGTCCGGGAAGATCCCACGTGCCACGGAGCGGCTGGGCCCGTGAGCCATGGCCGCTGAGCCTGCACGTCCGGAGCCTGTGCTCCGCAACGGGAGAGGCCACAGCAGTGAGAGGCCCGCGTGTCGCAAAAAGAAAAAAAAAAAAAAAAAAGAATACACCTTGCCCAGCCTCCTGATTCCTAGATACCCAGCCATGACTCTCTTGATTTCCGAATGACGGCAGCACATGGAGGCTGCCTTCTCATTCTTTCTTGGAGCTAGGGTTCTAGATGCAACTCGTTTCCTGCCACGATTCTGGCAGATGCAAACGTAAGCTGCTATATTCAAGTATTCCCCTTGACTAAGAACCTGTGATCCTTCCCTGTTGTGCCAGTGAGCTGGACTTGCATGAAGAGTGGAGAAGCAGACAGAGCCTTGAGGTAATTGTGTGGTGTCATCAGCGATACCAGCTTCCTGACCTGGGAATCACAGCTGGAGTAATTTGATCTTGAAACCAATAGTCTAAAAGTGACCCCTTATTCTGCCTGCCCCATGATTTCGGGAGTGCCTGATTCCCTATAGTCCGTCCCTTTCAACAGGAGTGGTTCTGTTTCCTGCCTGACTCACGTATGCTCATTCACATACACATATGTATTTCTGGCTGCCTTCCCACACCACTGATTTCTATTGGGGGAGTATTTATTGGTCATCTGCTTAGGGGTAGAATGTGCCACCTGCTGTCAGAAGTTGACGTCTAAAGGAATCTTCTACTGATCTTAACAAAAGAGACTCTGTAGCTCAGGGACCAACACCCCAGGACAATACAAAGTCAATAAACAAATAGTTGCTAAGTTGTGTGTAGTTGATCACCACCAAGGGCTCTCAGCAGTCAGAAGGGGTGGGATCAATGGACTTACTTCATTCATACGAGTTTGAACTAGACTTGAAGTGCAGGTCAACCCTGAGTAGATGAGGAGAAGGGGAGTATGAAAAGAGACAGGCAGGGAGTGACATCTGGAAGGGTCAAAATCCTGGACTTATGTCCTCACTTTGATACCTTCTCTTGTTGGGTTGATGATTTGATCTCTGAGAGTCTGTTACCTTACTGGAAAATCATGAATGTCCTACAGGTTGTTGAGAGGATCAAACGAGATTAAAAAGTAGATACAAATGAATTTATTTATGAAACAGAAACAGACTCACAGACTTAGAAAACAAAGTTATGGGAAAGGTGGGGGGGATAAATTAGGAGACTGGGATTAATATATACACACTACTATATATAAAATAGGTAATCAACGAGGACCTACTGTATAGCACAGGGAACTCTACTCAATACTCTGTAATAACTTATATGGCAAGTAGAATCTGAAAAAGAATAGATATATGTATATGTATAACTAAATCACTTTGATGTGCACCTGAAACTAACACAACATTGTAAATCAACCATACTCCAGTATAAAAAAAAATTTTTTAAATAAATTCTGGGGACTTCCCTCGTGTTGTAGTGGTTAAGAATCTGCCTGCCAAAGCAGGGAACACAGGTTCAAGCCCTGGTCCGGGAAGATCCCACATGCCACGGAGCAACTAAGCCCGTGCGCCACAACTACTGAGCCTGCGCTCTAGAGCCCGCGAGCCACAACTACGGAGCCCTCGTGCCACAACTACTGAGCCCGTGTGCCTAGAGCCTGTGCTCTGCAATGAGAGAAGCCACCACAGTGAGAAGCCCACGCACCACAACGAAGAGTAGCCCCCACTCGCCGCAGCTAGAGAAAGCCTGTGCGGCAACGAAGACCCAAAACAGCCATAAATAAATATATAATTTTTAAAAAAATTCTGTAAAATATTTTTAAAACCATTTTCAATAGGTCTCTACCTATCTCTGTCTTCAGATCTAGGTAGCTCTATCTCTGGATGTCATAATATGCCACACCAATGTAGACTAGATCTTCTCTGTTTGCCCCTGTAGACCCAGCACCTCATGTTCCCTCCCTGCTCCGAGCCTGGGAAGCTGACCTGAATGGGTGGTGTCTGTGGGCTTCCTTGCCCTCTCACTGGGTCTCACATTGGGTTTAGCCAATGGGAGGCTTTCGCAGGAGACTGGAGGGTGAGAGCCAGGTTCTTTCCCGCTCCCTCCATTCCAGCTACACTCTGCTCCTCCACCAGAGGCTCATACACCAGAGGCCACAGCTTCCAGCAGGCAGTCATCTATTGCAGTAACCGTTTCTGGTCTCCTGCACTCTCTCTTTCTGGCTTCCCCATTCTCTGCCCACACCATTGTACTTAGTCTCTCTAATGAACATTCTTCAAGCACCCACTTGGAACATGCCCTTTGTTTCCTGCCACGATTCTGGCAGATACAAAACGTAAGCTGCTATATTCAAGTATTCCCCTCGACTAAGAACCTGTGGTCGTTCCCTGTTGTTTAATAAGGTCAAGTCCAAATTTGTTTTAATAGTCTATGAAAAATGCAGTTGAGAAAGTGAATCCGCACGACATGATTTACAGATTACAGCGCTGCTGCTCCTGGCAGCCACATACAGAAGGGAGACTTGAAGACTGAGACTGGACGTGGGGGTCGGTGGGAGTGGCCCAGAGATAATCTTCCACGGGTTTTGTTTCAGTTCCCTATCCAAGCCACATAAACAATTCCAGAACATCCTTTCTGCCCCTTTTCCCCTCTCTTTTCCTTTCCTCCATTTCTCTGTGCTCTTTTTTCCCGTTGGAAATCCAAATTTCGACACAAGAGGGGAGGCATGATCTTACGTGAAAGCTGGACACGGTGAACAGTAGGAAAATTTCTCAGCCGTTAAAATCCCATGGCTCATCAGGCAGCCAACCTACCAGACGAGGGAAGCCCAGATGACTCATTGGGGTAACAGGAGGCCAAGATGGGGAGAAAGGTAGGTAGAGGGCTAGGTCACAGGAGGGCTGTGCAGTCTAATCCAGACTCAGCGCCTGACTAGCTTCAGTTCACTCTCCCTCTTTCCTCCCAGGTGAAGGGCCAGAGATGGAGACTCCATTTCCATGGACTCATGGCAACACATTTTGCAAATATAGGCATGCCATACCTATGCTGGCTAAAGCTATTTTTTAAAGTATTATGAGTAGTGGTTCCACAGAGAAAAGCACTAAGAGACTTAGTCTGTGAATGAGGAATTATAGCTAAGGATGGCGGTAAAGTGTAGATTGGACATGAATATACCTGTCCCATCCCATCCCACAAGCATTCCTGAGCACACACCCTTCTTAGAGAGCCTCTAGGACCCTGATGGAGGGTAAATGCTATAACACGCTCTGCCTCTAGCTCACCGCAGGGATTGTTTCTTGCCGGGTGCCTTTGCTGAATGGTTCACTTCAAGCACCAGCTCAAGTCTCACCCATTCCTGAAGCCATTCCTTTGTCTCTGACAGTGTGGCAGGAACCCTTTATTTGGCATTTACACAAATGGGAAAATAAGTGAAGGTAGTCTCCAGTAAGACTTCAGGTAGTCTTTTCTCCCCAAGTTTGCCAAAAAACTAAAATCATGTTTTATATTTAACCAGTTCCCAACAATGCCAAGCACAGGGTTATGCAGGAGTTGAATTAGAAAAATCTAGAGCTGGAAGGGATCTCAGAAGTGACCTGGTCCCAAAGACTTCAATTTCGAGGCAAGGAAACAGACACATAAAGAAATATACAACCAAGTTAATTATAAACTTAGATCAGAATGTAGGTCATTTGATGTCCAATTTTGTATTCTTCCATTGCACTATAAGGCCTTCTGGTAGCTTGGAAGCTGACCAACCTCAAGGTCTTTGCACTGACACATCAGCTCAAGGGTGGAAACAGCATGGGCAGACCATGGAGAAATGAGTCACCACAAGTCCATCTCTTCTGAAGATTCTAGAAAGTGCTGGAATCCAGAAGCTCAACCAGATTCTAAGTGATGGGACAAGTTAGGGGGCTGATTCACAACTGTTGGATAAACATGGGAAGATATTTCCCTTTGTTATCTGGAAAGCAGGTATGGCAGGTCTGAGGATGCTCCCTCCCTAAACCTGGTTCTTTTTGCTCTCCAGGTCATGATGGGATTATCATCTCCAGATTGTGGCTGGGCTTTTAAGAGTAGAAATCATTCATCCATTCCTACACTGTTAATCTGTGAGAAGGGGAATTTCCAACTTGAAGTCAGCATTTAGATCTACTATTTATATTTATTGTGTGATGAGGGGTGGATGCACTCTTCCCTCCTCTCCATGTTTTCTCACTAACCAGAGCCTTACACATTTGGCTTGGACTTTCTTGCCATTTCTGCTGAAGTGTATCATTTTCTAATCAGGAAAAATCCTTCAAGAAAATGGTAACTCCTCAAGATCCACAACTGCCCAGCTCTTAAGTACAGTACTTTCTCTGATTCATTCAATCAGAGCAGCAAACCAATACTTTATAGATGGTGTTCTATTTATTCAACAAATATTTATTTCCTGCTTACCATATGCCAGGCCTGCAAAAGACACTGAGGATACAATAGGCAGCGTGACACAGTCCCTGTTCTCAAGGAGCTTAGTGTCTAGTGGGGAAGACAGTCAATTACACTACAATGTGATGGATGATGGGGTGGACACAGCACAATGCAATGGGGGCCTTAGGAGGGGCAGGTGGCCCAGTCTTGGGAGGGGGCACACTGTGGTGTCCCAGACATTTCCTAGAATAAAGAATGTCAAACCATAAACTGGAGAGATTAGTAGGAGTTAAGAAGGTGGTGAAGAAAGTGGCCCAGGCAGGGGAAACTGCATATACAAAGTCCTGGAGCCCTCCATGTACATTCAGGAAATGGTAAGTCAGCTAATGTTACTAGAGCGTGAAGTTCAAGGGTGGAAGAGCAAGAGATGAGACAGAAAGGATAAGACAAAGTGAGCTACATGCATGACCTCAGAAACCTCATGCAGGGGATTGCACCTTATACTGATGGCAGTGGGGGCACCACTGAGGGCTGCTGGCAGGGATGAGATGCAATGTGATCAGGTCCCAGGTGACAGATCACACAAAGGGAATAACCATAAGAGTGATGATGAGAATTATTAGCATGGGTGGTAACTGTATTGAGTGGAAGGGAAATTTCCCTCACTGAGGAGGTGAATTGAGGAAATAATAATCAGTTTAGAGTTCAGGTTTATAATACTGGTGATTACCAGCAACTGTTCTAAGAATTTTCTGAAGGATAGAAACTTAAAGGCAAACAGAGCTTCAGGCATAAAGATATTTATCAAAATATTGTTTATACAACTGAAAACTTGGAAATATTCAAAATTTGAATGTTCAAATAATTAGAGGAAGATTAAACCACTTACATTACATCCTTAAAATGAAATATTAAGCACCTATAGACATAGTGTCATCAGAGATTTTTTAAATGACATGGGAACATATGTAATAAAAAAAAAAGGCAAGATCTTACCTATGGTGGGAGTGTATGGGTGGGTGAATTATATGCAATTTTTATTTTCTCTTTTATGCTTTCAAATGTTTTGTAATTTTATGTAATTCATCTACATTTCTTCATCATTGAAAATATTATTTGAAATAAAAAATATTTTGATGACAATGACCATCCATGCTCTCTTCTATAATCACCCAGAGAGTTCTGAATCTCATTCATGGACTTTGAGGAGGGTGGATATTCAGCAGATATGCCCCCATATGGTTATACACATAATTTACTGCTGGCCCGCTTCCAATTGGTTGGTGCCCTGGCATTTGGGTGGCTACATATTTTGATTGTCACCCAGAGAAGAATTTGTGTCACCAGCAACTTTGTTTCCAAACAGGCATCTTCTTCAGAATGTGTATGTAATTTCAGTGGAAAAGCCGCAGATTCTAACACTGACTCCGATTCTTACTAGCTGGGTCACCTTAGTCTGATTGTTTTAATCTTCTGAGACTCATTTATAAAATGGGAATAAAAAATACTTACCCCAGAACCTATGCAGCATGTTGTGAGACTAAATGAATGTGGGTAAAACCTCCGGCTGTAACAAGAGCTCTTTGGCCTCATCTTTGTCCATACAAAGTATACCTGAGGTGCCATGTTGCTCATCAGCTAGTGTTGTAGTCACAGGATCTCCAAGAACACCCTGGCCTAACATAGAATTTGCAAAATTATCTGTTATGCATGCATACCCTTTTAGACTACCAAAAAGGTGGTGAATTTTCTCCAGGAATTGCTGGTTTCACTACCATTTTCCATGATTCTCCTGGGTTGGACCACGGTTGACATGGGACATTTTTTAGCTAACTTCACTCAACTGCAGAAATTTTCCACCAACATTCACTACCAGCACGCTGGCAGCACAGAGGGGTTGCTTCTGATTGGGTATGTGCAACACCTAAAATATCCATGAAAATGGCACTTTTCCAGGATTTTCTATCAAAGGAGAACCAAGGTTCTCTTTCTGCCAGATCAAGCTTTTCTGGCAGGGTTTTGACACTGCAGGAGAGTGCATGTGTATAAAGTATTGTGATGACTAGGTCCATTAAAACTGAGAAACCCACACAATCAAAAAATGGGCAGAAGACCTAAATAGACATTTCTCTAAAGAAGACATACAGACTGCCAGCAAACACATGAAAAGATGCTCACTATCGCTAATTATTAGAGAAATACAAATCAAAACTACAGTGAGGTATCACCTCATACCAGTCAGAATGGCCATCATGAAAAAGTCTAGAAACAATAGATGCTGGAGAGGGTGTGGAGAAAAGGGAACCCTCCTACACCGTTGGCGGGAATGTAAATTGGTGCAGCCACTATGGAGAACAGTATGGAGGTTCCTTAAAAAACTAAAAATAGAACTACCATATGATTCAGCAATCCCACTCATGGGCATATATCAGAAGAAAAACACGGTTCTAAAGGATACATGCACCCCAATGTCCATTGCAGCGCTATTTACAATAGCCAAGACATGGAAGCAACCTAAATGTCCATCAGCAGATGAATGAATGGATAAAGAAGCTTTGGTACATATATACAATGGAGTACTAAGCTATAAAAAAGAATGAAATAATGCCATTTGCAGCCACATGGATGGACCTGGAGATTATTATACCAAGTGAAGTAAGTCAGAGAGAGAAAGACAAATATCATATATTGCTTATATGCAGAATCTTATAAAAATGATACAAATGAACTTATTTACAAAACAGAAACAGACTCACAGACTTAGAGAATGAACCAAGGGGGAAGGATAGGGGGAGGGACAGATCGGGAGTTTGGGATTGACATGTACACACTGCTACATTTAAAGTAGGTAACCAACAAGGATCTACTGTACAGCACAGGGAACTCTGCTCAGTATTCTGTAATAACTTAAATGGGAAAAGAATTTGAAAAAGAATAGATACATGTATATGTATAATTGAATCACTTTGCTGTACACCTGAAACTAACACAACATTGTTAATCAACTATACACCAATATAAAATAAAAATTTAAAAAAACCCGAGAAGCCTAATACCCACTAATGATGCAGCTCAAATTTCCCAAGATCCTGAATTACAAACAAGACCAGTTGTTCAGTTAGACAGGCTCTTTTTCTGTATGCGACGGCAGGTTGCCTGTACAACCAATGTAATTCATTTGTAGAAAAGAAAGAGACAGCAAACATTTAAAAATGCCATGTATGTTGCATTTCTTTTCCCATTGGAATGGGAACTTTAATGCTGCCCTATCTCCTCGAGTCGGACACAGGCTGAAGTTAGTTTCTGTAGTGGATCCAAGATGGCTGCCCAAGGTTGCCTGTAAGGGATGAGGTTTTCCAGCCATGGGCCAAAGCAAATTAATAGAGGGGAGCATTGAAGAAGGTTGTCCTGGGTGAGCAGAGCTGCTGTGGATCAATCGGTGTTGCTGAAATCTAAGGAAATGAGTTGCCTTATTTTTTCCAGTTCTGGAATCATGGAAAACCAAGTGGCATTGCATGAGTCACAGCCGTGCACAGGGGGTTTCATGCTGGCTTTTAGGATGTCAATGACTCCTTTCTCTGCAGCATTTAATGTTGACCATGCACTGCCGAGACTCACCCAAGGCCCTGAGTATATAGAGAGGGAGGTATTCTGCAACTGACAGCCCCAGCCTGGAGATGTGAGGGGGATGATTTCTGACCACTAGATATGTCCATCATGGAGCTGAACAGAGGACAGACATTTGGTGCCTTCTTCCCTTCAAGCCAAGTCCCAGCTGGGATACTGGATTCCTAGCCTGTAGCAGACTATAATCTGGACACTGGGAAGGGACTTGTAGAAAGAGGAGGCATTTGAGATGGGTGGGTGCCATGGGAGCGGAAGAGTTGGTTAAGGGAGAAGAAGGCAGAAATCTAAACTCAGCGTAGAAGACTAACAGCACACAGTACAGTCGCTGAGATCCAAGTCTGCCGACACCTCTCTTGAGGAAGGCAGAGAATTTCATAATATATTTCAGAAAAGTGTCAACATTTTCATCAATAACAAGAAAAAATTATTTTTCTAATTTTAGATGACTGGCAATTATCAGATCCTGGGAGAAGTGCAAGGCAAGATGCCTGCCTGGGGAAGCTAGGCTTTTGGGGGTAGAAAAGGAATTAAAATGCAACATGGCTTCTGCTACGTGCCAAATAAATGATTTAGGCAGTAACTGCCTTGCAATCGAAAGAAAGGAAAATAATCAGGGGCCCCTGAACCACCCCCTTCCAATACCATATGACTAACTTCCTAGCGAGGAAAGAAATATTTGTTGAAAGCATGCTAGAACTGTCAAAAATCCAAGAAATCAATTACATAAATTGTGAAGCATAAGTCATAATTCTATTTGTTCTCCAAGAGTGTAAAATTTACCATTTTCCACTAAGATGGAAAATAAGAACCCACTACTGCTTCTGCCAAGAGAATCATGCACACCTCTTGCACAATCCACCTTGTTTTAATCAGGCTGTGTCTGTGCAGCTGTTTTTGCTACTAGCATTTGTCCTTTGAGGTATATAGAGGGACCATCGGTCATCAGGTTAACTCAAGGGTGGATTTCTTTTTTCTATCTTCTGATAGGACCACTGGCACAGACTTATATCTAATGAGGCAATGAACAGAGAGATGGTCATGAGGAAAAGTAGATGACGTGAAGTCATCAAAAAGTTTACAATGTTGGCAAATCATTTTGTTTGTCAGAAATGTCAAGGACTGGCCTACTGGTCTTGAAGAACTTAGGCAGGGAGAAAGTCTGGAACACCCTTCCAGGGAGGGCAAGACTGTGATGAAAGATGTAGAGATAGGATGGAGTGGGCATCGGAGAACAGCTAGGGAAAGGGTGTGACTGAAGCAGATGTTTCTCTGTGGGTATATGAGAAATTGATGTAGGGTGGTGGGTAGCATTATGGGAAACAAATGAGTAGTTACTGTTTTGAGAAGACATGCTGTCTTGGTTTGAGTTCCCTCAAAAGCCAACCTTGAGTAGGGAATTGGGTACAAGTAGTTTATTTGGGAAGTGATCCCAGGAAACATGGCGAGCAAGTGGGAAAGTGAGATGGCAGGAGGGAAAGCCAGCAAAGCCTGTGAATGAGAGGGTTGTCGCTGTGGGCGAGTGTCCCGCTGGGGTCCTCCCAGAAACTTGAGGAACACTCAAGTGTTCTTTTCTTCTTGGAATTGATCATGAGTCACAAAATGAACAATTTCAATTTTTAAACATACCATCACTTTTCTTCATACTTAACTGAAAATGGGTAAACAGAATTTCATCCAAACTTTGCAAATGCCCTTTACATTTAGCTTGAGATGAAGCATGAGAATGGTCCATGAAGTCTAACTCCAGGTGGACCTAGTGGTTAAGCTTCTAGAGATAATGCTGAGAATGAACATGCATTTATCAAACATAATTAAAGCATTCCAATGGAGTTTGACAATGAACAGTGACACAGTCATGAATAAGATTTCTGTATGGTCCCACACTGAGGCATGAGAAAGCTGAGGTTTTGATCCATTCAGTTCCATCTTATTGGCTTGAAGTTTGTGCCTGGACTTCTAACTCCCTGCACTCTGGCCTCCCCACAAGTAAGCTGAGTGTGCTTCCAGCATGAGGCCAGAGAAAGCCTTCAAGAGTAGCAGTACTATTCACAATAGCCAAGACATGGAAACAACCTAAATGTCCATCAACAGATGAACAGATGAAGAAGATGTGGTATATATACATACACACGATGGAATACTACTCAGCCATAAAAAAGAATGAAGTAATGCCATTTGCAGCAATGTGGATGGACCTAGAGATTATCATACTAAGTGAAGTAAGTCAGACAGAGAAAGACAAATATTGTATGCTATCACTTATATGTGGCATCTAAACTAGGACACAAATGAACTTATCTACGAAACAGAAACAGATTCACAGACACAGAGAACAGACTTGTGGCTGCCAAGGGGGAGCAGGGGTGGGGGAGGGATGGGTTGGGAGTTTGGAGTTAACAGTTTATCTATTCTATTATTATGTATAGAATGGATAAACAACAAGGTCCTACTGTACAGCACAGGGAACTATTTTCAATATCCTGTGATAATCCATAATGGAAAAGAATATGAAAAAGAATGTACATATATGTATAACTGAATCACTTCGCTGTACAGCAGAAATTAACATTGTAAAACAACTATCCTTCAATTTAAAACAAAACATAAAAAAGAGTAACAGGTGCTGGAGGGAGTTAGCCATCACTCTGTATGGAAACTTTCCACTGAGTTGCAGGTGACTTCAGGTGGGCAGAGGAGATATGGGTGGGCCACCATCAGCTTCCGCCATGTATTCTTGCTTTCAAGGAAAACTCTAAGAATGGGACGTTGGTCCAGTGTTCCCAGCTGCCCCTTTCCCCCTCTTCCTGTGCTTCGTGTTTCCCTTCCAAACCCACCCCCTAGAGTCCTTACTCCCTGTCTCCTTTCCAGGTAATTGGGTGGGGATGGGGGCTCAAAGGCAGCTTTTGCCTTTTAGCAAGTGACCAAAGAAGGAATTTTCAATTACGAAATGTCAGCTGATTGAGAAATATTTTGGGGGAGAGACAGAGATCTACCCAGAGCCTTGAAATAAGTTACCTTCTGGGCTTCTGCCAGATGTCAGCTCACTCCCAGCCCTGGGGACTCTGTTGTTCATGAATGCATATCATCACCTGATTTTCTGCAAGACTGAAAACCAGGAGATATTCTTCAGTCGACATTTGGAATTGCCACAACCGTAAAGTAACGGTGACTTTACAGTGACGGCACTGTGTCTGCGAGTCGAGAATAAGAAAAGAATTCAATAAGTTTTCAAAATATTCATCCAAAGAATTCTTTTCAACAGGAGATCTTCCTTTCTCTTACAAGAGGAGCGGAAGAGCCAGAACTATCACAGAAACTATCAGCCAAGGATGGAGCGAGTCATCCTACACCTGAAATGATGACATTCTCTATTCCTGCCACACGCAGGCATCTCCATGGTGACTAATTGTCACATCCCGGAGCAGACAAGAATACAGACACATAGAGAAATAGCACGAGTGGATGCATGGTGATTCAGTTTCCATGCAAATGGTCTAAATCAGAACAATAAAATGAAGGAAATTTCTTAACATGAATTATCTAGGAACTGATTTCTTTTTCCCTCTGGTAGCATTTCTTTTTACACAGATTATTTTTAAGTTGACTTTTTTGGGGGGTATGGAGGGAGTGACAAGCCTGTTAGGGACCAGAATAATAAAATTCATAAATCTGGAGGGAGTTCAAGCGGTCACCTTGCTCAGCTTCTGGTTTCCAGGCGGAAATGATCACTAACAATGGCGTTCTGAAAGAGCCTGCAGGAAGGATGATTGGAGAGTCTTTTACAATATCCCCGCTTGCACGTTTTAACCCTCCAATAGGACAGTCCCTTCTTATATCAATTGTGTGTCTCTGCACTGAATTTTAAGTCGATGTTTTATATTCTGTTCTACTGGCACATGGAGAACAGCTGGTCACGGCGAATGTTACACTCCGCACTTATGATAATATATTTACCCCTAGTACTCTGGGTTCCTGCTGTTTCTAACCCAATAGAGATGGCCCTTCGCAGAATTACCAAGGAGAAGGGAGTAGGGAATAAGCTGGCTGGCGTGGGTGTGGCAGACTGCAATTTGTCCCCCTACATTTGCAACAGTTATTTAAAATAAAACTGCTTTCCCTAAATTTCCGCAAGCTGGCGTGTGGGTGAGGTGACCCAGCTTTGGCCATCCAGACCCAACGCCTTGTTGGGGGGCAACAAGAAGGGAGAAAGTGCATGGAACAGGGCGGCCCCTCCCACCAGGACAGCCCCACCCCCACCCCCCAGGACCTAGCGCTCAGAGAGGAACAAAATCCCTCACGTGGAAGTCTGCCGCTCATTCGTTTTCTTCTTGGCGCAGTCTCCGCTGTACCCTAACCCAGTGGTCCAGCCACTGGAACTTGAGCAAGCCAAATAGGAAAGAGGTCATGTAAAAAGCCTTCCCCAAGACAGTAGTTCTCGGCTTTTCCTGCCCCGCAGCCGCCCATAACAGTACACGACGAACGGCGTTCACATATTCGACACTCTCAAGGGCAGACTCAGATTTTGAAGAAATTCCTCGAAATGTGATGGTTAAATAAAGCTCCGTGCGCATCCCAGATGCCCACAATTCTAACAGTCCATCAGCTGGCTGCTCACCCTGGATTGAGGCTGGGGCAAGCTGGGCTGGGCTCACACACACTTCCAGGTCCTCAGGCTGAAACACCGTCCATCTCTCCCTCTCTAGAAGTCACAGGGATGGAAAGACAGTGGGGTTACCACAGGCTCACCTGAAGGCCACATGCAGATATTAAAAACCGTAGATCATTCAAAAGTTTCCATCTGTCAAGACACAAACACGGTCCAGCCCTTTCGCTCGGCAGGTCTCACTGGTGTGGGGACCCGAGCAGGAAAAGGAGAGGGGTTAAGGGGCAGGGGCAGGCAGCAGAACATGGCAGGCCGTGGAGCACAGCTCCCGCTGATTCCTCATTTTTGTTCCATAGTAAGATTTGCACCACTTTTGGCCCCGTTGCTCTTTATCTCATCTGATTCTCACTGTTAGGTGTGTCTCTTAGGGAAACACAAGTAAAAGGATGTGATGTGCACCCTTGATGGCTCTAGCCCCTTCTTCCGCCCTGGTGAGCCGGGCCAGGCCAGAAGGGACTGTTCATGACTCCATTAGTACCCTGAGCTTTTGGCTTAGTTTGGATTCAGCTGCAGGGTGTCCCTGCCCCCTTTCCCTAAGGCATACACTCTGGTCTTAGCCATCTGAGTTGTAGTACTCACACCCCTTCTTCCTAGGGACCAGAGCAGATCTAGCCCAGGTCGGCCACTTGCTGCCTCCCCTCCATGGGACACTGGCCTAGGCCTCTAAGGCTCCCAAAGGCAGGGCCCTTTCAAGTAGGGACAGCTCCTGGTCTTACTGCACTGGGACATGAGGAGAGAATACAAGACCACTTTGAAAAAGAAGAGCCCAAAAAAATCCAAGGTGAGAACAGTTGTAAGACAGCAAGACAATCCCCAAAAGAAGGCACTCCACTTAGAAGCAAAGAGTTTTAATATATCTGGACAAAACTGTAATTCAAAAAGATACATGTACCCCTATGTTCATAGCAGCCCTATTCACAATAGCCAAGACATGGAAACAGCCTAAATGTCCATCGATAGATGAATGGATAAAGAAGATGTGGTACATATATACAATGGAATACTACTCAGCCATAAAAAAGAATGAAATAATGCCATTTGCAGCAACATGGATGAACCTAGAGATTATCATACTAAGTGAAGTAAGTCAGAAAGAGGAAGACAAATACCATGTGATATCACCTACATGTGGAATCTAAACTACAACACAAATAAACTTATCTACGAAACAAAAACAGACTTGCAGATATACAGAACAGACTTGTGGTCAAGGGGGAGTGATGGATTGGGGGTTTGGGATTAGCAGATGCAAACTAGTATATACAAGATGGATAAACAACAAGGTCCTACTGTATAGCACGGGGAACTATGTTCAATATCCTGTGATAAACCATAATGGAAAAGAATATGAAAAACAACGTATATATATGTATAACTGAATCACTTTGCTGTACACCAGAAACTAGCACAACATTGTAAATCAACTATGCTTCAATACAATAAATTTTTTAAAAAAGAAGAATTTTAACATTTTTGCCTTCCTCCTCCTAAGAATTCCTCCCTCCAACTCAGGGTCCAGGAATGAGTTTTGACTTGATCAACCATTCTCCCCAAAGGGTAGAGTGGAGTCGGTGCTGCAAAAAGAAAACACTGAACTCCTGCAGAAGTTCAATGGGACAGGAACACCACTAACAGCCCTATGTGGCAGCAGGGAATTTTTTTTCAGTTTGTCTGTTTGCTTATTTTAGTTGTGTTGCGTCTTCGTTGCTGCAAGCGAGCTTTCTCTAGTTGCGGCGAGCCGGGGCTACTCTTTGTTGCGGCGCGCAGGCTTCTCATTGCGGTGTCTTCCCTTGTTGCGGAGCACGGGCTCTAGATGCGTGGGCTTCAGTAGTTGTAGCACAAGGGCTCAGTAGTTGTGGCTTGTGGGCTGTAGTTGTGGCACACAGGCTTAGTTGCTCCGTGGCACGTGGGATCTTTCCGGACCAAGGCTCAAACCCATGTCCCCTGCATTGGCAGGCGGATTCTTTTTTTTTTTTTTTTTTTTTTTTGCGGTATGTGGGCCCCTCACTATTGTGGACTCTCCCGTTGCGGAGCACAGGCTCCGGACGCGCAGGCTCAGCGGCCATGGCTCACGGACCCAGCCGCTCCGCGGCATGTGGGATCCTCCCGGACCGGGGCATGAACCCGTATCCCCTGCGTCGGCAGGCGGACTCTCAACCACTGCACCACCAGGGAAGCCCTGGCAGGCGGATTCTTAATCACTGCCCCACCAGGGAAGTTCCAGCAGGGAATATTTATTATCTCCATTCTACATCCAAGGAAACTGAGGCTCAGAGAAGTGAAGTGATTTGCGCAATATCACAAAACAATTTAGAGGCAAACCAAGAATAGTTCAACTTACTGGACTCCTGGTCATGCTTTTCCCTGTCCCAGGATGGTCCAAAGCTTCTACAGCTCCCTCTCTAACCCTCCCACCCCAAGAAACTCACCAGTTTATTAATGCATCACAGTATGCATTGTGATGTGTGTTAAAACATGAGCCCACCTGCCTTGGTTGAAATTGTCCTGAAATCAGAACCTGGACAAGAACTCTGGTGTGGGTGGTCTTTTGGGAGGGGATCCCAGGAAGCAAGAATAAGAGTGTAGAGACAGTGAGATGAAGAAGGAGAAAAGCTGATTACACATGTAACAACTGGGGCTCAGTCCTGCTGGAGGTCCTCCAGAGAACCATGTGAAATGCACTTCAGATTTCCCTCCAAAGGATGGCAGCTGGGGTATTGATCTGCCAACTCCTGCGCCCATTGGTTGAGGATCTCTCACAAGAGCTTTGCCCCTGCATTTCCAGGTTGAGTGAGATCCTGTGGCTTCAGAAGATGCCCCAAGGCAAAAAAGTAAAGAGCTGTGGCAGTGCTGGAAGTGGGAATGGTGGAGACAGTGTGCACCGAAACTCTCCTCCAAGGGGCAGCTGAAATCAGAAGTGGGCTGAGTGGATGGCACCTGGACATCAAAGGGTCTGCTTCACCACCGTTAAGATGGTTGGGGGTCAAGGAAACAAATGACATGAAGAGCAGGCAGGACAGTCAGTGAGTAGTTGGACGAGAAGACGCATGGAGGGGGGTGGCAAATGTGTGTGTGGGGGTGTGAACCAGTGGTGGGAGGAGTGTTCGGCTTTTACCTAGATTCTCTTTCAAGAAAGAGTCCAGGATCTGGAATGAGAAGACTGGGGCTTAAGTTGCAGAGCCACTGGGATCCAGCTGTTTCACTTGGACAAGTTCTTGACCTTTCTGTAAACAGGAATAGTAATTCTGCCTGCCTCAAATATTCCACAGTGATGTTCTGAAGGTCAAACTGAGCTAATATATACAGAGAGCTTTATAGGCTGTGATGGACCACACAAATGAGCTGCTGTTGTTGTTACAGAAAGTGGTATAAGTGCTGCTTGGGCTGTAAATCTCATCTCCTCACCTTCCATGCAATCAACACACAATTTTCCCATTTCTAATACATAGTGCAATTTTAGTCTACAATGTGCCAATTCTCTTTACCCATGGTCTTGCTTACTTTTGTTATTTACCCTCACTTATCCTTGGTGAAATTGCTTCAAATATTGCTTGTATCACACTTTTAGACACTGGAGTAGAAAATGGTAGAATTCATATAAAGACCAAGTTGGCAATGTCTATCAAAATGATAAGGACATTTACCCTTTGGGCCAGCAAAACCACTTCTAAGAATGTATTCTGATTATCTTCACAAACATGAAATACTTAAGTACAAAATTATTTATTTCAGTACTTTTTGTAATAGCAAAAGATTGGAAACAGCATAAATGTTTACAGTAGGGTATGGGTTAAATAAACCATGGTACCTCCACAGAGTGGGATCCCATGCAGCTGTTATAATAATAATAATAATAATAATAATAATAAATCCAGAAACTCTGTATGTTTTAATATGGAAGAACCCTAGGATATATTGTTAGGTGATAAAAGCAAGGTTCAGAGCACTTTATAAAGTATGCTACTATTTGCATATGGAAGGGAAAAACCCAAATATACAAGAAAATAATAAAAATGATTACCAGAGAAGGCCAGAAGCTGAGGAACGAAGTGGGCAAGGACAGGGGTGAGAATGAGCTTGTTCAATGTATGACTTTTTATTCATTTTGATATTTGACCCAATGTATCATCTACCTAAAAATAATTAAAAATGGAAACAAACAAACAAAACCAAGACTAGTTCTCTCCTGGGTTTCTTTTGTCAAATAAAAACTGGAAAAGGTAGCTAGGACATAGAAGCTGACTTGGTTTACCAGATGACTGATGACAGAACTGAAATTCTAATAACGAAGGGCCTGGGGCAAACTCACAATCATCTGATAAACTAGCGCTCTGCTATTATTAGGATCTCTGATAGGAATGACCAAAAAGTGCTCCAGCCAAACCCACTGCTTGTGGAAAGAGGGTGGAGAGCTCACTTAAGGTTTATTGTCATTATTATCATAGCATTCTTATGATTACTTATCAGGAGTTTTGTAGACTTTACCTCATTTGGTCCTCCCCAAAACATTGGGAGGTATTTACCATCATCATCATCATTTCCACTTTACAGAAGTGAAAACTGATCTTAGAGAGGCTAAATAATTTCCCCAAAGCCACAGAGTGCTGCTGGGATTCAAAACAGGCTTGTTTACATTACGAGAGAGAATAAAATTATCAGATGCAAATCCAATGTACCTACTCAGCTAGTTGTTTTCTAAAAAGTGTTTAGCGAGCATCTATTAAGTGGCAGACACTGTAGTAGACCCTTGTGACATATCCAGCAGATTAACCTTCTTTAAACATAGACTAGATGCTTTTTAGAGATTGTTCAGGGAGTTTTCTGTCTACTTCCTGTTCTGTAGAGGCTGTGGCTAGGCTAGCTGCTTGCAGTGGAGAACGGATCAAGATGGGCCTCTTTTTCCATCAGCTTTTCACTTTATTGATGGTTAGTTAAACCCCCAAGGATCAGGAGGAGAGATCGTAGAGCCTACAATACTGGCTCAAGATGCAGATATCCCAATATGCAGCTCAGTGAGTGTCTGATTCTCTGGTCGGTCAGTCCTTGGGGAGGAGGAGCTAGTAAGAGCAGCAGAAGAGGTCAGAGGTGAAAATGTGAGGAGGGGGCAGGGCAGAGGGATCCCCCTTACCACCTCCATGTGGCTCATTCACACACTCATATCTGAGCAACATTTCTGCTGGACTCTAAGAGAAATATAAATAGTGAAATCTCCCAAATCTCAGAGAGAACTATTTTATATTTTTACTAACCATCTTAAAGAAAGATTGCCAGGGAAACTCAAAGATTTGGGTAAAATATGATGCCAATTAACTATCAAGTAGAAGTGGCATTTTGAAGGCTGTGCCTCAAGATTTTGGATAAAGTAATTCTCCTGCTTACGTGAAGCCCATAGGACTGAAAGGTGACTTTTTCTGAACAGCTTCTTTGCTCCAAATACTGAGAAATCTGGGGGAAATCTACTACACTGCATTACGTCCATTCACAAAGCAACTGACAGCATTTCATAGTTTGTCAGTAAGAGAACGTGGAACAGAGCCTGTCTAATCTAGGACATTTCCCACGTGGTACAGTTTTTAAAAGTCTGAGATATCTGACTTCCTTGGGTATGTTATTCCCAGTACCCCTCCCACTCAAGCTAGATTCAGTTCCAACTTGTCTTTACTGTTTCCCTGATTCTATTTTCCATACAGGTACTGAGGTCAGGGAATTAGGAGTCACAGGGAAGACAACAGTCAAGGTGGACAACTGTTCAAGTGAGGAGACCTAATAATAATGAAAGGCAGCACTTTGAAAGCCCATCAAGACCAGAGTCATATGGGAGTGGTTCAGATTCCCAAGTCATGTTCATGTTATTAAAGACCTTTTAGTTCTCTTCAGACCCTAATTAGCAGGATGGGGCAATGCCCTTCAGAACTTTACAACTTTTGGACAGCTGCATATATTAATGAAGTTAGAACACACCCTCACACCCTACATAAAAATAAACTCAAAATGGCTTAAAGCCTTAAATGTAAGACATGACACCATAAAACTCCTGGATGAGAACATAGGCAAAACATTCTCTGACATAAATCATAGCAATGTTTTCTTAGGTCAGTCTCCCAAGGCAACAGAAATAAAAGCAAAAATAAACAAATGGGACCTAATGAAACTTATAAGCTTTTGCACAGCAAAGGAAACCATAAACAAAAACAAAAAGACAACCTACAGACTGGGAGAAAATATTTGCAATGATGTGACTGACAAGGGCTTAATTTCCAAAATACACAAACAGCTCATACAACCTAATAACAGAAAAACAAACAACCCAATCCAAACAATGGGCAGAAGACCTAAATAGACATTTCTCCAAAGAACACATAGATGACCAACAGGCATATGAAAAGATGCTCAACATCGCTAATTATTAGAGAAATGCAAATCAAAACTACAATGAGGTACCATCTCACACTGATCAGAATGACCATCGTTAAAAGGCCTACAAATAACAAATGCTGGAGAGGGTGTAGAGAAAAGGGAACCCCCCTACCCTGTTGGTGGGAATGTAAATTGGTGCAGTCACTGTGGAAAACAGCATGGAGGTTCCTCAAAGAACTAAAATTAGAGTTGTCATATGATCTAGCAATCCCACTCCTGGGCAAATACCTAGACAAAACCATAATTCAAAAAGATACATGCACCCCTATGTTCACAGCAGCACTATTCACAATAGCCAAGACATACAATACACACAATAGCCAAACAACCTAAATGTCCATCAACAGAGGAATGGATAAAGATGTGGTACATATATACAATACAATATGCAATACTACTCAGCCATAAAAAAGAATGAAATAATGCCATTTGCAGCAACATGGATGGACCTAGAGATTATCATACTAAGTGAAATAAATCAGAAAGAGAAAGACAAACACCATATGATATCACTTATATGTGGAATCTAAAGTATGACGCAAATGAACTTATCTACAAAACAGAAACAGACTCACAGACATAGAGAACAGACCTGTGATTGCCAAGGACCAGGGTCAGGGAGGGATGGATTAGGAGTTTGGAATTAGCAAATGCAAACTATTATATATAGGATGGATAAACAACAAGGTCCTACTGTGTAGCACAGGGAACAATATTAAACATCCTGTGATAAACCATAATGGAATAGAATATGAAAAAGAATGTATATATACATCTGAATCATTTTGCTGTATAGCAGAAATTAATACATTATAAATCAACTATAATTCAATAAAACAAATCTTTACAAAATAAAAATATTTCAAAAAGAACTTTACAACTAAAAGAGCATGTGTAGGGTGCATCACATATTAGGATGCGTGACAGAAACTCTGGTGCTCACCCATACCTAGTTCTCCTCTCTTTGGGGGGATGTGGGTGGGTTTCACATTCTTGCTCTCCTGGCAGTTAGGCAGACCATGTGATTAGTGCTGGTCGATGGGCTGTAACTGAGGTGTCATTCACCAGGGCTGAAAGTTTATTTGCTGGGGTGAGGAACTTCAGCCCTCTTTTCTCCTACCATGATGATCTTGGAAGCCTGTGTAGGGAGAGTCATAAGACTATCTGGAACCACTGAGCCACCATATGGAGGATAGCTGCCCAGAGAGTTTTCTAGATTCGAAGTGGACTTTGTGTGAGTGAGAAGGAAATGTTTATTGTTAAGCCCCTGAGATATTCATGTTGTTATTGCAGCTTCACCTAGCTTATCCTAACTGGCACAGTGTGGGCTTTTAGCTTGCTATAGCTAGAGTTAACTCTCAAAATGAACTGAAATCACACAGAATATTAGAAGTTAAAATCTCAGCCACCATCCCACAACGTTCGTAAAGAATAATCAAAATATCAGTTGCCATCATTAATAATTACTCCCGCAAGGTATGCAGGAAGGCACTAATTTCCACTTGAGTTAGTGGCATCTCTGTTGGTGTGAATGGAAGGAAGATACCAATTTTAGTGAATCTGAGGAATAAAGAATCTAAGTTTGTTGTGCCATCATTAAAATTTTATGTTTTGTTTAGCAATAGACTCATGAAATGACTTAAAAACAAGTCTTGGACTTCCCTGGTGGTGCAGTGGTTAAGAATCTGCCTGCTACTGCAGGGGACACAGGTTCCAGGCCTACTCCGGGAAGATCCCACATGCCGCGAAGCAACTAAGCCCATGCACCACAACTACTGAGCTTGCGCTCTAGAGCCCTCAAGCCACAACTACTGAGCCCACGTGCCTACAGCCCATGCTCCGCAACAAGAGAAGACACTGCAGTGAGAAGCCTGAGTAGAACAACGAAGAGTAGCCCCCGCTCGCCACAACTAGAGAAAGCCCGCGCACAGCAACGAAGACCCTATGCAGCCAAAAATAAATAAATAAATGTATTTATTTTTTAAGTCTTAAATTGTGTTGTACCTCTTGAATCATTACTTCCCCCTCCTTTTTCCCCCTACCTTTTCCTTGTATTGTGCATTACAGAAGTTTTCTATCCTCGGCTCAAGAAGATAGAACTGTGGATCAGTCGGGATGCTTCTGGCTGCAAGTAGCAAAAACCCCTCAACCCAAACTAGCTGAAATAGTCAGGATGTGAATTATCTCACATTACTGAGGTCCTGGGGGCTTTGTGGGGCTCCAGGGTAGCCCATCCAGCAGCTCAGTCATGTTATCAAGGACTCAGATTACTTTCCAAAGCTGATAGCGAGGTAGTCCAGCAGATCCAGACACCACATCCATACAGGATGATGTCCAGAAGAAAAGAGATCGTCTCAGCTTGTGTTTCTCATTTAAGAGAGGAAACATTTCCCAGAAGCTACTTCTTATTGGCCAGAAGTGGTCACCTGCCCAATCCTGAAGCTACCACTGGTGAGAAGGATAAAATTGTCATGATTGGTTGAGAACAATCAGGCCAGGTCTAAGAAGGTGAGCATTTGGGTGGATTATCTCTATGTCCATTTTGCAGTCACAGAAACAGACGTTCTGGGTCATTTTTTCTTTTGATTCTCCTGAGTTGATCCCTTGTGTCTTAATTCTTCTATCACGACCAAGGTCAAGATTTTGCAATAACTTCCCATCTGCCTGCTCTGGCTCCACTGTACACATCTCCTGCTGGATGAAGGTTCTTAAAACCTGCTTCTCATGTTGTCACATCCTTAGCTAATTACATCAAATGTCTCTCTCTTGCCATTGGTTTTAGACGCAGACTTCTCTGGGTGCTTCTACCTGTCTGGGTGGTTTAGTCACATGGACCCCATCCACCACTAATAGGCAACCCACACTCTTCAAGTGGCTCTCCACATGGCTTCCCTCACCGAACACATCATTCCCTGCTTCCGTACTTCTGTGTTGTATCTCCCATCTTGAACATCCTATTTCACTGTCTCTGTCTGTCTGAACCCTTTGCTTTCTTTAACCATCTCAGACTCACCTTCTTCATGAAGGTTTTCTTGGTTAACTCCAGCCCACCCTGAATTCTTATTTCAGGTATAGCCAACACCATAAGTGATTCTTAGTATGTGTTGAGCCGCTCTCCCCAAATAAATGAAGCATGTCCTGAGAGCAGGGACTATTATTCTGCTTTGTTTCTGTCCCACACCATCTTTGCACATTTGTCACACCTGATTGATCCTTCAATCAGCAAGCAATGACTGAGACCCTCTCCTCATGGCTACACTGTGACATTAGCACAGATGGAATCAAACAACCTGATCCTATTGGAAAAATTAACATCATATGCACATTTTGCTACTCATATGGGACAGAGAGAGGTCCCCTCTGAGTAAGTTAAGCTTAGAAACAGGACTGGGAGTTGAGTTTTGTATCTGGAGGTTTCTAGCCCACTTTTGATAACTCAAACCTGTATATCTGTTGAGAAGGCCATGCTTTTGGAATTGCATTCCAGAAAAAATCCAGAAGGTTGACAAGCATTTGGTTTAGCCTCTTCAGCAACAGAGTTCCAGTCATGCATATGTACGTTTGTATGTACCATCTTTTGTTTATAAAAAAAGACTTGAACCTCAATTCTTTTTGTTTTTTAACGGGGAAATGTTCATAGACACATTCATGTCCACTTGCCCTTTCCCCTTGCGAACAGTAATATGCATTTGGTGGTCTGGACGAGGGCTGCAAACAAGCACCATTGAACAGAGAGAAGGAAAGTGTCCCTTAGAGGAATCAGATTGCTCCCCTACTCTGTGTTATGTGCACCAGACCCTGTAAGGCCCTCTGGGCACTGGGCTGCTTGTGCTGTATGTGACTGTGTGTGATAGAAATTAACACCTAATTCTATGTCCCAGCTTTATTGCTGAGGTCCTTAATGAGTCAGTATAATTAAGCACCGTTTGCCTGGTTAGTTAGTTCAGGTGTCTAAGTCTGTCACAATGAAGTAGGTGATGTAAAACATATTTGGATTAGAACCTTCTGGAGACAATGCCAATGCAGACAGCTATATTAATCACATGGGAGGTTATCTTATTTGAGATTTTCTGTGCACCTCTGAGTTGGTGTTTCATCCATCAAGGGCTTGCTGAAGACATCCGTAAACTTTGATTTATTGCACTGTTCCTGGTACAGAATTAAACAACATTATACTCAAATATACTGGCTTAATTGACAGGTAGAGATTTAATCCTGTTAATTACCTAGCCAGCTTGAAAGCTTCCATTAACCCCTTGCTGAATTGGCGAGATTCAGAAGAGGTATCTCAGTACCTATTTTGGGCTCAGGTAAACGCATCATTGTCTTTCCTCTTCAAAGAGTTTACTCTCTCCAGCCCCAGTTTGTGAGCGAACATGCACACCCATGAGACAAGTGGGGCACATAGGGGTAGCCCCCTGTCTGACTCCAAAGAGAGCATTCCTTTAGGTAAATGATATCAGGAGGTTTGTAGTCATGATCTCTCCTGGCTTTGTGTTTTTATGTGAGCATCTATTACAATAACGTGTGAAAGTTGTTCATTCATTTATTTATTCAACACACTTTTATTAAGCACTTACTATGTTTACGGACTTTGCTTGGCTGGAAGGAACAAAAATATATGTAAAGACAGTTGAGACCCTCAAGAAACTTACATCGTTTATAAATCATAAAGTGCTCTATAAACCTATAGGACACTCATTAATGATGATAATCCATGTTGTTATAATGCATACTAATAAGTTATCCATACCAGAAAACATAAGTGCAGCTACACTTTACCTTTCTAGAACCAGTACTTCTAACAAAGGACAATAGGTGGAAATTTCGAACACTGTGGGAAAAAGACCACAGAAGACATTCGAAGGAGGCAGATTTTTCTGGAACTTTTTAACTCATCCATCACAAAGCAGCTATGTTCTCTTCCTGCACACACAACAGGACCCCACCAATGGAGCCACCTGCTAAGCTTCTCTACTCCTCAGGTCAACTGATGTCCTCTCTGTTCCTGGTCACTGTGCTAGGTGTGGAGGGCACAGAGAGAGCAGACTTCTCTACCTTCTTGGAGCTCACAGTCTAGTGGAGACAAGAGAGTAGTAAGAGGACTGTGACGGAGGGTCCCACGGGGGGCTCTCGGAGCCCAGAGTGGACACGCTTAGCCTGGGAGGATTCAAGGAAGGCTTCTTGGAGGAGGAACTCTCTGAATTGGGTTTTAACAAATGCTTAACAGTTATCCCGTTAAAGAGAGAAGGGTGTGTAAGGAGAGCAAGTTAGAGAGTGGCAGTTTGCACAACATGAGTAACCTGGCCAAAGGCACAGAAGAGTGAAACCAGAGTCCTCCCAGGAAGCCACAAGCACTTACTGTTTGTAAATTAAATGCAATGAGTAGCCTCGGTTGGGACTGGAAAAGGGCTATGTCACGAGGGCCTTGTAGGCCAGGCTAGGAACACGGTGCTCAGGAGCCAGCAGAACATTCCAAGCAGGAAAGTAAAATAGTTGGGGTTTCTAAAATTGGCCTATCCAGCGATCAACCTGGTGGGACAGTGGAAGACTTATTCATGTTTCTCAACTTGAATAACTTTTAAATGAGTGATCAACCTAGTGGGAGAGTGGAGGATTTATTCATGTTTCTCAACTTGAATAACTTTTAAGGGAAAAAAATTTTTCTTGTACACTGCAAGAGCACTTAGTGGACCAAGGTCCATGAAATTCATGATGCTTTTTTAAAATTCATTTTTACATAATTTCACACTTACAAATTGTGAGACATACAAAGAACTCCCATATAACCTTTACCCAGATTCACCAATTGTTAACATGTTGTTGACATTTTGCCCCATTTGCTCATCTATCAATCTATCTACCAACCTACTACAGACACACACACACACAAACACACACACACATTCACTGAGCCATTTGAAAGGTGTTTGCAGCCTTTATTCACATTCATAATTACTCCAACGTCTATTTCCTAGACATAAGAAATTTCTTTTTATAACAAATATTTATCAAAAATCAGGAAATCTGACATTGATACAATACTATTATCTAATCCAATCTTGCTAATTATCCTAATAATGACTCATGATAATTTTAAGAACTGTGACATAAAAAAAGAAACCTAATTTTATGCAAATATCTTTCATTGGCAAATTATTACTGAAACAGAAATTAATCTTTATAATAATAAATACTTTTAGATTATCTTAAAAATAAAAGGACAGAATTTTAAGACCCTCCTAGAACTCATGGATTTCTGGATCCATGTTTGAGGAAAATTGTTGGAAGCCAAGGTGGAGACAGGAAGAGCTCTAATCATCATGAAAGCATAGACTGTCTTTTACTGTTCACACTAGTCAGAGCATAAGAAAGTTGAGCGGTGGGAGAGCAGAGGTCCCATCTCTGTTCAGCAAAGTTAAGTACAAAAAGCCTGAAGGACCTAGGAACCAGGGAAGGGATTCTGCACATTGATACTCAAGCCAAATACAGAGCAGGAAAGGGGCAGAGAGTAAGGCCAGCAATACTCCCATGCCCTGTCTCTTAGCAGGCACCAAGTCTGGGATAAACAGAGAGAAAGAGAAAACATGGGGAAAAAGAAGGATGCGATTTCCATGGCTCAGTGGGAGGGCAGTTCTCTGAAATCAGAGGAAAATTTTAGTGGGTAATGTGATACTGTTAGTGGTATGTAAGAAGATATGGGCTCTACAAAACAGAATAAAGTAATGGGAGAAGCTGAGATGAAAAGGCAACAGGGTGAAATAAAAACGGAGACAGTGGAGATAGGCTTGCAGGGAAACGAAAGGTGAAATTATTTATTTATTTGTTTATTTATTTATTCATTCACTCATTCATTTTTAAAGAATTTTTAAAAATTCACTTTGGAGGCAATAAAGGACAGAATTGAAACTGTGGAAAATAGGCTCAGTGATGGGGCAGGTCTTTACTAAATTTAAAAACCTTAGTTGTTCCAGGCACATTCAGGAGACAGAGAGAAGCATGATCACTGAGACTTTAATAAACCTCTTAGTCTTTGATGAGGGAGGCAATATAAATAAGGACAAAGGGAATGTCCAATAATAGATCTACTTCAAAGCCTGTAAGTTTCAACAGCATTCTATCAAGCACCTATGCTGCGTTACCAATGCTGAACTTAAATACGAGACTGTAATGACAAACTTAATAAATTCAGATGAGTGGAAATTATGTGGATTGAAAACATAATGCAGAAACTTTGGCCTCACATTCTGGCTTACTAACTGAACCTTGGTTCCTTAATCTGTAGGACGTGAGGAGTAATAATACCTACCTTCTATGCATATTGTGAGGAGAAAATGAGTTTTACTGAGCTTATTATAGTGGTTGGCACATAATAAGCACTCAATACATAGTAGCTATTGGTAATTTTACTATTGTTATTATTTTTTGGTCACATCTTCTTTTACCCCAAATAAAAGTTTAAAGAGAAAAATAATAAAATAGATCAGCTATGAAGATACAAAGTCTAATGGAAGGCAGCCAAGCACTACCAATAGGTAAACTGAGACTCAAACAATTTTTTTTATTTTGTAAAAGCAAAAAAAAGAGTAATAAGAATGCAAAGAACTGATACAGAGAAATGGAAAGATATCTTGTCCTCTTGGATTGGAGGAGTAAATATTGTTAAAAATGCCCATACTTGGGGCTTCCCTGGTGGCGCAGTGGTTGAGAGTCCGCCTGCCGATGCAGGGGATGCGGGTTTGTGCCCCGGTCCGGGAAGATCCCAGATGCCGCGGAGTGGCTGGGCCCATGAGCCATGGCCGCTGAGCCTGCGTATCCAGAGCCTGTGCTCCACCACGGGAGAGGCCACAACAGTGAGAGGCCCGCATACTGCAAAAAAAAAAAAAAAAAAAAATGCCTATGGCATTTTTTCAGAGAACTAGAACAAATAATCCTAAAATTTATGCAGAACTACAAAAAAGACCCCAAATTGCCAAAGCAATCTTGAGAAAAAAGAACATAGCTGGAGGTATCACCCTCCCAGACTTCAGACTACACAACAAAGCTACAGTAATTAAAACAGCATGGTACTGGCACAAAAACACACACATAAATCAATGGAACAGAAGAGTGAGCCCAGAAACAAACCCACACACTTATGGTCAATTAATCTACCGCAAAGGAGGTAACAATATACAGTGGAGAAAAACAGTCTCTTCAGTAAGTTACTGGACAGCTATATGTAAAGCAATGAGATTAGAACATTTCCTCACACCATATACAAAAACAAACTCAAGGGCTTCCCTGGTGGCGCAGTGGTTGAGAGTCCGCCTGCCGATGCAGGGGACACGGGTTCGTGCCCCCGTCCGGGAAGATCCCACATGCCGCGGAGCAGCTGGGCCTGTGAGCCATGGCCACTGAGCCTGTGCGTCCGGAGCCTGTGCTCCCCAACAGGAGAGGCCACAACAGTGAGAGGCCCGCGTACCGCAAAAAACAAACAAACAAAAAACAAACTCAAGATGGATTAAAGACCTAAATGTATGACGATATCATAAAATTCCTAGAAGAGGACATAGGCAGGACACTCTTTGACATAAATCATAGCAATATTTTCTTGGATCTGTTTCCCAAGACAAAAAAAAAGCAAAAATAAACAAATTGAATCTAATTAAACTTAAAAGCTTTGCACGGCAAAGGAAACCATCGACAAAATGAAAAGACAACCTACAGATGGGAGAAAATATTTGCAAATGACATGACTGGCAAAGGGTTAATATCCAACATATATGAATAGTTCATACAACTCAATGTCAAGAAAACAACCCAATCAAAAAATGGGCAGAAGACCTGAATAGACATTTTTTCCAAAGAAGACATTCAGATGGCTAAGAGGCACATGAAAAAATGCTCAATGTTGCTAATTATTAGAGAAGTGCAAATCAAAGCCACAATGAGGTATCACCACACACCCGTCAGAATATCATCAAAAAAGTCTACAAATTACAAATGATGGTGAAGATGCGGAGAAAAGAGAACCCTTGTACACTGTTGGTGGGAACGTAAATTGGTGCAGCCACTATGGAAAACAATATGGAGGTTCCTCAAAAAACTGGAACTAGAACAACCATATGATCCAGCAATTCTACTCCTGGATATATATCTGGAAAAAACAAAAACACTAATTCGAAAAAATACATGCATCCCAATGTTCATAGCAGCACTATTTACAATAGCCAAGATATGGAAACGACCCAAGTGTCCATCAACAGACAAATGGATAAAGAGGATGTGGGGAAAAAATATATATGAATACCTACACACACACACACGCAACAGGATATTACTTGGGCATAAAAAAAATGAAATTCTGCCACTTGCAGCAACATGGATGGACCTAGAGAACATTATGCTTAGTGAAATAGGTCAGAGAAAGACAAATACTGTATCACTCATATGTAGAATCTAAAAAGTAAAAGAAACTAATGTATAAAGCAAAACAGAAACAGACTCACAGATATAGAAAACAAACTAGTGGTTACCAGTAGAAGAGGAAAAGGGGGAGAAGCAAGATGGGATTAAAAGGTACAAACTACTATGTATAAAACAGATAAGCAACAAGGATATAGTGTACAACACAGGGAATTATAGCCATTATCTTGTAATAACTTTTAGTGAAGTATAATCTGTAAAAATACTGAATCGTTCTGCTATACACCTAAAACTAATATGATATTTATAAATTAACTATACTTCAATTTAAAAAAATAAATAATAAGATTAAAACAAATGTTAGGAAAACACAGGAATAAAATGTCAGAGATAAAAGCAGAAATCACTTTTTTAAAAAATAGCATAAAATTAGTATAGTTTTGGAGGTGAAACAGCAAAATATATTCGCTACTTATAAATTTAAGTTTTAAAAAGATGGAGACATATACATACTTCTATGTAACAGGGCTGAATACTGTAAAAATGTTATTTTTTCCCAGATTAGTTTATCAATTTATTAAAAACCCAATCAATATGCTGATGGGACTATTTTTGGGAAGTTGGCCATGTAATTACAAGGTTCATCTGGAGAACAGGTGAGAGTAGGTAAGAACGTTTTGAAAACATTCTAATAATATTAAATTCATCAGAACAGTCTAGATTCAGAAGAAAAGCTATTTTGAGAGCAGAGTGACATCAGTATAAAAAGGACCTTATTCAACCTGATACCTTATTAAAGTACTAATTGTCATTAATCTGGAATTCACACCTACTCAGCCCCAGCTCTAGATATTTTTGCCTCTTTGATGCACAGACCTCCAAATCAAATAACAGAAAGACAGGTTGAAAATAAATTGCTCAATGACCCTCAACGAGCCCAGAAAAACAGTGAAACCCTAAACCATAAATACCTCTGGATCTTATTCAAGTGGAATCATATGTGTTTACTGAATTTTGTTATTTATTTTAAAAAATCTATTTTAATCGCAAAAGGGATTTGGCATGCACAAGCCATTTCAAATCCTTTTGGTTATTTTCAGTCCATAGGTTTTTCTCATCTTCAGGCTTGGAAGATTGGGAAGGTCATGTTCAAATTTTAACTTTATTGCTCAAGGACAAACACTACCATTTGTAAACAATTTCTCAAGTGACTGCTAGAATGCTTCTCAAGTAGGTTTTGTTTTATGCTTAAGGTCTAAAAATAAAGCAGGTTGCTTTCAGCCACCATCTGAAGGAAAGGATAGGAGTTTTGATGATGGGGGTGTGGCTTGGGGAAACTGCTGAGTGGGATTGACTAGGCTCAGGACACCTGGGGCTAGTAGAATAAAGGTGGGACAGAATGCACAAGTTCCCTCCAACCTTCCTAAAATTACAAGTTTTATACAGAAAGATGGGGAGTCTCAAAGTCTGGGGGAGTAGTACAACAATCAAATGTTAGTATCAGTGCTGATTTCAAATACTCCGTACCGTAACCAGGCCATGGGTTAAGAAAATGTGTTCTGGAGTCAAAAAGACCATGAAATTAGCCCCAGCTCCTCCACTTGCTAGCAGTCTCATGTTAAACAAGTCCCTTAAACACAGACTCCCAAGTTCCTGGTCTCTGTATCAGGTATTACACAGATCTAGACAAACGGTAGCCAATATTACTTGGTATAAAAGACTGTGTTCATTGTAAGTCTAAGTTTCTCATCACAGGGTGGTAGAAAATGAGTTGAAAATACATAAATGTGATAGGCAAAAGGAATTCTAACAGGTGAAGTATGGGGTATAATGTTTTCACTGTATGCATGTGATGGGGCAGGAAGAGAGAATATAAAAATAATAAAGATTAAAAATGATATGATGTACACTATGGGGGAAAACTATACATGTTAATGCTGGTTTAAAAATACTAATAAACTGGGCTTCCCTGGTGGCGCAGTGGTTGAGAGTCCGCCTGCCGATGCAGAGGACACGGGTTCGTGCCCCGGTCCGGGAAGATCCCACATGCTGCGGAGCGGCTGGGCCCGTGAGCCATGGCCGCTAAGCCTGCACGTCCGGAGCCTGTGCTCCGCAACGGGAGAGGCCTCAACAGTGAGAGGCCCGCGTACGGCAAAAAAAAAAAAAACTAAAACTAAAAAACCCACAGAAGAGAAAATCCATAGGAGTTTGGTGTAAAGAAGAAAAGGCAGGTAGAGTGGATGGTCCAGAGAAGCACTGGCAAGTCAGCTTTGGGAGAAAGAAAGGATGCTGATGCTAAAACATCCAGCCTTTGAGAAGCCAGTTAGGACATGATTCCTGTGTGCTAGGGAGGACACAGAGCTGTGGGGATGAAGGGGAAGATGGCATGAGATCAGGGGGTCCTGTTGCACCTGGGTGACCTCTGTCTGGCGGCTCCCATGCATGTGGGAAGGCGCAAACAACCTTGAGCAATGGGAGAGAGTCAGGCATAGACCAAAGGGTCTCCGTGAACTCAAGTACAAGATTTATAACCATGAGCACAGACATGCTTACACTCTTTATGCTTATTCCCATGCAGATCATTAGATGAAATGAATTGGTATTGACACCAAGTAAAGCTTACAATAGCACTGAACTTTCAACTCTCTTCCAGTAGATTTCTTATCTTTCCCAATTTGTGGCTCATCTATTTACAACTTAAAGAGATTAGAAGGATATTGATGACAAGAGAATGAGTGTGGAGTCCGTGGAAGAAAGGGTTCTACCTCACACTTTGTAAAAACGATTATATGAGTGAGCAGGCTATAAAGCCACTGGCTTGCTCCGAGGTTTATAGAAACAGGACTTTTAACCATACGGAAGTAGCTTTTAGCATCCATTATGCAAAGGTACCAAGATCTTAGCTCACATGAATCAACAGAGTTGACCGGGAGGTGGGCAAGATGGAGGGATAAGGAATTTGTTATGAAAATTCATGAGTATCTTTAATCAGAGATGGAACTAACTCTGCCCTTTCCTGGATCAGCAAAAAAGAAGTTTTGTCTCCATATCTGTGTACCACAGAGAGGAAGAAGAAAGAGAGACAGGATAGCATTAGAGAAGGCAAGAGAGGGCCAAGATAGCCAAGCTCTCTTTCCTCCACACTTTGAAGTTATTCTTAAATAAACTTGAGCAAGACAAGCCACACTGCTATGTGCCATGGAAGACAAACTGACAAAGCACATGTTTTATTTGATGGATTATTTCCCATTCGTGATAGAAATCTAGCAGAGACCTCAATGGGTCCCTTTGTTATCCCCTGCTGAGAACCTAGGGCAGTTAATCTTATTAAAGCTCAAATTCCTCCCAGAATATTCCAGGCACCCTGGAGTGAGGGTGTCTCATGTGAATTCTATGCATTAGTTATCTTGGTTACACAGCACAGTTTTCCTTTTCCTATTCGTTGGATGATGCCAGATTGGGTCAACTCCAAAAGCAACATCTAGGCATGAATTCTCCACCTAGGTCCTCACTGAGGCTGCCACTAGCTGATGTCTGATTTGAAGGCCTAACTATCTGAGCAAAGAAGTTTTCATGTGGCACTTCTGAAGTCCCTGGCACTATCTTCCACCATTGCAGAGGTGCTGGGACCAGAATGGCAGTGTCTTGTGTTCTCAGAGCCCTGTGGCGATAATGATGAAAAACTCTGGGAGATTTGACTTGCTCTTTTATTGCAGAGCTCAGCCATGAGCACCTGGGGTCCGAGCCAGGAGGGGATGGTTTGTGTGACAGATGACTTACTCCACTCAGCTGCAGTTCCCCGGCACAATGAGATGAAAAAAAAATGCTATCCTCTTAGTAGCTGGTACAAGAATTTATCTTAGGAAGAGACTTGCCTTTTTGAGAAAAATGCCTTGATAAGCTCACGTGTGTAGTCAATTCCTTTGAAGCATAGCTGTTCTCTGGTGCCAAGGTTTCAGAGAAAGAGCCAAAGTTACTCTGCTTAAGAAAGCAAACCTTACTTATCTATGTGTTTATTTTGTCTTGGAGATGGGAAAGAAGAGAGTAAAAAGGAGGAAGAATAAGATAACAAGATGGTGGGAGATCATGGGTTACACAGTGGGATTCTTCTTCACTAATATTATTAAAAACCATAAAATGTTTGGTTTGCTTGGATTTTTTATGGAAACCAGTGAATGGGGGCTGACCTTGTGTATATGCTGAGTCTGGGCAAAACAGAGGCCACAGGGCTTCCCTGGTGGCACAGTGGTTGAGAGTCCGCCTGCCAATGCAGGGGACACGGGTTCGTGCCCTGGTCTGGGAAGATCCCACATGCCACGGAGCGGCTGGGCCCGTGAGCCACGGCCGCTGAGCCTGCACGTCCAGAGCCTGTGCTCCGCAACGGGAGAGACCACAACAGTGAGAGGCCCGCGTACCGCAAAAAAAAAAAAAACAGAGGCCACAGAAACAGATAAAGGAAGGGGAGACAGGCGAGTTGCCATCTGCATAGCTATAGCAGGTCCGTTGTCTGAAATCAAACCTGTGCAGACTACCTGGTCCTTGATTATACAAACTGAGCCCAAGGGGATGTGCCCCATCAGGGCCCAGGACGAGCTCAGACAGGTTTGTAGGTCAGGGTAGGTGCAGCTTAGGAAGTACAGAACGATTCAGGTACTACTGAAAATGGAAGCAAAACAGACCTCAACAAGCACCTCCTCTGACCTTCTTTGTAGCTCCGTCCCCTTCCCTCTTCCAGGAGGGGCCTCTAGAGGCTCAGAGGAGTCTTGGCACCTGGACAGCTGCCGGTAACTAAATCTCTCCCAGTTCCAGTAAGACCTCTACCTCTGCCCCAGTTTTCCCTTCTATTCCATTCCCTGCCACTCCATGCATTCCACACGCATTCAGTGAGGACCTACTCTGTGCCTAATGCTTCGGCAGGCTCTGGGCGTGCAGAGGTAAACAACACACAGTCTATGGGAAACAAACGCTCAATTTCTCTGCACCATTGGTGGGCTGAGCTCCAGGGGACTGACCCCTTATTCCTCCTTGCCTTTTGAGCACACTGTTGAAAATACAATGCTTTCGTCTAAAGAGGTTTTAATCATTTCCTCATCTTCAAGCTCAGTCTATCACAGACATGAGTTTTGATTCTAGCATTTCTCACACATTTTCATTATTTGCTTATATGCAGGTGCCTCCTGTGTTGGTTTTCTATTGCTGCTGAAACAGATTACCACTAACGTAATTGCTGAAAGCAACACAAATTTATCTTCTTACCGGTCTGGAGGTCGGTGTGGCTGTGTTACTTCTGGAGGTTTTGGAGAGAATCCTTTTTTTTTTTCACTTTTTCCAGCTTCTATAGGCTGCCATATTCCTTGGCTCACGGCCCTGCAACGCTCTGACCTCTGCTTCCATCATCACATGACCTTTATGACTCTGACTGGCCTGCCTCCCTTATGTATGGACCCTTTTGGTTAATTAGACCCACCTGGCTAATTCAGGCTACTCTCCTCATCTCATGAGCCTCAATTTAATCACAGCTGCAAAATCCCTTCTTTCACTTAAGGCAACATATTCACAGGTTCTGGGAATTAAGATGTGGGCATCGTTAGGGGGCTATTATTCAGCCCACCACATTCCCCCAGTATAAAAAAAAGACTAAGGGCTTCCCTGGTGGCACAGTGGTTGAGAGTTCACCTGCCGATGTAAGGGACACGAGTTCGTGCCCCGGTCCGGGAAGATCCCACATGCTATGGGGCAGCTGGGCCCGTGAGCCATAGCCGCTGAGCCTGCGTGTCCAGAGCCTGTGCTCCGCAACGGGAGAGACCA
This sequence comes from Mesoplodon bidens, assembly GCF_964165515.1. Lineage (NCBI taxonomy): Eukaryota > Metazoa > Chordata > Mammalia > Artiodactyla > Ziphiidae > Mesoplodon > Mesoplodon bidens. The sequence goes on from NC_138166.1 coordinate 88,540,455, forward strand.
CAACAGTGAGAGGCCCCTGTACAGAAAAAAAAAAAAAATAAATAAAGACTAAAAAAAATTTTTTTAATAAAAATAAAAGAGACTGCCTTTGTCACCCTGCCCCTTCTGGAGCTGTGCTCGGTCTCACAATGTCAGGTCCACAGTGGTCTATGGGTGGAAGACCAGTTTCCACAAGATGTTGGGGGGTCATCTTGGACGTGAGGTGCAACTGAGAATTAAAAATGATAAAATCTGCTTTTCTTAAAATTAATTAATTAATTTAACAAACACTTACAAAGAGCCTACCTTATATAGATGCTGTTCTGAGGCCCGGGGGAAATAGCAATGAGTGAAACAAAGGAGTCTGTGATACCATAGGGCTGATGAACTAGGAAAAAAATACAGAGGCTTTTTCAATGTCATATATCATTAGGGAATTGCAAATTAAAACAACAACAAGATATCATACACATCTATTAGAAGGCTAAAATCCAAAACACTGACAATACCAAATGCTGGTGAGCATGTGTAGCAATAGGAATTCTCACTCGTTGCTGGTGGGAGGGCAAAATGAAACTGCCACTTTGGAAGACAGTTTGGTAGTTTCTTACAAAGTTAACCATATGCTTACTGTATGATCCAACAATCATGCTCCTTGGTAATTTTCCCAAATGAGTTGAAAATGATATCCACATAAAACCCTGCACTGAAATGTTTATAGCATCTTTATTCATAATTGCCTAAAATTGGAAGCAACCACAATGTCCTTCAATAGGTGAATGGATAAACAAACTGCAATCCATTCATACAATGAAATATTATTCAGTGATTTTAAAAAAATAAATGAGCTATGAAGCCACCAGAATGACATGGGGGAATCTTAAATGCATATTGCTAAGTAAAAGAAGCCAATCTGAAAGACTACATATTGTATGATTCCAACTGTATGACATTTTGGAAAAGACAAAACTACAGAGACAGAACAGAGATCAGTGGTTACCAGGGATTTGGGGGAGGGAGGAGAGATGAATGCGTGAAGCACAAGGATTTTTAGGGCAGTGAAACTATTTGTATAATACCACAATGGTGGATATATAACATGTAACCATGGATACATGACCTTATGCATTTGTCAAAACCCATAGAACTGTACAACACAAGAAGTGAACCCTAATGTAAACTATGAACTTTATGTACCTTCTGATCAATTTTTCTGTAAACCTTAAACTGTTCTAAACATAAAGTCTATTCATTTGAAAAGGCATAGTATGTTGGATGATGGCGTGTGCTATGAAGAAAAATAAAGCAACACACAGGTATAGAAGTAATGGTGTGGTGTGGTGTGTGTGTGTGTGTGCAAACTATTTTATATTTTAGATGGTTAGGGATGACCTCACTGATGCTTGAGAAGTCTTAAAAAAGTGATGGTGCAAGTCATACAAACTTCTGGTGTAAAAAAAAAAAAAACCCTTACAGATCAAGGGAAACAAGTGCAAAGGCCTTGTGGCTGACATGTGCTTGGTGTGTTTGGTGTCAATGTGGCTGGAGTGGATGAGCTGGAAGAGACAGCCAGGGTGGGGTGGGGGAGGACCATGCCATGGAGCATCTTGCAGGTCACTATGGAGAATTGGTATTTTACCCCGAGGGAGATGGGAGCCGCTGGGGGATGATGAGAAGAGGAGAGACACAGTCTGATTTATTTTTAAGAAATTTCCTCTCAGAGGAGCTTCAAGATGGCAGACGAGTAAGAAGTGGCGATCACCTTCCTCCCCACAACTACATCAGAAATACGTCTACATGTGTAACAACTCCTACAGAACACCTACTGAACGCTGGCAGAAGACCTCAGACCTCCCAAAAGGCAAGAAACTCCCCCACGTACCTGGGTAGGGCAAAAGAAAAAAGAAAAAACAGAGACAAAAGAATAGGGACGGGACCTGCACCACTGAGAGGGAGCCGTGAAGGAGGAAAGGCTTCCACACACTAGAAGCCCCTTCACGGGCGGAGACTGCGGGGGGCAGAGCGGGGAAGCTTCGGAGCCACCGAGGAGAGCGCAGCAACAGGGGTGTGGAGGGCAAAGCGGAGAGATTCCGCACAGAGGATCAGTGCCGACCAACACTCACCAGCCCGAGAGGCTTGTCTGCTCACCCGCTGGGGTGGGCGGGGGCTGGGAGCTGAGGCTCGGGCTTCCGTCAGAGCGCAGGGAGAGGACTGGGGTTGGCTGCGTGAGCACAGCCTGAAGGGGTTAGTGCGCCACGGCTGGCCGGGAGGGAGTCCGGGAAAAAGTCTGGACCTGCCGAAGAGGCAAGAGACTTTTTCTTGCCTCTTTGTTTCCTGGTGCGTGAGGAGAGGGGATGAAGAGCGCTGCTTAAAGGAGCTCCAGAGACGGGCGCGAGCCACGGCTATCAGCGCGGACCCCAGAGACGGGCATGGGACGCTGGGGCTGCTGCTGCCGCCACCAAGAAGCCTGTGTGTGAGCACAGGTCACTCTCCACACCGTCCCTCCCGGGAGCCTGTGCAGCCCACCGCTGCCAGGGTCCCGTGATCCAGGGACAACTTTCCCGGGAGAACACACGGGGCGCCTCAGGCTGGTGCAACGTCACGCCTGGCCTCTGCCGCCGCAGGCTCTACCCGCACTCCGTGCCCCTCCCTCCGGCCTGAGTGAGTCAGAGCCCCGGAAGCAGCTGCTCCTTTAACCCCGTCCTGTCTGAGCGGGAACAGACGCCCTCAGGCAACCTACACGCAAAGGCAGTGCCAAATCCAAAGCTGAGCCCCGGGAGCTGTTCGAACAAAGAAGAGAAAGGGAAATCTCTGCCAGCAGCCTCAGGAGCAGCGGATTAAAGCTCCACAATCAACTTGATGTACCCTGCATCTGTGGAATACCTGAATAGACAACGAATCATACCAAATTGAGGAGGTGGACTTTGGGAGCAACAATATATATATATATATATATTTCCCCCCTTTTCTCTTTTTGTGACTGTGTATGTGTATGCTTCTGTGTGTGATTTTGTCTGTATACTTTTGCTTTTACCATTTGTCCTAGGGTTCTGTCTGTCCGTTTTTTTGTTTTTGCTTTTTAATATCGTTTTTAACTCTTGTTATCATTGGTGGATTTGTTTTTTGGTTTGGTTGCTCTCTTCTTTCTTTCTTTTTTTTCTATTTTTTATTACTTAAAATTTTTTTTATTTTTAATAATTACTTTTTATTTTTTATTTTAATAACTTTATTTCATTTTATTTTATTTTTTCTCTTTCTTTCTTTTTTTCTCCCTTTTATTCTGAGCCACGTGGATGACAGTGTCTTGGTGCTCTGGCCGGACATCAGGCCTGTGCCTCTGAGGTGAGAGAACCGAGCTCAGGAGAATGGTCCACCAGAGACCTCCCAGATCCATGTAATATCAAACAGCGAAAGCTCTCCCAGAGATATCCATCTCAACACAAAGACCCAGCTCCACTCAATTACCAGTAAGCTACAGTGCTAGACACCCTATGCCAAACAACTAGCAAGACAGGAACACAACCCACCCATTAGCAGAGAGGCTGCCTAAAAGCGTAATGAGGTCACAGACACCCAAAAACACACCACCAAACACGGACCTGCCCACCAAAAAGACAAGATCCAGCCTCATCCACAGGAACACAGGCACCAGTCCCCTCCACTAGGAAGCCTACACAACCCACTGAACCAACCTTAGCCACTCGGGGCAGACACCAAAAACAACGGTAACTACAAACCTGCACCCTGCAAAAAGGAGACCCTAAACAAAGTAAGTTAAGCAAAATGAGAAGAAAGAGAAACACACATCAGATGAAGGAACAAGGTAAAAACCCACCAGACCAAACAAAAGAAGAGGAAATAGGCAGTCTACCTGAAAAATAGGTGAGAATAATGATAGTAAAGATTATCCAAAATCTTGGAAATAGAATGGAGAAAATAAAAGAAACGTTTAACAAGGACCTAGAAGAACTAAAGAGCAAACAAACAATGATGAACAACACAATATATGAAATTTAAAATTCTCCAGAAGGAATCAATAGCAGAATAAGTGAGGCAGAAGAACGGATACGTGACCTGGAAGATAAAATAGTGGAAATAACTACTGTAGAGCAGAATAAAGAAAAAAGAATGAAAAGAATTGAGGACAGTCTCAGAGACCTCTGGGACAATATTAAATGCACCAACATTCGAATTATAGGGGTCCCAGAAGAAGAAGAGAAAAAAAAAGGTCTGAGAAAATACTTGAAGAGATTATAGTTGAAAACTTCCCTAATATGGGAAAGGAAATACTTAATCAAGTCCAGGAAGCACAGAGAGTCCGATACAGGATATATCCAAGGAGAAACACGCCAAGACACATATTAATCGAACTATCAAAAATTAAATACAAAATATATATTAAAAGCAGCAAGGGAAAAGCAACAAATAACATACAAGTGTATCCCCATAAGGTTAGCAGCTAACCTTTCAGCAGAAACTCTGCAAGGCAGAAGGGAGGGGCAGGACATATGTAAAGTGATGAAAGGGAAAAACCTACAATCAAGATTACTCTATCCAGCAAGGATCTCATTCAGATTCGACAGAGAAATTAAAACCTTTACAGACAAGCAAAAGCTAAGAGAATTCAGCACCACCAAACCAGCTTTACAACAAATGCTAAAGGAACTTCTCTAGGCAGGAAACACAAGAGAAGGAAAAGAGCTACAGTAACAAACCCAAAACAATTAAGAAAATGGTAATAGGAACATACATATCGATAATTACCTTAAATGTAAATGGATTAAATGCTCCAAGCAAAAGACATTGAATGGATACAAAAACAAGACCCATATATATGCTGTCTACAAGAGACCCACTTCAGACCTAGGGACACATACAGACTGAAAGTGAGGGGTTGGAAAAAGATATTCCATGCAAATGGAACTCAAAAGAAAGCTGGAGTAGCAATTCTCATATCAGACAAGTAGACTTTACAACAAAGACTATTACAAGAGACAAAGAAGGACACTACATAATGATCAAGGGATCAATCCAACAAGAAGATATAATAACTGTAAATATTTATGCACCCAACATAGGAGCACCTCAATACATAAGGCAAATGCTAACAGCCATAAAAGGGGAAATCGACAGTAACACAATCATAGTAGGGGACTTTAACACCCCACTTTCACCAATGGACAGATCATCCAAAATGAAAATAAATAAGGAAACACAAGCTTTAAATGACACATTAAACAAGATGGAGTTAACTGATATTTATAGGACATTGCATCCAAAAATAACAGAATAAATTTTCTTCTCAAGTGCTCATGGAACATTCTCCAGTATAGATCATATATTTGGTCACAAATCAAGCCTTGGTAAATTTAAGAAAAGTGAAATCGTATCAGGTAGCTTTTCGGACCACAATGCTATGAGACTAGATATCAATTACAGGAAAAAATCTGTAAAAAATACAAACACATGGGGGCTAAACAATACACTACTTAATAACCAAGAGATCACTGAGGAAATCAAAATATACCTAGAAACAAATGACAATGAAAACACGATGACCCAAAACCTATGGGATGCAGCAAAAGCAGTTCTAAGAGGGAAGTTTATAGCAATACAGTCCTACCTTAAGAAACAAAAAACATCTCAAATAAACAACCTAACCTCACACCTAAAGCAATTAGAGAAACAAGAACAAAAAATCCCTAAGTTAGCAGAAGGAAAGAAATCATAAAGATCAGATCAGAAATAAATTAAAAAGAAATGAAGGAAACAATACCAAAGATCAATAAAACTAAAAGCTTGTTCCTTGAGAACATAAACAAAATTGATAAACCATTAGCCAGACTCATCAAGAAAAGAAGGGAGAAAAATCAATAGGATTAGAAATGAAAAAGGAGAAGTAACAACTGACACGGCAGAAATACAAAGGATCATGAGAGATTACTACAAGCAACTATATGCCAATAAAATGGACAACCTGGAAGAAATGGACAAATTCTTTGAAAAGCACAACCTTCCAAGACTGAACCTGGAAGAAATAGAAAATATAAACAGACCAATCACAAGCACTGAAATTGAGACTGTGCTTAAAAATGTTCCAACAAACAAAAGCCCATGACCAGATGGCTTCACAGGCGAATTCTATCAAACATTTAGAGAAGAGCTAACACCTATCCTTCTCAAACACTTCCAAAATATAGCAGAGGGAGGAACACTCCTAAACTGATTCTATGAGGCCACCATCACCCTGATACCAAAACCAGACAAAGATGTCACACAGAAAGAAAACTACAGGCCAGTATCACTGATGAACATAGATGCAAAAATCCTCAACAAAATACTAGCAAACAGAATCCAACAGCACATTAAAAGGATCATACACAATGATCAAGTGGGGTTTATCCCAGGAATGCAAGGATTCTTCAATATATGCAAATCAATCAATGTGACACACCATATTAACAAACTGAAGAATAAAAACCATATGATCATCTCAATAGATGCAGAAAAAGCTTTTGACAAAATTCAACACCCATTTATGATAAAAACCCTTCAGAAAGTAGGCATAGAGGGAACTTACCTCAACATAATAAAGCCCATATATGACACACCCACAGCCAACATTGTTCTCAATGGTGAAAAACTGAAACCATTTCCACTAAGATCAGGAACAAGACAAGACTGCCCACTCTCACCACTATTATTCAACATTGTTTTGGAAGTTTTAGCCACAGCAATCAGAGAAGAAAAGGAAATAAAAGGAATCCAAATTGGAAAAGAAGAAGTAAAGCTGTCACTGTTTGCAGATGACATGATACTATACATAGAGAATCCTAAAGATGTTACCAGAACACTACTGGAGCTAATCAATGAATTCGGTCAAGTAACAGGATACAAAATTAATGCACAGTAATCTCTTGCATTCCTATACACTAATGATGAAAAACCTGAAAGTGAAATTAAGGAAACACTGCCATTTACCATTGCAACAAAAAGAATAAAATACCTAGGAATAAACCTATCTAAGGAGACAAAAGACCTGTATGCAGAAAACTATAAGACACTGATGAAAGAAATTAAAGATGATACCAACAGATGGAGAGATATACCATGTTCTTGGATTGGAAGAATCAATATTGTGAAAATGACTATACTATCCAAAGCAATCTACAGATTCAATCCAATCCCTATCGAGCTACCAATGGTATTTTTCACAGAACTAGAACAAAAAATTTCACAACTTGTATGTAAACACAAAATACCCCAAATAGCCAAAGCAATCTTGAGAACGAAAAACGGAGCTGGAGGAATCAGACTCCCTGACTTCAGACTATACTACGAAGCTACAGAAATCAAGACAGTATGGTACTGGCACAAAAACAGAAGTACAGATCAATGGAACAGGATAGAAAGCTCAGAGATAAACCCACACACTTATGATCAACTCATTTTTGATAAAGGAGGCAAGAATAAACAATGGAGAAAAGACAGCCTCTTCAATAAGTAGTGCTGGGAAAACTGGACACCTACATGTAAAAGAATGAAATTAGAACACTCCCTAACACTGTTTACAAAAATAAACTCAAAATGGATTAAAGACCTAAATGTAAGGCCAGACACTATAAAACTCTTAGAGGAAAACATAGGCAGAACACTCTATGACATAAATCACAGCAAGATCCTTTTTGACCCACCTCCTAGAGAAATGGATATAAAAACAAAAATAAACAAATGGGACCTAATGAAACTTCAAAGCTTTTGCACAGCAAAGGAAACCATAAACGAGACAAAAAGACAACCCTCAGAATGGGAGAAAATATTTGCAAATGAAGCAACTGACAAAGGATTAATCTCCAAAATTTACATGCAACTCAATATCAAAAAAACAAACAACCCAATCCAAAAATGGGCAGAAGACTTAAATAGACATTTCTCCAAAAAAGATATACAGATTGCCAACAAACACATGAAAGAATGCTCAACATCACTAATCATTAGAGAAATGCAAATCAAAACTACAGTGAGGTATCACCTCACACCAGTCAGAATGGCCATCATCAAAAAATCTACAAACAATAAATGCTGGAGAGCGTGTGGAGAAAAGGGAACCCTCTTGCACTGTTGGTGGGAATGTAAATTGATACAGCCACTATGGAGAACAGTATGGAGGTTCCTTAAAAAACTGAAAATAGAACTACCATATGACCCAGCAATCCCACTATTGGGCATATACCCTGAGAAAAACCATAATTCAAAAAGAATCATGTACCACAATGTTCGTTGCAGCTCCATTTACAATAGCCAGGACATGGAAGCAACCTAGGTATCCATCGACAGATGAATGGCTAAAGAAGATGCGGCATATATATACAATGGAATATTACTCAGCCATAAAAAGAAACGAAATTGAACTCTTTGTAGTGAGGTGGATGGACCTAGAGTCTGTCATACAGAGTGAAGTAAGTCAAAAAGAGAAAAACAAATACTGTATGCTAACACATATATATGGAATCTAAAAAAAAAGGTCAGGAAGAACCTAGGGGCAGGACAGGAATAAAGACGCAGACCTACTAGAGAATGGACTTGAGGACGTGGGGAGTGGGAAGGATAAGCTGTGACGAGTGAGAGAGAGGCATGGACATATATACACTACCAAACGGAAAATAGATAGCTGGTGGGAAGCAGCCGCATAGCACAGGGAGATCAGCTCAGTGCTTTGTGACCACCTAGAGGAGTGGAATAGGGAGGGTGGGAGGGAGACGCAAGAGGGAGGAGATACGGGGATATATGTATATGTGTAATTGATTCACTTTGTTATACAGCAGAAACTAACACACCATTGTAAAGCAATTATACTCCAGTAAAGATGTTTAAAAAAACAAAAAAGAAGAAATTTCCTCTCACTGTTGTGAGTGCAGACTGTAGTGGCGACAAGAATGGAACTGGGAGACCTGACGCAAGTCCTGCAGACTTGGTGGGAAGAAGTGTCATAGCTAAACACAGAAACAGGATCGTGTCTGCATTTGAACTGCTGATCCATTTAAATAACAGAAGACCCTGGGGCCCAGTGCAGCTGGGAGAATGCAAACTCATGGGGAGAATTTAATTCTCAGGAGAGATTTAGAAACCTAGGAGATGGGAGTATTGTGGTGAGGCCACTCTGCCTGTTTCTCAGAGTTTCCAGGCTGGGGTTTCCCCCTTGGTAAGTCTCATACGGTCTCCATTCAGAATGGGCCTTAACTATTCATCTGAAAAGAATATGCAAATTCTGTGCCCCTGTAATGGTTTGGGTATATAGCGTGGTATCTTTTGTGTGATTGAAGGCCCAAAATATTCTAAGTTCTGCTCATAGTTTCTTGTGTTCATTAACTAAACTTAATCCTCATAATTATCCCCTTATGAGGCCCTATTGACAAATGAGGAACTGCAGACCCAGAAAGGTTAAATACTATTGCAAAATCGTCTAGTAATTTATAGCACCCAGATCTGCCTGATCCTGAAGCCCAGGCCCCTCTTAAGACATGCAAAGACAGAGTAGTAGAAAGAACATCCCAACAGATACACTCATCACACAGCCTTGGGGTTTAATTCCAGAGAGAAAATGTGGGAGACAAACATTTCCATGCAAAACCTCTTTCTTTCCTTTGGCTGTTTGATACCCTCTTTCAAAGTGGGTTTGAGAGAAACGGTGGAGTGAGTGAAGGAGGTGGGTTTGGAGAAGAAGAGTTTAGAGAGCAGGATAGTGAAGTGTGTGCAGAAGGGGAAAGCCTGGGCATAATTCTTTACTTCTCACCTACTGTTTCTAAGTGCCTCCCAAGGCGGGGAGGCTAATGGCTTATAAGGACAAAGAAAACCTACTTGCCTCTTAAAAGCTGTGAAGCTTGTGAGGACCTTCTGGTTTCTGCCACCTCTTCTAGGTGGGGAGTCAGGCCAGGTGAGGGGGTCAGGCTGGGTGGGGGGTTGGGTCCCTGCTGTGGTCCCCAGCAGGCCTGGTTCCCAGAGACTCTCAGCCTTGTCCCACGCTACTTCTCCCTACTATTGAGTAGAAGAGCCTTCCCTGGCCACACGGGCTGAGCGGATTTGCTTGGGGAAGCTCCCCCATTTCCAGGTGCCATGGTCTAATGGAGGTTTGGGTGGAGAAAGATATCAAAGAGAGCCCTGCTGACTGATGACTCTGAGGTGAGTAATGTTCATGTCCAGGGGCCATTCACAAGCTGAGTAATAAACTCCAAAAGCAGAAATGCTGGCTGAATCCAAACTACATGTTTGTGACAGAGAGGGTGGTTGGCAGGGAGATGGTGTTGACTTTATTGCTGCTCCCCAAATCCTGAAGGCCATTTTAACTAGCTTTCAAACAGCTTTTGTACTTTTTGGTCTTTGAGTTTGTTCTTATGGCTATACACACACACACACACCCATAATCCCATTTTAATGAAATCAGGGGAACATCAAAACCTCTACATTGTGTCAATGTCTCCTTAAAATGGATATCTCTTGCTTTGTAGTTTATTAATATTTTTAATTATTTAAAGCAAAATTTCTACACACTGTTGTGCTGGTGACTAGAGGTCAAGTTTTAGTTTTAGTTTTTATTTATTAATTTTTTTTATAAAAAAGAAAGCTTGTTTTCCAGTTTTCAAAGTAAGCTGCCAAGGAAGGAAAGGCTGTGACTAGCTTCGAATGTAATATCAGATTCCTGGTATAATTGGATGTGTTTTTCAAAACATGCTGCTAATATTTGGAGTGAAGTTATAAATATTTATGGGAGTGAGGGGTGGCAGGAGCCAGGCTAGGGGACTAGTGGGGAAATGAAAGGATATCCAATTAGCTCTGCATGGAAATTAACTGTGTAGTCCTGTAGAAATGGCCGAACTGTTGGGTCACCACATCTAAAAGAAAAATGACAGTAGCAACCTAAATAACCGAAGTGTTTTTGTATTTGTACGTGTATGTGAGGGAGGGTGAACTGGGGAGGCGATCATTAGGCATTGATGGGGAACTCTGACCTTGACTGAGCTGTTTCAGAGGCTGTGGGCTAGCTGGTCCCAGAGGGAGCAAGGCTCAGAGGTTGGGGAAGAGGATGCAGGTGGTGTGGAAGGAAGGAGATGAAGTGATACTGTGGGAAAGGGGAGGAGTTGGTTTCCCCCCCCCTGCTAAGATGCAGTAAAGGGTCAAGAGCAGACTTGAGGTATCTGAGCGCCAGCTCCCAGTAAAGAACACCTTGGAGAGGGAGAGGGTGGAGGAGGCATGTGCTGAGTTTCCCAGAGAGCTGGAGAGCTTGGAACATGTCAGTCTGGGGACTCCGGAAAAGTGATGCTGATGAGCACTTGAAGTGTTCCTAATGGAATTCTTAGTGAATTTATTTAATCCACATACCTAGCATGTGATTGTCTGTTAAACTGCTTTCTCTACCATGTGTATCACTCGGGGTCCCTATAGGAAACAGATGGCATACTCAAATAGGTAATTGAGAAGAGTTTAATAAAGGGACTATTTGCAAAAGTGTGGGCACAGTGTGAGGAAACCACAAGGGATAGTACCTGGGGCTGGGGACAATGTGGGGAGAGCACTGTCACCCCATCACCTGGAGGGGAGGGGAGGAAGCAGTACTGAACCTCGACAGTGGAGAAGACCACTTTGGAAGAGCAGCTTGGAACAACCTACCAGGAGAAAGCCAAGGGAATAAATACCCCAACCTCTCTTTCCCTCCAATTGCCTGCTGTTGACTCCCATTGGCAAATCCCAATTTGAAGTCAGACATGACGGTGTGGCTGGCAAGCCCAAAATCCATAGTCGAGTGGCAGGCTGCAAGTTTGAGTAAGAGTTAACATTGCAGCCTATAGTCCAAAGGCTGAATTTCTATGCTACAATCTGGAGGGAGAATTTCTTCTTTTGGGGGAAACCTCAGTCTTCTCTGAAGACCTTCAACTGGTTGGGTGAGACCCACCCATATTATGGAGGGTGGTCTGCTTTACTTAAAATCAACTGATTGTAAATGTTGATCCCATCTTAAAAATACCTTTACAGCAACATTCAGACAGGTATTTGACCAAATAACTGGTCACCATAGTCTCACCAAGTTGGTGTGTAAAATTAACCATCACAGTTCTCATGGTGGGGCAGGATGGAAGCAGAGTTACACTGAGGTTCAATTAAGACCTTACAGTTTAAAAATTACTCTCATGTGTGTTGAATTATCTGAACCTCAAAACTATGCGGTGAGACAGGTATTATCATCCATAATTTACAGATAGTGCAACTGAGGCTCAGAGACATTATTGCCCAAGGACACAGCTGGAAAGTTGTAGAGGCAAGGCTCAAACTCAAGTCTCCTGACTTCAATGCTAGACAGTTTCTAAGTGAGTAGTACAATATTTTAAAGTCCCACTATGAAATCACACAATATCAGGAGTTTACTTCAAAATAATAAAATGGGGGAGCACGTGAGAGTACGGATGAAATGTGATTGGCCACGTGTTGGTAATTGTTGGGCTGGGTAAGGGGTACATGGAGGGTATTTTTCTCTACACCTTTGGATATGTTTGAGAATTTCCACAATCAAACGTTAAATATTATCTCACAACTCTGTCAGCAGTTTGCTGTCTTACAAAGTACATCTATCCACTCAAGCCCCATCATTCATAGCTGTAGGAACCCAAGCCCTTTGAACCTAGCTCTGCTTTTTCCTACTTTGTTTTCGAAGGGCATTCTTTGCCACGGAGTAAGGGAGGTTACGGCAGGTGTCTTTGCTGTCAGGTTACACTGAGTATCTTCTGATGACACGACACTTTTACCCATGAGCTGACATGCAGGTTATGCCACAGTGTGGTGGTCACAAGCACAGACTCTGCAGCCAGACTGTTTGGGTTTGACCCCTGCCTCTACCACTTACCAGCTGTGTTCCCTCAACAAGACACTTAACCTCTCTGTGACTCAGCTTCATCACTCAAGAAGTAGGACAATGATTGTACCTTCCTCCTCAGTTTAATTACAAGGACTGAAGGAGTTAATATTGCTCAAAGACTTAGACTAGTCTCTGAACACAGTAAGTGCTATGTAAGCATGTATTGAATAAAACCTACAAAACTCTCTCTCTATGAGAAAGAACTGCTTTTGGTTGCATGTGGTTTTCTGGTTTCTTTGTCTTCCAATGCTGGAAGAGAAAGCAATAAGTAAATCGTTCATCCAATAATTATTGAATGCCTGTTTCATACCTGTTATTATGATGATCATAAAGATGAGGTGTTTGACAACAAGGAACACAGTTTAGTTGGGAGAGGCAGACCATTAACTAAGTCAATAGTTACCATTTACTAAGACATAGACATTTAGAGAATTGTATGAAGGTTATGAATCATCTCCACAAAATACTCATACACATAAATTATTGGGTATAATTTAATCCTACATACCAGGTTAAGAATCCCTAAAATAAACAATTATAAATAGTGTGATAAGTACTAATACAGAAACATGTGCCCTGCTTACCTTGCTAGATTAATTTCTCTCCTCCACTCCACAGTTCTACCGTATTGTCTTCTTTCAGTTCTTGAATGAAATGGTTTCTAAAGTCTTGATTGTACACCTTAACTAGAAAATAACAAATAAATAAGCAAAACCTTCTAGGCTCCTATATCTATATCTATATCTATATCTATATCTAGAGAGAGTGCTATGTATATACTCCAAGGTATGTATATTTATTTATAAATTGTACACATGCATTATCACCGTTAACTAAGATATCAAGATGAGAATTATAAATAGGGCAAGGTTTGCCCTTAACGACAGAGGATGGAAATCCATATTTCAAGAAGACTTGGTGATAATTTTGTATTCTTTTGGCAGTTTTCTTGTCAGGTCTGATTAAATCGTTGTTTTTATCTCAAAGTGTGGTTGACAAAGAGCGTGTATGAGGCCATGTCAGTTCAGAAGAAAATTCTTATTCCTTTGTACTTACATTATTCAATCTGTTACTTCTCTGCAGGAACCTCTATAAGCCATGTTTCATTTTGTGAGGGTGGGTTTATCACCTTCGCCTAATATGATGCCTGTTACATAGTAGCTGCTCGAGAAATGTTGAGTTGGAGGAAGGAGCACATAGGAAACACAATAAACCCAGACTGGGGATTGGGAGAAATTTTCTCAGAGGAGACAGCACCTGAGTTGGTATATAAAGGACAAGCAGGATTTCACCACAGGAAGAAGCTGGAAGCAGCAAGGCGAGGAAGAGCAGGAGGTCACAGGAGGACAGGAGGAGTTATTGCGGTGGGTGAAGGACCTGCAGGAGCCCCCACCTGGCGGCGGCTCCAGCTTTGCACACACAGGACAGAAGGTGAGGCTGGAGGGGAAATCGGGAAATCAGGAGGGGACATGGAGAGCCCTGTGCACTGGCCTTTGAAGGATTTGACCAGTGGGAAGGTGTCGTAATACAGGTGCAGCAGTGAGGGCCCCGGCTAAGGTGGGTGAGGATGAAGAGAAGTGGGCACTGCCAGGTGGGCGGGGAACGATGCCACTAACCAAAAGGGGGCACAGGGAAAGCAGCTTGTGTGACGGGCTGGGGATGAGGGCTGCAGGGCTGGCCATGATGAATTTGAGGTGCTTGGGACGTAGCCCCAGGCATAAACCATAGTGGTTAAGATTGCTGGTCTGGGGTCACAGTGTCTTCTCTGATTCAGGGGGAGGGAGCCCCAGTCAGAGGGCTGATGGGATGCAAAAATGGGAAGACTCTGCCCCTGTCTTCAGGTGGGTTCCAGTCTGCTGGGGGATGAGATATACACATACAATTACACATGAGGTGGAAAGCCTTAAGTAAGAGAGGAACCAGATGGGAATCCATAAGGGAGCTATTGAAAATCACTTCTGGAGGGGCCAGAGGAGGTAGGAATCTGCTTGGAAATGCCCCATGGGGTAAAAGTCACGAGTCGTCCACAGTTTGGGCAGAAGCAGAGGGAAAATGTGGGTGTCTCGCTGACATTAGCCTCAAAAAGCTAGTCCTTTAAAACCGAGACTCCACGGTGACTTTAAAAATAGCCCTTGGTGTGCAGCCTTTTTGAAAGTCTAAATAAATTACATTCGCTGGTTTCCCCTTGTCCGCACATTAATCTTCGCAAAGCCTGCAGCGCATTAATCAGGCCTGCTCTCTCCTTCTGGAATCGCCTTTCCCTGCTACGTGCTGCGGATCTGAGGGACCCATCGATTCCACGCCCTGCTAGTGCCAGCGGTGGGAAGGAGCGTGCTCCGCCCATGGGTCTCAGAAGGCCCTGCGGAGTCTCCCCCGTGCTTGGGGTTCCACTGGAATTTTCTGGCCCCCAGGCATCAGGGCTCTCTGTGTGACAGGCCACACACTGGCTGAGAGCTGCACAGTGTCACCGCCCCTCCCCCAACCCCTATAAAAGTCTTGGGTTAACCCCATCCCTTCCCAGGGATATATTTACATCTAGTTGAATGACTAAGTAATTTGACACTATTTGGCTAGATAACTCCAAACCGCCTGCTTCAATAAATATTCTAGAAGTGACCCAGCCAAAGCTTCGGAGTGGTGTGGTTCTATGCCTTTCTTCCTCTGACCAGGCATTGCCATCACCATGACTTAGTGTGCCCTTGACTTGCAAGACAGTCAAGTTGATTTTGGTGCAGTCAGGCAGCCTCCTCTTAGAAGCTTTGGAGCTCCCAGGAGGGTGTCTTCTGAATTATTTTTGTCCCTGTTGATTCTACTTTGCCCCAAATCTGCCACACTTCATGGGTTTCCCAGATTTAGTTGACTGGGCTTTCTCCACATCTACAAAATGCAGTATGCCCACACCCCAGCCTCCCCTAATGAGTTTGGCCATCTAGCCTGTCTGAGGTCCTGTGACTGGCTGTTCTGTAAGGGTGCAATTTCAGACAAATGGGGACCAGAACTGGGTCTAGGACCGGTGTTGAGCCCTACGACTGAACAAAGGGAAGCCTACAAAGACTATTCTGGGAGAGTCGTTGAGGTGCAAAGAAGCTCTAAAGCTTTGGGTGGAGGTGGGGGCCTGTTTGCACAGCTTGTCCATAGCTCCTGAGCTGACCATGAGTCAGGAAAGCTGTTGTTTATCTTAAAGGGCCATCTAGAGCAGTGCAGGTCCACATACTCCTAGATCATCCCCAAACTGCAAAACTGAAACCCATAAGGTTGTCCTCCTTCTTTTTTTTTTTTTTTCGGTGGTACGCAGGCCTCTCACTGTTGTGGCCTCTCCCGTTGCGGAGCACAGGCTCCGGACCCGCAGGCTCAGCAGCCATGGCTCACGGGCCCAGCCGCTCCGCGGCATGTGGGATCTTCCCGGACGGGGGCACGAACCCGTGTCCCCTGCATCGGCAGGCGGACTCTCAACCACTGCGCCACCAGGGAAGCCCTGTCCTCCTTCTTTAATTAAGAGCCTTGTCCACAGTATTTGAGGAGATGGCCTCATCCTAGGGCTGAATTAGGAGCAGCTGGGGTGTCCCTGCCCATCTCAGAGAGGACAAGTTGGCCATGGCTCTAGAAGTCCGAAGTGTGTGGGGCTGCCTCTCCCTCACGCCCATCCCCTCTTTGCTGTCTGAAACTTGGCTCCATGTGTCTGACAATGATGGCCAGGCTTCCTCTACCCATTAGCTAGACTGTTATTAAAACAATCTGAAAAATATTGGGTTGGCCAAAAAGTTCATTTGGGTTTTTCTGTAGCATCTTACGGATAAACCTGAACGAAATTTTTGGCCAACCCTGTAGCATCCCTAGACCTCCAAGGCAGCCCTGGCCCTTGGCATCAGAGAGAAATTTTTTGAAATGTTTGACTTTAAGTCATTCTTATTCAGCATGACAAGGGGAGAGCTCTGAATCTGAAGAGTTGTTTGAATAATTTCCTGAGTTTATTGTCAGGCAAGATAGGTTGCAGTGATTGAACGAGATGACATTTAAAGTCCCTTTCAGCTGTGAAAGCCATGTTTCTCACAGGTGGTCAGACAAGTGAGGGACACTTGTGAGGTGGTTGAAAGACCACCGACCTTGACCTGGGAACAGTTAGGATTCCAACAAACCCAAATTCCAAGTCTAGAACAAGTAGGCACGAGGTTGGCGGGCGGCGGGGGACTTTTGCCAGCTAAGTCAAAAATTCCCTTCAAGAATTTGGGTTCCCAAATGGGACCTCAGTCCTCGGAGGATGCAAGATAAGGTGCTATCCTATTCTTGGATGTGCTGAAGTCCTTGAAACCAAGGCCAGGATTCAGTTGGAGCTGAGGCTCACGGCAAAGCCGTGGCCAGATGAAACAAAGCAGGCGGAATTACTGGAAATGAGGGACCAGGATCAGATAGAGACTAATAGCCAAGGTGATTTGATGCTAGCTACTGGCTACATGCTCTTAAATTTTTCCTACTTGGGTACAGAATGAAAAAGGTTGAACCTCACATCTGATTTGGTGGCCTCGGTTGAAAAACACAAGTGAGTTTCATTTGGTTATTAATGTTAATTTTGTAGAATGAACTTTAGAAACACGGAGAGAGTGATTGAATCTCTGGCAACATCTGCACAGAGAGCAAAGCCAGCAGATCGGTATTCAGGGCTGGCTTTTATATCTGTTCCTGGAATCATCCTCTGAGAACCTGGAGGTGTGACTTTTCACACAGACAGCACAATGAAGAAAGTGCTTAGCTGGCCGTGCCTGAGAGAGTCATCAGGAATTAATGCAATGCCAGAGATGAGCCATCAACGAGATAGGAAAGAAGGACCTCGGGTCACAGTTAAACAATTCAGCAACTAAAGATAGTCTCACCGAGGGGTGTTTCTGTGTTCTGCAAAGGGCTTTGCAGAACACCTTGGGAGGTTAAAGCAAGACAGGCACACAGCCCTAGAAACTTCTCTGCTATTCATTCCTTTCCTGCTCCCAACTCTTACCGCCTCAGTCCTAAACTTGCCAGCATCTCCCGTCCCATCCCACTCTTGCTGCATCACCACTTTCTATGGGGAACTTCGGGGAGGGTTGAAGAAGAGTTTGGATCCCCGGTTGGTTTCTGCTGGATCAGCCACTGGCGAGCAGCATTTCTGATCACAGTCTTGTTCTCATCACAAAAATATCAGTTTAGGTATTCCTGTTCGAGCGCCCTCTTCTTTGTCTTGCCTATTTGGTTAGAGCACCATTTCTCACAATGTGCTTTGCAGTAAGAGTGTGTGTGTGTGTGTGTGTGTGTGTGTATGTTTGTGTGTGTGTACAGGTTCATATGGTCACCCTCTATTCTTAGCATGCAATGGATGGGGAGGAAGAGAGAGGATTGAAATAACAGCCAAATTATCTTTCTTTTCCCTTCTGCCTTACACACTGATGTGTAAGGCTTGAGGCTGAAATGCTGTGCTGTACAGAACGCGTGGGATGCGGGGTGGAGCCACCCTGGAGGAGCTGCAGGCCTCATCCACACCTGGACCCGACTTAAAGGACGAGGTTCTGAACTGTATGTTGCTGCTGCAGTGGGATGAGACATCTGCAGATTCAGGGGGAGAGTGCGTATATTTTGCATCTGGATGGATGTGTCTCGTGGGGCCAGCTGGTGGTGGCACTGGGCAGCCTCCAAGAGGGCCCTTCATGATCCCTGCCTCCTGGAATTTACAGCCTTGTGTAGTTCCCTCCCACATTGTACCACCTTTGGGCTGCTGGACCCTGAGAATATATAAAAATGACCCCTTCCCCTATCATTTCTGACCCACAGAAACTGTGAGATAATAAATGTTTGTTTAAAGCTTCCAGTTTGGGGGTAAATGTTTTAGTGCAGCAATGGATGATGAATACACTAGTACATGGGTCTCCTCTTGCTCACCAGCCTCCCATCCCTGTTCCAGGCAGGAAGACACAGAAGGGACCAAAAAAGCAAGTGAGGAGATGCCCTTATGGGGGGAAGGTAGAGGGTTGACAAATGCCCGCTCCTCTCCGCTGAGCAAGAACTACGGATATGGTTCTCCCTGGCTGCAGAGGAGGCTAGGAAATGTGGGGAGCTCGTTTTGGTTTGTTTTTAGGCTGAGAAAATGACAGCCTGGAATTAAAATGACGGGAGAGTTAGTAAAGAAGTGGGGGGGTCTTCCCTTGTGGCGCAGTGGTTGAGAGTCCGCCTGCCGATGCAGGGGACGCGGGTTCGTGCCCCGGTCTGGGAAGATCCCACATGCCGTGGAGCGGCTGGGGCCGTGAGCCACGGCCGCTGAGCCTGCGCGTCCAGAGCCTGTGCTCCACAATGGGAGAGGCCACAGCACTGAGAGGCCCGCGTACCGCAAAAAAAAAAAAAAAAAAAAAAAGAGAGGGGGAATGGGTATCGGAAAGGCAACCATACTCTATTAAAAGATATTAATTTCTGAGCATACTACACATTCCATTAGTGCCTCCCAGCCTTTTTAGCATCATAGGACCTAGAAAATAAGGCTTGTTTGGCGACGTAGGGTAAATGGAGAACGTGGCTCATGGCCAAGGCAACTCGCTGGGGGACACGGGTTGACGTGGGACCCACCTAGCTTCTCCAAGGGCTGAGAGGACCAATCCCTGCAGACCAGTAACCCATTCACCATAAAACTGTTTGAGCCGTTTCATAGGGAGAGTTGCTTGGAGATCTGCACACAGGAGCTTTATTAAGGAGTGTTTTCAAGAACGACACCTGTGAGGGGTGAGGAATACAGGACTGGGCAAAGGGAGAAGCTGGGTGACAATAAAATTGCCCCAGAGCCCTCAGTGGGTCCTCCCGGGAGCTCTGGAGAGGGATGGCCCTTCAGGGTTGTCCCACTTTGAGACAAGGGAGCCAGCCCTTTATCTTGCCCCTCCCCACTCTGACCAGACACTGGGTATGGGAGGGAATGTGGCCTTGGAACAGGGGCTCTCAGGCTGAGGGCCGTGCCCAGGTCAGGACTTAATGAAGAGCCATCAGCTGCCATGACTCCCAGCCGCTGGGGAAACGGGTCCCTCAGTCCCAAAGTGGGCGGAGGGTCTGGGCAGAGCTCCCCGAATTCACTTTTGGGGACTTTGTGTTCTACGATCCCAGGGAACAGCCACGGTCTCCTGCAGAACGGCCCTTGGTGGTCTGGTAATGGCAGAAAACAGGAATGCGTGAAATTAAGGTCTTACCCGGAAGGGCATCTGTGGTGTTCTCAGCCCACGATGAGTCCTGGAGGCCTGCAGGAAAATCCCACCCGACTTCAGCAGTGTTAGAGGACTGACAAATGCGCTTCACGTGCTGTTTATTTGAATTCAGCCCGACTCTTCTGCAGCATTAATTGTCATGGACGTCATGTAACAAGAGGCAGCTGAGCACCTGAAATGAGCTCCCAATTTGTCTTTGGAAAATTTTCTCCATTATGAGAATAGAAAGATTAAAGGGATAATAATACCTGACACCCATATCATGCTTTACTACTAGCAAAGAGCTTTCAAATGCATATTATCTTATTTGAGCCTCATGATAGCCCTGTGAGGTAGTTAGAATAGGAACTCATCTTAGAGGTGAAAATATTGTAACTTTGGAAACTTATGCCTCCACTTTATATTCCAAGAATGGGTTGCATTTCTTGATTTTTTTTTTTTTACCACGTTCCTTTCTATTCTCTCAAAACCCAAGAAGGCTAAAGTATGAAGGCAAGTGAGAAAAAGAATTTCCCTTCCCTATGCATATCTGGTTTATAGCATCTTTCTCCCACCTCTAAAGTTACAATACGACAGTTAAGAAGCAGAAATTAAACTAATGTACCAACAAAGAAATAAAAATATGGCGGCTGCCAACTTCCATGATTGCATCATTTATTTATTGTGCCCCTACTGAATGCCATGGGACTCGTAAAAAGGGTGAATAAAAATCACAGTTCTTGTGGAGCTAACAATCCAATAAGGGATATAAAATAGGCAGAGAACTAACAAACATTAGGGAAAAGAAGTGGAGCCCCATTAAACAGGAGTTTAGAGCAGGCACAGACGCCAGGATGCTTTAACAGAAAAGGCAGCTGATCCCTAAGGATGAGCTGTGTTTCCCCCACAGATGATTATTGCTTGTGGGCTAGCAATAATCCCGGGCTTACTGAGTGCCAGGCTTGGGGCTAAAATGAGGGCAGAGGCATTCAATGTGTTGCTGATGAATTCAGGTCAATATTTAGCCAACTGTACACTTAATATCACCAGCCAGCCAACTAAACAGCCCCTGCTTGCTTGCTCTTCCATTGGTTTATTTTTTTAAACCATATTTTGTCTTTTAAACACTTCCTGTAACGTTGGATAGGGCTATTACCAAAATTTTAAAGAAATGTTTACTGCAGCTTCCCTTGAAAAATAGACTCCGTGGGCTGGGGTCTTGGTGGGGGGATTCAGAAGCCACTTTGAGCAGCGGATGTTCTCATATCTGCACCAAGTCAGATGTCCTTTTTGCGCACAGGTGATATATAAGCTAGTGCCCAAGGGAAACAGCAGGCCTTTGAATGGGGTGTTTTTTTCAGAGTTGTCCATTTGTCTTGCTTTTTTGTTTCACCTTTATTCTTCTCCTGGAGGGAATATTCCTAATAGGATTAATAAATGAGAAATGTAAATAATGTGACTACTGAAATATAGATTTTCCAGGAATGCCATTTATTACTGGCTTTGTAGAAGCAAAGCCATGTGAGGCCATCTGTTCAATGGCCACTTCACACACTGCTGGGGGAGAGGATTTCACAAATTAAGGGCCAGAGCTCCCAGGAGTTACTGACCTTAGGGGAAGCTGTGGGGAGAGATGGGCACTGCCCCTGGGAGAAGAAATAACCTCCAACCATAAACTGGTGTCACATGGGCACAAGTCTTGAATTGGTACAAGTGAGGGCCTGACGCTAAACTCTAAATAGTAATTTGAAAGCTTGGGTATAGGGGGGTGGATTTGAGAGGAGTATGAAAGGAAATGAAGGGGAGGGGAAGAGGATGAAAATGTGGAGTAAATGTGGCAGATCCTTAAGCAGCAATTTAGGCTGATGGGGTATGTTTGCAGGCTTGACCATTTGGGGGAGCTATTTGCAAGGTTGAATGATCCCATGTGCATTCTGGAAATGAGACTTCCTACTGGATAGAAACTGTCTTTGCATCATCTTGGTGGGCCCTCAGAGCTGGGTTGGACAGCGGGTCAGGAGATTTCAAGTCTTAGTTGTGCCCCTCACCAGCCCCATGACAACTAGGATCTCTGTGCCCCTGTTTCCTCATTAATCAACTGAGAAGACTAGGTTATCTGGTCTCTATCTTGCTCAATCTTTTATGAATGATTCCATTTCAGAATCAGAAGCTTTATAAAATACTCCTTTGCTAGATTCATTCAATGTCACCTTTGACATCACCTGAAGGAGAAGGACATGGAGTCTGTCGTGACTTTGCCTTCATCAGGAAACATCCTCTGAAAAGGGGGACCTGGAGACCAAAATAGGAAACCTGAAGAGTGAAGGGGTCGCATCAGGGCCCACCCCTGCCCCCAGGGAGGGAGTAGAGTGTGACTCCACCTTCTTAGCTGGAGAAGGAAAAATCCTAAGAGTCTGAGAGGGGCAGTCAACCTCCACGTGGCTTCTTTCTGGTCCGTCCTTCCCTCTCCCGCCTTTCCATGTGAGCCTCTGCCTCCTTGTTATCAGTGATGGACATTTAGAACAAAGCTGTCTAGGATGGATGCATGTTTCTGGGAGCTGGTCTTGACCTGAACCAAAGCAGGAGCTGGGGAAGCAGCTCCCTTGCCAGGGTGGTGGGCGGGAAGAACAGGAGGCTGAGAGCTGGGTGGGGGTGGGAAGCCTTCAGAGACAGGTGAGATCCCGCCGCAGGCTGGCATCCAGCGACCAGGCTTCCCAGGTGGTGCTGAGAGGCGGACTTTGAAAGGAGGTTCTGAGGAGAGAAATGAGGCCATGAGCACGGGTCTCCCACTGCAGCCGGAGAGCCAAAGAGCGACTGGGGCTGTTTCCCTCCAAAAAGGCTTCAATTTCTCCAGAACCCATCATGTTTCATGGGAGAATGAGCCTCTCATTCATTCATTCAACAGGCAGTTGTCGAGTCTGCAGAATACTAGGCGCTGCAGATCTTCATGGATCCCGTGGTGTGAAAAAGATTATATATAAAATCCCCGCCTTCAGGGAGCTTATGCTCTAGCAGAAGAGACAGGCATTCAAGACATAATTGAAAAGTTATAAAATAATAGCTAGCGGGGTTTCCCTGGTGGCGCAGTGGTTAAGAATCCACCTGCCAGTGCAGGGGACACGGGTTCGAGCCCTGGTCCGAGAAGATCCCACATGCCGCGGAGCAACTAATCCCGTGCGCCACAACTACTGAGCCTGCGCTCTAAAGCCCGTGAGCCACAACTACTGAGCCCATGTGCCACAACTACTGAAGGCTGCGTGCCTAGAGCCCGTGCTCCACAACAAGAGAAGCCACCGCAATGAGAAGCCCTCGCACTGCAACGAAGAGTAGTCCCCGCTCGCCGCAACTAGAGAAAGCCCGCGTGCAGCAACGAAGACCCAATTCAGACAAAAATAAGTAAATAAAATAAATTAATTTAAAAACAAATAATAGCTAGTGATGAAAAGTGTTAGGAAGCGAATTGGAGCAGAGTGAAGTGGGAGAGCAAGAGGGGCGGCTGGTTTCCATCACATGGTGAGAAAAGGCTTCTTCCTCTGAGGCAATATCTGAGCTGAGACCTAAATACAGCAAGGCGGCAAGCCCTAGGGATTTCTAGGGTAAAACTCTGTCCCCAGGCTGTGGGAACAAATCTGCAAGGGCCCGAGGTAGGCGTGTACCTCCTGTGTTCAAAGAACAGCAGAAAGACCGTGTGGCCGCAGTAGAGTGAGAGAGAGGGAGAGTTCTAGGGATGCCGTCCTGGAGGCCAGCGGACGCCAGCCCGGGGCCTCATGTAGGACCTCAGAGTTCATTCTCAACCTGTTGGAGACCGTGACGGAACCAACATTGCGAAGGGTCACTCTGGCTGGTGTGTGGAGAATGGACTGGATAGGACGGAAAGAGCTTGGAGGCAGGGTTTTGGCTCCACTGTTCACCACTAACTTGGGCCAGTAAGTGGCATTCTCTGATGCTTTCCCACTTCACAGGATGTCAGCAGCCCAAGCGGGGAGTCCAGGCCGTCCTATGGGAGCGAAGCCGCGGGCCATGGCTGCAGGGCCCCTGGGTGCCAGCACCTGAGTGCACGACTCGCAGAGAACCGTGACAATGTGGTCGCAGAGCTTTGATATCTTGAGTAAAGTTTACAGGTTAATTCCTTACCAGCCTCTTCCCCAGCACTCTCCCAGGCGCGCTGTAGGAGAAAAGACAAAGCTTTGGAGTCAAAGAGGTCTGAGTTCAAATCTCGATTCTACTACTTCCGTGTGTGCTTCAGGTGACTTACTGAACCTCCGACTCCTCACAGGTGAGTCCCAACTTGAAGCGTGGATGTAAAGGTGTGAGATCACTCACGCGCGGTCCTCTGGCACAGGAGCTCTTCAGTAAGTGGTGGCTATTGCGACACTTAGGGTCCTGCTGCACTTCCCAATGCAGGGCAACAGGCCTGCCTCCTATTATGGGCTGCATCAAAATTAGCATTAGAAATCTTCTCTTCCAAGCCGAATCAAGCACTGCCGTGTATGGGGAAGGGGGGGAGCCAGCAATCTGGAAAACAAAGAAGTTATTGTCAAGTTTTCCGTAGGCCCCCTTCCTTTTCTGGGAAAGAAGGAGGCCCCGGGGAGGAATAGAAAACAGATAAGTGACGGGCAGCTGTGTGATGTGAGAAGGCCCCCTGCCTGTCCAGCTTCAGTTCCGTCCCCTGTAAGGGAAGGGTTGGTCCTGGAGTAGTCTGTGAGACAGGGAAACAGAGTATCAGCCCCGATCTCTAGCCTCCTCTCCACAGGGTGAGAGAGCGGTGGTGCCTTCAGACAGCCTCACCCCAGGGTCTTACAGTATCACCAAGAAGCAATGACATGGTCCATTTTCCCTGGTGCCTGTCCCTTGGTTTTCCTTCTACAGAAACCAGTGCTGAGTCGATCCAGGCAAGGCTGCTACTGGGGGAGTTCTGCATGGCTCCTCGAGAGAGAGATATCCCCCCACTCTCAGCCAAGCCCACGGTCATGCTCAGGCCCTCCACGTTTCCCTGCTTCCATCCTGGCTCTCATCACCACCTGAGTCGTGTTCGTTTGCTTATTCTTTGTCTCCCTTCACTAGAACACAAGCTCTGTGAAGGCACAGGCCTCCTTGTTGGGCCCACCATGGTGACCTCCAGTGCCTAGAAGGCTGCCAGGCGCAGAGCAGGCACTCAACAGCCCTTGTCCAGGGGAGCACATGAGTGACGGAGTGTGTCAGTGGTGCCCAGCACACGTGGGCTGGATCCACAGGATGATACTGCATCTGGATTTGACCACTGACCAATACATGGAAGCAAAGGCCCAGCTCATGAGTGGCCACAGAGAGGCCAAATAGTGTAACCCTTCCAAGCTGCAGTTAAATGACATTGATATACATAGTTTAGTATTAAGCGAATTGATCAAATAGTTACTCAGCTGCACATCACCCAAACTGGTCGTTGGTTAGCTGAGTTTCCCCCTTTTTGCCTTGTTTAGGCAGATTTGGAGTCCTGAGAGTAGGGCTGCCATAAGGCAGAGGAAAGGGATGTGAATAACATAAGCTGATCTCAGGAAAGGGCGTGATACGGTCTTAGATGCTGCCCATAGTGGGGTCAGGTGGCCAGCTGGATGTGTGGAAGGCTTATGGGAGACGGCTGAGGCAAAAGAGCCCAGCAGGCATTTAAAATAAAATATGCTGCCCCCCTAAACAGGACCACATGGGTGCTTTCTCCAGCTTCTGCGGGATTGGCCTGAGTTCAACAGTCTCTACATCTTACTTCTCATGGTTTTGCTCAGACAAGACTCCATCCTACCAGAGCAGACGCACTTTTAATTGTCCCCCTAATGACACTATGTACTTCCCAAATATAGCCCTTTTAAAGTTCTATCTGTACCTGGAACCCCATCCTGCCTGTACCCACATTAGAGATAAGGGATGGATACCGAGAGCTTGGACATCATCTATTTTGTTTATCCCATGTGGCTCCAGCTGGACGCCCCTCCAGTGCCTTTTGGGGCAGAAGTCTGCAGGTGTGAGAGGGACAGGAGGTGTCCTTAGGAAACTGAAGGCAACGTGGGCCTCTGGGCTTCATTCTTGCTCACTCAAAAGTCATCTATTTTGCTTCATTGCTTTTAGCTGCTGATGGGATTATGTTTGCCCATTCATTAGAAAGTCCCACATTTCCCTTCCTCTCATTTATTTTTTAATCTGCTCCGCCCTTGACAGTAGAAGTGAATCACTGTGTCCACTGCTTGGCAGCTGGGGGCTCAATATTTTCCTGCCTGAATGTAGGCAGAGGCCCAAGTCCTCATCGGTTTGTCCAAAATGGAATTGCTTGCAAATCTGCTTTGTTATCAATGTTTGATCGGTGAATGAACAGAGATGATGCTGTGTGCAGAAAGAGTGTGGGGTTGGGAGCGATCTCTCTGATTCTCATCTTCCTCAGACCTGCCATTTTCCCTCCTGAGGGACATAAAATACAGGGTTATGGTGAGGATTAAATGAGATGATGAAAATTGCTTGGCACACAGGAGATAATCTATTTGGTCTCTTCCCTACATGGATACATAAGCTCTGTGTTAGGACCTAGAGGGAAGGCAGAAGAATGATTCCCCCACGACACTGACGTGTGTGTCCGCCCCTCCCGACTTGGTTGTCATTCATCCTGGTCTCTGTTGATGCTTTCTTTAACTCTATCAAAAATGTATCCCCAAAACCTGTGGTGAGGGTGAGAGTTTCAAAACGCAATCCTCTTTCTAGGCTCCTCATGTGTCACTATCTGAATCAAAGATTATAACAGAGGACGAAAAACACATCAGAACAACAACAAATATTCCCTCTAAGCCATCAGCAAAATTAAGCAGGAATTTTCAGAACGCCCATCAAAAAAAAACTGACCAGAGTGGAAAGTGGAGCAATGGCGCCACCAAGTGGTGAAACTTCCAACGACCCCTTTGACTGCTGGTTTTTCATTAACTTCATTATCTTCGGAGAGCTACCGGGTGGCTGTACCTGATCCAAGGCCCGGCTCATCAGAGCATAGTTGATGGAGCCGGCTCACGGGGACTGGCCACGCTAACACAGAGGAACGTCAAACAACTGTGCTAGTGAGGGTGACAAAGAAAGTGGAAATGGAGTAGCAGAAATGAACCCTCTATAGAGGGAAAAGCAATAAACACCCTATTGTTTACGACTTAGTGACACAAGGAAATATTTTGCTGTTCGTATACCACATGCCTCAGAATCACCTGGAAAACCTGGTAAAGGTGCAGATTCCTGTCCCAGAGCCACTGAGTCAGACCCTCTGGGGATGGAGTCTGGGAGTCTGCATGTTTAACAAGTACCCTGGGCGAGTCGGGGGAAAGTTAAAATTTGGGACCAAAAAGGGACCAGAGCCATGAATAAGGAGTCCTGAAGCCTCACTGAGCTCCTTCTATAAAAAGAGGAAATGAAGACAATGAGCAGGAGAGGAATGATCACTTTTTAAAACAGACAGAAACGTGAAGGGAAAGGGAATCCTGAATACAGGCAGACCTTGGAGAACTGCGGGTTCGGTTCCAGACCACGGCAATAAAGCAGATATCACAATAAAGTGAGTCACAGGAATATTTTTGGTTTCCCAGCGCATATAAAAGTTAAGTTTACACTATACTGTAGTCTATTAAGTGTGCAACAGCATTATGTCTACAAAAACAATGTACCTACCTTAATTTAAAAATACTTTATGAAAAAAATGGTAACCATCAGCTGACAACTCAGGGTTGCCACAAACCATCGATTTGTAAAAAGTGCAATACCTGTGAATCACAATAAAATGAGGTATGCCTGAGCAGATTGCTACACACACACGCACACACACACACAGAGAGAGAGAGAGAGAGAGAGAGAGAGAGAGAGAGTCCTATATGTGCACCTGGCTGAATATGTGGATGGGGATTTTTGTTTGCTGGTCTGAGGAATTTTTAGTGGATGGTAAATGTAAAAACAAAACAAAACCTTCATTTGTAGCATTTGTCTATTTCCATGGTGTAAATACTCCCACCGTGGCCTATTTCCAGCCACAATGTGACATCACTGAACACAGAGGAAATGCACAATCTTATAGTATTTCACCACATAGATTTAGTCATAAATCACCCAAGAGCATAGGTAATAGTAAAATGTAATAAAATGATTAGGAAATGATGAGTTTTGAGTATTACCTTTGTTTCAAATATAATTTATTTAATTATAAGTCTGTATCGTTTAATTTTTTAAATGAGTGTGTTTTTGCAAAATTCCTGAAAATCAGCTCTCATGAGCTGGTATGAGCCATTTTCCAACACACCATCACTCTATGCCAAGGAACTTCTGCCACTAACTTAAGGCCAGAGATGGAGGCCAGGAGAGGGGGCTGCTGACAGGAGCTCATGAAGGTAGCTCTCAGGAAAGGACTTTCCGAGGCAGATGTCGGGCAGGTAGCAAAGGCTTACTGAGGGGTTTTCTTCTCGGGGTTAACCCTCCACTGATTGTGGAGTGGCTACCTCTCTCGGCCCTCCCTGGTCCCCTTCCTGGAGCTGGGAGGATGTGGGCTTCCTGAATGCAGATTTCCAGCCATCCCTGTTTAGCACCCAATGAAGTCCCTGGACCATAGGAGGGGTTCAATGACTATTTACTGTTGAGTGAATTATACTGGCCCAGAGTCAGAAGAGCTGGGTCTTGGGTCTGCTATTACCAGGTTGTGCAATTTTATGGTTTCTGGGCCTCAGTTTCCCCATCTGTAGGAGGAGGACCTTGAGTCTCATGACTCTGAATGCTCTGTCAGGATCCCAGGACTCTCTTTCCACAGCGATTGGCTCCAAGACCCCCAATCTGGGGCCCTATCCTGGTCAGCTCGCACCCAGGGCTTGACTTCATCACGGGGTCAGGGGTCTCCAACCCCTCGTGGGTTGATCCCGGTACCACTGATGTAAGAGGCTCTGATACATGGAAAACTTTAGCTAAGAACCCACCTGTCCCATTAGTGGTAGGACTCCAGCTCCACAGACAGGTTCCCCAGAAATTCTAGAGAGGGGTGTGTCTGTGTCACCAGGCTGGAGCAACCTTTAGGATGTCAGCTGCCAGGGCCGCCTTGGTGCATGTCAGGGAAACTTCCAGCCCCAGCTCCTTTCCTCTCTCTCCCCAGGAGGATGTCAATGGGATAAAATCCCACCCGGAATCCTGAATATACTAAAAGCCACTCCGTTGTACATTTTAAAATGGTGAATTATATCTCAAGTTTTAAAAGCCTTTGAATACTTATTGAAGAAGGAGGAGAAGAAAAGGAGGAAGAGAGGAGGCCAGGGAAGAGAAGACATCAGAGTGGCTCTTGTGGGTAGAGAGAAAGTGAAAGAATGTTCCAGGATTCCCTGGACCAACCCCTGTCAGAGGGTTTTCCTTTTGGAATAGAAATTCAAACTGGGTGCTTTTATCTTATTACCTGATTTAATATGTTGGATAATTAGTGTTCAGATGAAACCCAAGTGCTGGGTCTTAGAAGGAGAGCAAGTCGGAGTGTGAGACTCCCCCCCGTCTGGGGGAGGTGATGCGGTAGAGGGGAAGCAAGGTGTCGTCAGGCTGACCTCAGGTCTGGCCCCCGCCAGGAGTTCCTTCCTACCCATCCCAGCTTCTGGTTCTTTACAGCTTTCAGACAAGTGACGGCTGGAGGCTCTGTGTTCTGCTATCAACCCAGAACCCCTTGTGGAAAAACCCCTTTTCCTTTTTGTTTAGCTGAGACTGAGCTGGAATTTTCCAAAAGGAACTTTTCCTCAGCAACTTAGGGAACCAAAAAAGCACAAAGGTTTTAGGAAAAAAAAAAAAAAAAAAAACCCATTCCACTAGAGTGTAGATTTCCACTGCGGTTGGAGCACAGACTGAAGGTGGGGGAAGAATTGGTGGCACCCGCCTCCCAGGCCTCTGGTGTCTTCACTTCCCACTCTGCTCTGTGGCCCCCCAAGCCCCGGCCGGAGTGGGGAAGGGGCCCAGCCCTGCGCCTTCCATGAAGCCACGTCCAGGCTGGGCACCGGCAGAGGAGTCCTGAGCAGCCACCTAGGGCGCTACTGTCCAAGTCATCCCAGAATTACCGAGGGTTAGATCCTGTAGGAACCGTATCCACCACCCGGCTATCTCAGCCTCCCAGTAGGAGCAGTAACCTGTCCCGATGACCCAGGTGTCAGGCTGGAAGGCCCATGCGTGACCACAGAGCCGGCCACCTGGCATCAGACACCTGGGAGGCCAGGCCAGTCCAGGCCCTTCTGTGGCTCCAGAGAGGACTCACTGAGCCCAGGGGAGAGGCCGCCGTCCCCACTGAGCAGAAGCTCCTTGGGAGGTGGCATGGGGGTGGGGTGAGAGGAGAGGAGAGTCTCGCCCCGTACCAGAAACTCTGCTCTCCAGGGAGCGGAGGCTGTTTTGCTGTCAGTGGGGCTGGAGCGTCTGGATGGGGACCACAGAGCCCAAGAGCGGGTCACCCCCATGGGTCGGAAACACGGGGAGGGTCTCACCCCAGGCCCCAGTCTTCCTCAGCCTGGGATCACCGAGCAGCTTACAGTCACATTACAGCTGACACCCCTGAGCCCAGCCCCTCAGTCTGGGGAGTCCGATCTTCCTGCAGACAGCCTCACCCTGAGTATCTCTGAGTTTTGCTAAAAGTGCTCACAAATGTTTGTGATTCAGTCCTGGGGGCTCCTTGCTGCCGGCACTTCTCAAGCCCCTGGCAGCCCGAGGCCCCCAGAGGTCCTGAACCCACCGTGGCCTGTGCCTGTGACTTTGGAACGGCCCTCGGCAGATCTGCCTACAGTCCCGTGAGGTGAGAGGCTCAGCTGGTGGCCCTCTTTGTCCTCGTCCCTCAAGGGGCTCCTCAGCCGGGGGCGGGGCCAGGCCACAGATGCTGCAGCTCTGAGGGTAGGGCTCTTTCTGTGTCTCTCTCTTTTACACACACACACACACACACACACAAATGCACACATATACATGTACACATACACACACGCACACATATAAACATATACACACATACACATACATATACAAACACATACACACATACATACACATACACACATAAACACACACACGCACACATATACACACATACACATATACACACACAAACACATACACACGTATACACACATATACACATATACAAACACATACACACACATACACACACACACACATACAGCCATTTCTCTCAAGGCTGGTGTGCAGGGTGATGTGGCTGAGACTCCAGCCGGCCCTGGGCCCGTGGGCGCCTGGGTTTTGCAGGGTCTGGCCTGGGTCACAGGCCACTCTCTTCCTCTCTCAGAATGTGCCCTGTGGTCTCTTCCAAGGGCTTTTCAGTGTGGCTTTGTCTGGGGTCACCCGAATTTTAGGACATGCTTTTTCATTCTTGAGACACAATGGAGGTTAGAATTTGCATCCCTTTTTTGCCCAGGGAATTCTTTTCAGTCAGTCTGTGAATTCAGACCCATGTGTGGGACAGGAGTTCACACGCAGCAGGGTGCAAATCCCAGCCTGGATGCTGCAGGAAGTTGCTGAATTCTGCCCCAACCGGCAGAAACAGCCCTCCAGGCTCAGCTCCCCAGAATGTTCTCAGAGCCAGGGGTGGGGCAGGGGAGACTTTGGGCGTGTGAGGTCCGTTCTCTCTGCAGCAGCATCTGACCCTGCTCCGGTGCCCTGGTACTTTAAGGAAATAGCCCAGTAGCCATTTTGCTATATATTTTTTGATTATTAACCCTTTAATATTGGTCTTAGGCTCTTGAAGCAGGGACATTAGTGGTCAGAAGGGGTCTATAGTAGCACCTGACCCCCCGAAGGACCATGAAGCCTCAGTAGTGTCTGTCCATGGGATCCTTTCCAGGCACTTTCTAACTGTAGGCCTGAGGCAGGCTTGGTGGAGCCAGGCCCGCAGAGGAGGAAGTGGAGGAAAAGACAGAAGCCCAAAGAGATGGGCCCTGACAAGCCACTCCAGAAACTGAAGCTTCCAGGGGAGACCTGTCCTCTGGAGGGCGTGTCTCTCCGTGGCCACGAGCAGCTGGGGTTAGCAATTCGGTCCTGCCGGCCCCATAGGACACAGCGGGCTCTGCCTGTGGGACAGATCACAATGGCCTGGCAGAAATGTACTTCCTCTGGGTCCCGTGTCCCCATCAGGTAGGCTCTGACTCTCAAACAGAACAATCTAGCTCCCTCAGAGGTACTCCAGAGCTTGCCTCAGAGCTTGGCTGGCATGATACCTGAGTGCAAAGCCTCATCTGAGTCTTGATATTATCCCATCCCTGCTAGGCCATCTTCTGGGGTCATCTTGGCTTTAGACCTGCTGGTACCCAGGATCTTGGTATCTTTTTACATACAGTCGCCAAGTGAGTGATACAGACACGAGCATCCTGGACCCAGAGGAAGGGAATCCTGTGGCTGGGCTGTGAGGAAGCATGGCCAGTGGAGGTGGATAGGACTTGGAAGGGTGGGTGCAGGGCGGCGGCTCTTCCAGGTGGAGGGACCGTGAGTCAGTCACCAAGACGGGGCATGTCTGCCCAGTGAGGCACATGTCTGCCATGGACATCTGCTGGAAATCTTGCCCTGGAGGGACGATGTGCCTGACAACTTAGCCTTATCACAGAAGGGCACGAGATGGGCAGGGAAGGGCCTGGGGCCCATGCAATGGACAGTGTGTGCAGGAGTCATCATTCCAGCTAACGACCATCCAGACTGAGGCATGCGAAGCATTTTCATAGCACTTGCACATGCCAGGCAGCACCCTGGGCTGTTCGGACATGTTATCTTGCCTAATCCTCATAACAGTTCTAAGGTATTATTATAGCCTTCATTTTATAGATGGCGAAACCGGGGTACAGAGCAACAAAGTAACTTGCCCGAGGATCTACCAGCAAACCCAGGGGGTTTGTAGAGGGAAAATGATGAGTTTGGCTGTAGAGGTGTTTGCAGATGTCCAATAGGCAGTGAGATTGCAAAAGCTAGAGGTCAGAGAAGCTGCTGGGGTCAGGATGGATCTAGTGATTCAAGAATATAACTCCTGGGGCTTCCCTGGTGGCACAGTGGTTGGGAGTCTGCCTGCCGATGCAGGGGACACAGGTTCGTGCCCTGGTTCGAGAAAATCCCACATGCCGCGGAGCGGCTGGGCCCGTGAGCCATGGCCACTGAGTCTGCGCGCCCGGAGCCTGTGCTCCGCAACGGGAGAGGCCACAGCAGTGAGAGGCCCGAAGAATATAACTCCTGGAATGATTTGAAATTGTATATGATTTTCTCTTTTGTCTTCATGAGTCTATGACTTTTACACACCATCTGCCAAAGGCAGCCATTTGTCTGGTTAGAGAGAGAATTTTTTATAAAAGGATTGCCTAGTGAAAGGCGAAGTTGACAGTCAACTTTCGACTTTCAATATAGGATTATGTGGCAGGACGGGAGTCTTCAAGCCAGGATAGTATCTTGAGGGAGGATTCACCAAATCCCTTTACTTCCCTCTTTCCCCATTGATTCATCAACAGTGAGTCTCCTGCCGTCTTGTTTTTTTTTTTTCCGGTACGCGGGCCTGTCACCGTTGTGGTCTCTTCCGTTGCGGAGCACAGGCTCCGGACGCGCAGGCTCAGCAGCCATGGCCCACGGGCCCAGCCGCTCCGTGGCATGTGGGACCCTCCCAGACTGGGGCACGAACCCACGTCCCCTGCACCGGCAGGCGGACTCTCAACCACTGCGCCACCAGGGAAGCCCTCCTGCCCTGTTTTTTTGTTTTTTTTTTTTCAGTACGCAGGCCTCTTACTGTTGTGGCCTCTCCCGTTGCGGAGCACAGGCTCCGGACGCGCAGGCTCAGCGGCCATGGCTCACGGGCCAGCCGCTCCGCAGCATGTGGGATCTTCCCAGACCGGGGCACGAACCCGCATGCCCTGCATCGGCAGGCGGACTCTCAACCAATGCGCCACCAGGGAAGCCCCTGCCCTGTTTTTAAGGCTCAGGTAGAAATCTGGGGAAGGGTAAATATGACATAAGGGAGGTATAGAAAAAGCATGCGCCCCTGCCTTCTTCTGGATCAGGAGATTTAAGGGAGAAGCAGGATGGGGCGGAGGCTAAGGAGTCCCCAGCCAGTGACAGTTAAGACGGGGCCCTGGACTTCCCCGGTGGCGCAGTGGTTAAGAATCCGCCTGCCAATGCAGGGCACATGGGTTCCAGTCCTGGTCCAGGAAGATCCCACATGCCGCGGAGCAACGAAGCCCGTGTGCCACAGCTACTGAGCCTGCACTCTAGAGCTCATGAGCCACAACTACTGAAGCCCATGCACCTAGAGCCCATGCTCTGCAACAAGAGAAGCCACCACAATAAGTCCACACACCTCAACGAAGAGCAGCCCCCGCTCGCCGCAACTAGAGAAAGCCCGCGCACGGCAACAAAGACCCAACGCAGCCAAAAATAAAATAAATAAAATAAATAAATACATAAGACGGGGCTCTGTCATCCAAAGACCTCTCCAGGCCCTGAATGAGCAGAACTCAAACGAGACAGCAGCTATTCAAGATCTGAGGCCATAAAAGCACACAAGAGGCCAGAATAAACCATCGTCCTGGAGAGCAAGGGACCCCACTGGAGAGCTGGACCAGCACACCCCAGGCCAGGGGCCTCTTCTCCCGGCAGAGATAGGCCAGGCTAGCTGAACGACTGAGCATTTTAGACCAAGAAAGACGGAAGACACCTAAAGGGCTTTTATAGTTATCCTGCCTGATTAAACTTCATCAGTTACAGGCCTCATTGAAAACTGAATTTTTAATACTGCACATCCAAGACGTAGTATGAGTTAAGTATCCAGACCCATGGAGGAGTGACTAGGTGGTAGTAGAAGCTCTGGAATAATTGGATGTAGCCAAGGAATGTGAGTGGAATGAGAACAGTGAGCTGAGGAAGCAGAAAATTTGGTCAAAGTTGTGGGGGGGAAATTAGAGAGAGTGGGGCTGGGAAGTCTGGAAGTTTGGGTTATAGGGAGACAACGGTGAACAAGGCAACTTAATGTTGCAAAGGGAAGGGAGGATGAAGATGGAGAAAGCGTCATTTGATTTGACAGTTAGGAGATCAAGATGACATTGAAGAGGCCAGGTGAGGTAGTGATGGGAAAGAAACCCGTCAGGTAAAGCACTGGTGCTAAGGAGTGAGTGATGAAATGGAAACAGCCAGAGTGAGCGTTTCCTTTGAAGGTTTGTTAATGGGGTAGGCAAGTAAGAATTCATCAGATGACAATATGAGAGGGTAGCAGGAATGGGAGTAAAAGGACCTGAGTGTGACTGTAGGTAGAGAGGAAGGATCCAGTCAATGAGAAAAGATTAAAGATGCTAGAAAAAAAAGAGAGAGAGAGAGGATGCTGGAGTGTGATGGTTGAGCAGGACATCGTGTGGAGAAGATGAGAAAGGTGACCAGGAGAACAAGGTGGAAAGACTGACCCAGTGAAGGAAGCAGGGACCTCTGTCTCCAGGAAGGAAGACAAGTGAGGACACAGGTGTTCTCAGGGGGACACAAGGGTTTATTAATACATGAGACATGTCCCCCTTTCCATTTTCCTTTACTAACTAAAAAGTGAGGTCACCTGTAGATGAGGCTACCCAACTGGGGAGACATCCGGTGATGAAGGATTGGGAGGGCAAGATGCAAGGGGGATGCACCTGCCCACTGGATGCTTGGTCCTTGGCTTCAGGTCCACTTCTCATAAGAGGAGGGGCATTGCTGATGCAATGGGTTAAGCTGTGGCAACTGCAAGTGAGAACAGTGGAATTTTAGAAATGGAGGAGTGAAGAGAAGCAGGGGTTTTCCTGGGAACAATTTCTGAAGCTTTGTCAGCTTCATTCCTTGTTCATATAATTTTATTAATAATTTTTACTTATTACTCAAAGAACATTGCCAAAACAATAATAGGATTTCTTTTATTTTAAATATTTGTTTATTTATTTGGTTGTACCTGGTCTCAGTTGTGGCAGGCAGGCAGGCTCCTTAGTTGCGGCATGCACATGGGATCTAGTTCCCTGACCAGGAATCGAACCTGGGACCCCTGTATTGGGAACTCAGAGCCTTAACCACTGCACCACCAGGGAAGTCCCAACAGGATTTCTTTGAAATCAAGATTTCATTTTTCCATGTTTCTTCCCAGTCTTAATCCTAGTCCTTTTATGACTTTTATGTGGTTCTAACCAGATCATAGATTTCAGCGGATTGTATTTCCTGAAAAACAGCCACAGCAGCATTTCGAGTCCTGCATGCTTGTTTAGAAACTGGTCACTCCCCCATGACAAGGTAGAGTCTCTTTTCCTTCGCCTTTGAAACTGGATGGGACTTTGTGACTGTCTCCATGAATGGAGATGGAGGTGACACTGCATAATTTCAAAAACTAGGTCATGTAATGTGAGTTGACTTCTGCCAGGCTCCCTCTCTGGGGACTCTCAGCATTGGAACCCAGCTACCACGTTCTGAGAAAGCTCAAGCCACATGTAGGTATCCCGGCCAAGAGATCCAGCTGAGGCTTTAGCTGACAGCCAGTGTCAATTGCCAGTCATGTCATCTAATGAGCCTCAGATAAGCCACCCAGTTGTGTCCTGTCTGAATTTCTGATCCATAATAAATGGTTGTTTCATGCCACTAAGTTTTAGGGTAATTTTTTATGCAGCCATAGTAACTGGAACACGCAGAGAGTTTTGTTTGATAACTTCTGCATTTGTTAGCACGAGCATTTACGCATGTTGCTTCATAGTCACAATTATCATCTTATTGGCTGCAAAATATTTTGAATTGATGTAGTATAGCTTATGTAAATATGGTGTTATTCTTGGCTATTTAGACTGCTTCTCATTTTTTACTACTTAAGTAATGATATAAAAAGTTGTGCATAGAGATTTTTCTTTGTCTTTGAGCTGCTTCACTGGGACAAATTCCCAGAAGTGAAATTACTTTTGGGTACGAACATTTTTATGACTCCACAAATGTACCACCAAATTGCTTCTCAAAATTGCATCGATAGATTCTACCATCCATTGTGTCTGGCAGTTTTGGTGCATAAAACCACCTCAAATTTGTTTTGAATTGAAGTGGGGTATAAATAAATAACTGCATTAAAGAAAAACCTTTACTATAATGATTAATTTAATCGGTGAAATTGTATTTTGTCATTGCTTATAATTTGTATGTCTTGGGTGAGTACTGAGGCTGAGATTTTTCTCTATTTACAAATGGTTTTTCTATATTTTAAAAATTGCAAAAAATTGTTTTACACATAAAAATATCTGCGTATATTCTTTTTTTTTTTTTTTTTTTTTTTTTTTTTTTTTTTTGCGGTAGGCGGGCCTCTCACTGTTGTGGCCTCTCCCCTTGCAGAGCACAGGCTCCGGACGCGCAGGCTCAGCAGCCATGGCTCACGGGCCTAGCCGCTCTGCGGCATGTGGGATCTTCCCAGACCGGGGCACGAACCCGTGTCCCCTGCATCGGCAGGCGGACTCTCAACCACTGCGCCACCAGGGAAGCCCTGCGTATATTCTTTATCCAATAATGTATTTATAAGAGCTCTTGAGATCACTGTTTTTTCAGCTGCAAGTCACAATTCATTAGTAGATTAGGAAATTGATTAAGTGGCTCATGACCAGCATTAATGAAAAACTTAGAATAGAATAAAATAAAAATATAAGAAAATTATATAAAAATAAAAATACCGTTCCACACATAGTGAGTTTTTTGTGTGTGAAATCTTTTTTTTCAATGTATGTAGTGGGTCATGATGTAAAATGTTATTTTTCTTCGTGGAGGATGCAACCAAAATGTTTTTAAAAAGTGGTCTTATAAAACCATATTTATTAACCCTTTTTCACATTGATGTGAACATTTCCAAAGCTATGTCTTCCCTTTTTATTTTGAATTTTCTTCCTTTTTTACCATTTTAATTTTTCACATGGTCAGGCCCAGCAATCTTTCGTAATTTCTTATTTCAGTTGAAAACAGAAATTCATCTTGTTTCCACGAAGGTGATGAATGATCCATCCCGTTTTTTGTCAACTCAATTCATACTGAAGAATTCTCCAGACATCCCCGAACTTATAAAAATTCGTGTCAGCTCAGCAAAATGAAAATAAAGAGCTCAGGTACAAATGCTATTGCGGAGTGGGCAAATCGAGAAGATGTGATAAACCTGAGAGCACGTACCCCTGGTCTCCCTTCCAGCTGTCAGAGTTTACGTTGCATCAGCCAAATGAGTTCTGGTGCAAATGCTGTATAAGCACGTGTTCTCACAGTCACCCAAAGATGTTACAGAATGGTGGAAAAAAAAAAGTTGAAGAGGAGGTAAAGCTGAAGATCCCAGAACACATGGAAACACTCAGAGTAATAAAGAGAAATGCGTTTGGGCACAGAATGGTTAGAATAAAATGATAATGATAGTAATAATTGCTGCTGTGTATTAATATTGACCAGGCTCATTTACTCCTCACCAACACCGGTGAGGTTTACCATTATTTCCATTCTGCAGATGAGAAAAGTGTGGCCAGAAGGCTATGCGACTTACCCAAGGCTGCTCAGCTTGGTAATATGTGCCCGGAATTTCAGCTTCAAGTCCAAGCTCTTGATCGCTGCCTCTCCAACAGGAGCTAGCGGTTGCAATCAAAGGAAAATGGTGAACGCCTGGGAAGAGTTATTTACAATTTAGGCTCTTAAAGGGATTGCTCTGTGGGAACCTTCCAGATTCCCCTTTCTTCTCTGGGGAATGTCTTTCAAATAACTGGATCTTGTGATTTAGAATAAAAGCAGCTTCTACCCTGTACAGTGCTGGAGATAAACAAGACTAATCTCTTGTATTCCACCCGCTATTTTGCTGGATTACATTCAGATCGTGAAATTTCCTAATGTTACAAGGTCTCAAAGAGGCAGTGGAGGCCATGGCTTAGAGAGCAGACAAGGCAGCCAGTTTGTGTGGATTTGTGACTCTTCTCAGCTTCCTTCTAGCTGTGTGATGCTGGCCAAGTTTTCCTCTTTTATAAGATGAGGATAATAATAGTACCTACCAATTAGGACAGACATTGCTTGGTCTACAGTAAGGGGTACATTAGTATGTTATATTATTATTAGATACTACAATTACTTATTTTGAAGTCAGCATACTTTATATTCGTTATATTTTTTTCTGGTTGGAATTTAAGAGATAATCTAGTTTTATCAGCAACAATATTTATAGATAGGGTGAGTTTTTATGTTGATGTTTGTAAGTTACATTTAATCACCTGGCATTTTCTTATCTAATTCCTCAGTTTCCAGAATGCATGCTATTCGGGTAGGGCGACCAAATGTCTCAGTTTACACTTGTCCCAGTATAATTATCAATAGTGTCCCCTTTCAACTCAGAAGGGTCCTGGTTTGGAAGATAAATCACATGGTCATCCTATTTGGAGAACTCCAACTGCTCCTATCTCTTGCCACTGCTATATTATGTGATCTGGGTCAGGAGACCCAAAGCCTAGCATGGAATCAAGGGCAGCAATCCTAACCATTTATCATGCCAGGAACCCTGGGCAGGCTGCAGAAGACTTTGGGCACCCATCTAAGTAGAATTTTTTAGTACATAACATTAAATGCACAGTATAACAAAGAAATTCCATAATTTTGAAAGAATGCTAATCAAAATATTGGAAAAAACCAAATCTGTGATATAGTAATACACATGCTTTTTAATTAATAATTAAATAACAGGTCTAATGACAGATTTAGTAAGTACTGTAATTTCAAAGAAGTGATGTGCTTAAATGATATTTTGAGATATCTGTGACAATGGTGACATGATACAGAAATGCCTGTGATTTCTTTTAGCAACAAAATCACAGGTACCATTTCTGTTTGTTTTCTATATTCACAGTAGGGCATAATTTTTTTCCCTGTCCAAGTTCCGAGACCTCTTGAATTCTATCCAGAGCTCCCTGGATTTGGGTGGATGTTTGCGGTCAGCGGGAGGAAAACACATTGTACAAAGACCAGGAAGGAAAGAAGAGACTGGAATGGTCGTGGGCTTGGTGTTGGAGGAGAAAACTATGTGGGAGGTTGCCAGGATGTGTATGAATGGAGTAAGAAGGCACATGGGTCTGTGGCTTGTCTGTGTTGACCGAATATGGGAGAGTTGAGCCCATCCAGGATATAGCCTGCTGGGAACGTGAATTTGCAGAGTGGTTCAGTTTGTGGACTTTGAAGTCCGACACAACTGGATTTGGATCCAAGCCCTGCCATTTACCAGCATGGATTTTGCACAAGCCATTTAATTGTTCTGCGACTCAGTTTCTCCTCTGTTTAGTGGGAATATTAATACCTACCTCACAAAATCACTTTGAAGATTAAATCAGACAATGTGTGTAAAAAGCTTTGTACAGTGCCTGATATGCTTTTTTTTTTTTTTTCCCGGTACGCGGGGTTCTCACTGTTGTGGCCTCTCCCGTTGCGGAGCACAGGCTCTGGACGCGCAGGCTCAGGGGATATGGCCCACGGGCCCAGCCGCTCTGCGGCACGTGGGATCTTCCCGGACCGGGGCACGAACCCGTGTCCCCTGCATCGGCAGGCGGACTCTCAACCGCTGCGCCACCAGGGAAGCCCCGATATGCTTTTATAAGTTCCCCACTGATAGTTTTGGCCAGAGTACTGTGGTGATGGTTACTATCATGGTCTGCCAATAGTAAACGAGGGCTCCGGCAGTCACTAAAATGTCTTCACTCATGTGTAGCCAGCAGGGGGCAGCAAATATCACACGGCAGTATAAGCTTAGGAGGAAAAGAAAATGCAGGGGTGAGTGTGGATGGAGCACCCCCTCTGCTCACAGGCAATGAACCAGATGAACTAGGTTCCTTCTGCCACCCACCCCACCTCCGTTTGACCCACAGTGCCTAGAAGTGTGTCCAGTCTCTGTTCTTGGGTCAAGCCCACCCAAACCAAAGAAGCACTGTCAGGAATGTTCTGGTGCGGCTGCAGGCCAGGGATTGGGCTGAGACAGGCGGTTTATGTGTGCCCCATAATATCCAAGCAGTATTTTAATCATGTAATTGGGGGGCGTGGGTACTGGGTCCGGGGAAGAATTCTGGGTACAGTGGGAGCTTGTCAGTTTACTCTCACATACTCCCTCCTTAAACTCTTCTTGTTATCTAAACTTTTACCTGTCCTCCAAGTATTCCCAGGAGCCAACAGGGCTTACACAAGGGGTGCCCAATTTAGGAACATCAACCTTGGACACCCTGTCCTGTCTTTCCTTATCCTACCGCGATGAAGCTATTGCCTTATGTTACCCTGTACAGAAAATCATCTGGAAGCCTTTTGAAATAGAGCTCCTGTGCACACATGGAAAGCAATCATCCCTATTACAGTGACAGAAAGTCAGCAAGTTATAGATGGCAAGATCTTATCTCCTTATCCCTTTGCAACCTTTCTCCAGGACATCAAAGAAATGAGATGCAATTAAATAGGATGATGGTAGGAACATGGTGCGTGAAATAGGCAAGCAGAAGTATCATTCGAAAATGCTTCCCCAGACATAGACAACAAACTTATGGTTACCAAAGGGAAAAGGAAGGGGGAATAAATTAGGAATTTGGGGTTAACGGATACACACTACTCTATATAAAATAGACAAACAAAAAGGACCTACCGTATAGTGCAGGGAACTATATTCAATCTCTTGTAATAACCTCTAATGGAAAAGCATCTGAAAAAGAACATATATAACTGAATCACTTTTCTGTACACCTGAAACATTGTAAATCAACTGTAGTTCAATAAAAATAAAAATTAAAAAAAATGCTTCCCTTCTCCAAGTGACTCGCCCAGGAATCGTTTGTAGATCTGTGCCTTGAGGATGGCGTGATCTCCCTCTCTGTGCCCCTTAGCACATGCCACAGAGCCGAACATGTGACTAGGTCTCCAAGAATTTTTATTGAAAGGTACTGAAATTTGGGAAATGAGCAGAGAGAGCCCCAATAGATACAATCTGGTTCTCCATGGAATGATTTTAATCTTTCTGATCCTTTTTCCTAAGGATCAGAACACTTTTCTGCAAATGAAATCTTATAATTCCAACAAACAAAGCAGATGAAAAGGAATTTGCTCCAGTTGAGGCGGGAGGGAGAGAGGAGACCTAGGCACCCCTTCCCGACCTCAGCCCTGGTGCACAAATCCAGGCTTCCTTCAAACACAGTTTGAACCCCTTGGCTTCCCACAAGCTGACAAGCCAGTCTGGTCTCCAGTCCAGATTATGCCACCGATTGAGGGTTTGGGGTTTCCAAAATGATGTGTCCAGACTAAGAGGACGGACACCAGTGTCGGTGATCTATAGAAGAAGAACACTGGATAAACAACCAAAGATATAAGTTCTAATCCTGGCTGTCCTACTAATTGGCTGGCTCTTGTTGACTGAGTCACTTGGTCCCTTCTGTACAATGAAGGCTGTGACCACATGACCTCTGAGAGCCCTACCAGAGCCGACATTCTTGTCCAAAACTGCTGACTCATGGTGACTGGGAGGGAAGGCCACATAATTCTCCTTAGCGCCCAGGTCCAGGCCGGGAGCCTCTGCTGCAGACCCACGTGAAACCGTGCAGCAGGAGTGAGTTTATAGCCCCTCTGCTTTTCCTCCCCCTTCTCCCGTGCTGGGCCTCCATGCCCTCCCAGCCATGCTGAGCCAGGGGGACCTGTCCCCTGTGGTCAATGCCCCCTTCTCTGGTCCCTGGTGACCCTGTGCTCCAGTTCCACAAAAACATGTCTGGCTTCTGTTAGCCTGGGGCCTCAGGCTAACTCTCCCTTCCAGGGTCCCAGCTTTAATACATATACCCCTAGAATTCTCTTCCAAAATCTGCTGTTTCTTGTCTGACCACCTCTCACTTCCTGGCCTGCAACTCTTGCATAGTTTGCTTATCACTAGCGAATGGCTATGTTATCTACCCAGCATAGAAAATTAAAGACGGTAGGAGAGAACATTGATTTTTAAAAGATAATTCTGTTTGAAGAATCTGACTTGTTTTGCTCAATAACTGCAGTTCGGCACGCTAGATTTTCTGTGTGTAGAGTTAAGATAGCAACAGAAATAGTCATAAAAATTAGTTTCAGTGCGATTTAGTGGACAGATCACAGAAAGAGAAGGTGGAACTGAAACGGAGCAGGACGCTATGGTCCTTGCCCCCCATGTCCTCAGCCTGACTTTTGTCTGTGAAAAAACTTTAGCCAAAGAATAAGTTTAATCAGAGAAGTGAGAAAGTGCAGAAACAAAGGAAAACAGTCAAAGGAGACCAAATAGTTTAATCATTAAGCATAGTCAAGGACCTTTAAGTTCCTCCTTAAGGGCTATAGATAATATTCTGAGCCATCTCCTGTGAGCTGTTTTGCAGATACTGAAGCCCCCGCCAGCTGGAGGAGGAGGACTATATGATGACCAAACTGAAGCCATGACATAAGCTGCCGCAGTTCTGAGAACTGGCCTCAAAGAAATGGGAACAAACCCTGGAACTAAAGATTAACTGTACTTAAAACAACCAAGGTGACGCTGATCAGACCACCATATTGCTGCTTTCAAGATGACTGTCAGAACTGACAGTGCCGTTCTGCTCCCTCTCTCTTCCTACAACCCTGAAACTCCCCTTTAAAAGTCCCTGTCCCCTGAGCAGCCATCGGGAGTTGGTTCTCGGACAGGAGTCCACCCTCTCCCCCGGTTGCCGGCCTCCGACATCAAGCAAACTCTCCTTTCCTACCAGCACTTGTCTCTCGAGAACTGGCTTTCGAGCAGCGAGCAGCCGGACCTCGGTTTGGTAACAGAACCATTGACTAGATATTTGGCACATCAATGAACTTTTCTGGATTAAATTCATCATCTGTAAAATGAGAATCGTGATGCCTGAGTCTCGCAGGATTGTTGTAAGCATCCCATGAGATCATTTGTTGATTCAGGAAACATTTATTTTATTTTTATTTGAAATATATCATATACCCAAAAAAGTATATAAAATTGATGTATATCATTTAAAGGAGCAAAATAAAATAAACACATATGTCCTAGGACCCAGGTTAAGAAATAAGTGGTACCTTGGAAGCCCTTTGTATGTCCCTCCCTGATAGCAAAATTCACCCCAAATCCCACCTGTTTGGGGGGTTTTTTTGGTCATAATTTTAGTCTGCATTTTTCCCTGAGACTGTCTTTTCCCCCCCAGCTTTACTGAGATATCATCAACGTATAACTTGGGTTTAAGTGTAAGGTGTACAATGTGATGATTTTTTGTTTGTTTCATGTATTTTTTAAACATCTTTATTGGAGTATAACTGCTTTACAAGGTTGTGTTAGTTTCTGCTGTATAACACACTGAATCAGC
The DNA here is from genome assembly GCF_964165515.1 of Mesoplodon bidens. Lineage (NCBI taxonomy): Eukaryota > Metazoa > Chordata > Mammalia > Artiodactyla > Ziphiidae > Mesoplodon > Mesoplodon bidens. Next base: position 88,584,851 of record NC_138166.1, read on the forward strand.
TATATGTATACATGTATCCCCATATCCCCTCCCTCTTGTGTCTCCCTCCCACCCTCCCTATCCCTCCCCCAAGCTGGTCACAAAGCACTGAGCTGATCTCCCCATGCAATGCAGCTGCTTCCCACTAGCTATCTATTTTACACTGGGTAGTGTATATATGTCCATGCCACTCTCTCACTTCATCCCAGCTTACCCTTCCCCCTCCCCGTATCCTCAAGTCCATTCTCTACACCTGTGTCTTTATTCCTGTCCTGCCCCTAGGTTCATCAGAACCTTTTTGGGTTTTTTTAGATTCCATATACATGTGTTAGCATACAGTATTTGTTTTTCTCTTTCTGACTTACTTCACTCTGTATGACAGACTCTAGGTCCACCCACCTCACTACAAATAGTTCAATTTCGTTTCTTTTTTATGTCTGAGTAATATTCCATTGTATATATGTGCCACATCTTCTTTATCCATTCATCTGTCATTGGACACTTAGGTTGCTTCCATGTCCTGGCTATCGTAAATAGTGCTGCAATGAACATGGTGGTACATGACGCTTTTGGAATTATGGTTTTCTCAGGGTATATGCCCAGTAGTGGGATTGCTGGGTCATATGGTAGTTCTATTTTTTAGCTTTTTAAGGAACCTCCATACTGTTCTCCTTAGTGGCTGTATCAGTTTACATTCCCACCAACAGTACAAGAGGATTCCCTTTTCTCCATCTGTATATCTTCTTTGGAGAAATGTCTATTTAGGTCTTCTGCCCATTTTTGGATTGGGTTGTTTGTTTTTTTGATATTGAGCTGCATGAGCTACTTGTATATTTTGGAGATTAATCCTTTGTCTGTTGCTTCGTTTGCAAATATTTCCTCCCATTCTGAGGGTTGCCTTTTCGTCTTGTTTATGGTTTCCTTGTCTGTGCAAAAGCTTTGAAGTTTCATTAGGTCCCATATGTTTATTTTTGTTTTCATTTCCATTTCTCTAGGAGGTGGGTCAAAAAGGATCTTGCTGTGATTTTTGTCATAGAGTGTTCTGCCTATGTTTTCCTCTAAGAGTTTTATATATATATACATTTTTTTCCTTTATCCATTCATCCACTCAATCATTGATGGATCTCTAGGTTGTTTCCATGTCTTGGCTATTATGAATAATGCTGCAATGGACATGGGAGTGCAGATATCTTTTTGAGATAGTGATTTCATCTCTTTTAGGATGTATAGCTGAAACTAATAAAACATTGTAAATCAACTACATTTCAATAAAATTTTAAAAATTGCTCTGTGAGCTTTGGCTGGTCGCTTCACTTCTCTGATCCTCAGTTATTTTTTTTTGTAAAACCAAAGTGTTGCTTGGCTAGGCATGCCAATCTGAACGTATATTCTTTTGAAATACCATTTGCACATTTGTAGTTACTTCTGAAATGCTTTCTAAACAATATGCAGTTCTAGGTTTGCAATTTGTGGTAGCCAGCCTCCATGGTTTCCCAGTGAATGGGGTTGATCTTTGGTGGAAATGACGGTGTCTGACTTCTGAGGTTAGATAATGAAGCCATTGTGGCTTCCACTTTGTGCACTCTTGGATCACTCACTCAGGGAGAGTCACCCACCATGTCATGAACATTCCAGCAGCTTTATGGAAGGCACTCGTGGGGAGGAGTTGAGGCCTCCTGCCAATGCCCAGTACTGACTTGCCAGTGACTGCGTGCGTCATCTTGGAATCAGATCCTCCAGCCTTAGCCGAGCCTTAGCATGATGAGTCCCAATCATCATATTTACTGAGAGACTCCCCCATCCCGAACTACCCAGGAAAGCTGCTCCGGAATTCCTGGACTCCAGTAACTGTGTGAAATAAGTGTTATAATTGTTAAAACACACACACACACACACACACACACAAAAGAAAAACAAAGGGTTGGATCCCAAGGCTTTGAAATTGTGTTCCAGGGCCCTCACGGCTGGGGGCTGTGTATGGGGGTAATAACTGATTTGGTTCCCAGCCTCCTCCCCAACTTAAACCACAGCAGCTCTGCCATCATCTAGTGTATATATGGAGGATACACAGAGGATTTATTTTAAAGAAAGGAGTCCACTGCCAAAAATATGTTTGAAAACACTGGATTAAATGACCTCTAACAGCCTATGATTCCATCTATCAGTATGAAAAAAAAAAAACTTCTTACAAACACATGGGCAGCATTTTCTTCAGGGCTCACTCGTCTTGCCAGGAAGCACAATCCCTGAGGTTGGAAACAAAAGTTCACACTATGCTGCTCACAGATCAATGAATCAGGAGTTGCCCTTCCTGTGCATGAGGCTGGACAGAGTCCAGGCAGCGGAGAAAGAGCTGGTCCTGCAGAGGAAAGAGCCCCACACTGGACACAGCTCCACCCCCTGGGGCACCATCTACCAACTGGGGGGGACAATGGGTTTGCTTCTGTTGCCCACATTTTTTTTTTTTTTTAACACGGGCCTTTCACTGTTGTGGCCCCTCCCATTGTGGAGCACAGGCTCCGGACGCGCAGGCTCAGTAGTTGTGGCTCACGGGCCTAGTTGCTCCACGGCATGTGGGATCCTCCCGGACCAGGGCACGAACCCGTGTCCCCTGCATCGGTAGGCAGACTCTCAACCACTGCACCACCAGGGAAGCCCTTTTGCCCACATTTTGTTATAATAATAATGACGATACTAACCACATCAACAATGACGGCTAGCATGTCTCGAGGGCTGTGTGCAAAGCCTGGGAGGTGGGTTTCACATTCATGACCTCATTTAACCCTTATGACCGCTAGGAGGGAAGCATTTGTAGGTTGGGGAAACAGGTAGGTTAAATGATTCGCCAGAGTCATAGATGGAAGAGCAGAGCTGCAATGAAGATCCAGTCTGTCTATATTTATACAATTTTTTGCTACCATCTCACTTATTTTAGGCCACTAGTCAGAACTGAGCAGCCCCTCTTTGGGTCTGAAGTACACTGATTTCACACTAGGAGGTTTTCATAGTTAGTCATTATAAGCTCTTCATTCATCAACTCACTCGTACATGCAACTGCCATTACCAAGCGCCCACTGTGTGCCCAGGCACAGTTCTAGGCCCTGCGGACACAAGGGCGAGGAAAACAGACACTGGTGCTCCCTCAGGCTTAGCTGGGAGTTGGGCTGGAGGAAGACCTGAGAAGCCAAACTCTGGGGAAGGAAGGAACGGAAGCTTCCCTTCAGGCTCCTGAGCCCAAAGTCTTCCTTGCAGCACAGCTAGAACATGCCTTCAAGGGTCAGAAAGACTAAGTGTGACCTGGAGCTGGACCCCAAGAGCCTGAGCCTCCAAAGACAGTCCCCCTAGGAAGCCTTCCCGGGCTGAGCCCAACACGGCCGGTGCTCTTCCTGCTGGTGGTCCCCCCAGGGCTCTGCTGGCAGCTCCACCATAAGCGAGGGGGCCCTCCGTTAGCGAGCGCCACAGACACTGCACTGAGACAGCTCGTTTGGGAATTGTGTCAACACAAAGGACGCAGTTTCACATTGAGAAACGTGAAATCAGACCTTGTGCGGTCTGCAATCAACCTGTGCCACTATTGTTCAGAGCAGATTTTCAAGTGCGGGTCTTAATCGCCCGTGAGAGTCAATCAAATTTTATTCCATCTTTCAGTTGGTCTCATTATCTTAACAATTCTACTCTTTGGCTGGAACTTTGTTTTGGACAAATTCCAACTGTTCCAGGAGAGTATTTTGTGGCCCCAGCAGAGCTCCTCAAAGCAGGAACCTACACCCTTGTTCTGTAACTCCCACCGACTTGGCCCCCGGAGGGTCAGTACATTTGTGACCAGGAGTTTACCCGAGTCCTGAGGCTGGGATGCAACCTGCCCAGGATGGTGGAGGGGGGATGGGGGTGGGGTTAGTTCCCCAAAGGGAAGGTGGAAAGGGGCTCTCCGCCGGGAATGCAGCACCTCTACCTATGGAGACCCTCTGGCGTCTATCTGCTCCAGCCTTATGCTGCAAATACTCCTCTATCTTGTCTTCAAAATCCAGCCCCAGTCCTTTGTGACAGCTTTGATCCCTCTCCTCTTCCTTCACCCCAGGCAAGGGACAGTTCTTAGATATAATCGGAGGTCTTCTAGAAAGCAGGGAGGAGGGCTAGCAAAGGGCCCTTTATCTTGTTTGTGCTTCTGGCTGACTTCTCAATGGTCTTGTTTTGAGACAGTTTTAAGCAGGGATCTAGAACGCAGGCATCCGATTTAAAATCTCTTACTAGTGATTACCCCAAAGTTTTTCCAAAGTGCACTTAAGCCAACTCTTGACTACCTGGAGAAATCCTTTGGGAACTAGATCACAGAGGACTTGCCACAGCTGTTAATAAAATGATAGTCTGCTCTTGGTGATTTAGAGGGTCACTGAAGAGGTTTGCAGTTTGACTTGGGATAAGGTGGGACCTGCCTATCCAGCAGTGGGGACTGGACCACAGTGACCAGTAGGTTCCAGGAAGCGAGGGGCCCAGGCAGTGAGCAGCAGTGAGTGCCTAGTGCTCTGGGCCCCCCACCTGGCTCTACCCCAGCTGCTCAGGGGCTGGGCTGCTTTCCTGCATCCCTGGGTGAGACCCAGCAACCAATGTTGCCCAACTAAACGCTATCCATCCGACACATGGATAACCTGCAAAGAGTTGTCACCTAACCATAGGGGCTATAATCATCCAATGAACAAAGCCAGGAGCAAAGCAACTTATCTTTGTAAAACTTGAATTCAACACTTGTCTATCCAACCTCCTTTCCTGGCCTTTGTTAATTTAATTCTGGATAAGGAAACATTATTTTTTAAAAAGCAACAGCATTTGTAAAAGTAATACAAGGCCCTTACTTTTGTAACCCTGCTTATTCATCCATCTCTGTCACTTGAAGATACAGCGAGAAGGTGGCCGTCTACCAGCCAGAAAGAGGGCCCTCAGCAGAACCCGACCATGCTGGCACCCTGATCTTGGACTACAGGCCTCCAGGGCCTTGAGAAATACATTTCTGTTGTTTAAACCGCCCAGTCTCTAGTATTGGGTTGGCCAGAAAGTTCATTCCGGTTTTTCTGTAAAATCTTATGTAAAACCCAAACGAACTTTTTGGCCAACCCAATAGTTTGCTATAGTGGCCCAAGCTAATACCAATTATTGATGCTTTTCTTCCCTCTGGTCCAGACAATGAGCTTCATGAAAGCAGTTTCTTGTGAGTGGTGCTGCTTAGTAACCATAGGACTTTGGCCTTCACAGGTAGGAGGAACCACCAAGTAATTTGTGAAATAACAAATGGACGTGTGTTCTGGCTCAGCCGTAGAGCTGAGGCTCTCAGCCTTGGCTACACATTACAGTCACCCAGGGATCCTGCAAAGTCTTGATGTCCTGGCTACACCTGGACAAATGAGATCAGTTTCCAGGGATGAGGACCAGGCGTGCTAGCATTCAAAACCTCCCAGGTGTCTCTGATGCGCAGCCAGGATGAGACCCAGACCCCTAAAGCTAAACGGGTGAAGTACCGAGGTGAGGGGTCCCCACCTAAAACTAAAGACACCAAGTCCTCCCTCCTGTTGCAGAGCTGAGTGGCCTGCTGTATGGGTACCAACAGGAGGAAGGTTGAGGAGCAGGGAAGGCGGTACATCGTTTCAACAAACCAAAACAAAATAAACAGCATCAAACTCGTAAGAGCACATTTTATTTGAGGCCAGGAAAAGTCTAGCTGAAAGGATTACAGTTCCAAGCAATCAAAATGTAAGTGTTAGAGGCACTATTTTGATTTTGTAAATTCGATTTAGAAAAGGGTATTTGGGTTGTGCTTTCCCCGGATGGACAAGAAGGGCAAGGAAAACTGAAGAAACTTCTAATCTACTGATTCTGCTCTTCGGACCCAACACCAAGCTGGCTGAGCCCTCGTTGGTTCGTCTGTAAGTCGCTGACCCACCGCTGAGGGACACAGGCCAAACTATACTACACACAATTAAAGTGAGGCGGGGAAAAGCAGGTCACCTGGGGAGGGGCAGGCGCCCACAGCTTCAAAACTCCTCGTGAAAGGGATAATCCTTGTGGGCGGCACAGCTATCAGGAGAAAACAGACACATATTAGCTTTTTGAGGAAGAGATTTTGACCATAACACACTTCAAAAAGTCAGAAATGGTGTCTCATTTAGGTAGAAATAGAGGCCTCAGAGGGCACGAGCCTCTTCTGAGACTGCAGATCCTGGGTCTGCCCTTGGGGTCGTGGCCCACCTTCCAGTCCTCTGCCAGGGGGCTCTCGTCCATCAGCACCTGTGTGATGGACACCACCCTCCCCGTGTGCCCAGCACTGTGCCTAGGGTGTGCAGGGCGGCAAGACACGATTCCTGCTGCCTGGTAACTCAGTCTAGTTGCAGGACCAGAGAGCACCTGTTGCCTTAAACAGGAAGAGGGTGATAATAATAACATAAGAGATGTTAACAGTGTGCACACGTGACACAGCAAGTGCTCCGAACACGTGGAACAAGAAGCCACTGTCATCTCCAAAACCTCCTGGTACCAGTGGGAGCTGAAGTGAAGCCAGGAGAGTAGTTGAGGATTTGCTACAGGAAACACAGGGAGAGGGGACAGGCTGGATGTCGAGCTGGGGGTGGACTGATGCAGGCGTACGTGTTGGCCAAGGTTCACACAGTCCCATCTGCAGGGCCAACGGCCTGTGTTGGGAATGGAATGGCAATAGCGTTGGGAAGTCTGGCTGGGCAGAGTGTGGAAGGCCCAGGGTGAACCCTGCTTGGGGCATACAACTCCTACTCAAATATTTAGGCCATTCAAAAGTTCCCCATGGCTTTTTTTTTTTTTTTTTTGGCATCCTATCAAACCTGAGAAATGTAACACTGCCATTAGCCACAGGGGCTCAGTATAGCAATAGATGCCAAACTGTGGCAATGTGTATGTACGTATGTATGTGCACGTATGGTTAGAAAAAGCTTCCTAGGTGACCTGGGGATGTTGCAGCCAGCCGCCCCCTCCCCGCTCCAATCCTAACCCATTAAACATCAGTGGCCACAGGATAATCTGACAGCTGTTTCTAGAACAGCACTGGAGAGTAGAAGGAGTCTATACATAAAGGGACCGAACAGAAAACCCCTGTGGTTTGTCTGCCTTTCAATGCGCTGCGTCAGCAGCGGGAAGGGAAAAGGAAACTGAATGAACGATCAGCGATTCTCAAAGCAGAACAGATGTAACTTGGCGACCGATTCACTTCTCTCTTCTCTCTCCCTTGTCCACTAGATCAAAACTGATCTTAATGTCTAAAGGGTAAGCACCATTAACGTAAACAGGGACATCAGAAAGGGCCAGTGGTAAACTCTGCTTGTGGCCTACTCCCAATCTCAGGCCACGGCGTGGCAGCAACACGCTCACAGGCCTGTGCTTGACCGAAGCTCAGCAGAGTGTTATCGGCCAAGATGCAAACCTGGCGGACACCTGCCAGGGCGGTGGGAAGCCACCAGCGGTGCAAACCCAGAACTGGAGAGAGAGCAGAGGCTGGAAAGAGAGAGCTAGCACCCGAGCCGGCCTTAGGGAATGCTCAAGTTTTGCTTAGAAGAGTAACTACTTGAGAAGAAGAGAAGAAACAGAGAAGTCGGACGATAAAAATCACGAGAGAGGAGGTTCTTAGTCTCCACTGTGAAGTGGGGAGATTCTCCTTGAAAGCAGAAAATGTGTTTTAAACTTTACGGAGTGAATGCAGTGGTGCAAAAACGAAAAGAGAAGAAACAACCTTCCTTGTCATCTCCCTCAGATTCCAAACTACAAGTCAGAGGGAATACAAGGAACCAGCACATATATAGCTGGAGGGGCCGAGTGATTCTCAGTCACATGGTTTAATCGCTGTCAGAGCTGGGATGATCACGAGCCCCACGCACCATGGTCTTCCGACTAAAACCCTTTCATTAGTCATTAGAGGTAAAGAGTCACATGCAAATTTTTCCAAGAAGGCGGGGCACGAGCCACCTGGGATCATCTGGTTTCAGATGTGCCACTAAAATTTGAAAATTAAAAGTCAATATATGTGGTTACTGCAGGTTAGGCCAACAGTGCACGGGAGCGGGAGAAGACATCTAGGGCAGAGCTCCCTGCATTTCCCGGGGGGCTGAGTGCGGCTCAGCTGACACAGCGTAAATGCTTCCTGCTGTACACGGAGGAGAAGGCAAGTTAACAGGCAAGGTAACATGCACAAGTCAGAGCCGCTCCAATAGCAGGACCTGGACAGTAAGGCCTCCAGGAGTTATTCTTTCATCTGCAGCACCTGATACCCTCCTGGGGCTCTCCCAGGACTCACCTCACCAAGGCACAGACCCTCCAGTTCCTGTTGTAGCTGAGTAAGGTGGTCATTTCCGCACTGCTCAGTTCAAAGTCAAAGACCTAAAAAGAAAAAGAAAAAAAAAAAAACCCAACTCTCCAATAAGCTCTGTAAACAGCTATCAAACACAGAATAGGAAAGCATACAAGCAGCTCCAGGCAGGATCGCTGATGAGATGCTGCCTGGAGTGCGGAGGGGCAGGAAGGTAGACTAAACTCAGAGAAAGTTTCTTACATGACTATTCAGAGAACGCACATGTTTTGTCTGGGTACTATGTGAACAATGAAAACAGACCTTCCCTTCCAGAACCTCCGAACAAAATGATACTTTTTCTTCCATTTATTTCTTCCATTCATTTCAAAACCTCTGCCGAGCACTTCCACTGTGATAAGCACCAGGGGGAATACAGTGATGGGTAAGGAGTGTCTTTGCCTCAGTTTACAATGAAGCAAAGGATGAGGTAATTCAACAGCTATGCTACAGGGAATAATTAGCTGCACACTGCAGGAAAGATGCTCCACAAAGCACGCAGGGAATCCAGAGGAATCAGGAAGGAGTTCCAGCTGGGAAGCTGAAGGATGTGGTCAAAGGAGACGCCATCTGAGATGGGCCTACGAAGCCAGATAAGGTCTTGGCAGACAGAGAAGACGAGAAAGGCGTTATCAGGTGGAGAACTTTGCCTACCCCAGGACCAGAGGAGGGCCCTCAGCTTGGATGATCACGGAATGTGCGGAAAGCAAGCCTGCTGCATACTCTGTGATCACAACTGTGCAAAAATGTGCAAAGACTACACAGTAAGATGCAGAATAATTATGTTAGTACTAGAGATTAGTCATTTTATGATGTTTCTTTTCTAACACCTTGAAAAAATAAAATATGAAACCAAAAATCCATCTCTAGCAGGATATGTGTTTCTCGTGGTCACTCTTTTACCACTTATCTCCTCCACCCTCCCCAGGCCCCAGGGACCAGCAGCACGTGTGACACTGGCCAGTGGAACAGGCAAAAATCAGCTGCTTGCTATGGAAACAAGAGCTGCTGGGAACCAGGGTTCAGGGGAAGACAGAGGGGGTCCTGGCAGCGCTGCTCTGCTCAGTGACAGCAGAGGCTCACGGGCACAGGGACCCTCCTGGAGAGCTCTTCTCCCAGCCCAGCCCCCAACACTGGTATGAGAGGCAGGCAGGCAGGAGGTGCCAGGAGGTCTGCTCCGCTCCGGCAGGTGCTCGGAAAGAACACCTCACTGGTGCCCTGTAAGGTGTCTGCAGGCCACGGACTTATCGGCACAGCAGTGTTTGCTGAGTGCTTATGAAGGTACCAAGCTTTGCATGAAGCCCTTCGGTGCATCTTTTTTAATCTTCATGACAACTCTTGAAATAGGTACTATTTTACAGATGGGGAAACTGAGGCACAGTAACGGAGCCCTGATGCAAACCCAGGCAGCATCACTCAAGAGCGACATTTCTCGGCAAATGACGAGTTCCCCGAGGAGCCTCAGCACAGGCGTGTGCATGCAGAGCGGGGGCCCGAGGCCCAGGGCCTGCCGGGCGTAGCACCGCCTCCCAGAGGAACCACTGTCCCTAGTCCACGGTGGGCTCCCTGCCACTCCAAGAGGAGACGGGGGAAGGGGGGGGCCCACACACACGACAATCCAGAGGCCCTGTGAAGAGCTGGCCCCTGCTCCACTGAGGAGACCCTGGGCCGACCAGCCAGGATCTTACCTGGAAGTTCTCAGCAATGCGTTCAGGCGTCACAGACTTGGGGATCACGATCAAGTTCCTCTGCATGGGGAACCGGATCAGAACCTGTGAACAGAGGTGCCGAGTGCGTCCGTATACCAGGAGCTCTGCACTCTCATCTCACCTAATCTTACACACCCATCACCTGGAGAAAGAAACCCCAGAACTTCACAGCGAGGAGACCAAGGCTCAGAGGTGATGGGGTCATGCCCAGCAAGGGGGAGGGGAGGCGCTCAGGATCTGACCCCTGAGCCCCGCTCTCAGCCTCCTCGCCACGTGCTTCCGCATCTCATGGGCACATTACTCCCCGTCTGGGAACTCGCTCTACCATCTGGGAGCGCTCAGCTGATCACGAGTGGCCTTCTGTGAGCACAGAGACGGGTGTTCCCAAACAGTGCTGAGTGCTGACCCTCGGGCCAGCCCTCGGAGGTAGAAGGTCAGGTCCGATGATCCCCAGACCACACGCAGTCTTCTAAGTCCCCTTCCACCACACACTCCAGGACCCCAGCCACACGTCCAGGGAGCACGTGACAGGGCTCGGTCACTCTCCCCGCTCTGGCTAATGGGAACCACCACCACGAATGCAGGAAGTTCTGGGAACAGTCATGAGCGCCTGGAAATGGCTGTACCTGGGCTGTGGTTTTATTGTGTTTGTCTGCAATCGCTTTGATCCTGGGATCCTCCAGTAGGGAAGGGTCCTCGGGCTTGGCCCTGGAGACAGAAACACGGTCTGCGTGAGCAACCATCATCGCCACCACTCCAGGCAGCCGGCAACCCTAACCCTAACCCTCATCGACCTTGGAGGGCAGCCCGCCTGTCTTCTGATTCAGAGCTCAGTTACAAACGCCCAACCCGTTGGAAAAAGAGTAGGCATCTTGCTTACTGGAAACACCAACCAGGAAGCCCAACAGGAGGCTCCTGGGGAGGTCTGCCCATCAGCCCCAGAAGCATTTTCCTTGATGCTGGATTTTTCTCTGTAGCCACTGCTAATCGTCACTAGCTGACAAGAGAACACAATCCCATGGAAACTCACCAGGGCCTGTCGGGAGAGCCAAGGGGACTGTAGGCAGTCACTACAATGCCTTTGGACTGGCAGTACTGGATTAACTTCTCCTGAGTGAGGTACGGGTGGCACTCGACCTGCAGATGCAAACAGGAGGGCTGATGGTGCTACTGTGGGCACAGGCCACGGGACACACAGGAAGTCTCCCCATGCTAAGCCCTCCCCTCCCCAGACATAAAGTTATATGTAACCCATGTCCCAACTCCTAGATAAGCTGTAACAACTGTCTCTGTTTCCCAGCAACTGTCCTTGACATTAACGATAATAATCTTGTTACTGCCGCCATGGGCCCTGAGGGTTTTTCTGGCTTTGGCCATTGATCAACTGGGACAGGTCTGAGGATCTCAATGTCTGCACACAGCTCATCTCAAGACCCCGCGTCTTCACAAGGCAGGCTCAAACCCTTTCTCTCCTGCAAGTTTCACTCCCAGATGTGTCACTATCTTTCTGAGCCATAAATCAGGACTCTGCCAGCATCCAGGGACCTGCCTCCCGGCTGCTCCCCAGGTGACACGGACAGAAAGTAACTGCCAGGATCACACGGTAACAAACACGCACAGCGGCTTCCCTGCCGGATGTTACCTGGTTAACCGCCGGCTTATATTTTAAGCCAGGTTTGTTTAAGATCTTCTCCACCTGGAGATGGTTGAAGTTGGAGACTCCAATAGCTTTCACCAGCCCTTCGTCCACCAGCTCTTCCATGGCCTAGAGACCAAAGAGGGCATGCTTGCTGCTGACATTTGCCCAAAAGGACAAGGACCAGAAGCACCTCTCTCACCAGTCAACTTAACAGGTCCTGCCCTATTCTGTGACAACAAATTAGATCTTTGGGAAGACACGAGGCACCAAGACAAAAGCCAGGTTGGCTTTAATGAGACAAAAAGCAAAACACAGTAAGGGAGTAACAATTACAGTGAAAGAAATGGCAGACCCGAATATTCACACCTGGCCCCTCGCAAGGAGACTGGGGAGCTGGCAAGGAAGTGGGGGCCAAGCCAGGGGCTGCCTTACCGTCCAGGTGTCCACAAAATCGTTGTCACTGGGAACCACGTTGCCATCCCCATCCAATGGGAAAAAGTCCTTCCCAGGCTGTGGTAACAATCAAAAACAATCAGTAACAGACCTGCATACATCTGCTGGGGGAGCTGCATCTTTGAAAGCAAAGTTCTAGAACAATTATTCTAAGCTACAATAGCTGGCTATGGTTTTAGAGGATAATCAAGAGCGAATCCGTGTCAGTGTGGAAAAGAAATGGCAGACAACTCCTGAAGCCCCCAGACCCTCTTTCTATCAAATGGGTTGGTGCTGACCACCAGGTGGAGATGGACAATTCTTGGTCAGTGAGATGAACCCTGCTGTGGATGGCAGTGTGTGGATGGGCAGGGAGGTCCCAGGATCAGGATTCACAGGGCCCATGTCCTGGCTGGATCCAAACCTACAAAACGACCACCTCACCGAGCCTTGCCAGCTTACTGTGAAAAACAAAGGATGAAAGTAAGGCCCCGATACACCACAGTGCAATCAAATAGAGTCATAGGGTAAAAACCTGCATGCTTTCACGCTGGTTGACAAAGCAGAAAACTGAGCCCCGTGGCTAGAAAGGAGGCAAAGGACATAATAACTAGCCCCGTGGCTAGAAAGGAGGCAAAGGACATAATAACTAGCCCCGTGGCTAGAAAGGAGGCAAAGGACATAATAACTCTAGAGTTTTTTGTGAAGAGGCAGGCTGCCCGAGGTTTACCCAGCTTCTGCAAGGTGGGGCGTGTGTGGAATGTAGAAACACAAACATGTACAGGGTGTGAATGGGTATGTGTGTAGGTGCCTGAGGCAGGGGGGAGGGGCGGTCACTGATGACATCTTATGGCCATGGGCAGGAGTGTCACCTGAGCCACGTTCACTGTCACAAAGTTTCAAGTTATACAATCACCAAAGAACAAAGAACAGCACTCTTCAAACTCTGAAACGTGCATGTGAGTCACCTGAGGTTCAGATTCAGAGGGCCTGGATGGGGCCTGAGACTGACTTCTAACAAGCTCCCAGGTGATGCCATTGCTGCTGGTCCAGGGACCATACCTTGAGCAGAGCAGCAAGGACACACACAGACTGTGTACCTGCTCACGACCTGCTAACAGGAGAGGGTGATGCCACAGGCTACACCTGAGCCCCGGGTACCTACCTTGAAGCCAGTGGGCCAGTGAATAAGGTAGAGGTCCAGGTAGTCCAGCTTCAGGTCGCTGAGCGTCTTCTGGCAGGCGCCTTTCACCAGGTCCTTCTCATGGAATGTGCACCACAGCTGAAGCCAGCGAGAGAACATGTCTTACCCTGCATGCCGGGAGCCAGACAGCTCGGGGACAGCGGACTTGCTTTCCTTTCCCCACAACCCACCCACTTCACTGTGACGCTATAAACAGCGGGGAGGGAGATTCCATTTCACACGTGGATCCTAACTCTTCCAAAGGAAGGGAGGATGATCAGATCAAGGAAACCTTTCACAAGGACCAAACTGAAGGCACCAAATAGAATGGACAGGTCAGCAAGCCAGCCCCAGGCTCTAAACATGAGCTCTCTGGCCTACTCGCCCACAGGCTGGTCTTTGTGGAGCCAGCCTCACCCTCCCACCTGGTGTCCTCTGGGCACCACCAGCCTCTGGGTAAAAGACAGTGGCCAGCGGCGGAGATCAGTCTGCAGATGGGAACCAAGTACCGTCCTCAAAGATAACTCCCTGGAAAGGGGGCGCCAACCCACAGCTTTGGCTGCATCAGCAAGGGGCTCCAACCAATGGGTCCGGGTGGAATGACCATCCAACAGACAGGTGACCACAGACGGGTGAGCCCCAGAGCCCTCATGGCCTTGAGTCAACACACTTCCCCTGGAAGAACTGCCTGCCGGGTGATAACCGTAGCTGCATTAGCAGGCCCCAGAGCGTGGTCGTGGCCCCTAAGCTAATGCTGCCCCTGGATGAATGTGGACAAGAACCCTCCCCCAGGCTCCCCTGCAGAGCGGGGTACCTTGCTGACAATGAAGAGGTCCTCACGCTTCACCGCCTGCTCCTGGAGCTTCTCCTGGATGGCCAACCCCACCTCGTTCTCGTTCTGGTACACGTGGGCACAGTCAATGTGACGGTATCCAAGGTCAATCGCTACCTTCACAGCCTCTGTCACTTTGCCTGGAGGGGACTGAAAGAAACAGGAAATGGGGATAAAACCAAAAATGAAACAAAACACACAGTGTGCACACAACCCAGAAGCAAGGGCGGCAGGAACCCACGGCTCCTCAGGGGCTCCTGTTTCTTTTAAGGCTAGCAAAGGCAGGCCACGGTAAGTGTCTGAACATCCTGAGGTGAGATGCAATGTTGCTTCATTTTAGGAAAATCTGACAACCACTTACTAGCAGCACAGATCACCTTAATTAGATGGGCCAAAGCCTCTCGCTTCCTTATTTCTTCAGAACCCGTTGACAGTATAAAAAAATCCCCCAATCTCTGAATTTATTAGGTTCCCAAGACAATAAGGGATACCATTTCCTTCAAACAGCTCAAAATATTTCAAAAGCGCTGTAAATATTCACTCCAATTCCCGTTTGCTTCCCAAGTTCCATGAGTGAATGCCTATGATTTATTTTCTCCTTCCACTCATGGATTCTGGTATTGGCCATCACTTGTTTTGAAGCAGTTTTGAGTGTATCAAAGTCAGGAACATTACTGGTGCAGATTCAAAGGCCTGTGCTCCCATCTCACTGCGTAAGAATCTGCTTTAAGAGGTGGAGGTGGGAGGTGGGCCCTCAGAGGTATTAGCGGACAGAAATGAGTTGACAGGAGGGGGAAATGGGAGCCGTGGAAGACCACCATGTGGTTTGTGGTCAGAGCGGCAGAAAGACTGAACGCCGCGCCTGCCCTGACCATCTGCGCGTCTGAGTGAGCAGGACAGGCGCGGGGAGCGCCCCCAGCACCCAGTCTGACCGCACAGACACTCATCTCCGCGATGCTCCTCTCAGACCAGAGAGGTGGAAAGCAAACGCGTGTGCATCAGACGGTTGCGTGCATACAGCGCATTCCTCTGGAGAGCTGGGGTAGAAAAGAATGACCAGGAAAACTCCCCAGGGCCATGAGCAGCTGCAGACATCTGCTGTTTTGACATCGGCTGTTGTGAACAGGCCAGGGCAGAGGAGCGGGGGACCCTCGCCCAACTCTCTGGCCACCACGAGGGAGTAGGGGGCGTGGATAGGCGATGCTGACCTCAGGTATGAGATCAGAAAACATCTTCAGACAATCAGGCAACCTCCTAGTTCCCTGGAGGACCCAAGAAGCTACACCTGCAGCCTCCCCCGACCCTGTTAAAGGAACAGAGCAGGGAAACCTTGGCATAACCAGAAGGGAGTAAGTACCACGGCCTCCTTGTGGCGTCCTGGGCACAGCTGCTGAGAGCGGAGCACACCCCTCCCCAGGAAAGAGAACAGGTACGGAGACCCAGCCGGGGAACTGGCTGCCGGCGCGCGTCAGCTCTCTTCAGGCTTGACGGCTCCCTGACTGGATTTCTCTGCGGGCCTGTACTGTGCCAGTCCAGCACCTCACAGCCCCCAACCCTGGGCAGAGGGGCAGGAACCTTTTCCAGGCCCAGCCCAGCCACACACGGCATCTGCCACAGCGACTGGCGCAGGGCCAGAGACATGACCCCAGCCAGGCCCATGAGAATCAATCTTTGGACTTCAGCTGATGCTACCAAGACAAGACTTCCTTCTGCTGGGGTCCCGGTGCTGGAAGCATGTGAGCCAGGAGCTGCTAGAGGAAAGTGGGGTTGAGGGAGAGATGAGGGTTGGTGAGAGACGGCGCCTGGGCACATCTTTTATAGCCTTGAATCTGGTACACCTGACATTATTTTGTAAGTCAATGAATCCCCACCCGGACACATTTTTTTTTCCTGCTTAAGATTAAACTGGTTATTCAGTTCCTTGGAACCAGAAGAGTGCAGAGTAGGATAATCAAGGCTGCTGAACAACTGACAAAAAAACTTAAAAACACGTTCTTGTGATGTTTTTATAGAGAAGCCAAGGACAGAAATGACCTTCAAGAGGTCACGAACAAGCTACAGCTCCCTGACCCTTCCCTGGACAGAGGGCTGATTAGCGAGAGAAGCACGTGCTGAGAAGCTAAGCCCAAACTGCTTTCAAAGGGGAAAGCAAAGCAGAAGCGAGGACTGTCATGCATTTTACAAGTTGAATTTGTACAAGCTGTGGCAATTCATAAAAAGACTCTTGCGAACGGGTGCTACATGCCGGACTCCCCTTTTCAGAGACGCCTTTGCAGCAGTGGGGACTAAGGCTGCCTGCGGCCACCGGCTGTGTGCAGCCGGGTACCAATGGCTCTCACCTGGGCTGGGCGGGCCAGGCCCGCCTCTGCGACAGGGATGCCGGTTGCTAGAAGGCTTGTGCCGGGGCAGATATGTCACAAAATGGAACCTGCCCCGTGCGGTGTTTAGCCCACAATAGCTCAAACTGAAAATAACCACAGCTGCCATTTGTTATGGGTCAATTTTCACTAGTTTTAAACGAACTATTGAATTGAATCTTCACCACGACCCTGGTAGATACTGTTATCTCTGTGGATGAGGGAACTAAGGTGCAGAGAGGTTACGAAACTGGCCATGATGGTGCAGTAAGATGTCAGGATTCAAGCCCTGGCACGAGGACCTGAGAGCCAGCCTCTGCTGAGAGGTCTGTGTACTCTGGGGTGGACCCCAAGGGGCTGTGAGACACTGGTCAGGGAGAGGGCAAGTCTCCTGGGCTTGGAAAATCATCCTCTGAGATGAAAATATACCAGAATCCACAAACTATGTTCAATGCTATCTCAATCAAGAACCCTTCCCACAGAGACTAAACTAACTTCCCTCATCACTTTAAGATACGGTAAAAAATGACTCAATAAACTTGGGAATGCTAACATACAATTACACCATCTCCCCGTCCCATGTCCACATTGAAAACTGCCCATGGAAGGCAGGGGTCCAGACTGAGACTTTGAAAAGAAAATAAATCGTAAAGATCTGTTTCCATACATCTAATAAGAAATCTGCAGAAAACCAGCAGAGGAAACACCCAAGTTATAAATAACCAAATTATACAAATCCTTTAAATTTATTTAAAAATAATAATAATACAAATACAATAATACAAATCCTACAGACAAAATCATGTTTGAAATTCATTTCTGCCACTAATCTGCCCTGTGACTTGGCCACATGCACCTATTCCCATCCCCCTCAGACCTTACAGCTCCAAAGCTCTAGCTTGGGCAGCAACCTGATGATGTTCTGGGCTGATGGCACCAAGTGACAGTGGTGATAAGTCTCTTCCCCTGAGGCCCCCTTCAGCTTCACAAACTGGGCCTATTTTTTTTTCATATAGCACTCCCAGGAAAACTATCACTCTCTCTCTCTCTCTCACCCTTTAAAAACCTAATCATCTTCCACTTTGCTTGTAGCCCATGCACGTTACTTTAAGATAACATCCCTCCCTCTATTCCCTCTGCAAGTCAAAAACAAAAAACAACAACAAAAACACCACAGATCCAAAGGAGAAAGGTTATAAAACAATGTCATTGGTAAAAACAAAGTAGCTCAGAGATTGAATCCTCTGCAGTTTTAACATGGGGATTTCTGGGAGGAGAGAACTGTGTCCTTTCTGACGTTTTTTTTTTGTTGAAATTTTCTCTAGTTAGCAGGTATCATTTTTGTAATAAAGGAGGTGGGTAGGGAACAAAGGAAACTTCACTTTGGGGAAGAAAAACCATCCTGGGTAAGAAGTATGAGAACAGTGTGCCAATGGTAACCCTGGAGCAAGAAAACAGGTAACCATAACTTTTTAATTTATTTATTTGTTTTTTTATTTTTGGTTGCGTTGGGTCTTTGTTGCGGTGCATGGGCTTCTCACTGCGGTGGCTTCTCTTGTTGCAGAGCACAGGCTCTAGGCACGTGGGCTCAGTAGTTGTGGCTCACGGGCTCTAGAGAGCAGGCTCAGTAGTTGTGGCACACGGACTTAGTTGCTCCACGGCATGTGGGATCTTCCCGGACCAGGGCTCGAACCTGTGTCCCCTGCATTGGCAGGAGGATTCTTAACCACTGAGCCACCAGGGAAGTCCCCAACCATAACTTTTGATGTGAACTTAGATTAATAAAGAAATAGTGCATCAACCTCTAAGGCCTTGAAAACTAACATATTCCGGAAAAGCTGTCACTGAAAAACACTGTTTAACCTCTTCTGATTAAACCAGCTTTTCTTCAGAGAAACTCAACCTGCATTTAAGAGAAACTAAGCTTATTTCTTATTATTGGTTTTGTTTAAATACTAGTGATGTCACAATATAATTTCCTGTTTTTCATTGTAAATATAAAGCATTTTAACTAGATGCATGTTAAACAGACATCTGTGGCCTAATTTCTCAAAATGTATTCCAGGTTCCAACTAATTTACTTAGAATCTTCTGGAAGAGGAGTTGGCAAACTTTTTCTGAAAGTGGCCAGACAGAAAAGATTTTAGGCCTTGTGGGCCAAATGGTCTGTCATAACCGGTCAACTCTGCTGCTGGAGCAGCACAAAAGCAGTCATAAACAATATGTAAAGGAATGAGATGTGTTCTAATAAAACTTTATTTACAAAAACAGGCTGTGGCCTGCAGTTTACCAGCCCCTGAGCTGCTGGAAGAGCATATAAAGAAATGCGGATTAGGCAACAGTCCCAGCCTTGATGTGTCCTAACTCCTATTCACAAATAACATTCTGGCTTCCAATTCAGCCCCTCAATAATAAAAAGGTGTTCTGATATTGAACACAGATATTCTGGGGACTAAAACGGTTTTAGCCCCTGCTCTAATTTAATCAGTTGACAATACAGTCCCGATCAACTTGGGGTAAACCTGAGTGAGCTGGGCCTGCTCGCCTGCCCTGTGCTTACACACAACGTTCCCACTCCGCACAGCTGGGAGACCTGGATCTGGCAGTTTTGTATCAACAAGGCTTAAAATCTGCCACACTCATAAGACTCCAACAACATAAGCATCTGGCAGAACCCTGAGAATGGCAACAATGTGCAATTTTTCACGTCAACAGAGATGCTTTTCATTGTTTGGTGCAGAGAAGCCAACCTCACTTGGCTTATCGTGTTCAACTATGTCCAAATTTATTTTACAGTTTAATAATGTAAACCACAATTTCCAATGATAAAGAGCATTCTGCTGAAGAATCTTTTTCATTGCCTTATCACAGGAAAACAGTCAATTCTGGCTATGGTTTTTACACCAAAGCTCATAACTCGGTTTGGCAACAAACACAGACCAACTTATGAAACCAAGATTAACTTCCTCCCACTCAATGTGAATCAATCTGTCCTGAATTCCAAGACACCACTGTCTCCACTTGCTTGAGATGGGGATGGACCAGGAATGGCCCTGGGCAGGCAGGTCTTATTTAAGTCTCTTTGACCTTGAAGAGCTCCAGGTGTAGGCCTGCAGGGACATGAGGCTGGTGAACAGAAAAACAAGCTACTGTTGTAGCTCCAGTGCCAGCACCTCTGCCCTCTCCCCTCTCCCCCAGGCTGGGATCTCAGCCCATCATGAGCTTGCCTCGAGTTCTTTCTCAGCATTTTCTCCTTTTTTTTTTTTTTTTTTTTTTGCGGTACGCGGGCCTCTCACTGTTGTGGCCTCTCCCGTTGCGGAGCACAGGCTGCGGACGCACAGGCTCAGCGGCCATGGCTCACGGGCCTAGTTGCTGCGCGGCATGTGGGATCTTCCCGGACCGGGACACAAACCTGCGTCCCCTGCATCGGCAGGCAGACTCTCAACCACTGCGCCACCAGGGAAGCCCTCTACTATTCTTAAAGGAAGTGATATCACCCTCAAAGAGGCAAAAACTGGTTTATCGGCTGCAAAAAAAAAAAAATCTTAGCTTATAAAATGGTTTGTGGCCCGCCAAAGAGCCACTGGACAGACATATGTACAGTCTATCTGTGATGTTGAACTTTACTGGGGGGCGGGTGGCTAGAAATTAGGGAAAAATGTCTCAAAGGCTCCTGGGTGTGGGCAGATACAGAGAAAATGGAAAAGAGATGGAGAAACTCTACCTCCGTTCCTAGGTTTCGAGTATGTGGGTGAGTTACAACGGCCATTTACCATCAAGTTTTCAGCTAGGGCCAAACATTTATTAGCAACGGGACACTGGTCAGCATCACAAGTAATCTCTGTTTTAGTCGCTTCCTGGCAATACAACGCTCATGGCTTATATACCGTCCATTGGGGAAGTCAAGCTTGCCAAGGGAAACTGCCTCTAAGCCACATGGGCTCTGAGGCAGAGATGCTCTCCCATCGGCCTGAAACCTTCACCTCCAAAGAGGGAACGGAGAGTGTGAGGACCTTCAAAGGAACAGTGATTGGAGACTCCCAGAGCCCCACCAGGAGTCTGAAGGATACAACACAGCCTCCGTCACATGGAAGATCCACAGGAACGAGGTGCTGCACCCACTCCCAGAGCCTCCCCCAGTTCTCACAAAGATAAGCAAATGGTATTTAGGTAACCCCATTTTTGTCCAGCATCTGTGAAGGAACATATACACACACACAGGGGAAAGGTATTAAAACACTATTCATATACCTTTTTTACTTGAAAAAAAAAGGAAATCTACTCCAAGCCCATATTTATACCATTTCATTGTCACCTCCCCTACCACGCCTCTACACAATTCCGTACAACATCTCCTCGCCGCCCCCAAAATCTAGTTATCTTACTTCTTCGTATTAATTCAACACATATCTTTAGGGTACCTACAATTTACCAGGCACCTGGAGCAGTGCTGTAAATAGTTGTGACCAAGGTAGACGCTACCCTTGCCTTCAATGAACTTAGTCTGCTGGAATGACTGATCTAAATGTACAGATTTTACAGAGCTATCTTAACTAAATATACAGCTTTGGGGTTGGTGGGGGGAGTGTTAAGTGCTCAAGCAAATGATTTAAAAGCCGCTTTTATCAACTTTTACTCCTTATTTACCCCAGCCTAGTGATTTTGAAATGAGGAACCTAAGGTCAGGACCATAATTTCTGAAACCGTGAGCTTAGAATAAAAATATTGGGGCTTCCCTGGTGGCGCAGTGGTTGGGGGTCCGCCTGCTGATGCAGGGGACACGGGTTCGTGCCCCGGTCTGGGAGGATCCCACATGCCGCGGAGCGGCTGGGCCCGTGAGCCATGGCCGCCTGAGCCTGTGCATCCGGAGCCTGTGCTCCGCAACGGGAGAGGCCACAACAGTGAGAGGCCCGCATACCGCAAAAAAAAAAAATATTGGAATGCATCCCAATCAGTAAGGTTTAAGTATTGTTTTGTGGAACTTTTGTTCCGGTTACATGTGATGGTGGTTCACCATCGTAAAAACTGTAATTTGCCATTGCCAACAAAGTGTCTGTTCACATCCATTCCAGGAGAATAACCTGTGACAGATGCAATTTAACTTGGTACAATGGTCATAATTCAATTACACCCTTAGAGCCACCACTGGGCTTTTGGAAGGAAACACAAGTCACATATACTCTGATCACTTTGGCCAAGAAACACTTTCTGTGTGAGACAACTCTACGACGCTGTATTCACCCTTATATTTACAAATTTTCAACTGCAGGTTTTTCGGGTTGAGGTAAGCACCATACGCTGCTCTATTTCAAACCATTCCACGGGGTCCTCAATCCATGCAGTGTTTTCTTTTCCTTGTCTGTGTGTAAATAACCAATGCCCAATCCTATATTCAAAGTTCCAAGGAAAACCTAGGTCACAGCTGTGCAATGTAATATACAATACCCGAAGCTAACTTATAAGTGGCTTCAAATTATTGGGTTTTCCCTCGGCGCCCATAATACCACCCCTCTGTGCTCTCTGATTTTCAGATACTCAGATTACCCTTTTTACTCCTAACCGTTTCTGGGGGACTCTGTGAAGAGATTTCAGTGGTACCGAGGTCTCCGAAGACAGTTTTACTACTGATGGCAGCTAGCAGTTTTGCACGAGCGGGAACCTCCCGGCCCAGATTTTCCACCCAGCACACTACACCCCTAGGGGCACGCCCGGCTCCGGGGAGCTCAGTGGCTCGCGTCTGGGGACATGTAAATAGACGGGTCCTGGGCAAACTCGTGCCGCCTAATTGAATCACCTGCAGTCTCCCGAGCTTACCTTGGGACGCTTATTCCTGAGGGAGCAAAACCGGAAACGATTAAGGACAAACTATTTCGAAGAAAGACAAAGGAGCGGGCGTTAAGAGGTGCCGTTGAGCGAGGGACGCCGGAGCCCAAGGCTCTTTCCCCTCCATCTCTCAGGCCCCGCCCCCGACCTCCATCCTCGGGGCCACAGCGGCGGGACACGGGAAGCCCCCTTGGTTCGGCGCCCCGTTAGTGACTTTCCAGCTGGGGTCGGATTCAAAGTGCGGCCCGCGGGTCCCAAGCACCAGGGGTTACAGGGTCGGCCGCCCGTGAGGCGTTCTCAAGCCCCCCACGCAAGGCCCCTGGGCCGAAACCGCAGGCCAACGCCCCGCCCGCCTCGGCCTCCAGGTTCCCGCGCTGCAGGCCGGATCCCGCCGGGGGCCCGGCTAGCCCGAGCGTGGCTCCTCCCAGGCGGGGCGTCCGCGGCGGGGTCGCTCAGGGTCACTGTAGGTCTCTCCCCGCCCCAGGCCGCGCCGAGCCTGAAGCGAGCCCCGGACTGCGCTCCTCAGGGCACCTACCTTCCAGGTGCCCAGCCCCAAGATGGGCATCTTTGCGCCGGTGTAGAGCACGAGGTGGTTGGCCATGACTGCTGAGCTCCGCAGACTCCGATCAGAGGACCGTGCAGCGCAGGTTGTAGCGCGGTCCTTTATATAGCCGGTGAGGCCCGATGAAGCGGCGGGTATGATAGGCGCCCGGCTACGCAAGGCGGCTTCTGATTGGCTCGCCCGCCAATCAGGACGCAGCGCCTCTGTTCGCCCGGGGTGGGGTGGCTCCGCGGGGAGGCTCCTCCTGCTAGGTCTTAGCGGGACCGGATTCTTTTCTAGCCGGTGGTTCGCCCACGCCCCACGCGGCGCAGCTGGCTCAGCCAACTGCTGTGGAGCGTGGAAACGCGAATGTTTTAGCAAAAGTAACAGACTTCTCGTAAGTAAGTAGCCTGGGAAGGGGTTTTTCATTTTTTAAAAGAGCGCATATGGGTACATTTGTCTATTGTTCAAGACCAGTATCGTGCTCTTTGGGAATTTGACCAAAGCCGGGTCTTTAATGTGTAGGAACACACAGACTGCTGCTGTAGTTTAGCACACTTTGCTCTTAGAAAGGTGCACGCCAGAGAAGTGGCTTGCAATCTTGCTGCAAAACATCGCCTGGAGATTAGGGTTTGTCCAGCCTGTATGTAGCCTCCTAGGGCTAACTTCACACTCCACCCTAGATGTGAGCTGTGTCTGTACACACTGAGTGTGGTTCAGCAAGCCTTCCTCCAAAAGCCAGCATCTCTTGAGGTTAGAAATCCCTGATGAGCTTAATCCAGAACACAGAGAGGACATTCAGTCTTTGGTAAGTATGACTCCATCAAAGCAGCACATTTCATACATGGTAACTTCGCGAAGCTCTAGATGAATAAGGCAGAAACCCACAAAAGAAAAGTTAACTTTAATATTGTAGCTTCAAAATATTCCGAATTAGGAGGTGCTAGATAATAAATTAATCGGCCTTAACTGGCAGGTAGGAAAACACATTAGTTTCCAAGAAAACCATAGGAAAGTTGCTGGAAGAGCTTTGTAGAGAATTTTGGATTCTTTCCAACAACGCTTCTCCATGATGCTGCACCCTACCTCAAATTTGATCTTTCTGCTCCAACTCCCTTTAATATTTCCCCTAATTATGCAAGATTGGGAACTACCTCTGCCCGGTAATGACTCAGGAACCAGACCTCTCTAAACTCCATTCTGGTGATTTTCCGTTTAGTGACTTCTAAAAAGTGCCCCCCTAGGAAAAATTTATACAAAACAGACTAGCCCAGAGATTTTTTCCTTTAGACTATTATAAAAACTGTTAGTAGGCAAATTCTGATACTATTTGTCCCCCCAATAATAGAATTTTAATTTGAGCCTACCGCTGGGAATTTGGTTTGTGGTAAAACAGCAGTAGCCTACCACACTGCATTCATAAGATCTTTGTTGGCATAGAGGTTGCTGTCCAAAGTCACCCTGAGTGACCAGGTTGCTATACACAGAGGGGTTATCTGTTAGGGACGTAGATTCATTATGAATGGCTTTGTTGTTTTTTCTTTGATGATTGAGTTTACAAGTTGGCTGCATGAAAGTGTAACTGGCTAAAAATGGAGTATTCTGACTGGGCTATCAAATGTAAAAAGTCAGACCTGTGGATCTTCTATAGCAACAATAGCACTGTATTTGGGACATACTGTTTTGATAGGCCCTGTTTCCTCTGTAATCTTTGAAAAATGACATTGTACACATATCAAAATTATTCTTTAAAAAACCATCAATGGAATTCGAGAAACATTCTAGTAATTCCTATTAAGAGCAATATGAATCTTGATGTACTCGAAACCAATAATCCCATCATGAGAACCAGTAATCTCATCCTGAGGAAATAATTAGAAACTAAAACACACATACATGTGCACGTACGCACACACACACACACACACACACACACACCATACTGTAGGTATAGTGCTGGGACTGGGGTGAGGCAAGTGAGGTACTTAGGTGAAAAATTGCAGGCCTGAATGTGGACACCTCCTTAAACTTTCTACCCTTGGCACTTCCTTGCCTCACCCTAGTCTAGCCACACACACACACACGCACACACACACCTGTATGGATGAAAAACAGTTCTATACACATAATGTAAAACTGTAAATGTCCAATAATAGCAAGAGGTGAAGTGTAGCCATTAAAAATGAAGACAATTTAGATACAGAGAAAAGTGTATATGAAACAACACTAAGGTGAAAGTAGAAAACAAAATCATAAATAGGACATGATTACAAACATGAAAAAAACAACATGTAACATATGGATAAAGTTAGGAATAAGCCAAATGTAAGGGAGGATACTCTTTGTCAGATTATTTCATCAATAAACATTTTTTGCAATTAAAAGACAATTTCCTATTAACTACAGGATAAAACTTAAACTCTTTGTTTTGTTTTTTTTTTGCGGTACGCAGGCCTCTCACCATTGTGGCCTCTCTCGTTGAGGAGCACAGGCTCCGGATGCACAGGCTCAGGGGCCATGGCTCACGGGCCCAGCCGCTCCACACCATGTGGGATCTTCCTGGACTGGGGCACGAACCCGTGTCCCCTGCATTGGCAGGCGGACTCTCAACCACTGCGCCACCAGAGAAGCCCTAAAACTTAAACTGTTTAGCTTGGCATTCAAAGTCCTGTGAAATCTAGTATAATTCTGTAAATATATGAGAAACTACCAAATTGTACACTTTAATAGGGTGCATATGGCATGTGAATTATATCTGCATAAAGCTGTTATCAACAAACATACAAAGGTTACATGCTACCTGTCCACACAGGCTGCTGGAGGTGAAAGGAGGTATTAGGCTCTATTCACAGTCCCTCAAGGACCCAGGCTAGAGGTTCCACCACATTGTTTCACTGCTGCCCCAACCCAAGTCTTCAGGGTTTGCCTCAGGAGAGCCAAAGAGCACCAGGAAGTCACAAATGAGTAATGAATTGCTCAGGCCTACAAGTGGCACACATCACTTCCATCTACAATCTATTGGCCAGACCTACTTTCAAGGTCCTGCCTATCTTCAGTGAGATGGGCAAGTGTCCTGTGTGCCAGAAAGCAGAGGAGAAGAGAATACAGTAGAATACAGTAAGCAACAAAGTCTCTTCCACAAGGACAAACTGAGCCCGTATTATGTTTCAGGTACTGCTTTAGGCACTTTACATACATTACATGAAGGTGCTGTTGCTGATAGTAATAATATAATAGCTAATTTCTATTGAGTTTACTATGTGCCTGGCACTATTCTACAAGCATTGTGTGCATTAAATCATTTAAT
Source organism: Mesoplodon bidens (assembly GCF_964165515.1). Classification (NCBI taxonomy): domain Eukaryota; kingdom Metazoa; phylum Chordata; class Mammalia; order Artiodactyla; family Ziphiidae; genus Mesoplodon; species Mesoplodon bidens. Next base: position 88,611,009 of record NC_138166.1, read on the forward strand.
CTTCATAACCACTCTTTGCAGTGGGTACTATTATTCATCCATTGTACACATGAGGAAACTGAGGCACAGAGAAGGGAAATAAATTGCTAAGGTCTCATAGCAAGTAAGTGGCATGGTCAAGATATAAACCCAAGAACTTTGACTATATGGCACCTGAACTCTTAACCACTACACCGGTGGCTTTCAAGTTATTTTACCGTGACTCACAGTAGGAAATACGTTATGTGCGTCAACTGAAAAAAAAGTGCACAACCTAAAAGTTGAGAATTATGTTTTATTCAGCAGACTTGCTGAGGGAAACGGCCTCTCAGAGAGCTCTGAGGACTGCTCCAAAGAGGTGAGGGAGGAGCCAGGATATGTAGGAGTTTTTGCAACAAAGACCTGGTAGTCGGAACATCAAAAGATTATGGTTAATTAAAGAAAACCCGATATCTCAAGTTAAGGAATTTAGCAATTTTCTATGTATGGGAAGATGCAAGAGTCTGGGCTCATTGAAGTTATTCCTTTGATATGCACCTTAGCTATTTAGGGACAGCACCCTGCTTTTTTCCATCCTGGATCCCCTCAGGGTGCACCCTTGGGGGTGGCTGCCTGTGGCTGATGGCTTGAAGGCCACAACATTCTTTTTTTACCGATAGGCAGGTGACATTCTTCATTCGCATATGTGACCCAGTGCACATATATGTCTATATCACAGACACCAAAGACCCACAAAACTATTTTCATCCTTATTACCTATGGCATACTCTGATATTTCATATTCTGTTTTATTTTTCTAGTGTTGATTGCAACCATGATTCACTCCTGATTCCATGATAAATGATTTCGTGGTCCACTACTGAGTCATGATCTCCAGCTTGGAACTCTGCCCTCCATCCATACCGTGGCCTCACCACTACTCCTCATTTCAGGTAGTAGGAAAGCTGTGATAACCACCCACCAGGCACCTGACAACAGCAGCCCCAGGAGAAATCCACAGGGTGAGCATTCCTGTCATGCCAACGAAGGCGTCTTTCTCCCCACCTCTGCCCACTCCATCCTTCGGTACCCTTGGCTGAGCAATCATCAGTTTGGAATGAGAACACCTGAGATTGGTCCTCTGGAAGTGGGAAGCAGGGAGAGACAAAAGAGAAAGAGCGTGGGGGTCACAGGAAAAGGGCAGAGGCTTCAGCTCCTGTCATGGAGTGGGCTGGACGTAAGAAGTTCAGGGAACTCGTCTGTCGGGGAGCCGTGCCAATATTTATTTTTGTTTGCAAGATGAGGTTTAGATGGCAAACATCACTGGGAGAACTGTCAACATCAACCTTCCTCCTAGACTCATAGATACTGCAGAATAGCAAAAAAGAGAGAGAGAAACAAACATTGTGTCACCTTTAGCACAACTGTTCAATAAATTCTTGTGAATAATAATATCCATGGGTGCCTTCCATGTATCCGGCACTTCAAATTCATTGTCTGATTTGACCCTTACAACCTCCTGGTCACTGACTATTCCTTCCTTTCCCATTTGGGGCATTGAAGAAACTGAGGTTTGGTAATATTAATTGGCCCAATACCAACAAGTCAGTTAAGTGGCCTTCTTTTAAAATTTTGATATTTTGTTCATCATGGATTTTTTGGCATTAATTTCAATTTTTTAAATATTGCATTAAAATATGATCTATCTCGATTCCTGAGATTTTTGGCGCCCTCCTCCCCTTAAATTCCGCATAGAGGCAAAGGCCTCCCTCACCTCACCTTGCCTAAGAGCATCAAAATAAAAAGGAACCAACCCCCAGGGGTGGAGTTATTCGCACAGAGCATTCATTACCCACACCACGAGCACTGGTGCCGGTCACACTCTTACAGCGCATGCGTGAGAGCACGTGTGCGCATCTTACAGCGCATGCGTGAGAGCACGTGTGCGCATCTGTGGGCTTCGGCACAATTTCCTGCCCCTGCAGCAGTGACTCCACCCTTTTTCTTCCAGTCAAAAAAGCCTAAGAGAATTAGATGACTGAGGGAAGCACTGTATGAAATGCCTAAGGCATTAATGAATTCTTTATCCGGAGGTGGGGTGGCCCTGTGGCTGAGAACCTCTGTGGCCTGCGGCTCCTGCTTTCCGAGCGAGGGGACTTAGTACACTAGTGGCAACAGGAGAGACTTACCCATCCGTCACTGCGAGGGGAACGGGCCACATAGCGAGCGTTGCCACATCTGGCTCCCTGTGCACCAATGCCGAATAGCAACACGGAGACAGAGAATTGGAAGATAAGAAATAGAGAGGCGCTTTATTTTCTTTGCCAGGCCAAGGGAAGACACAGTAGGCTAACGCCTCAAGAACTGTGCCTCCCTCCTAGGGGAATCGGAGAAGATTTTATACGTGGGGCTCGCAGTCCGCAGTCCGGGGGTGTGTGATAAGGATCAAAGTAGTGAAGGTCTTGCATTTCTTTTCTTCTGCAAATTCATGGCCAAAGCTGGCATCAGGTGGCTCAGCAACCGGGTCTGGTGTCCCTGAAGTTATCGGCCCGTGACCTTCTTTCTGAAATGAAGAGTGCTACAAGGGAGTGTAGGGGGGAGAAGAAATGCCGGGTTCAGAGGGTAATTCATATGGAGTCAGAGAGTAGTCAGCTTTGTGAAGGACAAGTCTAGCTACAAGTGTTTGTTAGTAGTAACAGCTAAAGAATAACCAAGATTGCTTAACTCTTTCAGGCCTGTTTGTGTTGTTTCCCCAGCCTGTTCATTGTTTCCTTATTTTCCTTGTTGATCAGAAAAGTCTCATTTCTATTTTTGCTGCAACAGTAGTGCAGATAAATAAGTCTCCTGCACTCCAATTTCGGAATAGGTTACTGGTGAGACTGAGGGGTCTCCTCATTTACCTGGGGTCCTGGTTTTGGAGGGGTGGGGTGGGGTGGGTGCAGGTCAGTGAACCAACAGCATTGCTAACACAGGTTCTGGTATTTGTAGGCAGCTTGTCACTCCCCATGAGCATGGACTTGGAGGACATGACTGATCACTTCCTGGCTGCCAGCCCCTGTTTCATCCTCAGTGGCCAGCACCATACCTGCCCTGAGAAAATCTACTAGAAGAAAAGATCTCTGTGCATAGGTAAAGCACATGTAGTATTAGCAAGTTTGGCACCTTTATGGAAGAAGTGTATTCAGTCAACAAATTCATTCACGTATCCAATAAATATTTACTGAATGTTTAATGCCAACAGTTACTGTTTTAGGTCCTGGGATTACAGAGATAAACAGGACAGTCTCTGATCACATGCAGCTTCCTTTCTAGCCGGGGAGAGATAAATAGTAAACATACCTAAAAACAAACTAATGTAATATCTGGCCAGATAATGTTAAGCCGCATGATGAAAACAAAGGAGGTGATCAGGAGAGAGATGAGGGCAGGGTTGGCAGCATTCGCAAGGAGGATGGATAGGGAGGTGACGCATGTGCATACCTAGAGAGACACATTCCAGCAGGTGAGAAGAGGCCTCCATGGACCTTGAGGGTGGTTGAGTTGTCTTGTGTGGACATGGGGTGGGGGGAGGGGCGTGGTGGAGAAGCAAGGAAGGATGGTGACTCTTCTTGCTTGCTTGTCCTCTGGCACAAGATGCCCCAAATGCCTAAGCAACAATCAGAGCTTATCATTTAATGGCACTCTTGCTGTTTCCCCAAAAAAGTATCTTCATTATGATAGTTTCCAGATGCAATCATTTGTGCTTTCCTTTCCTTGGGTGGAATGTCCCAGAATGCCCCAACCACTGGACCCCTAAAAACTTTACTGGTGTGGCATGCATCCTGAGTCTTGATGGGGTTTACTTCCCAACCTCTGGAGTACATGTTTTTTTCCAAGGTCTCCAGTGTGCTAGCCACTTCTTGCTCAGACAGTCCCATTAGCATGCTGTCATTGGTATAGTGGATCAAGGTGGGATGTCCAGAGGTCCAGATATCTTTGAACTACAACAGAAAGAAAGACAGTTAACTGAGCCCTGGGGAAAATCTGTAAATGCATACTGTTGTCTGTTCTGTCTGAATACAAAATGTCTTTGATCCTCCTTATTGGTGGGAACAGAAAAAATCCATTTGCCAGCTAAACATAAATGTAAAGAACAATTATTGCAATAGACCATGGAATCTAAGCTGGATAAAGAGGGGATCAAGGACGAGGGGATGCTGACTGTCTAGGGAAGGTGGAGGTGATGGACAGTGAAGTGAGATAAGATTAGTGGATCAGAGGTCTTAATGGCACCAAGGAATTGATGAAGTGTGAGTGTTAGAGGCAGGGGAAAGAGGTATTGGTCAGGATGCGATGCTGAAATTTGAGATTTAATGGTAGGAGATTTATTGGTAGTAACAGTAAAGAGAGGAAAAGTCCATAACAATTGAAGGGGGTCAACTAAATGAGATATCAGAGGCACCAAGAATTATATGGATGTTGGAAGTCTTGGAGAATGGTTACAGAAGGGGTGGTGAAAAGTGGAAGAATGACCCTGGGGTCAGTAGAAGGGACAGTGGGGCTTACAGTTTGATGCCATGTACTTCAAAGTATCTGAGATGTTGAGAGAGGAAATAAACGAAAAGCTGCGATATCCCAGGAGGATATTCACCTCACTTTTAGGCTCAGTGGAATGAAGACTGGCAGAGGAAAAACAGCCCCCCTCTTAAGAGAGCTGCAGGGGAAGCATCGTCCTCCAGGGGGCGCTGGTTTTCACTTACAGCATGTTCATGAACCCAACATTCAGAGAAGAGCTGGAGGATCAAGTACAAGGGCTTCTGGCAATGAGGCTTGTTGGCAGTAGTCTGTGGATAGTGTCTAATAACCAGGGCTCTGGGGAGCGGGGAGCGGGGGGGGTCTGATTTGCAGTGGTTGCCGGTTTCTGTGGAGTAAATCCTCCCCACACCCCTCAGCCCAACCGATTTCAAACTGCCCAACCTCGAGGGCCAAGATCAGGGTGAGTCAAGGGAGGCACTCACAATTTGATGCAGAGCCAAAAAACTCAGCAATCACGATGAATAAGATTTTAAGACAATAGTTTTTAAAGAAATAAATTTATTAAACAAACGACTGTGATGATTTCATATAGGGATAACAACGTTGAAAGAATAACGGGGTGGGGAGTGCCTCGGGGCGGGGGAGGGACTCCTTGGGTGTGAGGAGGCCCCACAATGCATTATAAATTTCGAGTACTCTGCGAAAATCCTGAAAGAAGCCTTGTCTACTGCTGCAGGCATCATCAGTTTGCTCAGAATCAGGGCTTTGAATCACCAGTAGAATCACAAGACTTTGTCGAGAAATGGGAACACGCTCCCGAGAAACTCACGGACTTTTGTTAAGAGCAAAGGAAAGTCCATTGTCAAAACAATTCGCCAAGCTTGAACATTTATGCGAGTGAATGAGTCATAAATCATTGTACATTTTTTAATATTATTTCTGAGAAAGAAATACATTTTCAATGCAATAAAAACCCACTACTACATGCACCAGCAGGAGTGTATGTTTTTATGTGCATTCTCCCAGGGAGGACTTCCAAGCTTTCTTTTAGATTCTCAGATGGGTTTCTGACCCCCCAAAAGTTAAGATTATCAGAGGGCAGCCTCCATAAAATGTAAACGACAAATATATACACTATAAGCCCATCGACTGCAGCATGTCTACACACACATGCAACTTGTTTCATATATGTATACATGAAACGTCTTGGGGGAAAATGTTTTCTGAAACTATGTGATTCATTCTGATTATGAATGCAGAAAAATTCCCAGCAAGTTTTATAGGAAGTAAAATTATAGTTGAGAAAAGGCTCTAATTCCATGCTAACCAAGCAAAGGGAATTGAGTTTTCTAAGAGAACATTTCTCGGTAAATCTAACAACTAAGTAAAGGGTTATGTGTGTACCATCCCTTCTTTGCCCCTTCTTCCCTTAGGCTGCCTGGATTGTGGATGTAATGCTGGAGCTCAAGCAGCCAGATGGAATCATGAGACAGCATGGAAAAAGCCGCAGGATAGAAGGAGCCTAGATTCTTTAATGGTGCCGCTGCCATATCAGACCTGGAGTGCCTTCCTTCAATCTTCTTTTTCATCATAGAAAAACATAAACTTCCGTCTTATTTATGCTACTGCTTGCCACAAACTCTGCACAGATGTTCCCACTTATGCCTTGTAATCACCCCAAGAGGTAAGTAAGTATTGTTATACCAGTTTTATAGATGAGGAAGCCAAGACCTACAGAGGTTGAGTAGGTGCAGTTTGAGTTAGGAAACCTTGCTCCAGAACCAGTGTTGTTACTCCATGCCAGGCATTATTCCAAGCCTGTTAATTTAAGTAATCCCTACAGGAAACTTACAAGACAGTTACTGTTATTCCCCCAATTTGTGAAAGAAGAAATTGAGGCACGGGAAGGTTAAAAGGTACCACAGATCATAGCGAGTAAGATGGAGCCAGGGTCTAAAGCAGGTATCTGACTCTGGGCTTCATTGCTAACACTCTGCAATACAGCCTTTCTCAGAGGGCTGCTTTTGTCCAGTGAACAGGCATCAGTCATCTGGGTAAACCTGATTTAGGACATGTGCCCAGAGTTGGCCTTGATTTAACTCTGGCATTGAAGAGGGATCAGCTTTGTAGCATTGCCAATGCCCAAACTATATATAGACATTAATTTTAAAAAGGCAGAAACAAAAGCCAACATTTGCAAAAAATTCTCTTCAGTAGTCATTTAAAAAATCTCAAAGAGGGCTTCCCTGGTGGCACAGTGGTTAAGAATCCGCCTGCCAATGCAGGGGACACGGGTTCCAGCCCTGCTCCGGGAAGATCCCACATGCCACGGAGCAACTAAGCCTGCGCACCACAACTACTGAGCCTGCGCTCTAGAGCCCACGAGCCACAACTACTGAGCCTGAGTGCCACAACGACTAAAGCCCGTGCGCCTAGAACCCGTGATCTGCAACAAGAGAAGCAACCCAATGAGAAGCCTGCGCATCTCAACAAAGAGTAGCCCCGCTCACCGCGACTAGAGAAAAGCCTGCATGCAGCAACAGAGACCCAACGCAGCCAAATAAATAAATAAATAAATAAATTTATAAAAAAATAAAAAATTTAAAATCTCAAAGAGAGCTACCCTTGTAGCAAAGCTTAGAAAGATACTTACCCAAATCATAATCTGATTTAATGCCCCCGTATATGAAAGTTGTATTTGTCTATTTTAAAAGTATCAGAACTTGTTTGAGAAGCAAACGCTTATCTGATGTTCAGAAAAATAGCATATTGTATGTTCCTAGCCTGGAAATCCCTGGGCAACCAAAAGTCAAAGTAATTGTCAACATGTATTAGTCACAGTCTATTGGCGTTTGAGGGCGACTGCTCTTCATTTCCTGAGCTGAGAGTAAATTGAGCCATAGACACAGAATACAGAAATCAAATATCAGCTTTGTTTCTGACAAGCCTGAGTTGGAGAATAGGGTTTGAACTTTGCAGCCAGGATCCATCATGTGCCCCATGCACCTGGAGTCAATGAGTGCACCAGGGCCATGCAAAGCTGGACCACTGTGTCTCCCTTTCGGAGGTTAGTCATTTACCTGGTGGAAAATGCATGCAACCCAAAGACAGGCTTGCTTTCTCTGAGAGAGAGAGAGAAAGAGAGAGAGAGAGAGAGAGAGAGAGAGAGAGAGAGAGAGAGAGAGAGAGAGAGAGAGAAGATCTGGAAAAGGCTGTCCCAAGTATACACAATTCAAATTCAGGGAAAGTCCTAGATTCACCGAATAAGTCACTCCACCACCCTCAGGGAAGAGTAAGTGAGGGGGCAGGTGACAGGGAATGAATGTTGTCCTCTAAAGAGCTGCCGGAGAGCGGGCTGTCCTACTTTATGGGGGCAACGTGGAATCTAGAGACATACAACCAAGAGGTCCTACTAAGATGACTCGAGTGAAAGGCAATGCACCCAGAGTTTTATATGACGAGGTGACAGGTAGTCTGACTCCAGAGGCCCCCTACAGAAGCCCCACACTGCACGGGCATTTCCCGTGTGAGAAGAGCAGTCACCAAGGGCCATCTTGGATCAGGGGACCCATCTCATCAAAGGAGTGTCACATGCGAGTCATTGTTCAATCACAAGTATGCATCATTCTCTCCATCCTTAAAGTGGGTTCTAAAATGAAGGGGGGCGTGTGTGAAATCGCCTCCTCTGTGCAGCCTATTTACATTCAGGTTGTATTAATTCAGCCTGTAGGTAGGCATTAGTGCTACCTTGCAGGTGAGGTCTTTAACCCTCAGAGGGGTTAAGTGCCATGCCCCAGACTATACAGAGCTAACAAGAGGATGAGGCCAGGATTGAATATTTTAGAAATGCCCTTCTCTTTGCCTCTTATCTTACTGCCAAGGAGAAAATGATCTTCCAAGAGCTTGAACCAGGTTGAGTAACGTTAACTGATCTGTACCTTAAGATCTCTCAGTAAGAGTGGTTATAAGATCTATAAATAAACAAGGATCATGGCGAGGGAGCTATGAATATGTGATGAGTTTAGAATTTTCTCCTTTTTCTGGCTCATCTAAGTGTTCAAAGCTGAAATCTCTTTCTCCTTCCTGTGAAATCTCGTAACTATGTGATAGTCTTGAGTACCAGGTAGCAGAGATAATACACATCTGTCAGCCATACATCTCAACAATTGCTTCTTGTGGTAGAATCTTGGGGGCCTTGTGTTTCACAGTTACAGGTTCTTGATGGGCCAAGAAGGGTTCAAGGTGAGAAGCTCTGTGGAGCTGGAAGAGGTGATAGTGACGGGTGACAGTGGAAGATGCATGCAGACACCACTTGCCAGAACTTGGGTGTGAGCAGTTCTCTGATTTTTCTTTATTTAAAAATATACACTTAGAGTAACATTAAAGTAACTGATCATTTATTAATTTAATAAAGAGTTATACTTTTATAGGAAGAAGGAAGCACATGCATTGCCAGGATTTTTGCTAGAGATGGTTCATACATTATTCTCTTTAATCCTCACAAGAACCAGCAAAAGTAGGCTGTAATCTCTCTCTTTCTCTCTCTCTTTTTGAGCTTTAGTACATGAAGATCCTTACACTCAAAAAGATTAACTAACCTAAGTACACAAGTCCAAAACCCACACTCCTTTCAACATACAAGAATACATTCCAACAACTAATATTCTTAAAACACTATTGAGTTACAATGAGTTCTGCATACAGTGAGTATGCAGTTCACATACATTGTCCTCTTAAGTGTTTCCCAGACCCCTCTTGAGCTACTTTTTGCTGTGCTCACTTTGCAGGTGAAAAAGCCGAAGCTCAAAAAAGTTACTTCTTATAGCCAATAAATAGCAGAGTTGGAATTCAAATGCAGAATTCAAATGACACACCATCTCAAACTCTGCCCAGGACACTGCCAGTGAAATCTGAGACACATTCCTCTTCACCCACAGGAAGCCTTTCTATTTGCATAATGGCCTCACAGACAAAACAAAGCTTGCTGCCTAAAGACAGACTAGGGGGTTTGTGTGCTCAGACTTTGAAAAACTTAATCTAAAAGTGATGGCTAACACCATTATCTTTAAAACAAACAAACAAAAACCCTTAGGTACAATTATGGATGGCAGCTCCAGAGTGCATTGTTAAAGGAAACCTTTGGCATCCATCCCTGTATAAGTCAGTGTTCTCCTAAGAACAGAACCAATAGAATGTATATATTTCTCTCCATAGATAGATAGACAGATAGATATACATTCTTTGTCTCTCTTTCTGTATATATATACACACACTCTCTCTGTTTCTCTCTATATACATAAATATATAATAAATATATTACTGTACATTATCTATTATCTCCTTTAATCCTCACAAGAACCTGCAAAATTAGGCTATAATATCTCTCTCTCTTTTTGATCTTTAGCAGGATCCTTTAGCAAGATCAACAGAGAGAATTTATATAGAGATCTCCTTTAACCCTCACAAGGATATCAATATGTCTATATATCTACATGTATCTATCTAGATAGATGGGGGGTAGATTTATTATAAGGATAAATGTGATTATGGAGGCTGCATGGAAGTCCCAAGATCTGCAGTCAGCAAGATGGAGACTCAGGAGAGCTGGGGGTGTAGGTTCCAGTCAGAGTTCAAGACTGGCATCTCAGTGCCAGCAGTCAGGTAGGCAGAATTCCCTCTTACTCCACCCTTTTTCCCATTCAGGTCTTTAACTGATTGGACGAGGCTTACCCTTATTGTGGAGGGCAATCTACTTTCCTCAGTCTACCTATTCAAATGGAACCTCATCCAGAGACACCCTCACAGACACACCCAAACTAATGTTGATCACGTGTCTGGGCACCCCGTGGCCTAGTCCAGTGAACACATAAATTAACCATCACATTACCTAACCAGTGACATTGGCATTAGGAAAGATAACGGAGATCTTCCACCACATACACCTCATGGCTCTCATGAGAGGCAGGGTAACTGGGCAAACATTATATTCGTAAAGTCTAGATGTTTGCACCGAGCCCATAACTTCTCTTTCTCTCCCACTCTTACTATTTGCTCTCTTCACACACCTCCTATATTAAGCTGCTCCATAATTCCACTTGGCAACACTTGTCTGTCAACTGCAATAAAAATGCACAACATAAAAACTGTGAGTTAGGTTTTATTTGGGGTCCTTACTGAGGAGTGTAGCCCAGAGACAGCCTCGCAGAAAGGCCTGAGGAACAGCTGGAAGAGATAAGGGAGAAGCCAAGATAAACAGAAATTTTTTTTTTTTTTGCTGGAAAAAACACGTAGCCAAACATCAAAAATACTAGTGCTAATCACAAAGAACAGACATCTCAAGTTAATGATTTTAGTGCTTTTTTATGTACGGGAAGACGTAAGAATCTGACATTTTTCCTTAGATACGCATCTTAACTATCATTTGAAATTTGAAAGTTTTGAAATTTTTGAAATTTGAAAATTTTCCTTAGATATTCATCTTAACTATCTAAGGGCCGGTATATCCAAAGCACAAAATGCTTCCTGTTTTTCTCCATCCTGAATTCCTCTCAGGGCAACTACAGTGGCTAATGGCTTGAACCTTGTAGAACTGGAATTGCGGGCAACATTTTTTTTCTTTACATGTCCAACTGAAAATAAGTTTCACTGACAACAAAAGTTAGCAAAGTATGGAAGTGCAAGGGGCTGGGACGCAGAGGCTTGAGTGTGTATTCCAGCCTTGCATCTTACTAACATAAGATTAAACTATATAAATGTATAAATATTCAGCTTTTTAAAATACAGAAAATGTCAAGTTCATGTGGTTTAATGTAATAATGACAGAGTAAGGGGGTGATACTTATTATCTCATGTAGCTCTCACAAAGCTATTGTGAAATAGGTTTCTCATCACCTGCATTTTACTGATGAAGAGAAAGCTTCAGAGGGTTTGACCAAGACCACAAAGCTACTGTGTGACCGAACTGAGATTCTAACCAGGTCTCCCTGTTTCCAGAGCCAACACTCTTCTAGGCTTCACTTCCCATTTATAATGTGAGTCACATAAGCATTCTAGGTCTCAGGCATCATCTCTTCTATTTATCCTATGCAAGAAGAAACTCGGGGTTTTTTTTTTCCACCAGTATTAACAAAGGAGTAAAACCATAAAAATTGACAGAATTCATAAGTAATGGAATAAAGATTTAAAAAAAGTCAGGCAGACAACTAAAAGAATAAAAATAAAGTCTAGCTACATACAATAAGCATAGGGTATTACTCGTGAAAGTAATAACGATTAATAAAAACGTGTGATGCCTTCTGTACTCAAGAGTCATTAAGTTATAGTATTTCTCAGTGAAAAGAAGTGTCTCTTTATCAATGACTACAGGATATAAATTGTTATAAACAACACAGAGAAATAATGGATTCCTTTCTAGATTGTTATTTAGCTCTGCGTTTTACTCAGATTGCATACTTTCTTGTCTATGTAGGAAATGGGGCTAAGGACAAAGCTTCCCCCTCTCACTCTGTTGAAGAAGGAATTTTGCAAAGCAATGGGTGTAGCATAGACCCTCAGTCTCAATGGGGGACAGCATCCTTCCTGGAATGCAAGGCTTAGATGATCCCAATGAAGGCCTGCCTCTGCCTAGGCCAGCCTATGGGTCTTTCCACTTGGGCTTGGCACTAACACTTCCCGATCCCATGTCTGCCACAGCCGAGACAAAGCACCATAAAAAATATATGTACTCCTCCCTTTGTACCCCTAGACCCTCTTCCAGGGCTGCCCAACGTGGCAGCTGCACTAAGCAGATGATACTCGATACACATATCAGCAAGGGGGTCTAGGGGTTGTGGCTGTCATAAGTACTAGAGATAGGACCCAGGAAGGCAGGCAAGGGTTCCCAAAGATGGTGGGGGAAATGAGAGACATGGAAAAACTTTTTTTTTTTCACAGTAAGAAACACCATGATCAGCCTGTGAAGGCCGCTTCTGCCTGACATGCCTTCCTAACCCCAGGCAGCTCTCTGGAGGGAAAGGGCAGAGAGCCATTCATGGGTCTCAAACCACATAAAATGGAATCTGCTCTCCATCCTGGATCAATTCCTAACATCCAGGATCAATTGTCTATAGGTGGGAGATAGTTATTCTTTAGGTGAAAAAACAGAGTAATCATTAATAATATCTATTTTTAAATAAGATTCTATTTGTTTCCTGCCTGGAAACCAGAAGCAAGAGAAACACAGCTTTGACAGGGAGTCGTTCTCATGGAACTTAGAGTTGAACTTCTTGGATGTTCTTATTCTTTTTCCATTTCTCTCATGCATCTGCTCACTCTGTAATGCAATAAGGAAACCATCACAGGGGTTAAAAATACAGCAAAACAATAGAAGTGTGCAAAGTGGCAGGCTTACGTCAAGCTAAATTAAACCAAACCAAGTCAAGTTAATGCAGTTCAACCAATGTGTGTTGAACGGTGCACCAACCACCTGCTTAAAGCAAATGTACAGAACTAACTGTGAGATGGCGGGGCAAGGGCAGTAGGGATGCACAGGAGGGGGGATGAGAAAGTTTTCACAGAGGGGGTCCTAGTTGTACCAGGTAAGTTGGGCAACATGATACAGAGAGTTTGGGAAGGGCATTCTAAGAAGTGGTTACCTTGACATGAATGAAGATGCTGAGTCCAGGAAATGGCAAGTATCTGGGCATCAGTGGTCAGGAAGGCATTGGGAAAAGAGAAGGGACAGAGAATGTGGCCAGAAAGGTAGACTGGTCCAGACTGCATAGGTCTTGAGTGCCAAGCAAAGGAGCTTTAACTTCATCTTGTGGATGTGCACTATTATGGGAATTGTCTCAGAAAATCAGAGTGTGTACATTGCTAAGCAGTGATTAAAGTGCTATCAGCAATGCTGCCTTGAGGAAATGACCATGGAATTGTCACCAAGTAAGTGGATGGTTCTGCTTACTCAGCACTGATTGGTGTGAGAGGACATACCATTGGTTAGTATAGGTGTCATTCTTTTGTTTGAATGTTAGGGTTATTTCTTTGTTCACGTCTCTCAATGTTTTCTTAGTATCTAACAATTTCTAAAATTCTTGCCTAACTTAGCTATGCCAAGGGAATTCAAAAGAAAGTATACTTTTGTTCTTTATTGGCTGGAATTGTAAGCTGTACTCAGGGAAATCTGAGCATGGTGGTGACAAAGACATTAAATATTAGAGCTCATGGAGGAAGGAGAAACTTGGGGGACTGAATCAGGCTGCTTGCTCAGTTTCTCCTCCCTACCTAGAGTTTTCATTCATTCATTCACTAAATACATATTTATAAATGTATTTATTTTATAATGTGTATTATTTATACATATAATACATATTCAAAATACAAAATTTATTTAAAATATTTATATACTAGGCATCCTCTTCTCCACAAAAATTTTGTGGTCCTCTGTTTTCTTTTTTTTTTTTTTTTTTTTTCTTTTTGCGGTATGCGGGCCTCTCACTGTTGTGGCCTCTCCCGTTGCGGAGCACAGGCTCCAGATGCGCAGGCCCAGCGGCCATGGCTCACGGGCCCAGCCGCTCCGCGGCATATGGGATCCTCCCAGACCGGGGCACGAACCCGTATCCCCTGCATCGGCAGGCGGACTCTCAACCACTGCGCCACCAGGGAGGCCCCCTCTGTTTTCTTTTAATGAGAATCACACTGAGAACTGAAACCATCTATAACACACAGCTTACTGTCTATGTCTACATTAACATGAATTTACTTTATTCATTAGCCTACTCTTCCAGGAGATTCTTGCCCAGGAAAATTAGAATTGAATATAACATTATTGTTCATGTCAGGACAATAAAAGACCCATCAACTCTTAATTAATACACAACATTAACTGACAGTTTATACCCTGAAAATCTTTAAATCCTATCCTTCAAAACCTTTACCTTCCTGGATCCTCCAATTCTAGTCTATTACGTCCTGATTCTTCCCCAATTCTAATCAAGCACCACCTCTGTCCCTCCTCCTTCAAAAGACCAGACTTCAAAAGTCTCAATAAGGGACTTCCCTGGTGGTCCAGTGATTAAGAATCAGTCTTGTAACGCAGAGGATGCCAGTTCGAACTAAGATCCCACATGCCATGGGGCAACTAAGCCTGCGCACCACAACTAGAGAGCCCATGTGCCACAACTACAGAGCCCACGTGCTCTGGAGCCATCACGACAACCAGAGCCAAAATGAAAGATCCCACATGCCGCAACTAAGACCCGACGCAGCCAAAAAATAAACAAATAAATATATATTTTTTAAAGTCTCAATAAATATTCCAACTTTGCCTGTCCCCCCTGAGATGCTAATGAGACTCCATAGAGGCAGCATTCTCCCTTACCTCGGTCAGGTCAGCATCCTCTTATCAGCAGGTCGTTTTGGTCTTATTTTGGGGACCTAGCATTCCAAAGAAGCCTTTCTCTTAAATTAGTAGAAATATGAATGTTTGAGCTGGAAAAGTGTATGTGGGAAAAGGTTTTAAGCGATTGAATTGATTGATGTGCAGCCTTGCCTAGAAATCAGATCGCAATAGTAGGAAAAATCAGATGACTAGGTAAAAAAAAAAGAATTTGAGAGATGCATGGAAATTGTTAGCAACAAATGAGAAGAAGCAAAATGAGTGTAGGAAGTTAGATCCTTTTGGAAAATGATTAGACAACTTCATCTTTTACTAAACAAATATTGTGGTTATTATCTAATTATTAAGAATAAGCTGTGGACTAGGCCATAAGCTTGGATTGTTTCGAGAATAATCTAAATACTATAGCAGTACTAAAAAGTAGAGAAGTGGAATTTGTTTTGTTATTGGGCTTTTGTAATATGGTACCACAAAAGCAAATATTTAGACTGGTCAGTTTAATACTTTCAGTGGAAATAAGCTTTTATTGTTTGTAAATTAGCACAACATTTTCATCTCCATCTGCCAGAGGTTTAACACATAATGTGTAAGTACATGTTTTTGCAAATTTATAAAAATATAAATTTTGTCATGCATAAACAAGTGCATTCTCATAAATACGATCTGAAAATTTTTAGTGTTGTGGAAACATGTAAGTTTAAATTTAGTTTAAAAATTTGAGCACAGGGCTTCCCTGGTGGCGCAGTGGTTGAGAGTCCGCCTGCCGATGCAGGGGACGCAGGTTCGTGCTCCGGTCCAGGAGGATCCCACATGCCGCGGAGCGGCTGGGCCCGTGAGCCATGGCCGCTGAGCCTGCGCGTCCGGAGCCTGTGCTCTGCAATAGGAGGGGCCACAACAGTGAGAGGCCCGCATACCGCAAAAAAAAAAAAAATTTGAGTACAAGATGGAGTGTTCTTCAGTTGTAATTTAACTTTGTATTTATCCCAACACGTTCACAGAATAATTGTAATAAAGTTTATGTGGAACTGAGGAAACAGGGAAAATTACTTGTAAATTGAAAATCCACTTTGCTTTTAGATTTGTGAATCAAGAAATTACTTTTTGGACTTCAAATTTAAATTTCCTCATAAATGTGTCAATTTTGACATGACCCAGTTGTAACATTTTTTCAAGATAGTTTCTTTACAGGTGAATCATTTGAATTTATAATAGCCAATGATATGATGCTGTCAAGAGGACTGAACTTCTGGTTGAAGGTTGATACATCTCGATTGTGGCAAAATCAATCAATCAATCAATCAATAAACAACCCTTTTATATTTTGTAGAATTCACATGTGGATGCTTTCTTCCAAAGTATTGATAGAATCCTCTCAGTCCTGCACTGAAAGAGGAGAGCCTGGCTTATTCATGTAGTATTATTTGTTTCATAAAGTGGGTTGATGTTATTAGACAATAAAAGGGTTAAAATGTGGCTGGTATGTGCAAGATGTTTTTAGGGGGTTCATGAGGCCAAAACTATTTCATAGTACTTCTAAGACAGCATTTTCCTTTTTGACTGTCATTCTCTTACAAGCATACAGTGGAGTTTCCAGAGGCTACGTGGCATGCAATATTGCAACAGAGTTAAATGCAGAAGATATGAAAATTTGGCTGTCTTCTCTTAAACCACACATTAAAGAGTTTGTAAAAATGCAAAATAATGCCAGTCTTCTCACTCAATGTTTGTATTTGAAAATAGTCATTTTTGCCTAAAAATGTTATTTGTATAATATGTCATGGTTTTATTATTGTTTTTTTTTGTTTTGTTTTGTTTTCTTTTCTTTTTTGTGGTATGCGGGCCTCTCACTGCTGTGGCCCCTCCCGCTGCGGAGCACAGGCTCCGGACGCGCAGGCTCAGCGGCCATGGCTCACGGGCCCAGCCCCTCCGCGGCACGTGGGATCTTCCCGGACCGGGGCACGAACCGTGTCCCCTGCATCGGCAGGCGGACTCTAAACCACTGCGCCACCAGGGAAGCCCTATTATTGTTATTTTTTAATGAACTAATACATCAAGATTTCTTAATTTTCTCAGTTTTAATTTCTAACATAGCAAATATTAGTTAATACAGCACACATTAAACTAAAGCCCTTCAGGGTCCTCAATAATTTTTAAGCGTATGAAGGGGTCCTGAAACCAAAAAGTTTGAGAACTACAGCCACAAAGTTCTACTACTGTTCCCCATTCAATGAGGAATCATTTCTGGCATCCCACACTGTTGACCACCCAACCCAAGAAAAGATGATGAGTTCAGAGGTTTGGGAGGTAGCCTGCCAGTTTGTCAGACAATCATAACGTCATAATGTCTCTATTTTGTGCCCCACTGAACTCCTGGAAACATCTTCTTTTTGGTCTTAGTGCTTGCAGTCGTAAAAGTTTCATATTGTATGATAGTTCTTCAATTTCTGAAGACAGTATCATCTCTTGTGCAGTTTATTCTCCAAGCATATTATTCCTATTTCTTTTGTGTATTCTCTGTCTGACATGATTTCTAACCTTCTCATCAGCACACTTCAGTTTTTCATGGTCTCAGCACACATAGGAAGAAAAGAGAATTTCTCTGGAAAGGGATCTTACCAGAACCAAGTGTAATGAGACAGTAGGCTTTCTTGATTGGTCATTCTATTTTTTGATACTATTATTTTTCTTACTGAATTGCTGGTAGCCAATCGTTACCTCTTTTTATTATGAATTTCTCCAAGAATTAGGTCCCTCCATCTCTCCTATTCTGTGGTTGTGCAATAGAGTCTTTAAAGAAACCCTAACCCTGATTCAAACATCATTGTGTCGGGTTTGGTCCCAAATTTTAGCATAGCACATTTTTTATCTTCCCTTAGATGAAAAATGGAAAAACTTTATTCCATTATTAATCTTCTTCCATTCTTGGAATAAGGAATTGGAATGTGAAATTTTAAAGCAAGTAAACCAGCAAAAAACTGACGTTGTATTAGAAATAGAAAATTTAAATAATACTGATAATTATGACCTATCTATTCAGTGTCTGTGGAAAGGGTAAAAACTGGAGTGGGGAGTGGTTTCACATCTTTTTAGGATTACCCAAAATAATCTTATCTTTTAGACAAATTGCCTGAAATGACTGTTCCAAGAAAAAGTCCGTTACTGGCTTTTATCTCCAAAGGGAATGTTAAACAAATCATCTTACTTCACCCTCCTTCCTAGATCTAATTTTAAGCACTGAATGTACTGTGTATTTATAGTTATCTTGAACCCCAGATGAATTTGTCTAACAGGAATTATTAAATTAACCTTTGAATCTCATTAGCTTTGTTGTGGGGCAAGTGAAAGTTATTTGGCACTCACCTGTAAAAGGCAAAGTGTACAAACCCTTCAGAGTGTCTCGCAAGGGCCAGGTAGGAGAGCATAACCCTGTCTGTTCCATTCAGGCGACTTTAATAACTCAACTTAATAACTCAAGCTTTTAAGTTGAAAATCCAAAATCAATATCTATAGTATCAACTTAAAGAAACATGCACAACATGAGAGTTGTGAATTTAAGTTTTATTCAGGGACTTACTGAGGACTATAGCCCAGGAGACAGCTTCTAGTAGCTCTGAGGGAGCTGCTCCAAAGAGGTAGGGGAGAAGTCAGTTTATATATGAATTTTTTTCACTAGGACATACATGCAGTCAAGTATATATCTTGGTAAAAGATTACTGCTAATCACAAAGAACAGATATCTCAAGTTAAGGATTTTAGTGCTTTTCTATGTATAGGAAGATGCAAGAATCTGGGGTCATTGAGATTCTTCCTGAGATATATCCAACTAAGGGCCTGTTTATCCAAAGCACAGAGGCCCTCATCCAGTGTTTCTTCCTCTCAGAGTGCACTGTCTGGCAATTGCAGTGGGTTACAATTTAACCCTTTTAGAACTGGTGGGTTAAAGCTGGCGTGTTTTAACTGGTGGGTTAAAACAACACTCTTTGGTGTTTTTTCTTTTGTTCACAATAGTAACATTCAATACAACTTTTAACAAAGGCTAGCTAGTGTGCTATACTCTTCACATTTGGATAAACTGCTCTGAAGAATAATCTCAAATTAAAACTAACATTGGTAAATTTCAGTGAACATGAAACCTTTTTTAAAAGTTGCATTGAGGGCCTTCCCTGGTGGTCCAGTGGTTAAGAATCCGCCTTCCAATGCAGGGGACACGGGTTCAATCTCTGTTGGGGGAACTAAGATCCCACATGCCCCAGGGCAACTAAGCCTGTGTGCCAAAACTACAGAGAAGCCTGTGGCTGCAACGAAGATCCCACTTGCCACAACTAAGACCCAATGCAGCCAAAAAAAAAAAAAAAAAGTTGCATTGAGACTGTGTAGGTTAAAAATGTATACTTTAAATCCTAAAGCTACCACTAAAAAATAAAGCAAAGGGTTTTAACTAATAATCTCATGAAAGAGATAGACTGAAATCATAAAAGATACTCAGTTCATCTAAAAGATGCAGAAAAAGAAAAAAGAGAACAAAGAACAGCTGAGACAAATAGACAATAAATAGCAATGTAACAGATTTAAACCTAACTGCCTCAATAATCACATTAAATGAAAATGGTCTAAACACCCCTATTAAAAGGCAAAGATCATCAGATTGGATAAAAAGCACAATACAACTATATGCTGTTTATAAGAAGCATTTTAATTATAAGGAAGCAATTAGGTGAAAAGAAAAAGGGTGAGAATTATATTCCATGCTAACACTAATCAAAAGAAAGCTTGAGGGACTATATTAACATCAAACAAACTTACCTTCAGAGCAGATGATATTTCATGGATGAAGAAGGTTATTTCATAATGATAAAGAAGTCAATTAATCAGGAAGGTATAACAACACTGAACTTTTATGTACCTAATAATAGACCTTTAAAATATGTGCAGCAAAAACTGAGAGAACTGAAAAGAAAAGTAAACAAATCTGCAACTATAAGAGATTTCAATATTCCTTTTGTAATAACAGATAGAACAAGTAGTCAGAAAATCAGTAAAGATATATAAAACTTGAACAACACAATCAACTTGATCAAATAAAAATCTCTAGAATACCCACCCAACAACAGGAGAATATATATTCTTTTAAAATGCATATGGAATATTTACCAAGATAAACAGTAATCTTGTCCATAAAACAGGTCTCAATAAATTTAGAAGTATTCAAGTCATACAAAGTATGTTCTATGACCAAACCAGAATTAAGCAGGCTCATGAAAAGATGCTTAATGTTGCTGATCATCAGGGAAATGCAAACAAAAACCACAATGAGATATATCACCTCACACCTGTCAGAATGGCTATCATCAAAAAGGATGCAAATAATAAATGTTGGTGAGGATGTGGAGAAAAGGGAGCTCTCCTACATTGTTGGTGGGAATGTAGCTACTGTGGAAAGAAGTATGGAGGTTTCTCAAAAAAACTAAAAATAGTAACTACCATATGCCCCAGCAATTCTACTCCTGAGCATATATCCAAAAGAAACAAAAACACCAATTCGAAAAAATATATGTACCCCAATGTTCATAGCAGCAGTATTTACAATTGCCAAGGTATGGAAGCAACATAAATGTCCTTCAACAGATGAATGGATAAAGAAGATATGGCATATTTATACAATGGAATATTACTCAGCCATAAAAAGGAATGAAAATTTGTCATTTGCAGCAACATGGATGAACCTGGAGGGTATTATGCTAAGTCAGACAGAGAAAGACAAATACATGGTATCACTTATATGTGGAATCTTAAAAATACAACAAACTAGTGAATACAACAAAAAAGAAGCATACTCACAGATATAGAGAACAAACTAGTGGTTACCAGTGGGGCAACGGGAGGGGGAGGGACAACATAGGTGTAGGGGGAAAAAGGGTTATTATGGGATTTTATGGAATCATGTATGTGAAACTTTTGAAAATTGTGAAGCACTACAGAATTTAAAGAATCTTTCATTCAATTTAAAAAAATTTTTAAATTAAAAAAGCCCCTCACAACATAACCAGTCCTGCAAACCTATAGTAGATGCCATAATGTTGTATTATTTGTCAGTTAAAATATACTTATATTCGATCTGATACAGACACCAAGGTGATGTATTATTTAACTGGCAGAATAAATCCTATGAGAGTGCAGAAAGGAAGGAAGGAAGGAAGGAAGGAAGGAAGGAAGGAAGGAAGGAAAGAGAGAGGGGGGAGAAAGAAAGAAAGAAAGAAAGAAAGAAAGAAAGAAAGAAAGAAAGAAAGAAAGAAAGAAAGAAAAGAAAGAAAGAAAAAAAGGAGGAAGGAAGGAAAGAATGGAGGGAGGGAGGGAGGAAGGAAGAAAGAAAGGAAGAAAGAAAACAGAAATCTCTCTGGAGAAACCTCAAATAAACATTTGGAAACTAAATAATGCATTTCTAACTAACTCATGGGTTAAAGAAGAAATCAAAGGTAAATTAGAAGGTATTTAGAACTGAATGAAAATGAAAACATACCATGCTAAAATTTATAGGATCCTGTTAAAGCAGTACTTAGGAAGGAAATTTAAAAGGCTAATACCTATATTAAACAGAATAAAGGTCTCAAACTAATAACCTTAATTTCTACCATGTAAAACTAGGGGAAAAAAACAAACCCTGAAACTTGAGGTGAGAAGA
The DNA here is from genome assembly GCF_964165515.1 of Mesoplodon bidens. Classification (NCBI taxonomy): domain Eukaryota; kingdom Metazoa; phylum Chordata; class Mammalia; order Artiodactyla; family Ziphiidae; genus Mesoplodon; species Mesoplodon bidens. The sequence continues at coordinate 88,632,536 of NC_138166.1, forward strand.
AAGGAAATAATAAAGGTCAGAGCAGAAATAAATTAAATGGATTACAGAAAAATAATAGAGAAAATCAATGAATCCAAAATATGTTTTTTTTAACATAGATCAATATGATTGCTTAATCTCTAGCCAGATTAATCAGGTTTAAAAAGAGAGAGAGAGAGAGAGAGAGAGGGAGAGAGAGAAGACACAAATTACCAATATCAGGAAGCAGAGATGTGATACCACCACACATTCTACAGATATTAAAAGGTAATTGTGTATTATGAACAATATTTTGGCAATAAATACGATGATTTAGATAAAATGAACAAATTCTGAAAAAGGAACGAACTCTCAAATCTCACACAAGAAGATACAGTTACCTGAATAGCCCCATATTTATTAAGGAAATTGAATCTACCAATCTCTGCCAAAAAACCCTCCAGGTCCATTGATGAATTTCACCAAATATTTAAGGAAAAAATAATATCCACTTTACACAAATTCATTCAGAAAACTGAAGAAGGGAATACTTCCCAACTCATTTTATGAAGCCAGCTTTATGTTGATACCAAAACTAGGCAAAGATATTACAGGAAAGAAAAACAATTACAGACCAATATTGCTCAAGATAATGGATACAAAAATTCTGAACAAAATTGTAACAAATAAAATTCAACAATATATAAAAAGGATAAAACCCCATGACCAAATTGGGTTATACCAGGACTGCAAAGTTGCTTTAGCATTTGAAAATCAGTTAATTTACCACATCAATAAACTAAAAAAGAAATAAATACACAATCATATCAATAGTCTTAGGAAACGCATTTGAAAAAATCCAACATCCATTCCTGAATAAAACTATCAGCAAATTAGCAAAAATATGAATGACTTAGGAATCAAACTGACAAAAGATGTACAATACAAACTGAAAATGACAGAACATTGCTCAGAGAAATTAAAGAAGTTCTAAATAAATGGAGAGATAAACTGTGTCCATTGGTTAGAAGACTCATATTCTTAAGATATCATTTCTCCTCAAATTGATGTCTGGGTTTAATGCAATGTCAATCAAAATCCCATCAGGTTTCTTGACAAACTGATAGAAATTTACAAACTGAGTCTCACATTCATATGGAAGGACATAGAATGGCCAAACAGCTTTGAAAAAGAATAAAGTTGGAGGATTAACATTAACTGGTTTTAAGACTTATTACACAGTAATTAAGATAGTGTCATATATACCAGTCATAATGGCCATCACACATATGTATGTATAACTGAATCATTTTCCTATGTATATTCTTAATGACACTTTTCATAGAGTCCCCTGAGGGCATCTCATCCCTCACTGCTGATGTATCAATGTCCTTGGGGAGTTTGCCATCTCCTAAGGGTCCCAAAGCTGCCAGTTCTCAGGGAGCCAGCATGAAACTGGGCTCCACACTGAAGTGGGGAGAAAGTTCTCTGCCCACTTTGTCTTGTACTTTGCCACTTGGGTGCTGAAGCACCACTGTTTGAGCCCTAAGTCTTACAAAGTTTCTCACCAAAGCAACTTCTTCAATGTTTACATCTAACCTCTTCCTCCAAAGGAGCGCAAACCAACCCCACACGACAGGAGGCAGTGGGGATGGAGCTGGGGTGGTGAGGATATGGGGCAATGCCTTACTCTCTCTTTTCTTTTTTTTTTTTTTTGAAGTAAAGAAAAGGGTGGAATTTAATCTTTTTCTTTTTTATATTTTTTTATACAGCAGGTTCTTATTAGTCATCCATTTTATACATATCAGTGTATACATGTCAATCCCAATCGCCCAATTCATCACACCCCCACCCCCACCCCCCCGCCGCTTTCCCTGCTTGGTGTCCATACGTTTGTTCTCTACATCTGTGTCTCAATTTTTGCTCTGCAAACTGGTTCATCTGTACCATTTTTCTAGGTTCCAAATATATGTGTTAATATACGATATTTGTTTTTCTCTTTCTGACTTACTTCACTCTGTATGACAGTCTCTAGATCCATCCACGTCTCAACAAATGACCCAATTTCGTTCCTTTTTATGGCTGAGTAATATTCCATTGTATATATGTACCACATCTTCTTTATCCATTCATCTGTCGATGGGCATTTAGGTTGCTTCCATGACCTGGCTATTGTAAACAGTGCTGCAATGAACATTGGGGTGCATATGTCTTTCTGAATTATGGTTTTCTCTGGGTATATACCCAGTGTGGGATTGTTGGGTCATATGGTAATTCTACTTTTAGTTTTTTAAGGAACCTCCATACTGTTCTCCATAGTGGCTGTGTCAATTTACATTCCCACCAACAGTGCAAGAGGGTTCCCTTTTCTCCACACCCTTTCCAGCATTTGTTGTTTGTAGATTTTCTGATGATGGCCATTCTAACTGGTGTGAGGTGATATCTCACTGTAGTTTTGATTTGCATTTCTCTAATAATTAGTGATGTTGAGCAGCTTTTCATGTGCTTCTTGGCCATCTGTATGTCTTCTTTGGAGAAATGTCTATTTAGGTCTTCTGCCCATTTTTGGATTGGGTAGTTTGTTTCTTTAATATTGAGCTGCATGAGCTGTTTATATATTTTGGAGATTAATCCTTTGCCCATTGATTCGTTTGCAAGTATTTTCTCCCATTCTGAGGGTTGTCTTTTCATCTTGTTTATGGTTTCGTTTGCTGTGCAAAAGCTTTGAAGTTTCATTAGGTCCCATTTGTTTATTTTTGTTTTTATTTCCATTACTCTAGGAGGTGGATCAAAAAAGATCTTGCTGTGATTTATGTCAAAGAGTGTTCTTCCTATGTTGTCCTCTAAGAGTTTTAAAGTGTCCGGTCTTACATTTAGGTCTTGAATCCATTTTGAGTTTATTTTTGTGTATGGTGTTAGGGAGTGTTCTAATTTCATTCTTTTACATGTAGCTGTCCAGTTTTCCCAGCACCACTTATTGAAGAGACCCTCTTTTCTCCATTGTATGTCCTTGCCTCCTTTGTCATAGATTAGTTGACCATAAGTGTGTGAGTTTACCTCTGGGATTTCTATGCTGTTCCATTGATCTATGTTTCTGTTTTTGTGCCAGTACCATATTGTCTTGATTACTGTAGCTTTGTAGTGTAGCCTGAAGTCAGGGAGTCTGACTCCTCCAGCTCCGTTTTTTTCCCTCAAGACTGCTTTGGCTATTAGGGGTCTTTTGTGTCTCCATACAAATTTTAAGATTTTTTTGTTCTAGTTCCATAAAAAATGCCATTGGTACTTTGATAGGGATTGCACTGAATCTGTAGATTGCTTTGGGTAGTATAGTCATTTTCACAATATTGATAATTCCAATCCAAGAACACTTATTTACATGACACTGCAAGACATGAAATTCCACATAGAAATAAGAAACCCATTGAGAAGAGAAGCTTCATACAGTATGTACAGTTTGGAACTGTTCAAGTAGAGTTTTGTTGTAAAAAGTGCTACAATAACAAACCGCATTTAAAAAGAGTTCTTAGTAGAGAAACAGTGAGACAAACTTATACCAAACATAGTACACAACAAACAACTTTATGCCTCAGATGTGCAATCTAAAAGTTGAAGGTCCCAGCAGTGCCACAGTGAACTTGGAATGTAATACTCTCTTATCAATAGCCCATGAAATACAACTTTCCTGATGCCCAGACAAAATAAGCAAACCCTACTCTCCTCTTCCTTCAACTCAAAACAGAAAGGCATTTACTCTTAGAATTGTTAAAATTTGCCTAATAATCTTAGGGTTTGTTTAAGCTCTTGATTTGCCTTGGTAAACTATCATACATATTATATGCCTGGCTGGGCTTTTGGAAGCATGCTCCCTGAATAATACAATATCTATTTCTTTCTCCTTTTATTTTCACACCCAAATATTCTCTGAGAGTCATAGATTTGTTGTTCAGGTGTGCTTTTTCCTTCTTTAGTGCAGTGTTATCTTTCTATTAAGTGTGCTTTCTTACAAGAACACACATCCTTCATTTATCAAATTCCAATTTATTTGTATTAAACTACCTAGTTCTCATTCCTATGTTTACTCCATGCAATATTATTGTGGGGGCATCTGAGGTCCTAAGTAGGGTGGCTAATTCATCTTGGTTTACCTGGGACTTTTCTGATTTTAAAACTGAAAGTTCTTGGACTTCCCTGGTGGTGCAGTGGTTAAGACCCTGCCTGCCAATGCAGGGGACACAGGTTCAATCCCTGGTCCGGGAAGATCCCACATGCCGTGGAGCAACTAAGCCCATGCGCCACAACTACTGAGCCTGTGCTCTAGAGCCTTCGAGCAGCAACTACTGAGCCCTCGAGCCACAACTACTGAGCCCACGTGCCACAACTACTGAAGCCCACGTGCCTAGAGCCTATGCTCCGCGACAAGAGAAGCCACCACAATGAGAAGCCCGCGCACCGCAATGAAGAGTAGCCCCAGCTCACTGAAACTAGAGAAAGCCTGCACGCAGCAACGAAGAACCAATGCAGCCAAAAATAAATAAATAAATAAATTTTTAAAAAACAAAAAAACCTGAAAGTCCTGTGATCAGGAACTCTCCATGGTCCCAGGCAAACAGAGATAGTTTGGACACCTTAGTAAGAATTATTCCTGACAAGTGACCTTATCATATTTATTTAAGAAGTTTAAGCTCACCTCTCCTTTGCTGCCTCTTGTCATGTTTTTTTCATTGGATCCAATTTTACTGAGTTTCCTTCCTTTCCAAACTGTAAGCATCATAATCCATTAGAGTTGTAAGGAAACAGATATTGTCCGGTCAAACTCATTGATCTACAGATGATCAAACTAAGCCTAGAGAGAAGTGAGCAGCTAAATTTACACCTCTGAAATCCTGTGGCACTTATGCCTTACAACCATAGTATCTATAATAATCATAGTGGCTAATACTTCTACGTCCTCAAGCCTTCCTGCTTGGTGGTGACAACTTGTTCTTTAAGATTAAACAAAAGCTTTCTCAGATTCAGATCCCATCTATGACAAGTACCTTGGCGTCTCTCCCAACGTCCCCAGGATTCTTGGTGTTCTCTGTTTTGCTGGGACCTCTAGGTCAGTCCCTGGCTCTGCTGATTTTCTGATGCTGGACATGTGCTCACCTTCTGTGTGGGGTGTTCTTTTCCACACAGTGTTGCTGTGGCTCCACCGCTTGGGACTTCAGCAGCTGTGGGCCTACTTTCCCTTCCAGTGTCCTTCCTTCCAAAGTCGTCATCATTGTGTTGACCAGGTCACTCTATGGCCATGCTCACCAAGGGTCCTCTTCCTGCCATCGCTAAAATCCTTATTGGGCTTTCCCTTTTAGTGTCTTATTTTTTGGCCATGCCGCATGGCATGCCGGATTGGCATGTGGGATCTTAGTTCCCCAACCAGGGATCGAACCCGTGCCCCCTACATTGGGAGCGCAGAGTCTTAACTGCTGGACTGCCAGGGAAGTCCCCCTTTTAGTTTCTTAACATGATTTTTCTTTAGCTCATCCCTCAGTGTCAGACAAACACATCTCTTCTAAAACTTGGAGTTAGATTTGTTGGTCCAGATGGGGGACAACCCGAGAGCACATTTCTCCCACCCCAGTCATGCTTTGAACACATAATCAAGTCAGCGTCCCTAAACCTTGACACCTCAACTTGCTTCTACCCCAGGAAATTTCCCTGCCCACCCCATACACTGCCCCTCAAAAGTGAGGCCTGGTCTTTCCTTCTCTTTTTACACTTGACTATTGGTTCCAAAATGTCTCCTTACGGCTTTATCCAGCAAATGGATCATAACCCCATGCAGAGGCTCCTGAGGCCCCCTCAGCATTTACCTGGGTCCCCACAGGTGCAGACCATGCTTTCTCAGGATCCCACAGCATTTAATGATCTCTAATAATAATATCTATAACAATTCCCAAGACCCAGCTTAGCTGCACTGATAACAATTTTCATGGTGTTACTATAAGGATAAAGCGATTTCTACCCTAAGCCCTAATTGAGTTTTGCTCATATAATTTATGTGATTATATGCTGAAGAGAGATGCTAGAATTACAGAAACACCCTGCACTGATTATTTGCTTACTCCTCTGAGGGAGCAGGGATGAGCTGCTTCTTTATCCTACAGTAGACACAGGACTGTTGTCATTTCTCGACTCTTTTCTGTTAACCTATATCGGCTTTTGGATAATAAGAAACTATGTTCAGTCCTCTCAGATTGGGCCTACCCTGACCCGAGGAGCAGACTCGGTGGGCTGCAGAGGGCTGCTGGGGAGGACACTTCCTTTTCCCTGTGCCCTTATCACTCAGAGCCAGCTTTGGCTCAAGCTTTGAACCTTTATTCTACACTTCAAACAATCCCCCATGAATAAAACACATCTATCTCTTTGGGGACAGTGTCTCCCTAGGCCAACTTGTCTTTCCCTGGGAGCTGGCCATCAGGCACTTCTAGGGGTGTCCTGAAGTTCCTATCAGAAAGACCTGCTCAGCATCTTGCATTCTGGCAACGAGAGCTTCAGCCTCTAGCCTGGCTGCAGGTAAATGCCCCTCCCAAGAGGGCTCTCACACCCAGCCAACACTGGGTAACACTGGTAACAAGGCAGTCATCCAGGAAAGGTCTGGTCCTAGGTCAGCTCCTAGCCACAGGTCACTCTGTCTCTCTCTCTCTGAAGAACTGATAACTGGTCTGGGTGCATCTGCTTGGAGGTAGGCGCTGGCAAGGGAAGCAGAGCTGCTCTTATACATGATGTGCTGTGCCTGCCTATGAACTTGACTTTGAACGTGGTGTACTAGGTCTGACCCAGGAGATGCATGTGATAAAAGTCAGAGTGAGTAGCAGAGCCATGGAGATGTAGAACAGAAACTCAGACCCAGCCTGTGTCCATAAAGGGGCACAGATTTTACTAAAAAGCACAGGTTGTACCTACCTCAAGCGCTTCTGCGGTTGAAGAATGATCCATTATGTGCCTTGCCAGCATCTCCCCAGTTTCCTTCTGTAAAGCCTTTAAAGATCATCTGGAAAGGTGTCCCCGGTCACTTTCCCACTGTGCCCACCATGGATACTGTATCTATTCAGTTCTTAACTCGTTCACTTACCCATCAGATAATGTTGACTGTCTTCATTGGAGTGAGCACTGAGCTGAGAGAATGTAAATGCGCATGGCTCCTGCTCTTAGGAAGCTTCAGACTAGTGGAAGAGGCTAAAGCCCATACACTTAGCAAGGTTCAGGTGGTCTGAGCAAAATGCTGAGAAAGCACAAAGGATTTAGTGATTGACTCCTGGCTGCTGCCCGGAGGGGTCAGGAAGGGCCTCACAGGGGAGGAGACATGGTGTCTACACCTAGCGGACGAGAGACCCTTGTCAGGTAGGGAAGGTGAAGACAGGTGTCACTGGGGATCTCACCAACGGTATAGGACTATCAACACCACACCCCAGGCAGTCTCTGACCTCAAAGCCAACAGGTGGCTTCAACACCCTGGGGCTGCCCAGTGATGCCTCCTCCTCCCCTGCTCGTAGGCGTTTTTCACCCTACACAGGCCATTTTCTTTTTCTTTTTTAAAAAAAAATTTTTAAAAATTTTATTTTATTCATTTATCTAATTTTTGGCTGCACTGGGTCTTGCCTGCTGCACGCCGGTTTTCTCTAGTTGCTGAGAGCGGGGGTTACTCTTTATTGCAGTGCATGGGCTCTAGGCATGCGGGCTCAGTATTTGTGGGGCATGGGCCTCAGTAGTTGTGGCTTGCGGGCTCAGTAGTTGTGGCACACGGGCTTCAGTAGTTGTGGCACATGGGCTCAGTAGTTGTGGCACATGGGCTTCAGTAGTTGTGGCTTGAGGGCTCAGTAGTTGTGGCACAGTGTCTCGCAGCTGTGGGAGCATCCTCCATCCCACACCACCTTCGGAGAGGCTGAGCTCTTCCCAGGCCAGCGCCCTGCATTCACACAGTATCAGCAGCAGCTCCCACAGTGACAGCCGTTCTTCCCAAAGGGCCTCTCCCACAGTCCCGGGGCCGGGCATCCGTCTCCAAGGACCCATTTGACAGTCCTGGGGAAACACTCTCTCACCAAAATAACTATGAGGCTACAACTTAAAACCCCTTATTCTGCAGAAAGACAAATCTCCCCCGAAAAAGCTCCTGACAAGTACTCACCCCCCAAAAGGAATTTGCTTCCATTTGCTTTCTCCTCCACAGCAAGCTAAAGGCAACTTCTCTGCCAGGACATAGGCTTTGGACAGGAAGAGGAACTTTCTGGACAGAGCTCCTTCCTCAAAGATGCACTGAGCATCTGCGGGGGAAAAGCACAAGGTGTGGGACGGGCTCCCTGCGGTGACATAAGGAAGAAAAAGGGGCTGGCTCGTTTCCTTCCACTATTTTAAGGAATAAAGTTCCAAGTGGTAATACACAAAGCAATCATTTTGGACTCATAAGCCATTTATTTTTGTATTTATGCAAACCAGCTCTGGACTGTGGGCTGTGGACAGGCTTTCAGTGTCTTTGGGGATCTGGCCCCAGTGTTCCCCTGCTCAGCAGTTACCTAAAGACAAACGTAGCTGGATGGGTGGAAACACTCTGAGGTCCTGAAGAGGGGATCTCACAGCTGTGCACTCCAGGCCACACCACCGGCCCTCTTCCAGCCTGAAACCAGCAGGAAAGCCTCTGTGGTGTCGTAGGGTGCACGGGTGAGGGTGGGGAGGGAGGCTGGGGTCTGGGAACGGGGTGGCTTTCTGGGTGGGGGGTGTATGCAGAGAAGGGGTGTTTACCCTAGTGCTTTTCAAACTTCCATGTGAACGCAAATCACCTGGGAATCTTGTGAAAATGCAGATCCTGACTCAGTGGATCTGGGGTGGGGCCTGAAATTCTGCACTTCTGACAAACTCCTAGTTTAGGCTGATGCTGCCAGGCCCTCAACCATACTCTGAGAAGCAAAAGAGAGACAAAACAGGAGGTGGTGAGGATTCAAAGACAAGATTTTCCCGGTTCCGAAAATGGCCTTGGTCTAGCTCTGGACCTGGGCTTGAGTTCCAGATTGTGTTCTAAATGGCTTTTAATTGATACACCCAAGTAGGCTTCGTGAAAGCTAGTTTGTCTCTCCCAGAAACAATACCTGAGGGCCAGTTTTGTGTTAGATTTGTCTGGAAAGCCAGGTATGTAGGTATGTGCTGGCCTCTGCTGGCCAAAGTCTGGCATGCACATTCAGCTGGATGGAGCAATTTTGGGTCCATGTCCAAAGTCATTAGATTCAGTCCTTCAAACCCGTAGGTTCACTCTGTATCAAGCCTTTAGATAGCCACATTTTCAAGCTTTAACACAGGTCACTATTGCAGAGTTGGTTCTCCAGACTACATGTTAGATCTGTTAGGAACCCTTCATGGCCATTTAGTACTGGATGGTGGGTATGTCAGAATGACTTTGAAGCTTTTTCCCCAAGAGACAAGAATACCATTCCAAGCTGTTCTGGCAGGCAGCCCCTTCTCTCTGCTGAGAATCATCACAGCATTGTTATTTTTTGTATGAAGAAACTGAGGGCTCACAGAGGCTAAGTGATAGGGCACGTTGACAGTGGAAAAGCTGGTCCTAGAACCTGTCATGGTATCTGCCCACTCACATTTGAGTCCAGGTCATGGCTCTGTGTGAGAAGCTGGTCAATCCCCTTCAAGACTAGGATGGAGCTCCCTTCAGAGCTACACCAACCCCTCCTGCCCATTAAATCTGTTTGGTCAGAAGGAGGGAAGAACGGGCAGCCTCTCCTAATTATTATTATTTTTTTTTTTTATTTTGCGGCACGCGGGCCTCTCATTGTTGTGGCCTCTCCCGTTGCGGAGCACAGGCTCCAGACGCGCAGGCTCAGCGGCCATGGCTCACGGGCCCAGCCGCTCCGCGGCACGTGGGATCTTCCCGGACCGGGGCACGAACCTGTGTCCCCTGCATCGGCAGGTGGACTCTCAACCACTGTGCCACCAGGGAAGCCCTCCTAATTATTTTGAATGCAACAGCTCAGCTGTGGCTGTCTCCAGGCTTCCCTTGACAAGGACAATGCTAGTAATGACCACTGAGAAACCCTAGAACTGGGAATTGAAGCCCCAGGACTTTCCTTTAAAGATTACCATGAAAGACAGGGGTGGAAGGGATCATGAGAAACCCCTCTTGTTGTAAATAGTAAAAACAAGCTCCTTCAATTTCCACCTTACGATGAAGGGCAACTTCAGCTGTGATCTTAAGCTTTGTGCACATAATCCAGTTAATAGAGATTCACCAGCAGGTCACAAGGGACCTGTTGACCGATTGTGGGGGAAAGGGCCAAAAAGAAAAGCACAAGACAGTACGCTTCCGGCAGCCAAAGAGAAAAGAGGCAAAAGAAAATTGATTGGTGGAAAAAAAAAATCCAAGACGCCAATTCTGCTGTCTTTTACTGCTTATCCTCCTTCAAAACTGTTTTATGCCTTCTCCTTTCTCCTAAACTCACCAACACTTTTCCTTTCAAATTTAGCAGATGATCTCCATGCATGTTTAGAGACACTGATACATGGAGAAAATGGACAAGCACCACCTCCTTCACCCTACTGTCATGTCCACCACCTCCCCCCCTCTGCTGTCCTACACCCAAGAGAAGTTTCCTTCCCGTTGCAGAAGGAGACATGACTGTGGTCCTAACGAGGACTTTCTAAGGGATGAGAAAACAAGAATAGTTTAAGGGAATCAGTTCCCAGATTCTCATGGAGCCCCAGCATTGCTTAAGCGGGTCATGGAGACATTCTTGCTATGTAACCAGCCCCCATGCCATACTCCTCTGGGGGCCTCATCAATACCAGGGGCAAATCAGGCATATCATCACCGAGTTGCATTTCTTATTTCGTAAGACTGTTCAGGCTAATTCCAGGCCTGGTGGAATTAACCCTAACAGCATAGTCCACCCCCAATCTGCAGTCAAAGGCCTTTTTATGATAAAACAAACACTCTTAGTTTGACAGTACTTATTTGCCTTGTAACATTGCCTAATCAGATAGACATCAAACGGTACATACAGATTCCAAACATTTTCAATAGCTGGTGAGGGGTTCTTTTTAGATTTAAACAAATAGGTGAAGCATTCAGGGATTCTAGCACAAACTATCTCATATTTTTGTAGTAACTTTACAAATCTTTTACCTCCCTGATCTTTAGCTATATGCACTTTATGCTATACATCTGTTGAATGGTTAAAAACTGTAATCGATCATTAATTAAATCTAAATCTTCAGACCAATTCTCCTCCATAGAGATAACGTCCTTCAGGTGCTTTAATTCAATTTCCCAGTAAATGTGATTATCAACATCAGTATTATCATAAGTATCACTAGCTTCAATGACATTAATTTTATCTATGCTTCCTGAATTATAGCAAGTAGTACTCTGGATATAAGTATCAGATATGAGCACATTATAATTATTTTTTTCCCTCTCAACAAAATCTATCTTTGCATATGGTATATGAATTACTTTCCTAATGCTGCTGTAATAAATGACTACAAGCTTAATGGCTTACAGCAATGCAAATTTGTTATCTTACACTTCTATAGGTCAGAAGTCTGACATGGTTCTCACTGGGCTAAGAGCAAGGTGTTGGCAGGGCTGCTTTCTTGTATGGCGGCTCTAGGGGAGATTCTGTTTCCTTGCCTTTTCTAGCTTCTAGAGGCTGCCTGCATCCTTGGCTCGCGGCCTCCTTCCTCCATTTTCAAAAGCCAGCAATGTTCGGCTGAGCCCTTCTCGTGCTGCCATCTCTCGGATTCTCTTATCTCTCTTCCTAAACTCTTCCACTTATAAGGACCCATGTGATGACACTGGGCCCACCTGAATAATCAAGGGTAGTCTCCCCATCTCAAAGTCAGCATATTAGCAAACTTAATTTCATCTGCAACCTTAATTCCCGTGTGCCGTGTAACCTAACATATTCACAGGTTCCAGGGATTAGGGCGTGAATACCTTTGGGGGTTTCATTATTTTGCCTACCATTCCTTATGTATTATTTCTCAACAGAGTATGAACTTGAGGCCATGTTTTTGTTATTCCAGGATTCAAAATGTCTGAGTAAAAAAATAGAAAGTCTTGAGTACACAGCCAAATTCCTTTCCTCTGGGTATATGGCTTAAATAAATACTCCTGCCCAATGAGAAAGGTCCACAACAAGATCCATGGAAAACATTCTTGTCCTGTTTAAAATGTGTCCAGTGGAAAGAGTAATAAAACAACTACCTATAAAAAGGGCACCAGGTCCAGACAATGTTAAGGATGAGTTTTAGAAACTTTCAAGGAACAGATCATTGTCATGTCATATAAGTTGTTCCAAAATATAGGGAAGAAAAAAGAGATATTGAAAGAAGCCAGCCAATTGTTTTATCGGACTAGAAAACCCAATAACAAATATTATTCAGTGCACAGCACATTCCCACTGGCGCATGCAAGGCCCCTCAATTTGTCATCTGTTCTCACTTTCATTTTTTTCCCTTTGCCCTTCAACCCTACTGCCAGCACCGTGTCGCCCTCCCAGACCTTGTCACAGGCCAGCACTCTAGTATATTTGCAACCTTGTAAAATGGGTTTTGATGCCTGTGTTTTTAAATTCCATAAACAACATGCTGTTAAAAAAACTGTAGGGCAAGAAAAGAAAACTATTGGCTAACCTCATATGAATTTAGATACAAAATTCTAACTACTTTTCCAGTACACACCTTGTTATATTACACGTACTATTATGTTCACATGTCCAAGATATTGTTCAGCAAAAAAGTTGTCAAAAAAGTGCATGATATTATCCAAAAATAAATAAAGAAGTAAATAAAATGTGTCCAATTACCATGAGTTGCACGATGGGGGAAAGAATTGTTAGCACTCAGTCATGGTGCTGACTCTGGGAAAGAGGGTCTCAATAGGCTGCATTCTCCAATTAAACATTTTCATGGACTGGGGGGCCTATAAGTCCCCCACAAGCATTCACTTCGGCTTCTGCTCTGAGCACCCCTGGCCACGGTGCCTGGGATACCTCAGACTCCATTCGCATGAAGACATCTAATAACCCAGCTTGTGTGGACCTGCCAGCTTGTTTTCATTGCTGGGTTTGGGCATGTTGTCTTAATATCTGCCCTAATTACAGGGCCCATTTTATCAGTACTGTGTTATCATCCCAGGTGACTTGCTATGTTTGTCTTCCTCCCTGGAATAGGATGCCTTCCAGGTGCCCTATTTATGTTATAAGGTCTTTTTCTGCAATATGTCTTTCCTCATGAAAAGTGAATTCTGCCTGGCCCATTTCTCCTAGCCCAGCTCCTAATTCTCTTAAGGTCTCTTATTTTGAGTGGGCTGAATGCTGTTTGATCCTCCAGACATATTGTTGCTGGTGAGTACTAACTGTTTTAATACAGTTAGGAAATAAGAAAGACTGAGTTCCTCAGGCTAAGATCAAATGAGTAGCAATGACCCCTAAGTGACCTCATGTTTGTAAAAGGCCTTGGGTTTACATGGCCAGATGGGTTCAATGCTAAATTAGACTCACAGGATCCAAAATGGCAATGCACAAATCTACAGGTTATTGTAGGAAAAGGATACAGTATAGAACAGCATCAAAGTAAGAATATCCATCACAGCCAAAGCCTGCCTCACAGCAGAGGGTCTGCAGAGACTCCTGAGCTCCCATTTTTCTCCCACTCTCAGGGCTGTGCCAGGACATACTTTGTCTCCTGAATCAAGAACCACCAACTTATGTACAGAATCCCTTGGAATGAGGGGGTCCAAATGGGATCTCAGACAACGCTTCTTATAACTTACTGGCTTAATCAGCATTTTCTCGCTTACATAACTGGCAGTAAAGGAAAATTTACACTGAGGTGTAAAATCATCGATTTCATTGTTGTCAGCAAACAATGCTGACATACTGGTATAAACTGTCTTGAAAGTCCTCAGACCCAAGGTTACAAAGCAACACTATTAAATCATTATTTTCATGCCCAGTGACACACAGCCACATGCCACGTAGCCACATTTATTATTTTATGTCATTCAGGCCTATGGAGTTAACTCTCACAGCACACAAGGATACAGAAACTGCTTTTTAAATAATCTCCATTTGTCTTTTTTAGAGATGAATTTCCAGTGAAATTTTACAGATTTTAATGATTTATAAAAAATTTAAATTATATTTGTTTCTTTAAAAAAATCATTTTTGTGCTAATATTAATGCTAATGATAACTCAATTCAGAAGAAAAACTTCCTAATCTTTCAAATTTCATGGTCACAGGAAATAAAACATATTAAAATTTTAAATCTCTATTTTTGTTGGAGAGAAACATGATCTAGTGAATGAGAAAAATGCTTCGAGCATAAAAAGGTGCTACATTAGGATAAAATTCCGTGAGGGTGGAAGCCTGGAATTATGAGTTAAAGGAGCAAAAGGCAAGATGAAAAGTTCTAAATGTTAAAGAAAATCTTACATTTAGGAGTGATGTTTTTGTTTTAAAATGTCAATATTGATAATCAACTGGGATTATGTCCTTTGCAACTCTTTCAAAAATTACATATTTTGCAACATTTCTTTGGACAAAAACATTAGATTTCAACATAAAGAGTGTGAGAAGGTTCATATTTTTTTCCATATCCTCTTTGGAAAAGTGTGAAACATTGGAAGGCGTTGCCCTAAAGAAATTTACTCAGGTGTATTAGAAGAACTGTCAAAATTTTTCACAGTAGCATTTTCAAAATAGCCCAAAAAAATTTTTTTTAAGTGTAACAAACCAAATGTCCAGTAAGAGGATTGACCCTTGGCATGAGCAAAATATGCCAAAGGGCAGGTGTACCCAGGAGCTGCAGAACTGGTCTAGTGCAGTGGTTGGCACACTACAGCTCATGGCCCAAATTTAGCCTGTCACCTGCTTTTTTGTTTTTTAAGATTTATTTATTACTTATTTTATTTATTTTTGGCTGCATCAGGTCTTAATTGCGGCACATGGGACCTTCGCTGTGGCACGTGGGCTTCTCTCAAGTTGTGGCACGGGCTCTGGGACGCGTGGGCTCTGTGGTTGGCGGCACGCAGGCTCTAGGGGAGGCGCGTGAGCTCAGTAGCAGCAGCGCACAGGCTTAGCTGCCCCGCAGCTTGTGGGACCTTAGCTCCCTGAGCAGGGATGGAACCCACGTCCCCTGCATTGGAAGGCGGATTCTTTACCACTGGACCACCAGGGAAGTCCCTGTCACCTGTTTTGTAACTAACATTTTCTTGCAACACGCCAATTCATTTACGTATGGTTCATAGTTGCTCTCATGCTACACAGCAGAGTTGACTATGTGGACACCACATGGGCCAAGCTAATTTGCTCACTGGATAAGTTTTGGCTTTTTACAGAAAAAGTTTTCTGCCCCCTGGTTTAGTTCATCAAGCTGGGGGTGTGGAGGTGAGGCGGCAGGTACAAGCATCCTTTATTTTATTCTTTTTAAAAAATTCTTTTAAAAATTGAAGTCTAGTTGATTTACAATGTCATGTTAGTTTCAGGTGTACAGCACAGAGACTCAGTTCTCTGTATATGTTATTCTATATATATATATTCTTTTTCATATTTTTATACATACATTATATGCTATTATAAAATATTGAGCATAGTTCCCTGTGCTATACCGTAGGTCTTTGTTGGTTATCTAGTCTTTATAGCTTATTCGTACATTATGTTTATTCTTTTGTAGGTACGAAATGTGCTATGCATTTTTATTTATTATAAAATATCAAAGAATACTTTCTATTTCCATACAACACAAAATTCTAAAGAGGTAGTAAGAGCACCCTGGACTATTAGAGCATAATTTTTGAGGAATAAGTTTTCTTTAGTATTGTTTCTCATTGTGTGCTCTGCAGTTCACTCGTGTCAAGGATGATCTACTAACAAAAGTATGTAGAAATGGGAGGATGGTATTCCAGGAGCAAAAAAGTTTAGAAAAACCACATCTATACCTCCACTTCAAGAGTCACAATGCACATGATTAGTGTATTAAAGGCTCTGACAAGTCCTGTGCAAAAGTGACCCGTTTACACTTGTTTACCCTGAATTTTCCAAAAAATTTCGAATACATCCATTTTTTTTTCACATAACATCTATTCCCTGGGACATGCTTTTGGCAACCATTTAATAATCTAATGGCAGCAGGAGGAAGAGAGGGCCAGAGAGGAGCAAAGGGCAATGACAGTGGTTTTGGGTGATTCTATATGGTTCTGTTTCTGTGGAACAGAAAGGTATGGATTGAGACAGGAAACACTTTAAAGAAAGAATCAATAATGCTAGAACTATATTTGAACACGAGGAAGGAGGCAGGGAGATAGAACATGACCATTCTACACATTTGCGTATCGGAGTGAATGGGGACAACTGAAGGGGAGAAGATTGTGGTGGCAGAGGCTGGACCAGTCCATCTGGGGCGCAGACTAAGTGCCTGCAGCCAGATCTGATGAGGCTGCTGCCTGTGTTTCTGCCGGTCAGGGAAAGGCAGAGAGGGAGCTGAACAAAAACTCTAGTAGATCAGCGTGAATTTATTGCTGGATAAACCCCCCTTCGTTCTCTTCTCACAGGAGAGAGGGCAAAGCTCATCGGCTCTGCTGATGAGGTCTTCAAGAAACCTATCAGCAAGCATACTCTGCTTTGGTTCATAACGTCTTCAGTTATTTCTTGTTATTACAGAATGGGACAGCCAACAAATTTCCCTTCAGTGTGCTCATGTACTGTGGCCTGAGCCAAGGTCAGGGTTGGTGTTTGTGGAAAATGTTGAAAGAGGGCTTTGCATCCGCTGCTGTTTGTACTTTGTTTCTGCGCAGAATGTTGGAAAGGAGGGAAGATTCTTTGATTATTGGAATTCAGCCTATATGTCAAGTGGGTCAGAAACTCTGAGCAAAGTGGAGGAATGAGGTAAGGACGAAACTGTGAGAGAAAAAAAACGAACACAAAAAAGTGCACTTGGCTGTCTTTGATCCTGGCGAGTGAGAAGAGCTGGAGAGCTGGCGAGCTCGTGGGGATGGCCCTTGGAAATGTCCTTATCAGCTGCTCTTCCTCGGGTCCAGGCCCCACTCCTGCCCTCAGGACCATCACCATCAAAACCCCACGGCTGATCCCTGTCCCGTGGAGCCGTCTAATCTTCCCTAAATACAGCGTTTTCCCTTATTTTCTTCTGACCTTAAGATTGTCCCTGAACCATTTATAAAGAATATCTGTTTTTGAGACTCTGAACAAAATAACAGCTTAAAGCCATGCTTTCTCTTAGATTGCACTAAGTCACGTAGGCTAAACTTCAAGGCTCACCAGCCTGAGCCTGGGCCTGCTCAGGCACCTGGGGGCCCTCGGCCTCCTGCCCTGGCCTCCCTGTCCTGTCCAGGCTACCTGCCTTGTTCTGTGAGAACACTGTCCTGACGCCACAGCTCTGCTCTTGGTGGCCCCCAGCCCTTGAGGGGCCAAAGCCATGCTGTGGCCTGTGGGGAGGGATGGGCCCGAGCCCTTCATCCCCCTCTACTACCTGTGTGGGGAACCACGACCTTCTGGAGGGCTGGGACTGCAGCCTGGCATTGAGTGGCTGGCCCATGGTGGACACTTAGTGGCTTAAGAAATGTCAGGCAAAAAGTGAATTGATGAGAGTGGCAGCACCTGTGTGCCTGTTCCATCTTTCGCTAGGTGAGCAGAAAAGGACAGGAAGTGAGAGGCTGAGGGAGAAGGGCCAGGGGCAGTGGGGAGTACGAAGGAACATGCGTGCTTGCTGTTGGCCTTGTAGATTGCTCATAGTTTTGATCAAGCGACCTTTCTTCTGAAGTCAAAACAGAGGAGCCAGATTCAATGGGAATTTATCATGAAATGAGATCATCTGAAGGCTGGCAGGAAGAGATGGGGGCAGGAGCAGAAGAAATGCCTGAACCATGAGACCAGTGATTGGTATAGAAAGCTCTAACACCCAGACATCTGTACGTCTGCACTATTACAAGGCGATAATTATTTGTAAAGGGGGCAAGAGGACTGACATCTTGGAAGGGGTGGCCTTTGTGTCAAGGGGCTCTACTTAATTTATTTAAGAGGAGACTTCCCTTAATTGAACTCAGATACTCAGCAAAGGAAATGTTTGATCATTACCAAAAGTGTTGGGGGAGGGGGAGCAGCCTGATAGTAACATCCTGTTTCTCTGTCTGCTCCATTTCTCCCACCTGGGTCTTCTGCAGCCATCATACTACAGCTATCGAGGCACCCTCTGACCTCTGACCATCTTGCCCTAGCTCCTGTGTTAACACTATCAGGGTGGCAGGGTTTTTATGGGATATACTAAAAGCCATGGGCCACCAGCACCGGGGCATGGAGTTATCTTGCTTCTCCCGGGCTGGAGTTGTTCCCTAATTCTTCAGGCTGCAGCCAGTCTGAGAGAGGGTTTGGCCTCCTCCCTACTTAATCCTTCAGGGTCCTCTGAGAGCTGTGGGAGCCTTGTGCTGGAACCCTGTCACTCTTCCTGGCCCCTCCACTCCCAGCCACCAGATCATAACTGTTTTTCTCTCCTCTAACCTATTAAAACATGATCTAAGAATGGGACTCCTTTTGATCACAAGGTAGATTTTTGAAAAAGTGTTGTTAGATTCTATATTTTAACATCGTTAAAATTCTATATTTTTACACCAATACCCATACGTGTATTGGCTTGTAGGTTTTTTTTTTTCTTCCAGTTTTACTGAGATATAACTGACATACAACACAAAGTTTAAGGTGTGCAACATGACAGCTGGACACGCGTATATCTTGTGGAATGATTACTGCAATAAGTTTAGTTAACATCCATCGCCTCGCATATACTAAAAAAAATTGGTTCCTTGTGATGAGACCTTTTAGGATCTACTCTCTTAGCAACTTTCAAATATACCATATAGCAATGTTAGCTATAGTTATGGTGCTGTACATTACATCCCCAGGATTTATTTATCTGATAACTGGAAGTCTGTACCTTTTAACCCCCTTTACCAGTTCCCCCGACACCAATCCTCTGCCTCTAGCAACCAAAAATCTGATCTCTTTTTCTACGAGTTTTGTTTTTTGGGTTTTTTTTAGAGTGCACATATAAGTGAGATCATACAGGATTTGTCTTTCTCTGACTTACTTCACTAAGCGTCATACCCTCAAAGTCCAACCATGTTGCCACAGAGCCTGTAGTTTTCTTTTGGTGAACTATCTTTGTCAAGTTTTGGTAACAGTGTCATGATGAATTCATAAGAGAAACGGTGAAGCCTTTCTTCTTTCTCTGGTAAAATCAAAACATAGAGGAATTATTTGTTTGTTAAAGGTTAGAAGAGAATTGACCTCTAATCTAAACCCATTTGGACCTTTAAGTTTTTAGGGGGTGGGAGGGAAAGAGATACTGCTCTTTGACAAATTTCTCATTTTCTCTATAGTTACAGGTTTAGATTTTCTACTTTTTTTAGTACACTTTAGCAACTTATACATAAAAATATTTCACAATTTAAAATTTATTTGTATGGAATTATGTAAAATAATTTCAAAAAAATTTAAAAATTCCCCTGTATCTGTGGTGATTTTTGCATTTTTATTTTTGGGGATAAATATTTGTCACTTCCTTGTTGTTTTCCTCATCTAGTGGGAGGTGTTGCTCTTTCGCTATTGTAACTCATCTTTATTTATCTCTTAAAAACATGTTGTATAGATTTAGCTTTCTAACCCAGTTTGATAGGCTTTGATCACGTACTGAATTAATCACATTAATTCAATAAATATTTATCATGCATAATCCTTAAAAGATACCAGAGAATTACTGTACAGATTGTTTTACAAGCATTAGCACAATTCCAGAAGAATTATAAGTGCTCAACAAGGGTTATTCTATGTAATAGTAAATTGTGAATAAGACAGTGTCCCTGCCCATATAAAGATGACCGTTTTCTTTGACTTTTAATAGGTAACTTAAACATATTCATATTATTGTAATGTCTTTTCAAATTTCTATTATCTAACCTTATTTTATTTTTGTCATGCTTGGCTGACTTTTTCCCTATTAAAAAAGTTTCCTTTAATCCTGATGGTTTCTCTTTCTATTGGTTTGGATGTTCTACAATCCATTCATTCATTCAGTTTTTATTTGCTCTCTCTTGGATACTCCTTCCTTCACCTTTTATACCAAACTTATCTTCTGGGAACTTTCCACTAACAGCCATGCTGGGTGGTGGCAGCTGTATACAGAGAAGAAATGGGAGCACCAGCTTCAGAGGGTAAATAGTTCCCTCTGATCATGGAAAAAAATGATAAATAACAGATACAGAGTAAAGCAGCAGGAAGACAGAGTTGTTGGCTATTTTTTAAAAATTGCACTGACTCAAAACTTTGAAGCAATGCAGCAGGCTGTGTAGCCCACTCCCTTGAAGACCAAGACATTCACCAGCCACAATCGTTAATTCATTCATTCATACACAAAGTATGTACTGAATACCTGCTATGTACCAGGTACTCTCCCAGGCAGTGATGGTAGTGAACAAGACAGGTAAGATTTCTTCCACCTGGAGTTTACATTCTTGTGATGGGAGAAAGAAACAACAAGTAAACACACTAATTCAAGTTGTAATAAGATGATGTGAGAAATAAACCTGATGGTAGAGACTAGTTGGGGGGAGCGGGTAATCATGCCCCTTTACGTGGGTTGGTCAAGGAAGGAAGCATCAGTTCAGGAGACAATTTTGCCGAGACAGGCAGAGAGCAGTCAGCTCTGCTAAGAGCCAGACAAGATTTCAGGCAGAGGGAAAAGCAACTGCCTGTGCCCTGTGCTGACTAAACAAAAAACACACAATGTAAAAGTTGTGAGTTAAATTTTATTCACGGAGCTTACTGAGGACTATAGCCTAGGAGACAACCACTCAGAGAGCTCCGAGGAACTGCTCCAAAGAGGTAAGAGAGGAGCCAGGATGTCTCTGAACTCTTTTTTGCTTGGAAAAAAAATGTAGTCCAGCATCAAAAGATGACTGCTAATCATAGAGAACAGACATCTCAAGTTAATGATTTTAGTGCTTTTCTATGTATGGGGAAATGTAAGGCTCTGGGGTCACTGGACATTTTTCCTTAGATATGTATCTTAACTATCTAGGGGCCGGTATATTCAAAGCACAGAATGCTTCCTGTTTTTCTCCATCCTGAATTCCCCTGAAGGCGACTGAAGGGGCTAATGGTTTGATCTTTGGAGTACTGGAATGGCAGGCAACATTTTTTTCTTTACCCCTAGGACAGGAAAGAACTTGGAATCTTTGAGGAACAGCGAGGAAGCCTGCAAGTGGGACACATGATAAGCCAAGGGAGAGAGTCACAAGATGAGGGAGGAAAGGCAGTAAAGGGACAAAGTGCAGGGGCCTCGAAGGCTCTAGTGGAAGTCTGTATTTCACTGTGAGTGCAGTGGGAACTCCTTGATGCATTTTTAAGCAGGGGGTAACATGATCCATTTTCATTGTTAAAAAGGTATAGTGAAGAGAATGGTTTGTAACAGTCATTCTCAAGCTTTAGCATGAATCAGAACCACCTAGGGAAAACACAGATTGCTGGGCCCCACCTCCAGTGTTTCTGAATCAGTAGGTTTTGGGCGAGGCCTGAGAACCTGCATTTCTAACAAGTTCTAGGTGCTACGGACTGAATTGTGTCCCTCACAAATTTGTATGTTGAAGCCTTAACCCCCAGTGTGGTGGCATTAGGACATGGGGCCTTTGGGAGGTAATTAGATTTCAGTGAGGTCATGAAGGTGGGGTCCCCATGAGGGGATTAGTGCCCTTATAAGAAGAGACATCTCTTTCACTTTCTGTGCCATGTAAGGACACAGTGAGAAGGCAGCTGTCTACAAGTCAGGAAGCAAGCCCTTATCAGAGCCCAACCATGCTGGTACCTTGATCTTGGGCTTCTAGGCTCTTGAATTTTGAGAAATAAACTTCTGTTGTTTAAGCCACCCAGTCTGTGGTACTTTGTTATGGCAGCCTGACTAAGATACTAGGTGATGCTGATACTGGCCTGGGCCCACTCTGCTGAGAACTGCTGCTCTGAGAGAGCCAAGAGTAGGTCCATGGAGACCAGTTAGGAGCTATTTCAGGGATCCAGGTGAACATGGACATGGTGGTACAGTTTCAGTGGAAAGGGGGTTGAGAGGGAACCAGTCAGTTGATCTATAAAAAGCATTTACAGTCATAAAAACAAGAAAAATCGATGTAGTTCCTGACTAAAATTTACTCTAAAGTTTGCAAAGCAATTCTACAACCTTGTTTCAACATTATTCTATTCTTCTTTTAAATATTTTAAAGCCCCAAATAAAAAGGTTCAGATAAATTGGTAAAACTGAGAACTGAGCGTTTTCTCTGACTTACGCAATGTGTGGGCATCTTTTTAAAATTCTTATGTCAGCATAGGATGTCCCTCCCTTTCTGTCCCTTTTTAAAGCACCTAATTAGGCATCCATCCATGAATAAAAATGCCTTGTGGGAGTTGTGGGATCCAGCACTATACACCAAGGGACCCAAAAGGAGTCTGCCCACCTGTGCATCTGGTAATACACAGACCTCAGTAAGGGCCATGGGACCAGGGGAGCCAGCAATCCTGCCCCAAACGCTCTTGGCTGTGGCCAGGGAAGACCGGGAGAGTGCTGACTTGGGAAAATATCCAAAGATGAGAGAGAATATGTTGTAATCCAGCCTTCCCAAGAGGACATTCCAGCATGCTGTTAGAAAAAAATATATATGAGTTTGTACACAGTGGAGAGGGTAAGAGGAACTTTGACAGTGCTGCTTCTCCCCCCAGGACAACACAGTGAGGGGGCTGGGGGCTGAGCTATCCCTCGGGGACCTCTCCCATGGGGAAAGGGGAGTAGTGAGTGAGTGCCCAGCTACCCGCTGTGAGGAACACAGCTGGAGAAGCCTATTTCTCTCCAGAAGCGCCCAGTGCACAGAGGCAGGACCTCCATGGTGGGTGGGAGGGAGGAGATCAGGAAAGGGGCAGATGAAAACATCAAAGGCCATTAAGGGATGCAATTGCTGCTGACTGAGCTCAGGACTCCAGCAGGAAGCTCGCCCACAAGCCACTGGGAGCACCTCCCCTGAGGATCTCTCCACCAGCCACAGGCACCCCCAAGGCCCCAAGACTAAACACACACCTCCCCTCGCTCTGTTGCTTGGCTTGGCTCTGAGTGTGGTGGCGAGAGAGTCTGGTAAAAGCAGTGCTATCAGAAAAACAGACCAGGATCTGTGGGCAAGGGAGAAGCCACAAACTTGAGCTATAGCGCCACCTTCTGGAAAACAAGAGAGCTTTCAGCAGCCCGCCAGGTGAGTTTTAAGAACCAGAGAAGACAGAAAAGCTTAAGAACCCTGCCACAAAAGAAAGCAAGATGTGTGGAGCAGGTAGATCCATATCAAGGCAGACAGAAAACCCAAGATGTAATAGCCCCACTGAAAAATACACCCCATCTGAAGTAAACTAGTAAAGCTTTGAGGAGAAGTCTGCTACTTCAAGTGCAAAAGCAGCAATGCAAAGCTATAAGGAACACGATGAATCAAGGAAACGTTGCACCAAAAAATAACAATAATCCTCCAATAACCGAGCTCAAAGGCACAAAGTCTTGTGATCTAGTTGCTAAAGAATTAAAAATAGCTGTTCTGACAAAGTAAATGAGCTACAAGAAACAGAAAGACAGTTCAGTGATGTCAGGAAAAAAATACATGAACAAAGTGAGAAATTTAACTAAGAGATATAAATCATAAAAAAAGAACGAAACAGAAATTCTGGAGCTGAAGAGTTCAATGAATGAAATGAAAAATGCGATAGAGTAGATCAAAAGGAAGACAGAGTAAATTACCTAGAGAACAGGAGCTTTGAAATAACCCAGAGAGGAACAAAGAAGGGTGAATGAAAAAGAGCGAAGAAATCCTACATGATCTATGGGACTCAATGAAACATACAAATATCAGAATAATCAGGTTTCCAGAAGGAGAAGAGACGGAGAAGGAAGCAGAAAGTTTATTTCAAGAAATAATTGCTGAAGAACTTCCCCACCCTGAGGAGAAACATGAACATCCAAGATCAGGAAGCTAATAAATCACCCCTTATCTCAATGCAAAATGACCTTCTCTAAGACATATCATAACTAACCTATCAAAAATCAAAGATAAAAAGACCATGGCTATCATCAAGAAGACAGGACACAAGGTGAGCATGTGGAGGAAAGGGAACCCTTGTACACTGTTGGTAGGAATGTGAATAGGTTCAGCCAAATAGAAAAGAAAATGGAGGCTCCTCACAAATTAAAAATAGAACTATCATATGATCCAGCAATCTCACTTCTAGGTATATATCCAAAGAAAATGGAAACAGGATCTCAAAAATATATCTGTACTCCCATGTTGATTGCAATATTCACAATAGCCAATGTATGGAAACAACCGAAGTGTATGTCAACAGATGAGTGGCTAAAGATGTGATACATACATGAAATGGAACACCATTCAGCTTTAAAAAGAAGGAAATCCTGTCATTTACAACAACAAGGGTGGATCTTGAGGGCATTATGCTAAGTGAAATAAGACAGAGAAAGACGAATACTGCATGGTATGGCTTATATATGGAATCTATGAGAAAAGCCAAACTCATAGAAACAGAATAGAATGGTGGTTGCCAGAGACTGGGGGGTGGGGGAATTAGGAAGAAGTTATTAAAAGGGTACACATTTTCAGTTATAAGATGAATAAGGTCTGAATTTCTTAACATCATCAAATATCCATCATTGTTCAAATATCACTTATTATGTCATCTTTCAAAATGCTTAGTTTGAACTTAAGTCCAAACAAGATCCTTTTACTGCAGTAGCTTAATATAACTCTCATGTCTCTTTTAATCTAAGATGTCTGCTCCCAACTTCTCTCTTTTTTCTATGGATTTTATTTATTGAAAACTGTCTTGTTTTTCCTATACACCTCCCCATATTCTGGACTTTGATTATTGCATCCTTGTGAAAGACTTTAGCTCATTCCTTTGTATGCTTTGTTCTGATATATATTTTCCTATAACTTTATTTAGAACCTTTGTATATACAGTCTTACGTTCCAGGGTTGGCACTTTTAAACATGATATATCTGAGTTTTTTAGACCAGTCATGATTATTTTAATAATGCTATTTTGGTTTTATTTTCATCATCTTACTTTTTGTTTTCTATTTAGTTCCACTTTTTCCTCTTTGGTCTTTCTTGCTCTCTTTTGAATTGATACTAATTTTTAAAAAATTCCTCCAATTAAAAATATCTGTAGGTTTACATGATATGTAACAGCTCCTTGCCCCAGAATTGTCTATCCCAGAAACCTGTGCATTTCCAATTTAGCATTTAGCACAAGCATTTTTAGCTTACTTAAAAATAATAAACATTCATTGAGTGAAAAAAAAGATGAATAGGGTCTGATGATCTAATGTATAACGTGGTGACTATAGTTGATAACACTGTGTTGTATAATTGAAATTTGCTAAGAGAATAGAATTTAAATGTTCTCTCTCTCACACACACACACATACACACAAAGTGTAAATATGTGAAATGATGGATATGGTAACTAACTCAATGAGCAGACTCCTTTCACAATGTATACATATATCAAACTGTCATGTTGTACAGTTTAAATATCTTATAATTGTGCTTGTCAATTATACCTCAATAAATCTGAAAAAATAATAAATAAAAATGTCTATTGAGAAAAAAGATAAGAGCAACTGAACCTTAAGTTTCATCAGAAATCTACCTCTGTGAACACGCCTTCGTGGCTCCGCACCATCTGGTTTCTTTATGCTTCTCTGGCTTCATCCTTAGCTCTGCTCTTGGAGCGTCTACACACTGGCTTCCTCCGATGAATTTCACTGTCTCTCACCGCAGGACCTTGGCTTATACTATTCCTCTGCCCAGAAAGTTCTGTGTCTCACCGTTCTTGGAACTGTTCCTTTCCTCCTTGTTTCTAACAGACACACGAGTTGCTGCTTCCTCTCCCTCTTGGATACATTGATGTGGGAATATTACAGAGGGTGAAAAATGGTCTCTGTCCCTCACTCATTCTTCTATAAAATAATTTTCTCTTAACTTGTATTTATTTTACACAAAGTAAAACTTACTGTAAATACATATTCCTCAGACCAAATAAAAGAGAAGTTCAGTTTCTTAAAAGTATAAAACCATGAAGCTGCAAAGTACCTAATCAAAGCGCTTACTAAACCTCCTGGCGTTGATCAAAAATAGCCACAAATTCTTTGTAACCACGCTCAACAAGAAGTGGAGTTTGTTTTCCCACATCTTGAATCTGTGTTGG
This sequence comes from Mesoplodon bidens, assembly GCF_964165515.1. Taxonomy (NCBI): domain Eukaryota; kingdom Metazoa; phylum Chordata; class Mammalia; order Artiodactyla; family Ziphiidae; genus Mesoplodon; species Mesoplodon bidens. The sequence goes on from NC_138166.1 coordinate 88,658,844, forward strand.
CCCCGTGACCTGCTTTGATAATAGAATGTGGTGGAATTAACACTGCAGATGTTCTAAGAATAGGTCCTAAAATGCTGCTGTCTCCTGAACAAGTCCAAGTTAGCCTCCTGGAGGATGACGGATGTGTGGAGAGGGGTCTCAGCCGTCATCGCTGGCAGCCGGCAGCCAAATGAAGCTGAACACATGAGTGCGCCCAGCTGACACCACGTGGAGCAGAGACAGGATTACTGACGGATTTCAGCCCAAGTTGCCAACCCACAAAATCATGAGCAAATAAATGGTTGTTGTTATAAAGAGCTCATATTTTACAAAGAAACAGCTGATACACCTTCCTAATCCCAGTTATCCAATAAAGATCTCCCTTCTCACTGGCTCATAGTTTAAGTGGTTCTAGAAGAAATATTAGGAGGAATCACACAGCTTTCTGTATTCTGTGAGTCACAGAGAATTTACTAATTCAATAATACTTGCATTGCCATGTTATCATTACGTGCTGGGACAGTAAGATGCCCCTATGTGGATTCACGAGATTTTACTAAAACCCAGTGGCCACAGTTATGAGACATGCATATGTTACCTGATATTGAAGTAGATAATTTAACAAACATTAATGGAGTCTGAAGATTTTCTGTGCATAGGTGCAGATACCATGCCAATTGACTCCAATGAGCTATGTCATAATCCACAGTCTAGAGGTTAATGTTCACTTCAAGAGTCAATCAAAGCCAACTCACAACCAAGTGAGAACACAAAGACAGAAGACCCCCCTACCTGCAGGCTGAAATCTATGCTGTGCCGTGCCACGAGTCTCTGTCGTGTCCTCTGTATTGCTGACTACCCAACTAGTCACAGCTGACTTAGATCACGATTTGGCCATCTCGCAACTAAGCCTGGAACTGCAACCTTCAGCACTGATGCACTGCTATTCCTCTCTCCTCTTCTAGACCCCATTTCACAGTGGAAACAATCACAAGGCAAGAAGAGTCCCTTTCTCCCCTCCTTCTTTCCTTCCTTCCTTCCTTTCCTTCCCTCCCTCCCTCCCTTCCTCCCTCCCTTCCTCTCCCTCTCCTCTAGCTGAGATCCTTTTGCACAAAAGAAGTCCACCTTTCCAACTTCCAGTTGTACTGACTTTGTTGCCTTACCATGAACAAATAGAAACTTCTATTGCACTTCTATGTGATCTAGGGCTCTGAAACTTAATTCAGGTCTGTTAGCAAAAACCTGACTGAATAGAAATGGGCCCTTTAGATCTTGTTTCTCCCCTGTTTTTATCAGTGAAATAGCATGCCCCAGACAGCAATAAAGAGGCCATGTAGTTAGAAGCCCCATGGACTTGTCTGCAGGATGGAGTCAAAAAGGAATGCTGGGGCTGAGGGGAAAGCCTTCTTATTGTGGGAGCAAGCACACACTTTTCAGAGAAAATCACAGCGGGTGTTTTGATACCTTGGACAGGTGCACTGGGTGGTAAATGCAAGGTTTCAGGGAAAAAAATATCGTAAGAATAAAACCAAGCATACTGTTTCCATATGACCCAGCAATTTTGCTCCTTGATATTTACCCAAATGAGCTGAAAACTTATGTCCACACAAAAACCTGCACATGAATGTTTACAGCAGCTTTATTCAGAATTGCCCAAACTTGGAAGCAACCAAGATGTCCTTCAATAGGTGAATGGGTAAGCAAACTATGATATACCCAGACGATGGATACTGGCAAAGAAAGAAATGAGCTATCAAGCCATGAAAAGACATGGAGGAAACTTAAATGAGTATTTCTAAGTGAAAGTAGCCAACCTGAAAAGGCTGCACACTGTATGATTCCTACCATAGGATATTCTGGAAGAGGTAAAACTATGGAGATGGTAAAGAGATCAGTGATTGTCAGGGGTTGGAGGGGAAAGGGGTAGGGATGAACGGGCAGAACCCAGAGGAATTTTGGGCAGTGAAAATACTTTGTATGGTGTTTTAATGATGGATACGTGTCATTATACATTTGTCAAAACCCACAGAACGTACAACGTAAAGAGTGAACCTTAATATAAACTATGGACTTTAGTTAATAATAATGTATGGATAATTTCTGTAAACCTAAAACTTCCCCCCAAAATGAACCCTATTAATGAAAAAAAAATGTCATAAGAAAAGGAGGAGGCTGTCCTGTCTTGCAACGGGCTATGTGCAGGGCCCACATATCATGAGGCCCAGCAGGCACAGGGTCTAGGGCCCATGATATTTTTTAGGGACCCACAAAGATGTTTTAATTTCTTTAAAACTCAGGAGGAAAGCATGAATATAATAATACATATATTGGGCTGGGTTTTTCTGTAACATCTTCCCTTAAGATGTTACAGAAAAACCCAAACGAACTTTTCGGCCAGCCCAATATAATCATAAATCCAGGCTTTATACCACCTCAGTCATAAAGTATACTTTAAAATATATGATGGGAGAAGGGGCTCATAAAGGCACAAGTGACCAGGGCCCACAGATGTTATACTAAGGTCCTTGCTGTGTGGGTGTGAAACATAATACCCAGTGAATTTGGGTGTGGGCCTGCTCCATGGCTGGGGCTCAGCTGGAAATGAGCTAAGAGCTTCACAGAGCTGGGATGTTAAGAAAAGAAGGGGCCTGGGGTTGTTCTTGAAGAAGCCTGGGCAAACAGCCTACTGGAAAAAAAGTAAAAAGCAAATTAGAAACTGCATGAGTGGGAGTAGAATGGGGCTGGTTGGGAAGCTAGAGTATTTTCTGTGTAGGATAACAAGCTGGGCTCAGAGGAACTAAGGCATTAAGTACCAATTACAAAGGAACCTCCAGGTGGGAGCTGGATTCCTGGAAGCAGAGACCAGCTGAGACAGAAGAGTCCTGTTCTCAGGGGGTGGGGATGCCAGAGGGAAAGACTCCTGTCTGGCTGGGTAGAGACTGAACAGGCCTGGAAAGCACTTCTGGTGGTTGTTTGTGTTTCTCTCTCTCACACACACACACACAAACAGGAAATCATTCCTGGCAGAAAACCTGTGTGTGTTCTTTGTCCATCACAGATAAGAATGCTATGGCCTTGACTTAGACCCATCTCATGCCTCTCATTTTATGAGTAAATGAAGCATATTTTATCAGCCCCAGAGATAAGCAATCCAACCAAAGAGTGCTTTCATGAGCTACAAAAGCTAATAAACATCTTTACCTCCATTTTTGTAGCAAACTTTCAAAATTAACAATGCCTGAGAGGAGTAGGTCTTATCCATAAATCCTCACTGAATGCAATTTAAAACCATCATTCCATTTAGTTGTTGCATTTTCATCAGTTTCAAAAGATCTGGGTGGAGAAATACTACTGGGTCTGATCTGACTTCTTTGCAATATGATATAATACAGTGGTTCTCCAACTTAGATATGTGTAAGAATCACCTGGGGGGTTGTTAAAAAGGTAGATTCCCAAGGACCACATCCCCCCTTCCCATTTTGGTTCAGTGGATGCAGGAATCTTCATTTTTAACAAGAATTTGAGTTGGTTTAGGTGCCAGTGACTGGTAGGTCGTATTGTAAGAAATACAGTAAGTCCCCAACATACTAACAAGTTCCATTCAGAGAGTGCATTCGTAAGTCCAATTTGTTCGTAAGTCTAACTAAGTTAGCCTAGACGCACAACTAACACAATCGGCTATACAGTACTGTACTGTAATAGGTTTATAATACTTTTCACCCAAATAATACATAAAAACAAACACACACAAAAAAAGAAAACATTGTTAATCTTACAGTACAGTACCTTGAAAAGTACAGTAGTACAGTACAACAGCTGGCATACGGGCTGGCATCGAGTGAACAGGCAAGGAGAGTTACTGACTGCAGGAGGGAGAGGAGGGGGGAGATGGCAGAGCTGAAGGACCGTCAGCAACAGGAGGCGGAGGGCAAGCTGCAATTGTATTCATGCCTGACGTTGATGGCACAGGTTCTGGTTCCTTGCTGGATTCAATTCTATCTACCCTCTTGAAAAAACGATCCAGTGATGTCTGGGTAGTAGCTCTTTTTTTCTGGCCACGGACAACACGGTAGCACTGCATTGCATTCTAAACAGCTGCTGCAACCTTCGTGTACTGTTGTATATTCGGGTGCTGGGCCTCAAAAACTAACAGTGCCTCCTCAAATAAAGAAAACCCCCTTGCCATTTCCTGCGTTGTGAATCTCTTCGGTTCTTCAGTTACTTCTTTTCTCTTGTCTCTCTTCATCCTTTCTCTGGGCCTCCAGTTCCATCAGGTCTTCATTAGTAAGCTCCACGTTTGCATCTTTGAAAGTTCACAGCTTGAAGATTCGTATGTAGGGAACTTACTGTGCCTTCATGGTGCTCAAGGTATAATCTCTAGTGGAGAGAAGGGCTTCTCCACCTTTTGGGTGCCTTAGGATCCCCCAGGGAGCTTTTTACAATGCCAGTGTTTTACCCTCAGACTTAGCAATTCCACTCCCATGTAAATATCCACCAGAAATATTCACCAAAAGATACATACAAGACTGTTTAAAGCATCACCTCTTCATAATACCCCCAAACTGGAAAAATCCTAATGCTTATCAATCGTGGAACAAGATGTCATAGAGTGGAATACTACACAACAATAGGAATAAACAAACTACAACTTCATTCAGCAACATGGATGAATCTTACAAGCATACTTTTCGGTGAAAGGGGCCAGACACACAAGAATGCACAACGTACGGTTCCATTAAAACATGTAAGTAAAGTTCAAAACGAGGCACAACTGCTCTATGGTGTTAGAAGTCCGGAGAATGGTTGTCCTTGAGGGTCTGGGGAGGTGGCGTGAGGGGCTTCCGTGTCTGTAATGTTCAGTTGCTTGCTGTGGGTGTGGTTACGTGGGAGTGTTCACTGTGTGAAATTCATCAGCCTATGCCCAGGTTCTGAGCACTCGTCTTGAAGGGTATGTTAAACTTCAACCAAATATCTATTAATACTTAAGGCTAAAAAAAAGAAAAAAAAAAGTCAGTGTCTGGGCTCTACCTGAGTCCAGTTAAATCTGAATGTCTTGTGTGAGTGTGGGCACGTGTAGGTGGGAGGTCATAGGCGTCTGCAGTTAGAAGTTTCCAGGTGATGCTATTGTACAGCTAAGGTCGAGAAACACTGCTCTAGAAAAAGCCTAATTTGGGTCTATAGCAAAGATTTTTTACTTATTAATTGTGTGACTTTTAAGGTGACAAACTGTCCCCTCAGATAAACTGATTGACCTGACCTAACCTCTCTGAGCCCCCTCCTCTATCATAGGAGGTTGATAATGATGTCTACTCAGTAAAGTTACTTTGGATGTTAAATGGGAAAATTGCACAAAAGCACTTGGCATCATGCTGACCGCATCCCTCCTCTCCTTGTCTCCTTCTCCAGAGTGGTTCCTCTTCTATCTGATTTCTCCCTTGCCTGATAAACTTTCTCAGGGGATCATCTACCATTTGGGCTGTCTTCCTCCTTGAGAAGAAAGGGTGTCTTTACCTGGATAAAGATGGAGTTTGCAGGTACAACGTGGTGAATGCACAGGGTGGAGCACCATGTGGACTAAATGTGCATGACACAACACTGTTTATATAAACTCCAAACACAGGCACACTTCATACCAATAAGCGTTATGAAAGCACTGACCAAATATGTTAGCATGATGTCCAGAGCATGAGCAATAGAAATAAAACAGGATAAATATGTAAATCCAACAGACAAAGAGGACTTTGTATGAAACAGTGATGTTCATATTCCATGACCCCCCAGAAACACATGAATGAGAAAACATAAACTGATATTTAGAAATGTGTATTTTTTATGGAAACAAAGACAAAAGCTCAGGAATCCAATACAATTGATTTCCTCCTACACTATCGGGACCCCCATACCTGAGGACCCCTTCTCATGAGAACATGGTTTTCTGGGAAGCAGAAATGAAGCTTGAGCTCCTTCTCCTGTTCTGGCAATCTTTTCCCCAAATATGTTTTCTCTTATGCTCTAGATGACTCACTTTTCCTTAATTACAAAGTTGAATATGTGCTTGATCAGTTTGGACGTCTGGGTTGCTGGTCATGGATCATTGTAAGTCATCAACCCGCACAAACTATGAGAAAATAGATGTTTGTTGCTTTAAACCATTAGGTTTGGGGATAATTTATCATGCAGCAGCAGATAACTAATACAGCAGAGAATACCCTTCTCATGCTCGTGGACACGTCCTGTTGACCATCATCTGCCGTCTGCCAGGAACCACCACTCCATCCAATGAGTGTGTAAAACCTGCACGCGTTGGCACCATTTCTGGGCATGTCAGCCACCTCCACTAGTTATCAGTGTCCCCAAGAATCCCCAGTGTCATCCCCCACCAGATGCTACAGTCTCTCTCCTTCTTTGGTGTTTGTTTATAGGGGTAGCAATAAGTGGAATACAGGGGTTGGGGTGTGAGGGTAGCAGAACAGCACAAGAGTTAGTCGTGGAGCCTCTGGACTCTGAAGGCCTGTTTGCATCTTGGCTTTTCCAGTTGACCTTGTACCTCTTTAATTCTCAGTTTTCTCCTTGGTATAAAATGGGATTAATAATCATATCTACCTTATAGCATGGTGACAATTGAACTGGAGAATGTGTATGGCACTTAGCACAGCGCCTAACTATAAACAAACAAATAAATGGCTCTGGAGCCCAATAATCTGTATTCAAATCCCAGCTCCACCATTTACCTTGAACAAATTACTTAACATCTCGATGTGTCAGTTCCTTATCTATGAAATGGGGATAATAAACGTATCTACCTCATGAGGCTACTGGAAGAGTAAAGGAGCAAATACATGTAATATTATGTAGCACAGGCCTGTTAACAGTAATAACAATAATAGCAAACCATAATCAGAATCACCTCTCTCCTCACCTGACAATGAAGGCTTTTTTTTGCTTGTTTGTTTTAAGCTAGGTAAGACTTGTGCCTGGGTCATTCTTCCTGTGAGATAAATTCTGAAGCAGATATTCCTCAGTTCATCACGGAACTAAAACTTACGTTTTGTTTATAAGTGAGTTTGAAATTAATTTTTGATGGCATGAACTAAAAAATGGGCTGCAAGCAACTGCTTCTGGCTGATTATATCCACTTCTGAAAATTTTCTGTGTTACACCTCCAGCTTACACTGGCTTTCTCCTTTAGGTCAAAGTCTTTACTTTGATTTCCTTGTATTTCAGGATTAAAATCTACTACATTTAGGATTCCTTCTCTGTAGGTATCAGCAGGGTTTAGGGGAGACTTGCAAAATCCCACAGAGTGGGAATGGTACCTGGTGTGGATCACCATCTATACACTGGCTTCCCCAGAGATGTGACTCATCTATCTGGTGCTTAGGTGTGATCATCCATCCCTTTGTGCAGTCATCCAAGATGTCCTTATCCCCATCAAATCCCGAGCCATACAGCCCACTCTATAACCTCCATCCAGCTCCCCTGAATATAACATGCAGGATGAACCTGTACACGTCACAACTTTCACAGTCTCAGCCTTGAGATGTTCAGGGGCTCACGCTCCTTCTGAAACCTTACCCTGTAACTGACACACTCAAGGCCTATACGGTAGAAACAAAATAATTAACAGAGACCCCCAAGCTTGTTTTGCAGGGCACCAGGGAAACCAGGTATGGAAACACTAACAGCCCCTTCCACTGAGCATCACACAGGCACACTGAGGGACTAGAATGATTGATCATGAACTTTGGACATCATATGCCGAAAATCTACCAAACGTAACCTATGGAACTCTCCCGATATTGCACGTGTCACTCATGAAGAGACATGAAGGACATTCACACCTGCACAGAGTACTCCTGAAACTTCCTCTTACTTTCCACCAATCATTTCCGAGCACCCTCCCTGTCTTGCTCCCTACTTCCACGATAAATACCCCACTCAAAAGCCCACTGGGGGGCTTCCCTGGTGGCGCAGTGGTTGGGAGTCTGCCTGCCGATGCAGGGGACACAGGTTCGTGCCCCGGTCCGGGAAGATCCCACATGCCGAGGAGAGGCTGGGCCTGTGACCCATGGCCGCTGAGCCTGCGCGTCCGGAGCCTGTGCTCCGCAAAGGGAAAGGCCACAACAGTGAGAGGCCCGCGTACTGCAAAAAAAAAAAAGCCCATTGGGGATACAGAGCTGAGCTATGCCTCCTGTCTCCTCACTTGGCTGCCCTGCAATAAAGCCTTTCTCTTTCTGCAAAAGACCTTTGCCTCTTTTGGTCTTGCTGTTACACAGGGCAACAGCCCCACTTGCTCGGTTACACTTCCTTTCAGCCAACTTTGTCAGTGGACGTCAGTGGCTGCTCTCCCAGCACTGGGCTGGGCCTCATGGGACACCCTGAGACTACCTCAGGCCCACTCACCTGGACACCTCCTGTGGTCGTGGCGATCCAACAGTTTTGGGAACCAGGAGATTCCATCCTAGACCTGGTGTCTTCTCCACAGCCTCACCCCGGGAAACGAGGCACAGTTCTCCTCTGCTTTGGGACGTCCCAACTCAACAGGGTACCCACAGATGCCTGAAGATATTAACAATAATCACCTCTAAATGTGGGACTATGGATGGGTTTTTTTTTCTTACTTAATCTATTCTTCATTCTCCACTGATTTTTCTTTTTATATTTTACAAAGAACATAATATTAAAAAATGAAAGTTATAAATAATTACTGAAACATCACAAACAGTAGGGTGTGTTATTCTATAAATGGTAATGCAAAAAAAAAAACCTCTCAATTTTGAACCACATTTCACATGATAAACTAAAACAAATTTCCTTTGACCACATAATCCTGCTTCTGGAGAACAAGCCTAAAATTAATCAAAATGTGTCCAATGCTTTACTCACAATGCTATTCCTTGAAATATTATTTATAATAGAAACAAACTAGAAGTAAACTAAATGTCTAAGAATAAGGAGAATGATTGAATACATTATAACCATAAAACAGAATTTTTTACAACAACTAAAAATGGTTGATGTAAAAACAACTTTAAGAAGAGTATTTATGAATGTATAGAAAAGTTTATTTTGTGGTCCTAAGTTTAAAACTATATGTGTAACTGAGCAGGACCCTATGGGGCCTTCTTGGAACTGACATCCTCCCATGTCCTCTGCCTGCCCCTTGTCAGTAGAAGAACTTAGGCAAAGAATAAATTTAATCAGAGAAGTGAGAAAATGCAGAAAGGAAAATAGTCAAGCAAGAAAAAAAAAAAATAGTTTAACCATTTAACAAAGTCAAGGACCTTTAGTTCCTCCTCAAGGGCTATAGATAATGTTCTGAGCCATGTCCTTCAAGCTCTTTTCCAGATATTGAAACCCCCATCAAGTATAAGAAGTTAACTGTATGCCGCCCACAGCATGGGGACCCCAGACCAGTTGGAACCAATAAGGTTGATGATGTTGACTCCCGATTTCCTCACCACCAACCTATCAGAATGTCCACGATCTGATCACACATCCCACAACCCTCTCCTCAGCATGTAGCCCCTTCCTCTTTTCCCTGTGTATATATATGCACAGAAACAGCACTCTTGTAATGGTATCACGAGTGGTGAGAATATAGATGATTAATATTTCCTTGCTTATAATCTACATTTTCTAGTTTTACTATAATGAGCATATATCATTTTGTTATCACAAAGCTTTTTTTCTTTAAGGAAGTGACAAGAATCACTAAATAAATATACGAAGAGTATTAGCATCCTGTCCAGGTGGTTAACAGATAAACATATTCTTATACTTCTGTAATTTCCATGTTCTGAGGGAAAAAATTTACAACTGTTGAGCAACTAGATAGGAACAAATTAAAATACATGCACCTTTTTTATTTTCCATTTATTAAACTAGCAAAAGAAAATAAAAATGGATAAAATCTCTAAGTGTCACTTTCATAAAATAATCCATGCATTTTGAATCAGGGAGAACTGGACACAAGGTTGCAATATTTGAAGTTCATTCACATGAATCAATATTACAACAGGCTGAAAGGACTTTCCTGTTCTTTCCAGGGTTGGAAATGTCTGCCCACCCCCAGCCTCTAGCCCCTCCCTCTGCAGCCAGAGTCAGCACCATTAAGCGGGGCAGAAGCTCACCCATGACTATTTTGCACTCACCATGGCCACCTTTGTGGAGCTCAGTACTAAGGCCAAGATGCCCATCTTGGGCCTGGGCACCTGGAAGGTATGTATGCAAGGATTTGGACAACTACTTCCCTCGAGGGGCTTTGGATATTTTCTCCTGTCAGTAGGGAAAGCTCAGAGGCAAGGGTTTGGAGAGGTAAATGTTGGGCCCTGGAGGCAGGACCGAGGTTGCTTTGCTTTCTCAGGGCGGATTCAGGCTGCAAAGCTCCAAGACTGGCTTTTTCCAGCAGTGGTGAGAGCTTTGCTAGCAAGTATCAAGTTTTAAGCAGTTTGGGGACTAAAAAACACACTTGCTTTCCTGGGCACTTTCTCTCTCAGCAGCCTTTCCCTCTCAACTCCCCCTGGCTCTGGGACACTTAGAGGGCCCTGGGTTGGCTGCTGTGGCCTGGGGGGTTGGGAGGAGGGGCTGGGAGGGCTCAGGAGGCTCTGGCACTTCACACTACCCAGGCAGCATCAGCTCTCAGAAGCTGAGGCCCCACCCCAGGCTACTGAGTTGGAACCTGCTCTTTAACAATCTCCAGAGCATAGTAGCGTCTGAGAAGGCTGTGACCACAGGGAGGGTGGTCCCAGAGAGAGGGGCGCCTGGGCTGGGAGTCGGGGAGCTCGGGTTCCCCAGGTGTTGCTAGAGTGAGCCGGCAAAACCCAGAAAGGCACTCCCAGTGCTCAGGGAAGCACATTGCTGAGCCGCTCTTAGGATAAGTTTAAAATGTCTTCCCATCACTTTCTAACTGCTTTCGCTCTCACTTCTGTCCATGACGGCGCCATCCTAACTAGTTCCAGTTCTCTACTTACCTTCTTCTCTCTTGTCCCTCTGTTGAGTCTTTCTCCTCTGACTCTGTCCTTCTCTGCACCTCGTTTGCTCATCTCCTCTCTTGGGTTTGCAGGTAGGCTCCCTCCTAGTCCCAGGACTGCGTCATTCTCAGGAAGCTCTCTCGGATAATCTCGGCGAGCAGATTAATTCCAGCTTGATTCATCCCAGCTTCTCTTGCTTGAACAGGGCTGCTTTTCTCCAAATCAGAGCTTTGACTTTGACACAGATGTGACAAATAATTGCTTCCAGATCGCCAGTGAATCTGCTCACCTTGTCTAAATTTACCCAAAAAGGGGGCTTCCCTGGTGACGCAGTGGTTAAGAATCCGCCTGCCAATGCAGGGGACACGGGTTTGAGCCCTGGTCCAGGAAGATCCCACATGCCACAGAGTAACTAAGCCCGTGCGCCACAACTACTGAACCTGCGCTCTAGAGCCCGTGAGCCACAACTACTGAAGACCGCCCGCCGAGAGCCCGTGCTCCGCAACAAAAATCACCGCAGTGAGAAGCCCACGCACCGCAATCAAGAGTAGCTTCAGCTCGCGGCTACTAGAGAAAGCCCGCTCACAGTGACGAAGACCCAACGCAGCCAAAAATAGAAAAATAAATAAATTTATGAAAAAGACCCCACTAATCTGAAAAAAAAAAAAAAGCTAGATGAACTGGGAGGTTGGGATTGACATATATACACTAATACGTATAAACTGGATAACTAATAAGAACCTGCTGTATAAAAAAATAAAGTTCAAAAATTTGAAAAAAAAGAATACAGCACTGAAAGCAGTATTGTATAAAGATATAATCAATGTGATGCCAAGTATTTGATACCAAGTATTCATCAAAGATACCATATACTTTTGGTCTTTATTTTTGTACAATAATTACTTTTTAAAAGACAACTTAAAAGTTGGATTACTAAGTTCAACTATGCTTCGTCAATATTTCTTCTTCTAGCCCTACAAAGCAATACTGGATCTACTCTAATAAATGATTTTTCATTGGAATAAATAAATAAAAAGTTTACCCAAAAAGTTATTTTCAGAATTTCAGAATTAGATGTAAGGATTATGAAGGGAAACATTTTCAAGGTGCAGGGATGATGTAATTTTTAAGGCTTATGTGTTTACCAGTGAAGGTAAAGTAGGGTGTAGTGATTGGGAGGGGCATCCAGGGATGCTTCTTTCTTTTATTTTTATTTATTTATTTGGCTGCTTTGGGTCTTAGTTGGGGCATGCAGGTCGCGGTGCGTGGGCTCTTGGTTCTGGAGCGTGGGCTCTAGAGCGCTCGGGCTTACTTGCCCCACAGCATGTGGGATCTTAATTCCCCAACCAGGGATGGAACCCACATCCCCTGCATTGGTAGGTGGATTCTTAACCACTGGACCACCAGGGAAGTCACCAGGGATGCTTCTGAATGTGTTTATTATTTCATGATGAAAGAAGAGGTTTGAAAAAGATTTTGTGAAAGATCAGTATTAAGTGCTTTTTTGTCAGTTTGGCTTTGCTAGATTAGACAGAATGTGGTATTTTTAATGCCCTTCCTCCCTCCCTTCCTTCCATCCCTCCCTCCTTCCTTTCTTTTCTTCCTTCCTTCCTTTCTTTTTTTTCTTCCTTTCTCCCTTTTTCTTCCTTCCTTTCTTTCTTCCTTTCTCTTTCTTTCTTCCTTTCTTTCTTCCTCTCTTTGTCGCCTTGCGGGGGTTGGGGGGAGGAATAAACCCCATTCTTACAAGGTTTTCTATTTCTCCTTTTTCTGAAACAACAGTTATATAATGCCTTGCATCCATTGACTCTTAGGTGTGTGCCCAGTGCCGTGCTGCAAACTTGACATTCATTGTGGCCATTAACACAATGACCTCATGAGGCAGGTACTATTGTTATTATTCCCATTTTGTAGACTAGGTTTAGAGAAGTTAAGTAATCTGCTCAGGCCACACACCTAGTATGCGATGAGCCTGGATTTATGCAGTAATGACCATTTTCTCTCTCTGAAGATTCCTTTGAGTTACTTCAAAATTCAGTCTTCAGCCTGGTCATTAGAGGTTGCAGTCTCTTCCACACACCTGGAGACAGTTCCCAGCTGGAGGGTGAACCTGGATTAGACGGGAGTGGGCTTGAGCTAGGATACGACATGAGGCTATAATCATAAAGTTAATTCACTTTCCCTCCTTCTCTTTTGAAAAGTTTTCCAAAGCACGTTTTCTTCCCAGGTGTCCCCTGGAAAAGGGGACCCCAGGGAAACCTTGGTTTGGAGAAGCTGGGCTGTATAGGAGAGCCTGTTGAAGGTGGTCTGGGGATAAGAGTCTTTTCTTTTTCCTTCCAGTCTACCCCAGGCAAAGTCAGAGAGGCTGTGAAGGTGGCCACTGACATAGGATGTCGCCACTTGGACTGTGCTTATGCCTACGAGAACGAGCATGACGTGGGGGGAAGCCATCCAAGAGAAGATCCGAGAGAAGGTTGTGAAGCAGGAGGTGGGAGGACTGCACTTCAAGGCAGGAGGAAGTATTGGATTTGGTCAGCACCTGGAACTCTGCCAGCCTTTGCTCTAGGTACTCTGGTCATTTCCCCCAGCTGTCTTCATTTCCCCCGCTGCCTTTATAACATCCCTGGATACAAACATCCACACTCTAGCTCAGTATTGGTGTGCAGAGATGCTACTGCTACCCTACCCATCTCGACTGGGTTTTCCCTTTGTGGGGATGGCTCCATTGAGCCATGGCAGTGCCCTTAGCATCCCCGTTCCCCATCAGTGGGCTCCATCTGCCCCGTGGCAGTTAAAAGCTAAGGCTGCAGTCAGAAATGGATCCTGAAGCTCCACCTTTTTTTTTTTTTTTTTTTTTTGCGGTACGCGGGCCTCTCACTGTTGTGGCCTCTCCCGTTGCGGAGCACAGGCTCCGGACGCACAGGCTCAGCGGCCATGGCTCATGGGCCCGGCCGCTCCGCGGCATGTGGGATCTTCCCGGAGCGGGGCACGAACCCGTGTCCCCTGCATCGGCAGACGGACTCCCAACCACTGTGCCACCAGGGAAGCCCAACGTTAAACATTTTTTAAGCATTAAAAAAAAAGAACAAGGATCCAACTCAGTTATTTCACACACCTATGGGGAAAGTCAAATCAAAGAAACGTTTTTACTTGAAGTTATTTTCATTCAGTTGGTCTTTCAACTTTAGAAAACAAACACCCTGAGTGTACTACACGGTGAAATTGGATTACATTGTATTTAAAATTCTACCCAGTTTGTTTTTTTTCTCATTTATTGTCAGTAGGGTAAAGGTTTTCCCAGCAACTCCAGGGAAGTGCTGCCTTTCAGCACTTCTGTTGGTTCAAAACTGTCAGGCCCGAAGTCAGTTAGGGAGAGATGGAAAGACCAAGGAGAAGACTTTGACCATTGTTTAAAAGTTATGCATGATAGGGCTTCCCTGGTGGCGCAGTGGTTGAGAGTCCGCCTGCCTATGCAGGGGACGTGGGTTCGTGCCCCGGTCTGGGAGGATCCCACATGCCGCGGAGCGGCTGGGCCTGTGAGCCATGGCCACCGAGCCTGCGCATCCAGAGCCTGTGCTCCACAACGGGAGAGGCCACAACAGTGAGAGGCCCGCGTACCGCAAAAAAAAAAAAAAAAAAAAGTTATGCATGATAGGTGGTTGGAGGTTACCACTGTGTTTGTGGCCTAGGGCCTTTGCCCTGGTTATTCTCAATGCCTAGGATGCTTTATCTACCCTCAGATAGTGTGAGTGATTCTCTGCCTCATAGTCTTCAGGTCTTTGCTCATTTATCATCTTCTCAGGAAGCCCTTCTGTCCCCACCCTATTTAAAATTAATCCATCTTCTCTGGTGCTCCCTCTTTCTCCTCTGTTTTCCTAGCATTTATTTACCTAACATATTATGTATTTTATTTATTTGTTGTTTGCTTGCTTGCTTGTTCTGTTTCTACCTAATAGAATGTAAGCTCTATGAGAGTAGGAATTTTTGTTTATTTTATTTTTATTATGATGTTTCAGATGAGCAAACTGAAACCAGGTCTCTTAATTGTTACAACCCATGATGCCTACCTACCTACCTATGCTGAAGTGATTCTATGAAGGACCCTACAACTAATCATAAATTGTATTAATTACTGTTATGGATTAAATGTTTGTTATGGCATTCATATGTTGAAATTCTAACTCCTAATGTGATGGTATTAGGAGGTACGATTAGGAGGTACGATATTTGGGAGGGGATTAGGTCACGAGGGTAGAACCCTCATGAATGGGATTAGTGCCCTTATAAGAAGACACAGGAGATCTCCCTCCCTCTCTCTCTCTCTCTCTCTCTCTCTCTCTCTCTCTGCTCTCTGCCATATGAAGATACAATGAGAAGGTGGCCATCTGCAAATCAGGAAGTGCCAGATCTGCTGGCATCTTGATCTTGGACTTTGCAGCCTCCAGAACTATGAGAAATACATTCCTGTTTTTTAAGCCACCTCTAGCCCATGGTAACTTGTTATAGCAGCCCAAGCTGTCTAAAACAGTTACTAAGGGGAAAGAGTTCGTTTACGGTGGAGAAAGGTGGCAGATACCTCTGGTACTAGTTTTCTACTGCTGTGTAACAAATCATCACAAGTGGCTTGAAACAACATCCACTTACGATCTCACAGCTCTGTACGTCAGATCCCACTGGGTTGTGCGCTCAGGGTCTCCCAAGACTGAAATCAAGGTGTTGGCCAGACTGGACTTTCATCAGGAGGCTTTGGGGAAGAATTTTCCTTCAAACTCATTCAGGTTGTTGGCAGAGTCTTGTTCCTCGTGGCTGTAGGACTGAGGTCCCCATTTCCCTGTGGCTGTCAGCTGCGGGCTGCTCTCAGATCCTGGAGGCCAATCACAGTTATTTGCCACGGGTTTTCTCCAACTCAACAAGGTAGACCTCCCTGGAGTTGAACCCCTGTCACACTTTGCATTTCTCTGACTTCCCCTTTTGCTACCAGCCAGAGAAAACTCTGCTTTTTAAGTGCTGATGTGATTAGACTAGGCCCACCCGGATAATCTTCCTTTTGCCATGTAACTAAGCAAAATCATGGCTGCAACACCATGGGCCAAGGTCATAGGGCCATCCTAAAATTCTGCCTACCACCCCACCTTAATCAAGTGACCAGTTTAACATTATCAGTAATAGGACAAATTGAAATTATGTATCACCTGCTATAGGATGCAATGAGAAGAAGCTAGCATCACATCTCTGATATCCCTGCCAAAGGTGTATAACTTGAATATAAACATGAGGAAACATCAAACAATCCCATCAGGAGAGCTGTTCAACAAAATCAGTGCTCATGTATCAAAATGGCAAAGCTGAAGCTCAAAGGGATGGAAAAATAGAGTATTCCTTTCTACAGCATATTGAGAATGTAATTAATGTTTTTCAAAGTACACAGAAATGCCAAGGGTTTTGTCAAGGTCCCAGGCCACTCCTTTATACAGCCATAAGCAGGGTTTTAAATAGTTCTTTTTTAATTTTAAAAGGAAGCAATATTTACTGATTTTGTTTACATATTTCTCCTAGAATTCAGCACACAATAAATACATAGGACTACTTTTTAGTTTCTGTTTTTTAAAAAAATCACCCTGTTTTTTTTTTTAATTGTCTTGGTGACCTTAGTCTCCAGACATGACCAAAACCAAGGTCATGAGGTTCCACTTTTTGAGCAGCCCCACTGCCTTCTATGTGTATTGTTTCTCTGCACTTTGCACTACCATGTCCAAATATCAATACAATCTTATCAATTGTTACATGGTTGGCCAAGTTCCCCACACCGTGACTTTGCATATGCATCCTCCTCACCCTGTCTTTGGATCTGGGGCTTTGGCCTCCTGATCCAAGGCTGTCGCCCTCTCTCCCAGCAAGGCGAGGGCAGTGGAGTCAGAGGTGGCAGGCCTCTGAAAATCAAATTATCCACAAGCCCCAGCTCATTCTTTCTTTTCACAACCTCTTTTTCCTGATGTTAGTTATTGTAATAAAGCAACACACACATCCCCCAAATATATTCTTCAGAGTAAATCAAATACCGAGTATCTTCTCATAAGTCCAGAAACAGGTTAGTAGATTGAAGTTAGAACGTACAACTCTTCCGAAAGTATTAATAATTGCACATGTGCCAAAATAAAGCTCCCTCTCTTCTGCCTGCCTCTCAGATGATGTAGTTCTTCTTGGACCCCACACTTCCCACTTCCTGGCAAAAATTTGAAACCAGCTAGTCCTAAGGGCCCTTGAACTCCTGAATGAATTCCTTAATTCCTGCTTGAGATTTCAGAGGAAAAAGAATGATCTCAGGAAAATACATCCCTCTACTTCTTTCTTCTCTGATTTCAGAACTTCAGATGTGCAGCTTCTTTCAGATTTGCTTGGTTTATTTCTAATATTCATTTATATATAATTTTATATATATAATTTATATATAATACATTTATATATAATATTTATTTCAGATATTCAAAAGCAGAAAATACTGCTGTAACTGTTGTGTGCTAATGTTCCGTAACTTATTTCATTTCTACCTATAAGCTGGAAGCCAAGCACCCAGGCAAGGATTTAAATATTTGCTTCATCCTAACTATCAACCGTGTAACATCATCCACTATGAATCTGTGAACTGAAAAAAAACCGCACAATGTGAGGGTTGTGAGCTAAGTTATATTCATGTTCTTACTGAGGACTATAGCCCAGGAGACTATGGCCTCTTGGTAGCTCTGAGAAAGTACTCCAAAGAGGTAGGGGGGAAAGCTAGCTCATATATGATTTTGCGGGCGGGGGGGAACGGTGCTGGTGAATATGCACAGTCAAGTATGCATCTTGGTAAAAGATTGCTGCTGGGCTTCCCTAGTGGTGCAGTGGTTGAGAGTCCGCTTGCTGATGCAGGGGACACGGCTTCGTGCCCCAGTCTGGGAGGATCCCACATGCTGCGGAGCGGCTGGGCTCGTGAGCCGTGGCCGCTGAGCCTGCGCATCCGGAGCCTGTGCTCCGCAACGGGAGAGGCCACAACAGTGAGAGGCCCGCGTACCGCAAAAAAAAAAAAAAAAAGATTGCTGCTAGTCATGAAGAACAGGTAACTCAAGTCAATGATTTTAGTGCTTTACTATGTATGGGAAAATGCAAGAAGCTGGATTCATTCAAGTTCTTCCTGAGATATACATCTGACTATCTAAGGGGCCTGCTTGTCAGAAGCACAGAGCATCCTGTTATAATCTTCATTTCCTCTATCTGGAGCACAGAGTTCTTCACCCTGTTATCGCCTTAGTCTCTTCTGTCTGAAGTAAGGGATGTATTGTTGGTCAGCCACTGCAGCGGGTTAATATTCGTAGAATTGGATGGTAAGCAAAACACTCTTTGCTCTTCTTTTGCTTGCAAATCTACCAGTGGGTAAGTGGCACATTCACAGCTGCATGCTCTACAAGCTCTGCTGAACAAACAGGTCTGTCTCCCTGGAGTTACGCCCTGCTTCTGTGTATGAGGTAGGCCAGAGCCAGCAGCTGAGGGAGCCCCAAGGCTAAAGTGAAGCTGTGCATTTTGGGCTGTGGCAGAAATGATAGGGCTGATTTAAGAGATTCACCTGGTACCAGCCAGGCTAGACAAACAGGCTATCAATGCTGGTGGGCCCTTAGAGGCACTGAAGGTCTTCCAGGTCTTCAGACATCACAGTCTGGCTAATGCCCAGCCTTCTCTAGTGGCGGGGAATTCACTTCTGCCAACTAGTATTCAGAAAAATCTTGTGTTGAGAGAGGTCTTTCTTATGCTGAGGTAAAATGTGCCTGCCTATATCTTCCACCTATAGATCTCAATTCTGTATGCTGTGACCACACAGCATCCTGATCCTTGTGTAATAAGGAAGAACAAATCTGACTCCATATTGGATCTGTTTCTTTTACTTTAACCTTTGTATTCTATTGCTTTTGCTACAAGTTAATCACTAAAGGGATGTTGCCTATAGCCTAAAATATACATAATGCCCTATCTCTGGGAACCCTGCCTCCCATGCAATGAGCCTTAAGCTAAAATACCTTTGTTTAGCTCACAGGAAACATCCTGACCAGGCCCACCTGTGAATTGCTGCAGGAAAGAAGAAATTAACATAACCCCTCTGGAGTCTGGCCAGAACCAGGAAATATTTGCAACAACTTATTGCCTTTTTTACTTTACCTCTTCACCTCCCCCTCTTTGTTCTATAAAAGAAACTAGCATCCAAACCTGGGCAAGACAGTTCTTTGGGACACTAGTCCACCATCTTCTCAGTGTACTGGCATTCCAAATAAAGTTGCTATTTCTTGCTCCAGCAATTTGTCTCTCAATTTATTGGCCTGTCATGCAGCGAGCAGTACGAGTTTGGACTTGGTAATGCTGTGAAAGCCCTCCAAATATTTGATATAGCTGTTATAGTCCTATGTTATACCCAGTTGTTTTGGGTAAATGTCACCAATTAATTGATACAGACGAATGGATAAAGAAGATTGACGGACGAATGGATAAAGATGTGGTACATATATACAATGGAATATTACTCAGCCATAAAAAGGAATGAAACTGGGTCATTTGTAGAGACGTGGATGGATCTAGAGACTGTCATACAGAGTGAAGTAAGTCAGAAAGAGAAAAACAAGTATCGTATATTAACGCATATATGTGGAACATAGAAAAATGGTACAGATGAACTGGTTTGCAGGGCAGAAATTGAGACACAGATGTAGAGAACAAACGCATGGACACCAAGGGGGGAAAGTGGCAGGGTGGTGGTGGTGGTGGGATGAACTGGGAGATTAGGATTGACATATATACACTAATATGTATAAAGTGGATAACTAATAAGAACCTGCTGTATAAAAATAAATAAATAAAATTCAAAAAATAAATTAAGCTAATGAATTCATTTTAATAATTTAATTTATTAATGCATTTATCTCATAAATTAATTTTTAATATTAAATCAAGAGTAAATTAATTAATTAAGTTCAATTAATAACAGTTTAAATTGGACGTGTCTTTAATTTAGTGCTGATAGCTTTAAGAGACAAGAAGGATCAAGCTGAACCTTCGAGGATGCCAGCCAGCGCATTGGTGAGGCCATTTTGAAGCCAAGGTCTAGTTTACAGTGTTGCAAATTTAAAAGTTCATCTTTGTTAGTTTACTCAGGAGTGATCTGAGTTGGGATAATCCATAATAATCTAGTTCATAACAAACAGATAAATGGGGCAGGATTCTAAGTGACTACTCTGAGAGAGGTACCCATCATGCAGTCTAGAACATACATGTATCTGCTAGTCACACATTATCTTTTCATTAGATAGAAAGCCTTTGAAAACTACTTGTATATCAGGAGTGATTATAATAAAAACTTTAGCCTGAGACACTTACCTCTTGACTGAGCGCCCAGCTGAGCACACTGGCCTATGCCTGTGGGCCAGTGAGTGGATTCTCTTTCCATAGTCAGACTGAAGGGGGAGTCAGACAAATTCTGGATGAATGATTCTTCTTGTTAAATTTTTTTTTTTTTTTTTTTTTTTTTTTTAGCTGTGTTGGGTCTTCGTTTCTGTGCGAGGGCTTTCTCTAGTTGCGGCAAGCGGGGGCCACTCTTCATTGCGGTGCACAGGCCTCTCACTACTGCGGCCTCTCTTGTTGCGGAGCACAGGCTCCAGACGCGCAGGCTCAGCAGTTGTGGCCCACGGGCCCAGCTGCTCCGCGGCATGTGGGATCTTCCCAGACCAGGGCTCGAACCCGCGTCCCCTGCATCAGCAGGCAGATCCTCAACCACTGCGCCACCAGGGAAGCCCGTTAAATATTCTTTATCTGCCACAAATGTGCTCCATCATCACATGTCTGTACTTGGCAGCGGCTTACTGGAGTCTTGGCTCAAGTCAGTTAAGTATTTACTAATTGAATGACTGAATAAATGAATCAGAAATCATTGCACAGGAAGAACAAGGTCAATTAAAATTGGACAGAATAGATTTTATGTTAGTTTGTGAATTTTTCAATGAAAAGTTTGAAAGCACTGTCTTTGCAGATGAGATTTTTTTTTTTTTTTTTTTTTTGGTACGCGGGCCTCTCACTGTTGTGGCGTCTCCCCTTGCGGAGCACAGGCTCCGGATGCGCAGGCTCAGCGGCCATGGCTCACGGGCCCAGCCGCTCCGCGGCATATGGGATCCTCCCGGACCGGGGCACGAACCCGTATCCCCTGCATCGGCAGGCGGACTCTCAACCACTGCGCCACCAGGGAGGCCCTGCAGATGAGATTTTTAAGAGCTGCCACCCCAGTCCTAAGTTAGGAAACACTCCAGCCATCAACATTTGTAACTGTTCTGGACTAAATACTTGTGTCCCCCAAATTCATATGCTGAGACCCTATTCCCCAGTGTGATGGTATTTGTAGATGAGGCCATAGGAGTTAGATTAGATCATGAAGGTGAAGCCCTCATGATGGGATTGGTGGCCTTATAAGAAGAGGAGAGAGAGAGATCTCTTTCTCACTCTGTATGCACCCGAGGAAAAACCATGTAAGAACATAAGGAGAAGGTGGCTGTCTACAAACCAGGAAGAAGATGTTCACCAGGAACCGAATTGGCTGGCACCTTGACCTTGGACTTCCCAGCCTCCAGAACTGTGAGGATAAATGTCTATTGATTAAGCCACCCAGGCTGTGTTATTTTGTCAGCCCGAGCTGACTAAGAGAGTAACATAGAGAGTAGTAAGTTGATTCTGAGATGAGATGTAGGCTAGCTGTTTTCTTACTTTGCCTTGAAAAGGATGAAATTTGTGATGTCTTTCCCATTCAGCTCAAGAAATGTACCACGGAGGACTCTGTAGGTCCTGTGCTCTGTCTACAGTGGAGAGGGCCTGCAGAGGAGGACTGGATGGATGGTCCCAGTCCTCCAGACAAAGGAGGATGTGAGGTCATCTGCTGTGGTCGAGGAGCTGAAATGCAGAAAGGGGCTTCAGGGAGTGGAGAAGGCTTAGAATTGCTTCTATGAGCAATGCCCCAAGGAATTAACTAAGGATGAAAAGAGGAAACTTCAGCAGCCTTGAGGTTACCACTGAGGTTACATATTATGGGTTTAGAGTTGATCCAATGTGTAGACTTTTGTAACTTTCTGCAGGAGCACCTGGCTGCCTGGAAGGAGAGAGACAAGAGGGTCAATTCCATCTAGCACTGGGGATTGGCAAGGCAGTTAAGAGCAAAGGATTCCAGGAGGCTTGTTGACATTAAGTAACTAACCCTTAACTAGAAAGAGCTTCAGAGCAGTTGGGCAAGGGATGTTTCAAAGCAGGAGGAGACTACCCACGTGTATAGGTATGAAATGGTTACAGACAATGAACCTGGGAGAGCCCTGCCATCTCCCCCATTGCTTGGGTCTAGCCACTTCTCTGGTTTATACTTATATGAGGATCAAGATCTTCTTGTCCCCTGCTGCCTGATCTCCCTGTATGCTCTATCCTTTGTTTAATTCCACTTCCCCTTCAAACTTGAGGCTCCCATTATAAATCACAATTACCATACCTTACTTGGTACCCAAGTTGGTGGACAGTTTAGTTGAGACTCTGCTGCCACCTGGTGGTCCTTGGTCACTTCAGATGTCCACAGTAGCCAAGCTAGGAAGAGGCAAGTGAAACCAAGACAGAGCTGAATACTCATACCTGAATACTCGGGTATGAGGCTTCAAGGGGTCTGGAGTTCATGATGAGGGTAAAGAAAAAATTAGTAGGTATGAGAAAGACAGAAAAATAAGAGTTTGTGGCCTAACAGAATTTCAGAGTTTGAAATCTTGATGACAGAGGAGTATTAAGTATCAATACCAAAGGAGTAGTCGTGGTTGTGTGCTTCTAAAAATGTCCTGAAGACAATAAAGTTGAAGGTCAAAGAATCCAGGGCCAGGTTGTTGCAAGCACCATTCACATTCTCCACTTGGAGATGAACGTCCCTGGGTTAGAGTCCATGTTTCAATAATATTTTTCATCTCCCACACTTCCCAACACATTGTCTACAAAATGTTGGTTGAATTGGTTTGAATGTTGAAAAATCACTAATGGTGATTGCAGGGGGTGGAGTGGAGATGACAACTGGGATCTGGCTGAGCTAGTTTCAAATACTTGGCTTTCTCAAGTTAAGTAGCTGCTTTCAACCTTTCAGTGACTGCTCCAACACATGGCCATTGGGAAAATCTCCCCTTACGTGGTACTTTACAGTTTCACGTATATCCTCCTAGGGCAAGAAAGCATCCATGATGTTGCTATGCACTCATTGCCTGAAATGGGCAAACCACACTCAGAATTGCCCTTCTTACCTTCCCTGCCATTTATTTTCCACTGTGAACTTTCTGTAAGGAAGATGTTCATCCAGGAGTTCTTAACATAGTGCTCATGGATCCCAGGCTTTGGGGAGGCTCTGAAATCAAATGCAAAATTCTATGCTTGTGAATACTTGTTTACTTTCTCTCATTAAAAAAAATAATAATTCTTAAAGGAATGTGAGGCCTATGAAAGAAGAGCCCTGGCTTTAGGCAATCTGACTTCCTTTGATCTCAGGCAAGTTTCTGTACCCTTCAAACGCCATCACCTCTTTCCTCTTTTCTGAGTTTGTAAAAGTTTTTGGAAGTTAATTACTCTACTTTCCCATCCTTCTCCTGGGAAGTTTGGAATTCCTGTACCTCTGCTTCCTGGGTAGCTCTGCTCTTGCCCACACTGTTCTCAGTCAGTTGGGTCGTTGGCCGAACCAGAAGGGTTCCCTTCTCTACTCCCTGAAGGGTAGAGGATTTCTAGAGAATTTTTCATTCCTTACGTAGTGGATTCTACATTTCTGCTGAGAGCTCGCCCCAAATCATCTGCTTGACTCATTATTACTGACCCTCTTTAATTTCCCTGTGGCTCATTAGCTCAATAGCCAAAGTTTGCAGTGGCTCTCCAGACTCCTAGTTGCCTGAAGGGTGACTGCTACCGTGAACACTTTGATGCCTACTCTGGTTGCCTCTAGATTCTTGAGACATGTTTACAGGCCAACCTATCTATCAGACGACTTCTCTCTTTGTCAGCTACGATCATGGATATTGTTTATTTTTTCTAACTTTTTATCATGGACATTTTCAAACATATACAAAATTATAGAAAATAGTATACTGAATGTAATGTACAGATCACTGAACTTTAGTTACCATTTTATGGCCAATATGATTTCATCTGTACCCCCTTGCTTTCCATTCCTCACCCTGATTATTTTAAAGCAAATCTGAGGGACTTCCCTGGTGGTCCAGTAATAAAGAGTCCACCTTCCAATGCAGGGTATGTGGGTTTGATCCCTGGTCGAGGAACTAAGATCCCACATGCTGCAGGGCAACTAAGCCCGTGAGCCACAACTACTGAGCTCGTGCACCTCAACGAGAGAGCCCGTGTGCCACAAACTACAGACCCCATGCACTCTGGAGCCCACGTGCCACAACTAGAGAGAGAAAACCTGCACGCCACAACTAGAGAGAAGCCTGTGCGCAACAACGAAGACCCCGTGTGCTCCAACTAAGACCTGACGCAGCCAAAAAAAATAAGAAAATAAATTTTAAATATAAATAAATACAAAAAATAGACTGTAAAGCAAATCTGAAACATCATATCCTCTCATCTGGAAATATATCTCTAAAAGATAAGAATTCTTTTTTTTTTTTTTTGCAGATGTTGGGGGTAGGAGTTTATTAATTAATTTATTTATTTTTGCTGTGTTGGGTCTTCGTTTCTGTGAGAGGGCTTTCTCTAGTTGTGGCGAGTGGGGGCCACTCTTCATTGCGGTGCGCGGGCCTCTCACTATCACGGCCTCTCTTGTTGCGGAGCACAGGCTCCAGACGCGCAGGCTCAGTAGTTGTGGCTCATGGGCCTAGTTGCTCCGCGGTATGTGGGATCCTCCCAGACCAGGGCTCGAACCCGTGTCCCCTACATGAGCAGGCAGATTCTCAACCACTGCGCCACCAGGGAAGCCCCCGATAAGAATTCTTAATACCACTCCCGCCTAAAAATTAGCAAAAAATTCCCAGAGTCATTCAGGGTTAAACAGTGGATGAGGGTAGTTTTTCTTGTTCAGAAAAATTTCAAGCTGAAAGAAAAAAAAAACACAATTAAACTTTACCATTGCTAAGCTATCAAACTGCTGTTTAGTTGAGCAAGTCAGGATATTCAGCTTCTATTGCTGACAAAAATTAATAGAACTGAAGTTGTGTAAGTACACAAGAGTGAATAAAGTTAATTTTTTTTTACAGTATTGGTTCAGTAACTCATGATAGATTCAAATATTGCCTTTGAAGTATCTGCTGATGAATCACACAAAGAATAATCACAGTCTTTAATATCCTTCTTTTCCACAAGCTTTGTAAATTGGTCCAACTAAGCCTTTTCCTGCTCCACACCAATTTTTATCACCAGGAGTTGTACACATCTTAGCAGATTCCACTTCAGGTTGTACTAAATTCGAAATTTTCTCAACTTCTTTGAAAATATTCTTGCCTGTAGCTCAACACAGACTATTCATAGAAGCCAGTTGTTCAGTCATTTCGAACTTGGCATTGACACGTCCAAGTAAACAACAGCTGACCAGCATCAGTACCATCTTGTCAATTCAGGAAGATACAAGGAAGAATACTCAGAACCATTAACATTTTTTTTAAAACTAACTATTGATGTTGCTACCAATGTCCTCAACTCCGAAAAACTGTTCATACCAAAAGGCTGATCATCTTAAACAGGTTTATTTTCTCTGGACACATTTATTCAGCTTCTATGATCAAACACAATTTAATTAACTTGCCATCAATAAATGGCTTTCCTTGCTTGCTAGCAAGTGAGCCACTCAGAAACTCACTTTCTTTGCAGCCTCATTTACATTTTTAATTCTTGTGAAGAAATTCTGCTATAATGAGGTATTCCATTTTAAATTTCCTAATTTTTCCGACTGTTGCTTTCCTGTGAGTTTGGGATATTGTGATGAGTGCTTAACCTGGAAATGTTGACATATCTTGCGTTATTTTAGCACAGTTATAGTGTCATTGCTTAATAAATACAATTCAATAACAAACAAACCACCCTCCACCAGTGATTTAAAAGTGCAACATTTGAAGTCCACTTTTCTTGTTTAGACATGAAGGGTATGTCTTGGTAACATAAAATAGAACAAAATAAAATAAAATGGCATAACAAAATGCTTAGCATTTGTAACACTGTTTTGAGTGAGTTATGATGACTCATTGAGTGATAAGCATGAAGTGACGAGAGTTCCACATATGGTCTCTGTTGCAACTTTTCAACTCTGCTGTTGAAACTCAAATGTATCCATAGATAATACATAAGTGAATGAGTGTGACTGTGTTACAATAGAACTTCATTTACATATACTAACCCTTAATTTCAAATATTTTTCACATCACAAAATATTCTTCTTTTGATTTTTAAAAACCATTTAAAAATGTAAAACCGTTCTTAGCTTGTGGACCATACAAAATAGACAGATTTGGCCCACAGGCCATAGTTTGCCAACCACTGGTCTAGACTATTGTACCTCTAAAAGTTCCACAGATCTGTCAGGTTCCTGAATCTTTGTAGGGTTTATTTCCTATCACCTGAGGTGCACATTTCTTAATTAGGCATCCAAAGCTCTTGCCACTTTCTGTTACCGGGTCCAACTGGCATGGTGTCATCAGTATAGTGGACCAGTGACCAGACTGTCCAGGCAATCAAGGTCCATCATTATCATCCATGATCTATATACTTTAAGTGATGATCAAACTGGTGAACTGAATGGGGTACTATGGAGAGCATCACTCCTGCATCCTTGAAGTGGTTGAGGGTGACATGAATCACTGCAGGATGTCCTTTCAATTCACTATCTTTGCCCAGGGATGGGGATCAGGGAGGACTTTTAGGGGTTTCCACTTAGCCTTTCCTACTATAAAGATACACTCCACAGAGAACCAATGTGAGGGTTCTTCCAGCTGCTAAATATTCCACAGCCCCCTGACTTGGGGTAGGACTCCATATATCAATTGTTCTCTAATAATCCCCACTCTAATAAGGAGGCTGATGCTATTTTGGGTTGCTTGGTATTCATGTTGACCTATCCACAGCCTTCAAAATACCCGAATATTCACTTTCCCCAGTGTGTAGTTAATCTGGTAAATGTCTGCAGGCCCTTTTGAGGAAGGATTGCTCATAGCTATGATAACTACTTGCTATGGTGTTTCAGGGACTTTCTTCAAGGGGACATGGCTCTTCAATCAATGGATTCTGACTCTGAAAACTGCCTCAACTCTTGAAACTAGACAAGAGACCATGATTTTCCATTGTGGTACTGACTGACTCAAGATCTTTCTTGGATATATAAATCAAGCAATTACCTGCCTTTATAGCTTGTTCCTAGGATACCATGGTTTGTTAGTCTTTGGCACAGATTCCAGTGGTTCAAGTCCCCTTGCTCGTCACTCTGACCTTGTTATCCATTAAGATAATCGCACCAACCTGTCTTGCTTTAGACTTATTGTAGCAATTAACACAGCAAATTAATTCCACCAATCCTACCTTCGCTCTGACAATTATATGCTCTCAACTTGCTTCTTCTACTCCAGAATTCTATCATCCCCCCTGACACCAGGGAGCCCAGTTTTCCCAGCAGTATTTCCTACTTGGCCTACAACCGTGGCCTACAGAGGACAGAAAACACTGAGTTTGTTAAGATTCTAGTGTCTCTCTCATGAAGCATCACTTCTTACTTTAGTGAAGAGAGTGTTCACTCACCTTCCTGAGAAACATAGTCATCTGGTGATTCTCTGGTGTTGCACAAATAAGTCAGTTCTAACAGGCCTGCCTTTCTGAGCCTTTGACCCCTTCCTCTGCCAAGGAATTTCCATCATCTCCCCCTCACTTACTGTAGGCATCATTTTTTCCCAAACTTTGAGGAGATATTCCAGGAGTTTATTAGGAGTGGCTCCAGGTGCCCTTGCCAGGACAAGCTGGGGGAGGAGAAAGCAAAGAGCAAGGGGAGTGAAAGAACAGACCACATACCTTTTCCCACTGGGAAATCCTCAAACCCAAAATCAGTTCTGAGCTGAGAGAGGGGAAAAACTTTGAAATGGATGACAATCTGAATTTTCTGGCTGGAGAGTACCTTTTAATACCTGAAAAATCAGACTATTTAATACCCAACAGTGAATAGAAAGTGAACAGGGAGCCATTGGATCTGCCTGTGGTATCTCCAAGGAAGAGCAAAGGGAGAGCCAATGGTGTTTTTGAAGGCAAAGGTAAAAGAAAAATAGAGTGGTTCCCTCATTGTACATGATCAATTATAAATGGTTCAAACGACCAGTTGCAAAAGTGTTGAAGTGCAAAATTGTGTTGGTACCTTCTAGGTCTTTGAGTTGTTTTTTCCATTTAGGACATGGGCTACAATGAGCCATTATGCAAGTGAAACCACTAAGCATTCTGTTTTTATAAACACAGGGAACAAAATATATTAAATCTGCATACCATAATATGTGAACCGGTCTTAGAAGTTGAGAAGTAGTGACATAAGGGCCATACAAAGGCCTTAGCCATGAAGTCTGGAGCTCAGTGAAGGGAAAACCTCATCCATGATATGGGGGGTGCTGGTCAAAGAAGCTTTCATGAAGCAGATGATATCTAAAAGGACTTGAAATGCTGAGTATGATTTTGAAAGATATATAAAAAGAAGTCTTTCCAAGTAGAACGACAGGAAAGGGCACAGTAGTGTGTTACTAGGGATGAGAAATTCAATTTAGATGAAACAAGGACTGTAATGGCAAACATTACATTACATCCACATAGGGATGTCATGGAAAACTAAGCCTGAAAAAAAAGACATGTTTAACTTGCACCCGGAGAGTCTGGACAGCATGGAGCAGGATTTATACTTCATATGGAGGCACAGGAGTGATTGACTGAAATTCAAATACTTTCCCTAGTAGTTTTCAAAGAATTTCCTGAATATGATTTTCAAGTTGTTTTTAAACCGAGTCTCAAGACAGAGCAAGTGGGAGTAAGAATCTGCTAAGGAGCCAGTGGGCAGGTAATTGCCGAAGCAGAGCAGTGAAGGGGTGGGGTGGGGTGGGGGGTGACTGGCTGTACCATACCGCTCGGATGGGAACGACCTGGCAAACAGAGAGAGCCCTAAAGATCGGTCTCTGTCCACCAGCCAGCAACAGCTGAGGTGGAAGGAGGCGGGTGCCTCTTACTCAGTCACTGCTTCTGGATTTGGCATCCTCCAATAAATCCCTCTTTCCTTGAAGTCCATCTCCAGCCCTGCCCCAGTCTGCTCCTGGTCTGAGTACAGACAGTGAATGGTACACCACTGTGTCAGATCCTGGGAGCAAAGGGCCTTCTTCTGAAGTTGATTGCTTAACCTTCACGTTGAATACTGGAGCCCAGGATCAAAAGACTATGCTTACATTAGCAAGCATATACTTGATCTTCAAATGGAAGAGAGTTATTCGAATGCTGCTAAGGTGTTGAAAACATATCGATAATTGTCTTAGAGAGTTGGTGCAGGGAAGTAATAATATGTGACAGCACATGTAAGGCGGTTATCACTTCCTGGCACAGAGTAGACACTCAATATTAAGTTCCCTTTCTATCATTTTTCAATAGAAGGGAGTGGCACAGAGTAAGTAATTTATCTCTTACACACTCCCTCCTTGAGCCTCCCTGCCCAGCGCAGATATACCCATCACTATATTCGCCATTCCTGCGGACACGCTTCAGGTGGATGGTCTGAGCCTTGTACCTTCCCATCCCCTTCTTCTGGACCCCTGTGGCTTGATGCTGTTCCTCTATGATGCAATGCCCGAAGCAGAACTCAGTTCCCCAGGTATGGGCTGATTAGTGAAGGAGAAACAAAAAGGTTTCTTCACCTTGGCCTAGATACTACAATTCTGTTTTTCCAAGCTAAGATTTCTTTAGGGTTTTGTTTTGCTAGGTTTTGTTAAGAAGCCACAACTTGACATTGACTCATATTCAGCTTCTAGCCAACGGAAACCCCTGAGCCTTTTTCTTTTTTTTTCTATGTGATACTGTTAAATCATCTCTCCCCCACCCAGATCTTGGACAGCTGTTTGTTGTTCTAGATCTGAGTAAAGGATGTTTGTTAAATTCCATCTTGTTAGATTAATTTTCTCCATTCTAGCCTATCACAATATAAAAATTCTTGTTAAGTAAGTGAAAAATTAAATGCAGTGCATTGGCGTACAGATGTCAGACTAAGGCCCAAAACATCAAATCATGGAAACCCCTTTAGCAGCAGAGTATAGCAACAACAAAACACCATAGAAAAGACATACGCTGTAGTTTTCTTAACAAAAATGACCCATGAGCCATATAACTCACCAGTGTTAGTCTCTGTTAACTTCCCAACATGCTAGACTCAAAACATTTTTTCAGGAGAATATATTAAAGCTCCAGAACATATGATTTCTTATTACAGTCCAGTATTTATATATTTGTATTTATTTACTTTTTTTGAATGAAAGATTTTTAAAATTCTATAGTGCTTCATAATTTTCTTTTTTTTTTTTTTTTTTTTTTTTTTTTTTGCTGTATGCGGGCCTCTCACTGTTGTGGCCTCTCCCGTTGCAGAGCACAGGCTCCGGACACGTAAGCTCAGCAGCCATGGCTCACAGGCCCAGCCGCTCCGCAGCACGTGGGATCTTCCTGGACCGGGGCACGAACCCGTGTCCCCTGCATCGGCAGGCGGACTCTCAATCACTGCGCCACCAGGGAAGCCCCATAATTTTCTTTTTAAAAAATATTTATTTAGTTATTTGGCTGCGTTGGGTCTTGTTACAGCACACGGGATCTTTAGTTGTGGCATGTGGGATCTAATTCCTGACCAGGGATCGAACCCGGGCCCCCTGCATTGCGAGTGTGGAGTTCCAGCCAGTGGACCACCAGGGAAGTCCCTACAGTGCTTCATAATTTTCAAAAGCTTCACACAGATGATTTCATATAATCCCATAATAACCCTTTTTTCTCCTACCCCATATTGTCCCTCCCCCTTCCCTCTTCCCACCTTACATTAACAAACATATACTTTTCTCTTCCAAATCATTTAAATACTTTAATTAGTACTAAATAATGAAATTAATAATTTAATACTTTTTACTACTTTTCTTCTTACTAGAAAAAAATCCATTAAAAAATTAGGGTAACTTTTAAGTTCCTGAGCATTTTATACTTGACTTTTTTAGATTGAGGTAAAATTCACATAACATAAAATTCACCATTTTTAATTCACTGGCATTTAGTACATTCACAATGCTGTGCAATCATCACCTCTACCTAGTTCCAGAACATTTTCCTCACCCCAGAAGGAAACTCCATAACATTAAGCAGTTTCTCCCCATCCCCTCTCCTCCCAGGCTTGGGCAATCACCAGTCTGTGTTCTGTCTCTGTGGATGCATCTGTCCTGGATATTTCATATAAATGGAATCATACAATGTGTGACATTTTGTGCCTAGCTTCTTTTACTTAGCATAATGGTTTTGTTACAATTCATGTTGTAGCGTGTATCAACTTCATTATTTTTATGGCTGAATATTATTCCATTATATGAATATGCCACAATTTGTTTGTCAACAATTTATCATTCACTGATGGAAACTGGATTGTCACGCCTTTTAGCTCTTGTAAATAGTGTTGCTATGAACATGCATGCACATGTATTTGAGTACATGGTTTCAATTCCTTTGGGTGTGTACCTAGCAGTGGAATTGCTGGTTCATATGGTAATTCTATGTTTAGTTTTTTGGGGAGCCACCAAACTATTTTCCACAGTGGCTGCACCATTTTAAATTCCCACCAGCATTGTAAGAGGGTTCCAATTTCTCCACATCCTTGCCAACACTAATTATTTTACATTTTAAAATTATAGCCATCCTAGTGGGTGTGAAGTCGTATCTCACTGCAGTTTTGATGTGCCTTTCCCTAATGACTAATGATACTGAGCATCTTTTCATTCGCTTGTTGTCCATTTGTATACCTTTTTTATAAATTTATTTATTTATTTATTTTTGGCTGCGTTGGGTCCTCGTTGCTGCACTTGGGCTTTCTCTAGTTGTGGTGAGCGGGGGCTACTCTTTGTTGTAGTGCGCGGGCTTCTCATTCTGGTGGCTTCTCTTGTTGTGGAGCACAGGCTCTAGGCGCATGGGTTTCAGTAGTTGTGGCACGCAGGCTCAGCAGTTGTGGCTCATGGGCTCTAGAGCACAGGTTCAGTAGTTGTGGCGCATGGGCTTAGTTTCACTGCGGCATGTGGGATCTTCCTGGACCAGGACTCGAACCCGTGTCCCCTGCATTGGCAGGCGGATTCTTAACCACTGTGCCACCAGGGAAGCCCCATTTGTATACTTTTTTGGAGAAATGTCTATTCAAGTCCTTTGCCTGTTTTTAAATTGGGTTGTTGAGTTGTTAAAGTTCTTTGTATATTCTGGATACTAGACTCTTATTATTTATATGATTAGCAAATAAATTATCCCATTCTCTTTATTGTTTTTTCACTTTCTCAATAATGTCCTTTGATGCACAAAGTTTTTTAAATTTGATGAGGTCTAATTTATCTATTTTTTCTTTTATTTCTTATGCTTTTGGTGTCATACCCCAAATCCGTAGCCAAATCTAAGGTCATGAAGATTTATACCCATGTTTTCTTCTAACAGTTTTATGGGTTTAACTCTTGTACTTACATTGTTGATCTATTTTATTTTTTTGTATATGGTGTGAGGTAGAGGTCCAACTTCAATCTTTTTGCACGTGGATATCAAATTGCTCCAGTACCATTTGTTGAAGAGATTTTTATTCTTTCCGCACTGAATAATCTTGGTACCTCTGTCTAAAATTAATTGGCCATAGATGTATGGGTTTTAGTAAGGACCCTCAATTCTATTCCATTGGCCTATCTGTCTATATTTATGCCAATAACACAGCTTTGATTACTGTAGTTTTGTAATAAGTCTTGAAATTGGGAAATGTGAGTCCTCCAACTCTGTTCTTCTCTTTCAGTACTACTTTGGCTATTTGGGACCCTTTAAATTCCATATAAATTTAAGAAGTGGATTTTCTATTTTTGCAAAAATGGTCATTAAAATTTTGATACAGGGTGCATTGAATCTGTAGAATGCTTTGGGTAATTTTGCCATCTTAACAATATTAAGTCATTTATCAATGAACACAGAATATGTCTTTTCATTCATTTAGGTATTCTTTGATTTTTTCAACAATGTTTTGTAGTTCTTGCTAGGCAAGTCTCTAACTTCTCTGGTTAAATTTGTTCCTAGGTACTTCATTCTTTTGATGCTATAGTAAATGAAATTGTTTTCTTAATTTTCTTTACAAATTGTTCATTGCTGGTGTATAGAAACATGACTAATTTTTTAGTATTGATCTTGTACCTTGCCACTTTGCTTCATCTATTAGATCTGGTAGTTTTTTTTGTGGATTCTTTGGGATTTTCTATGTATTGGATCGTGTTACTAGCCAAGAGTTACTGTACGAACCCTTGCTGTTTTTCTGAAACCAAACCAACACCTATGTAAATAGTCCTTTTTATTAAACTCTCCTCAAATTACAAATTTCCTTTGGGGACTGAAACTGATACAAGCTGTCAATCAGGATTCAATGGATAAAACAGAAATAGTTCTGAGTATTTTGAAAGAGAGAAATTTAATGGAAAGGATTGGTTACATGGATATTGGAAGACCTGAGAGGTCAAATCCGTAAGAGTAAAGGAACCCAGAAATCAGCAACAGATGGAAGCCACTACCATTCCTATGACAGAGGGCAAACAATACTGTGTTATCAGATCCTGGAGGCTGGAGTGCCCTGGAAGAAGCTAGAAGCTAGTTCAGAGGGAACTGGAGCCATAGGAGAGACTCGCTGCTGCCTGGAGATGCAGCCTGAGACAGGAGAAAATATCCCTCCCTCCCTTTTCCCTCCTCTACCTCTCCAAGCTTGTGAGTTGATTGAATCTGACCAGAAGCCAGCTAACATAGGAGTCTGAGAAAAGCAGCATGCAGGAGAAAGCAGAGTGGAGCAAGGTCGTGATCAGAGAACATGCACCTCATACCACACAAAGAAGACCCTTCTAAATAAGGTGATATTTCAGTAGAGACTTTAAAGAAGTAAAGAAGCAAACCATGCAGGTAATTGGAATAAAAATGCTCCAGGTTGCAGGAGAAAAAGTGCAAAGGCCCTAGGAAGAGCATGTTTAGGGGCACAGGCAACGAATGATCCTACAACAGAAACAGCACGGGAGCGGTAGGAGATGAGGTCAGAGGGAAAGACAGGCAGCAGACCATATAGGGCTTTAGATGCCATGCGATGGGCTTTGGCTTTTGCTCTGAGATGAAGTCATTGGCAAGTTTTGAGCAGAGGAGTGACATGATCTGATTATGGTTTAAGAGGATCCTTGTGGCTGCTGTGAGGAAAAGAAACTTTAATGGGGCAAGAGATCAAGAGAAAAAAGTTTAGAAATTATCTCAATAGTTGAGGCAAGGTAGCTTGGGTGAGGGCCAACAGGTAGAAGAGAGGTAAGATTTGCATCTGTGTTGAAGATGGAGCCAAAAGACGTCGTCGTTGGGTTATACGTGCATGTGAAAGGAGTGGCATCAAACTGACCTCAGCTTGACGGGCTTCCCTGGTGGCGCAGCGGTTGAGAGTCCGCCTGCCGATGCAGGAGACATGGATTCGTGCCCCGGTCCAGGAAGGTCCCACATGCCGCGGAGCGGCTGGGCCCGTGAGCCATGGGCGCTGAGCCTGCGCGTCCGGAGCCTGTGCTCCGCAACGGGAGAAAAGATGCATTTACTATAGCAATAAAAAATACAACATAATAAATCAAACAAAAGATATGCTAAAAAAACAAAACAAAACTGACCTCAGCTTGACAAGTGCAGGTTTGGTGGGGAAACCAGGAGCTCACTTAGGGACACATGAAGTGTGACACGGCTATTAGACACCCACACACAGCTGTGGGGGAAGGCTATTGAACAGTGATTCTGGAAGCTGGGAGATGTTTGGACCGGAGATGTAAGTGTGGTGATCACGGGCATACAAACAGTACTTGTCTTAGTTTGTCTACTTGTCTAAAAGCAGACCCTGACAAGAATTTGAGTGCAAGTAGTTTATCTGTAAGGTGAGTTCAAGAATTACCAGTAGAGAAGAAGAGTGAGACAGGAAAAGGAAGAGAATCAATAAATGTGCATTACGCAAGAAGTTATCTCTGTCGGCAACTGAAATTTGTCCCATTGTGGAATTCTGGCAGAGAATGTAAAACGGGCTTCCAAGGAATGTAATAGGGGCGGGGCAGGCTCGCGGCTGTTCGCGAGCGACGTTAGCAGTCCCGCTCAGCCGTTGGTCGGCATCGCAGTGGGCCCCTCTCCCAAACGAGCGACCATTAGTGAGCAACTGTTAGGGAGCAACCGTTAGCAAGTGACCGTTAGCAGTCCCGCTCAGCCATTGGTTGGCATCTCGGTGGGCCCCGCCCCCCTTCCTCTGTATAAAAGGAGCCCGAATTCGGACTGAGAGAGGGTGGTATTTCTGAGCTGCTAATCTGCTGTCTTCTTGGTCTGCGGGCTTTCTGACTCAAGTCGTTATTCCTTGCCCCAACAACTCGTCTCCCAATTTATTGGCCTGTTGTGCAGCGAGCAGAGCGAGCTTGGGCTCCGTAACAGGTATCCTAACTGAGGGATTGGAAAGCTAGGTTAATTATCCACCAAACTACCGTCCATCTTCGGTTGAGGGCTGCTCTGGGGGCATTAACTCTCCAGCACTTCCAGCTTCCTCACAGGACAGCCCCTCGCCCAAGGGGCCATTAACCCCTCCCCTAACCCAGGGAGACTCAGAAGAAAGGCTGCCAGGAAGCAGCCTTCTGTGTGTACAGGCGAGTCTTGAAGGGATACAGGTGGGGCGGCCACAGCATGAAATGATCTAGCATCACCCCCAAAGCGAGTGAGGTTAGAGAGAAAAGGGGTCCAAAGCTCTATAGCATTCCAACATTTAGAGGTCAAGGAAATGAGAAGAAATCAGGAAAGGAGACTGAGGAGAGGCTGGTGAAAAAGAGAGTGGAGTCGTGGAAGGCAAGTTTAAAAAGTGCTCCTAGGGCTTCCCTGGTGGCGCAGTGGTTGAGAGTCCGCCTGCCGATGCAGGGGACGCGGGGTCGTGACCCGGTCTGGGAAGATCCCGCGTGCCGTGGAGCGGCTGGGCCCGTGAACCATGGCCGCTGAGCCTGTGCGTCCGGAGCCTGTGCTCCGCAACGGGA
Source organism: Mesoplodon bidens (assembly GCF_964165515.1). Classification (NCBI taxonomy): domain Eukaryota; kingdom Metazoa; phylum Chordata; class Mammalia; order Artiodactyla; family Ziphiidae; genus Mesoplodon; species Mesoplodon bidens. The sequence goes on from NC_138166.1 coordinate 88,695,112, forward strand.
GAGGCCACGACAGTGAGAGGCCCGCGTACTGCCAAAAAAAAAAAAAAAAAAAAAAAAAGTGCTCCTAGTAGGAGGAAGAGAGTAACTGTGTCACATGCTGCAGAAGGGCCAACTAAGGTGAGGACTGAGGACTGATGGTTGGATTTAGCAATGTGCAGACCATGGTGACCTAGGCAGGATCAATTTTAGAGGTGTGGTTCAGGATAGGGAGTGAGTTCCAAAGAGAAATCGGCGACAGCCTGTATAGACAACTTTTTCGAACAGTTTTGCTGTGGAGAAACTGAACAGTGGCTGGAGGGAGATGTGGGGCTCAAAAGAGAGGGGTGAGAGAGAGAGAGAGAGAGAGAGAGAGAGAGAGAGTGTGTGTGTGTGTGTGTGTGTGTGTGTGTGTGTGTAAAATGGGAAATGTTGCAGCACATTTGCATGTTGATGGGACTAATCCAGTCAAGAGGGAAAAACTGATGAGGCAGGAAAAAGAGGGAAAACTACAGAAGTGATATCCTTAGTAAATGAGAGGGAATGGGGTCAGTGCACAACTGGAGGGGGCTTCCTTAGGAGCACACGTTCATCGAGGGTAAGAGAGAGAAGGCAGAAGCCACGGCCACGTAGAGTGGGGTAGTGTGTACAAATTCTCTTCTGAATTGCAATATTTTTCACAGAAGCAAGGAAGTCAGCTGCTATTTGAGAACTGTGGAGGAAGAGTTGTTGGAGGATTGAGGAGGGAGAAGAAGGTATGGAATAGTCATTCAGGATTGGGAATAGATGACGGAAATGGAGAGAGATAGATGGCCAAGTAGCACCAAAGGCCCACTTGAGCTTAGTGATCATAGTTTAAAGTGAGAGCAGTCAGCAAGGTTGGGTCTTTCTCCAGCCACGTTCAGCTGTTGCATGCAGGCATGGAGTAGGGGAAATTAGATTTGGCCAAGGTTGAGCAGGCTTTATTTATGACCCCCAACCTGTAATTTTACTCCAGGAAGACATTAGATAGTAATTAGCTAAGAAATAAAATTTTCTGGGCCAAGTCATCCTGAATTCCAAGATTCTTGGGAAGATGCTATAAGCAAAGGGAGAAAAGTGATTTGTGGGAAAGTAAGGCAGAAGTAGCTTTACTCAATCCATTTTGAAAGTTTGAAATTTTGTTGCTCTCCAAAAACTGATCTGGGATTTTGCAGGAAGCAATTGGCTAACCCTTCTACCCTCAATAAATGTTGTGAACTAGCCTTCCTCCCTGAGCCTCTTGGCTCCAGTGGACCCTGCAGCTACCTATTAGCTAAGGGATCAGAACCCAACATTCCATTTAACCGTTAGTGTTGTAAATAATCTGTTCCCATTCACAAGAGGATGAACATATGACAACCACAGACTGTAAAAAGCAAAAAAGGTGCGTTTTAAGTAGCCCCACCTTTCTCTAGAAAAAATTTGTACTCTGGACACTTGGCAGGTAGAGCTCACATCTTTGATGAGCCTCTGGTCGAAGATTCTAGTAAGAAAACTCTGGACAATCTGGACCTTTGTTTTACTTCTCGCCAATGGGAGCTACGGTATTGTGTCTTTCCATCCCAGTATCCAGTTTCTGGACAAGGTCTAACAGCCCAGCTACAAGTGCTCAGAATCCACCGGATGTGGGCAATGAAAGGGGGGACATAGTGAGTTGAATACTGCTCCCCCAAAAGGTATGTCCAAGTTCTAATTCCTGGAACCTGTGAATATGACCTTGCTTGAAAATAGGATCTTTGCAGATGTAATTAAGAATCTTGGGATGAGATCATCCAGGATTTAGGACGGGCCCCAAATCTAATGACTAGTATCCATATAAAGAGAGGGGAGAGGGAGCTTTAAGACACACAGAGACACAGGGAAGGAGGCATTTTGAAGATGGAGGCAGAGGCTGGAGTGCTGCATCTATAAGGGCCAAGGATTGCTGGTAATTACCAGAAGCTAGGGGAGAGGCATGGAACAGATTCTCCCTCAGCGTCTTCAGAAGGAATCAATCCTGCTGACACCTTGATTTTCAGACTTCTGGCGTCCTGAACTGTGAGAGAATAAATTTCTGTTGTTTTAAGCCACACCTATGGTAACTTGTTATGGTAGCCCTAGGAAAACAATACAGGGAGTGAACTCATAGTCTAGTAAAGTGAAGAATACATGGTCAGGAAAACCACAAGGAAGCATTCCTGGGACCATAGAAGGAGGCTGGGATCACCTGAAGTTCTTAAAACCTTGTGGCATTTCCCTTAGATTCCTTCTAGAAGAGTATGGCTCCTCCTCCAGAAATCATGTTTCCGGACAGTCTGGAAAACCTGCAGTTATTTTGAGTCCATTGTCCCATTTCCATGAAAGTGTTTGCAAATATTTTGCTTCCCAGGAAGTCCTACCCTTATGATTTAATCAGCCTGATTCTGCAGTCCTGAAATTTCTGCTTGCAGCAGGGCTGAGCTGAGAAGACCATCCTTGAGGAGGGCAGCCTCCCAGACACTTGTCTCTCCCTGGATTCCTGACTTGTGTCATCTGGAATGAAAAGAAATAACAGCCAGCACTGCACTTTGATGTACTGGTGCTTTTATTCATTCTCTTCTCTGCCTTAAGTGCTCTTACTCCACTTGGGGAGGCCCTGCTCACCCTTTGAGACTTGCCCAAATGCCTTCTGCTCTGTGAAGGCCACCCTGGAACCACGGAATTGTTTTCTTCAACATTCCCACAGAACTTGTGCACTTCTGTTGAAGGACTTATTAAATTTTATTATAGCTTATGTATTTGTCTTACCTGAAACACTCCAGAGGGAGTGTTATTCATGTCTGAATCACCAGCACTTAGTCTAGAAGCTAGCTCAATAGATGTTTTTGGTATAAACTAAGGAAAGCAATATCTTAGAAAACGTACAGTAACCAAACTCAGGAGTTTCCTGAAAACATACAACTGCTTTTATTTAACTTCATCTATTTTGGATTTCAAGCCATTGGAATTTGGCAAAAGGAACAAAGTAACATAGAAATTAGTGTGTCCTCTATGAGTAAAGAGTTCAGTATTTGCTGTTATGGTCAGAGGAGAACTTCTCTCCAGGAGATGAAAAGGGCAATGTCACCCCCAGCACTGCAAGCTTCTTGAACACGAGGGAGGGAGAGTCTTCCTATTTTGGATTAAAATTTAGCAAAGGCCTTCCAGAATTAGCCACCGAAGAAGCACTCTGAGCCATCTTTCCTTTATCTGGTCACTGAAGAAAGCTAAAATGTTTACCACAGATGGTGTTCAAAGTGATGTTATCACTCCATGGTCTATCCAAATGCCTTCTCCCATCGTATTTGGTTTGGAGTTTTACCTGGAGTTTTATATATTTGAAAATATTCAGAATGAATCCTCAGTTGCAAAAGAAAAATGGGCTGTGCTCTAAGCTTATATGTGAATATGCTCCATAGAAAAGATGAAAACATCCAAGTGAACAGAAGCTGAGGGCATAAATAAAAGAGAAGGTTTGGATAGGTAAGTATGTGTGTTCCCATGGGAACATACAGCTGCTGCCAACAAAAACCATGGGAAAAGGCTACAGACTCTTCCTATGATTCAGGCTAAAAACAAATTTGTAAAGAAGTTAAAATACATGTGAATCATTTCCTTTTTCATCCACCACAGTCATTACTATCAAGTCAAAAGCTGTCCTAGCATCATAAGGAAAACCAGCCTGTTGTGACAACTGGAGATGTTTGCACTAAATAATCTCCCCATCAAGAAATCCAACAGCTTCTAATATCCACCACATAACATCGAAATGGCCTTCACCTATTAAGACCCACATGGTCTGGCAGTGCAATCTCTAACCCACTTAAGTCATGACTGCTTCCCCATTTTTTTTTTGTAAGTATTAGCTATTACTGTTTTTCTATCCCAGGCTGACCCCAAAGCAAGGCACTTGAACACTAAGCTATACTGGCTTTCTCCACTGCTCCTTTTACCTAAATACTTCATTCATTCAACAAATAATTTTTTTTTTTTTTTAGTGTTTATTTTTACTTGTTGACAGTTTTTTGCTTTATTTATTTATTTATTTTTGGCTGTGTTGGGTCTTCGTTTCTGTGCGAGGGCTTTCTCTAGTTGTGGCGAGCGGGGGCCACTCTTCATCGCGGTGCGCGGCCTCTCTTGTTGCGGAGCACAGGCTCCAGACGCGCAGGCTCAGTAATTTTGGCTCACGGGCCCAGTCGCTCCGCGGCATGTGGGATCTTCCCAGACCGGGGCACGAACCCGTGTCCCCTGCATCGGCAGGCAGACTCTCAACCACTGCGCCACCAGGGAAGCCCTGCTTCCCCATTTTGATATAGACTACTATAGACTATAGACTACTGCATGTATGATGTTTATTCATAACTCCAAACTTTACTCATACTGTCTCCCAGTGCATTTTCCTTTTTCTTTATTCAAACCAACTTATTCAAGTCCAGTCCCAGTATCATCTGATCTACATGGTTTGTCATGACTGCAAACTATATTGGTATCTCTCTACTCTGAATTTCTATACTGTCCCTTGACAGCTAGAATCCCAAGCTAATGTTTCGTTTGAAATTAACTTATTTATAAACACTCACTGGCTTCACACACTGTGCTGGGAGCATAATGGAGATTTCTTGCAGATCTTCTAGCTGTTTTCTTTGCTGGGCTCCCCATTTTAAACAATTCTTTCCTTCCCAAAGATGACCAAGATAACTAAGGACTTTTTGCTCCTTTTCAATCCTATGCAAGGGAAGCACTTTTTCCCCCTCTCCTTGGGCTAAGAAAGATTAGCAGATACTAAACTGGTGAGAGCTGTTAGAATCTTCAACTTTAACCCCTTCCAAATTGAATAAACCTCAGTTAAAGTACAAATTAGTCACTAATTAAGGAAAGCCTGTGTAGATAAGAAAGTATTCATTTTGGATCCTTTGACCTCTTTTTGGCTCTCCAGATTGTGGAATCACAAACAGGGATATTCAGTGGGATGTGCTGATTCTCAGCCCAGGATTCAGAATGAGAGTTAATTCTTCTGGGATCTGAACCTTGCAAGAAAAAAAAAAAATGGACAAGGCTAGATTCAGGTCTCAAGTCTGGCAATCCCAGTTTAGTCATGAACAGATAATGGAACCTCCATAACAATAACATTTACTTAATATCTGAAACCTCCAAATGCCTCTACTTCTAGGGCAATATCATCTCTGTAATAAGAAACTTTCTAGATGCCAAGAAATTTAGCCTATTTTGAAAAGTCAGTAGTTCACCTGTGATGAATGAGAGGAAAACTGAGACCAAAATTCTCCCTTTAACTGAACAAATTGTAGCCTGCCTTTGAGTGACTTTCCTGTGGTTTACCTGCTGTGGTAGATTATTGTCAAAAATATTTACACCTTCTCCCTTTCACCCCTTGACCTTGGGCTTGGCTGTATGACTTGCTTTGGCAGATGTGACATAAACAGGGGCTTGAAATGTGCTTGAGTGGTTGGGCTTGCCTTTTGTACCTCTGTCTTCACCATAAGAAGAGCATGTCTTAATTAGTCATCCATCTACGGAGGGTGAAGAGCCACTGCCCAGCTGACCTGCAGCTTTGTGAGATTGATTATTATTCTAAGGTACTGAGCTTTGGGATGGTTTGTCACACAGAATTTGGGGGGCCATAGCTAACTGATATACATACCAATAGCTACACAAATGACCAGATTTTCCCCAATTCTGTTTCAGTTCCCAGAAAATACCATTCTTGACCCTAAAAGATGCAAGTATATTTTTCTGTGAGCTTCTAGATCAAATGGCACAGTGTGCTTCAGACAAACATGTCTATTTTTCTTCTTTTTTTTTTTTTCTAAATTTCTGACATCGTTTCCCTCTGAGCATTGGGAGTGCTCAGAGGGAGATGTGATGTCTCTGTTTGCACAGGTACTTATTTGATTCCAGGGTCAGAGAAATGATTGTGATCCCTAAATCTGTCACTGTGTGACAGTCCCTAAATCTGTCAGATTAGGGACAGATCCCTAAATCTGTCAGACTGCTGAAAACGTGAAGGTCGGAGGCTACGTTAGCCAGGGGCTCAACAAGAAATAGAGAGCATACCCAACTTTATTGTGTAGAGGCTCTTCAATAAAGGAACTATTTATAGAGATATAGGCAGAGTTAGAGAAGCCAGCGAGGGTTGTTGAGACTCCCCCAGAGACTAGGGACAGAGGGGGCTGTTGTAATCCCCAGCCTGAACAGCAAGGGAAGTCAACCCTATTTCCAGAGCCTGGTTGACAGCTGGAGTCAAGAGGGGACTGCCCAACCCAACCACAGCTGTAGCTCTGGTGATGAGGCCTCTGATAGAACCACACTGAGGCAGTGAGTGAGTGGGAGGGAATAAACACCCTGGCATCTCTCTCCTCCCACAGTCTGGTCTACTGCTGGTGCCTCGAACTGCTCAGAGGGTGACACAGTTCACAGAGGCCAGCCGCCCAGTACAAAGAACAGAGGAGAACAGAGAATGGATCTGGGGAGGATCAAAGAATAACCAGAATAGATGTTTATTAACGCCTGCCCCAGTTTCCTCTGGAAAGAAAACATGGGTGGGGAAGGGAGGATGAGAAGGTGTTATGTTTACAAGGATACTAGTTACAGAAAGCTTACAAAGTCTTTCATTGTGAACTGATGAGCAAAGAGATGGAGAATTAGAAAATCTGGGACTGGACCAGTAGGTATCTTTGCACTGCACTATGTTGACTCAAGGATTTCTTTGAAAGTATCATGACACAAACCTGTGGCACTAGGAGTATTTTTTCCTTCTTCTTCATACAAACCATAGAGTATATTTAATTCAATTAAACATGAAATTAGAATAAGGTTCAGTCCTTATCAGGTAGCAATTACACTGTTAAAAAAAACAGTGAAATTAATATTAAATTACCTGGAAGACAATTATTTGAAGCAGGCTACGGAACTAAGCTTCAGGCCTGAATCTCTGGATTTGGGATTGGGTTTGAAGAAGAAATATTTTAATGGCTGGGAAGTAAAATTTATCTAGGTGCTAGAAGATTTCTAGCATCTTGGGCCATGGGCCCCTGATGTTGTTTCAATTTTGTGATACTCTTACGATTCTTGACCTATAAAAATATTAAGTGGAGCTGTTTACCAAACTTAACTCATGGCACATCCATAAACCTAAACTTGCCAGAATATTTTAGTTGTCGTTGTGTTCATGTTTTTGAAGGAAGAGTGTGTGGAGGGCAAAGAATGCTGAGGACTCCTGGGTCCACACATACATACATGCGTCAGCCATATCTCTTCCTTCAGCAAAATTATCCTCACTTTCCATTTTTGTTTCCCAAAATGGGCAAAGGTGAGTAAAACCAAAACACCAATACGTTAAGAATGTCTTTTATTATACACAGAAGTATCTTAATATGCTGGGAAATAATATACATTATACGAATTTGCTTTGAGAAAGCAAGTAGCTAACTATCCATCTGAACTCAAATATGTGGGACAGACTTCCTTGGTTTGGGGGTTATTCCTTAAACTCCATCTTTACCTGAGAAGAATTCTCTAACAATAATACTTCAGGGATAACACCAGGTAAACTCGAAGCGAATTCTAGGTCTTTAGGATTGCTGGATGTGAAGTGAAGCATTTAAACTGTTAGAAGATTTATTAACAGTATGTTCATTCTTTATTTATTTGGCTGTGTTGGGTCCTCGTTGCTGCGCGCGGGCTTTCGCTAGTTGCGGCGAGCAGGGGCTACTCTTTCATTGCGGTGCGTGGGCTTCTCATTGCGGTGGCTTCTCTTGATGCAGAGCACGGGCTCTAGGGCACGCGGGCTTCAGTAGTTATGGCTCGCGGGCTCTAGAGTGCAGGCTCAGTAGTTGTGGCGCACGGGCTTAGTTGCTCCGTGGCATGTGGAATCTTCCCGGACCAGGGCTCGAACCCGTGTCTCCTGAATTGGCAGGCAGATTCTTAATCACTGCGTCACCAGGGAAGTCCCAATATGTTCATTCTAATATTATTTTATTAGTTTGCTTGATATTAAACTAGCCTAGAATAGGTTTCTCCAGAACAGACCCTGAGACTAGGATTGAGGCTAGTTTATTTGGAAGATGATCTCCAGAAGCATTGGTAGGGGAGGGGGCAGTGAGCCAGGGAAGGGAAGGTAGCCAGAGAAGGATGTATTCACAAGTATGTTACTACCATGGGGAACTGGGGCTCATTTCTATTGTGCAACCCTGGGAGGTGGTGGAGAGCACACCTGAGAATTGTCCCACCCCAAGGATGAGAAAGATGGAGAATTTAGCTACTAACTCCCATCTGTCAGGGGACTTCCCTAGTGGTCCAGTGGCTAAGACTCTGCACTCCCAATGCAGGGGGCCCGGGTTCTATCCCTGGTCGGGGAACTAGATCCCACATGCCTTAACTAAAAGATCCCACATTCTGCAACTAAGACCCGACACAGCCAAATAAATTATTTTTTTAAAAAAAAGAAAAAACATTCAGAGTGCAGGTAATATCTATGATATTCACATTATTCCAAAGCATCAGAAAAGAAGGCATTTTCCCAATTCATCTTACAGGGTTAGAATAACCTCGGGACCAAAAATCTTGCCAAGAGTCATTCAAAACTGTAGAACAGCCTCTTAAAAAATATAAACTAAAAATTATAAATAAAATATATAACAGGGCCTCCCTGGTGGCGCAGTGGTTGGGAGTCTGCCTGCCGATGCAGGGGACACGGGTTCGTGCCCCGGTCCGGGAGGATCCCATATGCCGCGGAGCGGCTGGGCCCGTGAGCCATGGCCGCTGAGCCTGCGCGTCCGGAGCCTGTGCTCCGCAACGGGAGAGGCCACAACAGTGAGAGGCCCGCGTACCGCAAAAAAAAAAAAAAAAACTGATTCTAATGGCATATTTGTAAACCACAGTGCATCCAAATATGCTTTACTTCAGAAATTAAAAGATAGTTAAATACTAGAATATCTATAAAGTAATCAACCAATGAATTTTATTAATAGAATAGAAGATTAAAAAAAGCAGAAGGTCAGGAGCCAGTCATTATAGCAGAAATCAGAGGCTGAAGAAGCAGCCAGGGGGGTCCAGTCAAAATAGGTGAAGAGGGTTATTCCAAGCAAACAACAGGGACAGTGAGAAAACTAAAGTATACGGATTGAGTCGGTAAATTAGACATTTGGTGATCTTTCCTGTTTTTTTTCTTTTTCCCTTAGGGGTCCTTCAACTACAACAGGAAGATCCTTCCTAGCACAAATAATTCAAGCTGTTTAGTATTCCCCATGAGGCTCCCATTGGTGTGCTACCCATACAGCTGGGATTTTAAAAAAATTAGTAATATCTAATAAAATCACAGATTTCTTTGTGAAGTTGGCTGGTGATGAGAAGTCATATTAGCCCAGAGATTATACCCGTGAGATGTTAAGATCTCTAAGGAGAACTCAGTCGATCAACAGACATTTGGGTTAGATGTCGAGAGTGGGCTTTGGCTACAGGTGGCCCTGAGGAGGAAATCTGCCCTCGTCACTCACTCGGTGACCTTCAGTCATTTACTTCAACTCTCGGAGTCTATATTCCCATCTGTAAAATGGAGATAATGTGATGTATCTCTCAGGGTGGTTATGAGAATTAAATGAGATAATGAAAATGAAGAGGTTAGAACAAAGTCTGGCCCATAGTAAGGCATAGTAGCCCTTATCTTATATTGATTATTATTGTATTTGTTGAAACTGAGGCCAATCGCCAACCCCTTCATTGCACGTGCTTTCTCCTCTGATCACTGGAGAGCACATCAACATTGCCCTTCCCAAGTGAGAAATGCCCTTAAGTTCTGCAGCCTGAGACCTCAGAAATGCTCTGGTTAAGCCACTCTTCGTGAATTTTGTCAGAAGAGCAAACCAACCTTCTTGAAAGGCATTAGCAAAATATCTGCTTTCCTCCTGATATGTTAGTTCAGCAAGGAGTGGGCAGGATATAAGTTAGTGATTGAATATAAAATTATATATAAATATCGATATACACTAGGTTTCTGGCATTAGGAAGCAAGGTAATTTGAGGTATTAACTTTCTTTTATATTTTAGAATAGTACTTCTTTGAAGTACTATTCTATACATATTTTCATTTTTTCCTCAAAATAACACTCTGAAGTACACAGGACAAAGTACATTTTACCTATTTAACTGGTGTGAAAATTGAGGCTCTGGAAAGTTTAGTGACTCATTCAAAGCCAAAGAGATATTTGGTGTCAGAATCTGAACTACCACCCAGATCTTAAGACATCACGTACAGGAATGCTATTTTGTTTCTTTCTTTCCCTCCCTCCGTCCTTCCCTTTTTATTTCCTTCCCTCCCTTCTTTTCTTCCTTTCTTCTTTTCTCTTCTTTCCCTTCCTCCAGCTCCTCCCCCTTTTTCTTCATCATGCAATATTTCACATATACATATGTCTGATCTAAATAAAATGAATGCCCATTGACCTACCATTCAGCTTAAAAAATATGATACTACCAATACTTCTGAAGCCCCATGCATTCCACCCCCTACTGTAATCACTATCCTGGATTTTGTAGTTATCGTTACCTTTTCTTTCCAGTTTTATCATCTTATCACTTACGCATCCCTACAAATATCTATATTGCTTTATTCTGCATATTGAAGAACTTTCTGTAAATGGAATCATACTGTCTGTATTCTTTTTGGCTAATATGCATCTGAGATTCATTCCTGTTGATGTGTATAGCTGTAGCTCATTTTCACTGCTTTAGAATATTCCATTGTATGAATATACTGCACTTTATTCATCTGTTCTCCTACTGATGGGCGTTTGGGTTGTTTTCAGTTATGTGTTATTCTAAACAAAACTGCAAACAACTCCAGTTGCACATGGGCAAGAGTTCTTCCAGTGAAATTACTGACTCATGGAATGTACCTACCTACGCTTTAGTGGCTAATGCCAAATTGTTTTCCAAACTGATTGTACCAATTCCCATAAGCATATGAATTCCAATTAGTCCCCATTTTCATCAACCTGGAATTGTGAGAAATCTTAGCCCATTTCACACTTTGTGCTCAGATCTTGGATTCTAAACACCACTCTCCAATAAAAGGAACCAGAGTTCCTCGGGGAAATAGTTGATTCCAGGGCCAAGGCAGGTAATATATTAGATAAGCCTAGAACATCTTTTGCCAGAAAGTAAGAACATGCTCCAAAAACAAAACAAAACACAGGGGCAAAAGTAACTCCTAAGTGCCAGAGCTGGAACAATTTGAGCAGCAAAACATATAATTATAGTATTAGATTATAATCCATAAATAAATGAGTCCACACTGATAAAAATAATAAATGAAATAAATGGTAGAGATGGGACAACTCTTCCTTATGGTAGAACTTGAATTAATACATGTAAAAGGAAAGAGAAAAATATAAAATCACCATGAAATACCATAATAATAACGGTTGTAGACAAATTGCATCAATAGATGATAAAATTAGTGGGTAAAAGTTTGAGGAGAAATAAAGTTTTATGACTTCAAAAGATCTCCCCCAACATACTTATTAATTACAAAGGGAAAGATGTAATTTTATGGTGGAGAAACTTGGCAGAAACCACGTTAACCAAGTGATCAGGGTTAATACCACCAATAATAAAACATATCAACATCATGAACCCTGTGATATGATGCAGTGAAGAGAACACAATATTTCATGGTGTTCTCACCTAAACCGCAGAACCTGAGTTCAATCATGAAAAAACATTAGGCAAACTCAAATTGAGAGACATTTGGCAAAATCATCTACACTCTTCAAGAATATCAAGGTCATTAGAGTCTGTCATACAGAGTGAAGTTAGTCAGAAAGAGAAAGACAAATACCGTATGCTAACACATATATACGGAATTTAAAAAAAAAATGTCATGAAGAACCTAGGGGCAAAACGGGAATGAAGACGCAGACCTACTTGAGAATGGACTTGAGGATATGGGGAGGGGGAAGGGTGGGCTGTGACAAGGCGAAAGAGAGGCATGGACGTGTATACACTACCAAACGTAAGGTAGATAGATAGTGGGAAGCAGCCGCAGAGCACAGGGAGATCAGCTCGGTGCTTTGTGACCGCCTGGAGGGGTGGGATGGGGAGGGTGGGAGGGAGGGAGATGCATGAGGGAAGGGATGTGGGAACAGATGTATATGTATGACTGATTCACTTTGTTATAAAGCAGAAACTAATTAAAAAAATAAATAAATAAACTTAAAAAAAATGGAAAAAAAAAAAAAAAGAATATCAAGGTCATGAAGCACAAGGAAAGACTGAGGAGCTATTGCAGACCTCAGGGCACCAAGGATAACTAACAACTAAATGCAATGTGAGATCCTAGATAAGATCCTGGAATAGAAAAGGGACATTAGTGGGAGATTAGTGGCAAAATTTGTATAAGGTCTTCAGTCTAGCTAGTAGTACTGTACCAATGTTAATTTCCTGATTCTGATGATTGTAGTATGCTTATGCCAGATGTTAACATTAGGGGAAGCTGGGTGAAGGATACATGAAACTCTGTACTATTCCGGCAACTTTTCTATCAGTCTAAATTTAGTTCAACATAAATTTTTCACCAGTCCAAAGTTGTAAAATTGGTAACTAAGTATGGAAAGAAATAGGTGTCATAAAGGTAGGAAGTAGAATATCAGCAGTATGCCTGATAAAGTTGTTGGATAATGTGGCTCAAGTATGAGGCAAGAATAAGCTTCTTAATACCATCCCCAGACCTAGACAGACTGACTATCCACCCAGATAGGCAGCACTAGACCCTGAGGTCTATCGGGCAAAGGCGGTGGCTTTACCGATAAGATCATTCATGCACTTTCTCTCTGAAACAAGCCAACTGCAGGAATCTGTCCACATGTGTGTTTCTAAAGCCAGTGTTCTTAAGAAAAAAAAAACCAGTTTGAGATATAATTTATATATCATAAAATTTACCCATTTTTAGCATATAATCCAAATGAGTTTCAGCGAGTTTAATACAATTGTGCAACTATCACCACAATCCAGTTTTGGATTCTGGCTGGAAGTCTACTCATTTCTTAACATTGCTCAGACTTTACCTCTTCCATTATGTATCTATAATTCTCACATCCCTGCCAACTCTTCTCACCCCCAGCCCCTCCCCGCCCCACTTAAGAACTCCCCCTCCCCCATCCAACCAAAACACCCTGTGAGTCCTCAATGATTGCACTTGCACATGTATTTGTTGGACCGTGATTCATAGTTCATGAGTTGGTTTCTCTCTTACTGGGCCATGCTCCTGGAGGACAAAGTTCATGTTTCATTTATCTTAATATCTCTTGCTCCTGGCACAGCTTATGGTAGGCATTAATAATATTGTTAATTCTCTTCCTTAATTCAATGAATAACTGGTTACTTTTTGGATTGATTTGCTGGTTGGGACCAGACCTGTGCATTTCTGAAGGTTTTACTTATTTTCTCCTTCTTCCTTTTCCTTTTTTTGTCCTCCTTTCTCACCCACTTTAGAGAAGGCAGAGAACCAACAAAGCATAAAGAAATATATGTGTTTAGGCAAAGAGGAATATATATATATATATATATATATATATATATATAAAAATATAAATATATATTGGATAAAAAATGAAATATTTACCATAATATTTTGTTAAAAGTTGGTCCGTTATTAATATTTTGCCTAATATAACTGACTTTGAATCTGAGAACATAGGTTCTTTCCTAATGGTCCTAAAAATAATTTTCAACAGTAGGGAAGTTTTAGCAAGCTATAGATGCTTGGCCTTTATATAATTGCTTCAAGTTTCGAAGGTGAAGAAATGTAGGTCATTTGGCATTGCAGTTCTCTGTTTCAGCTGTCACTGAATAATCATGGATCACAGCAACCCGAGTTTCAGCCCATCATCTCTCCAAGAACCATCAGGTGTTAGAGCCTCTGCCATTACTCGTAAGTCTAATAATAGTCTACAGAACACCACGTATGAGAATAGCCTTTCTTGCTAATTTTTATATCCTGTGGCTACCGACAGGAGACTTACCTGTTCCTCTTATCTGACCTCACAGAGAGATGATGGCAGAGACTAGTTAGGAGACTCAACTGGCATAAAGAGACCAACACTCCAGTGGCCGGAAGTCACCGATGGTTACCAAACTGGTAACAAATTCTGTATTCTCATTATTCTTTACTTGAAAACTCACTAATAAGTGAAGGCAAACTATTTTCTAAATTTATTTAATAAGGATTCTGTAAGGATTTAAATGGGGAATATAAAGAACTTTGTCTCACTCAAGCTGGATTAACAGTCTATAGGTAAAGTAGCTTCTCTCTTCTAGGTACAAAATAGTACCTAGAAGTAGCTAGAAATGACAGATCTCAAAGCTACCAAAGAACAGTCTGGTAAAAAAATTCTGGGACCTCAGGTAGCCTCCAAAATGTTTATTATACATGGAAAAGATATTTTATATGACAGGGCTTAGTTTAGAAGCTGAAAATGATTTCATCTGTAAACAGATTATCTTTTGTCCGCTGTTGTGATTTTTTTATACTATTTTAGATTTCTTTAATTTATTTTTCCTTCTGTATTTTTTAAACCCCTTAGGCTTCATGTTATCTCAGCTCACTAGCACTTGTGGCCTGGCACCTGTTTTGACTACGTAATCATATGTCTTTCCCTACATAGTGCAGACCCTGAAGCCTTATCTGCTAGGACCAGCCTTGCGCTGCCCTAGGAGGGCCTCCCAGTTGCTTGCTGTATCTGTTTTTCCCAAGAAGAAAACAAGAGAAAATTAACAAGGTTGATTTTACTCTCTACATAAGAAATTATATTGGGCCCTTAATCTATTGTTGAGACTATTGTTAAAGTTAAAATTTACTGAGCTCTTTCCATGTGTTAACTTATTTAAACAATATAGCTCTATGAGGTAGATAACCTTACCATGGCCCATTATACAACAGAAGAAATAAGGCAAGGGTATTAAAAAAAAATTTGCCCAAGATCATATGGTTAGTACTGGACTGGAACCCAGGTGGACTGGCCCTAAAGCCCACACTATTATCCCCTGTGCTACTGAATTTCCTTTGAACCTCCAAATCATGTTTTCCCCCTGCTGGACAACTAATCCCCAGGAACACACTTACATTAGAGATTCAGCCTGGGAATTAGGAAAATTGGGTTTTTATTCTGCGCTTTAACTACCTGGAAAGGAAGAGCATTCTAGGTAGGGAAAATGCTCGTGCCAAGGTCTAATGGCCATAGGGAAGAGGAAAGAAGGCCAGTCCCAGGGGCGGTGGGAAGCTACTGCAGTGTTTCAAGCTGGGGGAAGGAGGGGATTAGCTGTACCATGATCACAAAGATCACCCTGCCTGGCTAAAAGAGAGCAAAAGTGGATTCAGGAAGATTTGTTAGGAAGCTACTGAGAAAATCCATGCAAGAGGTGATGATAGTTTGGGCTAGGGTGCTGGTATAGTATGGGGGGTGGGGCAGGGAAAAAAGGTATCTTCTTGGGACTTCCCTGGTGGTCCAGTGGTTAAGAATCTGCCTTCCAGTGTAGGGGACATGGGTTCGATCCCTGGTTGGGGAACTAAGATCCCACATGCCCGGGACAACTAACTATTGAGACTTTATGCTCTGGAGCCCCTGTGCCACAACTAGAGAGAAGCCTGCGCGCCACAACAAAGATCCCGTGTGCTGCAACTAAGACCCAGCACAGCCAAATAAATAAATAAATAAATACTAAAAAAAAAAAAGAGACAAGGTATCTTCTTGACTGAAACTGATCCTGATTAGATTATATAGAGAGCCTTTAACAAAACATTCCAGAAATTACACTTCCAAATATGTGTTACTGCCTTCAAAGTGTCACATTGGTAGGTTATATACCCATTTTAATGATGCTGCATGGCTCTAAACAATTTTGTAAAGCCTCTTTTAGAAATTCCTTTAGAACCAGGTTATAACCAAACCAGAAAAACAGACTTATTGCTCTCTATATAGTCATACTTTATAAATCCCAAAAGCTAAGGAACTACGTGTAACATTGTTAACTTTATGCAGGCTTTATGAGAACTTCCTTTTATGAGTTTGACCTTCCAAGGCATATAGTGAGGACACTTTAGTAAGAAAACTAGCAAATGTGTGTGTGTGGGGGGAACAAAAGCTAAGTTGTCTGATTATCAAAGAATGAGGATACATTCTTTTGGCAAAGAGGGAGCCAACTTGGGAAATCCAGAGGCAGAAGAAATCCTTGGACAGTCAGGAGGGAATTTTTTTTTTAAGGGAGCAGATAACCAATAAATCTTAGGAGACCGACAACAAATTTCTCACAGAAAAAATAAAAAAGAATGAAGTTATAGCCAGTGGTTTTTAGAAGAAGTAGGAAGCATGGTGGGGAGAGTGCAAATTTCAGAACGAAGTCAAACTCAGACTCTCTAATTAGCTGTGCAGGTTTGCACAGATTGTCTCTGTGCCTTACTTTCCTCATCTGTAAATTGGAGACACATATGCCAGGAGTTTTGTGAGGTTTTATTAATTGAGCCCTGATTTCCAAACCCTCCCTCAATTTCTTTCACCTCAATACCTTTTCTTCAGGTTGAAGAGCAGGAAACTCTGGGGGCAGCAGGGGTGAAGGGGCTACCCTACAGGAGCTTTCAGGCTTCCCTGGCTTCAGCTTTCTTAGCTCTGCAATTCCAGGGCACAGAGAAAAGAATGCCTGGCGACTTTATCAGCCTCTCTGTGGAGAAGGCCAGCAGCCAGTACCTTTGGTTCAACAGACATTCCCAGAGCACCCTGTCATTTAAGGAAAGCAGCAGCCCATTTACGTCCCTGAATCTTTGAAAGAAATGGAAACAACTCAGTGCCCAAGAGTAGGAAACCGGTTGAATTGTGAGACATAATACCCAAAGGCACAGTCACCTGATGGAATTTTAATCGAAGAAGAATATTAAATGATATGAGGAGATGTTCATAATGAATTAAGTATATATTGCCATGAACCAGTATATATACTACAGATTCCTGTCTTTTTAAGATAATTGATTTATAGGAAAAAAAATAGAAGGAAATAAAAATTAACAATAAATTCTAAGTGGTAGGAATGTGGGTGTTTAAAAGTTTTTCTTTTCTAAGCCTTATGCAATAAACATAATATTTTTTAATAGTTAAAAAGAGATTTTATTCTAATAGCTGTAATTACAGTGCTTGTTTGTCGAAATGAAAACTGAAAACAAGTATACAAAACAGTTGATTACTAATTATGTATTGAAAGCAGTAAGAGGTTCCACGACACCAAATAAACCAGTTCTGAGGTTTTCCCCAAGATAAAGTTTAACAGCTCGAGCTTCTTCAGTGTTTATCAAAATACAAAAGAAAAAAGTAGAGGTTATCATTTTTCGATGGCAAATCTGACCCTTGCAGGCTGAGGGAGTGAAAGCACACGTAGACAGGGGCTCCGAGGGGCTGGGGCTCAAGGATGACCACCGCGCTCCTGCTGGTGAGACCCCAGAGAGCCCGGAGCAGACAAGCAAGGGGACTGCAGGGCTCCCGCTCAAACCAGAGTATCCCAACCAAAGTGCCCATGCTGACCCCAGAAAAGGCTGGGGTTCCTCCAAGGGGTCTGAGAGCAGTGGATGCAGCCTCCAGCCCATCTCCTGGGCAGCCATGTAAGCACAGATACAAGCACAAACGCTATGGGGTGTGGGATGACCCAAGACAGAGCAAATCACAGGGACCCTATTGTGACCATGCAAAATGGATCATAGCTGGTTCTGCCCCGTTTCACGTTCCCAACGGGAAACAGACCACTGGTGGACTGGACTCAGGCCATTACTGCAGAACCTACACTAGGCACATTTCTCCCTTCTGTGTGTTCAAGTGTTCTCCTTATCTTGTATTTGTAACTATTTTAAAAAATGCACTGAATTTGGGTTAAAAACCAACCACCAAAATGGATCTCAACACAGATGTAAAGCCCAGAAGAGGAACATCAGGCTTTTCTGACACAGTGACTCCTGGATGACCCGTGTGCCTAAAATCCCTTCTCAGTACTAAACAGTGGGTCGATTTTCTTTTTACAATAAAAAAAGCTGAGTAATATTGCATAGGAGTACCAGAAACTGCCTCATTGGAAACAAAAACTATTTACATTAGATAAAAACCCAGTTGCAGGCTGTGTCTGTACATTTAGAGCATGGTGAAGCACACTGTGACCGACCATGGAGACAGCTTCTAGCACTCACACCCCAGGGGCACGTTTGCCACATGAGAGTAAAGAGAGGGTAGAAAGAGGGAGTGAGAGGGGAGGAGAGAGGAGTACAGCTCACTTCTGGTTCCGGAGCTGATTGGACAGCCAGTCCAGTCCCTCATAGAGCCCGTCCCCGCTGGTGGCACAGGGGGCCTGAATGTACCAGTTCCTGTGGCGCAGAGAGCGCAGACCCAGCTTGTCCGTGATCTCAGCTGCATTCATGGCATTGGGGAGGTCCTGTTTGTTAGCAAACACGAGCAGAACGGCGTCCCTGAGCTCGTCTTCTGCCAGCAGTCTCCTAAACTCCGCTCGAGCCTCATTCACACGCTCTCTGTCATTGCTGTCAACCACGAAGATGAGACCTTGTGTGTTCTGGAAGTAGTGGCGCCACAGAGGCCGGATCTTGTCCTGGCCGCCCACGTCCCACACAGTGAAGCTGATGTTCTTGTATTCCACTGTTTCCACGTTGAAGCCTATAGTGGGAATGGTGGTCACAATTTCACCCAGCTTCAGTTTGTACAGGATGGTGGTCTTTCCCGCAGCATCTAGGCCCACCATGAGAATGCGCATTTCTTTTTTGCCAAAAAGGCCCTTGAAGAGGTTTGCAAAGATATTCCCCATGCTGTAGACTGGTGGGAGCAACACTGGCCAGAGAAACCCTCGGCAGCCGCGGCGCAGCTGCTGCTCGGAGGCAGGCGTTGGTTTCGCTCCCCTAATATTTTTAATATAAAGTATAATACATAAATCTGATATAGCATTTGAAAAACAACTCCACAGGGAGAAATTGACAACTTTGTTCACCCCATGATGCTCCACGTTGTACAGTAGGGAAATTTCATATAGTTCAGACTTCCCAATACCAGAGGCTCCCAGCCCCGCAGTGCATCTGTACTCTCTTTGGCATTCACATCTTGACAGTCACCTCTCTGGGTGGCAGCAAGATAACTAAGGAAATTCCTGTCCTATAATCTCTGCAGGAGGCCAGGTCTCCATTTGAGTAGAGAGCAGGGAAAGGGGAGGAAAGAACAAGGCCCAGACTTTCTTGAGTTCTTAAAACAAGAGTACGTGTAAGTAGTTAAAACACTTTACATTTATCATTACTGTAATTGTTAAGAATAACTACCATTTACTGAACACTTTCCTTGTGCCAGGTACATCCTGCATTATCTCATTTAATTTTCATAATGGCCACTTAGGTATTATCCCTATTTCACAGATAAAGACACAGGCTGAGGTCAGACAACGTGCCTAAGTTCCCAGTGCAAGGAAGTAGCAGACGTAAGGTGCTTCACAGATTGCAAAACTATTTCAAAATGGCCTCAGTTACTCTTTGCACTACTCTGTGAGATGAATATTCTGTTTTAACTTGTAAAACGAAGGGACAGGTGGCTTCAAAGTCTCTTCTAAGGTTCTACATGGCTGATCCCAAAGGGCGTTTCCAGTTTTGGGTTTCAGTAGAGGGGTCGTGTACTGAATAGGTCAATGGTGGGAGCCAAACACTTCGGGCCTGTTACACTAGATTACGGGGAGCAGATTTTAATCTGACCCTGAAAGAAGGTAGCGTGTGGTGGGAGACTAGATACTAGCAGCAAACAACCAGATCATGACGATAAGATTGTCAAGGAGACAATCTGTAAAGGGGATATAGGATCAACTACTTTCTGGAGTTTGCTGGAGGGAAGGAGAGAGCCAAGGCAGAATAGCCTAGGTCTCTGGATGATGTTTTGATGCATGGTGGACCAGCTCAACCCCACCTGCAAAGGCCCTGTGTAAATAGCTGTGAAATTTAGGCCCAGTACGTAGGCTTTCATAAAATTGTATTTTATTCAGGTCCTGAATAAGACAATCTGCTATTAATCCTTAAAGTACTCTATGTGTTAATATTGACTTTTTGAAACACTCACATAACAGAAAGAAAGACAACATGGCTATAATACTTTACTGCATTTTCATTTCTTATTTGGATGAAAGTGGGACTACACCAAAAGTTGTTTGAAGTAGTGAACTGGGACCCTGAGTTATTTTCATGCTATCTATACTGTTTGCTACATCAGAAGTAAATTTTCATGACTGGTCTCAATGGAAATAAATTTTCAAATTAGTAATCTTGACTTAAAAACATATTGCTTTTGTGTGTGTGTGTTAGGGGGGAGCAAGAGGCAGCAGGAGAGGAAGCATTTTCCCCAGAATAATGAATTAGCAACCTTGGATCCTTGCCCAGGCTCTGTCCCCAACCAGCTAAGTAATTCTGAATAAACTTCTTAAATTTCAGATTCCTCACCTGTACAAGGAGATTCTAAAAGGCAGGTGATGTTTGATGTTGTTAATGTTCTATGTGACAAACCAGCATTCCACAGGTATACATAACAGTAAAACAAAATCCAGTGAGCCCCTAAGTCCAGATAAGTATCCCTAAATGCTATAAGACTGACACTTGTCTTTATCCTGTCTTTATCCTCCAGAGTATGGATGGTGGGCACTCTAAGTAGGAAGCTTTGATGTTACACTAGCAGAAAAGGTTTCCCCTCACTTTGTCCTCACCTGGTACAGAGAAAAGGAAGAAGAAGTGGGTAAGAGTATAGGATTTGGAATCTGCGTTCTTGGGAGTCAAGACCGGAAGCCGCCTCCTCCAGTTGCTCTGACCTGACCTCTAGTTAATCCCGTACAAGTTTAATTTGACTGTCCCTAGATGGTACCCATCACCTGCTGGGATCTGTCAGGCCTTGCATTTGTGCTCTCCCAGAAGTAAGGGTCTGTTCTTTGACATCCTAGGAGGAATTGTTATGCTCTAAGAAGGATAAAGGAGATACAGAACTAACTACCAATGCTTGCATCTTAACGAATTCAATACATAATGTATCACAGGGTTAAAAATGTGGAAATTAGCTTTTCAAATTTATGTTTAATTATTCTGAGGACCTGCTTGGCCATCACGTATCTACTGGACTTGTTATGAGGATGAAATAAGAAAAACTCAAAAGAGGATACTAAACACTAGGTAGGACAGCTTTTAGAAATCGAGAAGCAGAATTTCTCATGTGGTCAGGCAAACAAACCAATCCTTATTATTTTCACGCCCACCCAAAGTTTCTGACATTTTATGCTTCAAAGGCTTGTGTGGTAGTTCAATCCTACTTGAAGAAGCTTACAAGGCCCTGTGCCGAGCTTCGAGTATTTTCATAGATTTCTCTTGTTCAGTAACTGTGGCCCCCCAATTTATCATTCTCATTTCACTCCATCCTCTCTACGTCTGTCCTATAAGCTTTTAGTGCCTTCCATGTTCACTGTTCTTCCCCCAACCAAAATAATCTCAGGGGATTGCCTACGGGGAAATCCCTATAAAAGTATCAACACTAGGAGAGAGTGAGGACGAATTACTGCCCATAAATCGGGCACTTTAAAGGCTTTTGCTTTAATCATCGTTCAGGACTTAAAACCATGAGGAAAGCAGGAGCTTTCCTCCGCGAGGAGTGCCCACCTTCATCCGCAGCCTGCAGTTTCCCAAGAGTAAAGGAAGGCATCACCTCATCACTTCCAAGATCCTGTCTACCCTTCTCTACGTTGGCAGGTATTTCCTTCACGACGCCAAACACTTTCTAACACCTCGACCGCTTAAGAGCTCCTGAAGTTTTCCAATTGCCTTGGCGACGCTCCCGGCTTTGTTTTTCTACTTCCCTAGGCAGAAGCCCGCCCACTAGCGTCAAAGCTAGCTCCTCACTGGCCCGAAAGTGTGCTCGTCTCCTCAGCGAGCCATTCAGAGCCTTACTTTCTACGCCGGGGATTTGAAAAACGGAAAAGACCTCGACCTGTTCCTGGGAGTAGGGTGGGGCTGTGAATGAGTGACAGCTTGACCCTCCAATAGTAAGAGCCATAGGACCTGCCCCTTCTGGCTCCGGGGCTAGAAAAGAGAGTCGATGCCGGCAGCAGTGATGAGTCTTGCGAAGTACTGGCTGCTTGGCGGTTCTGAGGAGCGGCTGCTGCTGGTGGCCTTTTCGCAGGTGAGTGGTTTTGTTTTGGAATATTGCTGTTGCGAACGTTTCCATTTCTCAGTGATGTGGTGGTTTATTTTGGCGTGCGGGAGGGCCAGTTCCTTTCCTCCCCGGGTTCAGTCTTTGATGGGAGTCTGGCACTCGCGCGTCCACCCCTCAGGCTCCGACCCTCACTTATCCCCCAGGTCCCGCTCAGCTGTCCCTTTGTCAGAATAAGCCTCTCTGGTCTGACAGCCGAAAGGAGGATTCCGCTTGGTAGAGGTACCTTGACGGCAAGAATAAACAGGAGTTGAAGGGAGTGATGAACTCAACTCCCCTGGACGTCTGAGGCACGGGGTGACAGAGCTCCGTCAATAGTAGGGCTCCGACTGGAAGGGAGCTCGGTGTGTTTTCAGGGCTGTGCCAGTATATTGAGGGCCATGACAGACCTGGCCCTAAAAGTCTCAGTAGACAGAAAAAACTTGAACGTCATGAAAGGAGAAAGGTGAATATCTGCAATGGTTTCATGGAGGGTTCTAGTCTGGAGCTAAATCACAGGTTCTTCGAACCACTACAAATGAAAAAATAAGTGTATTTCTTCTCCTTTTGAAGGGATGGGGGCCGTATTACTGGAGAAGGACAGTAGAAATGTGTAATGGAAGTGAAGTTCACAGTTACGTTTTAAGGATAATTGGTTGTTAGTTAACTTGTAACTCTCATTCCCCTACCACCTCCCTTCCAAATTATGGAGGCTTTATAGCTTGTGAGTGGTACCAGAATGTTAACTGACTGAATGCACACTTTTGGGGAAAAAAATCAAATGCTATCTTTCACCAGTAGCTACTAGAGTTTTCTATAGTGAAAGCAGAACACATGTCATTTTGTCTTTTATTTTAAAACTGTCTTCCCTGAGGCCAGGGGACTAGGTTTGATCCATCCTTGTGTGCCTGTAGCACCTCACACACCACAGATGCTACTCAATTGTGGTGGGGTTGAGAGAAGCATAATTCAAACAAATGGTGTCGTGGAAGGAGCTCTGAGTTGGCAGTCAAGACACCTGGGTTTTAGTCTTGAAGCTATTTGTGTGATCTTGAATCATTTCAGTTTTCTGGCTCTTCATTTTCGCATCTTTAAAAAGTGGATGTCGCATTGGATTATTTCCAAGGTCCATGCCTGTGTTCAAAGTCTGTTTTAAACTAAAGATCCTTAGACGTTTTCCACCACAAGTACATCCGCAAAATCTCATTGCAGTAAATTCCTAACCAGTCTGTTAGCAAATAAAAGTTCCCAGCTACAAGAGTAGTACCTGTTCTTTTGTGTCCATATTTAAACCAAACCAAGTGGATCATTGTAGAAAATGTGGCCGCTGTCCAGAATGAACATTGTACAGAAGTATAATGTGGCGGAAAACGTCATCCTCTATTCCACCACTCAGAGGCAACCCCTGTTGGTGTCCGGGTAGATCTTTCAGTCTCTCTTCCTCTTTTGCCTCCTATGGTTGGTTGAAATTAAGTGGCACGTTTCATTTTAAGTAATGACATCTAAATTCAGCCATGCCTTCATCTTTGTGTGTCTGGTGCCTAGAGCACAGAGGACACGCCAGTGTCTGAACTGTTAGGTCACTTGAACACCCTTGGAATGAAATCTGGTGTGAAGGGATATTTATATGGGGAAATAGGACTAAAAGTATCACTTAATAACAAAACTCTTTAACTGAAACTTGGCCACAAATATGGATAAAATATAGTTTATAAAATGTAAAATAAATGTTAGTCACTGCACTAAAGCATTTGGATTGTAGAATATTGCTTAGTATTTGGTATGCTTCTAGGACTGTATCTTACTGGCAACGCCTCTTTCCTGAAACACACACACAACATTTGGTTGCATTCCTACTTCCACTGTCTAATTTAACCTTTACTCCTTACTGCCACCCTCATTTTGCTTTATTCCCAGCTTTCGCTTCTGCTCATACCATCAGCAAGGCAGGATCACTCTCAAGGGCCTGAGGTCTGTGTCAGTCTTCATGTGTTAGTCAAAGTCGGCTCCATTCAACCCAGAATACCTCACACTCTTTGGTAGACCGCTTCACCATAATCTCATTTAGTCTTCTTCATAGCCCCTTGAGAATAGTAATTAGATAGGAAGGAGGTGTCATGAGTGGGTGTTGTGCACATCGGTGATGCCACGCAGGCTGGAACAGGCCACATGCCCCAGGCACACACATATGTTATTACACATGTGTGTCCCTTTCCTGTGAAGAGGGGTCTACCTGCTATGGTTTGTTACCTTTGTAACAAGTGGTTAATAGGTATAAAGTTGGAGAATGACAGGGTAATAGTGTCTGGAAAACACCTGTAAGTAATAGCGTTTGCTCCTGGTAAAGAGTTGTTCTTATGATGCAAACACAAATGGAACAGTTACCATAAAGCTTTAGGAAAAGTAATAGATTATGGAACAATAGGTACTTTTGGATATAGTCATGTTTGAACTTTTCGTATTGAGCTGGGCTTGGGGAAAGGTATATTTT
This sequence comes from Mesoplodon bidens, assembly GCF_964165515.1. NCBI lineage: Eukaryota > Metazoa > Chordata > Mammalia > Artiodactyla > Ziphiidae > Mesoplodon > Mesoplodon bidens. Next base: position 88,719,838 of record NC_138166.1, read on the forward strand.
AAGACCCTAAGGAACTGAGCTCCAGATTTCATTTCCCTTAAGAACTGTTGCTTTTTAATCTATCAGAAACACAGTTAACCTCTCTTTTTCCTATCCTCACATCTAGCCAGCCTATCTTTATAGAGTTAGATCCCTAATGCAGTGGAGGTTAAGAGTTGTTCAAAGGTATGTAGTGAGGATTTGGACCAGGGAAAACATCCAAGTGGTCTAGGGTAGGATTTGAATATTTAATATTTAAGGGTAAGCTTTGGCTCAAAGCAACTCTGGCTCTGCATGCCTTATTTTATATTACTTCAACATTATATCATTGATCACATTTCTTACTCAATTTTGGAAACAGAAAACAAACTAAGTGTTTAGACTGGACTTTATCCTATAATTTTCCCCACCTGTTCATGAGTTGCCATGCTAGAGTCTTAGACATTATTATTTTTCAAACACCTAGGAAAGAAGGAAGCACTGTCCCAGGAGCATTGGTGTGGGAGAGAGGACGAGACTCAGTTACGGTGGGTGAGGGAGAGGTACATGAAATTATATGGTTTAATGAGGAGCAGCAGCAAGATTTTTAGCTCCATTTGTTGATACTACCTAGAGATTCTGGAAGTATTGTGGAAGTAACCTCAGTAAATGCAATGGCCTGATATGTACCAGTCTCCTACCTACCTACCCACCCTCTCCATCCCTACCTTGCCAAAAGGATGCTAATCTTGAAACATAACTCGATTTTACGGTGACATTTATGGAAAGGATATTTTTTACCCTGTCGCCAATTTAGGTGGGAAAAAATGCATATATGTATATATATTTCAAAAGGTCTTTGAAAATATGAGTCACCTGCAAATTGTGTTTTCTTCAAGTCGCCTATTTGTTTCTTTTTTGCCAAGGCAATTCCATAGCACCCATTCCTGAGCAGGTATACATTCACCTGAAGTGTGAAGCATTTATAAAGATGTCTAATAAAAGTAATGCATGTCAAAATGACAGATTATATTTTTGAAGTTGGTTAACAAGATGAATAATTTTTTCCCTCTTCTATCTTGAACCCATTATTAAATAATTCGATGAAGCAAAATAAACTACTCAGACTGATTTAAATGTGCTCAGTACTGTCTTCTGTGAGGGATAAAAACTGTTATGAATGGGATTCCATTATTCAAGGCACTTGCAGTTCTGGCCAAGAATGGAAGCAGGTGATTTAATAATGTTGGGATTATCCCATGACAGGATGCTTAAAGGTTCAAAATGCTGATGTGATTAGTAGATCTGGTAATCCCAGCTAGGCCAGGGTTTGGCAAACTAAGGCCTTCTGACCCACTACCTGATTTTGTACAGCCCACAAACTATGAATGGTTTTTAATGGTTGAAATAAATCAAAATATAACAATATTTCATGTGCATGAAAATTATATGAGATTCTAATTTCTTTGTCCATATGTAAAAGACAAAAAAAAGTTCCAATATGTTTATTGGAACACAGCCTTATTTGTTCATACATGCGTTGTTTATGGCTGCTTTCAGCAGAATTGAGTAATTGTAACAGAGACCACATAGCCCACAAAGCCTAAAAATTTTACTCTTTGGCCTTTTACAGAAAAAGTTGCCTCCACCTGAGCTAAGCTGGAGTGTCTTTCACATGATCGCCTTTACCCCTTTTCAAGAGCCATTATGCTTGTCCAGGTCTTCATTAAATGTTACCAGAATGGTTGCAAGAGCCTCACAAGTATTCAAATCCCTGGTTTTCCCATCTTTCTTACTTGTAGGTGCTGCCTGATCCTCCAAAAATACACATTATTAACCCTTTAATGATGTCCCAATACTTACAGAAGAACCTGCGTTCTTTGGCACAAGGCCCTTTTGGGGGCCACTATTCAGTCTTATCTTTCTAGACTAGTCTCCTCCTACTTCCTTGTTATACCCTATACTTAGTTTAAGGTGATCATATAATTTTCCAGATGGGACCTTCAAGTGTGAAAGGGGCCCTATAATAAGTATGTTGGGAAAACAGGCCTAAAGCAAGACTGTTCTAGGCAAACCAGTTTGAATGGCTCACCATTTCTCCATAAACACTTATTCCCCTCACTGTTCCCTTAGGCTGGAATTCCTTTTCTTTTTTCTATAAATCTGAATCTTAAACATCTTTTCAAATCCAGCTTAAATAGTGCCATGTCCATGAAGCATTATTCAAGAAAAAAATCTCTCCTTTTCCATCTCCCATATACATGAACTGCTTTCTCATGATGTGGGTTAATTTCTGCTTTAGTGATACATACATGTATCCTTTCCCCCATTAGTCGCTTGGAGACATCATTCATGTTGGATTCTATATTCCTCACAGGCCTAGCATTATGCCATGTTCAAAAGGAGTTTGTAACACGTTTGAAGAATGAGTTAATTGACCAGACTTGGTAGACTGATGAGTATTTGGGAATGTCAATGTATTCATCATCCATTTTAACGTAATTTAAGTAGTGAGAAAAGTTGGGTTTCCAAGGACTGAGGACAGAGCCTTGGGTGCCAATATGGCGGTGGAGAAGGGTGGTTCAAGGCATGTGTATAGGCTTTGGGGTCCAGCCTGCCTGAGATTGAAATCCAGCTCTGCCAGTTACAATCTTTGTCATCTTAGGCAAGTTAACCTCACCCCTCAGGTTTCTGCATCTGTAAAACAGGAGTAATAGTAAGTTCTCCGCAGAATGGTGGTTGAGGATTTAAATAGTCCCAAGCACACGATGAGCACTCTGAGAAAGGTAGCGGCTGTGGTGTCATATGCTGTCTTCATTGTCATAGTACTGTTGCTGGCGGGCAGAAAATACAGATTCAGTAAGAAAGAGAAAAAAACACATCGTATATTAACGCATATATATGAAATCTAGAAAAACGGTACAGATGAACTGTTTTGCAAGGCAGAAATAGAGACACAGATGTACAGAACAAACGTATGGACACCAAGTGGGGAAAGTGGTGGGGCGGGGGGGTAGTTGTTGTTGGTGGTGGGATGAACTGGGAGATTGGGATTGACATATATACACTAATATGTATAAAATAGACAACTAATAAGAGCCTGCTGGGGCTTCCCTGATGGTGCAGTGGTTGGGAATCCACCTGCCAATGCAGGAGACATGGGTTTGAGCCCTGGTCTGGGAAGATCCCACATGCCGCGGAGCAACCTAGGCCTGTGCACCACCACTACTGAGCCTGCGCCCTGGAGCCCGTGAGCCACAACTACTGAGGCCCGTGCGCCTAGAGCCCGTGTTCCACAACGGGAGAAGCCACCGCAATGAGAAGCCTGCGCACCACAACAAAGAGTAGCCCCAGCACGCCCCAACTAGGGAAAAGCCCATGTGCAGCAACGAAGACCCAATGCAGCCAAAAATAAATAAATAAATAAATAAAAAAAACAGAAAAGAACCTGCTGTATAAAAAAATAAATTAAATTAAATTTTAAAAAAAGAAAATATAGATTCAACACTGGGACATAACAATAGAAGAGCTGGGAGAAATGCAGCACCAAAATCTTAGAAGATGTTTTCTTCCCTTGATAGAAGTAGTCAGCTTCAGAGGGGTCAAAGCAGTGTAAGTCCTGAGTGAAGATGGCCTTCACTTAGTAAGAAGTAACTAATCAGCAGTCTTTTGAGAGAGCATTTCAGTAGAGTGGGCAAGGTATAAGTTCGGTGTCAGAGGACTAAAAAAGTAATGGCCAGAAGGAAGGGAAAAACAGCCAAGAGGAAGCGGCAGGAAGATGAGATGCAGAGTCATGTAAAAGATACGTTTGTTTACTAAATTTTTTTCTTTGAGCCACACCATACTTTAAAAAGGAAGGAACCCTGGGGTATGGTAATTTAGTGACCCGTGTGGCCCTTTGGGGGTATGAAGTAAATCATTGACTAAAATTAGTGCTTAATTCAAGTGCCAGTAACCCTTGCCAACGGATAAATGAGGACCCTTAAGAACCAACTCCAGCGTGGTGAGCTTTACCAAAAGCAGCACAAAAAAACAAAGCTTGATTTTTAAAAAGGATAATTTTTCATTCTTAGCATGGCACCTTATTATATAAGTTGGGGGTGACTATTGCCTGACTTGACCTTGTGATTTGAGGTTCTTCTCAAGAGCAGTCATACGCCGAGCCCTCCTTTGTACTCACCTTGTTTGTGTGCATTTCATGAAATGCCTGGGTTGGGGAGACAAGCTGTGACTGGAGCTTCTCCTGTGAAGGGAAGCCTAGTGAGCCTAGATGCTCACACCCAGACTCACAAATCTTCCGTGGTGAGGTAGAAAGAGTGCGGGTGTCAGGGGCACAGACCTGGATCGCAGCTCCAATTCCATTTAGTGGCTCTGCGTTTTTGGACAAGTCAATCAGTGTCTCTCTTTTCTCTGTGGAGATTATTATGGCCTTTCATGTTTAGTTGTTGTTATATTAAACTGTAACAAAAGAAAAATATAATGGATGATTATTCTTGGCTCTGCCTTTGCCATCAAATACACTGGAATTCTTGAGTTAAAGCTTCCTAACGTCTCGGGCCTGACTATTTTTGCTTTGGTAGTTACCACTAAAAATGTCAGGCCTTAGCCTTATTGGCACAAGCTAATCCTTTTTGCCTAACTTTGATTCAATCAACACACCTACTAAGTACCTAGGATGTGTCAAGTGTCATGCTGGGTTCTAGAGATGGGGCAGTGAGTGAGACCAACCTTGATGCAGCTTACAGTCTAACAGGGCACACAGACGTGGAACAAGTGATCTGTCACAAGTGACCCATCACAACGGCACCCTGTGTCCTAAAGCAGGGGTCTGTGGAGGCACCTCACCACTTCCCAGTGGGTGGGAAGGAAGGGCAGAGAAGTCTGCAGAGGCTGTAAAAGCATTTTGTCCTCAGACCAGCAGCCTCAGCATCACCTGGAAGCTTGTTAGAAATACAGACTCTCAGGCCTGCCCCAGACCTACTCCTTCAGGCTCTGGAAGTGGGGCCCAGCAGCCTGTTTGAACCAGTTCTCTTGGTGATTCTGATGCACATTAAAGTTTGAGGACTAGCCTAGAGGAAATAACCTTTAAGCTAAGCGCTAAAGCTACACCAGTCAATACAGTAGCCACTGGTCCTGTGTGGCTATGGAGCCCTGGAAATGTGGTTAGTCCAAATTGAGATGTGCTTTAAGTATAAAATGCACATCAGGTTTCAAAGACTTACTAAGAAAAAAAGAAAGTAAAATACCTCATTGAGAATTTTATATAGATCATATGTTAGAATGATAATCTTTTGAACCTAAAGGGTTAGATAAAATGTATTATTAAAATTTCACCTATTTTTGCTGCTTAGTACGGCTTTTAGAAAATTTTAAATTACCAATTTAAAAAAGCCAATTATATGTGGCTTGCATTACATTTTGATTGGACACAGCTGATCGAAAGGATAAGTAGCAGGCCCCCAAAGCAGGGAGGGACTGAAGTGGCAGTGGAGGGGAGGGGGTGTTGGGTGAGGGTTCTGTGTAGGAGACAGTGTGTGCGGAGGTCCTGAGGCCAGAAAGAACATGGCACGTTCAAGGAAATAAAAGAAAACCAAAGCCTTGCAGGTCACATTAAGGATTTTGAGCTTTGTCCTAAGATCAACAGGAAGTAATCTGAGGGTTTTAAATAGGGTACTCAGTTTTCAGGAAGTTTGTAGCTAATACATGAGGGCAAGAGAGCTACAGCTGAATATTGCAAGGCTCAGAATCAAAGCTCCCCCCACCTGCCCAAAAGATGGTGGGGATGGAGGCATTTGGACAGGAAGTACTATTGAGAGGGAGGGAGCGGGACCCTGCTCGTCAGCAGCCCCTGCCCCAGGATAGGAGGCACAAACACCCCTGCTGAAGAGAGAAGCAGACACCTGGGAATAGTTTGGTGTTCAGTTCATTTTCAGCTTGGTTAAAGTTGAGAGCTAGAGGAAACATTCCAGAAGAGTCCAAAGTTGAGTAGGAGTCTGATTACAGAGCTGGGACTCTGCAGGGCACTGGCAAAGTTTTGGTGAAGAGAGGGTCAGGGACAAGGAAGCCTGGCACATGTGGGGATTAGAGGGGCAGTCCTTTGAAAGAGTGCACTGGACAACCACAGAGGAAGGCTGGGGTTAGAGCCTGGAGGCTTGGGGTCTGACCAGCTCCAGGGGGCAGGAAGGCGGGGCTGGGGTTGGGGGCTGGTCCTCATTCACCTGTGGCCTGGAGGAGGTTTCTCTTCAGGTCACAGTCATACACTAGCAGACTCAATCTACCCTCAGAAATGTCTTGTTTAGCTCACATTTTTTTTTTTTTTTTTTGTGGTACGCGGGCCTCTCACTGCTGTGGCCTCTCCCGTTGCGGAGCACAGGCTCTGGACGCGCAGGCTCAGCGGCCATGGCTCACGGGCCCAGACGCTCTGTGGCATGTGGGATCCTCCCGGACCGGGGCACGAACCTGTGCCCCCTGCATTGGCAGGCGGACTCTCAACCACTGCGCCACCAGGGAAGCCCCCTCACATTTTTTTAATGTATTCAAATTAGTTGCTAGTATTTGTATTGGATCTCACATAAAATTCACATTTCCAGTTCTTTTGAGAATTGGAAGATTGAGGACCCCAGTTCCTCAGTCTCACAGAGAAATGGGCTGGAGCTAAGTAGCAGCTACTCCCTTCATTTTTCATTTGAGCTTCTAAGAGCTGAAATGATCACATTAAAAAAAAAGACATTTATTTACCCTAAAAACAAAACAGAACCCACAGGTTCTCTCTGGTCTGAGTCTTGCATTCTCTCCAGTCTTTGTTTTCAGCAGCCCCAGCTTCTCCTTGTTCTCCAGAAAAGTTCTAGAATGGTACTCTTAGCTCAGCGAGACCAGATTATACAAATGCTTTGTCCATGCACACGAGTTGCATCCATCAGAGAAGCGCGTGTGTTCCCTGCAGTTCAGCACTTTTCCTACCACCTTGCAGCCCCGCAGCACCGCTCCTCACAGATCTGCCTGAAACTTTAAATGAAACTGACTACAGTGTTGTGTTTGTTGACACTTGACATACCAGCTCCCACAATGATTAAATTGTAAAGAATGCAAACTGTAAACCTCAACAGCTCCTTTGTGAATATTCAGTAGTTAATTAAATGGCAAAGATCAGTTGATAGCAAGGAGGAGAGAGGGAAGGGACTTTCTGTTGACCTGAGGTAGATGCTCCAGTTTGGTACCTTATCCTGTATTCGCCCTCTGTACACCGGAGTAAGACGCATGTGTGTATTTGTAGAGTCCTTGTGGCTGTAGCACTATTTCTCTGCTCCAATATATATATTTTGAGGGGAAGAAACAGAAATCGTTTTATTTCTTTAAGTAAGCAAATAGAGCAGATTAAAATACTGCAGAGCTTAGTGATAGTTGCCTCAGTGTTCATGATATTATTGCTACATTTTTTTGTTCCCTCCATATAGTTTATAATCAAAAGATGATGGAGAAGTGCCTCTGCCTATAATATTTGTCCATCACACCTTCCTCATTTGAAGGGAAAGTAGCTTCATCAGCCTAAGGAGCTTCTTGTTTGACAAGACACAGTAAGGGCTGAGATAGAGAACAATTGATAACTTCTCTTTTCTCTATCCCCCTCCTCACCACCACCGAAAACATAACAGTAAATGTTGCGTGGGCATGGATCCAGTTTTTGATGGGCCTGAAACTTCTAGTACTTTGTGGATTAGGGTGGGCCCTTTAAAAAAAAAAAGCAATACAGAAGTGTCTTTCTTTTGCTGATTAAACACACACACACACACACACACACACATACACACACACATTCTCATCCATGTGAATTCATTATTTGGTCCCAGTGCCTTAGAAGGAGTTTGTTCAAGTGAGGGGCCCTGAAGCCTGAGCTTCATTAGTTTCATGATTATTCCTCTTCTGGCACCGGTAATCACCTAGCCAAACACTGCCCAGTTGTCTTTCTTCCCATTCTCTGTTCTTCTGCTACCTGATGCCCATCTGCGCTGAGAATAGAGACATTGCTTTCCCTCTGGAAAGTCTTAGCTCTGCAAGGTACTGTCACCTGAGTCCTTAGCCCAGGTTCTTCCAGTGACCTGATGCTTCCCCACTCCACATGAACTAAATAAAGCGTCAAATTTTATTGATACCTGATGAGAAAGGGAAGTCATAAACCTAACCATTGTAGCCTTTCAACCACTTGCAAATCACCTCAATCTGCTTCCTCCCTTGGGTCCTCTGTTGGCCCTCCACTGAAATTGGAAGCTTTGTTTTAAAGACATTTTCCCCCCTTGAGAATCTCTAGGAATTACTAAAGAAAGGAAGAAATTAGATCTAGATTCCAATTAACTTTGTCATTGATTGTTATATAACTGTGGGTGAATCACAGTTTAAGTGGGACAGAAAATCTCCAGTTAATGGAAGTTGCCAAGAATGGCAGAAGACCAGGCCCTGATGTTCATATAATCTCTACTCTCCAGTGTGGAAAGTGCTGAGCTAGAGGTGGAAAGCGCTGGGCAAGTAAACTGAGCAGCATTTGTCAGTGTAGATCTGTCCACTGCAAGGAGAGCGAGGCAGGCTGATGCAGCCAGCCCGAAGATTCTCCAGGGGACAGAGTGGGCCCAGCAGATCTTTGGGCCGGCAGCTTCACTTAGGAAGTTCAGAAACACTTTAGGGTTGCCTGTCCCTCTTTACTAGAGTCTTCGCCTGCTGAGATGTGGCTGGCATGTGGAGGACAGCTGAAGGGTTGGGAGAAGGAGAGGGGGGCCTCCTTATCAGTGTGCTTCCTCTACAGACCTGCTTCTGGTAATCTGTTTCTACAGGCAGCATCTCTCAGCTGCTTAATTTGATAGCTTGTTTTGCATCCGATTTATTCCTGCCAAAAACTCTATCTTGAGGCAGGTGAAAGATTATTTAGGTGAGTACCATATTGGGTGTTAATGTTGATTTAAATCATTTTAATGTTTAAATGTTGAACCTTAGATTTTCTTGTATGTGGTGTAGCCTGTGGCATTGAAGAGCTAGTTGCCACCAATCAATGATTTACATACCAGATGAACATGGTGGTTTATTGAATTAACATGTTTAATAACTTCGATAATAGGACAAGGCTGGTAAATTATTTCTCCACCAGAGGGGAAACAAAATGAGAAGGGTGCCTTTAATCTCGAGTCAGCTTCTCAGACCTGCGAGTTCCCAAATACGAGTCATCCTTTTAGACACCTACAACTCATTCTATTAAATCCTGTCTTCTGTAAGCAGAAACTGCCTTTTTATCTGGTGGAAATGTAGCATGCCAATAGAATGAAGCGTTCTGTTGTTTTATGTCATACAATTAACTTACTACCCAGCCATCAGAAAATTTGTCAACTAACTAGGTTCCCTGTAATTAATTATCTGTAGACTCTGCCTGTATGTGCCATGGTATGTATGAGTTGCCAGATGTCTGACGTCAAAACTGTTCAAGGAATCATTCCAGTGTGTTTTAGAAACTGGCTGTTGAAAAGTTGTGCTTCCACCCCCAGGTAGTTAGTTGAATGAAGAATATAACTTATACTTTTTGTTTCTTCTCTTTCTAGATGTATTGCTGTCACTGAACACTGGCCCATTGGAAAGCACTAGAGAAGCTCAGCCATCAGTATGTCCAAGTACAAACTGATTATGTTAAGACATGGAGAGGGCGCTTGGAATAAAGAGAACCGTTTTTGTAGCTGGGTGGATCAGAAACTTAACAGTGATGGACTGGAAGAAGCTCGGAACTGTGGGAAGCAACTCAAAGCGCTGAACTTCGAGTTTGATCTTGTGTTCACATCCATCCTGAACCGGTCCATCCACACAGCCTGGCTGATCTTGGAAGAGCTGGGGCAGGAGTGGGTTCCTGTGGAAAGCTCCTGGCGTCTCAATGAGCGTCACTATGGAGCCTTGATCGGTCTCAACAGGGAGCAAATGGCTTTGAATCACGGCGAGGAACAAGTGAGGCTGTGGAGAAGGAGCTACAGTGTGACCCCACCGCCCATAGAGGAGTCCCATCCTTACTACCACGAAATCTACAACGACCGGAGATATAAAGTGTGCGACACTCCTTTGGATCAGCTGCCACGATCCGAGAGCTTAAAGGATGTTCTGGAGAGACTCCTTCCTTATTGGAATGAAAGGATTGCTCCTGAAGTATTACGTGGTAAAACCATTCTGATATCTGCTCATGGAAATAGCAGCCGGGCACTTCTGAAACATCTGGAAGGTACCGTCTTTATGCTACTACTTACTGAAGGTTGCTACTGGGCCTTAATCTAGAAAGGAACTGGTTTCTAAGCTAATAATGCACAGTTTACGTAATAGACTTTCCTTCCCTATTACCTTTTGTCCTTTCAGTCTTTTCAGGATCCTTTCAGTCTTTTCAGGATCCTTTCGTTCTATCAGTCAAAAATCCTGGGCCTTTTACATTCGTGTTATCTGAAGCAGTGATTCTCTAACGTCAGCAAGCATCAGAATCACCTGGAGGGTGGGGGAGGGAGTGCTGGGACCACCACTGGTTTCTGGCCGCACCCTTGGAGTTTCTCAGTCTGTAGGCCTGGGGTGTGGCCCAGTAATTTGCATTTCTAAGGAATTTTCAGGTGGTGCTGATACTGATGCTTGGGCTTCTCCAAGTGCTTGAGAACCACTGATCTAAAAGATCCTGTGGCTTTTGTTGTAACAAGGTAAGAGGAGGCTAGGGAGGGAAGACATTCTTGTAGAAATGGTATGCAAGGTAAATTTTTTTTTCTTTTGAGTCTTTCAAGATACGTAAAATCATATAGACTTCAGTTTTGCTCCGGTTCTTCCAACTTTAAACAATCATTGCTGTGTTTTCAGACCTAGGTTTCCTGAATAATTGTTTTGTTCCAGTCTTCTCTTTCCAGACCAGGCTTAGTCATCGACTGGGAGAAAGTTCAGGAGAAGGAAAATAAAAAGATGGCTTATTGGAGATAATTAGCAGCCTTAATTTTATTTTAACTCCTTGATGTTATGTTCTAGAAAGTACTGTGTTGTTACCTTCCTCTTAAGTAACATGAACTAAATGAACTCCTCTGAGGACTTGAGCTCACCAGTTTTGGGCACCAGTGATTGCACAGGGACACCTTCAGGGGGGTTCTCCCTCCCCTCTCTCCCTTCTCTAAATAATCCCGGATGGTTGTGCATTTTGAATGATCTGTTCTGTCTGGTGTTTTCCTGTCTATGGTCACTGTCAGCAGTCAGCTCACTGGCATTAGAATGCATTTCTCCAACATTCCCTTTTCATTCTGCTTTACTTTTCTATACGAGGCTGTGAAAAATGAAAAAGTTGACCTTGTACATGAAATAAGTGAAAATAGGTTATTGTTAACAAAATGAACTGATCTTTATAAGATTTTAATGTAAATCTTTTAGCATGTGTTTTTTTCCCCCTAATTTTTATAACATGGCCAAGAGCCAAGTCATTACTCATATACCTGACCTCCATTCATTGTGCAGAGATCTAAAATCTACAGGCTTTATTGGCTATTTAAAACATCATTGGCCAGACATGGCACTTGATCTGTTTGTGTATGTGTATATAGCTTATTTACTCAACTGTATGATATTATCCTTCCTTGTTCAGAATAGTCATGTATTTGATTAAATATCTATATATAACGTCATCATTACTGGATTTATTATAGTACTTTATTGTTTGAAGAAGAGTTGAAGCTCCTCTTAGGACAACAACAAACTGAAATTCAGAATTTCAAAGTTTCTGCCAGAAGATGTATTCTCTGTCTCCATGCCATTTCCTTTTTTCCAGAGATGGGACTTAGATCTCTTTGTGGCCAGATTCCCTTCCCTTAAGAAAAGACCATCATCTCCTTCAGGATCCTCTTTTCTTCCCCATCTCAGCTAGGAAATCCTCCTTTTAAAGACAGTTTCCTGCTGGTTAGTACCATTTACCCATCTTCAGGTTTAGAGCACTAAGATTATTCTGCAGCCCCGACCATAGCATATTCTAGATACCCCCTTCCATTAGTGTGTTGATAACTTAACCATTTGTTACTGTTATTTTTGAAAGAAATAGGAAGGTTTAACAAATGGTGGTGAAGAAGACTGCCACCATTGTAGGGATGCAGGGAAAATTACCTGTCGAGGGCAAGGTAACACATAGAAAAGCTGACTGTCTATATTTGAGGGAGATTTTGAAACCATTAATAGTTTATTGAAAAACAATCAAATGGTATAGCTGCTTGGGAAAACAATCTGGCAGTTCCTTGATGGTGACACATAGAGGTACCATATGATCCAGCAGGTCCACTCCTAGGTACATACCTATATTCATTTCCTAGTGCTACTGTAACAAAGTACCCAAAACTGGGTGGCTTAGAAAAACAGATAATTGTCTAACAGTTCTGGGAGCTGGAAGTCCTAAATCAAAGTATTGGCAGGGTCCTGCTCTCTCTAATGACTCTAGGAGAGAATCCTTTCTTGCCTCTTGTAGTTTCTGGTGTTTGCTAGAAATCTTTTTTTTTTTTTTTTTGGCCGCGCTGTGCAGCACGTAGGATATTAATTCCCTAACTGGTGATTGAACCTGTGCCCCCTGCAGTAGAACCACTGGACCGTGCTTAACCACTGGACTGCGAGGGAAGCCCAGAAATCTGTAACGTTCCTTGGTTTGTAGATGCATCAGTGCAACCCTCCATCTTCACTTGCTGTTCTCCCTGTGTGTCTCTTCTTCTCGTCCAAATTTTCCCATTTATAAGGACACCAATAATATTGGACTAGGGCCTACCCCAATGACCTCATTTTAACTTGATTACCTCTCTAAAGACCTGTTTCCAAGAAAGGTCACGCTCTGAGGTACTGGAGGTTAACTTCAGTATATTTTTTTGGGGGGGGGAATGCAGTTCAACTCATAACAATACCTAAGAGAAGTGAAAACATATGTCCACACAAAAACTTGTACACAAACCTTCAAAGCAGTATTACTCATAATAGCCACAGTGTGGAAGCAACCCAAATGCCCATCAACAAGTGATTAGATAAGTTAAATGCGGTATGTCCATACAATTAAATATTCTGCATTAAAAAAAAATGAAGTACTGACACATGCTATAACATGGATGAATCTTGAAATCATGATTACATGAAAGAAGCCAGGACTTCCCTGGTGGCGCAGTGGTTAAGAATCTGCCTGCCAATGCAGAGGACACAGGTTCGATCCCTGGTCCGGGAAGATCCCACATGCTGTGGAGCACCTAAGCCCGTGCGCCACAACTGCTGAGCCTGCGCTCTAGAGCCCGCGAGCCATGACTACTGAGCCCATGAGCCACAACTATTGAAGCCCGCACGCCCAGAGCCCGTGCTCCACAACAAGAGAAGCCACCACAATGAGAAGCCTGCACACCGTAACGAAGAGTAGCCCCCGCTCACTGCAACTAGAGAAAGCCCTGCGCACAGCAACGAGGACGCAACGCAGCCAAAAATAAATAAATAAGTAAATAAATTTATTAAAAACAGAAAAAAAGGTCTGCCCTGTTTAAAAAAAAGAAAGAAAGAAAGAAGCCAGTCACAAAGGATCACGTAGGATTATATTTGTGTAAAATCTCCAGAATAGGCAAATCTATATAGACAGAAAACAGATGATTTGTTTCCTAGGACTGGTGTGGAGGGGAAGAGGGTGGATTGAAGAGTGACTGCTAATATGTGCAGGGTTTCTTACTGGGGTGGCGAAAATGTTCTAAAGTTGATTGTGGCGATGGTTGTACAACTCTGAACATGCTAAAAGCCATTGTATACATTAAGTGGGTGAATTGTATGCTATGTGAATTATTAAAGCTGCAAAATAATTTAACCAATAAGATTTAAAGATGAGAGGATTTGACATTGGCCTAGAAAGCAATAGTTTAGGGCAAATACGTGGAAGTGACAGATAACAAAGGAGATATGCATGGATGTGGAGTATAGAATAAAGAAAAGAATTAAAACACAGCTTTGACCACGGGGCAGAAATGTATTTACAGGGATTACTGAGAAATAAGCAGGCATTTGTCCTCAGGCTTCATTTAACTTTTCTTCTGAAGGTCTTTTTTTTTTTTTAATTTGGATGTACAGAACTAAATTAACTTTCAGAGATTAATGAAATAGAAGCAACCTTAAATTATAACTCCTATCCCTATCACTATAAATAGGCTATATAGAAAATGTTTTTATTTGGGGGATAATTGATTTAAAACAGTGGTGTTCATACTGGAAGAGGTAAATTGTACAAAGAGTAGGAAGTATGTGTAGAGAAAGGTGTGAGGCTGGCAGATGCCTGGAGGAGAGGAGAAGGGAGGTGAATGGGAGGGAGACAGGGAATAGAAATGGTAGGGCTGGTGGCCAGGGAGGATGGCAGACATTCAGGGAAAAAAACTGGCAGAAAAGCCAGAATATACCACTAGGCACAAGCCAATAACTGGGGAAGCAAATGAAGTGGAGTGAGGATTGCGGTTTGTCCATAGGAATACATAAGAGTGGTTTGTAGTCTCAGCTCAGCCATCCTGGGGAGAACAACTTTGTTCCCTTTTGGCCTATAGTACCCCCTGGTGGAACTGTTGTTAAGATTCATCAAATTCTTTGATGTTGCTAAGATTCCCTGTAGTAACTTCCATGCCTCACATGGAAGAATTACTTCATGTGCCTGAAATAGACTGGACTAGATTTTAGGATCACATCATACATTAGTTGTCATCTTTTGTTATAGGGGTCCTCTAAAGGCCCATCTCCACTAATAGAATTCTCTTGCAGTGTGTACTGAAAAATAAGATCCAACTATTCTATGTCACAGCTCTAAGAATTAAGCATAAGTCACTTTCCCAAAGATCAGAAGAAATAGTGTACGTTATTTCTCCCATCATTTCTGTTAATTTAGTGAGATTTCAGCCCTTTTAAAATTTATTGTAGACATATATGCTCACTGGAATAAGAATACTAGCATCTGTCCTCTTTTCTTGCATGTCTAACTTTTTCTTTTTTTAATGTTTATTTTTTGTTTATTTAGTTTCCTTATTAGTCATCAATTTTATACACATCAGTGTATACATGTCAATCCCAATCTCCCAATTCAGCACACTACCACCCCCCCCCCCGCCGCTTTCCCCCCTTGGTGTCCATACGTAGGTTCTCTACATCTGTGTCTCTATTTCTGCCCTGCAAACTGGTTCATCTGTACCATTTTTCTAGGTTCCACCTATATGCGTTAATATATGGTATTTGTTTTTCTCTTTCTGACTTACTTCACTCTGTATGACAGTCTCTAGATCCATCCACATCTCTACAAATGACCCAATTTCGTTCCTTTTTATGGCTGAGTAATATTCCATTGTATATATGTACCACATCTTCTTTATCCATTTGTCTGTTGATGGGCATTTAGGTTGCTTCCATGACCTGGCTATTGTAAATAGTGCTGCAGTGAACATTGGGGTGCATGTATCTTTTTGAATTATGGTTTTCTCTGGGTATATGCCCAGTAGTGGGATTGCTGGGTCATATGGTAATTCTATTTTTAGTTCTTTAAGGAACCTCCATACTGTTCTCCATAGTGGCTGTATCAATTTACATTCCCACCAACAGTGCAAGAGGGTTCCCTTTTCTCCACACCCTCTCCAGCATTTGTTGTTTGTAGATTTTCTGATGATGGCCATTCTAACCAGTGTGAGGTGGTACCTCATTGTAGTTTTGATTTGCATTTCTCTAATAATTAGTGATGTTGAGCAGCTTTTCATGTGCTTCTTGGCCATCTGTGTGTCTTCTTTGGAGAAATGTCTATTTAGGTCTTCTGCCCATTTTTGGATTGGGTTGTTTGTTTTTTTTAATATTGAGCTGCATGAGCTGTTTATATATTTTGGAGATTAATCCTTTGTCTGATGATTCATTTGCAAATATTTTCTCCCATTCTGAGGGTTGTCTTTTGGTCTTGTTTATGGTTTCCTTTGCTGTGCAAAAGCTTTGAAGTTTCATTAGGTCCCATTTGTTTATTTTTGTTTTTATTTCCATTACTCTAGGAGGTGGATCAAAAATGATCTTGCTGTGATTTATGTCAAAGAGTGTTCTTCCTATATTTTCCTCTAAGAGTTTTATAGTGTCTGGTCTTACATTTATTTGAGATATTTCTTGTTTCTTGAGGTAGGCTTGTATAGCTGTAAACTTCCCTCTTAGAACTGCTTTTGCTGCATCCCATAGGTTTTGGATCGTCGTGTTTTCATTGTCATTTGTCTCTAGGTATTTTTTGATTTCCTCTTTGATTTCTTCAGTGATCTCTTGGTTATTTAGTAATGTATTGTTTAGCCTCCATGTATTTGTGTATTTTATGTTTTTTTCCCTGTAATTGATTTCTAATCTCACAGCATTGTGGTCAGAAAAGATGCTTGATATGATTTCAATTTTCTTAAATTTACTGAGGCTTGATTTGTGACCCAAGATGTGATCTATCCTGGAAAATGTTCCGTGCACACTTGAGAAGAAAGTGTAATCTGCTGTTTTTGGATGGAATGTCCTATAAATATCAATTAAATCTATCTGGTCTATTGTGTCATTTAAAGGTTCTGTTTCCTTATTTATTTTCATTTTGGATGATCTGTCCATTGGTGTAAGTGAGGTGTTAAAGTCCCCCACTATTATTGTGTTACTGTCAATTTCCTCTTTTACAGCTGTTAGCAGTTGCCTTATGTATTGAGGTGCTCCTATGTTGGGTGCATATGTATTTATAATTGTTTTATATTCTTCTTGGATTGATCCCTTGATCATTATGTAGTGTCCTTCCTTGTCTCTTGTAACATTCTTTATTTTAAAATCTATTTTATCTGATATGAGTATTGCTACTCCAGCTTTCTTTTGATTTCCTTTTGCATGGAATATCTTTTTCCATCCCCTCACTTTCAGTCTGTATGTGTCCCTAGGTCTGAAGTGGGTCTCTTGTAGACAGCATATATATGGGTCTTGTTTTTGCATCCATTCAGCAAGCCTGTGTCTTTTGGTTGGAGCATTTAATCCATTCACGTTTAAGGTAATTATCGATATGTATGTTCCTATGACCATTTTCTTAATTGTTTTGGGTTTGTTTCTGTAGGTCCTTTTCTTCTCTTGTGTTTTCCACTTAGAGAAGTTCTTTAGCATTTGTTGTACAGCTGGTTTGGTGGTGCCGAATTCTCTTAGCTTTGCTTGTCTGTAAAGCTTTTGATTTCTCCATCGAATCTGAATGAGATCCTTGCCAGGTAGAGTAATCTTGGTTGTAGGTTCTTCCGTTTCATCACTTTAAGTATATCATGCCACTCCCTTCTGGCTTGTAGAGTTTCTGCTGAGAAATCAGCTGTTAACCTTATGGGGGTTCCCTTGTATGTTATTTGTTGTTTTTCCCTTGCTGCTTTCAATAATTTTTCTTTGTCTTTAATTTTTGCCAGTTTGATTACTATGTGTCTGGGCATGTTTCTCCTTGGGTTTATCCTATATGGGACTCTCTGCACTTCCTTGACTTAGGTTGCTATTTCCTTTCCCATGTTAGGGAACTTTTCAACTATAATTTCTTCAAATATTTTCTTGGGTCCTTTCTCTCTGTCTTCTCCTTCTGGGACCCCTATAATGCGAATGTTGTTGCATTTAATGTTGTCCCAGAGGTCTCTTAGGCTGTCTTCATTTCTTTTCATTCTTTTTTCTTTAGTCTGTTCCGCAGCAGTGAATTCCACCGTTCTGTCTTCCAGGTCATTTATCCGTTCTTCTGCCTCAGTTATTGTGCTATTGATTCCTTCTATTGTATTTTTCATTTCAGTTATTGTATTGTTCATCTCTGTTTGTTCTTTAATTCTTCTAGGTCTTTGTTAAACATTTCTTGCATCTTCTCGATCTTTGCCTCCATTCTTTTTCCAAGGTCCTGGATCATCTTCACTATCGCTATTCTGAATTCTTTTTCTGGAAGATTGCCTATCTCCATTTCATTTAGTTGTTTTTCTGGGGTTTTATATTGTTCCTTCATCTGGAACATAGCCCTCTGCCTTTTCATCTTGTCTATCTCTCTGTGAATGTGGTTTTTGTTCCACAGGCTGCAGGATTTTAGTTCTTCTTGCTTCTGCTCACATGTCTAACTTTCAAGAGTTCATGTATGAAGGCTTCCTGTGGTACTTGACAAATTCTCAACCTAAAAGAATACATCCTATTGAATTTGGATACTGACTTTCCAAGACTCCAAATATTAAGTGAATCTCCCTTACTTTAAGGGGAAAATATAGATTTTTGTCTTATAGGAAAGATTACTGGCTAATTTATTTGTGTGTATGTGTTTATTGTGTTTAAAAATGTCATAAAATGTAACATCTTAATTGCCAATTTATTTTTATAGCGAATTTATATGACTATACACCCCCCTATTTTCTGGTTAATACCTGTTATCCCATTGCAATTATTAACAGCATCTCCTTTCACTTTCAAAAGTGCCCAGCTTGGAGGATTATATGGTCACGTTATAAGAAAGTTAGCTTTCATCTGTATTAAGAATGAATCTTTGAAATGGGTGTGACCAGATTGCATATTCCCTATAAATATGAAAGTTGCTATATTCTTTGCATTGATCACAAAAGTAAAAATGCATGTGGTTGTGGACTGATCTGATCCCTAGTCATGTTTTCTAGATATGTTTATGTAAGATTCTCCCATATAAACAGGATCTTTCAAGGAAGTGGGCAGTTTTCCCCCATATTGTCCTTAAAATGCTTGATAGACTTCAAACATCTTACTTTCTGCTAGGGAGGAGTGTGGTAACTGATAGAATCAATGACAGCATACTGTCCTATCATAAAAATACTTTATTGTAACTTTGAAGTGGGAAGAATGATGACCCAGTCACATAGCTAATTAAGAAATTGGTCTACCCTGAAGTCTCCAAGTGCCTTAAGATCTTTGACTAAGAGTATACTAGTGTTACTCATTTACTCTAGATTGTATGTACCTCAACAGTGGAGAGTGTTGTTAGTTCCTTAAATGTTATTTTGTTTCTCAAATATTTGGTGCTATGATTTTACCCTATAGTCAGTCAAGTCCTGCCTGACACTTCTTCCATTTGTGGGAAAGAAGACAGATGCTGTTGAAGGAAAATGAAACCCAGACAGACCTCAGATGGCTTAGCCATGATCACGATAAATAGTTGGAGTCATGAACTCCACCTAAACCCAGTTCACTGAGTCTCCACACACAATTACCGCCTGGACTATTTTGTTTTAAATTTTTTCTAAAAAGTAGCCCTTCTGTTGATCTATTCTGTTTGGAATAGTATGTTGTGAGAAGCTGAGTCAAGAGTATCTTTGGCAAGTAAACCATAAAAAGGTAATTTCATGCAACTAATTGAGTCTTACATTATTATTGCTGTTACCTTAACATTGTGGTCTGTGAATGACACTCCCTAGTATAGCTATACCAGGTGGTCCTTTTTTGAGTGCACACTGTGTGCTAAATGCACTTCTAGGCATTTTACATATGTATCTTGTTTCTTGTAGGAACTAGAACAAGTTTCTGAACTCACTGGAAAGCTATGGTTCAATATTTTTACTTTGTTCAATAGTTTCTTTTACTCTGCTATTTAATGTAGCTAAGTCATGTTTTTAAAATTTCATTTGAGCAATTATTGACTGTTTGCATTTTATTTTGTTTGTTTTGTTTTTTAGATTCCACATATGAGATCGTACAGTATTTGCCTTTCTCTGATTTCACTTAGCATAATACCCTCTAGATCCATCCATGTTGTCACAAATGGCAAGCTTTCTTTTTTTTTTTTTTTTTGCTGTATGCAGGCCTCTCACTGTTGTGGCCTCTCCCGTTGCGGGGCACAGGCTCCGGACACGCAGGCTCAGCGGCCATGGCTCACGGGCCCAGCCGCTCCGCGGCATGTGGGATCTTCCCGGACCGGGGCACGAACCCGTGTCCCCTGCATCAGCAGGCAGACTCTCAACCACTGCGCCACCAGGGAAACCCAAGCTTTCTTTATTTTTAATGGCTGAGTAATATTGTATATATGCACCACATCTTCTTTATCCATTCATCAATGAACACTTAGGTTGCTTCCATATCTTGGCTATTATAAATAATGCTGCAATGAACATTGGTGTGTGTGTATCTTTTTGAAAAAAAAAATTTTTTTTTCTTGGCCGCGCCATATGGCTTGTGGGACCTTAGTTCCCTGACCAGGGACCGAACCTGCGCCCTCGACAGTGAAAGTGCAGAGTCCTAACCAGTGGACCACCAGGGAATTCCATGTATCTTTTTGAATTAGTGTTTTTGTTTTCTTTGGATAAATATCCAGAAGTGAAATTGCTAGATAATATGGTAGTTCTATTTTTAATTTTTTGAAGAACCTCCATACTGCTTTCTATAATGGCTGCACCAATTTACAATCCTACCAGCATTGCACAGGGTTCCCTTTTCTGCACATTCTTGCCAACAGTTGTTATTTGTTGTCTTTTTGATGGTAGCCATTCTGACAGGTGTGAGGTGATATATCATTGTGGTTTTAATTTGCATTTCCCTGATGATTAGTACTGTTGAGCATCTTTTCTATGCGTCTGTTGGCCATCTGTATTTCCTCTTTGGAAAATGTCTATTCAGGTCCTCTGCACAATTTTTAATCAGGTTGTTTGGTTTTTTGATGTTGAGGTATATTAGTTCCTTGTATAGTTTGTATATGAACCCCTTATTGGATATACCGTTTGCAAATATGTTCTCCTATCCAGAATGCTGCCTTTTGGTTTGTTGATAGCTTCCTTGTCTGTGCCAAAGCTTTTTAGTTTGGTGTAGTCCCATGGAATGCTTTACTTTTAACTTGATAGTAGTTCTTAATCCCTTCAGAAGAAAGAAGACTTAAAACAGACATATGAAATATTATATAGTGAGAAAATTCCAGCTTAAGGGACTGCTTTACTGATTTGTGGCAGCATAAACAATTGCCTAACAAGTCCAGATTACAGCAGGGCCCACCTCTCACCAAGCACCACCACGAACACTCCTAACCCAGGCTTAGTGTCTAACCAACACCCTGTTCCTTAGCACTCCAGACAGGAGTGTGTTTCTTTCTCTGCGGTTGGCGTAGTCACTTCCTGTTTGTTTCCTGCTGGCCCACATTGAAGGAGAAGCCAGGTACTGAACTGAAGCACTGGATGTAGTCTGCATCTTGCCAGGAGAAGTGGATTGTTTAGTCTGGGTTCAAGAAAGGACTAGGCAGGGCTTCCCTGGTGGCGCAGTGGTTGAGAGTCTGCCTGCCGATGCAGGGTACACAGGTTCGTGCCCCGGTCCGGGAAGATCCCACATGCCACAGAGCGGCTAGGCCCGTGAGCCATGGCCGCTGAGCCTGTGTGTCCGGAGCCTGTGCTCCGCAACGGGAGAGGCCACAACAGTGAGAGGCCCACGTACCGGAAAAAAAAGAAAGGACTAGGCAGTTTCAAGTTTGGAGTAAGAGTGGCATGCAAGACAGACTTGACCCCTGAAGAACTGTGTACAGCTGCACATATAACAAGGCAAGAAGTGACAAGGTGAAATTAGAGACTCGAGGGAAGGTCAGCTGGGACTTGCTGTGGGGCTGGGGACTGACCAGTCAGTCACCTTTGGCATTTTGTAGTGGGATATTTTCAGAAGTAGCAGTCAGGCCTCTCTTCTGTGAAGCAAATGCTTATCTAGTGGTGTGGCTAAGCATTCTCTTATAGAAACCTTCATTTTTAAAAGTTGTAGGCCACTTAACTATAAAATTAGATGTAGAATGGATTCTTCTCTCTGCCTTATTCTAAATTAGAGGCCGTTATACTGTCATCATGTTACATGATTCAAATAACCCATTTCCAGTTGTTCCCCAGCCAATCTTTAAGTTGTACATGGATAGCATTCAAACCTAAAAGAATTATAATTAAAAATAGGTAAGCCATATATGAAATTCAGAATCTCTTCTGTCAGCTCTTATTTTGGCAATAGAAGAATACGGTACTGTTATCACAGGTCACCCATCAGTGGGGTTTGGACTGTGACTAACTCAATTGGGAAAGGGAAGCGGGGCCTGGGTCGAACCTCACAGCTGAATGACTTGATGGGAGCTGTTTTCCTCTCTCTCTGTCATCCTCAACAATAAGCATTATGGAATTGGGGTTTCCTCTTGTCCTGTAACAGATGTCTCCCTGAACATCTTTCCTCCTGTTTCCTGATATTCAAAGATTTTGAGCACACAGTGTGGAGAAAACCAAATAAAATATATAGAAGACAAATTTAATATGACTTTTTTTCTTAAGAAGGTAATAAAAGGAAACACAATCTTTAACCAAGGCTTCAACAGTAAAGGACTAGATTTAATTTGAAAGCTCGGAGAGTTCAGATTCATTCATTACAGCTATGTGCCAAGGGTCCATTAAATCAGGTACTGTACTATTTTTGCAACAGGGATACAGCACCTAGAATTGGACATACAAAGTCCTTACTTTTGAGGAGCATACATCTCCCTTTTGATTTCCTTCTGAAACTTAGCCGGTACTGTACCTCCGAGAAAGTCCTCAGAGTGCTTTCACATACAGGCTTTAAGCATTAGAGTTTCTAGTTAACATTTTATTCCTAATAGCCTTTATTTGTAAGAAGTAGATTCATATAATACATATAGTTGTAATATTGGATCATAAAGCTAAATCATTTCGGGATCCTAGCAGCAACACATGATAGAATTCCTTACAGTGCAACAAACGTTTACTAAAGTCTTGCAGCATGTAAGGCACGGTTTGGAGAGCATGGGTGACACCAGGATGTATAAAACATGGTCCCTTATAATCCTGGTGGGAGAAGTGAGCATTTGCTCAGTGACTTCTAACAGAGGGCGAGTGGGAGTGCTGTATATATGTGCAGTGATCTTAATTACTGTCTGTGGTTCCTGTTCCTGCTACAGTGACTCAGGGGAGTCATCGAAGGTACAGATTTGACTTTCTGAAGTTAGTCCTGTATGCAGAAAATGAAGTTGTTTGAATTTCCTCCTATTTTGGCTTTGAGCTACTCCTTTGACTTACCACCAAACTTTCATTATTTCTTACTTAAAATATCCCAGTCATTTAAATGAATAGCAGTTAATTCCCAGCCGCTCCTACATGAAGATTCAAGAATTAAAGACAATGGTTGGGGGTTGGTGAAGGGGCAGTGATAGAGATGCGTTGATGCAGGATTAGATGTTTCCCTTCAGATCGTTCTTGGATGCCGTATAAAACAATCTAAGCCATTATTAGAGGATGTGATCTCTGGCCATGCGTTTTAACTTTCATATGATGTTCCAGTTAATGAATCTGTAATACGATATTACATAATATAGTATTGATTCAGTTTGGTTTAATCCAACGCAGATGCATTTTTCTAGCCTTAGGAGTTCTGCTTGCTTAACTCTCTTAGGACAAAGAATGTGGCTTATGCCAAAACTGAGTAATGAGTAATGGCTTCATTGTGGTTTTTCCTCATTTGCTATTTTAAAAAGCCAGTCACTTAAGTCTCATTGACTGATTATTAACCAGTCTAAGTATTTTAAATATTTGGAAGTAATTAGTCTGCTGTGTGAATGGCTTGAGTAGTCATTAAAGTGGAATGTCAACTTTATTTATTGGAAACATTTCTATTTTTGTTGAGCCCTCCTTTCTTTATAAGTGAAACATTATAGTTCTCGTGGCCTTTGTTAGTTAGCTCTTCCATTTGGTCCCACACAAAAGTGGGTTTTTATCTAAGCCATAGGCATGAGCTTGAGAGTGGTGCTCTTAAAGAAAGGGCTTGTTAGATCTGGTTAGATCTGAGGCCATGGTCAGATGAGTTCCATGTGTGCCCCTTGCCCCCTGCCAAAGACCCAGAACTTTTTTCTGCGGTCACAGACTGCAAACCCTCAACCTGGCCCATCATGATCCCAGTGTGTTAGCTATTTCAAGGGGATCAGACCAATCTGTTGATCCCTTTACTAGTCTTGAGAACATGAGAACACTTGGTGCTGGTGTCCAGTTAGCACCCAGCCCTTCACAAGGGCAGAGCATGAACACAAACATTCTCCTCTCTCCTTATGCTGTGGTGGAAATAGCCATAGACAAGTCAGATGGCCAGAGTTGAAGTCCTGGAATTTGGGAATTTTAAAAAAAGGTCCAATTTTACTACCTTAACAGTCTGGTGACTCGAAGAGTTTTATTTGACTTCTCTGGATCTGTTCAGTAGTTTTTTAAACAGCTTTCTTGAGGTATAATTCACATGACATACAGTTCACCCATTTAAAGTGTACAGTTCAGTGGCTTTTCACAGAGCTGTATTTTCACAGAGCTGTATATTCACAGAGTTACCCATCTATCACCACAGTCAATTTCAGAACATTTTCATTACCCTCAAAAGAAACTCCATACCTAGCTATTACTGCCCAGTCCTCCCATTCCCTCTGGCCCTAAGCAACCCCAGATCTATTTATGTCACTATAGATTTGCCTATTCTGGATATTTCATATAAATGGACTCATAAAATATGTACTCTGTGACTGGCTGCTTTCACTTAGCATAATGTTTTCAGGGGTTGTCAATGTTTAGGTTGCATCAGCACTTTCTCCTTTTTATTGCCAAATATTCCATTGCATGGATCTACCACATTTAATTTACCCATTCATCAGTTGATGGACATTTAGACTGTTTCCATCTTCTGTCTGTTATGAATAATGCTGCTGTGAGGGTTCGTGTACAGGTTTTTGTGTGGACGTGTGTTTTCATTTCTCTTGGGTATATATACCTAGGAGTGAAATTGCAGGGTCCCATGGTAATTCTGTGCTTACCTGTTTGAGGAATTGCCAGACAGTTACCCAAAGATTCCACAGGATTTTATACTCTTAATTTTACAGTGTATTAGGATTTCAGTTTCTCTATATCCTTAGCGGTCACCTGGCTCTAAACCACGTACTGTTGCATTCCGCTCTGGCTATCTCCAGTGGATGCGGGTGGCAGCTACTATGCGTTCAGCTGACAGATCTGACCTGAGAGAGCCTGAGGGCTTTTAGAATCCAAGGCAGTCATCTCCCAGCTAAACAGCTGGCTGTCTGGTCTGAATTTATCTGTTCTTGCCAGCTTTAGTTTGGGATGGTAATCTTGTGTAGGGTTGCAGTGTGGGGATGGGGGCTTGGCAGGGCAAAGTAGTGTTTTACTAGCCTACCCTTTAAATCTTCTACCTAGAAGAGAATTCGTAGTACAGAAAGAAGAAACACTTGTTGGGCTATACTTTCTCATGTATGTTCTCTTTTAAGTCCATTCCTCCTGCCCCACAGGGTTTGTAATAGTGGTAGAGAAGAGTGTGTGTTTCTTAGTTTAATTAGACAGAGGCAGTGGAGGCCCAGAGAGGTTACTCGCCTAAAGTTATATATTATACTAGTTAGTATTTGGAAGGGGACTAGCAAAGGAGGAGATGGGATGTGTACTTAGATTAGACCCTGACTTCCAAGTTACGATCCTTTCCATTGTTTCATAGCTGTTTGAGTGTACAGCTTGTGCATAAGAGTTCTTAGGCAGCTCTTCTGGACCTAGAAATGAAATTCTAATAAAGAACCACCCCAGCAGTTGAGATCCAGTGCTATGATTCTGTGACTGGTGCTCATAGTTAATGACCAAAGTTAAACTGACACAGTGCATTGATAACTAACTGCTACTCACTTATTCTGCCAGTCTCACCTTCCAAGATGGACCCTTGCACTCCCCTCAGAACTTGCTCTACCCTGGGTCCTTTCTATTAATAAAGAACAGAAGCATATGGTTAGAATTTAGAAGTCTATATAATAAAGGTGTGTTTTTAAAGTAGATAATTTGAATACTTTCAGTCACCTTTTAATTAGCTTAACTCCATCTTTTTAGGTCTCCTCTCCTCTTTGCCCATTTTGAACTCAGAGAGACTTGAAAGACATTGTGCACTAGTTACAGACACCTGGGTTTAAATCCAGGCTTTGCTGTTTACTGCCTGTGTGACCTTGAGTTGTTTGCTTAACCTCTCTGTGTCAGAAATTGTTACATGGAAAAATAATGGTGCATATTTTCCTAGGATTGCAACGGTGATTAAATAAGTTAAGACACATAAAGTGCTTAGAAGAGTACCTGGCATGTGGAATGTACTCAGTACATGTTAGCTGTTTAATGTTTTTTAAAAACAGTCATAATAATTGAAACCTTATCACGACCACTGCTGCTACCACCCTTGCTACAACTCCAGCTCTTCTGGTCAAAATTGAACAACCAATGATTCAGGTTATCTATTTATTAAAAAAAATTTTGTAGGAGCGCACTATATAGCATGTGGGATCTTAGCTCCCCGACCAGGGATCGAACCTGGGCCCTTGGCAGTGAGAGCGTGGAGTCCTAACCACTGGACCACCAGAGAATTCCCTGATTCAGGCTGTTTTAAAAAGAACTGAGGGAATTGCCTGGTGGTCCAGTGGTTAGGACTCCACGCTTTCACTGCCTCGGGCGTGGGTTCAATCCCTGGTCAGGGAACTAAGATCCCGCAGGACACGCAGCACGCTGAAAATAAATAAGTAAGTAAGTAAGTAAATAAATAAATAAATTTTTTTAAAAATAAGAAGAGAATTGAAGGTGATTTGTCAATTACACATATCTTGCTCTCCTAGCAGTTGGGCTGTTAAGGGACAGCAGGAGAACGAGACCTGTTTACAAGGCATGTCGATCAACCTTCTTTTGATTCCTCTTGATTGTGTTTCCTGAGCACCTAGGGGAGGGTTCCTCCTTGACTGGGTCTAGCCCAGGGCATCCCATGCTCACTCAGTGTTGGAAAACCAGCCACTTTCTAATCAATTGAACTAGATTTTGAGGTTAATTTTAGCCAGCCTGGGGACAACATATAAAAGGGAAAAAAGTGGAAAACCCCCCGAGTTCACTTTCAGATTTTTCAAGATTGATTTCTGTGGAAAACCAGTAACACACATGTGAGCATGGAGAGAATAATTTTCATTTCTTTAAGATTTAGATAGGAAACAACCAGGAACAATTTGCCCCAAAAGGTATTTACTGTCCCAAGATTTAATGTAATTTGAATTTCTGTCTTAGGTTTTTTTTTTTTAAAAAAAAACAAAACTTCCGAGGGACTTCCTTGGTGGTGCAGTGTATAAGACTCTGTGCTCCCAATGCGGGGGGCCCAGGGTTTGATCCCTGGTCAGGGAACTAGATCCCACATGCTGCAACTAAGAGTTCGCATGCCGCAACTAAGGAGCCCGCCTGCTGCAACTGAGACCTGGCACAACCAAATAAATAAGTAAGTAAATAAATAAAACTTGTGGGACGCCCTTGGCTTCCAGCAACTATAGCTGGAATCCTCACAGTACCTGGTGTGGTTCCAAACATGCACTTAATATGGGACTAAGTGAATGTGTAGTTAAGTAAGTAAACACAGCTCCCTCCTGGGTTGTCTTTAACGCCTTGCTCCTCCCTCTCTTAATCTCCAGGTATCTCAGATGAAGACATTATCAACATTACTCTTCCTACTGGAGTCCCCATTCTCCTGGAACTGGATGAGAACCTGCATGCCGTTGGACCTCACCAGTTCCTGGGCGACCAAGAGGCTATCCAAGCAGCCATTAAGAAAGTAGAGGATCAAGGAAAAGTGAAACGCGCTGACAAATAAAATCTTTCCCACGTGCTAGCTAGGGATAGCTGCAGAAGGAGTGGTATGCGGTGTGTCATGGGTGCTGATCTCGCTTTTTTTTTTTTTTTTTCTCCCCCGCTGATTTTTCCTGATTTTCCCAGATCTAGGCTGTGGGGTAGAGTTTGTATAAGTAACTAGGTAACTTATGTTGGCCCAGATAAAGGCTTTAGGATGCCTGAGTGCTAATGTCATAAGCCTTATGCGTTAGCCCCTGCCGGCCCCATTTGAATTAGTCACTAAGTTAGTCACCAGTGGGGCTTAATCAATGTCATAAGTTTCCGAGATGGGGGAGCAACAAGTGGAGGTCAAGTTCAAGGTATTCCTCATTCAGTAAATCAGTATAGAGTGACCACTGACAGGTACTACTTACTCCAATAAGTAGTTCACATTTATATTTACTGAGACTTTCTAGGATAATAAAGGGTGTTAGATAACACACTATACTTAAGTATTTATTATTAGTCTTTTCCTCTAGGGAGAGGGATGCTTTGCTAGGTTAAGACCAGAGGCCCATTAAATGGGAGAGTCACAGATGGATTCCTCCAAGACAGCCAACAACAAACACCAAGGCCCTTTGCCTCATGACATTTGGTGGAATTCCTCTCTGGCTGCTAGAATTAGCAGCATATAGACAGCTATAGCTGTTTGTGTTCTCTTTTTGTTTTATTTTTGTTTTTTAAACTTTAATTTTGGGGTCTTTAAAATTAATTTAAAAATAAGTCCTGTGACTGAAAATGGTACCATCCCAAGAATTTCCATATGACTCATAAATAGTAAGTATAGGCTGCTGAATTATTCTCTGCTCTTCCTATAACACAAAGAGTTGTACTTATTTCAACACATAGACATGCCAAATTCTCTAAAAATTGAAGGTCGGGTCGGGGGAAGGTAGAATATAGTGGGTGTAATTTTATTCACTTGAACAGGGGAAATGGTATATTTGCACTTGTCACATACATTTGTTCTTTATCTGCTGAGGGCAAAACATTATGGTACGTAGTCTATAGTGTTCAGGGTAGGCCACAGACAGAATTGACTGCTTATCGATCTTAATGATATAGGATGTTTTTAGATGCTAGAGATAGGTAAGTGATCATTTCTTTAAGCTACGGCCTTATTTCAGAGCAAGTGACATGTATTTCAGCGATAAAGTCATGTAAACAATTTACAACTATAAAAGCTGTTACAGATATCACCAGTATTCCATGGTTTTCCATTGGTGGGTTGGTTTATTTGTATCCATTTTATAGTAAAACTGTCATTAGAAGGAAACTAATTCTAAAACCCTTGCTACTGCTTGGTCTCTACTGATCCTTAGATCAAGACTTAGAGCATCAGCTGATGAAGATGGCTGAAAAGAAGAAATGAACCTGGTTTGCTCACAGCTGGCTGCATCTGTGATGCATAAGGACATGGAATGTGGATGCTTGACGTTCCTGACCAACTACTGGCTTTTCTGCCGTAGTCCTTCTTTTCACAGTTCTGCTGCCTAACTAAATAACACTGTTTATAAGTCAGAGATCAGGGCCAAGAATACAACTACCACATCTTCCCAGAACTCCAAACCTATGGCTAAGCTTCAACTCAGACCATTTTTGAACAGCTTCATCTCTGGAATTGGTGTCTGAATTTTCCAGCCCAAGAAGTGACCATGTCTTAACACACCCCAAGAGCCTGGAGTTGGATTCTTCCCTTGTCCTACGTCTAGATATCCACCTCCAGTGGACACCTGGCAGCACGATGTGCTCCTGCACACACAGCTGTGCTCACACCCAGTCACTTTGGAATCTTAAAAGACTTCCTAAGAGAGGGATAATTTTTGTTGACACTTTCTGGTACAGTTTGGTTTTTGAGATCTTGGCTGAAATAAGAGATATTTATGAAAACTTGATGTAAAATTATTTTTAACGACTCCAGCACTTCAACCTTGAGACCACCTAGTGAATCTGTTTTCTTTGCATGGCTTACAAGGGATCCAGAATTTTTGATGTAGGTATCTTGAAATCGGCCTAACCTGCATCCTCATCTTGGCATCCTTCTGTACCACGCTGAGGTGGGATAAAAAATGGGGATTTTTTTAAATTCAAAAAATGCTAGGCAGCTTATCCAGAAATTTGGTCCTTGGAGAGGGCAGCCCATCCTGCTACCATGTTGGGCTTGCCCTGGAGCCAGTTAGACACGTCTCTTTTGCCCAGGCTGTAATGATTGTTTCATGCAGGTCCAGTGTGGTAAGATAAGAGCCATAGCAAGATGCTACTCCTAGAGTTTTAATTTTTAAATATCTCAGATGAGTAGTGTATCCCAGTACACTCAGACTTTGTTTTTCTGAAAGAACAGAAATTCTGCCTCAGAAAATGGAAGTTCTTGCATCATCCAGTGCTAATTTGAGCACTGAATTAACAAAGCATCCTCGGTTAGAGTACATAATGTCATGTATGTTTCCTTGATAAGATGTACGAGGCAAATTTCTTAACGTGATCTGGCTAATTCCAAGCTCAGCCAGATTCTTTTGCTCCAGATTTGCAGACTATTTCTCATCTTGGGTCATGACCACTTTTATTAAAATGCAGTTCCTCCATGTGCACATTAATGGCAGTGGTTATTTGTCTTCTGGCCTGGGAAGCCTCCCCAGGCTCTATAGGTTTGTTGTGAAAATGCTTTTTTTTTGGTCAGTGTGTGAGCTGGTTAAAGCCAATCCCCAGCGGACAGCAGTTGGCCAACTTGGTGGCCAGAAGCAGAAATCCTCCTGATCATGATGACAGTCTCAGGAAAGAGAAGTCAGAGGTCATGTACATTTCCCCCCATTCCTACTATGTAGTTACAGTTTTTTATTTTTCTAGCTCCTTTGTGTTTATGACAAAATGAGGTAGGGGAACCAGCTTGACTAGACAGAAGGTTCATCATCCCCAGCATCGTTTTTTAAATTTATTTTTATGCTTTTACATGAATTGGCAAGCCTCTTTTCAAAGTTCAACTTTCCTCTTACCTGGAAAGTCTTTCATATGTTCAGATTGCCTCAACATTGCAGACCCTGATTGTTTCTCTTGTTTTTGTCTTCTGCATGGTTGGATTTTGCAAGTTTGGGGCTCACTTACGTACCACTATTCGTTGTATTAAATCATGCCTGGCCTCTCAAAAGATCTGGCTGTGGCAGATGCCATGTTATGCTGTAGCCTGATGGTTTCCACATCGGTCTGTGAGGGGCCTTTGATCCCAAGGGGAATATGAAACATCCATACTATAAAAATATTTTAATCATACAATCTCCCTCTAGTGACAAAGCTATTTGGCAAAATGATAGGCAGAATTTAAGTCAATCTTTTTCCACAATTGGTGAAGTTTTATTTATTGGAGGATAATCTAGCTATGTAGACTAGCCTTTAAAGACATGATTCTTAAGTCCAAAAAAAAAATGAAAGTTCCTTCGAGAACTTTTTAAAGATAAGCTAGACTGTCATCAATACTTCCTATTTTCACGTAATAGAGCCACATCTTATTTGCCGTTTATTTGAGTTGGGGCTAGCCGTTTACGCTTAACGCTTGCTCTGATTTGACAGGAGTATATTTTTTTAAATCTTTTTATTTATAAACAATTTTAAGCATCCACAAAAGCTGAGAGTATAAATAGCACAGCGAGCGCTCACCCATCAGCCACTATCACCTCATTAACCATTATGTGTATCTTCTCACACTGTCCACTGGTTGCTTTGAAACAAATGCCAAACATCGAACAGGATAGATTTTGAAAAGGAAAACACCTCAAATAGTCTTCAACCGATTAAAGCAGAAGCCACAGCAATCTGTTCTAAATTTGTCCTCGTTGGTCCTCTCAAGAAACAGCCATCGCTAAGTTGTCCAATTCGAGTCCTATATATAGGTGCATTATCTCTTGTTGCTGTTTAGAGAGCCGTTAGTCTGTTCTGTGTGACTTCTGTGGGATAATTTGGGATGACATGGTACCGCTGATGTTAAATTCAAGTGTTTAAAGACGAAAATGTGCCTGAGACTGTTTGTAGGATGTAATTCTGAATCTCACAGATTTAAAAAATTGAACAAATTTGGTGATGTCATTGTAAATTAGGTTACAGTGGGAGAAGGGAGATAGAAAGTGGAGGAAGATAAAGATAGAAAGTGGAGGAAGATAAAGAAGACCCCCGTGTTACTAGTTTTGAGCTGGAGATACCTGTAGGAATGTGTGTGCATTTTCCTCTCTCTTCCCAACGCCACCCCACCTTTCCCCCACACCCCCCCCCCCAAACCCAGCTCTGGCTTTGTGCTCTGAAGGGGCCTAGAAGCCATAAGCTAGTAATAGTGAGCACACGTAGTTCCCTTGATCTTGTTTTCTAAATACTGTTCCACAGACCCAGGCATGTTTGGGAAAATCGTTGATTCCAGGTCGGAGGCAGATAAAGTATAAGGTGAGCTTAGAACATCTTGAGTCAGAAAAGAAAAAAATGCCCAAAGACTGGTGGGACACAAAAATTGGCTTCAAATGCCAAATCTGGGATTGAGATGAAAGAAAAGAATAACAATAATGGATTATAGAACATTTGTCTCAGTCTGGTCAGGCTGTTGTGACAAAACACCCCAGACTCGGTGGCTTAAATAACAAACATTTCTCACAGTTCTGGAGGCTGGGAAGTCCAAGATCCAGGCACTGGCAGATTTAGTGTCTGATAAGAACCCTCTTTCTGGTGCTCAGAAACATGCCTTCTCGCTGTGTCCTCACGTGGTAGAGAGGGAGGGGGCTCTGGTCTCATGCTCTTACAAGGACCCTGTTCTCATCATGAAGGATCCACCCTCACGACCTCATCTAAATCTGCTCGCCTCCCAAAGGCCCCACCTCCAAATACCATCACACCCGGGATTAGGCTTTTAACATTTGAACCTTAATTTGATATTTTAATTAAAAGTTACAAAGGATATTTTGGGGGCCTGAAAAATTTAAGGGTGAGGTGTCATTATGTCTGCAGCTCACATTAAAATGTTTGAGCCAACACAATTGCTCCTATATATTTAAAGAGACGCAGAAAGCAAGTATAGTAAATGTTATAATTGATGAGGAAAGAGTTAATAATTACTATTCTTCCAGCTTTTCTGTAGGTTTGACATTTTCCAGAATAAACCCCCCCCCCAAATAAAGTGACAGGAGAAAAAAAATTGACAAAGAAGCAACTAAAACAACCTTGTATTAAGTACAGTCACTAAAACATGTTTTGCTATATGCAGTGACTGGATAAAGGTGCCTGGTTTCTATACTTTTTATTCTTGAAATCTCAGTTTTTGTTAGTAAAGGAAAAACTTCTTTAGTCTGTATTGTCAAGAAACAAGTTGTACACTCATTTTTTTCTACTAGGTCTAGTGCTACAGTTATATATCAGACAATTAGCTTCTCTGCTAATACAAGTCAAAAATAGGATTATGATTGCCATCACCTTGTAGCTGAACAAATAGAATTTCTCCTGATACAAAACCTTCTACTTTAATCTTTTAGTACTTTAGGATGGCATCCCTTTTTAATGCCACCGTTTGGCTCCTAAACTCTACTTAATCTCTGGGCCTCCGTTTCCTTTGATTCTAGCTCCCTGCAGCGGCTACCTCCCGTGTCCCTTGTGTCACTCAGCTCAGTGTCATCGCCCAGCTTGAATCCATGTGACCTCAAAGCAGCCATGATTTCTACTGCTGCTCCATGCTTCCTTCTACTAAGACTGCTGAGGGTCAATAGCCTGTAATGAATGCTTCTCCTTGCCCAAAGCAGAAGTCACATAGGTTCTGTTGGCACTAAAGATTGGTCTTTTATTTATGTTGTGGTTGACCACTTAAGCCTGAAGTCTATTCTTACTTTAAAAACAACGTTCACGAAAACGATCCTGTTTTCATGAAGGAAACTCTACCTTTTCAAGACAGCTTCATTTAATTCTCTGCAAAGCCAAGTTCTCAAAAACTTCAGCATAGACCAGAATGTGACATAAGCTTGTCTCCAAACAGCCAGTGCCTCATTTCCAGTCTGCAAAAAACAGATGCCATTTGACAGCAACTGCAGCCGAAGGAGCTATTTTTTTTTCTTTTTATAAATTTATTTATTTATTTTGACTGTGTTGGGCCTTCGTTGCTGTGCGTGGGCTTTCTCTAGCTGCGGTGAGCGGGGGCTACACTTCGTTGCGGTGCGCGGGCTTCTCATTGCGGTGGCTTCTTTGTTGCAGAGCACAGTCTCTAGGCGTGCGGGCTTCAGTAGTTGTGGGCCATGGGCTCTGGAGTGCAGGCTCAGTAGTTGTGGTGCATGGGCTTAGTTGCTCCGTGGCATGTGGGATCTTCCCGGACCAGGGCTCAAACCCGTGTCCCCTGCATTGGCAGGCAGATTCTTAACCACTGCGCCACCAGGGAAGTCCAGAAGGAGCTATTTTGCTGCAGAGAGTTTACTCAAGAATTTCTCTTGAATTCACTCTAGCCACACAGATACTGAAAAGGGCACATCCACCAACCACACTGTCCTGCATCCACTCGAGGGGAATCTTCATTTGATGTAATGCTGACCTAGGTGGGGATTAAGACACAGCTGGAGTTTGTATCGGTCAAATTAATTGCATAAAAATCTACTCTTTTAGTGAGAAGACTCTTTGGAGTAGTTAAACCTGGACCTTGGAGCAGAGAGGGCCAAGACCATCAATCACATAGTTACACACCCATGATTGAGACCAAATCCATTCTGACACTTAGCTCTATAGAACATCCACTAGAGTTCTCCTGGCAGCCACTAGCCATCGGTATAGTAAAATACTAGTCAGTATTTCTGTTTCTGAAGCACCCCAGGATTCTGAATTGGATTGCAGGGAACATTACTTGTAGCTGGAATTCCAGGTACTCTCCTAAGAGTCTTGGTGTTTTACCTTTATTTTTAATCTTTATTTCCGCACCTAGACACTGGAGGTCAGTATTTATTCATAAATGCCTCTGGGTTTGACTGCAAACCTAGCTCTGGCTATTTATTTACAAAAGGTCATGTCTAAAGAGTCCTGGAATTGATTGTGGGATTTCCTTCTCTGATTATGTAACTACAGAGCTCAGCCTAGGTAAATATAAAGTGTAAATATAAACATCGCGGATCCCCATGGGGTTGTAACCTGGGAAAGATGCAGACAGTTTTCAATCTAAAATACAAACTAATACCAAGTCCTTGTTGGTTTCTGGAGATTTGTCTGGCCACGTTGTTCCCACCGATGCACTCAGATGTTTGGCAGGACTTGGCCATCACCCTTGACCTTCCTTCTTCTGATTACTTATTGAGTCCTGCTGGTTCTCCTCATACCTTTCAAATTCACCTTCTCTCTGTCCCCCATTGCTCAGGCCTTGAGTCACATCCTCATCTTTTCTCTCTTTAAACATTTCAACAGTCTTCTAGACGATCTTCCTGCCTCCACTTTTACTCTTCTCCGATCCTCTCCAAGATTTGTCAGGGTGACTTTTCACAAGGTCTACCACACAGAACTTCATGCAGACTTTCAGAGACACGAGCATTTTTTAAGGCTCTGCTTTTGCATTCATCTCCCCTCCATCGCCTGCCCCACTTTGCCTTCTTTTTATTTCCCGCCTAACATCTGCTTATCCCTCAGAGCTCTTAGCCTCCCATGGATGCCTGTGATTGACCTGTGCTGGATCTCACCTGTTCCTTTGTCTTTTCACTGGCAGAAGAATTGAATGAATTCAAGTTCTGTGCCTCATGAAGCTGGGTGCTAGACAAGGTCATGCAAACGTACTCTTCAGAATCATTCCCCAGGGACTTCCCTGGTGGCCCAGTGGTTAAGAATCTGCCTTCCAATGCAGGGGATGTAGGTTTGATCCCTGGTAGAGGAACTAATATCCCACATGCTGCGGGGCAACTAAGCCTGCGTGCCGCAGCTACTGAGCCTGTGCGCTCTGGAGCTCATGCACTACAACTAGAGAGAAGCCTGCCAGCGCGCTCTGGAGCCCACACGCCACAATGAAGATCCTGCGTGCCGCAACTAAGACCCAACACAGCTAAATAAATAAATTCTTTAAAAAATTTTTAAAAAAGAATCCCCCAAATTTATCCCGCTTGAGCATTCAACTGTCCATTTTTTTTGTAGATTTATTTAAAAATATTTCTTGTCTAGAGATATTTGATCTTAATCTGTACTGTGCTTTGTGGCTGTCTTCCCACTGTGTGAATCCATGGAAGCAAAGATGGAAACCCTGCTGCTGGTGGATAGGAAGGCAAGTGAGGCTGAGTAGTCCTTCATATCAGAGCATTTCTCCATAGGCAGCTGCTGTAATGGTGTGGAAACAGGTTATTTAATGAGTTGTGTTCTTCCTTGTATTCAAATTATAGAGTTAAATATAGTAATATAGATAATTTGAAAATAACTAGAGAAAACTCTTTAATCCTACAATCCTGAGAACTATTTCATTTTTTCTTTCTTATATGCATTTTCACATAGATATATTCTTAATTTATATTTGATTTTGTATGCTTTTCTTCATCATAAGCATTTCTCCATGATTCGTGGGCTTCAAACAATCTCATTATATGGATAAATACCATTCCATTATTTGGATAGAATTTAAATGTCCCAAAGGGAAACAATGAGATGCTTTCAATGTTCTGCTACAGTAACTAATTCTGTTCATATAACTTCTCTCCAGGCCCTTCCTGAATGTTTATGAGGCCCAATACTATTTGTCCAAATATTTTAAAATATCAATCAAGCTAACATTTTATGTACCTTTACAAATATATCTTCATAACAAAAATAAACCTTGAATGAGGTGTGTATGTGTGTGTGTGTACACAGGCATGTGTGTGTACACAGGCATGCATGAGTGGGTGCTGAGGCAGAAAAAGGTGTTTAAGAAACAGACAACAGATAATATCAGGATAGCTGAGAATAGTTATGAGCAATGAAGCATCATGATATGGGATTGGAGAAGTAGACAGAAGCCATACTGGGCCATGGTGGGATGTATGGAAGATATAGAAGGTCTTCTAAACAGAAGAGTGGTCCAGTGGCCCAAGCCCTCACTGCCACTGAAGAGCTTCAGCTACATGAACACACTTTCTCCCCAAGGCAACATTTACATTCCACTATTGAGAAATATGATCCCTATAAGAATCATAAATCCTATATTATTTAAAGAGAGATTAAGGCTCCCAAATGTATGAATCACTGACAGAACTGAAGGGAGAAATGGACAGCAACATAATAATAGTAGGAGACTTTAATCCCTCCTTTCAGCTATGGATAGAACAGCCAGACAGAAGATCAATAAGGAAACAGAGGGCTTGAACAACACAGTTAGACCAATTAGACTTAACAGATACATACAGAACACTCCACCCCAAACAGCAGAATACGTTCTTAACTGCACATGGAACATTCTCCATGATAGACCACAGGTTAATCCAAAAAACAAGTCTTAACAAATTTAAGAAGTTGAAATCATGTAAAATATCTTCTTTGACCGTATGGAACTGAACTAGAAATCAATAGCAGGAAGAAAACAGGAAAATCCATTAAAACGTGGAAATAAATAATTGACTCAAACAACCAGCAAGTCAAAGAAGAAATCACAAGGAAATTTAGAAGCTATCTGGAGATAAAATGAAAACACAACATACCAAAATGTATGGAATACAGTGAAAGCAGTAATAAGAAGAAAGTTTTAGTGGCAAATGCTTACTTTAAAAAGAAGAAATCTCAAATCAACAACCTAATTTTACATCTCAAGGAACTAGAAAAGAACAAACTAAACCAAAAGTTAGTAGAAAGAAGGGAATAAAAAAGATTAGAGCAGAGATAAATTGGGAATAGAAGACAAAAGAAAAATTCAAGAGCTTTTTGAAAAATTTTTATTGGAGTATACTTGATTTTAAATGTTGTGTTAGTTTCTGACAAACAGCAAAGTGAATCAGTTATACATACACATATATCCACTATTTTTACGATTCTTTTCCCATATAGGTCACTAAAGAGTATTGAGAAGAGTTCCCTGTGCTATACAGTAAGTCCTTATTAGTTATCTACTTTATATATATGGTAGAGTGTATATGTCAATCCCAGTCTCCCAATTTATCCCTCCCCCACTTCCCCCATAGTAACCATAAGTGTGTTTTCTACATCTGTGACTCTATTTCTGTTTTGTAAATAAATTCATTTGTACCATTTTTAGATTCCACATATAAGCGATATCATATGATATTTGTCTTTCTGTATCTGACTTACTTCACTCAGTATGACAATCTCTAGGTCCATCCATGTTGATGCAAATGACATTATTTCGTTCGTTTTTTATGGCTGAGTAATGTTCCATTATATATATGTGCCACTTCTTTATCCATTCCTCTGTTGATGGACATTTAGGTTGCTTCCATGTCCTGGCTGTTGTAAATAGTGCTGCAATGAATATTAGGGTGCATGTATCTTTTCAAATTATGTTTTTCTCTGGATATATAAGAGCTGTTTTGGGTTTTTTTGAAAAGACCAACAAAATTGAAAAACCCTTAGGTAGAATAACTAAGAAAAAAATGAGACTCAAATAACTAAAATTGGAAATGAAATGGGGGACATTGCAACTCAGAATGTCTCAGAAATAAAAAGGATTATAACAGAATACTGTGAACAATTATTTGCCAACAAATTGAATAACCTGGAAGAAAAGGATACATTCCTAGAAACATACAACTTACCAACACAGAATCATAAGAAATTAAAAAATCTGAAGAGACATATAACTAGTAAGGAGATTAAATCAATAATCGAAAACCTCCCAACAAAGAAAAGTCCAGGACCAGATGCCTTCACTGGAGAACTCTACCAGACATTTAAAGAAGAATTAATACCGGGATTCCCTGGTGGCGCAGTGGTTGAGAGTCCGCCTGCCGATGCAGGGGACACGGGTTCGTGCCCCGGTCTGGGAAGATCCCACATGCCATGGAGCGGCTGGGCCCGTGAGCCATGGCCACTGAGCCTGCGCGTCCGGAGCCTGTGCTCCACAACGGGAGAGGCCACAACAGGGAGAGGCCTGCGTACCACGAAGAAAAAAAAAAAAGAATTAACACCAATCCTTCTTAAACTCTTCCAAAGAATTTCAAATGAGGGAACACTCCAAATTCATTCTTTGGGGGCAGCATTACTCTGATATCAGAAAAGAAATAAAAGCCACCCAAATTGGAAAGGAAGAAGTAAAATTATCTCTGTTCACAGATGACATGATCTTATATGTGGAAAACCCTAAAGATTCCACAAAAAAAAAGGTTAAAATTAAGAAATTATTTCAACAAAGTTTCAGGATACAAAATCAACACAAAAATCACTCGTGTTTCTATACACTAATAATGACCAATCTGAAAAGGAAATTAAGAAAACAATCTCTGTTTACTGTAACATCAAAAACAATAAAATGCTTGGGAATAAATGTAACTAAGGAGAAGGAAGACTTGTGTACTGAATACTACAAAATATTGATAAAAGAAATCAAAGAAGATACAAATAAATGGAAAGTTATCAGTGCTCATGGATGGGAAGACTTAATGTTGCTAAAATGTTCATACTACCAAAAGAGATCTATAGGTTCAGTGAGATCTCTATCGAAATCCCAATGGCATTCTTTGCAGAAGTAGGAAAAAAGAAT
Source organism: Mesoplodon bidens (assembly GCF_964165515.1). Classification (NCBI taxonomy): domain Eukaryota; kingdom Metazoa; phylum Chordata; class Mammalia; order Artiodactyla; family Ziphiidae; genus Mesoplodon; species Mesoplodon bidens. Next base: position 88,759,111 of record NC_138166.1, read on the forward strand.
CTTAAAGCTGAATCTCATAGGACCCTCAATAGCTAAAACAATCTTGAAAAAGAAGAGCAAATTTGGAGGCCTTGCACTTCCTGATTTCAAAACATACTACAAAGCAACAGTAATCAAGACCGTTGGGACTGGCAAAGAGACAGATGTTGAGACCAATGGAACAGAATAGAGAGTCCAGAAATAAGCCTTTACACACATGGCCAAATGATTTTTGATAATGGTGCCAAGACTACACAGTGGGGAAAAGACAGTCTCTTCTCAAATGGCACTGGGAAAACTGGGTATCCACATGCAAAAGAATGAAGTCGGACACTTACACCATTTATAAAAATTAACTCAGAAATGGATTAAATAACCATAAGACATAAAACTATAAAGCTGGCCAAAGAATAAGGTTGTCCATCGAAGCTATTTTCATCCTTTTACAAACAAATATGGTGCCACATAAATTCATTGGGACACTGAGTGGAGCTAGTGAGCTTAGATTTTTTAAACAAAATTGAAGTGTTTGCTTTTCTAAATGGGAGAAAATGGAGTTTGCTTTCCTTCTTTTCTCAAACCATCTTCGATTTTTGGGGAGTCCAGAGCTGGTGTACGAACGCCTAATTGGATTATATGAATGCATACCTAGGAGTAGGCAAACTAAACATTTTATTTGCAAAAAAATAAAACATTGTGTCTTCTTCGGCATAGGGTATTTAAAGCCATAGAGCCCCAGCCTTAGAAAACGATCAGTGTCAGGATCCTCAGTTAGTTAGAAACAGTAGAAACCACTCTAGCTAGTCTAAACAAAAAAGGAATTTATTAAAGGAGATCAGATGCCTCACAGACTCTTTGGGAAGGCCAGAGAGTTAAGCTTGGAAGGCCACTCAGCTGAGAATAATACACAAAGCACAATGTGGGACGGCTCCAGCAAGGACTCCAATGCCCCTGCCACTTGGATTCAAATACTGCAGCTCCCACCGATGATATTGGAACAGTATAGAGATTCCTTAAAAAATTAAAAATAAAATTACCATCAATTCTGCTGTTGTAGTGTGAGAGAAGCCATATACTATATGAAAGTGAATGGGTGTGGCAGTGTTCCAGTAAAACTTCATTTACAATAAAAGGCAGTGGGCCTGATTTGATTCACAAACCAGAGTTTGCCAATCTCCGCTCTAGAGCAACGTCACTGGTGGTCTTATTAGGGTGTGAATGTTCACAGATATTAACACCATTTTTAAAAGGTGAGAAACTTGCATGTCTTCACTGGGTGCTAGAAATTCTGCTGCTGTTATCCCAATTGGCAATGGTCTGGTAGATGGCAAAAATGGCCATACATTCTTCTCCTCCCTTATCCATCCATCCATGCTTTCTTACCATGGAACTTTGAATGCCCTCCCACCTAATTCTGAGCTCAGCCAATGGGATGTCAGGAAATGTGACATAAGCAGAGACTTGAAAAACATGTGCACAATGGAGCTTGTCTTCTCTTAAAACCCTGAGGCTGCCCATGAAGAAGTCCAAACTGACCTCCTGGATGATGAGATACACATGGCCCAGTCACTCCTGTTACCCAGACCTACAGCTTGACAAACAGCAGCCATGTGATTGAGCCCATCCTAGATTGCCCATCCACTAGCCAATTTGCCAGCTCAGCGTGAACACATGAGTGAGCCCAGCAATGATCAACTAAGCTGACCCACCAGACTACACAGTCCAGCCAAGCCACAAAGTCATAAGCTAAATAAATGGTTATTATTATAAGCCACTGTGTTTTAGGGTATCAGCAGCAAAAGCTATGTGCTATACATTTTTTTCACTTACCTTATCTCACTTTACTCTGCTCACAATAACCCAGTAATGCAGGAGGGGCAGGTATGTAATCCCCATACTGCAAGGGGGAGGAAATTGAGCTCCACAGAAGCTTAATGACCTGCCAAACATCAGATTGCTAATAAATAAAAATCTGGGTCTAGAATGGAAGTTACCTTGACCCCCTAGTCAAAATGTACGTATTGACTATATTATTTTGTTTGGGGCAAAGCAAAAGAGAAATTATGGCTTCAGCTCAGCCAGTAGTTCTGCTAATATAGTCTTATCTCTTCCAATTACCATCTAAATTCTTAAAATTCAAAGGATGGTCCCTCTGTCAAAATCTGTTCTGTCATTTACAAGCAATTATCAAAGTATCCAGACTTGGGTAGAGATACTTTCAGGTGATTGTAGGGAATAAGCAGACAAACATCTCCTATGAAAAGCATAATTTGGAGGAAATCAGTATCTCAATCTCTACAAGTCTCTGCTATGCTTTCTTGCTTGCTGTTAACTCTTACAGATGTCAGTGTAGGTAAACGTGCTCAGCACATTATAAGCAAAGATCCTAGGATGGAATCTTGGCTCAGTGGTAATACCAAGGCAAGTTCTTGGTCCTCAAGAAGCCTACTCTCTGTTAAGGAGCTTAACTCAAGTTTGTCATTAGCTATGGTTCTAGGAGGAATATGCATAATGTCATGAAGCAGCAACAATAAAATGCTGTTGGTGCTCATTTGCAGGTTCACAAAATGTTCATGAGGGTGATATCATTGACACTGAGCTTTAAGGATCACAGCAGAAGGATGGGAAGCCAGAGGGGTGACTAAATTTCACAGGACTTGGAGACTGATTAGAAGGGATCTGAGTAAATGGGAAGACCCAGACAGACTAAGGCAGGTTTTAAACAGGAATGACCAGAATAACCTTAATTAATAAGGAACTGATTCATAAGTGTACCAATCTAGGATTTGCTAATGATAAGAAATCAATGAAATAGGTGTTAGTTTACAGTCTAAAGAAGAAGCGAAGGACTGGTTTAGGGAAACAGACAATCAGTTATTTTGAATATGTTGGGCTTAAGGTGTCAACAGATTATCTACATAGGCATGTCCTGTGACCAGTTAAAAACATAGCCCTGGACCACAAGAGAGAAGCCAAGGGGCTCAGCTTGGCTCAGCTTGGCTCAGCTGTGGTTCCTACGTTGTGGAGTTTTGTGAGAGTTAGATAGGATAACATATCTAAATGTCTAGCTTAGTGCTTAGCTGCAGAAGAAAGTTTAAATTATCATTCAGTCCCTAGAATAAACAGCTTCTTTACCTGACTTCTCCCTTGATGATGGGGGAGCCTAACTTTGGGTGTCTCCTTGGATCTGCCAAGACCACCTGAAAGGCCTTTACTAAGCACCCACCACCAAGAATGGTTTGTGAACTTCACAACTAAGAGTGCTTGTGAAGGTCTTGGCAAACATTCCCTGTGAAGGGCTAGCTGGTAAATGCGGCCATCCTTGTGGGCCGTACGAACTCCCTCAAAACTACTCAATTCTAAAAAAAAAAAAAACAAAAAAAAAACTACTCAATTCTGCTGTCGTAGTGTAAGAGCAGCCATGGACTATTTGAAAACGAAAGGGTGTGGCCGTGTTCCAATAACTTCTTTTTACAAAAACAGGCAGTGGGCCTGATTTGGTTCACTGGTCAGAGCTGGACAATCCCCACTTTGGAGCAATGTCTTTGGTGGCCTTATTAGGATGTGAATGTCCATAGATATTAATACCGTTTTTTAAAGATGAGAGACTTGCATATTTAGTGCACTCTAGTTTGAGGAGACTATCCCATACTCAGGCCCTGTTATTTAATGATTGCACCGGGAGGGAACACCTTATTAGACCGCTTTTGAGTGCGTGGACTGTCTTGTTGAAGAGCAAGCATCATCTCCTCCCACTAGCACCATGCCTAGCACATGACACGAGTGGCAGAAGCCACTAGATACCCACCTAAGACACAATCTCTCCTTGTATAATAAAACACTGCAGGTAGGGTCATAGCCAGCCAGCCAGAAACTACTTTTCCCAGCCTCCCTTGCAGCTTGAGTGGCCATGTTTCTAAGTTCTCACCAATGGAGTGTGAGCTAAAATGAAGAGTTCAGCTTCCCACCCTCACATCCTTAAAAGGAAATTGCTGCCCTGGACTTACTTTCTCTCCTCCCTTCCTTCAAGCTGGCACAAAAACATCCAGAGTCCTGGCTCTCACCATGTAAATGAGGACAGTGCTAGAGACCAGGGCTTCTCAAACCAAAGTGCATAAGCATCATCTGGATAGCTACCCACCAGCAAAAGAATGAAGTTAGACCTTTACCTAATACTATGTATAAAAATTAATTCAAAATGAATCAAAGACCTAAACATAAGACCTAAAACTATGAAACTCTTAGAAGAAAGCTTCATGACATTGAATTTGGCAATGATTTCTTCACATGACACCAAAGGCACAGTCAACAAAAGAAAAAAAATAGACAAATTAGACTTCATGAAAATTAAAATTAAATTTTTGTGTATCAAAACACAGTACCAGGGCCTCCCTGGTGGCGCAGTGGTTGAGAGTCCGCCTGCCGATGCAGGGGATACGGGTTCGTGCCCCGGTCTGGGAGGATCCCATATGCCGCGGAGCGGCTGGGCCCGTGAGCCATGGCCGCTGGGCCTGCGCATCCGGAGCCTGTGCTCCGCAACGGGAGAGGCCACAACAGTGAGAGGCCCGCATACCACAAAAAGAAAAAAAAAAAGAAAAAAAAAAAAAAAAAAAAAAAAAAAACACAGTACCAGCAGAGTAAAAAGACAACCCACAGAGTGTGAAATAGTATTTACAAATCACCTATCTGATAATATTAATATCCAGAATATATAGAGAACTCCTAAAACTCAACATAAAAAAACAACTCAATTCAAAAATAGACAAAGGACTTGAACAGACATTTCTCCAAAGATATACAAATGGCCAATAAGCACATGAAAAGATTCTCAACATCACTAATTATTAGGGAAATGCAAATCAAAGCTACAATGATATGCCACCTCACCCCCTTTAGGATGGCTACCATCAAAAACAAAAACAAAACAGAAAACTACATGCGTTAGTGAGGATGTAGGGAAACTGGAACTCTTGTACACTGTTGATGGGAATTTTACATTCAGCAGCTGTCGAAAATGTTTAGGGATACAGCAGCTGTGGAAAACAGTATGGTGGTTTCTAGAAATTAAAAATAGGATTACAATTTGATTCAGCAATTCTACTTCTAAGTATATATCCCAAATAACTGAAAATAAGCTCTTGAGATATTTGTACACTCATGTTCACAGAAGAATTATTTAAAATAGCTAAAACATGGAAGCAACCCAAGCGTTCAGAAGAATGGATAAGCAAAATATGATATATACATACAATGCAGTATTCAGCCTTAAAGAGGAAAGAAATTCTGACATATGCTACATGGATAAACTTTGAAGATATTATGCTAAGTGACATAAGCTAATCACAAAAAGACAAGTGCTGTATGATTCCACTTATGTAAGGTATTTAGAGTAGTCAATATCATAGAGACAGAAAGTAGAATGGTGCTTGCCAGGGGCTGGGGAAATGGGAAGTTATTGTTTAATGAGTACAGTTTCAATTTTACAAGATAAAAAGAATTCTGGAGGTGGCTGATGGTAATGGTAGTACGACATTATGAATGTATTTAATACCACTGAGCTATACACTTAAAAATGGCTAGAATCGTAAATCTATGTGTAATTTACCACAATAAAAAAATTTTTTTTAAAAGAAGTATTACCTAGAGAGTTTGGTAAAACACAGATTCCTGGGTGCAGCCACCAGACATACTGGTTCAAGAGCTCTGAATTGGGGCCTAAGAACTGAACTTTCTAACAGGCTCTCAGGTGATGCTGATGCTGACCATCCCGGGATCATACTTTTTTAAAAAAAATAAATTTATTTATTTTTTTATTTACTTTTATTTTTGGCTGCGTTGGATCTTTGTTGCTGAGCGAGGGTTTTCTCTAGTTGCAGCGAGCGTGGGCTACTCTTTGTGGCAGTGTGCAGGCTTCTGATTGCAGTGGCTTGTCTTGTTGTGGAGCACGGGCTCTAGGCACACGGGCTCTGGTAGTTGTGTCACGCAGGCTTCAGTAGTTGTGGTGCACGGACTTAGTGGCGCCGCGGCATGTGGGATCTTCCCGGACCAGGGCTCGAACCCATGTGGCCTGCATTGGCAGGCGGATTCTTAACCACTGCGCCACCAGGGGAGCTCTGGACCATACTTTGAATAGCACTGCGCTAGGGAAAAAGAGGTTAACCGTAGTTAAGGAATTTGGATCACTAAATGATCTTATGTAACAGGGAGGAGAAAGAGAGAGAGAGAGAGAGAGAGAGAGAGAGAGAGAGGGAGGGGGGAGGGAGGGAGGGAGGGAGAGAGAAACTTTCTTAAGCCAGTGTCAGTGTAGTGCGTGCCTCTCTGTCATAATAGCTTAGCTTCTTTTCTCATTCAGTTGGTACTCAATTGTTTGTTGGATGATTGAATAAGTGAACCATTGTGCTTATGGGAGCAAAACACACAGATTGGTATGGAGTGCTTGGTTCTTCTGGGTCTACTCTCCTCTATTCCTATGTGTTAGTCCGAGGCGGATCCTAGTTACTGAAAGGACTAAAGTCAATAGCTGGCTGTGGGCAAGGGCAGCGGTGCTGCTCTGCACAGAGAAACTCCCGCTGCTCCCCAGCGCCAGCGCTCAGCTCCCAGAGCCGCTGATAGCGCTGCACACACAGGTCCTCCGTGCAGGGCCAGACAGCGGCAGCTCCCCTACGCCTCCAGCCGCAGTTCACTCTTTACCAACCATTCCCATATAGAGTTAAAGGACGAATTATCTCACAGGGAATGCTGGGCGCACAGGCTTGCTGAGAGAGGTGGATTCCAAGTTCAGGAGACAAGAGACTGATGAGCAACGTTAGACCAGGGAGGTGCTGCCTTGGTGGGAAAGAATGCTGGTCGTGACCACTTCCTTCTCTTTATTCTGCATTGAAGTTAAATGCTGGCCTTGCCTAAATCTCACGCTGAGACCTGGACCTCAGTAACTCCAAAACACACACCCTTTTCAGAAATTTGTAATTTCATCATTTCTTGACCAAATGACTCCAACCACAGAAAGGCACACATTTTCCATTGGGATTTATTCTGCTGCTTCCTTTTGGTGGGTATATTCTTTCCTGCTTGCTTTTAAAACCCCATTCATTATATGAAGTATAGGTTTTTTGAAACTGATTTTAAAGTAAACTGGTTATTAAATATCTATATCTTGTCTTTCTGTCTTTCTCACTCCACTTTATGGATTTGAGAACCAAGACACAGAACAGTCTATGGTTTAGAAAAGCTAAGTTCACTTTTTATTTGGCCCATGGACCACGATCTGAGCTTTGAAGTCTAAAGATCTAGGATTACCCACCCTCAGTATAGCCAGACCCTGATGCAAAAAGCCAGGAACCTCATTCCACAAGTACGGGCAATCCAAGACTTCCAGTTTCTGGTTGCAATTGAAGGCCAGTAAATTCGGAGAACAGGATGGAACTGTTTCTTGTACAGGCAAAACAATTTGTAATCATTAAGAAGCATGAAGCTAATGAAAAGCAATTAATCCAATGGCAAACATTGCCATAAATTTTATTCCCAAAGCGAACACATGATACAGGCACGATTCTTGATTTCAGATAAAGAAAAAAAAGGTGGCGCTATTATTAAATACAAAGTAAAACAACATGAAAAAAATGCCAGAAGATAGAAAGAATGCAAGCAGGAGCCCTGGGGCTGAGGGAGGGGAAAGCTCAGTAAAGGCGGGATGTGTGGGGAAGACAAGGGAAAAGAGGGCACTGCTGTGAGGCTGTACCAAGGGGAGTCAGTCTCCAGGCTGGTGATGCTGAGCTGCAAGGGACAGAGCCTGTCCTCCCCCAGGACGCCTGAGCCGGGGCCGCTGTGGGCTCCCGAGGAGCCACTCAACCTCCCCACCCCACCGTCCCCTTCCACAGGGAGTCACGTGGGGCTCTCCCCTTATGGAGCAAGAAATAAAGAATGACTCCTCATTTCCTGGAACAGGGGAGTTGTCAGAGGCAGGGGAAGGTTCAGATTTTTGGTGGAGTTGGACAAGGGGGGGGGAATAGGGCACCCCAGCTACCTATGTCTCTCTCCCCACTAGGCAGAATTCTGGCAAATATGCATGTGAGGGCTTTTGAGGTAGCCTGTGGTTGAAAAAAATCAACCAGGGATGCTTCAAGTTCTACTCAGATCCAGAGGACTAGGTAGGGATTTCTGCCTTTGAAAGATCAAAATAGCATTTGCTCTTCTAAGTCACCTTAAGGGTACCTCGAATGAGTACCTAATATGATCACAAGATCTTCCCAACCACTAAGAAAAAGTATCTTTCCTTTTTCCATCACACATGCCTGAAATTCCTTTAATAAGGGACCAAAAATCTTTATGAAATCGTTAGAGATAAAAATTTGAAAGCAATTACCACAAGGAACAGAGCATACTGAAGACACCCATTCATAAGGAAATAGTAGTCAGTAAACTGAACCACAGGTAAAATTATTGGTGGTAGATTTCCCTCTGCTTTAACAGAGGAAAAGGGTGCTAAAGCAGAGGAAAGTATTATGTTGAAGAAAGACCTGGAAAACAAAGTTACTGACTAGCTGATTACAGTTAGCGTTGGTCTTGTTTATCTTCAGTTGGGGTGGAGGAGAGAAAACAGTACACTTTCAAGCTGGGTATGAAGATATCTTTGTCTCGGGCTGTTGGCAATAGATAGTGTTGTGTACGCTTTATGGAGATTTTCATGCTTTCTTTCCTAATGCTTTTTAAAAAGCAGTATTTGAGCATTCCACAGAATGCTTGAGATATTTTATGTATGAGACAGTTGGTGGTACAGCATGGAGAGATGCAAAGGACCCCAAGATTTGGGTTTGACTCCAGGCTCTGCCACTAACTAGCTGAATGACCTGTGGTCACTTGCTTCATCTCTGAAACTTAATTGCCTTGGGCAGTGCTCTAGATTATGGTTTCCTTCTTTCTAAACCAGGACACTATGAAAGCAGAGCTGTCCCATTGGAAGTGGAGCCAGGGCCCCAGAATTCTCCCTACTCAACCCCCGCTTCCTCGCCTGGCCTGTGTGGTACCTCATCCGAACTCTGGGACAGTTTGAACTGCATTGGCCTAGATGATGGATAAAGTCTCCTTGAGTTCATCAAAAAGTAGCTTTTCCTGGAAGAACATTTCAGACAGGCTTTGAGAATCTGGCAGTCCTGTTTTAGAGCAAGGCACATACTCCATGAACCTTGTTCTGCTCAGGGATTGTGCATGGGAGCCAGAGGATCTCTATCTCTGTCTCTATCTCTATCTCTGTCTCTGTATTTATACCTCAGGGCCCCAATGTCCTATTTGTTGGCAATAAGCATTTATTGAACACTTACCCTTTGGGAAAACAAATTATTAAGCACTGGAGAGAAAAAGAAGTCACATAAAAAATGAGAAGCAATGAAACTGGTTTCTTATGTCTCCATGAAAATCAGCGGCACGTCACATACAGGAGACAAGACCTGCAGATCCTTAGATGTTGGAGTTCAGTGAGAAAAAATTGTATTTGAGCAGAACTATTCCGGCAAAAAGATGTAAAGGGGATCAGAGCAGGGAAAACTCAAACAGGGAGACCCACCACCCAAGGCCTGGGTGTGATGAGGACCTGGGTGGGGAATGACAGCTCTCCCCTCTGAGAGCAGCTCCAAGCAATGGGACAAACTTGGTTTGGGGAAAGAAAATATGGAGACCTAGAGACTGGCACTAGGTTTGCTCTCAACTTGTCAACACAAGGCTCTAGGATGAGGGGTAGGGCCTGACAGTCTGTGAGTCCCACCCTGATCCATAAAGTCTCAGATGCTCTCCTTCAGCAGCCTTTGTGACCCTGAGGGGCCATAAGTCACGAGGCTTGCTTTCCTGTATTCCCTGCATACATTTTAACTGGTCCCCAGATCTTTCTAGACATTTTCCATGTTGATGGTTGAGTCATTAGAGCCGTCCCCAATGGCTGAATGTACTACCTAGAAAAATTGTGCCATAGCAACTAGCACTTGTGTGGAAGCTATTCTGTGCAGACCCTGCTTAACTGCTTTATATACATTAGTGAATGAAGAAGGTACTATCATCATTCTCATTTTATGGAAAAGGAAACCTGGGCACAGAGTGGTTAAGTAAGTTGCTTAAGGTCACATAGCTGTAAGTGGTAGAGCTAGACTTCAAACCTAGGTGGTTTGGCTCTGGAGCCCATGTGTTAAACCACGACACTTCACTCTCTGTTATAAAACAAATAATAATAGCAGTGGCACAGTAATACCATATATGGGAACTTCTGGTCATTCTGAACAAGGAGAGTTTTGAGCCCTTAGGAGAGGTGCGATTAAACAAAGAGCAGGTGGTGGGGGGGGGTTGTCAGAGTATCTCAGGGTACTAAGGGGCCGTGGTGGATGTCACAGCTACTGTATACATGTATTGCTGCCACTGTATCTCTTTCTCTCTAAAAATTAACAGCAACAAAGAAACAGGATCATTTGCAACTTTAAAAAGAAGCTAGCAGCTATAGGAATCTGGAAATAATATCCCCTTAACTCAAAGGACTGATGCATTGGTTTAAAAGGGGTTGACTTTAAAGCTGGTATGTGAGTTTACTGGGGCCATTGGCAGGGATGTTAACAATTTATGGAATGCATTTTTGGAAAGGATTAGGGGAAAAACATGTTGTGTCTTACAAACCCAGAGTTAGGAATACAGCTCTAAGGGGTGAGCCTTAAATATCAAGCTTTCAGTATGCATAGTTTTTAAGGGAATCGGTTTGCCTTCCCTCTTCTCTTTCTTTTCTTTTTCAGATCTTACCCAAAGGATCAAATTCAGGCCATACCGGATGTGCCCAAATCATTTCCATCTGACGCCCAGGACAGCCCAGGAGGCCTGGCCTTGAGGAGCAACCCCCAGTGAGTACTATTTATGAAGGGACCAAGATAGAACCACGTCAGTCGTTTCTGGTCAGGCTGGTCCCGGGCCCTGCCAGCATCGGCTCACTGCTATTCCTCTGTCGGCTGAGTTTTAGAAATAGGCTGCTGTTTACATTCTGGCCATGGACTGAAATAAGAAAAAAGAAGCTTTTCATTTCTATTCTAATTCCCTCCGTCTTTCTCCCTCCCCACTGTACAAATGACATGCTTCCCACCAAGTAGAGGTGATTTATAACAGATGGGTAAACTGAGGCACAGAGCGGTTGACTGATGTGTCCTGGCTCTGCTTGACTGTTGTATAACAAAGAAAGGCACACAGATTTCTCTGTCCAGAGCAAAATGCCTGGTCGCTAAGAGAGTGTTCAATCAAAAGGAAAACACCAGGCTTTTAAAAGAATCCCTTTGTTGCTATTTCTGAGAATGGTGCTTGGAGCCCACCTGCCTGGCCCCAGATTTTCACAGCTCCCTGAAACACAGAGAGCCTTTTAGTTCTGTTTTCACCTCCACAGTGACCAACATTATCAGACAAAATACACCTGGCAGGAAGGATTTCCAGCTGCTCTTGAAGGCAGCAGTGATTGCATCAAGGGCAGAGGTGGTTGGGCACGCTAGTATTTACCACTGAGGCAGTGTCCAAACTGAATGAGACGGAAGACGGGACTGGCAGCCTGCGGCAATGGGCCGGGTGTGCACAGAACCTCTGCTTCTGCTGGAAGAGAATCTGATGGGAGAGGCTTATTCTATTGCAGACAGTGGTCCTACCCCAGGAAGGACCCTTAGACAACCCTACATCCAGCCCTCTAAGTTGTTTTCATTTTTAAAGTCTGTATTTTTTTTACAGCAGTTTTAGTTTCACAAAAAAATTGAAAGGAAGGTACAGGGCTTTTCCATATATACACCCCTACCCCAACACATGTATAGCCTCCCCCAAGATCAGCATTACTTACCAGAATGGTACATTTGTTACCAAGGATGAACCTACAATGACACCGCATAATCATCCAAAGTCCATAGTTTACCTCAGGGTTCATTCTTGGTGTTGTATATTCTATGGATTTGGACAAACATATAACGATATACATCCATCAGTATAATACCATACAGAGTATTTTTATTGCCCTAAAAATCCTCTAGACTCTGCCTACTCATCTCTCCTGCCCCTCCCTGACCCCTGGCAACCACTGATCTTTTTACTATCTCCATAGTTTTGTCTTTTCCAGAATTTCATAGAGTTGGATTCATACTGTATGTAGCTTTTTTCACTTAGTAATATGCATTTCAGTTTTCTCCATGTCCTCTCACAGCTTGATGGCTCATTTCTTTTTAGTGCCAAATAATATTAAATTGTCTGGATGTGTCACAGTTTATTTATCCATTTACCTACTAAAGGACATCTTTGTTGCTTCCAAGCTTTGGCAGTTATGAACAAAGCTGCTATAAACATCTAGGTGCAGGTTTTCGTGCGAATGTAAGTTTTCAGCTATTTTATTTTTTTTATTTATATATATATATATATATATATATATATATTTTATTTATTTATTTATTTATTTAATTTATTTATTTTTGGCTGCATTGGGTCTTCGTTGCTGCGTGTGGGCTTTCTCTACTTGTGGCAAGCAGAGGCTACTCTTTGTTGTGGTGTGCAGGCTTCTCATTGCAGTGGCTTCTCTTGTTGCGGAGCATGGGCTCTAGGCATGTGGGCTTCAGTAGTTGTGGCACGCAGGCTCAGTAGTTGTGGCTCACGAGCTCTAGAGCACAGACTCAGTAGTTGTGGCGCATGGGCTTAGCTGCTCTGCGGCATGTGGGATCTTCCCGGAGCAGGGCTTGAACCTGTGTCCCCTGCATTGGCAGGTGGATTCTTAACCACTGCGCCACCAGGGAAGCCCTCAGCTATTTTAAGTAAATGCCAAGGAGTGCAACTGCTGGATCATAAGGTAAGAGTATGTTTGGTTTTGTAAGAAACCACTAAACTGTCTTGCAAAGTGGCTGTACCCCACTGGTGCATTCCCACTAGCAATGTATGAGAGTTCCTGTATATGATGTGGAGCATATTTTCACATGCTTATTTTCCATCTATGTATCTTTGGTTAGGTGTCTGTTAAGATCTTTGGCGCATTTTTAAATTGTTTCCTTGTTGATTTTTAAGAGTTCTATGTATTTTTGGATAACAGTCCTTTATCTGATGTGTCCTTTGTGAATATTTTCTCCAAATCTGTGGCTTGCCTTCTAAGTCTCTTGACATTGGATCCCCCAGAGCAGAACTTTTTAATTTTAATGAAGTCCAGCTTATCAATTATTTCTTTCATGAATTGTGCCTTTGATATTTTGTCTAAAAAGATACCACCATGCCCGAGATCATATAGGTATTCTCCCATGTTATTTTCCAGGAGTTTTATAGTTTTGTGTTTTAAATTTAGGTCTATGATCCATTTTGAATTAATTTTTGTGAAGGGATATAAAGTATGTGTCTGGATGCATTTATTTTGCATGTAGATGTCCAATTGTTCCAGAACCATTTGTTGAAGAGACTACCTTTGCTCCATTGTATTGCCTTTGCTTCTTTGTCAATGATCAGTTGACTATATTCAAAAGGATATATTTCTGGGCTTTCTATTCTATTCCATTGGTCTATCTGTCTATTCTTCCACCAATACCACACTATCTTGATTATTGTAGCTTTAAGTTTCCTTAAAGTCAGGTAGCATCAGTCCTACAACTTTGCTCTTCCATTCAATATTCTGTTGGCCATTCTGGATCATTTGCCTCTTCATATAAACTTCAAAATTAGTTTGTTGATATCTGTAAAATAATTGCTGGAATTTTGACTGGGAGTGCATTGAATCTGTAGATCAAGTTGGGAAGAACTGACATCCTGACAATATTGAGTCTCTCTATCCATGAACATGGAGTCCATTTCCTTCATTTTTTAGGATGTTTGAAAAGGACTGTGAGAGAGGACATCTTTGCCTTGTACCTGATTTTAGTGGGAAAGCTTCAAGTTTCTCACCATTAAGTATAATGTTAGCTCTAAGAGTTTTGCAGATAGTTTTTAGCAAGTTAAGAACGTTCCACTCTATTCCCAGTTTATTGAGAGGTATTTTTTTTGAAGTGTATACAAAAATGTTTAATGACTATATACAAAAACATGAAAATATAAATGATGAACTGGAAAAAATATTTATAATACATAAGACAGTCCAAGAATTAAAATACTCACTAACAAGATAGCTAAAGGAGGAGTTTTTGGAGATTTTTTTTCATTGAAATATAGTTGATTTACAGTATCATATAAGTTTCAGGTGTACAACATAGTGATTCACAATTTTAAAAGATTATACTCCATTTATAGTTATTATAAAAGATTGGCTATATTCTGTGTGCTGTACATTTACTGAGAGTTTCTGTCATGTGTGGTGTTAGGTTTTGCCAAATTCTTTTTCTGCATCTATTGATATGATCACGTGATTTTTCTTTTTTAGTTTATTGATGTGATGCATTTTTTTAGTATAAAATTCTAAATGCATGAAAAATGTTATTTTAAAGAATAAGATGTTTTCATCATCTAAATTACTTGTTCTTGCTACTTAAATCAAGACTTTACAGAGAGACTTCTGTATTTTGTATCACACAGAGCAATCTGCTCAGTACTGGTCACATTTCATTTTCTAGAAATCAAATAAATCACATCAGTAAGGATTTATGAGCACCGTTTATGTACAAAACACAGTGCCTGACATCAAGAAAAATGCCAAGTAGCATATCCCTACAGTAGTGTTTAAAATTTCTACTTTGAAATCATTTTAGAAGTTCCAAAGGAGTTGCAAAGTTAGTGCATAAGGTTGCTGTGCTTCACCTGCTTTCCCTAATGATAACAGTATACATAACCTTAATAAATTATCAAAACTGGGAAACAACCCTCTAGCCTTACAGATGAAAATATGGAAGCTTGGGAAGGCTGGGTGACTTGCCCAGAGGCACACACTGTGTGAGCAACTCTGGGGTCTCCCACAGGCCCAACCCTCACCCCACTGGGGCAGGCAAAGAGTGACTGGCAATGTCAAGGTTTGCTTGAGTCCAACTTCTGACACTGATGAGCTGGGTGACTATGGACAAGTTTCTTAAACTCTCTAAGCATCAGTTTTCTCATCTGTAAAATGGAGATAATAACAGTACCTACCTTGAGGGGTTATTCTGGAGACAGAGAAAGTGTATGCAAAATGTTTGATACAATGTCTGACATATAACAAAAACCCAGTTTTATTGGATGCTTCCTCTGTTCCTGGCACTGTTCCACGTGCTTTACATGTTAAAGTATTTGATCCTTACAACAAATCTAGAACACATCATCATCAGTTTACAAATGAGGAAAGTGAGGCACAAAGATGTCACAGACCTAGTGAGGGACAGAGCTGGGACTCAAAGTTAGGCAGTCTGGGTTGAGGGGTGTTGCTTCAACATCCCACAGTCAAGACTTAAGGAGCAGAACCGCCGCAGTCGCTGTTCTAGCACCTTGCTTCTCAGCTGGACCCATTGGCTGGCTGGACCAGCTTCTCTAAGTCATCTTACTTGTTCCACCTGCATGTGAACTTGAGGGCAGGCACTTATCATTTGCCCACCATAAGCCTAGTGGTTAATAAGCTACTGGGCTGATTTCACTAAACTCTGGGACTTTGAAGGAGCTCAGCAGTCATCCAGTCTGAGGATTCCTACCTTTCTATCACCAGAAACTCCTTTCATTATCTCCCCACTTTTCTCCACCTCTTGGGTCCCCTTTGTCTGAAGAGATTTTGCTATCAAAATCTTATATTTGTTAATTAGTTGAGCTATGTTTCCATTTTTAAAAAATTAATCAAAGATATATACAATTAACAAATAGAGATATTGAGCAGCAAAGGGTAACCAATGTCATCACACTGGTTTAAGAGACTTCTAGCCAAAAGCAAAAAAAATTTGACATTTTAATGAGCCTATGCAGTCTTAGCAGGCAGGGGTAGGACTTCAATGTGACTTCTAAAAATGCTGAAAATAGCTTGAGGACTCCTAAGGGTTTAGGAATCCCAGGGAATTAATCCAGTCCCAAAAGACTCTAAAGATTCCAGAAAATCCCCTACAAAATATAAATACGCTTTGTTATATGTGCTTTATGTTGGCCTAAATCCCCTTTTCCATATCTTAATCCCATTCTACCTTAAAGTTTGATATTTACATGGGAACCTCTAAAATTTAAGGGTATCCAATTGCATTAAAATATTTCTGTGCACATATGGTACCCAGGTGCATAATAAATGTAGGAATCATTATTTCAAAAATAGTGGCATATTGTTTACTTTCTGGTCATTCAATCTGTCTACGTATCCACATATTTTCAGCCATTTTCCCTCTCCTATTCAGCCTTTAGTCCCATTTGCCATATTCCTTTCGTTGCTACTAAGTCTGAGGTCCAGTAAACAAGCATTATGTTAGTTAGGGTTCCCCACAGAAACAGAAGCAATAGTGTATATATATATATATATATATAGAGAGAGAGAGAGACAGACAGACAGACAGACACAGAGACACAGAGAGAGACAGAGACAGAGACAGATAAATGGAGACAGAGAGAGGCAGAGAGTTTACTTTAAGGAATGAACTTACATGATTGTGGGGACTGGCAGGTCCAAAGTTTGCAGAACAGGCTGGCAGCCTAGAAATTCCAAGAGTTTGATGTAGTGACTCAAGTCTGAAGGGAGTTTGGAGGCTAAATTCCTTCCTCTTCCAGGGACTTAAGTCTTTTCTCTTACAGCCTTCAACTGAGTGGATGAAGCCCACCCACACATGGAGAGTAATCTGTTCTACTCTAAGTTTACTGATTTAGATGTTAATCACATCTTAAAAATATCTTTACAGCAATATCTAGATTGGTTTTGACCAAACAACTGTGCACCATAGCTAGCCATGGTGACACAGAAATGTAACTATCATGTGTAAAAGTACTGTATTTAGCCCTGGGGCTGAAAGATGTATATAACCTTGTCCCTGACCTTAAGGAGTTGATAGTCAAGTAGAGAAGTGAAAGAAGTGAAGAAATGATTTTGGCAAACATCGTATTCAGGAGTGAATACAAAACTAAGACCAAGAAGGGTAGACTTCAGGCCAGTATGAGAAGGTTATGCTTTAACAGGTACAATTTGAGCTGAATTTTAAAGGCTGAGAAGAGGCTCACCCAGAGGAAAGGCATCCCAATGATGGAGAAGTGAAAGGATGTGGACAACTGTGAATGGCTTGATATGACGGAGGTGGGGTGTGTGGGTGTGAGGGTGGAGCCTCTGGGATGAGGATAGAAGGATGCTGAGGCACAGACTGTGAAGTGAGGGTTGTAGAGAGTTCTACAGAGGAAGCAGAAACTCCCCGCCCACCTCTGGCTGTTTCTATCAGGGAATGGTATCAAGGCCTCCACACAGCAGGCAGTGAGGCTTCCTGGAATTATTCCAGCTGGAAATTCCCTCAGAAGTGATCACTGATGATTTTGACCCAAGGAGGTGCCTCTGGCACCACTGTGTGGGGTAAGGGATGTGCGGGACTCTGGAGGCTCCCCGCTCCCTTTTCGAGTTAAGCACTCCAACGCTGTACATATTTCATGGGGCTTTTTGACTTCCAGTCAGTGGCTTTTTCTCATGATGGCCCCCTTTTCTGGGCAGCCTTCGTGCTTGCCTCAGTCCAGGAGCTGTGGGAGGCATTGGACTGTCAGAACATTCCAACCTCACTGCCTGTTTACACTTCCCCACTCTTCCTTCAGACAGTCCTCCTCTAGGTGAGACAAAATAAAAATAGTGCTGGAGAGGTTCACACCTTAATGTGATCAGAGAGCACCTTAATTGGGACCATTTGTTATCCAGCTGCTTCTGCCTGGTGAGCCAAATTCCCTGGCCAGAGCCCCAGGCTTGGGGGGTGGGAGGCAACTGCAGCTGGGTGGAGGGGTCTGAGCAGGGGCTGGGGGCATAGGTAGAGTTCTCGTATAGGACATGACTTACGTGCCTCAGTGAGGGTCTGGGGTGAGTGAGGGATGATGTGCCCAAGACCCTTCGTGCATCTGAACATAGGTGTGAGGACGCTCTTGCCTCTGATGGGTCCTGGTGCAGTTACTATAGGAGGAGTTCTTCCAGAGGAAAAACTAAAATAAAAGCAAGACAAACACGAAATCTTCTTTCCCTCATTCTTCTCCCAAAGTTTTGGAAACAGTTGTTCCTTCCTCATGAGCTAAAGTTAACTCTTTCACATTAACGCTGAGTGGAAAGAGATAACATCAAATGAATGGTCGACTACATCAATGAACATTATCAGTTCTGGATAGGGAAATTGACATTTTAAGTAAAATAATGTATATGGCAAATTGGGAAGTTCAATATTTTTCGCAAAATAACTTTTACTCTCTTAAAATATCAGAAAAGTGGGACTTCCCTGGTGGTCCAGTGGTTAAGAATCCGCTTTCCAAAGCAGGGGACACAGGTTCAATCCCTGGTCAGGGAACTAAAATCCCACAGGCTGCGGGGAAACTAAGCCCGTGCGCTCTAGAGACCACGCGCTTCAACTAAGGAGAAGCCCGAACACCGCAAGGAAGAGCCTGTGTGCAGCAACTAAGACCTGATGCAGCCAAATAAATAAATTAAATATTTTTAAAAATTAGAAAAGCAGAACAAAGATGTCCTATGCAAAAAGGTAAGCTTTATAAATAAGCAGGGAAATAAAGGTACAGGATCAGTGAGCTGGGAAGACTTGAGACATCATCCAGTCCACAGAGGAAGATCTCTGCTCAGAGAGGCTGTTTGCTTTACTAAGTTGTTCACACAGCTAACAAGTAAAATTAAGGGAGAAACACATTAGTCTATTGATAGCATTTCTTCCTCTACATAATGTTGCCAACTAGATTTTTGACCATTGCTTATCCATTTTGGAAGCCTACTTGACAATGTGATGGAACTTTCAGGAATTGATACAGCAAAAAATGAGGCAATTTCACTCCATTTTTCATTGGCTCATTTTGGTGGAATGTATACACAGTTCACCACCAGACACCATTGCATAGTCTGAAAGAAGTAAGGAATGAAATAGATTTTATGCTCAATCTCTCAGTAGAGGAAAGCACTGTGATATACATCCCCAAGGGTATGATTGAATTTTGGGGGGTTTTAGGTGTGTTAGTGGGATTTGTGGCGTGAAAAGAGATAAACGAGGAGTTGAAAGGAATTGCTGCTTTCTGGAGATCAGGAATACCCTGAAGTCAGACATAACTACACTGAACTCTGGTCTACTCTTCTTATAAGGTAGGTGCCATCAATTGGTTACTTTTGTGAGGAAGGGATGTATTCTATCTAAAAGAGAGACATAATTAGTTTGTTGAACTAAAATGACTCTTGCTATAGACTGAAGGTTTGTGTCCCCTGCCCCCAAATTCATATGTTAAATGCTAATGCCCAATGTGATGGTATTTAGAGGTAGGACTTTGGGATGATAAGGTCATGAGGGTGGAGCCCTCGTGAATGGGATTAGTGCCCTAGAAAAAGAGGCCCTAGAAAGATCCTTACTCCTTCTACCATGTGAGAACACAGCAAAAAACTGTCCATCTGTGAACCATGAAGAAGGCTCTCACCAGACACCAGATCTGCTGGCATGTTGATCTTGGACTTCTAAGAACTAAAAGAAATAAATTTCTGCTGTCTGTTGACTGCCCAGTATATGGCTTTTTTTTTTAATAGCAGCCTGAATGGACTCAGACAACTCTTTGTGAAAGGATGTTGTAACAAGTCACCAAAGAAATATGAAAACAACTGGGCTATGCAAAAAACTTGCATATTTACCATGATATTTGTTGAAGTGGAATTTTACCTGGCCATAGCATAATGAAAGCACAGAAGTTCTTTCCTTTTCAGCAAATAATTTGTTGGGTTTTATACAGTCTTAGGCTTTGACACAGATCTTCATAACCCTTCCGTCATGAAACCAGGATGGAACCCATCTCCCTACCCAAGGGATATGGGAGATATGGATATGGGAGAAGAGATGAAACTGACTAATTACTGGTGATGACGGGGCTGTAGGTCAAAGGTAGGGACAGCGGGATACTTTTAAGATTTTGAACGCTTTCTGTTTTGTCAAAGACACCCCAAGGCACCCCAGACAACCCAAACAAGAAGCAAAATGAGGGATCCTTTGCCTCCAGTCAGATATCTGTACAGATCAGGGGAGCAGCCTCACAAGAGTCAGAGAGATAGGCTGTCTTCCTGCCCAGTCACCATGAGGTGACAGAGTCAGAGGGTCACTCAGATCTGTTTGTTGAATACTTGAACCCCCTAAACTCCAGAGTGACTTCTTGAAGAGGAGGAGAGCAGGAGGACTCTATAGAGAGCAGCCTTATGAAGACTCTGGGGGTCCCCAGCTGGCTCTGGCCCTGTACACAGCCACTCAGCAGTATTATTCAATACCGGTCACTGGCAGAATACTGAGGGAGTTAGAAGGGCTGTGAAGGTTCCTCCCATTCCTAAGGGTATGTACTGACACAGAACCAATCAATAGAAATGCAAGTGACCAAGACACTTACCCTCAACCTCAGCTGCCCAGAGACAACACAAACACCCCTGCCAACTCTTTGGTAAGACACAAATCCAATCATAGAACTGGAAGCAGCTCAGCAATCACCTTGAACAAATCCTCTTTCCAATTTACAGATGAAGGAATAGTGCCCAGAGAAGTTCTGTACCAACAGAATTAGGAAGAGGCAGAGTTGGGAGTTGGAGTAGAACTCCAGACTTCTGGAGTCGACCAGGGCTCCCTGTCCTGTCCATGCTACCTGTCTCTTCTTCTGAGTTATGGGAAAGAATGAAGTGACAGAGGCCAAATAACCCTACATTCTGGGTTTTGATCTCCTCTCTGATGTAATTAGTGCTTCCAAATAGTCAAGTCAGTGTTCAGCTTTGAATATTTTTCTACCCACACACTGACAGAAGAATAAAATCACAAGAATAGCATAAGGATAGCCTTGCCCCTGAACTATACATGTGTCTTCCCAACATGGTTATGCCAGCCTGTCTTCCACTCTTAGTGCAGCTTTCTCAGTAAATCTATGCACCATAGAGCATGGAGGTTAAAGCAGGAGTGCTAGAGCCAGACTGCCTGGGTTTGAACCCCACCATTGCCCCTGTTGGCTGTGTGACCTTGGGTAAGTCCCTTAACCTCTCTCTCCTTTAGTTTACTTTCCGGGAAAGTAAGGAGGTAGGACCAGGTCCTTTCAAAGGTGCTGCTTAGCTCTGATGTGACTGTGATTTTATTTACTAAAAAATGTGAGAAATGACCAATATGCCAGTTGGAGGAGGGGATGGGTCAGGGGACCAAGCATTGGGAGAGAAAGATGGACCAAAGAGCCTTTTCACTCCACTGAAAAACAGCTGCTCTTGTTTCCCTTTGCCTTGCGTGGGGGTGTCCCTGACAACAGAGGAAGAGGAGCACAGGAACTTTGAATTGTTGTTATATAGGGGGACTGTGTGGTCATGTACTTGAACAGGAAGCAGAGTTACAACAAATAGCAGTGAAGCAGTGACTGGCTAAGAGTTCGATAATGACTGGATATTTGGCCCCAGGCTGGGGATCAATGAAGTCTAAAACCTTGGGATGTATCAACTGGGGTGGATTAAGTAATTGCCAGGGTTACTAGTAACAGGTAACTAGTCTGGAAGCCATCATCAGGGGGCTTGGAACTAATGAACCAGATTTGCTGGAAATGGGGCCCAGGAATATGCATTTTAACCAGCACCTCAGATTGATTTTTAGGTTTAAATTAATTTTTTTTAATTAAAGACAAAGAAAAATTATTGAAAGCAGCAAGAGAAAAACGACAAATAACATACAAGGGAACTCCCATAAGGATAACAGCTGATTTCTCAGCAGAAGCTCTACAAGCCAGAAGGGAGTGGCATGATATACAAAGTGATGAAACGGAAGAACCTTACAACCAAGCTTACTCTACCTGGCAAGGATCTCATTCAGATTCGATGGAGAAATCAAAAGGTTTACAGACAAGCAAAAGCTAAGAGAATTCGGCACCACCAAACCAGCTCTACAACAAATGCTAAAGGAACTCCTCTAAGTGGGAAACACAAGAGAAGAAAAGGACCTACAAAAACAAACCCAAAACAATTAAGAAAATGGTCATAGGAACATACATATCGATAATTACCTTAAACGTGAATGGATTAAATGCTCCAACCAAAAGACACAGGCTTGCTGAATGGATGCAAAAACAAGACCCATATATATACCATCTATGAGAGGCCCACTTCAGACCTAGGGACACATACAGACTGAAAGTGAGGGGATGGAAAAAGATATTCCAGGCAAATGGAAATCAAAAGAAAGCTGGAGTAGCAATATTCATATCAGATAAAATAGATTTTAAAATAAAGAATGTTACAAGAGACAAGGAAGGACACTACATAATGATCAAGGGATCAATCCAAGAAGAAGATATAACAATTATAAATATATATGCACCCAACATAGGAGCACCTCAATACATAAGGCAACTGCTAACAGCTGTAAAAGAGGAAATTGACAGTAACACAATAATAGTGGGGGACTTTAACACCTCACTTACACCAATGGACAGATCATCCAAACAGAAAATAAATAAGGAAACAGAGCTTTAAATGACACAATAGGCCAGATAGATTTAATTGATATTTATAAGACATTCCATCCAAAAACAGCAGATTAAACTTTCTTCTCAAGTGCGCATGGAACATTCTCCAGGATAGATCACATCTTGGGTCACAAATCAAGCCTCAGTAAATTTAAGAAAATTGAAATCATATCAAGCATCTTTTCTGGCCACAATGCTGTGAGATTAGAAATGAATTACAGGGAAAAAAATGTAGGAAACACAAACACATGGAGGCTGAATAATACGTTACTAAATAACCAAGAGATCACTGAAGAAATCAAAGAGTGGGATCAAGTGGGATTTATCCCAGAGATGCAAGGATTCTTCAATATACACAAATCAATCAACGTGATACACCATATAAAAAATTGAAGAATAAAAACCATATGATCATATCAATAGATGCAGAAAAAGCTTTTGACAAAATTCAACACCCATTTATGATAAAAACTCTCCAGAAAGTGGGCATAGAGAGAACCTACTTCAACATAATAAAGGCCATATACGACAAACCCACAGCAAACATCATTCTCAATGGTGAAAAACTGAAAGCGTTTCCTCTAAGATCAGGAACCAGACAAGGATGTCCACTCTCAACACTATTATTCAACATAGTTTTGGAAGTCCTAGCCATGGCAATCAGAGAAGAAAAAGAAATAAAAGGAATACAAATTGGAAAAGAAGAAATAAAACTGTCACTGTTTGCAGATGACATGATGCTATACACAGAGAATCCTAAAGATGCCACCAGAAAACTACTAGAGCTAATCAATGGATTTGGTAAAGTTGCAGGATACAAAATTAATGCACAGAAATCTCTTGCATTCCTATACACTAATGCTGAAAAATCTGAAAGAGAAATTAAGGAAACACTCCCATTTACCACTGCAACAAAGAGAATAAAATACCTAGGAATAAACCTACCTAGAGCAACAAAAGACCTGTATGCAGAAAACTATAAGACACTGATGAAAGAAATTAAAGATGATACCAACAGATGGAGAGATATACCATGTTCTTGGATCGGAAGAATCAATATTGTGAAAATGACTATACTACCCAAAGCAATCTACAGATTCAATGCAATCTGTATCAAATTACCAATGGCATTTTTTTTTTTTTTTTTTGCGGTACACGGGCCTCTCACTGTTGTGGCCTCTCCCGTTGCGGAGCACAGGCTCTGGACGCGCGGGCTCAGCGGCCATGGCTCACGGGCCCAGCCGCTCCGCGGCATGTGGGATCCTCCCGGACCGGGGCAAGAACCCGTGTCCCCTGTATCGGCAGGTGGACTCTCAACCACTGCGCCACCAGGGAAGCCCGCAATGGCATTTTTTATGGAACTAGAACAAAAAATCTTAACATTTGTATGGAGATACAAAAGACCCCAAATAGCCAAAGCAGTCTTGAGGGAAAAAAACAGAGCTGGAGTAATCAGACTCGCTGACTTCAGACTATATACTACAAAGCTACAGTAATCAAGACAATATGGTACTGGCACAAAAACAGAAACATAGATCAATGGAACAAGATAGAAAGCCTAGAGATAAACCCATGCACCTATGGTCAACTAATCTATGACAAAGGAGGCAAGGACATACAATGGAGAAAAGAGGGTCTCTTCAATAAGTGGTGCTGGGAAAACTGGACAGCTACATGTAAAAGAATGAAATTAGAACACTCCCTAACACCATACACAAAAATAAACTCAAAATGGATTCGAGACCTAAATGTAAGACCAGACACTATAAAACTCTTAGAGGAAAATATAGGAAGAACACTCTTTGACATAAATCACCGCAAGAGATTTTTTGATCCACCTCCTAGAGTAATGAAAATAAAAACAAAAATAAACAAATGGGATCTAATGAAACTTCAAAGCTTTTGCACAGCAAACGAAACCATAAACAAGATGAAAAGACAACCCTCAGAATGGGAGAAAATATTTGCAAAAGAATCAATGGACAAAGGATTAATCTCCAAAATATATAAACAGCCCATGCAGCTCAATATTAAAAAAAAAACCCAATCCAAAAATGGTCAGAAGACCTAAATAGACATTTCTCCAAAGAAGACATCCAGATGGCCAAGAAGCACATGAAAAACGACTCAACATCACTAATTATTAGAGAAATGCAAATCAAAACTACAATGAGGTAACACCTCACACCAGTTAGAATGGGCATCATCAGAAAATCTACAAACAACAAAGGCTGGAGAGGGTGTGGAGAAAAGGGAACCCTCTTGCACTTTTGGTGGGAATGTAATTTGAAACAGCCACTATGGATAACAGTATGGCAGTTCCTTCAAAAACTAGAAATAGAATTACCATATGACCCAGCAAGCCCACTACTGGGCATATACCCAGAGAAAACCATAATTCAAAAAGACACATGCACCCCAATGTTCATTGCAGCACTATTTACAATAGCCAGGTCATGGAAGCAACCTACCTAACTGCCCATCGACAGATGAATAGATAAAGAAGATGTGGTACATATATACAATGGAATATTACTCAGCCATATAAAGGAACGAAATTGGGTTATTTGTTGAGACATGGGTGGATCTAGAGACTGTCATACAGAGTGAAGTACATCAGAAAGAGAAAAACAAATATCATATATTAACACATGATGTGGAACCTAGAAAAATGGTACAGATGAACCGGTTTGCAGGGCAGGAGTTGAGACACAGATGTAGAGAACAAATGTATGGACACCAAGGGGGGAAGGCGGCGGGGGAGTGGGGATGGTTGTGTGATGAATTGGGAGATTAGGATTGACATGTATACACTAATGTGTACAAAATTGATGACTAATAAGAACCTGTTGTATAGAAAAATAAAATAAAATTCAAAACAAATAAATAAATATTTCTTTCTTTTTCTTTTTCTTTTTCTTTTTTTTTTGGCTGCATCGCAACACGTGGGATCTTAGTTCCCTGACCAGGTATCAAACCGGTGCCCCCTGCAGTGGAATCGCAGAGTACTAATCACTGGACTGCCAGGGAATTCCCTTTAGGCTTAAATTTCAGAATGACTGATGTGGTCCTTCACCTCACTTTAAACAGCAATCAGCTAGTTCTTTTTTCTCTGCTTCCTTCTACACAGGGAGCTAGAAAGTAGGCATAAGGAATACTTATGGGTGGGTAAGAAAGGGCCAGGAAATTCTCAAGTCCTCAGGCAAAGATAGATTTGATTCCCTTCTGCCTGTTGCCCCACAAAATGTGTTAACGCTGGTGTACACATGGTCTCTGGTGTTGCCAAGATGAGGAGAAAGGCTTCCTGAGAAAGGAGACCCTTACTCTTCACAGGCCTCATGGAGCAGGTCAGAAGGGGCCTTGGATGGTCTTGTTCCAGAAGAAGCTGCTCCCTCACCACTGTCACCCCCACCCCGTCTCCCACCATAGCAGAGTCCTAACCTCTCATGAAAGCAGTTTCTCTGAGGTCAAGGACTGAGAACAAACTGCAAATAAAAACATCAGTCTTCTTAGTAGCTGGCTCACTTGAGGCTACTCCAGGGAGAAGACAAACCACTGTATAAGGCAGGAACGGCTTGATTTGGGGCATGTATAAATTAGGAAATGTGTAGTACTAAATGGAAAAACAATAGTTTTATTTGCAGAGCTGATAGACAAATTTGGCATTCTGTGCGCTCAGACTTTTTTTTTTGGAATATAGTTGCTTTACAATGGTGTGTTAGTTTCTGCTGTACAACGAAGTGAATCAGCTCTATGTATACATATATCCCCTCCTTCTTGGACCTCCCTCCCCACCCCCATTCCCCTCATCTAGGTCATCATATAACACCGAGCTGAGCTCCCTGTGCTATACCACAGGTTCCCACTAGCTATCTATTTTACACATGGTACTGTATTTATGTCAAACCTAACCTCCCAATTCATCCCACCCTCCCCAGACGCAGACGTAGAGAACGGACATGTGGACTCAGACTTTTAAATATTTATAACCGAGAGCCTACAGGAGTAATGTTCCTGCAGAGACCTTTCTGACGGAATATTGCAAACTCCAAAGTGCCCTTTGCTAAGTCCTTCTGCAAACCCATTCAACACCTTTTTAAAAATAATGGCTAAATATTCCTGGGTCACCTTAGTAACTACTGTATGGTAATACTTTGAATGCTGCCAGAGATCCAGGGGCCTGGGATACACCCAAAATACAGGGGAAACTACCCAGCAAAGAGGTCCCTTTGCTAATAAGCAAGTGGACGTGCTAAACCTATTGCAGATTAACATGGAGGAACCGTAGAATCTCCTCCCCGATGCATTTTGTGTGAGATGGGCCCTGGAGACCCATTCTGGAAGTATTTCAGGGAACGTGAGAGACTCATGTTTTCTTATGACTCAGGCAGCTCTTAGGGAGTCCTGACCAAACCCTAACTCCCAAGAAGAGGTTTCTTCGGGGTGTTGAGACTTTGACACTTGTCCTTCCCAGAGTGTCCTAGAGAGGGGAGGAGCTGACCCAGAACTAGACACGCCATTATAGTGCCTCCCTAATGCCCACGGTACTCGCTGGTGGGAGTTCCTGGTCCCTACTGGCCCACACTTCATCCTGGGAAACAGTCCTAGGGGAACGTAAGCAACTTGTCTAAAGTACCAGTAAAGCAAGTGGCAAGGCGAAGATTCAAGCTCACATCTTTCAAACCCCAAAGCTGCACTGCAGCATAGGAAAAGTGCCATGGGACATTTTCAAGCAATTATGAAAGTAATAATATGCTTTTAGATATTGAGGAGTGCTTCGCCAAACTTCAGACTTAATTACAAATAGATTTATTTGTTTATAAATTAAGGCTGATAACATCCACTCACAGAGTTTCTCTGAGTACTGACTGAATGAACTAACATGTAAGTCAAGCACCCAACATTTTTTTCTGGAACATAGAAAACTCGTAAAATGTGAGCGCTATTAGTTCTATTGTGTTTGGGGAGTGGAAACAAATGAATGGGTAGGTGAAGTATGCACATCATTTTCTATAACCCAATACAGAGACAAATCAATGATTTGGGGGAATTAAATGTGTTACAGTTGTCTCCCTATCTGATTTGGACTTGACAAATCTTTAAACCAGCCGACCAACAAAGAAAAAAAGATTTTTTAGGGATGATTTTAAGAGATTGGATGCGGGTGTACTCAAGACTGTTTTGAATTGTGAAGCAAATACAAACAATAAAAGGGCTGCAAAAAAGAACATAAGAGCCAACCTGCCAAGACCAGGAAGAGAAAATATCCATCCTTCATTCTGCAAGAAATGAGCACCGACCACGTGGTGAGAAGTATGCAGCCTTGATCCGTGCACCTCTCAGGAGGGCATTTCTGGTGCTAGAGACTAGATTGGACGCTCCATGGGCACAGACAAGTCACAGCACATTTCTTTAACAACAGGGGAAGACCATCCCAGAGGAGCCAGTTTAGGAGAAGATAGTAACATAGCCCCAAAAATTTCAGCAGTAAGAGCTGCTTCTACTGTCAACATTTCTTCCAAAGCAGTTGTATTTATTAGGCAAGCTTTTGTAAATACAATTTTATTGAAATTGTGACATTTGATGTTTTGAATAGAGAATGTGAGAAAGATGTGATTATTCCTGCCAATCAAAATATGAAAAAAATGAGGGTTTTTTTGGGGGGAGGGGTCCTCTTTACTTTTGTAGTTGTTGGAGTTTGTAGAAAGGAATATCAGAAAAATATTTGCAATTTCAAAGAGTACCTGTGGCCAACCTTTACCTAACAACGCAGATTAAAAATTAACCCCAAAAGGATTAAAAACCTAAATGTAAGACCTAAAACTATAGAACTCTTAGAAGAAAACACAGGGCAAAGCTTTAGGACATTGGATTTGGTGATAACTTCTTGGATATGACACCAAAGGCACAGGCAAGAAAAGAAAAAATAAATAGACTGGGCTTTAAGAAAATTTTAAAATGTGTGCCACAGAAGACACAATCAACAGAGTAAAAAGACAACCCACAGGATGGAAGAAAATCTGTGCAAATCATATATCTGACAGAGATTAATATCCAGAATATATGGAGAACTCATAAAACTCAACAACAAAAAAACCCAACTTGATTCAAAAATGGACAAAGGACTCGAAAAGACATTTCTCCAGAGAAGATTACAAAAGGCCAATAAGCACATGAAAGATGCTCAACATCACTAATTATCAGGGAAACACAAATCAAAACTACAAAGATATACTACCTCACACCCTTTAGGATGGCTATTATAAAAAAAAAAACATGGAAAATAACAAGTGTTAGGATGTGAAGAAACTGGAACTTCTGTGTACCGTTGAGGATGTAAAATGGTACAGCAGCGATGGAAAACAGTATGGTGGTTTTCAAAAAATTAAATATGGAACTGCCATATGATCTAGCATTCCACTTCTGGCTATAAACCCAAAATAATTGAAAGCAGTATCTTTTAAAAAAATTTTTATTGAGGTATAGTTGATTTACAATGTCATGTTAATTTCTGCTATACAGTCAGTTCTACATACATACATATTCATTTTCATGTTCTTTTCCTTTATGGTTTATCACAGGATATTGAATATAGTTCCCTGTGCTACACATTAGGACCTTATTGTTTATCTATACTATATATGATAGTTTGCATGAAAGCAGGGTCTTGAAGAGATATTTGCACACCTATGTTCATAGCATCATACTCTGCCTAACATCTAAAAAGTCCCTGGTACCTTCAAGGAGATGGATACTAATGGAGACCTCAGAGCAGATCTAATATACACACACACACACACATACACACACACACACCATCAGTCTTGTTACATCATAGTGACACCTCATTTTTTGACCAAAAACTACAATTACCCAGTTTGATGGCAGCTGGGACCACTAGTTACTCATCTAATAGTCTCCTCAGAGTGAACATACAGGGACTGTTCCATGAACAGTGTCCAATGAGTATTTCCTCATTGACTTAGCCATTGATTGAGGATCCCCTTGAGTCACAGGACTTTGGTCTGAATAACTTATAGCTGTTTCCAAAAGCTCAAGCCACTTTCATTTGCCAGCTCTATGTTCTTGGCAAATAACTTTACAGCTCAGGGCCTTCTCCATGCCATGGAAGTAATACAAAGTTTGGGGGATGTTTTGAGGATAAATGGAATAATGTATAAATACATGGTATGATTATTTATTATTTTCATTTAGATGGCTACCCATAGGCTGTGAAAGTAATTTCACACCAAGATTTCCCAGAATGTTTGGATTCATGAAAGTTACCTGGAATAAGTTTTTGTCTTCATAAAGTAGACATTTCTCATTTGTTGCATTAGTCCTAGAATGTTGATTAAAAATTCAGTTGCACACTATTACAATTTGAGGGCTTAATAAAAAGGGTGACAATTTGACAGAGACTTTTACAATTCCCAGCTTTTTCATTAATTTGTGAAGCAAAGGAATGCTATTGAGACTGAAATGAGAGGGAAGTAGAGATTTTAAATGGAAAGTACCATGACGGGTATCTGAAGTTTCTTTTGGATTAGGCTCTGATTAAAGAATGGAAAATATTTTTGCAATGAAAATTCTTGTCATTAAGCCAAACACCTTTGTTGGATTAGGTTCCTCTTGGGAGAGCTGAAGCTCCCTCCTGGGCAAGGCACCTCATCTCTTTAAGGGCTGACATCCCATCTGTAACCAATAATCTCAGTATGGATCTGTCTGAGCCTAGTAGTTGTAGGATTTAATTTTTTAAAATAGATTGGTGTAGGATTAAATTGCCAAGAAAGAGTTAAATATTTGTGTCTTCATATTGGCCATTCTTTAATCACAAAAGTATATATTTTGTATACTTCTACAAAATATATTTAAATGTTTAGTTACAAAGTATGTTTACATGTTTCATTGTAAAAGTATGGTATTTTGTACATTTCTATAAAATAGATTTACTTGTGAAAAATTTAGAAAATGCAGAAAAGCATAAAATAGAATAAAAATCCCCCATAATCATATTTCATTTTTGAGCCTATCTTTTTAATCTTCTTTCTATGTATATACATACATATATATATATATACACATACATTTATATGTTAGATTTGTATAATATACATAGTACACACTTTAATGAGCTCATATTTACAAACTGCTAGGAACTGGTTTTTTAATTTAGTGTCTCATGAACATTTGCCCATGTCATTAAACATTCTCCTACTGAATGATTGTAGGTGGCTGTAGAATAACCCATTGCAGTGGGTTTTGGTGTGGTCTGGCCTCAGGGTTCAAGGAGCCCTTCACTGGGCCAGGCTGGTTAGCACTTCCCTGACCTTCTGTGCTCTAGAGGAACATGTGTTCTGTTGAGAACATCCCATGGTGGGATGCTTGCTGGCATCCTCTGCTGGGCCCACTGTCACTCTCTGTGCTGTCCCCTGGGGTTCAACAGAATCAGCAGAACCAGCCTCTCATGCCTGAGGACTTCGACAACCTGGAACTGCCCCTTGGAGGGTGGGAGGAGGGGAGGATGCCTTTGGTTGTGGCCATCCCACATACTGAGGGAGGCGGCCTGACCAGGAGTTAATACCACATGCTCTGGTGTCTGGCTGACTGGCCTTGAATCCCTGTCCCACTCTGCACCAGCTGTAGGACCTCGGGTAAGGTGCCTACCCTCTCTGGGTGAGAGAAGATAATAATAACAGTGCCTACTTCATAGAGTTGTTGTGAGAATTAAATAAGAAATTCATACAAAGCTTAGCACAGTGCCTGGCAAATTATAAGAGCTCAGTAGATGTTAGCCATTATCACTGTCACCTTGATGTTCCTGTGAAGGTGGGGGAAGTTTGATGGGAAAACAAGAGGGGATAAGGTACAGAGATGACTCAGAAGAAGGAAGAATGTAAGAAGGATTCTGGCAATTGTGGTGGGAGGGGCAATGTGATGGTTAATTTTATGTCAACTAGGTCATAGTACCCAGATATTTGGTCAAACGCCTGTCTAAATGTCACTGTGCTGGGTTTTCTTTTTTTTTTTTAAAGATGTGATTAACATTTAAATCAGTAGACTTTGAGTAAAGCAGATTACCCTCCATAATGTGGGTGGGCCTCATCCAATCAGTTGAAGGCTTAAGAGAAAAAAGACTGACTTCCCTCCAGGAAGAGGGATTTCTACTTCCAGACTGCCTTGAACTTGAACTGCAACATCAACTCTTCTCTGATGTCCAGCCTGCCAGAGATTTTGGCCTTACCAGCCCTCATAATCATGTGAGCCAATTCCTAAAAATCTCTTTAAAAAATGTATTTTTAATATAAAAAATATATTTAATATAATATATATTATATATATATTATATATATAATATATGTATACCCTTGAACATCACAGGTTTAAACTGTGCAGGTCCACTTATATGTGTATATTTTTCAACAGTAAATAATATGGTATTACAAAAAACCAAGATTGGTTGAATCCGTGATGCAGAGCCATGGATACAGAGGAACCTCATGTATGGAGGGCTGACTATATGTTATACATGGATTTTCAACTGTAGAGAGGATCGGTGTCCCTAACCCCTGCCTTGTTCAAGGGTCAACTATATATATATATGTATATACATACATATGCAGATATATATATCCTATTGATCTTTTTCTCTGGAGAACCATAATTAATATAGGTTGTTATCTAAAGTGTAAGGAAAAATAAAGAAAGATAAACAGAGGTGAGTGTTCAGATAAGATCAGTGGAAGAGTAAAGAGGGGGTGGTTATTTGATATATTCAGAGCAGGAGCCATATCCTATTTATCTCTGTAGCCTTTACACAGTTCCTGGTATATAAGTACCAATAAAAGAAAGGAGAAAGAAGGGAAGGAAGGAGGGGAAGAGGGAGGGAGGAAGGAAGGAAGGAAAGAAGGAAGGAAGGGAGGGAGGGAGGAAGGAAGGAAGGGAGGGAGGGAGGGAGGAAGGAAGGAAGGGAGGGAGGGAGGGAGGAAGGAAGGGAGGGAGGGAGGAAGGAAGGAAGGAAGGGAGGAAGGAAGGAGAGAAGAAGGGAGCAGAGAAGTGAGGGCAGAAAGAGGGAGAAAATGAAGTCCCAGGGGAGGCTTGAGGCAAGACTGCTCTAGTTGTCCTTTTCTCTTTTTAATCCTTGAAATAATGCCTGAAGTATTCCTCTTCTGCATACTTTAGAATCAAGCAACAAGCACAGATCTCTTAACCATGTCCCTCCCCAAAACTTCGGCTTCATCAGACACCTCTCTCATTTATATCACTTGAAGGTCTGGCCAACAATATCCCTTTTTTAACTTAAAGTATTTAGTCTGAAATTTGTCGTGGCACAGCCATGACGCTCTGCTTTGACTGTGGATTGGCTGGAGAGATGGCACAGGGAAGATGAATGCTCAGATTGCTGGGTAATCACACCCTGACCACCAGAATTCCCCCCTGTGGTTTCAGTTGGATACATGCATTGCTTTCTGTCCCTGGCATGCTCTAGAGTCACCCACAAAGCAGCCACATTCCTGTCCAGGGCACAGGGGCTGTGTCCTCTGAAAAACATCCCACCAGGCACAATACCTGGAGGATATTCTGGAATGGAAGTAGAAACAAAATGTGATGGGTTATCATTTTATGATCTTCATTTTGTGGATCCTCAGGACTCCATTAAGAGTGGGTTTTCTCTTTTGTGGTGGTATTGCAAAGGTCTGGGGAGACTCTGATGCTCAGAGATCCTCTCCACCATAGCGTCAGAATCTTTTAGTTAAGGTTTGACTTGTATCAAGATAGAAACCTACCCCCGAAAAAAGAGCACTTTAAGGTGGAATCAGGCATGTTTAGTGTGAAGTTTTCATAATAGAGGGAGAGAAGGCATTGAAACCCAAGACAAAAGAAAACACACCTGAAAATAAACTTTGTTTTTTTTCTAATTTGGCCTAGGACCGTTCTCACTCACTCATGCAATTTATTCAAGATTTTATCAAGAGTCTGTCACGTGCAAGGCACTCAGGTATATATCACGAGGGGGTACAAAATGCCAGAGGAACTTTAAGCCCACCTTTTACATTGACACATGAAGTTCTGGAGATTTCCCAAAATTACTTCCAAGCAAGTCAACACAGGGAAGTAAGTGACGTTTGTGTTCATTTTCTGCTCTCCCACTTTTTAGTCCTCATTCCCTGGGCACCCTGTAGACACACCTCTTTGGGAGTTCTATTGAATGCTTGCCTAGAGTCTACACTGGTTTGTTAATTTCCACTCCAATCCAAACTTACCTGACCTGGGTCCTGTTTCTTCTCACCTGGAAAATAACCATAGCGCAGCTTCCTTTTAAGGGGTTCAATTGACAGTGTGGTTGGCTCCCCAACATCCAGTTGCCCCAGATGTGGAGAGGATGGTGAATGACAGACCGTGTATGTGACTGAGAGCAGGGGGCCTCCAGGAGATGCAGTATTTCTCAGACTGTGTTCTGTGGAACATGAGTTTGGGGAGATATTTACAAGTACTCAGTAAAGAATTTGTTTCTCAATTGAATGAGCATGAGAAATATGACATATGATATCCTCCCTTGGAAATTCCCAAGAAACATTAGTATAAGTAAAGGCTTGATATTCTGCAGTAAAGAAACTCATTTAATGTAGTTTAACTTAATAATAATCCCAGGTGGAAAAATTATTTTTTTCCTACGGAATGAGGATCCACAGAACACTAGTTTGGAAAAGGCACACACTCAAGCTAATGAAGTGAAAAAAGGAAGTGGGGATGGAGGGATTTCAGATGACTCCAAACAGCAGAGAGAAGGGAAGTCTTGAACGGCGAGGGCTTGTTTGGAGGAGAGGAAGAAGTTCCGGCTCCATGACACGGTTGTGCACAGCCACAGAGATGGCGAGTCACTGTCTTCCTACATCTCCTGCACGACTAGCTCCTCCTCTGGCAGGGTCTGTTCAGCCCTTTGGGTCCCTCCTCTGCCAGTCTCTGTCTGCTTCTCACTCAGAGAAGTTCTATGGAGAAGATCTTGCTGTATTCAGGCTTCTCCTTCTCTCAGGCCATTTCTTCCTCTGCATCTCTGCATGCTGGCACCAGCTGTGGTTTCATGTTTGCCTAAGGAGGGGAGGGGGCTTCATTTTCCTGATTGTTTGGCTCCGTTCCATTCCTGCATTGTCATATGTTATCCACGGAGCAAGCATATGCCTGCTTGCAAAGATTCCATAAATGTAGAACTCTGGCTTCTTTTTAAAATATATACACTTCAACTATTTAAAAAAGAAACTATGACAATAAACACACACTCTAATTTGACATGCACCAGATTTTAGCATATTAGGGACCACCACTATTTGTACTGCTGGGTGAGCTTGGTTTAATTCAGACCTGGAAATAGCATTTCTCTTGATGTCTCTGTGTATATATTTGAATGGTTTATGGATAGATGTTCCTCTGAACAGAGCTTGTAGCTCTGCTTCAGTCTGTTCCTGAATTCAGGCCTGTGCGTGTCCCCTTGGGTAAATTATTACAAGTGCGTACCCTCCATTAACATGGGAGTGACCACGCTCCATTAAATGCTGGGCAAGCCTTGGGTGCATGTGTTTAGCACGTGTTCTCCTCATGGAGTGGAAATCAGTTGTACAATATCAAGTGGACATGTAATGCATTGCATTATGATAGTATCATATTATTGTAGTTTTAATGAATTAATTTTTCTGTCTTTTCAATCTTCCTATTTACAGATATAATACATGTATATGTATCTATCTCTGTGACAGTTTATGTTTATATTTATATTTATCCCCCCATAGTAAGATGAAATAATTATGTTTATAACAAGAAAAGGATCAAGCTGATATGACAAGTCTGACCAGAATGAAGCATCTTTCCAGAAAACAAAGGCTATGTGTGGAAAAGTATCTCATAAAGTCATGCAAAGACAAGAAGAACAGTAATTATTATTTGTCACCGGGGTTCACCTTTTATGGTGCTAAGAGTTACTGGATGTACTTCATGCAGTAAAAATTTGCAAAATAGTTCTACAATGCCTGCCAAGTTACAGTGGTATTCTGAAACAGAATATAGTGAGAATAAAAAGAAAGCTATTGACATCTTACATCTTATAGTCTTGAGATTACTGTTCCTAGAAAACTGAATATGAACTAAAATTAAATCTGACAATGAAACTTCACACGCAGCATCATTCAAAGTAGATGGGCTCTGGGAGACAGGATGGAATGTTCCATCAGGGAAAACCTCGTTAAATGTTCCATTACTAACAAGGCAACTGGCTACTATAAAAAT
Source organism: Mesoplodon bidens (assembly GCF_964165515.1). Lineage (NCBI taxonomy): Eukaryota > Metazoa > Chordata > Mammalia > Artiodactyla > Ziphiidae > Mesoplodon > Mesoplodon bidens. The sequence goes on from NC_138166.1 coordinate 88,794,928, forward strand.
TCAACCACTACCATTGTCTGACAAGAATATAGTGAAAAATTCAAGAATTATTACGCAATGTGCTTGGTGAATTGATTCAAAGGCTAAGATTTTCTAAATCTTCATGGATCCGGTGGACAACACTCTGCTTTGCTTGCTTTTGTGTTATAAGTTCATGCGGACAAATATGAGAAAGATTTATTACTTTTGAAAACTTTTGACATGTGCACAAAGAAGAAGAAATTTTAAGGTGTTTAGATCAGTTTTTAACAAGCCATCAAAGAAACTGGCAAAAATATAAGCTAGCTGTACAAACAGTACGAAAACAATGGCAGGGAAAAAACTCAGAAGGAACAGTTCAAAACCATTAACAGAATTCATTTCAGTGTTCACTGTGCGTTGAGCAGATGTGCACCAGCTATTGATAAGATGACAATTTTTTTCAAAGCCACATTGAATAGTGCCATACAAATTGTCAGTTTTATTAAGAACCAATATTTACATTGTATATTTCCATGTTGGATGTAAACAATATGATTAATGAGTTCTAGAATTTACTTTTTCATACCAAAGGCAGAGGCCAAATGAGATAAGACATTACTGGTGTTTGTTTGTTTGTGGGTATTTTTATTGGTAAAGAAACTCCATTACCACACTATCTCTCAAATATAACAAGGTTGGACCACTGTAGGTTTTTTTTAAATAGATATAATAGATTTTATTTTATTTTATTTTTGGCCGCGCAGCTTGTGGGATCTTAGTTCCCCGACCATGGATTGAACCCACGCCCTCGGCAGTGAAAGCACGGAGTCCTAACCACTGGACCGCCAGGGAGTTCCAGGCTTTATTTTTTTAGAACAGTTTTAGGTTTACAGAAAAACTAAGGAGTGAGTACAGAGTTCCCTGACACCTCTCTATTCCCCAACAGTTTCCCCTGGTATTAGCATGTTGCATGACTGTGGTAGACTTATTGGAAGTGATGACCCAATATTGATACAGTATTGTTAATTGAAGTCTATAGTTTACAGTCGGGTTCACTCCTTGTGTTGTACATTCTATGGATTTTGACAAGTGTGTAATATCATGTGTCTGCCATCACAGTGTCAAACCGGATAGTGTCACCACCCTGAGGACCACTGTAGTTTTAATAAGCTGAAAGAGCCCAACTGGGAAATCAGGGTAACCTTGTTACCTTGCTCACAACTGCAGAATAAAGCACCAGCAACTAAAATGAAACACATTTCGTTTCCATTCGATACATCTCATTCAACACATTTCATGCAATACGAACTAAATTTACCTGCTCTGATGCTGAGAATGAAGGAAACAGAAGGGGATAGAAAGTGGTGAGGCAGAAGGGAAGGTATGATGCAGAGCATCAGACAGCACTGGAACCCAGCTCACAACTTTGCCACTCCCTGACTGGGAACCGTCTGCCTCAGCTGGCTGGGTTCCTGGTCCACAAAGCAAAGGGTTTGAAGCCATGATTGCAAAGGCCCTTCGAGCTCCAACTGAAAGAGGGCACAGATAATTATAACTAGGGTAGTACGTGTTTAGTGGATTGGAAAACATTTTCCTTGAGCCCCAGGATTTCTTGTGCTGATTGCCTTTGGAGAATTCAAGAATTAAAAAGACTAAGAAAACATAAATAGACAGATTCCTATTTAGGATTTTACCAATTTAGTCATTAAATAGAATGTTTGGGCTACAGCTAAAACAAAAAGACGATAATACTAACTCAGATTATTTCCAGATAAGAATCCATAAATGCTATTCTCTTCATCTCCCTTAAGTACATGAATAAAGTTTAGTAAAGAACATTCTTCTTGGAGTGGAAATAAAGCTTGAAACTGACTGTATGAATGCTCAGGGAGGGTGGACCTTTTATTTGGTACCGATTTTTCTTTCTTCTTATTTACATAGAACCCTACTTAAGTAGGTTGGTGGTGAGAGCAGAAAGCAGGGAGAGCAGTTTTGGTTATAAGTGCTTGTGGATATATTCGGAAACCCTAGGCTCTAGATTGAATACATTTTTTAAAGTCTGGCACTTGAGGAAGAATACTATATCCAAAGGATTGTGTGAATATTCACTATTAAAAATAGCTAGCATTTATTGAAGCATGTTCTAAGCATGTTACATGGATTATAACATTTTATCTCCTCATCAATCTTACGAAGAAAACACTATCATTATCTCCATTTTACAGAAGCAGAATATAAAGCAGCGAAGTTAAATAACTCTCCAGGTCCCTCTATGGTGGTTAAGCTGAATTTTGAGCCTGGGTATTCTAACTCCTGAACTTGAGTTCTTACTACTGCTATAAATTACATATTTATATCTGTTTATTTAATGGGAAAGTAAGGACAGCTTAATATAATGATGTTATCTCAGATGGGAACTGAGATAAGTGGCCAAATAAAGATGGTCTGTAAGACTTGTTCTGTATTTAGAAATGCATGAATCCTGGCCTTAGCTGCTTTTTAAATTGTAGTAAATTACTGTTCAGGTTTATGTCACAATTAGTAGTCTTCCATTGTTTAATACAGATTCTGTTGTAGTGCAGATAGACCTAGAAGACTTGAACTTACAGTCCAATTTCAAATATTCTGTCCATTTGTCACTAGGATTAGGCAAATGCTTGACAAACAGTTTGCTCTTGTTTGGAGACAATTCTCCATGGGTCTCTTGCATTTCTGGATGTTCTATAAGAAGAGGCACTGACTTTCTTCTAGATGGTCTTTTCAATGATATTTGTGTAGTAAACAGCTTTGGAAGGTAGAGACGGCGTCACCTCCAGGAGCAAAGAGCAGGCATGATTTATGGACCTCTGTTATGGGTTCAGGTTCCCTTAGCTCAGGGTTCCTCTCCCGGAAAGCAACCCATTTTGTGTGCAGGTGTCACCTGGCCTTCTTCATGTTGCCCAATGGAGATCGTGTTTCAGGAATCTGGCACAAGAAAAATGCCAAAACACAACTACTGTTACTGTTGTGAATAACAAAGTCCTTTGTCTCTGAGCCAGTAGTCTTGTGTCTTCTGCCAGAACTTAAACAACTGCACCAGGTTAACTTGCTAGCTTATAAGAAGGGTAAAACCTCAGACTCTTCATAGTTCTTGACAACTGTATCTGGATTTTTTTTTTTTTTTTTTTTTTTTTTTTTGTGGTACGCGGGCCTCTCACTGTTGTGGCCTCTCCCGTTGCGGAGCACAGGCTCTGGACGCGCAGGCTCAGCGGCCATGGCTCATGGGCCCAGCCGCTCCGCGGCATGTGGGATCTTCCCGGACCGGGGCACGAACCCGTGTCCCCTGCATCGGCAGGTGGACTCTCAACCACCGCGCCACCAGGGAAGCCCTGGATTTTTTTACTTTCTGAAAATATCATCACCATTACCTAGATGTCATACCTAGATGAATAATACTTGCCAAATGAATCTTTGAGTTCAGTTGAATGAACGAATCACCTTTTAGTGAGACTCTACCAGGGGTTTTCTTCCATGCTAGCTTCACAGTTCTGTTTAGTGTAGACTATTATTCTCATTTTTCAAATGAGGAAACCTAGGTTTAGGAACATTAAGTACGTTCCCAATATCCTACATCTAGTAAATGTGAGCACTAAAGCCTTAAACTAGTCCAATGTTCTTTCTGTCACTATTGCCTCTTTTAATGTTTTAGCTATAGATGTGTTCATTTTCATACCAAATTACAAAAGCTACTGGGAAAGGAAAAATGATTGTTTAAAGAGAATATGTGAGCTTCAAACAAGAAGGAAAGGGAGAGGTGGAGAAAGAGTGAGGGTGAAAGAAAAAAAGAAAGAGGAGAGATGGAAAGGATGAAAAAATATGTCCAAATATTTTTAGAGGGTAAGTGTTGAACTGGGGTCCCTAAAACAAAGGTTGGAAGCAGGAGGAGGTTATGGGGCGGATTAAGGGGACTTGGTGCAGATCAGTGGAAAATCCCAAGCACAGTGCCCAGGTAAAGCCTGCAGGGAGCCAAAAAGTCAAGTAGCAAGAGTCCAAGAAAATGGGGCAGTCATCAGAGTCCCATAGAAAAAGTGAGAGAAGGGGATCAAGGGAGAGGTCTTGGTAGTTGGAGAGGGCAACGAGGAGTGATTGCTTGACGCCCTGGAATATTATAAAGTGGGGACAGTCTTTTGCCATTATTGTGTTTATCTCCTTTGTTTTCTTTAGACATCAGTGGTCTTTCCTGTGTGCAGAAGGGAACTGTTAAGGACCCCATCTGGTTTGGACAGAGAGACGATAACCACCATTTACCTCGGGTGGCCCTTAGGAGAATGAACACTATAAGGTACTTGTTTAAAAGCTAAAATGTTTGGGCTCAGTCTCCAAAGATCTCACCTGCAGTGAGTTTTTGTGTCCTTATTTTTATCTTTAGTTCAATTCAGTTGTACTCTGAGCTCTGCAGAGCCTTGAAAATAATAAAGGTTGCTGTTACTACCCCCACTCTGGGTAGTAACTAAACAGTGTGGCTTTAACATGTAGCCTTGTAAGCATTGCCCACCATAGTTTATTTTGTTCAGACTCACACTTTGTTCACTGATAGTCTGCAAACATTCATCAGTGATGATGGCAGCATCCTGGTGAGCCCCCCGGTTCTTTGTTTCCTGGTAGAGCATGGTTGAAATAAATTGGGACAGTTTCTCTTCTTGGGGGGCTGGGAAAGAATGATGAATGGGTCCCTTGTTCTGATGCATCATACTGTTTCCTACAAGGGAGAAAACAGACAGCTGCTCACCTCTGTATTGTCAAGAACCACACCTTGCGCTCTAATAAGATCACTCACTGTTGTGCGGTGGAGGTGAAGGAGAGTTTCGGATTATTCATTACGCCTGAGTCCTCATTAGTAACTTCTTTACAAAATAAACACTTGGCTCTGCAGAAACAGGGAACAAGAGCCCACTTCATCCAAAGTACAGTGATAAATGTCTCCTGTGGCCCTAGATTCCAACTCTGAACATCTGTGATCTCCCCATCTCCATGGCAACATAAAGTAAATAATAAAAATAGTCCAAATCCAGGAAAAGCACAGCAGGGAATGTCTGTCCTGAAAGAAAACAAGCGCTTCACATGCATTCACATACCAGCAAGAGGACCCAGGCGAAACTTAAGAGTTGATCGATAGGAAAACAACAGTGAGTGGATAATGCAGAGTGTGAAAGCAAAGAGGCAAAAAATGTCAGATTGTTTGAAGAAGTATTGTCGGCTTTCAATAGGAGGCCCAAAGGGAACATTGCTTCTTGTATTCATGGGCTTGTAGAGTACGTCTTTTACATTTTGTACAAATGTGTTTTGAATTATAAGCCTGTTATGTTACACGATATTTAAAGGGAACCATAGATTATAAAAGTAATAGTATCAAGCAGGGAGCTGGGAACTGCTGATTTTGTTTTTGCCGCAGAGCTGTGGTCTGCCAAGAGACCTCAGGGCTCCTCCCACCCTGCACAGCAGCAACCCCAGGGGCTGCTCCTACTGTAGCCCCACCCACCCTGCAGAGACACAAGATGGTGCATTTGGGAGGCTCCAGAGCGCCCACAGTTGGTGTGAGAGCAGCAAAGCAGCCCTCTGGGAGAGAAGAAATGTGCCCTCAGGGGCACAAGAAAACTCTCAGGAATAGGATATTTTTAAAGAATGGGGAATTCAACTTAATTTTCTAGTTAGCTGTAGTGCCTTTGGACCTTTCAATTCACTGAGCCTGGTATGGCTCATCTGCAAAAAACGAGAGGGGGACTTCATGACCTGGTGTCCCTGCCAGCCCTGGAATTCTACAATTCTATGAATTGAGCACAAAGCATGATTTTGTTTCAGCCTTTGTGGATAAAAATTTCTGAGTTTACTGGTCTACTCTAGCAAAAACTGTGCATTGACTGTAACCAGATGGCAGTGTTGCGGGGAGGGGAAGTTGGAAGGGGGAGGGATAGACCCAGCTTAGGAGGAAGACTGAGGGGTCTAGAGCCAACCCCAGTGACTAGCTGTGTGACCTTGGGCAAGTTACTCAACCTTTCTTGGCCACTATGTCTTTGTCCCTGTCAATGGGGATGATGGTCCTCACCTTACAGCATTGCTGTAGGAATAACTGTAAGTGATCAATAAATGGTAACTATTATATATTTATGGATTTTGAGTCAGTGGTTTGAAGATTATTTTGATCATGTAAGTAGGATTTTATAGTAGTGGGGCCACTTGTCTGGTGTGGTTTATGGAAAGCAACCTCAATACTTTGTGATGGGGATTCCTTTTGCACTACTTACGGGTGAATCTATACTGAAGATCCACCATGGCGTTTTTCTTTGAATCCCTAACAGTAGCTTTTTACTCTGTGTGCATCTTTCTCCTAAAATTAGAGTATAGCTAAACCCTTCTGGCTAATTTAATAATCTAGAAAGGTCGGGTTCTAATAAGTGGAAGTTTTTACTATATGAGTTGTGCACAGACATCTTGCCATTTATTCACAGGTAAATGCTCAAATTAAAAGCTAACCATTTTCATGGCAGCATTATTCATAATAGCCTAGATATGGAAACAACCTAAGTGTTCATCGATGGATGAGTGCACAAAGATGTGGTGGATATATACAATGGAATACTACACTGCCTGAAAAAGGATGAGATCTCGCCATTTGCAACAACATGGATAGACCTTGAGGGTATTACATAAGTGAAATAAGTCAGACTGAGAAAGACAAATGCAGTATGATCTCATTTTTATGTGGAATCTAAAAGAAGAAAACAAACCAAAACAAACAATCAAAACAGAAACTCACAGATACGGAAAGACAGATTGGTGGTTACCAGAGGGGAAGAGGGTCGGGGGTGGGGAGGTGAAATGCGTGAAGGGGGTCCATTGTATGGTGATGGCTGGTTACTAGATTCTTGCTGGTAATCACTTTATAATGTATACAGGTGTCGAATTATAATGGTGTACACCTGAAATTTATATAATGTTATATACCAATTTTATCTCAATTAAAAAATAATCACATGAAACTAACACAATATTGTAAATCAACTACACTTCAGTTGAAGGGAAAAAAAAAAAAAAAGCTAACCAGAAATCAACAGTCAAGAAGATGGCTTTGGGCTTCCCTGGTGGCACAGTGGTTGAGAGTCTGCCTGTCAATGCAGGGGACACGGGTTCGTGCCCCGGTCTGGGATGATCCCACATGCCACGGAGCAGCTGGGCCCATGAACCATGGCCGCTGAGCCTGTGCATCCGGAGCCTGTGCTCCACAACGGGAGAGACCACAATAGTGAGAGGCCTGCGTACCGCGAAAAAAAAAAAAAAAAAAAAAAAAAGAAGATGGCTTTGGGGCAGATTCTCTTTATAATATTCCTTTCTTCTGGCTCAGTTTCTCTCATCTCTTTCTTTCCCATCTTTTGACCACTCTCCCTCTCTTTGCTTTCCTTCTCCTAATCTTCTGATTTTAGTGTTCCCCTCTGTCCAGTTTTGTGTTGTGTAGTCTTCAGTATTTTGCGCTCCTTACTGCATTACCACTTCTTATTCCATCCCTGCCTTCCTTTCCTTTTTATTGTCTAAAGTTTTACTTCCATTGATCCACAGTACCTTCTGGAGGGGCGGGGCTTTTTCAATAAGATAAGTACGAGAAGGGCAGATGGACTTCTCTGTGAATGTAGGAAATGGGACTTGCAGTTAACTCCTAGGACTGAATTTCCAGAGGATGGCTCATGTCAGAGAACCTAGCTGCTCTGGATGTAGAGACATCAGGCCGAGAACTAGCAACTGTCTGGGGTCGTAGTGACTCCAGGGGCACTAGATGCTAACCAATCAAGGGAAGAGGGAGTCAGAGTGACTGCGGTTAGAAGAGTAAGGCGTTGTGTTTGATCCAAAAGACAAATCCAGCATCTGGGCTGCCTGACCCGAAAGGATGGGAAAAATCACTAAATTAGAAAAGCCAAATTGACCTCTGTCCCAATATTACAATAAGAGTAACCCAAACAATATGGTTAAAAGAATTGATGTGTTCAAATCCTTGGCCAAACATGAGCACTCGTTGATCTCTAATATTAACTATCATCCCGTCCAGCTCTGAGTATTAAGCCCCTCCCTGCCAGTTGTCAGCTGACTGACCTTGGATAAATTACTTAACCTTTTCGAGTTTTGGTTCCCTCTAAAAGAGATATGACACCTATATCTTTTTTTTTTTTTTTGGTTTTGTTTTTTTTTTGCGTTACACGGGCCTCTCACTGTTGTGGCCTCTCCCGTTGCGGAGCACAGGCTCCGGACTCACAGGCTCAGCGGCCATGGCTCATGGGCCCAGCCGCTCTGTGGCATGTGGGATCTTCCCGGACCGGGGCACGAACCCACGTCCCCTGCATCGGCAGGTGGACTCTCAACCACTGCGCCACCAGGGAAGCCCGACACCTATATCTTTTATTACTAACAGGGATTAAATGAGATCTCAGGTGAAGTGCATTCAGGGTACATTGAAGTTCCTATGCAGTTTCTGTATCTTGGCCTGGGATTTTAATAGTTCAGAAAAGCTTTGTTCATCTAATGTGTAGTTAAGGGTCCGTTTGGTTCAGTGCCCTACCCTGGTCCTCTTGTCCTGACATTAAGTGAGTTAGAAATAAGATGGTGAACATCTCTGTAGTATGCTATGTGCCACTGTTCTCAACACCCTTAAATTCATTCATACTTGGCATCCCCCCCAAATTCCCATTTGGCTCACTAATGACTTGAGGTGTCCAGTGCGGAAGGAAGGGTTAAAAACCAGAGTCTTAAGACCCATTTTAAATGTCATACCAGGTCTGTTAGAGCAGTGGTTCCCGGGGGGGGGTGATTTTAACTCTCCGGGGACATTTGACAATGTCTGGAGACATGTTTGATTGTCACAACTTGGGAGGACAGGATGGGGCCGTGTTACTGGCAGGTAATAGGTAGAGGCCAGGGATGCTGCTGAACGTTCCACAGTGCCAAGAAAAAGCCTTATCCAAAATTTCAATAGTGCTGAGGTTGAAAGACCCTAGTTTAGAAGTAGCCAGTTGGACAAATCATTTTTGTAAATAGGGGGACCCTTTTTAGCTTTAGCCTCTTACTATTTATTAAGTTTGAGAAATGTCTGGATAGAGGAGGCATTCGAAGGGATTAGAAGACCTTTAAGACTGAGCTACTGTTATGAATTCAGAGAAACATGTTTGCCTTTTGGACAAAAAGATCTGTAGCCTTGTGCGTGCCAAAACAATTTGCTCAGGGTTTGCTATGCAGCAGCAGGAGAATCTGTCCATAAAAGGGATGGACTTTGCTGCTCAGAGGGATTCCCTTCAAGGGTTTCCCTTGCGAGCTCAAAACAATCACTGGGAAAGGCAAGGCTGGCCAGCCTTCTGAGTTCCAGCCCCTCACCAAGGAGTGTTTATATTTCCCTGGAAGTGAGAGTGAAGAGGTTGTGGGGAAGAACAGCACTCTAGCCCTAAAAAGGGGTTGTTTGGGAACCATCTTATTTCTTAGATGTGAAGATGAACCAGCTTAACTGGGAAAGGCCTTTTAAAGGGGAACCTGGGTTTTACTCTTGCAGGAAGCTGAGAGGAAATCGTCACCGAGGGCAGGATGCCTGGGGTTCCAGATCCGGAAGACCAGGGTATCGACCCCAGCTCCTGTAGCTGCTTACTGGCCCTGTGACCTTGGACGAAGAAAAGAATTACTAAAATTACCGCACACTACCACATGCCAGACTTAATGCTAGTCTTGCACATGCAATATGATTTCACTTTATTTTTACATAAACACTTCAAAGTAGCTTGGTTACATAATATAGTCAATAGCTGGCTAACTCACCTAGGTTTGTTTGACTCCAAAGCCTATGATTTTTCCACTATGCCCCATTGTCTCCCCAAATTCTTAGCCTTTTTAATCTCAGTTTCCTTGCTTAAATGGACACAGTTAGACCACCTCAAAGGAGTGTTGTTAAGGTCAGCTCCAAACAACCCTGGATGCCTCTGGTCTGCAGTTGGCTGTGGCCTCCAGGGGGCGCTCAACACTCCTCCTGTCTACCCCGCCTTCTCCTCCCCCGCACCCCTCCGCCCCCAGCCGTGGTTGGTCAGCTTTAAGGACATTTATCAACCTTTGTGCCTGTGGGGGACATCAGTGAGCTGAGATAAAGGCCCCGTGCCTGTCCAGGAATCTGGCTCCGCCGCCTCTTTCTCTCTTCTGAAGCTGCAGTTAGCTCCTTTTGACTAAGGAGTCTCAGAGGTGGAGGCAGTCAACTCCCTCTGCCATCTGAGGATGATGAGGTTAGGTGGTCCACATCTTGCTCCTCAGAACTGGGAAGACCTGTCATCTCTTCCTCACTCCTCAGACACCCTCCTCCAAGGCCACTGGCCTGACCCGGTCACCTGTGTGGAGACCCCAAGCCAGCTCCTCTCTAAGCCTCAAAGCAAATCTTGCTTCTGCTGGGTGGAGCCTTCCCTCAATCCAGTATTTTTGACCCTTGATGCAGAGATTGACAGATACACCTCCTCAGGCCTCTCTTCCATGGAACAAAAGAAGGATTCCCTGGGTTCAGCCTGGCTCCCTGGATCCTACATTGCATATGGGATCCAAACTCTGCTGAGAACATATTGCTTTATCTGGTTTCGTAATCAGTACTCCTATCTCTCTCAGGGAGGTCTTCAAAAGTGGGAGATTTAGGATAATATTCCACTATTCCTCCGTTTCCTGACCACAGGATATTAACGTCACCCTTTGAGTTGGCCGTGTTCCTATAACTAACAGTTAGTGCTTGACAAATGTTACTTCTCCCTTAGACATGAACAGAGCCTGAGAGATCATACAGTTTAGGGGTTTTTAACTTAGAATCCTACTAGAATCAGTAATAAAGTGAGCATTCCCTCTCTCATTAGTCAACAGTTCTCTGAAACATTTGACCCGTGGAATAAAGCATGAGACAGAAGAAAGATCCTTCTCTATGTCAAAGAGAGAGGCACATATATCATTACAGTATGGTTGCATTGTTGGTCAATTTGAATTCTGAAGATTTGAAATAATCCAATACACAATTTATAAACAAAATTAAAAAAAAATATGAATCTCCTTTTTCTTTCTGGAGGTAGGCGTGAGAGGACACCTCAAGAATAGTCTAATTCCAACTCTGGTGGGCTGAGTGAGTAGAAAACCTTGGTTAGGCTGTGCACTCTGCTCCATGGTGACTTGAAATGCCTGGGGAACAGCAGTGCCCAACAGCGATTGACGGTGATGTGTGGACGCACTATTGTTTACATGCCCCAGAACTGTGAGTGAACCTGTGCCTATTATTTGCTGTTGCTCTACATGACGATCCTCTTTATATCACATACCAATGCCATCCGAATGCCTATTAAGCGGTAGAGCTAAAGCTTAAAAAAGTGTTCTTTGGACTAAAATAGGGGTCAGGATACTTTCTCGGCAAGGGCCATATAGTATATACCTTAGCCTTTGCTGGCCACACAGTCTTGGTCACCACTACTCAACTCTGCCACTGAAGCATAAAAGCCACTGTAGACAAGTATAAATGAATGAGCGTGCCTGTGTTCTAACACAACTTTATATATGGACACTGAAATGTGAACTTCATAGAATTTTCACATGTCAAAAAAATCTTTTGATTTTTTCTACTATTTAAAAAAATGTAAAAAACATTCTTAGCTTGTGGGTTGTACAAAACCAACTGAAGGGCCAGATTTAGGCCACAGGTCATAGTTTCATGGCACCTAGACTAGAAGTTAGATGTCATAATGCTATTAAGTGTTATTTATTGTGCTCAGAAACTTTGTTAAAAGAAAAATAAGTTACAGTGTCTGTTGATCTATGCAACACACACATGCACACACACAAAGGTACACACACATGCATATGCACTAATTCCCATTAGAAATTATTTTTGAATTGTTGAGGAGGGTTTATCTGTAGATTGCTGTTGTGGCCCAGAGGATCATTTTTCAAGTCTCTCAGCCAGAAAGGACAAAAAGAGATGATACTACGATGTTTTGTAAATAATTCTATTAATTGGGTACCAGTTAAGCCAGAGAAACAGAGAGATCTAAAAGCACAATGGTTTGAACAAGATAAAAATGTATCTCTCTGTATGTAAGAGTCTGGGCAGGCAGTGCAGGGCTGTACCTCATAGTCCAAGATGGCTGCTCCACCTCCCACCATCATACCCATATTCCAGTGAGCAAGAAAGCAGAAAGGGGAAGGGGAGGGCACACTTGGTCATGAATATTATTTTTAAAAAACAGTGCTTTCTCCTTCCAGCCAAGATGGGGTAACAGGGACTGGTTTTATCCTCTTAACTCCAAACAACAACAAGACAAAACACGAGACAATGGTTTTCAAGATGTAGGACATCAGGCAACAAAGGACAACAATCCTTGAGAGAAAGTAAACAAATGAGGTGAGCCCTGAAGGTGTCCCAGAGTGTGGTGCAAGATGGGGAAATCCAGAGCTGAGGGAGTGGGGCTGGGAGTCCCAGGAATCCCAGGTAGTTAGGGTTTGCAGGGTAGAGTACCAGGAAAGAGAATGCTTCACAGAGAGAACTCTGGAGATATGCAGAGTCCTCCTAACCCTACCCTCGGGTGTCATCTGGGCATTGTTCACTGCATGTGTGTGAAGAAACTAGCCAAGGCCTGGGAAAGCATCACCTGAGAGTACTAGAAAGAAAATTCTCTAGCGCTCACACAGAGGCAAGAAGAGCTCCTCTTCCACTAGCCAGAGTAGAAAACCTCCTAATTCATGGGATGTCAAGTAGAATTCTCAGAGGGTTCTGCCTCAGTAGTGGGGCAAAATGAATTCTAGCTTAAACACTACTCTGGTCCCACCTAACAGAGCTTAAAACAAGACATAAGGTCTTCCCTGGTGGCGCAGTGGTTGAGAGTCCGCCTGCCGATGCAGGGGACACGGGTTCGTGCCCCGGTCCGAGAAGATCCCACATGCCACGGAGTGGCTGGGCCCGTGAGCCATGGCCGCTGAGCCTGTGCGTCCAGAGCCTGTGCTCCGCAACAGGAGAGGCCACAACAGTGAGAGGCCTGCGTACTGCACAAAAAAAAAAAAAAGAAAAAAAAAAGACATAAGAAGATTAAATTGTTTCCAAGTGTGATGGGATGAACTGTGGCCCAAAGATAAAAGTCGTAATCCCTGGAACTTATAAATGTTACCTGATTTGAAAAAAAGGATTTTTACAGATGTGACTATGTTAGGGATCTTGAGATGAAGAGGTCATCCTGGATTATCCAGGTGGGCCCCAAATGCCATCACAAGTGTCCTTGTAAGAAGGAGGCAGAGGCAAAGCAGACCCACAGAGAGGAGAAGGCACTGGGAAAATAACTGGCAGAGATTGGAGTGATGTAGTCAAGGGATGCTGGGTGCCACCAGAAGCTGGAAGAGGCAAGAAATGGATTTTTCCCTGGAGCCTCTGGAGATACCCTGCTGACATCTTCTGGCCTAAAGAATAAATTTCTATTGTTTCGAGGCACTACATTTGAGGTAATTTGTTACAGCAGCCTCGGGAGACTAATACACCAAGTAGCTTAATCGCATTCCATAACAAAACTCAAGTATGTTTACAGGAATAAAAAATTATTCAGCACCTAACAAGGTAAAATTCATAGTGTTTAACATCCAACAAAAAAATTACCAGGCATGCAAAAAAGCTGGAAAATACAACACATAATGAGGGGGAAAAATCAATCAATTGAACTGACCCAGAAAAGACACAGATGATAGAATTAGCATACACCCTTTCTTTTTAAGATCAGGACCCGATGCTGCTGTGGATGAAGCTAAAATCTGGAGTTCTACTACCAAAAGATGAAAGGGAGAAAATTGTCAGATGGCTGGCAGTCCCAGCCATCATAGTAAAAACTTGTCTCACCAACTGTATTAGCCAGGGTTTTATAGTTGCAAACAACTGAAAGAGATGTGGTTGATTTAAGTGAGAAAAAAATTTAATAAAAGGATATTGTGTCTTTCACAGACTTCAGAACCAGGCTTAGAAACTGAGCAGGAACAAATGAGGCATGGCAGCAGCCAGGACCACAGCCAAAATCTTGCTCCAGAGCTCATCTAGTGAGGGTAACATTTGCTGGATGGACATCACAACTTGCCCTCTGAAGTCACCTGGCACATGTGCAGCTGGGGCTCCCCCAGCCACTGCTGCTGCTAGAAAGTCCCCATTGTTGACACTGCTGTAGCCAACTGCCAACAGGTCTCCTCCTTGCCTTTGCTTCCTTGTACCACTAGCTAAAGGCTACAATGGGTGCATCGGACAGCAGAGCCTCAGTCATAGTCTGAGTCCCAGCGGCTAGGAAGACTGGGAGAGGGAGTTTTCAGCTTCTGCCCCGGAAAACATCAAGAGGAAAAGAAATCTTCAAAACTGGAAAAGCGTGCAGAAACTGAACAGCCAAATAATCATGATAGTAGTAATAATAATAGTAATCACTGACAAAGTCCATTTTATGAGTTCAGATTCTACTGATGTTGGTGAGCCATGAGTGCAGGGCAAAGGGGAGAGCTTAACATTAGTGACTCAGCTTCTACTCCTCAGAACCCAGCTTTCACCCATCTAAGCCTGCCTTCGCTTTTTATTCCTAATGAATAAATGTTAGTCATATTTAGACATAGTTGAGATGTGTGAGGGATCACTCGGAAGTAAATCATCTAAGTCAGTGTGATTAACGTCCCATTTTTTGTGATTTTCTTTACTAACATTTGTTACTTTATGGACATCCTATTGGCTACCAACCTTTGCATCGAGGATGGGAAAAATAAAATCTACAAATAGAATGGCAGGTAGTTAAATGCACTGTTCTTTCCTTTGTACTCTGGTATTTACTGTAGAGAATGACTGTGACCCTGGTTTAGCTCTGACCAACTTGCTTCCTGGATTAATTAAGTCTTTAATCTGTGATGATCCTTAAGCAGCCCTACCCCCCAACCCGCCAGCCTCCATTCTCCTTGCTTAAAAGGAAGTATCAATAGTAGGGAATATGGGACCGGAAGGACCAATGCTTTGGACAGCTGCATTAGTATGATTTAAGAGTGATGGGAGGATCTCTACCTTGTCCCTAGTGTTCTGTCCTTTAAAGTTAATTCCTTGGACCCTTTCCATAAGGCTCTCATTAAAATACAAAAACAAACAAACAAAAAACAAACAAAAACACAGACGGGGGCTTCCCTGGTGGCGCAGTGGTTGGGAATCCACCTGCCAGTGCAGGCGGCGCAGGTTCGGGCCCTGGTCTGGGAGGATCCCACATGCCGCGGAGCAGCTGGGCCCGTGAGCCACAACTACTGAGCCCATGAGCCGCAACTACTGAGCCTGCACTCTGGAGCCCGTGCTCCGCAACGGGAGAGGCCACCGCACTGAGAGGCCCACGCACTGCAATGAAGAGTGGCCCCCGCTCTCAGCAACTAGAGAAAGACCGCGTACAGCAACGAAGACCCAATGCAGCCAAAAATAAATTAATTAATTTTAAAAAAATAGAAGGGACAACACGTAAAAAAATGACCACTTTTAACACCTTGAAGGTGTAAGTTTTTCAGGCACTAACACACATTTGGCACTACAGAGTGCTTCATGTGCAATTTAAGTCACTATTCTTCATAAAACCCTATTCATAGGGGTAATATTACTGCTTTTCCACAGATGAAGAAAGGGGCAGAGAAGTCACATAACTTGCCCAAGGTCACTCAGCCAGTGAATGGCAGAGCTGTGATTCAAATCCCCAGAGTTGCTCTGTAACTGCCACCTGTCTAGCCTCTGTCCTTGGGTGCTTCTCACCTAAGAGAGTGGTGACAGGAGCAGGACACGGGGCAGGTAAATGCTGCTAAAGGGAGAAGGGAGCCCAGGTCCAGGGCACAGCACATGGCCCATGCAGGGCAGTCCTGAGTCCAGGTGGGGACTCTGAAGGGCACACGTGAGAAAGATCTGGAGGGCTGGCACAGCACAAATCACCCCTTGGCCAAGGGTCTGCCTTCTTTTTGGCTGGGCACCCTTAGTGCTCTTGTGCAAATGGCTCTGACTTCAAGGCTCTGCCTTCTGAAGAACTCCCCAGTTACTTTCATACCTGATAAAACTGGCAGACTCTGTCTGCCACCTCGAGGTCCAAGGACAAAGTTGGGGAGGGGGGATATTAAGCGGAGCTATGAGTGATGCTTAAGGAGATACGGAAAATGATTTGCTGCCTACTGGAAGCAAAGTCAGCAACATGCATAACAGTAAGGCGAGTTGCTGACGAGAGAAATGAAAGCTGCTGGGGCCATAATTAAATCGAGACATCTGAATGGAGAGTCCGACAGGAGACTTATGACCAGGATGGCAGGCTCTGTGGACTCTCCAGCATTTTCACTGGACAGATTCACAAAGCACCACATAAGCAGAAATATTCACAGACGTGAAGCCATGAAGTCGCTGTTGTTGTTTCTGCTGGGGACTTTACTACCCTTAAAGTAAAGAGTGAGTTTTAGTTCTGGGGGACTGTCCCTTTCACAGAAAAGCCCAGAATCCAAACCCCATTCAAATCCCATCATGATTCTCTCTTAGTCTCTTGGTCTCTTTCTCCCTCTGCATCCACCCCAGCATCCAAAGTGTCTGATTCTAAATATAAATCACACAACCAGACACATCAGAAGATAAGTAAAGAGAACTAAAGCAAAAGAGCATCAAGCAATCCTTCATTTTTCCCAACCAGGCCAGGCAATGGTGGAAAAAAACAGAAAAGCTTCTGCCAAAACCATCCTGCAATAACTCCAACTTCCCAGTTCTTTCCTCATCAGCAGGAAAGTCAGGTACTGTCAGCAGAAATAGGCTTTACAAGTAGCAGCGCGAGCACCGCACCATGATTTAAGCTTCTCAAAAGACCCAGACTTTGGGCACTTAGACTGATAACAGATTATATCTCAAAAACGTCTTCTATCTGGCAAACTTTCTTTTGAGGAAGCACAGAAACTAGCAATGCAGATTAGTCTATTTATATATATTTTGGACTTATCCATCTTTTAGAATTTAAAAAATGTTACAACATTGACTGGTTAATACCATAATTAAGAACAACACAAGTTACAAAGTAGCAATGTAGAAGGTAATTTTAGGATTAAGTTAGACATTTGGCTTTCATGATTCATAGGATTTTTTTTTTTTTTTTTTTTTTTTTTGCGGTACGCGGGCCTCTCACTGTTGTGGCCTCTCCCGTTGCGGAGCACAGGGTCCGGACGTGCAGGCTCAGCGGCCATGGCTCATGGGCCCAGCTGCTCCGCGGCATGTGGGATCTTCCCAGACCGGGGCACGAACCCACGTCCCCTGCATCGGCAGGCGGACTCCCAACCACTGCGCCACCAGGGAAACCCTCGATTCATAGGATTTTATATGTCAGACAGGCTGGCATTTATGTGGGGGAGGGACTGAGGGGGGTAGAGTGGGGAGATTTCCAGATGTAGATAGACCCAAAGGAAACCTGCTCTTACCCACTCCCCGCCCGCCTATCCTACCCCCTCGGTCCCACTGCACTGTCGATCCACTGTCACCTCCAGCATCTGGTCTAGTTCCCTGGTCTCCCCATCGTTCCATCTGTCCACCCTAGACTTCCCTGGTTCTGATGCTACCTCTCCAGCTCCTACCTGCCCCTTTGGCAGCCTCCTTCTAGGCTGACCTGCCATCGTAGTTTCTTGACTGGAGCTCCTCCACCTGCCCTAAAGCTTTGCCCTGTTTCCCATGCTGTCTCTCTTACTTTCCTCTCTTTGGCTCTGCCACTGGATCTTGCTCCCTGACTGTAATCACATTCAAGTTTCTCCTGTCCAAAATCAGCCAACCAACCAAAAAACACATAAACAAATAAATAAAAAGAAAAAAGAAAAAACCAACCCCACAAACATAAAACCACTGGCCCTCCAGTCTGCTGCCCACCCCTCTGGGGCAAGTGCCTTCACTCTCTCTGCAACATAAAACTTCTTTAAAAAGTCATCTTTGGGGCTTCCCTGGTGGCGCAGTGGTTGGGAGTCCGCCTGCCGATGCAGGGGACAAGGGTTCGTGCCCCGGTCTGGGAGGATCCCACGTGCCGCGGAGCGGCTGGGTCCGTGAGCCATGGCCGCTGAGCCTGCGCGTCCGGAGCCTGTGCTCCGCAACGGGAGAGGCCACAGCAGTGAGAGGCCCGCGTAAGGCAAAAAATAAATAAATAAATAAAAGTCATCTTTGTCGACTGCTTCATTCTGATACCACCAGCTCCCTTGTAAATCCTTGCAATTAGGCTTCAGCTCTTATCCCTCCATAATAATTTGTTAAAGGTCAATAGTCAGCCGGTTACCAAATGCAGTGTTTTTTATTTTCATTTTGCTTAGTCACTTTATATGATTGGCCCTGTTCCCCCACCCCCAAATGTGTTCCCATGCCTGGGCAATTCTTACCTTTATACTTTTCTTATCCCCCTTTTATCCCTGTGTCTCCTCCACTTCCTCTTCTTTTCCAGCTCCAAAGATAAGTTTTCCCTAAAAATCTGCCCTTGATCCTCTCCTGCATCCTCTCTTCTATATGTCCTCTTGGAAAACTCATTCAGTCTCATGGCTTTAACTCTACTGTCCTTATGACTCATTTCTGAAGCCTCCTCTCTCACCCTGACAACTCTCAGGTTCCCATCTGGATTCACCAACTCCTGGCTGGAAGTTTCCACCCGTATGTTCTCCCAGTGTGTTGATCTTAATAGGTTCAAATATGAATTTTTTCTTTTCCCTCCTGAACATTTACTTCTCCCTATTTCTGTTAATCAAGTGTTTTCTAATCGCACCAGCTCAAAATGTTGGTAGAATCTTTAATTCTTCCCTCTTTTTTGTCCCACATTTGATTAGCAGTCAGATTGTCAATTTTGTTGAAAACATGTATCTTTTGTGTTTCTTCTTTCCTTTTTATACACACTGATACCCTCTAGTTCAAGATCTGACTTCCTCCCTCATTATTTAATGCCATAATCTCCTAATAGTTTTCCCTACTTCCAATCTCACCTCACTGAATAGCACCTGATATTCTGACACAGCACTACCGCATTAATCTTCCTGAAGCACACATCAAAGCTGGTTATTTTCCTGTTCAGGCACTTTTAATGACTGCCCAATGCCTAAAGCATAAATACCCAAACACACACAATACATTTAGGATCCTTTGCCTCTATCCCCAAACTATATCTCTAGTTTTATTTCCCATCAGTTTTTTTTTTTTCTCCACCAGCTCTTTACTCTGGTGACCACCACACAATCATAGGCTAAATTTTTACAGCCAGTGGCAAGAAACAAAAAACTCTAACTCAATTTATTTATGTATAGATTTAGTTATTGATAATGAAATTTATTGATTAAATTATGTGCTATATATATAAAATTACAACAAGAAGTTCTGAAGCAGGAGGCCCCTGGCATGGATGTTCCCGCTCTGAATCTGATTCTTTGCAATCCTCTTGACAGAAGTGACTGTTCTTTTGCTAAGGACCTCCTCCAAGTTGGAACTCACACTGCACTGATCACAGTGTGCTTTGTATTATAATTACCTGTTGCCAGTCTTACCCTTGTTGAGATTGAAGGCGGCCCCAAGAAATTACACCCTTCTCCTCTCCACCTGAGTTCTGAACCGAAGGAGAGAGAGGAGAGAGTGGCAGATAAGATCAAAACAACATTTTATTACTAATAAAACTGGTTCTGAAGAAAGGTGCTTTGCTGTGCTGCAACAACAGTCTTCCTAATACATGAAACCCCAGAATGTGACAGACTCCTCTCCAGTCCCAGGCAGGGTTAGAAGACACAGGGCTTCTGAGTGGGCAAGAAGTAAGCGGCCCGTCCCAGCCAGGGCTCTGTAAATTACATCGGGTAACTCACTCCTCTACAGGGAGGAATAAGGGATAGGACAAGAACCAAGTGGTGTTTAGGGGAAAACATCTCTCTCAGAAACCATAGAAGAACTCAAAATACTCTCTCTGATAAAACTGTAGACTTCTTGAAGTCAAGGACTAGATTTTGTACATCTTTTAAGGAGATACATATACTGGGTGCTTAATAATGTCTGCTACATAATATTAAATTATATGACATAATTATTACATGTAAGTGACAGTAATTATATAATACTTTACATTACATAATTTATATATTATAAATTTGGTAGATTATAATATTATAAAATATCATATATAGAACATATTATATAAAATTATTTATTTTAAATTGTTAAAATTTAAAGGGCTACTAATACGCAACGGTGACATTACCAGAGACTTACAGAAGCAAAGCTGGTTATTACACAGGGAAACAAATTATTCTTTTTTTTTTTTAAATTAATTAATTAATTAATTAATTTATTTATTTATTTTTGCTGTGTTGGGTCTTCGTTTCTGTGCTAGGGCTTTCTCTAGTTGTGGCAAGCGGGGGCCACTCTTCATCGCAGTGCGCGGGCCTCTTACTGTCGCGGCCTCTCTTGTTGCGGAGCACAGGCTCCAGACGCGCAGGCTCAGTCGTTGTGGCTCACGGGCCTAGTTGCTCCGCGGCATGTGGGATCCTCCCAGCCCAGGGCTCGAACCCGTGTCCCCTGCATTAGCAGGCAGATTCTCAACCACTGCGCCACCAGGGAAGCCCCACAAATTATTCTTGAGCCTGCATAGCATGAGGGGAGGCTCACAGAGAAAATGGACACACATACTTTCTGTGTTCAAAGGTAATCATCAGATAAAATAATGTCTCCTTTCATAGGAGTTATTTCTTAAAATCCTATCAAAGTGGCCAGATTTTTATTTCTTTCCAAAATTCATGAGGAAACTTACTCGTTTTATTTTTTAAGAGTGAATCATTTTGTACCACCCAGACACTTCATATAATGCCAACCATCTGGATATGAAGAAAATTAGTGTTTGAGATTCACTGTTTTCAATTTTCATTAAGATATTTGGTGTCAAATAGATGCAGCACAAATGCGTCTCTTTGAAGTGCCTTAATATTGATATGTCACCTCGTCACAGCACATAATTCAAAATTTAGACACATTAGTCTATTTGGAGAGTCTTGATGGAAAAACTCATTGCACATTAACAAACACCATTCAGTATATTTGAATAACTGAGTTCAGAGGGGTGAAATATTGAAGTAAACCTTAGAACTTAAACTTGGGTGGTAATACCATATATGCATATAATCTGGTGAGTGTGTGCATATCATGTAGCTCGCTTATTTAAATAACAGTCAAACAGTCTAAAGGAATGGCTTCTCTCTCTCTTTCTCCTCTCTCTCTCTCTCTCTCTCTCTGTATGTGTGTGTGTGTGTGTGTGTGTGTGGTGTGTCTAGGCGGAACTTGATTCTCTTAGCAGAAACAAGTTTATATACTTATTCCAAGTACTAGGGGGTCCCTAGGATTGCTCCTGGGACTTCATTTACACAACATCCTATTGCCATAAGGGGCTTTAAAGTTGAATTTAAAACTTTTTGTAAAATTTCACGGCTGCTTGAGGTTGAGCACTGCTGGCAGGTAGGGATATATAACAAGCCCCTCAGAGGAACCCACTGAATAATAGGGAAATGTCACTTGAGATAAGACAGTGTTCTTGGGCATTGTGCTGCTTCCCTGGTCGGGGGAGTGTGGTACCCAGGGGAGAGTGAGCTTCTAGGTTGGGGGAGTGCTGCGTGTAAACCTGGAAGCTCTGTACAGTTCTCTGCAACCTGGCTCCTGAGAGCACAGCTGGGGTCCAGGTTATGAGGGGTCTGATGGAGTCCTTGAGCAGTAGCCTATGGAGAAATATTTTGGGGACACTGATGAGTGCCATCTGGGAAACTCATGACAGTACCACTAAAAGGAGGGAAAAAAAAATCCAGCAGAACACTGATCAGGAATCTACAAGAGCTACTCATCCTCAAAACCCCAGAATGGAGAGGAATGACCAGATGTGGTGTCATACTGTTACCGACACTTTCAGGTTGAGCCCCAACAAGGGTCCTCCTGTCCTGTGTCCTTGGAGCCAACAGAACGAGGCAGAGTTCGGTTCAGAAGCAAAGGAAAGCTTTATTCTTTGATCAAAGAACGGAGAGGTGCGAGCTCACGCTCTAGAGCACACCCTCTCGGGACAGGCTGTGGGCGGGGCCGCTTTACAGGGATCTCGCCCGCCGGGGGAGGGGTGGAGCTCTCGGGGCTGGCACAGCTGCACTGCTCACCTCCAGATTGCAGCGTCTGTGCCGCGTCTCTGCGCACAGCCCGCCGCCGCCGCCATCTTGAATTGCAGTGTGGAGCAGCAGAGCTTCGGTTCGCGGCCCGTGAGCTGAGGTGTCCGAGCGGTCATTTTGCACTGGGAGTTCTGGTCTGAAGTGCCGGGTGTGAGGTCTCTGTACGAGGCACCCTATGAGCAAGTGAAGCTAGACAAAGCACAAAGGAAAAGAAAGGAAAAAAAACGGTCAGACTCAATTACAAAGATTCTATTTTTACTTCCCGGGGAATTGTTAATGGCGTGTGTCGGTGATAGTACTTTTTAAAAAGTCCCTTTTCAGGGGGTTTTGGCCCTTGATTCTTCCTGCATATGGTGGCGCCTGCCATGGGAAATGGTAACGTAAAGCCTTCTCCTTGACGTGCCTATTAAAGGAAAAGGAGTGAAGGCAGAGGTCACTTTCTGCTTTATAAACCATCACCACCAACATAAAAACCCAAACCAGGGCTTCCCTGGTGGCGCAGTGGTTGAGAGACCGCCTGCCGATGCAGGGGACACGGGTTCGTGGCCCGGTCCGGGAAGATCCCACATGCCGCGGAGCGGCTGGGCCCGTGAGCCATGGCCGCTGAGCCTGCGTGTCCGGAGCCTGTGCTCCACAACGGAAGAGACCACAGCAGTGAGAGGCCCGCGTACCGCAAAAAAAAACAAAAACAAACAAAAAAAAAACCCAAACCAAACGTCTCCCTTAAATGCAGAGAATAATAACTGAATTATATCTGAACAGATAGGATGAAGTCCAAAAATCTCTTAATGGAGGTTTAAGATCAGTGAAAGCCTGTGAAAAGAATCTCAAATTCCAGTTTAGGATGTGATCCAGCAAAGAGGACAGCACATTTATGTATTTAAAACTCATTGTGGGATGAATTGGGAGATTGGGATTGACATATATACACTAATATGTATAAAATAGATAACTAATAAGAACCTGCTGTATAAAAAATAAATAAAATAAAATTCAAAAAAACCCCACCTCACTGTATATATATGTACGTGAGAGTGTAGAGCTACAGAAAATTGCACACGCGTAGAGGTGCACCCCGCCCCTGTCTACTCCCCTCGGGCTGCTCCTCGTGCTACACGCTCCCAGACTGATCCTGGAAAGTGGAGGTTCTGAGCAGCAGGACCCCTCCCTTTCCTTTTATGTCTCAGACACTTCAAAGAGAAATCATGTGTTTCGTACAGGGAGGCAAAATGAGTGCCATTATCCATTCCTCAAAGAACAAAGCTAAACAATACGTCCTCTGGCCAAGGCCATCTGATTTGGCTACTGACAGCTCTGTCCAGATGGCCTTAAGTCCCCAGAGAACACTCACTGATGGTGCTTGATGGTAGGTAGGGTACATCACAAAGATGATGTCCTTGGCAAATTGTTATATGTGCTGCTTCACTTTGAGGATTCATGTTTTTTATCAAATAAGAAAATTCTCACTATTACCTTTTCCAGTGTTACCTTGGCTCCATTCTCTCTTCTTTTCTAGAAATCCTTTTAGACTTAATTGAACTTTCTCATGTTTGCTACCTTTTCTATCTTAATTTCCCTTCCAAATTTTCTATCTCATTGTTTCCCTGGGCTGCATTCTGGTATGTTGCTTTAGCGTGGTCTTCTTGTTAGTAATTCTTCTTAAGGTATGTCTAATCTACTGTCCATCCATTGAGTTTTTAATTTCAATAACTATGTATTTTGTTTCTAGACTTTCTACTTGATTCTTTAAATCTGTCTTTTTTTCCTTCCCTCCTCCCTCCCTCCCTTCCTTCCTTCCTGCCTTCCTGCCTTTCTTTCCTTCTTTCTTTCTTTCTTCCATAGATTTCTTTCCTTTTGTAATGTCCATAATCATTCTAAACAGGCTTATTTTATATTCTCTTTCAGATTGTTGTTTTAGTAGCTCAGTTCCTTGGGAAGTGGGAGGTGATGGAGGTGAATTCTGTTGTCTGTAATTTCTGTTGACTCTTGCCCATGACGGATTTGTCCCTCCAGTGTCTTGTAATTTCTTTTATTGTGAGCTCATCTCGTGTGGGGATTGCTTATTTTTGTTAAACTACCTGTATTCTGGATTGTGGAATGTTTCTCTAGAGTGTTTTTGTAATTGCTTTTGCCAGACACTCCCAAAATATTACTAGTCAGGGACCAGTTTTTACATTAATTTCTTGGCTTGGAAGTTTCTGGGCCATTCCAGTAGGGCAATTTAAAAAAACAAATTCATGTGTAGACCAGGTCCAGGGTTTCAAATTCTCAGGAAGGACTTTTTTCCACAAAGAGAGACAAATGAATTTTCATGTAATCTTGCTGTCCTGGTTAGGAATTTTTTTTCTGGTCAATATTCTCCCGGATGGTTCAGGTCTACAAGGGTCTTGGCTTCCTGTGGGAGTCTCATTTCCACCCCGTCTTGTGCAGGTTTATCTCCTGTGGTCTTTAAGACCCAAGTTCCAAGGGTTATGAAGATTTGTGACTCCAGTTCTGAGGGCAAATAGAGCATCAGTTCATATGCTAACTTATTTGGTTTTATTCTTCCTCCTCTGTGATTTCCCCTTCTTTCCTATGATCTTAAGTTTGCTTTTAAAATTGTTTTTGTTATATTTTATCCTGAAATCCTATGTATACCTGAAGGAAGAGTTTTCAAGTTATGTTAGCCTGCCATATTATCATAATCAGAAGTCCTTTCATCTATGCTTCATTATTTCTTTTCCATACTCTTAAGTCCTCATGCTAAGATTGATGCAGTAGCCCTCTAATGCATTTCCCTCCAAGTGGTGTAAGAAACCATCTCTCAGATGCAACTTTCTAAAACACCACTTTGACCATGTGATTTCCTGGCTTAACAACAGTCAATGGCCTTTATGAGACCTGTTGCATAAAGTTTAATTCCCTTGTCCTTGCATATAAGATCATCTGTAATCTGGCCTCCAATTAAATATAATTTCTACTGATTTCAGTGAAGTTTTTCATTTTTCTCTGTTGAACATTCTTATTAATTAGGCAAGTACTCTCTGGTATATACAACTGTCAGATGGATCCCCAACTATAGGACTGGTGTTTTTATCTATTTTAGTATGGGTTGTATTAGTCCTTGTGTTATCCCAAATCTTAGCACATGTCCTTGACCAACAGGAATTCAATGCCTCCTTCTTAACTTTAATTAGAGAAGGGACATGGATGATTGGACTTCAAGTCATAGGAGTGACTGGAGAAATGTAAGTGGGCAGAGCTTTAGCTTAAATGGTTTTTTGAGCTTGTCTACTTTCTACCATGTACAATAAGAGAAAACAATGCAGAGAAGGTCAGTCCATGGAATATGGCACAAATGGCAGTCTTAATATGAGTAATAGTTATACTCTATATTTTTACAGTGTCTTGGTTTTTAAAGCATTTTTACAGCTACGGTACATTTGTTCTTTATGAAAACCGATAAGGTAGGTAGAGCAAATTTAGAAATAAGGAAAAGAGTCCAGAAAGGTTACTCATTAATTTACTCAACAATTGAACAAATCTTTATTGCACCAACTACATGCTACGCACTGGGCTAGGGGTGGCGGTACAGCAATGGATAAAATGAGCTAAGACTGTGCTCTCATGGACCCAGAAATCTTACAGTTCTGTGTCTTGTCCAAGTCTATATTTGCCC
The DNA here is from genome assembly GCF_964165515.1 of Mesoplodon bidens. Taxonomy (NCBI): domain Eukaryota; kingdom Metazoa; phylum Chordata; class Mammalia; order Artiodactyla; family Ziphiidae; genus Mesoplodon; species Mesoplodon bidens. The sequence continues at coordinate 88,820,741 of NC_138166.1, forward strand.
AATAAATGGTAGACTTGGTGTTAGAACCCAGTTCTTATAACTCTTGATTCATCAAACTCCTCTACTGGCAGGTTTAGCCCCATACTTGATCTGGAATAATATGTGGGTCCCACCTAAATTATGTTTGCTGTCTGTTTTAGAGTTGGATTTACTGTTCATCTCACTCATTTCCTCTTTTTGGTGGGCACATAGTTAGACTGCATTTCCCAACTTCCCATGCAGGTAGAGGTGGTCATGTGACTGAATTCTAACCAGTGATATACGCAGAGGTTATGTGCACTACTTCCCAGCCTGGACCACAGAAACACGGCACCTGTCATAATCTCTCCTTTTTCTCCATTAGCTGCTGAATGCAGAGGACTCCAAAGACCAAGAAAAGGGTGAAGCCATAAGATGGAAGAAACATTTCCTGAATGACACATGGAAAGCAGCCTGTCAACCAGGAACACGTAGTATGACTTCTTGTGAGTGAGAGATAAATTTCTATTGTCTTAAGTCACTGGGATTTGGGAGACATTTTTGTTTTGTTTTGTTTACAGTAGATAGCATACCCTAACAAATGCACCCTTCAAATTAAAGCCTAAAATGGGACTACAAGAGTGATAATTAAATGGCATAAATTTATTCTTAATCTGTTGAACTATATCCCATGTTCTTTTTTGATAATCTGGATATAGACATGATTATTCTCATCAAATTCAAAGGAGATAGCGGCACTTCAGGGAAGTTTAAAATGATATTCAACAATAGTGTAGACCCAGTGTGTCTTGATATCAACAAGGCATTTTGAATAAAATGGTGAAATAGGGATACCACTCAATGAGTTCAAAGCTGCTTAATCAATCATACCCCAAGTGATTAGTGGACACATTTAAGTATGCAGGGGGTTCTGCAATTGAAATATTGGACTATTCTCTTAGCCTTGTTTTGGTCAGCATTTTTATCAGTGTCTTGCATGAGGATGTAGTAGGTATGCTGGTCAAATGTGCTAGTGACACAAGTCTGGAGGGGATAGAAATAAGACATAAGATAGTTGACAGAATCAAGATTCATTATCTTGATGTGCTGCAGTGCTGGGCCAAAACCAGCAACATGAAATGTAATAAGGATAAATGCAAGGTCTTGTTTTTAGGTCCAAAAATGAATTATAAGAATACAGGATGGAGAACATGTAACTTGGCAGCAGTTGATGTAAAAAGGCTCTGGGGGTCTTATTTAACCAAAAGCTCAATTTGAGCCAACAGTGTGATATGGCTTCACAAACTGAGCTGCTTTAATGGAAGAATTGTGTGACCATCATGAGACACATTAGGCTCTGTGCTCCTCAGATGAAATCTGGGTTATTATTTTTAATAATAACTTTAAAATTCTGTGTATGTTGGAACAGTGACAAACTAGAGATTCCATGGAGGAGGTGATGAGGATGGTGAATAAAGATGTCTCCTGCCTCTGCACCCATAGCATACCACTGGTGACCTATTTAGTGCTTGTGTCATTTCTCCAGCTTTGCACTATAGTCTGTCTCATGCACTAGACAAGCTCCATTAACAAAGGGATCTTAATAATTATAGCACCAACAATGGTTACAGGTAACATTGATTGAGTTTTTCCCATGTGCAGGGCATTTCTCTAAATGTTTTACATATATTATCTTATGCAACCTTCATGGCAGCCCTATGAAATGGATCCTACTAGTGACTCCCCTTTATGGATGAACTAAGACATAGTAGGGTTAAGTTCCTTAGTAAATGATGCAATCAGGGCACAATTTCAGGCAATTTGACTCCAGGACTGCTACTCTTCACCCATATGCTATCTATCTGATCAGGCTCTGAAACTCTCCAACCTTAAGCACTCATGATCAATAATTTTAATGAGAGAGAGGAGAGTGGTACATAGAAACCAAGTTGTAGAAAGAACCAAGAGGGGCAGAGCTTTTCTCTGATAACTGCTGGGAATTTGTCTAGTGCCCACTGCATATAAGAAGAGAAATACACTCATGAGGTTGGGTTTTTTTTTTAATCAATTAATTATTTATTTATTTTTGGCTGCGTTGGGTCTTCATTGCTGTGCATGGACTTTCTCTAGTTGCGGCAAGCGGGGGCTACTCTTCGTTGTGGTGCGTGGGCTTCTCATTGCAGTGGCTTCTCTTGTGGCGGAGCACAGGCTCTAGGGACACGGGCTTCAGTAGTTGTGGCTCGTGAGCTCTAGAGCACAGGCTCAGAAGTTGTGGCATACAGGCTTAGTTGCTCCATGGCATGTGGAATCTTCCTGGACCAGGGCTCAAACCCATGTCCCCTGCATTTGCAGGCAGATTCTTAACCACTGTGCCACCAGGGAAGTCCATTCATGAGGTTTTGATATACCTGGAAACCTATTCTAGTAGCCTCATGAATAATCTATATATTTTTAGTTTTCAAAAACATTTTAATTTTTTATTGAGGTATAATTGACATACAACATTACATTAGTTTCAGGTGTCAAAAGCATTTTGAGAACACTTGATGTTATTTAATCCTACAAATTGCTTTGTAAATTAACCATGGCAAGTTTAAGGAAACAAGCCCAGAAAGACTACATTTGTTCATCCATCCATGTATTTATCAACAAACACTTATTATCTATTACATGCCAGGCAATAACCACAAAATCATAAGAGCTTTGTAAAGCAGGTGTTATCTCCATTTCATAGATAAGGAAATGGAAGTCCTGAAGACTGCATCAACACTAGCACTATGAGATACACACACACACACACACACACACACACACACGATAATACGTGTGAAATATGTCTGGGCCCCACATTACATGTTCTTCTTTCAGAGGTTGGAATTGGAGGGGTCATTCTTCCTCATTGTTAAATTTCACAGCCCTGTGTGTTGGAAAGGGGTTTCCGTATCTAATTAGTAGTTGAGCTCTTGGTTTCCAATATGATGTTCTTACCGTGAGATAGGTTACGTGAAAAAATCAAAGTGACATTCGTGCAAAAGAGAGCAGAGTCCTCGCCATCATAGGGATGAACATTTTGAAATAAACACCTGTTAGAACATGAGATCACCCTTGGAAGGTGCTTTGGGATCTTTGGGCAAGTGTGGTTGGCGTGGGGACGCATGCTGGGACACCTCCCGCCTGTGGGTTCCAGACCTCCCAGGCTCCCAGCCTCCCAGCTGTGGAATGTCCTGGAATGTGCTCCAGTCGGCGTGGGCCTGGAGCCTGGGAGCTGTAGGGCTGTGCTAGCAGGGGCTGGTCTGGACCCACCTGGGATCTCTGGTGTGGTTCAGCAGCCCCCAGGGCTGGGAGGTGAAGAAACTAATAGGAAATGCAGAACTTGTCACTGCAGGCCTCCCTGCAAGCAGAGGTCAGCTGGAGCTGAAGGAAGATAGGGGTTCCTCTATCGCTTCTTACCAATATCCACCATGTCAGCGTGATTTCCAACAGAGTTTATCCAAATGCCTCTCTCGCCCCTGTGTCCACGGAGAGTTAGAAATTCTGTATCACCTACTCTTCTTCCTTGTAAATGAGCAGTCTTCTTTAAGGTTAGGACTGAAGAGAAACTGTGGACCCAGGTAGCGAAGGGTAAGTAGTATTGGTAGTGAAAAGAGAGGCAAAGTATTTGGTCCTTCAGCCCTGGAAGTTCCTGGGAACTCTCCTGCCTCACCTCTGCCTGTTGGTGCAGACACAAAGGGCAGACCCTCTGCAGCAGCCTTTTAAAGTCCTGTCAATAAAAGATCTTTCAAGGAGAGTTGGAATGCTCACCAGGGGAAAGGTTTCTTTTTCTCTCCTAGAAGGCCTTAGAGACTTCTACATTTTCCATGACTTCCAAGAAGAGAGTCAGGGGGAAGGAAAATTACTGCTTAGACTGCAGTTGGCAGTGGCTTGGGGATCAGCCCCCTAGGCCCTGGCTTTGTGCCTCTATGGAGAAGCATCTTTAACTTTCATTGCCCAAGGGTGTTTTTCTTCTAGTGAGTGGAGGAGGAGATAGGAGAGGAAATAAAAGCACAAAAATGAAAAACAAAGAATTCCTGAAGGTCTGATAAGCTGTTCAACTATGCACCAAAACATAAATATTTGGCCAAATTAGCTACTCCAAATGCTTCATATTTCTAAAATTGAGCCACAGTTTGTTATACTTTGAAGTTCCTCAGCTCTTGACAATCCTGTGCAAATCTAAGGGGAGTGAGGATTGGAGTTCATTTCCCTCCCTGAGATCTCAGCAAATACTTAACTTCTTTTCTTTGATGCCTGGTAAAATGATTTTGTTGTTTTGTTGTTCATCTCTTTCCAAAGGGACATGTTCTGTGCTTGTGCAATCATTCAAGTCAGCATTTTATCAATGAACAAGCAACAAACATGTGCTGGAAAATATTAACTTGGAACTGATCAGAAAGCTCTAATGGTTATTAAAATATCTACATCCTAATATAATCTGCAACAGTGCTGTAGCCTAATTTCTGCTTACCTTTTGTTGAATTCACCTTTTGAGATTTGCATGACTTTAGTCATACAGCATCTCACAAATATAGGATTCAAATCTAATTTACTTATGCTATGGCATGGCAGAAATCACTGTTCCCTTGGGCAGAAGAATGAACACCCATAAACTGAGTGTTTATATGATCCTCAAGCAGTTGGTTAGTTTCCTCAGTGCAGTCCTGTTACCTGAAAACTGGGCTCAACCTCTTGGTGGGTGTCGAGCCAAAAGATACAACCAAGCCAAAAATCGGGAGAAGAAAGGATTTCTTATTACCTGCAGCAAGTAAGAAGAACACCAGGGATCTTTCCTAAAGCTGTGTTTCCCCAAATAGCAAAACCGGGGAAGTTTAAGCTAAGGGTACACGCATATTCATGAAAGGGCTTGGGTGGTAGGCAGAGTCCAAGCTTTAGTTGATTGAAGTCAGGAGGGTCCGAAAAGGTCAACACCATCATCCCTTAGGTTGCAGTTGATCTGGTGGCTGAGCGCTTCAGGCTAGTCTTTACCACTGAAACAGAACTGGGAGTCTTTACACGTGATATATTATCTTTTCTAGTGTTACCTCTCTTGCCTTAACAGTCTTTGTTTCTGCATTCTTTTGTTCCCTTGAGATCATTAATTACTGAGACTTGGGCATGGCCAGGCTTAGATCACAAAATGGCTTAGGCCAAAAATGGCTTCACTTATGTCAAGAAAGCTATGCCTGGCTTTCTTTCTCTGGGGACCCCTTCCTTATCTGCTTACAGTCCTCTAATAAATTTAATGAAAAATAGGCAATCAGATCAGTTGTTTGCTATCATTTTAAAAAGCAGTAGGATGTTCTAAGGTCTAGAAAACAATGGGCCCCTCTTTTCCTGCAGCACCCATGTTTGAGGGAGTTAATTAAACAAGAAGTCTGTTAGACTGAGGTGGCTTTAATGCCTTAGTAGCCTAACCTAACACAAACCTAAGCAAACCCAAACCTAAACCTGTAGACACCTCAAGGTTAAGAAATCAAATGTAAGGAGAAACCATCACAAATAACCAAGTAAACTTTCCCAAATAAGGCAACTACTATAGCCAGTCAGATAATTTCCTTGCTTTGCTTCTGCCTTTTCTCTATCAAGTCTCTACCCAAGCTTCTATAAGTGGTGAAGCACTCCTAACCACATCTGGTTTGGTGCTGCCCAATTCAAATCGATTTTGCTCAAATAAACTCTTAAAAATGTGATATGCCTCAGTTTATCTTTTAACAAGGAGAAGATCAAGACAGAAAGATGAAAGAACAAAGCCCCATGGTTAAGCCCTTGGCCAATGGGAAACTTTTTCTCTAGCAGCAGTTCATTATACTTCATAGTAATGAGAAGTATTTTTATTAAAGCAGACAAGGGTGGTGTTACCCAGAACTGCCACTTTTAGGCGAAGGAAAGTGCTGAAGAAGTATCAAGCCTGCTCTCAGGCCCAAAATCTTTTGACCTCATTCCCAGGAAGCAAGACCAGGGACCTCCAGATGTTTCTGATGAGAATGAGTGTGTAGCTCAGAGTTCAGGTCAGTTATTTAATGGAGAAAATTAGAGGCCTTGCCTCTTTAGAGTTGGCTTTAAGTATTCTATTCTCTTCTAACAGGACATAGTTGTATTTGGGGATGGGGAGGTATGAGAGGGCGAGAGCAAGACTGACTGCATACTTTTTTATAAGAAATTCTGGAGATATTGAAAGCACAGGAAGTTCACCTATACCTGCAGACACTGACTGAATTACTCTGAAATAAGGCAAAATCAAAGTAAGCCAATCCCAGTAAGCTTTGCCAGAGCAAGACTCTTCCGAAGACATTATCTCTGCATCTTCCTGGTCACTGTCACTTCATTTCCCCAGAGAAGCCCCTCCCTTCCCCTGACAAGCCCCTCAGTTCCCGCCCTTCCTAACCCTTGGAGGGCCCTTCTCTCTTTGCTCTTGAAAGGGCAGTTGAAACGCCTCTTCCTCCAGGAAGACTGTCTTGGAGAAAAGAAGTGACTCGCCCTTCTCTGGACTCTCGCAGAACTTTAATTGCACCTCTTCATGGCACTTATTGTCATTGTGCCACATCATAGCAATGTATGTTCACATCTTATCCCTTCTTACCTCACCTGATTTGTAAGCTCCTGGATGGCAAGATCTCTGATATATAGACAGTCCCCGACTTATGATGGTTCAACTTGCGATTTTTCGACTTTACGATGGTATGGAAGCAACACGCATTCAGTAGAAACCATACGTCGAATTTTGAATTTTGAACTTTTCCTAAGCTAGTGATATACGGTCTAGTACTCTTTCCTGATGCTGGGCAGTGGCAGCGAGCACAGCTCCCAGTCAGCCATGCGATCATGAGGGTAAACAATGGATACATTCTCAACCATTCTGTACCCACACAACCATTCTGTTTTTCACTCTCAGTACAGTATTCAATAAATTACATGAGATATTCAACACCTTATTATAAAAGAGGCTTTATGTTAGATGATTTTGCCCAACTGTAAGTTAATGTAAGTGTTCTGAGCGCATTTAACATAGGCTGTTTGGTAGGTTAGGTGTATTAAACGCATTTTCAGCTTACGATATCTGGACGTAACCCCGTGGTAAGTCAAGGAAGATCTGCATCATACTTTGTGTCTTCACACTATTTAGCACAGTACCTCATACTTAAAAGGCACACAGTAAGTGTGTGTTTAGCAATAAGATAAATGCATCCAAAGCCAGCTCTACTGCACAGCAGTAACACAGCTGCAACCTAAATATTCTTACAAGTGAGGATAAAGAAAGTCAAATCTCCACTTTCTAAGTTTCAAATAAATGCTTCCCTTATTTTCTCTAACTCAGTATCAAGCTTCTTAAATTTGGTCAGAATCAGTTGAGCAGTTTAGAGTGTAATAGTTTAAGTAAACATTTTTCTTTTTCTTTCTTCCTTGGGAACAGATGACACTTTGCTGGACAAAAAGGAAAAATATCTGGGTGGGAGAGACTGTGGGGGGCCCGTTAAGCCCGCATTCTGCTACTGGATTTAGTCGAAAATACCAAGCTGTTTTCAAGAAGTCTGGATTAAACTGACTCCCTCACACTGTACTCAGGGATGCCTTACTTGAAGAATTGAAAGCAGAAAGATTTGGGAGTTCAGAGTTAAGCTGAACAAAAGGTAATTATTTTAAATCAAAACATATGCATGAAGCGTGAACTTAAGCTAAATTCCAAGGGGCAATTGCCACTTAGCTTTCACTCCTCAGACCTATCTTCTCTGATAAATTTTCCCTGGTTATATATTTTTTTTAAAGGGGGGTAGGGTGGGGTGTTGCTTTGCCATTCCTTAAAATAGCACTTTTTAAATTTTTTTAATTAATTAATTTTTATTTCTGGCTGCGTTGGGTCTTTGTTGCTGCGCGCCAGCTTTCTCTAGTTGCGGCGAGCGGGGGCTACTCTTCGTTGCGGTGTGCGGGCTTCTGATTGGGTGGCTTCTCTTGTTGCGGAGCACGGGCTCTAGGCACTCGGGCTTTAGTAGTTGTGGGTCACGGGCTCAGTAGTTGTGGGTCGCGGGCTCTAGAGCGCAGGCTCAGTAGTTGTGGCGCACAGGCTTAGTTGCTCCGTGGCATGTGGGATCTTCCCGGACCAGGGCTCGAACCTGTGTCCCCTGCATTGGCAGGCGGATTCCTAACCACTGTGCCACCAGGGAAGCCCAGCACTTTTAAATATACTGTCTCCTATTAGTTTCCTAGTGCCTTTCATCTCCTAATTGTTCTATGTAATACCTGGTGTGATGTGTTCTTAATATGTAAGTAATGAGAAGATGAGGAGCAAGTGGTAGAATTATATGAAGAAAAAAAGAAAGTAGGTAAGATAATTCCTGTCCTTTTTCTCAGTGTCCAAGAGTTTTGGGAGACTTGGGAAGCCTTTTGGTGTGGTGATGGTGGAATTTGTTTTTCAGTTTGTAACGTAGTGTTATCTGTCATGGTTGTGTGGATTTGATGAAGTAACTGCTCTTAGTTTGGGAGGACTGGAGAGATTCTGTGGGCAGTCCATGCAAAGAGCCTAACTGGGCTGGAATCTCTAGCAATGGAACTTTTGGGGCTCAGAGCTTAGGTTCTGTATATTTGGACTTTGGGGAAGGAAGAAGCTGTTGATGAATAATATCTGAGGAATCGGAGATTAGTCTAATGAGGCCAGAGAAATGAAAAAATAGGCTTGTTTATTTTTCTTCACAAATGCAGAGAAATGCCTGTCAGCCCTGGCACCAACCATGGAAGTGACACAAGAGTGCAGAGCAAGGAGTGGGACTTTCAAGGACAAGGACAAAAGAGTGAGATAACGGGTAGATGTGGGGTGGATCTAGCCTCGGGGGGCTTCTGGATGCAGAAGGGCATGATGCACCCACAGCCAGGGACCTAGGTGGTCATTCCAGCTTTATGAAGGGCTTCTGTTTAGCCAACCCCAGAGGGGGTGCTTTTCAAAGTTCCAGAAGACAGCAGAAGTTTGAGTAGTGCCGAGGAAATACACAGATTTCTGAGGTGCCAGAGGTGCAAGAGTGGGTAACATTTCTGGAGTTTAATTTAGAGAACACATAGATTTCTAGAGCTCAGGGTTAGACCAAAGAAGTTCTTGATCTCACAGAAAGAGCAGATTCTCGGACCTCTTTAGGGAACGCAATTCATAGTAAAGAATAGCACTCTAGAAGGGAACCAGTGGGTCCAGGTCTCCCAGAACTAGAAAAGTAAGAGGAAGAAATAGAGAATGATCCCTTCAGAAACCCTGAGGCACTGTTCTGATCATGTGAGAACACTGGGAGCTCTGGGTCGGGATGGGTACTGCCTCTCAGAATCCTGAGACCCAACAGTCCTCTGAGTGGACACTTCTCCGATTGATGACTTCCTCTGGCACATTCCTGCCCATTGATGATCCACAGCCTAAGTTCTAAATCCTCCAATAAAATGACACCAACCACTTTACCATCCTCTCCAAACATCTGGCCTTCCTTTGATCTTCCTCTTGATCAGGAAATTCCTTTTAAAAACCCCATTGGTTGCCGTGAATATTTTTTTGCTATTTTCTGCTCACTTAGGGCTTTGATATTCCCAATGCTTTCTCTACCAGCTAGGGTCCATGCAGGGGACAAAACCGCTACTAGTTAGTTGAACAAAGAGAATTTAATATATTTTTTTAAGCCTGTTAATGAGATATAGCGTTGTTAGCAAGGTGACTCAAAGGGTAAATAAGGTATCAGGGAAGAAGCAACAGCAGGAAGCACTCCTAAAATAGAAAGAACAGAGAGAGGAGGTTGGGTTCTTAAAATTTGGAAACTAAAGGGAGGGCTTCCACAGAGATGAAATTCAGATTTCTGAGGAGAAGAGGCTGCTTGGCTGGTGTTGGTATCTCTGAACTTGGAGGAGAGGAGGCTTCAGGAAATCTAGATTTCTGAGGAGGAAGTACGGATCAGATGTCTTGGGGGGACTGGGTGGAGGGTTGACATGGCCAGTGTTTGGAGAAACTGCAAATCAGATTCAACTGCCGCTTCAGGGAGAAACTGCTATTGCTGGGGTGACCTAAAGACCTGCTAGCATACAGGAACAGGCAACGCCCTCCCTTCCTCCGTTCAGCCCTGTAGCCTCCCTGTGGCGCCCCCTATGGGCAGAGCCCAACAGGGCGCCTGCTGTCAAAGCAGCAATGTGCAGAGTCCCAGCGTCACAAAGCAGAATGGAGGAGGGCGGATCTGGAGGTGAGAGGTAGCACCTTAATAACTGGCAACACTCTCCTCATAGATCCTCGGGAAAACACCTGCTTCTTTCCTATGATAATCATGTATTATTAATTACTCTGGACTCATATTTGAGGCCTTTCCAAGTACCTTTTCTTGGAAGGGAGAACCACGCCTTTCTTCCCTAGACTTAAAAAAATTCTGTCTTCCTAAAGTCTAAGGCATATGCTTGATTATGCTTATTCTTTTACTCCTAGCAATTAAAAGTAAAAAAAAAACCAAAAAAAATTACTTCCACTTTCTTCTGAAAGGTGAAGACAAGTCAAGAATGGGTCTACCACCATATACATAATATATATTCAGTGATCAATTCTAGATCTCACTCCTATACTACTAGTTCTTTTTTTTTTTTTTTTTTTCTTTTTGCCACATGGCGTGCTTGGGGGATCTTAGTTCCTCAAGTTCCCCAACCAGGGATCGAAACTGGGCCCTCGGCTGTGAAAGCGCACAGTCCTAACCACGGAACCACCAGGGAATCCCCACTCCTATACTAGTTTTATCTGTCAGAAATGTGTAATTAATTTTCTCCTCCTGACCAGGTGGCCCATAACATAGTTCCAGAACAAGCCATATCTTTCCTTCTCTAACTCATCCTCGCTCTACAGTGTTTCCATTCATAGGTTATTCGTGTGAATAGCTCCTTGACATATAGTACCATTCAGTCTCCCCTTATTAGAGGCCTATCGTTCAGGAATAGGACTTGCTCTTCCATCAGTGCATTTCAATATGGAATCTCTTTCCACCATGTCTCAAAAATCACAGTATGGTATAATCTCAAGCTCAGTTTGCTTGCACTATACACTTGGAAGGTTAGGGAGACAGTATGATGTAGTGTGGGCTCTCGACCAGATTGCCCATGTCTAAATCCTCCTTTTCCCACAAGAACCAGCTGTGCATGTCCCTGTGAACATGGCTTCTTAAGCGTCTATAAGTTTAGCTCCTATAAGCTTTATTTTCTCCATCTGTAGAATGGAAGTAATAATGGTAACTTACTTTATAGGATCGTTCCTAAGTTTAATAGTGATATGAAGATAGTAAATAATCAGTGACAGATATTATCAGTATAAAGATGTTGAGGCTATAGTTATTATTTCCTTCTTCCATTTCCTCTCTAATATTTTGGGGGTACAAAACACCAAGTCCCATACTCTTATTCATCTTCTCATCTTATCCTTGTTGTCCTCAATAGGTACCACTTTCATAGGCTTATCAAAGCGACTGTCTCCCTCTCCTTCTTTATTTAATTTAGTTTTTCAATCAGGTCAGACTCCAGTTATATATACTTCCCTGGCCAATTCATCCCAATACCTAAGGCCATAGTTTTGTCTTTTACATCTCATTTCTCATTATCTTCTCTTTATTGGGACATTCAACTTCCACATCTTCCTTTCTATTCCAAGCCTTTACTGTTGGTAGAGAAAATTATAAGCCCATCATCTAAGCCAGCGGTCCCCTACCTTTTTGGCACCAGGGACCAGTTTTGTGGAAGACAATTTTTCCATGGTGGTGGGGGGATGGTTCAGGCAGTGATTCGAGAAATGTGGATCAATGGGGAGCGATAGTGAGCGGCAGATGAAGCTTCGCTTCTTTGCCTCCTGCTCACCTGCTGCCGTGCAGCCTGGTTCCTAACAGGCCGCAGACCAGTAATGGCCCACGGCCCAGGGGTTGGGGCCTCCTGATCTATGCTGTAGAGTCCTTTGATTCCTTGTCCAAGGCCTCGTAGTTTCTTTTCAGTTAATGTCATGTATGCAGCATTTTAAACTTAAGATGTGCCGGGAGGAGATTTCCAGGAGCAAGTTAATAGGAATCTTCAAGTGGCAGAGGAATCATGAGAGCAGACCTAAGAGCTTAAGGAAGTAGATTTCAAGAACTTGGTGATCCATCTTAGGTATTCAACTTGGACAGAATGCTTATTTCATACAGGTTAAGTAGGGCATCTTGAGACTGTCAGAAAATGAGTCTATCTGCATAATGCCAAAGAAATCTGTTATCTAGTCAAAACAACCAAATAATTTCCATGTTAATTTATTTTTCATTTTGTGTTTGTATTTGTACATCCAGCCCAAAACTCTCAAAGGAATAAATTATTACTTCAGCATATAAAGGTTTAGTTACTTCTCTTGGCTACCACAAACCATCCAAATTATAAAAGTAAAACTATGTATTGTACAGTGATACCTTCATAAATCTACTTCCAAGAGCCAGAGAGGAGGCATCAGGAGTGGAGAATTTCATATGTGTCTGTGCATGTACAGAGTTCAGGCTCTAGAAATAAATGTGTCAAGTATGTGTAACTGCTGCCGAGTAATTATGCAACTTACATTTCTGCCAATAAATTTTGAGCCTGACATGCAAGACTGGACTATAAATCCAACCTTTGCACCAATTATCAAAAATACACTTTGCAATCTTGAATATATTATTTTCAGAGAGAAAATAAAGAATGGAACGTTATGTTGAGTCCATGATGCAAACTCTGCTGGAGGTTGGGGTTGGGTGTGGAGTGTGTCCAGAGGAGCCTCAGCTCTGAAAAGAGAACTTTTAGTCTTAGGATCTCAAAATTATGATGACGTTATGAACCTTGGGCCTGAACTCTCATGTGAGAAAATAATGAGAGAAGGCATCTTAATGCTTCCACCAAAAAATGGGTGTATCATCTCATTTACTAAAGTAATGAAATAATTGTTCTGTAGGGAATGGATTCCCAGGAATCTCCACCCTCACCTGTGCCAGATGCCACCAATTACCCACTCCAAGTTTGTAGGGCCTGGACATTGCATCTCAGTCCTGCAGAATCACCTGGAGAGATTTGAAAACTGCTGATGTCTGACTCTACCCAAGAAATGTTAATGCAGCCCAGGCATTGCTAGTTTTTGTTGTTGTTGTTGTTGTTTAAAGCAAACCAGGTGAGAAGCATTGGCTCAGGTCAACTGCCCAGAGTGCCTCCTACCTCATGAGAACTACGGCATAGTCCGCTGGCAACGATGTGAACTAGGGCCATCGTGGGAGGCTCTTCTCCATTGTTGCTGCCTTGTTTCCTCTCACACTCTTTATTCTCTTGCCTTGTAGCATTAGCCCCTGACTATAAATTGTCTTGAATCTATTGCCTCTAATTTCATGCTTCTAATTGCCAAGTGCCTGCTAGTCTCTCCCCAGCCTATTTTGACTCTAGAAATTTGTATTTTCCTTCTGAGTGCTTATCCCCTCTATTGCAAACTCTAGCCTCCTGACTTCCCAGCTGCCCTTGCAAGCTCCTCTAGCTGCACTGACTTGAGGCAGGCGTCTGACTTAGCTTTCTCAGTTGGGACAGGAGGCTGGGACCTCTCCACAGGTATTAAGTCCTGAATAAATTTGTTCAGCCTGTGACTTCTGTGGGATGGGATGAGATGAGGTCAAGCCTATCCATGTAGATAGTAGTCTTCTTGTTGTAGGTGACATCAGTGGTGCAATTGTGAATCAGACCAGCTTGGATTTGAATCCTGGCCAGGAAAGTCACAACAAAGGGAGCGGGAACCCCAGGTGGCCAGGAGCCAGGTTCCTGAGTGAGGGCCTGAGATGTGGTAAGGAGGAACATTGTAAAGGGAAGAGGGGAAGGAAAATGAATGACAGGTAATACAGTCTTCTTTAGGTAAATCTGGGAGTGCACAGGAAATGTTAGTGTTGGTTACTCTAGCTTGTATAACTGCCATTGTCATTTTTTAAGTACTGCCACGCGTCTTGTTTCATGACTTCTTAATAGTACCATTGTCTCAAGATACAAGCACAGAATGGAAGTGTAAATTTTTTATTTTAATTTTTTGTTCTTGTTTTGCATTCTTTACTAGTATACTTTTTACATTTATAAACATTAGTATCAGTCACAGATGTTGCTGGGTAGGATATTATGATAACCTTTGCTAAAATGTCACCAATAAAGGCATCACTGTTAATTCCTCCTGACTTCTCTCCATCTATTCAGGTTACCCCACTAAAGTACATTTGTTATCTTCTATTTTTGATATATATCCTTACTCAGTGTTGGTCTCACAACTTGTTGGAGAACATGAGGCAATTACTCAAACTTTGTTGGAAGTGTAAATTTTTTAAAATGTCAATAAAATAACACATATATCCTCCTTTTCAACAATTCAAACATTAAAAGTAAACTAAAACCCACTATTGACTTCCATGCCTAATCCCAGTTGGCTCCCAGAAGTACCTCTGTTAACTGAGGTATAGTCCTTCTAGTGCATTCACATACAAAAACATCTGTATATATTATATAATACATATAATTATACAATACACATAATTATACAATATAATATTATAAGGTTGATTAATGTGTGTAGGTAAGAGTGAGTTTTATATATCTGGTATCATACCATATGTATCACTATGAAAATTACTTCTTTTCACCCAACAGTGTATAATGGAGATCTTTGATTTCACTGCATATAGATCTATCTCATTCTACTCAACTGTTAAACTCTATCTGCATACAAATGAGATGTTTCTAATTTATGTGATTACAAAAAATTCTGCAGTGAATAGCTTGTGTGTGTGAGTGAAGCTTTCTTTAGATCAGAAGTAAAATTGTTAGGTCATAGAGTATATGCATTTTTAATTTAAATGGGTATCGTCACATTCATACTTCACATTCATACTAGGAATGCAAGAGAATACCGTTTCACTATGTCCTAGCCAACAATGATATTTTAAATCTTGTCAATCTGAAATGGTATTTCTTTATTGGTGTGAAATGTTTTTTCATTATTGATACGGTGAAAATATGCTTCATTATTGTTCCAATTTACGTTTCTTTGACTGCAAGGGAGATTTAACATCTTTGTATATGTTTACTATTACTTGTATTTCTTCTACTATGAATTCACTTTTCATATCCTTTGCCCACGTTTCCATTGGTTGACTTATTGATCTTTTCTTCTTATTGATAAAGAGTGCTTTAAATATTATGGATTTTGATCAAGGCAACTTCAGGGACACCACTCACATTGTAGTCTACATGAATGGCTTCCCCTGGTGGTGTGCAGTGTACAGCTTACACAGTCATACTTGGCAGTTCTTAGTCTTTTGTTTGTGATGAATTATGTAAACATTTTATCCTTAATCTGTCTCCTGTCTTTTAAAATTGTTTGTGTTATTTTTCATAGTAGCAAATTTATTTTTTTAGTCATATCTATCAGTCTTTTCCTTTGTGTTGTTTGTCTTCTCAGTTTTGTTTAAAATGCTCTTTCCTACCAAAGGTTATAAAACATTTTCCTGTATTTCCTCTGATTGTTTTCATAGCTTTTTATGCTTGTATCTTTAATGTATCTGAAAATTATTAGTAAGTGGCATGAAATAGGGACCTAAACGTTATTTCTTCCTAATGGATAACCATAACCAATAGTCCCAACAAATTATTGATAGTTATCCTTTCCCCTTATCTAAACTACTACCTTTATTATATACTAGTTTTTTCCTATACTCCTGAGTCCACCTCGGGGCTCTGCATTCTGTTCTTATGATTAAAATAATATTTGGAGAAAGTATTCATTTAGCTACACTAGGGTTATCACTATCTATTCATAACTGAAAAGTTGAGATTAAAATAAAAATCCACTCAGTACTGGCTTGAATTCATAGTATACAACTTGATGTTATAGTAAACTATGTATTATAAATTATATGGATTTCTCACTTCTGAAAAGAGGGTCAATCAATCTCAATAATTTGTTTGTCATCTTTATAAAGCCCCTACATTGAAGACCCCTGTCTAGATACGCTTATAAATATAGAGTTAGAACTGGTGGATCTTACATGATGCTTATACACAAGATCCTGGTGCCCAGCTAAGCAGCCAAGCTCTTTTTTTCTTCCTGAATACTGTGCTTGACTGGAAAACTCTTAACTTGATTTAACCACATACATAGTAAATTAATAAAAATGAATAAATATATCTTTTAACTTTAAATGAATTGATCACTTGGGACACAAGTGCAAAGATAAAAACATTTGAGTTTTCCATGGGGCTGTGAGAACCTTAAATGCAGGATGCATCTGATAGCACAGTCTGACAAATAGTACATTTGCAGGATGAATGAAGCTAATACCAGGCTTAACTTGAAAAAGCATTATTATGATTACTTTTTTCCAGGCACTTTACTGATTTGCTTCATTCAGAGTTGCCGTTTTGCTCTCATTACTTTACAATGTATGCTATTAGAACTTGGCTTGAATCTGGCTTTCTTAGCCAGAAAACTTTGAATCAATTCAATTCTTTTCTTTGGGATTTATTTAAATCCAAGACTTAGTTATTTGGTTATTTGTTAAAAGAATAAACAACCTGAAGTATAAATCTTATTGTCCATATTTGCTTTCCATATGGACCAATGGAATGAAAGCTGTACTTAGTCTCCCTTCTCTCCAGATAGCACTATCTACATGAAATAGAGTGGGGATGACTCCCTCTCTAGTTGTGCAGTACACAGTACTGTCCTCCTTCCACCCCAACCCCCATGCTCTTATAGTTTTCTAATTAGAAAGAGCTGCTTGGCTCTGACTACCTTGCTATCTGCTATATACTGACTAGTAGATGCCTAGACTCTGCAGCTCTGTGGCCCTTGAAGACCTGTTCCCACATACTGCAAACGTTATTCATTAAATTAGTCTAGAGACTTCTAGCAGTTTCCAGATCTGAGTTCTTACCAGGACTTTTCTTAAAAGGGTTCAAATAGTCTCCTTTGTAACTATTTTTAAAATATGGAGTAGAGTTAAAACTGTTTTAGAAAGGCCATATAC
Source organism: Mesoplodon bidens (assembly GCF_964165515.1). NCBI lineage: Eukaryota > Metazoa > Chordata > Mammalia > Artiodactyla > Ziphiidae > Mesoplodon > Mesoplodon bidens. Next base: position 88,837,753 of record NC_138166.1, read on the forward strand.
GATGAGAGCCTGCTCACTCACACAAGGCTTAGGACTGTTGGCAATGTATGATCATCTTCTACTTGATGACAATGGAAAGTTCGCTTCTGGAGTCAAACTTGTGGCACAGAGATTCTGTTCAGTGTGCAAGCATAGCCTACATTTACCCAACCAGAAACTGCCCTACGGGCTATTGCATATGCTGTTGTGTTGGAGTGATACTGACTTATTCAGACTTGTCATGTGCAACTCTGTTCTTCTTTCTTAAAGCATGTGTAAGATAATGCAAGGTCAAGGTCAAAAATCCTAGATTCATAGATTCTTAGAACTGAAAATGCCTTGAGATCTTCTAGTCTAACCATCTCATTTTAGAACTGGGGTGACTGCCGTATTGACGTGGCTTGATTTTATATATATATATATACAAATGAATATATATAAATGAAAATTAACATAAATTTAAACTTTAAATGAACTGATCATTTGGGATAAGAGTCCAAATATATTTATAAACACATGAAGTTAGCTCTCCTTTCTTTGAAATATCCATAGCACCTATTGAGTGTGTGTGCGTGTGTGTATGTGTATGTGCAGCTGTAAGAATGTGAGGGTGGAAAGGTTACTGATTGCCACCCATTAGACTGACAGGAATGGTTAAAATGTGGAACAATTTCCAGCTACGTGTGGAATTCTGGCTGGCTGCTTTTTTACTTCAAAGTCTGTTTTATTTTGTGAAACAGTTTCTTATCACATTTATTTATTATTTCTCAAAGGGATGCTGGGAAGGATTCTGCCTTTATTGCTATTCTCGTGTTGACATGTGAGAAAATCGAGTTCACATAGAGCTTGGCATTCTCTTCCTGGAAATATATACTTAAAATAACCCACAAGACAGTCAGCTATCTGTCACTCAGCTCAGCACCCTCTTCTAGTCCCTTCTCTTCCAGCCTGAGGGCCTTTCACACAGATGAAACTGATGTTAATGGAAATTCCCCAAATCAAGGGTTGCTTAAAAATCCCCATGGGACACTGGATTAGGCATATCCCCATGTGGCTGGAAATACGTGCACACAAAATGATACTTATAAACTTTGGAAGAAGGCATGTAATACAAAAAATGCACAATTAACAGAAGAGGATGGTTGCCTTCAGTGGGGAGAAGTGAAATGATAGGATGTTGTGAGAACAACACCAACTTTTATTTTTGCTTCTCCTCACCCCCACCCCTCTCCCCAACCCAGTTTTCCAAAAGATATCTTATTCCGACATTTAAGAAAACCTTTAGTGTTTTTCTCTCTGCACACAGTGGAATTTCACCAATTTCTTTGGAATGACAAGTATCAGAAAAAGTTCTGCGGCTGCTAAAATCACTGTTCCATAGTCTATCACGAGTCAAGATCTCATAGGAAGAAAATTTGCAGTAGATTAACTCAAAGTTCAAAAAAAATAAAACTGACAACCAGGAGGCCACTTGGGTTTTAATCTCAGTTTTGTGCTGATAATGATAATCACTCATAGCTAAGTACTTCTTTAACAGTTTATAAAGCATGTTCACATTTATTAATCTATTTGATCTTCATATTAACTCTTCAAGACAACTATTTTACAAATGAGAAAACTAAAACTCAGCTTAAATGCCTTATTAAGATTGCTTAACTTGTGATTTGTACTCTTTCTGTATTCAGAGGGCAGGTTCTTAACCTGTCTTTGCTTCCCATAAGTAAATATAACATTTGCCAATTAGCTTTGTGGGGATGTATAAAAGTGATGATAACATGGGTGGAATGGTTATTTGGAATAAAAGTGCTAAATAAATTAATACGGAATAATAAATAATTTGTTTTATAAATTAATATATTTAATGTATTAAAATGTCTTTAATTATAATATTCAAGCATTAAATATATTAACACATAATAGATGTGTTAAATTGAGTAATATAATATTGTATTAAATTAGTACATACATTATATGTAAATAAATTAATACATTATTTATGTGTAAATAAATTAATACATAATATATGTTTATATATAGATAGATACAGATAGTTACCATTGTTTGTATCTTTGGTTTATTATTACTTTTGAAATATTTGCAACTAGGTCTTTGCAGCTTATACACTATCTTAAAGGGATGGTATTTAGCAGGTGCCTGGGAACACCGAAACTGGACCCCCACCATCAGGCAGCCATCTCTTTGAGTTTCTCAAAGGAAATGATGTACAGAATCCAGGGCCGGGTGAAGTATCATTTCACCTATTAGCTGGAGACCTGGCCCCAAATTCAGGATAACTGCCAAGTGAGATTGGCTGGATTACAATTGAATCTTGTATTTTATCACTCCATTGAGAAAAAAAGGCTAGCCCGAAGCCCACCAACCAGAAAAATGGAGAGGAAGGTATGTAAAGAGGGAGTAGAGGTGGTGAATGGCTGGGTGTTCTCCTGAGGACAGCCTCAGCTCTCCTTAATATTCCGGTCTGGAAAAGCCGGAGCATCTGACCCCAAATAGATACACTCTAAGGCTTTAGCTCCTGGTGCCTAGAAGATTAGCCCAGTCAGTCTCCTTGAACTTGACCAATCCCTAACGTGGCTTTTCTTCAAGGGAAGGGAAGAGTGTTAGAGTGCTGGCTTGGGAGAGTTGCTGAAATCTCTCCTAGCTAACAGTTTCCAAAGTAAGAAGCATCCCCAAAATTGGGAATGATAATAGGAAGTTGAATTCTCTAAAATTTATTCATTCATTCCATAACATTTTGTGTTAGGTATTATACTATGTACTGGGATACAGAGATGAGCACTTGCTTGTGTATGTGTATATAAATATATATGTATATAGAGAGAGAGAGACAGAGACAGATAAAGAGAAAGAGAAGGAGACAGACTGTGAATAATCAATTTAAATGAAAACTTTCCAGAAATTATCCATTCAACAGAGTGATTAACAGATATAGAGGTGGTCCTTTTCTGGAGATAATTTCTAAGAACATAGATTCCTATAGAATATGAGGAGATAGTCAATTAAAAATAATACATAAACTTGAGATCTATAAGTTGAAAGAATGCAATGTAGATGGTAGGACAGGCAAAGAGAAGCCTGGTGTTTTAGAGCTTTGGAAAGAAGAATATGCCAGTATTCCTCCAGTACTGTTTTAGAAGAAGTTCTCCCAGCAATGGGGTCTTATCCTGCAGACAGAAATACTCCTCTTTAGGAATATTTATCAGCCACCAGAGATGAAGTGAGATCATCCCTCCAAATTGGCCAGCCTCTGGGCTTTGGGTCAAAACTTTCCCTAATACCTCCCTTCTGTGTCCTGAGGTGAGCTGCCCATTGGAAAGGAGCCTTGGTTCAAGTGGCCACCTCAGTTTTCTGCCTCAGGATATATTTTAACTTGAAGATAGTAAGTTGGTACTCTAGTTTCTAAATCAACTCTAGTCATATGCATTTGTCTGTAATTTTTATTATGACTATTACTTCCCTGCCTTCCAGAAGAACCATGAGAACCAAGTGTCCCCAAAGTTCTGTACATGGATAGTTCTGTTTGAGGTGTGCCTGGTACTCATGTACCTGTGGGAGTTCCCCTCCCCCAGCCACCTGCTCCTCTTAATCAGGATTGCCCCAACAAGACTCCAGGGTTCCTGGCCTGGACCCAGCCACACTCACCGCGCCCCAAGCACTGACTTGAATTCTCAGTTTTGATCCTGAGTTTGTATACAGTTGAACATAAATAGTTTTTGTCAAAATATCTTACTATTTGGTTTGCTTTTACTTCCAAATTCTGGCCCCCAAAGTCAGCATGGGGGGGGGGGATAAAAATGAGCATAATATATGGCCCATACTTTTACATATGGCCCCTGTTTTTAAAGGTTCTGTGCCTTGTTTACCACTACATCACTAGGACCTAATAGAGTTGACAAGGCATAGCAGGCACTCGAGAAATATTTGTTCATTATTAATTAATTATTAATTAAATAACTAATTGATTAATCAGTCATTAACTAGTTAATATAGGATGTAAAAATCCAAATCAAATCAAATCAGTCAGTAGTGGATAAACAGAAAATGAGTGGGTCTGACGGCAGGTTCTGTAGTTCATTTAAGGAGGGCTATTGAATGAGGGCTGAGATTTTAGGGATGGCTTTCTGGTGGGTCTGGGGCTCAGGTAAGTGTGAAGGAGGAGAAGCAAGGTGACTGAAGTCCTTGAGACAGGAGGTGCAGGTCAGACTGGGCGGGGGAGTGGTTTGTGAGGCAAGAAGAGGGTGATTATGGATCACTGTAAAATGCCAAGCCAAGTTTTGACTTTATCCTTTTAGTGGTGAGATGATATTGAAGATTTCTGAGCAAGGAAATTCATGATGAAAGCAAAAGTTCAGGGCTAAATATGTATTTTTATTTTTCACATCAGAAGAGGTAATTGTTGAAAACATGAGAACAAGTGAGATTAAAAAAAAATAAAAAACCACTAAGATGAAAATGACCTCTCCCTCTCTGGTAGCTCAGTGTGACCCTCACTGTACAGAATTTTTTTGACAATACCTGCCCACTTTACTTTGTTTCTTTGAGAACCTGTGTCTGCCAGCAAAAGGCAAACCCCTTTATGGGAAGAGGCTCTACAGTGCCTTATACAGGACTGAGAAAAGTTTCAGTATGGGGAAGGTACTTCATGAATAGATAAATGAGCATTTAGTTCACAAAGCAACTTCATAGACATTTAATCTCATTTAATTCTTACATCTGCCCTGTGAAGTAGATATTATTATTCTCTAAGAGAGAGATCAGGCCTGGGTATGTCCACACTGTAGGAAAAGAAAGACCAAGTGGGAAAATCAGAGAGGCCGGAGACACCAGTCAGGACACCAGTGGCAGGGGCTATCAAAGACAGAGCCAAGAGGGCTCGGGGGCTGAGGGGCGGACTGTGCAGGATTCAGCTCCTCAGGGATCACAGACAGGACTGCTCAGAAGAGGGGGGCCTGAAGTCAAAATGTCCAGGGGCCAAGAAGAAGGGAAGTCATGGAAGAAGAGTCGGGGTGGAGGGCGACTGCATCATAAATTGATTATTTGGAGAAATTTGACATCGAAAGAAAAGAGAGGAGTGAAGCTGAAAGAAACAAGACCCAAAGGTGATTTTCCCCCAAGGCTTGGACATGTTTTTAGACCGAGGGCACTGACCAGTGGAGAAAGGGGAGAGCACGAGAGAGCATGAGGTGAGGTGCGGCTGGACAGCCTGTGTGAAGGAGACGTGGGAGGCTGCAAAGACATCTCAGGTCTCACACATGCTCTCTCGGTGGTACAGTGAGATCAAACCGCAGCAGAGCTTGATCAGTGATTAGATGCATCTAAGTTACGTAGCTAGTTTGCTTGTTCCAAACAGCCATCTTTCCCCATGTAGTACCAGACTCAACTATCTCTTTGAAAATATGTTTTCTCTTTTTTTTGAACCTTAAAAATAGTCTGCCCCCCAAGAGAAATCACTGCCTCTCAGATGACATTCTGTCAGGCCAAAGCTACAAAACCTCACCCAAAATAGATCAAATATTTTAAATATTTTCTTATTTGCACCCCTCACAAGTATGTCTGCAATGCAAAGCCAGTTATGAGATTGGCTTTTATTTTTTTCCTGAAATGAGAGAAGACATGTTTTCTGGTTAAAAGGGGACACCAGGTCTCACCACACAGTGTCGGTTGGATTTCAGACAGTCTTCGGTAAGCCTGGGACAGGAAGAGGAAACACATACAGCTGAATAAACACATGCGGAGCAAGGGGGTCTCTCTTAGAACTTGCCATCTGGGAGTCCATCTCGTGTACTTGTCTGAGCTTCCCCATCAGAACGGTGGTTCTTCAGAGGCCGTTGCAGGGTTTTTACAAGACTATAGAAGGCACAGAACATAACACTAAGCCTTGCAGGTAATAGGTGTGCAGGAGTTGGTTGAATGAATGAATGAAGCACTATCTGAGAAGAATCCAGTTACAGCTCTGAGTGACAGGAGGAATCTCTCTTGAATGTAACCTTTTTGCTTTCTTTGAGGGTAGAGCAAATCCAATAGAAATGACTGAGGGAAGAGTGGAAACCATAGAGCCATCGGTTATCCTCCCTAGCTCAAGAAATAGGGAGACAGAGGTTTCTTGCGGGCGACTGAGGGAATTGTCCAGTCCTGTTGGGTAGAGGTAGGGAAAGATAACATTTGTCTCAGATGGTCCTTCTTCCATCCACACTGGATCTTCTCTGATCACACGCTTTCCATTTTGTCAGGTCCTCACCCTTATCCCAGACAACCATGCCCCTCTTCTTCCACCTGGTGCCCCGAGAGACCAGCGCGTCTTTCTTCTTTGCCCCAGCACTGCAGGCTCTCACTTCAGCCACACCCTATTCATAAAAAAATCGGCATTAAGGCACTAAGGCAGGCTATGGCTTAAGGTGTTAGCCTTTAAGGGTAACTATTGCTTCTATAGTGTCAAAGCCTTAATACAAATGTGTGACTAAGTTGAGGACTTCACATTCAGGGCAGGTCCCCTCTCCCTGCTAATCAGGCTGACCCTGGTAAAGGGCACCACTGGTCTGAGGACAAAGAGGGGCAGTAACCTTTCCCAGTGTCCCATAGGTGACCAGACACTAGTGCCCTAGGGAGAGAGTTCTCATCTGTACAGCAGTTTCTTAAAAAAAAAAAAAAAAGTTTAAGGATAGTACAAAAGCTGTGTACATGCTTTGCAGAATTAACAAATGTAATAATTTTGTCATAATTGCTTCAGATCTTCTTTTATATGTTGTCAATAAATTTCAAGTTCTTTATTTTGTGGCTAGTACCATTTTCTCTCCCTTCTTATGGGCAACCACTATGTTGAATTTGGTGTGGTTCTAGTCCACCATTACATGTATTCATAAATAATTCATATGAATAGAATCATTCCAACTGCAACTTGCTTTTTTTTCATACAATTTGTTTTTGAGATCAAATACACCTAGTTCATTCATGTTAGCTGCTCTGTAGTATTCCACTCTACACTATAGTTTATGTAGCCTCTCCCCCACTAATTGCTGCTGGGATTTTTGCCAATGATATTACTATTACAGACAATACTGTATAAAGAGCTGCCTTTTATGTGTCTCCTTGCTAGATAATATGAAAGCTTCCCAAGAGGATATACCTAAAAATGGAATTGCTAGGCAGGGAATGCATATGCTAAACATCACTAGATATTGCCAAATCACTCTGTAAAGTGAATGTACCAATTTACTTTCTTATCCAAATGTATACACATTATCAACATTTAGTTTTTCAAAATTAAATGTCTTTTTCTTTACCAATTTGCTGGCTGTAAACTGGTGTCAAAGTTTTAATTTTCCTGGTTTCTAATGAGTTTGAGCATTGTTTCACGGTTTTTGGCCTTTGCATTTTTTCTTCTGTGGATTGTTATATCCTATTCCCATTTTTCACTGGGTTTCTGTGTGTGTGTGTGTGTGTCTGTGTGTGTTGCTTTCTCTCTCTCCCTTCCACACCCACCTCCATTGATTTTCAGGCATTCTTTGATATTCTAGATTCTAATCCTTTGTTTTACACATTGCACATCTTCTCTTGGCTTGTCTTTGTACTTTGTATATGGTGGCTTTTTTTTTTTTTCTTTTTTTTTTTTTTTTTTTTTTTTTTTTTGCGGTATGCGGGCCTCTCACTGTTGTGGCCTCTCCCGTTGCGGAGCACAGGCTCCGGATGCGCAGGTCCAGTGGCCATGGCTCACGGGCCCAGCCGCTCCGCGGCATATGGGATCCTCCCAGACCGGGGCACGAACCCGTATCCCCTGCATCGGCAGGCGGACTCTCAACCACTGCGCCACCAGGGAGGCCCGTATATGGTGGTTTTTGTTGAACAGAAATTTTTACATCTTGAAGTGACCAAATATTCTTTAGCTTAAATTTCTTTAGTTTAATTCTTACTCTATAGAAATATTACTTAGCTTTTTCTTGGTAAAAAAAAAAAAATGCTCCAAAATCTCAGTGGCTTATAACAAATGTTTATTTTTTACTCCTTGGTCAGTAGCAACTCTGCTGGTCCTGGCTGGGCTCACTGGCCCAACATAGCTCTTTGTGTCTCCTCTTCTGGGACTCAAGCTAAAGAGCAGCCACGATCTGGGCTGTATTGGATTCCTACGCTGCTGTAACAAATTACCACAAACTGGGTGGCTTAAAACAACAGAAATTTATTCTTTCACAGTTCTGGAGGCCAGGAGTCCAAAATCAAGGTGTTGACAGGGTTGTTGGCTTTTTCTGGAGGTGCTGAGGGAGAATCTGTTCCATGCCTCTCTCCTAGCTCCTGGTGGTCACTGGCAATCCTTAGCATTCCTTGGCTTGTACATGTATCACTCCAGTCTCTGCCTCTGCTTTCACAGCCCCTTTTCTTTTGTCACTTGTACATCTCAAATCTTCCTCTGCCTTTTTCTTATAAGGCACTTGCCATTGGATCTAGGACCCACCTAGATAATCCAGTATGATTTCATCAAGAGATTCTTAACTTAATTGCATCTGCAAAGATCCCATTTCCAAATAAGGTGACATTTCCAGGTTCTGGATGAACATATCTTTGGGAGGAGGGTGGACACCATTCAACCCATTCCATGGGACCTATTGTTATCATGGCAGAGGGCAGACACTCAAGGGTAAAAGCAGAATGTGATGCCTCTTAAAGCCTCCACTTGGGATGGACCCATCATCACTTTCAGCCACATCCCATGGTTCACAGCAAATCCCAGGTCAAGTCCTCCTACTGAGAGCACTGCAACAACACAAGGCAAAGGACATGAGTATTTAATCCCAGTCAAAGAGGAAGTGAATACTTGGCTACAACAATCCAATCTATTACAAACTACATTATTTTTGAACTCAAATAATACATGTGACTTTTAACAAAAAGCAGTCATCATCCACCTCATGCACTCCTGCAACTGATCCTCCCACTAAGCAATGAGTCTCGATGACTCCTTCTCAGTCTCCTTTTCTGGGCTTTAAATGGGGTGTCAGTTTCCACACCTCTTCTCTTCACTGTTTGCATCATTTTTTCAGGTTAACTTATTCCTGGTTTAAAAATACTATTTATAAACGGATGACTCTCAGGGGTATATCTCAAGCCTCATCCTCTCCCCTAAACACCAGATTTGTACATCCCACGACCTATCTGTACTTCCACTTGGAAGCCTCTGTTCATCTTAATATGCCTAACATATGTCTAGTATGATTCCCACCCCTCCTTGAAATTTATAACTCCCTCTCAGTGGTCCCCATTTCATTAAACAACACTACCACTCAGTTATTCAGACCATGAAAGGAGATATCCTTGATTTCTCTCTTTTTCTCACATCCCTCATCCAAACCATCCGTGAGTCCTGATGTGTCCAAAATTCAGTGCGTTCTCAGTCCCCCGACCACAGCTCCCCTAGTCCAAGGAAACACCTCTTGCCTATGAGGAGGCAACAACTCCCTCTTGCTTCTGCCCTTGCAGTCTCTCTGCCTAGTCTGCACAGGGCAGCCAGAGTGACTTTTTTCTGTCTGCTCAACATCTTCCAATAGCTTTCCATCTGACTTAGAGCAAAACCCAAAGTCCTTACCGTGGCTATAAGGCTCTGGGTGATCTGATCTGCTATTGGTGGTCACTTCTCCCCAGTTACTCTGAAATCTTTCTTATTTCTTTAGTATGCACCTGCTATGCTTGCAGTTGGGCATGCCCTTCCTTCATATATTCTCACTGCTTGCTCCTTCATTTTATTCACCTCTCTATTGAAAAACTTCTTCAAAGAGGACCTCCTGATTTCCTCTCTTCCTCTACACTTTCTTATTTTTCCTGTACAGCACTTTGCACCTCCTGATATTTATGTATTAGCTAGTGCATTTATCTGTCTCCCTTTATCAAAATGTATTTTGTTCACAATGAATGCCTAGAACATGCCCTGGCATGTGGGTGACACTCAATAACTATTTGTTCAGTGAATGAATGAACTATTGTGGGGGGAGTTGGTATTTACTTTCATATTCCTAACAATATACTAATTCTACTATTTATTAAAATTTCAATAGTAGACATTTATTATTGATTTCCTGCTAAACAAAATGAAGATTTAGCTCTCTTGTCTACCATCATCCATCCTACGAACATGTTCTTGCTCATTCTCCTCTGAAACTAATTACATCATCGTTGTTTTGGTGAAATCAATATGCAGTGTTTACATAATTATGACTATGTAAATTTTTTCTCACAGTTGAACTATATAGTATACAATAACCACTTTTCCTTTCTCATACAAATATTTTATTTTTCCTGAAATTATAATGACCTCAATCTTATATTTACTTATTTCCTATGTACCTATTATAAATGCTTTCCCCAAGAATATATCAGGTAATCTATCTACTTGTCTTTTTCTTAAAATATCCTTCCTGGAGTCCACTGTTCCAACCTCTACTGATTGTTTTCTTGACCAGCTATTGTCCTGGAATTTTCTTTCACCATCCTCATGGGACCACTTTCCCCTGTGTCATGGGTTTGCATCCTCTATTTTCTGATCCTTGTCTTCGAAGCTTCTTGGTTTCTAGTTTCAACCCCAACTTTTTTCCCCCTTTGCAGCATATAATCTCAAGAACTTAATAACTTCAGAATGAAATATGTTTTCATTCATTGTACTGGATGCCCAGTGGGCCCTTTGAATCTGGAAACTTTTGCCCTTCAGTTTGAGGAAATTTTAACATATTATTTCTTTTGTAGTGTCATTCCTACAATTTTCTGCAACACTCAGATGTTGGATATTTGATTGATTCTCTAATGTTCTTATCTTTTCTCTCCTTTTTTCCATCTTGTCTTTTTCTTCTACTTTTCTGCAAGATTATTCTAAACTTTATCCTCCATTTCTGGAATTGAATTTTTATAAATTTCTGTCATAGTATTTTTCATTTACAACAGTTCTTTCCTGTTCCCTGCAAATACCTTTTTACAGCACATTTCTCTTGTTTCGTTTCTACAGCATCTTCTCTTATCTCTCTGAGAATGGTAATTATAGTTTTCTTGAAGTTATATGGTAATTATAGTTTTCTTGAAGTTTTTTTTCCGTTCCTCACCCTGCCTCTTTTTCCTCTGAGTTTCTTTTTTCTGTTGTCCTAATCTCTCTTTCAGAGCCTTTCCTTAACTTGATGTTCAGTATTTAAGAGTGAGATGCTAAACAGCCAGTTGAAAGTTCCTGTGCACAGTTCACAAAAGGGCCTTGGGTGTTAAGACAGACATTTCCGGAGTTCCTCAGATGTTGTGCCTTTAGATTTTTTTCCGTGAGCATGCCAGTTTCCCTGGAGTGGAATCCCCCAGTTTCCTTTCTGTGGAGTACAAACCTGACTGTGAGAGTCCTGGAGCCCCGCAGAGTGAGGGGTCGGGGCTCAGTGTTCCTTGAGCAGACATTCATTTCAAAGTCTGTTTTCAGCACATGGCATCTTTTCTGTCCACTGCTTTGCCTGACATTCTGAGGCCAGCCTTTCTCTTCAGAAAATAAACTTCCAGTTTCTGTCTGGCTGAGGGAGGGGTGTGCATCTGGCTGGGGGGGTGGGGAGAGGAGTATCTGGGTTTCTAACTGTCCCTTACTCAGATTTTTAACCAAACCTGTTTTCTGCTCCATCCCTCACCCTCAGAGTTTCCCAGAGCTTCCAAATCCTGAGTTATTCCTGGTTTTGAGGCTTGAATCGGCTTCTTTCTTGTCCATCGGCCTTCCGCTCTACAGGGCCAGAGTTCAGTTTCTCATCTCTGGTAAGTCAATTATCAACCATCCATCCATTTTCCATATTTCAGAATTTGGCTGACATCGGATTATGTTGATTCCTTTCCAGCACTCTGCCCTGTAGGATTTATTTATGACTTTTTCTTTCTTTATTATTATTTTGATGAGGTTTGGGAAAGAGGCAGAAATAAATGAAGGTTGTGCATTTGATCTGAGGAGTTTAAAAGTATCCTCAAAATTTTTCAGTCTTTTCATTTGTACATTTTGTTTTTTATGATTTAAGAATCCTGCCATACTCTATCTTAAAAATATTCTCCTACAATTTTTCCTAACCATTTTCAAGTTTTGTTTTTCACATAGTCTAGTTTCTTTGGGTGTGGGTGGGAATTCTGAATCTAATTTTATTATTTTCACGTAATCAATTGTAACCTTACCATGGATAGAATAGTCCACCATTTTCCCCCTGATCTGTAATGCCTTCACTGTTATTTTTTAAAGTTTCCATAAATGCTTGGGACTGTTTTTAGGCTTTCTACTTTATTCTATTGGTCTGTTTGTCTTATGTTAATTAGAATTGCCCCATAAATATATTAGTCCTTTTTTTTAGACCTTTACTTTTCCATATGACTTTTAGGATTGTTTTGTCAAGTTCTACAAAATATATCATTTAGGGATTTTAGTTGGAATAATAAATGCATGGGTTAATTTGAGGAGAGTTTACATCTTTATGGTTTTTAGGTTTGCCATTTATAAAAGTGATATATTTCACCATTTAGGCAGGCCTTTTATGTCCTTAAATCCAGGAAATAAAAATTTTGTAATTTTCTTGCACATGTTTTGTTACATTTATTCCCAGCTAGTGTACACTTTTGTTAGTAATATGAATAACATATTTCCCCACTATATTTTAAAATGAAAGATGGCTGGTTACAGGAACTCTGGAGTTTTGCATACTGAACTTGATTCCAATAATCTTGCGAAATTCTTTTATTAGTTCTAATATATTTGATGATTCTCTTGAAATTTCTACATAGATAATCATGTCATAGAAAACAAAGACATTTGTTTTTCTTTCTAATTCCAATAGCTCCTATTTCTTTTTTTTCTATTTCTTTGTCTTGGTTAGGACTTCCAGCCCATTTTTTAATTGTAAAAGAGATAGTATTCCTTCTTGTCTTTTCATTGATTGTACCGGGAATACTTTTAAATATCATCATTAAGTGTGATGTTTGCTCTATATTTCTGGTAAATGTCTGTCATTATGTTTATAAAGATTCTATTGCTAGTTTTTTAAGAGCTTTTTTTTCTATAAGTGATTACTAATTTTACCAAGTATTATTTTTTATCTATTGAGATGATCTTTCTCTTTTCTTTTTTCTATTTTTTTAAAACTTTTAAACTGCTAGTAGTGTATAATATGTCAGTAGATTTTCAGATTTTGACCATCACAGCATTGGCCTTGTCTTCTTTTTCTTTGCACAGTTAGATTCAATGTGCTAATTCTTTCATCTATGTTCGTAAGTACACTTAGTCTAATTTTCTTTTCTTTTTTTTTTTTTTTACTGTTTTTGTTGTCCAATTTTGGTATCAACAGTCTACCAGTCTGATCTGAGTGTTTTATAAACTTGAGTCTCTGGACATACTTCATTTGAGGAACAGAAGGTGTGTGGGTTGGTTGTGGGAGCGTTGTTCTACTGTCTTTTAAAATGTTTGAAATATCTGTTCAATTCAATAAAGTAGATATTTTAAGCTGGAAGAATGTATATTTTTCATGGAACTCAATGAAGTGATTTTAATTTTGAATGAAAAAAGTATGGCCTGCTTTTACTTTCCCAAATTGACACACTAGCAAAATAAAATTGCTTACTACAGATCTACATGATTGCAAATACTCAGTTGGAACTGAAAAAAATACAGTGAATCATCCAGATGTTTCCAAATGTCTTTTTAGATTTGTTATGGTTTGATCAGGTAGATATATCCTACGCTAGGCAAGCTGTTCTTTATCTGGGATGATCCAAGTGGGAAATAAATTCCACAGAAATTTCCTATATAAATCCTGTATTTTTAGTGTCATTTACAAATGACTTCTGGAAAAAGTGACTACTATTCAAGTAAAGTTTCCCATGGCAGAGATTGGCAACGTATATCTCTTTTCTCTCTTTTTATTCCCTTTCATTTCTTTTTTATTCCTGCTTATTTTTTGAAAAGTAAAAGTAAAAAAAAAAATGAAAAAAGAATTTTTCTGTATCATGGTGTATATTACATGCAGTTTGTTAAATTATTCTTCCAACTATAGAGTTCCTGTACAATAAGTCTATTTTCAAATACACAAAATAGGCTGAATGCTCATCCACAAAACACTGTATTCAGAATTTATCTAGGGAAACATATGTCTCTTTTCTAAAGACATAATCCAAAAATATTTAGCCATTTATCTCCTAAAAACCATGCAAAATGCATGTCCTTTCCATGTTTCCTGCTGATAATATTTTCCCCATTCATAGCACAACTTTTCTTTCCTCTGGAAAGCTGGTACTTATTTTATTCATCAATGGCAAATTATGCCCTGATGCTGCTCAACCAAAGGGTATTACTCAAACAAGCAGGGAGAATTCTGCTTAGGATATAATCAGCAGTGGCCATGGAAAGCAGCACATTAAAACAGGCCTCATTGAGTTACGGTCCATACTGCCTGGAGATCATAGGCGCCAAACATCTCTGGACACAGGTCATATCTTCACACAGATTTCACCAGTTGAGTTGTTTTCAGAACTCACTGATGTCTGCCCTACAACGTCTTCAAGCTCAGCAGTTTACCAGACTACGAAGTGTTATTCTATCTTTACAACCTGTCCCCAGCAGCCCAAATGGGTTGTGTTCCCGAAGTTTATTCCCAAATCATTTATTTGGGATCAGAAAACATTTTCCCATAGGAACAATTTTATAAACAGTGGTGTTCCACACATGCCTGGTTGAACCACAGCATACTTGAAATGTAGCATTGACTGTCCTATACCCACAAGCCATTCTTTATTCTGCTTCCCTGGGAAAGTGCATTCTGAGTTTTAACTTGGGATGCCTGAAGTTCACCTCTCCCTCTGCCTGGCAGCCTTTGCTGTAGCTTTTTTTAGGCTGTGCTGCAGCAGCAGTTGGGAAGAGGGGATAGAGTAGCCTTCCCCCGGCAAAGATGAGTGTAGGTTGACATAGATGTCTCTGGGTAACTTGTTAGTACTTTAGGGCTGAGGAAGGAAGCCACCATAGGGATCAATCACTTCCCAAGCCTTCTGAGTGAGGCACAAAGGGCAGGGACTTTTTCCTAAGTAGAGGTCATTTCTAATTTGGATCTTCATAAATAGGGAAAGGCTTATACGGCAAAACCTAAGATTTTTGAAGACCATGCTTCTGGACTTGTAATTAGCCAGGGAAAATATTTTAACTCCTCTTAGCCAGTGATGAAACAGTCTCCAAACGCAGAGCAATACTGAACGAGGCAGAGTACCTAGAGCACCCAGACCCAGGCCTGACAAATAGGAAGCGCTCATAGTCTCTTGCTGTTGAATTAAGCACTGATCGACTAATTGCATGAATTCTATATTGAGAAGTATAAGACCACAGAGTATATGTACACATGGGCTAGTTAATTTCATTTCCATTCAGCATCTCCTAATTCTGAGCCTCTCATAGCACACATCCTACCCAAGGAAGAGTTGGTTGGAGTCCTTTCAAGAAGTCACTATAACATCAGGGTCATCTCTGTGGGCATATGCATCCGTCTACACCAGCTCCAAAGCAGGTGCTGGGTTCCTTCATACCCTCTCTGTTGTGCTTAGTTTCTAGCAATATCTCTCTGTTGCCAAATCTGAATAAACAAAGAGGAGGGGGAGGGAGAGAGAAAGGTGTTGTGGAAAACCAATGAGGATAGCCAAGCCCATAGGATCCTGCCTAGCTGAGTTTCTGGCAGCACACTCGTTCTGGCAAACATTACCTACTAAAAAAGACCTAAGTTTTTTTTTTTATTAGTTGTTTTTATAACACACGTAGACATATTTTAGGAGGCTGTGCCTCTTTCAGGTTGAAATCTAGCCTGTACATCAGACCTGAGTCCTAGCCATTTCAGGCTTTAAAATTACATACACAATTTAACTTCATTTTGTATGTATGACTACTTTTAAAAGAAATATGCTATCAAGGATCCCTCAATTAAAAAGCCTTCCCCACCTCCACCGCAGTAAACTTACGGACTGTTAAGTTTCATGGACCGTGCTTTCTTTTTTAAAGTTCCATTTGTGTTCTACAAGACAGCCTCTTTCTCCAAGATTAACATTTCTTATGATTGTTCCTGACAATGGATTCACTTCCAGAGGCCCTGCTAAGGATAACCAAAAAAGGGCATGTAGCAGGCTGGTTTTGGCAGCCTGCACGCAGCTTCAGAGCTTTTTAGGTCTTGGTTTTTCTGATGAGTGATTTCCTGAGCATGCCTAGGGAATGACAGGCATCTCCACAGGCAGGCTGCATCCACCTCGGCTGGGGTGTCGTCATTGGCTGCCTATTAGAAAAACTACAGGACAATGCATACCACCGATGCCGACTGTAAACATAGGGGATATGTGTTCACTTAGCATGGACTTCTGGGAGGGGCTAAGGAAGGGCGGTCTGGAGTTTTATTGAATAGAGCAGTGTGTATTAGGCTGCCTGCCTGCCTGCCCTCTTGCTGTGCTTCTGCTTAAAGAAATCAGTCCTTCCTTTCCGACTTAGTCCCTGGGAAGAAGTTTCAGCCTGAGAGGTAAGGCACAGAGGGCTTTCTTATAATCTCCTCCCGAGAGTATGGGGACTTTCTCCGGGTTTCAGTCAACATTCCTGGCCAAGGTAGCTGGAGATGCAAGATTGTAAACGCCAATAAACCATGCAAATTCTCAGAGCCAGACCGGGCTTTGCTGCCCTGCAGATGTTCCCGGAAGACAAACAGGATGAGATCTCAAGTTTTGTTCTTAGAGTTGGGACGAGAGGAGCGATTATATAGAGACTTATATTCAGGGACCACTGGCAACTTTGATAAGATAGCCTTTTGTTCAGGAGTGTCATGGGGGTTATACCTGATAGCCATAGGTCAGTGTCAGTAGCCGTTCTGTGCCTGTCTGCTCACACCAGCAGTCTCTCCTGCATCTTTTATTATCAGAGATTTAAAGAGGTTTTGCTTTAAAAAGAACAATCACTTTTTAGGTTGATGAGAAGCCAAAAAGTGATAATTTTTAACCAAAGTCATTTACATTTTATTCTGCTACCAGTGTTTTAAGACTAGACTTCTAGAGCGGCAAGGAAATAAGGTCAGAGCGGGGAAGAGCACTGGCATGTAGCACCGGCTGGGTTAATGTAACTGATCTGATATTTGCTGAGACAGAAGATGCCTCCCATGATCTGTTTCCTATAAAACCTAATAATGAGAGAATGCATGTGCTAGAGGGTGTGTTTTTAGAAATCGCATTTAACATCCGACCAAACTATTTCTTAAGAGATCTTATTTTCTGTTTGAAAGCATGCCTGAGTGTCACTAGAGAATTTGAAAAAGGTGTAGGTTGCAAGTGTGTTCTGAAAAGGGAGGAAACAGCCTTTCCTTTCAAGATAGTCCGACATATTGGGGCATCTTAAACAGTAGTACAAGGCAGCTAGTTGGTAGTAGCCTGGAATTACTTTTAGAGAGAGCTGATTGTAAAGGGTGGGGGAATTTTAGTGCTGTAGCAACGCATGGTCAAAAAAATGGGTGAGAACAAAGTACTTGGTATTCATGGATCCCTTCGATTAATAGGGCTATGCAGATGGACTTGTAAACTGAAATAGTAAAATCCTTCTGATGTGTTTGGCAAAACCAGACATGGATGTCTAGAACTTAAGTGAAGACTAGGTGGTATGTAGCAAGAAGGGCAAATCTGATCTTTTTAAAAAAATAAACCTGGATGTTAAAGGTTTCCAGCTCCAAATGACTGACTCAGTTTGATTTTATTCCATGGATAGAGGTGGTTTTGTGTTGCGATTCATTAATCTTCTCTCTTTGTATTTAAAAGTTTGGGGATAATTTTCTTGAGAATGCCTCCCTCTCCTTCTAGAAGTGATATATGAGTACAGAATTCCCTATGAATTTCTTTTCCTGGAACAGTTCTGAGTAAGTGTGAAAGAAAGGCTGCAGGCAAAAGCTATAGTTTGATTATTGTCCTTCCCTCAAAGAGATCAAGTTCCAAACTATTTTCACAGTGTTTTTAACGTCAATCAAAATATGGAGAGCCAGTTCTTTTTCAACTGTTCTCTAAGCCGTGTAGGGAATGCAATTTGGAAGGAAATCTATAATCTTGGGATTTGAGGATAAATTCCATTTTGAAACCAACATCTCCGAATCCCTGAGAGTTCAAACGTTGCTACCACCGCTCTCTCCCGTCCTCCTCGTGTGCTCTCTCACCCCCAACAACCAGAAAAACACATTTTTTCGAAATAATGCTTTAAATGTTCTACTCTACATAGTGATGGAACAAGGGGATTTGGATATTTTACTTTATGTAGGACTTTAGGCCACTCTTTGTGCTACTTTCCTCTTGTTGAATATTAGCTAGGACACATCTCCCCAAATAGGGAGGTAAACGGAGCACAGTGAAACCACGGTGCAAAAATTTTCATTTCATTAAAGTCATTCAATAAAGAGAAATACAATGGCAAAAGGCTGGAATAAAAAGTCACTAATAAAAAGTTGATCTTAGCACACACAAGGAATGTACTATGAATTGATCCATAGGTAACAGGCTGGGTTGTTTCCATTGTTCAAAACCAGAAGAATGCACAATTTAAATAATTAGGATCAAAAGATTGCTTTAAATAAATACACAATTCTTACATTAAAGTTAAGAGAAGGTTCAAACTGAAGTTTAAAGGATTTAAGTGAGATACATATAAGTATGCCCTGACAGTGAGGCTATTAGCAATTCTAACTGGCTCCTATGATTGGCCTGAGGATCTCCTGCTCTGGGGCAGATGGTATAGGGTGGTCCTGTGTTCAGCCATGGAAAGTTCCAGAGTCCAGCCTACATATTTTCTGTACTGATAAGTAAAATGTACCTTAGTAGGCCTTTTCTTAGAAACACATGTAGTTGTCTCCATTTGTCATTTTCATGGTAGGATGGTTACTAGTTAGTCATTCTTTAGCAAGACAAAAAAGCGACTTAGCCGTGGGCATGAGGAGGGATTAGCTGGTTGCCCACCTGCCTGCAGTCTATCACATGTCTCAGAAACGTGGTAGGGTGAGGCCCCGGTGGGAGACAGGGGAAAATGCTGACAAAGTGGTATGCAAATAGCATGATAGGACTAAGGAGGAGGTTAGAAAGATGCTGCCAAAGAATTTTCAGACTTTAAAAAAGAGTTTTCTGGGTAAATTCTCTCAAAGCCCCAAAATAGAACCATTTGCTCCTTACTGAAAGTCCTTCATCCATCAAGTTAATCCAGGTTTATTATTGGAGAGAGGCTTATAGGTTCTGAGTAGTTGGTTAATTTAAAGAGATACTTGTAGCTCTGGCTTCACTCAAGAGAGGTCAGTCCCAGTACTGGTTCCCCTATTTAAAAGGCCCAAACCTTTGAGGGGAGTCATCAACTCTTTGACCTCATCTGTAGAATGGGCATTCTAATGTTTCTCGCACCTCCCACAGTGGTTAAGATGTGTGAATGAGAGGAAGCTGCTCACCCCCTCTTCTCTATAGGCTATATACTCCACTGCCTGCAGTTTGAGTCCTCTGGACGTTATGCTCATTTTGGCTGGTATCTCCACTTCTTATCTATTTTCCCTAATTATCTGCTCCTTCCTTCCTCATATTTGAGGACCCTTGAGTGACACCTTTTAGATCCTACTTCTTTCTAAAACCCTGAACCCAGAGTTAGGGAATACTGGTCCACCCCAATGTTGTCTAAATTTTGGCTTTGGTAATCCGAGACCAGGAGGACACAGGTATCAGGAGGCCAATAAGACGGGTCGTCAATGGTGTAAGGCCGTATCCAGGAACCTGAAGATCTAGTTGAATGGAAGACCAGTGACAAGGTGCTGACAACAGAAAGGCCTTAGTAAATGAGGCAGCTTCTCTGCCTCCAGCCAAAAGCATGGAACTAATCCCAGCATGTCAGGCCTGGGCCTTGTAAGGAGGCTGAGGTAATCAGGAGCACCTGGCTGTGGTTCCTGTTGGTATTGAGACCAGACTGCTCCCTGGATCTGCCCTCTCGCCTCTGTTTGCCTCAGTCTTTAGTACCCCCACCTGGGTCCCCTGTAATTGACCCTGGGTGGCATCCCTCACTTCCCTCCCCCAGGCCTCCGCCTCTACCAGATTCTCTAGTTCTTCCACCCCCAGTCCAAACCGGGGGTTTTCCTGACCCAACACTGACAGCTTGCAGTGGCCTGGCTCTAGGATGAAGTCCAGACAAAAGCAGAAGGGTCAAGCCCGGATATGTTCGAGGCAGGGGAACGCCTCGTCACATTTTTAGGCCAAGGGAGAAAGGTTAGAGCGGACAGAGGAGATGGTAGAGCCTTTTCCGTGGTAAAGAGCCACTCTGCTTCTCACCCCCAACTCACAGCTGGCTGGTGGTGGGTGAGTGTTGTGAGCGGAGGGGAGAAGGAAAGGGTGACGGGGGGCTGTGAGGCAGAGGTGACGGGGCTGCCCGGTCAGCTGTTCTTCCCTGTGTTGTTGTTTTCCTCCTGGACATCTTCGAGAACCTGATAAAAACTCTAAGCCCTCAAGGTCCTTTGCGAACCCGCCTTTCTGACCGACCTGTGAGAAACCCTTGAGCCGGGGGAGGTCGGGGGTGGGGAGTGAGGTAAAGTCTTGATCCCCAGTGGAGACAAGGGTGGATGGGACCAAAACATGAGAGGAGGTGTCCTTTCTTGTTTCCCAGATTCTTTGGAAGGAAGACAGGAAGGTGTAAATACACACAAATATAGAAGGAGATTACCTCATATGGCCTCCATTTCAAAGAAAAGGAGATCATCTCTAGAGAAGCAGTTTTCTGTGGGGAGCTTAGGGACTGGAGAATTCAGGAATGGCTGCTGTTAAGTGTATGCTAAGAGCTTAATAAAAGGATTGCTAAACAGCAGTGAGGGAATGGCTGAAGGAAAATGAGTATTTGGGGGAATATTTTAGGTGAATAGGGTGTTCTTATTAAGCACTCATTTTAGTATATGGCTTTCCTTTTAAAAAATATATATGTACCAACAATGGCTAACTTGACGATAAATTACTTTTTAATCATTTCCTGAGGCTTCTAGCATTGTTTTGTGAATACGTGGATGAAAGCACTTGACTGTAAGGAAGTCATCTCACTTGGAGAAAGACATAGTAAGTAGGAACGTGTAATTAGTTCCTTTTACACCCACATGTAACATTCCCTCTCCCTTGTCTCAAGCTGGGGAACTAGGCAGATTTCACCTGAGTGCTAAAGAGGGGCAGGACCAGAGCAAGCCTGGAACCCCCAGCCAGGGACCCAAGGGCCAGAAATATCAAGGACTTTAGTTCCACTTGTGTCAGGAGGGTCTAAGCCAGAATGGACATAAAATACACCCATGGGCTAACATGTGAATCATAGCCAGGTAAGAAAAAGAGAAACAGCAAAAATCAGAAGTCAGGAGGTTAAAAGCCAAGAGCTTGCTTAGCAAGGTAGTGTACAGACAGGTATGGTGACATATGTGAAAGCTCTTGACACTGTGTTCGGAACAAATAGACCCTTCTATTAGTAAGCTTCAGTAGTTTGAGTAATGGCGCAGAACTATAAGATACATGTGGAATAATAAAGGGATGGAATCACAAGGAAATCCAAGAATAGAAGCCAAGATAGGACCAAAGTCCAAAGAGAATGGGGCTGGAATCAAGGTGGGTCAAAAAATCTCAGCAGAGGTCTCTGTGTTGCCATTAATGTAACTCAGCTGCAGCACATGTGGCTGCTGCTTTTTGTCGTTCTGCAGACTGGAAAATTCCTTCTGTGCTTCCTGGTTAAATTCTGAGAGAGGAAATCTGATTGGTTCAGCTAATAACTATTGTCTTTGGCAAATCCCTCAGCGGAGGGAGCATCAAGGGTTACTGGCATGCCTATGGATGAATTACCAGTGTGTCTGTCTGCAGTAGTCACCCCTGGGGGAAAAAAAGCCCAGTGGGCAATTCTAGTTAGAAGAGAAAGTTAGGCATGGAAAGCAAATTAGCTGAAATATCCGACAGCTATCAATAAATATCATTTGAATTTTTATGTGACTGAATTCCTAGAGAGGCAAACACCCACTGTCAGGGTCATACAGTTCCTGATTATCACTTTGGCATGGCCTGATGAACCGATCTTGAAGGCGTTGGCCTGGAAACTTGTACCACCGATAATTGAAAAGATAAGAATTACCCATTTTAGAAAGATTCTAAAGAAAAACACTTGAGTATTTTCATATGAGTCATAGGTGTGATATGGCTTCCCACAAAGTAAGGCAATCTTTAAAATTAAATATGTAATGACTTAATAATGTTAATAAATGAAAAGAACTACATCTCAATGTAAATCACAGTACTTAATAAGTTTAATGCATAAAAGCTAGGATACTCTCAATCAAGGACATTTCAGTTCTCGGCAACGTTTGCAATGTAATCTTTCAGTCACTGAACACATGTCTCAATGTCTATCAAGGGGAGTGAGAGAAGTTCTGGGCTGTTCTCCAGGGAAGTATTGACAAATATGCAAACGGGGGCGAGCATCAAAGGCCAGAGGTGGTCGAGAGAACAGAATATGAGGAACAGATAAGGGATCTGGAGCTGTTTATCCCAAAGGAAAGAAAATGTAGGGGCCACACGGATGTCTTTCAAACATTTGAAGAACTTTTACGTAGAGAGGGGAGAAGGCATTTGTGTTTCTCAAGACAGCAGAACTGAATACATAAGATTCATAGATTTTTTAAAGCTGTGCAGGGCCTTAGGAGTCATTTAGCCCAGGGAGTGCCAATAATTTTTCCTCTGTTTGCCAGCTTTAAACAATTGGTAGTGACCATCTGGAATACTGTGTTGAGAAGGATTCTGAGGCTGAGTTTAAACTCGCTGTGGGCAAAAAACGCTGTCATTGATAGTGACGTCTGTTGTGGAAGAAAAGGGCCATTGCTACTCAAGTACCATGTTTCATGTGATTGATAATGGTCTGTAGGTTCCTAACCTCTGCACCTTGGATCCCTGGGAGGCCACTAAATTATTGCAATAGGTAAACAAGTCCATATATGCAGCAAATGATTTTGACAAACTGAGTAAACAATGTGTGCTACTGTTTTTCTAATTATATAGATGCGTTACGATGACACAAATGTCAATTTATTTTAAATAGTTATTGAATTAATAGTAGCTTTTGGTATTGTGTTTTCTCAATCAGTGGACCTAAAACATGTAATTATATTGTGTGGGGGAAGTTTGGGGCAAGAAATTTGGGATCCTGAGAAGAAATTCTTAAAAAGAAAATGAACCGGTAATCTATTTTTCATTTTCCAGATGAGAAACTAAAGCTTAGCCACATCGAGTAAAATTATATACGTATTTGTAGGTTTCTTTGATTCATGTCAGTAAGATTCGTAAGGGCAGGAAACATTTATTTTTTTCATTAATATATACCTAGTGTCTGGCACATCACAGAAGCCCAGTAAATATCTGTTGAATGAAAGAACAAACCAAGTGACTTGCCCAAGGTCGCCCAGTTAATTAGTGGCAAAGGTGGTTCCAGAACACACATCTCCTGAGTCCCACACTGTTAACCTTTCAGTACACCAGATTGTTTCTCCTGATAGCACGAATGTGCCATTTTAACAGTTTACGGATTTGGATTGTACAATGCAGCCTGATTTGCTTATGATCCCGGAGATCTTAACCAGTGTCTTAATTGGAGTCAACTGTAGGGTTTTCTGAAAACATACATCCCTGAGACCCATCCACTGGGGTCCAGTTTGTGAAAACTCCCTGATGATTCTGCTAAAACATCCTGACTGAGAAACAGTTCTGTACATCTATGCTTAAAATAACTTATAGTAGGTGCAGGAGTCACTTATTCCTCAGAAGCCTAGTTGTTTAGTTTCAAATAATTTCTTTCTAAAAGTTACAGCTGTCTAGTCCAAATAATCAGTTTTGATGAAGAGTCCCTCCAGAAGCGCTAGAATATTTATCTGAAAATTCCTCCAGCTTCCAGTACTCTTGGTTTGGCTGCAAAGTTATCAACCCGGCAAGGTCAAGTTTTCTGATGAGATTTCCAGTGTTTGCTTTTGTAAAGCATTGAAAATGTGGCAAGAATAAAATTTCTCATGGTATTTCCACTTCCTGTTCCAGCCACCATTACTAAGTGAAATTTAGGCTTTGGGGGAGGGGTAAATTGAGGAAAAATTGTCTCTTTAAGTATTCCTGTCCTTAGGATGTTTTGAAGATTGGTTACTTTAGATATTTAACTTACCAAGAAAAACAGAAAATGTTTTTCTGTCTTCTCCACTTTGTGGTAAGGAATGTACAAATCCTTAGTGGGAACAGGGGAGAAGCTTCCTCCACTCCCACCGTTCATCTCCTCTGAGGCTGGGGCCTTAGGTGCTTCCCTGGGTGGCCCTTTCAGAAGCCTGTGAGCCCTAAGAGACAAGAGGCCTCAGGTTCATGGAAAGGGGGAATAATTTGCTTTTGCAGGACAGAAAATCCATCTCTAGGGTCTTCCTTTACTCAACAGTCAGGAGTTACATCCTCTGTATTGCGCAG
The DNA here is from genome assembly GCF_964165515.1 of Mesoplodon bidens. Classification (NCBI taxonomy): domain Eukaryota; kingdom Metazoa; phylum Chordata; class Mammalia; order Artiodactyla; family Ziphiidae; genus Mesoplodon; species Mesoplodon bidens. The sequence goes on from NC_138166.1 coordinate 88,862,224, forward strand.
AAGAATCTACCATATTCAGAGCACCGAGTACATAAATTATATTCACTAAGGATTGTAGGGCTAAAACTGTCTCTGCATGAGCAAACTGGTCCAATAAGAATGCCAGAATTCTTGCTATATTTGTACCGACGGTATTTGGTTTACAGAGCAGCGCTTCCACTGTGTACAGGAAAGCAGAGCTTTCTGGAAAAGAGCAGCTAAAAAGGAGTTAGATTAGGACCCACATCTGCATAATGACACAACAGTGACTCAGTCTCCTTTTCCCCTGAACTGTCTCCCTCTCCATGCTCCCTAAACAGTGGTGTGTGGAGCCAGCTCACACTAGCTCCCAAAAGCCAACTGTTACATTTTTAAGATTTTGAGAACTAGTTGTTACACACTGTCATTATTAAAAATTAAATTATATAGACTTTTGGTTAAATAAATTGTATCAAAACCATGGTAATAAATACTCAAAACTCATCCCTTCCTAATTATTTTACGTTTTACTATTATCTGTGCTCTCAAGGTTAGTTACATCTATTGTGTCCATATGATGCAAATACTACCAAATGCTGTGCAAGAGAACTTCTTCTCCCAGTTCTTCATTCACGGATGTCATGTTGGGAGCTTGAGATCAACCACGATGGAAGTATTGACACCCTGGAAATTAGCAAATGCTACAAATCAGACTCTCCTCACCTGCCAACCCCCAAGGCTTGTTATCAAACATTTACTAGCACACCCCTGACCCTAAGGTAGCAAGTCAGTAAAATTAGCCTCTACCCTGAAGAGCCAATCAGGATACCTTTGTTGTTTAGTTACATGCATATTCATAACGTATGCTTATGAATGCCTATTTATTTCTTCACTTGTTTATTATTTCCTATGCTCCTAGAACATAAGCACCATGAAATCAGAGACTTTGTCTGCGTTTTTCTGGTGCTGTGACTTGAGCCTAAAAAAGTGCCTTGACCCACATATAGTGGGTGTTTCATATGTGAGTTAAATGAGTAAAGGAATAAATGTCCATAATTTCTTCTTGATAAGAAAGCTGAAGCCAATATTCATGTTTGAATTCATTGATTCCTCTCTAATTGTATCAGTACTGAGTGCTTACAGCAGCGCCTGACACAGGCCAAGTAGCAAATCAAATAAATAATCTTCATAACAATCAGATTTACAGATGAGGAAACTGAGTTATAATCAGGCTAAGTAACACATCTAACGTCACACAGCTAGTAAGTGGCAGAGTCAGGATTCAAACCCAGATAATCTGGCTCCATAGTCCACGTACTCAACCACCGCACCGTGCTGCCTAATTACTCCATTTGATTTTGTGCGAGGCTCTGGGGGTATGACTTATTTGAGAACACACTTTGAAATCAGGAAGACTTGAGTTTGAATCTCAAATTTACCATTTTCTAGCCTGTTTCTCCACCTATAAAAAGGAGATAATTGTTCCTCCATTTTGTAGTTGTTATAAGGACTATAAATAGTACCCCTAAACTGCTTTGCACATGATAGGCACTAAGTTAAAAATCGTCAGCTATCAGCCGTGGCTTCCTGTGGGGGCTGTCTGTAGGCATGGGGCTCATTTTAGTCCCCATGCCCTTAGTCACCCAGTCTCCCCAGTTGCCTACTCTACCGCCATCATGTAGATGGAGCAAAAGGAGCCCCATGACATGAAGTCATGTCAAGTTCTCTAATGTCAGGTTCTCCGGGAAGTAGAACTAGGACCAATAGATACAGTTACAGGAAACCCTGTTTCAGGTCAGCATAAGCACTTTCTAAACTAGATCAGTCTCTGGAACTTGGACAACCCTGCTCTGCAGAGGCAGACAACCTCCACCATCCCTTTCAACCACAGAGTTTTCTCCCCTACCCTTATCATTGGATCTGTGCTGCTTTTATTATTTTTAGTAAATTTATTTGTTTATTTATTTATTTTTGGCTGCGTTGGGTCTTCATTGCTGAGCGCGGGCATTTTCTAGTTGTGGTGAGTGGGGGCTACTCTTCGTTGTGGTGCGCGAGCTTCTCATTGCGGTGGCTTCTCTTGTTGCAGAGCACGGGCTCTAGGTGCGCTGGCTTCAGTAGTTGTGGCACGAGGGCTCAGTAGTTGTGGCTCACGGGCTCTAGAGCGCAGGCTCAGTAGTTGTGGCACATGGGCTTAGTTGCTCCACAGCATGTGGGATCTTCCCGGCCCAGGGCTCCAACCCGTGTCCCCTGCATTGGCAGGTGGATTCTTAACCACTGCGCCACCAGGGAAGTCCCTGTGCTGCTTTTAATATTCCAAATCATCTTTATCTAGTATGGCTAAAGGGTTTTATTATTCCCGAGGCTGGGTTGTTTTATAGGTTTTCAGTATTTTAGACATGGAGTGAGAGAGGGAGAGAGGAAAGAAGAGAGAATGAGAGAGGGGAGAAGACTGAGACTTATCTAGGGAAAAACGTACTGAACTTAGGAGGGAGAGCAAATAGAAATGATTGATAGTTATCCCAAGCCTTTTAGGTTAGAGATGGTTGGGAAGGTAAGCTAACTCATTCAACTACCTTGCTGGCATACTTGTTAGATGACAAGCACTGTTCTGGTTGAAGGTAACTACCTCAGGGCAGTAAAGTAAATTATATAAGTTGCCCAAGGTCACACAACTGGCAAAGAACAGAGCTAAATTCAACACTGTTCCCTGACTCCAACCCTTTCCATTTCCCTACAGCTGTCTGTTCTGTGTCTGTCCTGGGGAGAGCGATGGAAACCAGAGCAGGAGGTTTCCATAACCAGTCATTATAATTTGTCAGAGAGCCACTCTGCAGTTCAAGTAGACAAGCACATTGTCTTTCCCTGCCGTATAAGGAAGTGGGGCTAAACACCATTGCTTTCACTACTGACTCAAGAGGTTATTCAAGTGGGGGTTCGACAGAATGAGAACCTAGGCCTATAGCAGCTTTTAAAAAGAAGAAAAGAAAAGAAACGTGCAGAAATATTTTTGTGTTTTCTTTTTCTGGGAGCAGAGATCGTTTAACAAGCAGGTTACACCCTTTTCTCTAACTCAGCTCAAGGAGAGATAGTCTGGAACTACGTACTGAAGGATTAAACCCTTTGTCCGAATACGGCAAGCCGTTTTGGTGTTTGATTATGTCAAATTTAGGTACTCAAAAGGCCAAGACAGAGCTGATTCTATGAGGATCATGTGGGAAGTCCTCCACTTCAGTGACTGACTAAAGAAGTTAGGATCTACTTCCGTGCCAGCCATTCTCAGGGTACTTATTAATAAGGCTCCACAGTTTAAGTTTGATCTTCCTGCCCCAAACTCAGAATATTTCCGTGATCACCCTTTGCCATACCAATCAGTCCTAGTGGAAATTTCAGACCACAGGCCCTATAACCAACTCCATGGAGGGAGAAACTGAGGCATGAGCGGTAGAAATTATTTCCTCAGGATCGTCCAGTCCCATTTTGCCTTAGGGAGTGCACATTCTTTCAGATACACCAAAGAAACATTACTTAGTCTTCTTAGGGAAGTGGAAAAGCTGTAATTAGTCTGGTCAGCTTCTTGTAACTCCCATCTGTGAGCAGACTGCATCTGGGATATTAGTTTCCTAGGACAGACTGCTGTAACAAAGTACCACAAACTAGGTGGCTTAAACAACGGAAACCTATTGTCTCACAGTTCTGGGGACTGGAAGTCCAACATCAAGGTGTCAGCAGGGTTGGTTCCTCCTGAGGTCTGTGAGGGAAGGATCTGTTCCAGGCCTCTCCCCTTGGCTTATAGATGGCCGTCTTCATGTTTACATACAGTCCTCTCTGTATGCAAATTTCTTCTTCTTATAAAGATACCAGTTGTATTGAATTAGGGCTCGCCCTAATGACCTCACTGTAAGTTGATTGCCTCTGTGAAGACCCTATTTCCAAAAAAGGTCACGTTCTGAGGTACTAGGAGTTAGGACTTCAACATAAGAATTTTGAGGGAGACAAGATTCAACCCCTAATATATATGCCCCAATTCAAAGTGGTGGTAGAAATCTATAAGACGTATTTTCTGAAACTCTAAGTGCGAAAGACCCGCTTGCTGGTGGTAGTCCATCTTCCCTCTGGGTGTAGGGAATGCTTAGCTAGAAATCACTTGCCCTTTTGAACTTGCCCTTGACATTTACTTTCTGCCTTTCGCAATACAAAATTCTGATCCAGGAAAAAGTCAAAAGAGGTCTCTGAAATGACGCAGTGAAATGCAGCTTCACATACTGTGGCCTATCTGTGGAAGCCTGTGAAACCACAGTGGCAGACAGTCTGGTATGCGGCCATCAGAAGTGGGGGAGGGGGATTGGTGGGAAGGCTTGGTCGAAGCAGCCTGCAAGGCTCAGAGGCAGAGTGCTAGGAGGAGGTGAGCAGCTTTGGAGCAGCAGGCTGGGAGGCAGCAACAGATGGGACTTTGTGTGTGCCTACGCTGGGTGGAAAGCCAGGATCATAACCTCTAATCCCCCAATACAGGGGAAAATATAGGAGCCTACACATATTTGTGTTCTGAATCATGTGTCTTTTGCCTTTGTTTTCTTCTATCTTTTCCCCATCCATCCTTAGGTTTTTATACACTTTTTCCTCTAAATGACCTTTCTAACTTTAACTGTGTTTGGCATAATTGCTTACAAATTGTCCACATATTATACCTGGTCTCCTTTCTTCCTTTTCTCTTTAGCCATTGTTTCCCTTTACCCCTTCCTTAAAGCTCTTCTTGGTGTCCATTTCCCAGCTTTAGTCCCGCTTACAGCTACTCTCTGTCTTAGGCCAGATGTGGTCTAGAGAGAGGGTGATTCTATCATTTATTATCTAAACCAGGACACTTTTGAGAGGGAAAGGAGGAGCTATTAATAATTTTCCTAAAAAAGCGGTTCTAAATGGAGACTATCAGGGTAATTTGGGATGGACAGTTATCCTCCCCATGGCTGTTTTCTGTCTCCCATAGATCCTACTTCACCTAGCAACAACTCCCTCTGTTTCTGGATCTTAAAGAGATAGCAACACCATTGATGTTCCGATTCTTCTTTTTATTTCCACCCCAAGAACCTTTTTGTATTTTTGTCATTGTGCGTTTCAGTTTTCCCTTATCCCCTTCTCACCTCTTCTCTTTCCTCCACTGTACTCCAGGTATTGTCTCACCACTTGAGTTCCTCTTCTTCCCTTTGTTTTGGTACAATCTTGACTGCATCTCAGGGAGGCCACACTTGTCTGCCGTAATACATGCAGGACAGATTGCCTGCATATTTGAAAACACACACACACACGCACAACCACCACCACCATTATCAAATGTTGCACAACCACCACGACCATCACATGGGTCTCAAATGAGCCCTTTATTGGACTGTCCACCAATTCAGCACCTCTGCTCAGAGACTAGAACAATCTCTATACTACCTAAGCAGCCATACCTAGAACTATCACATAGACATGTTCTGTATATGTGTCTGGGATCTTAACAGGACACGTTTTCAATGTGTGTACCTGTATACCCTTTTAGAGTTGAAAATACATAGCCTGAAAAAAAAAATTAGTCAAAGCTGACTGTGCGTTGCCTTCATTATGACTTCAGTAATCTGGATTATTTTAGCCTCTAAAGTAATATATACCAAAAGCCTAGTAATGGCTGCTGTAGGCTTAACATATGTAGAAATAAACTTTGAAGTAACAAGATAGAATAAACATTGACTTAGATCCCTTTCAAATGTAGTTCTTTTTATGATTCAGTCATAATTTATGGTTCATTCTGAAAAATCGCTTCAGTTATCAGTCAGGGTCATGCAAGGAAGCTCCTTGTCAACTCTAAAATGAGAAAGACAGAATAGTTTCCTCTTGCGAATTACTGGAAACCAAGCTCTAGATGTCTGAAATACTTGACGGTATAGCACTGTGTCAGCTGGAAAAAGCCGTTCTCGTCCTTTTATTTATTTACTTATTTTAGAGTTTTGATCGTAATTTTCTCTCCTTCTTTTAAGTACTCTAAAAATTAATAAATGAGGGGAAAAACGGTGAAAGAAGATACTTTACTGAAGTGTCTGCTTCCCTCCTTTCTCCTCCCACTCCTAGTCCTCCTTCCCTTTTCCCCTCCCCCCTCCTTCTTCTATTTTTTTTTTTCTCTTTTGAAGATGATAGGGAGTAACTCATTCGAAAATGAGATTTCATTATAGCAAAAGTAGAGCATTTCCACTAAATCCTTCTGGTTTGATTTTGGAGTCTATGGGAAAGGCTGACTCAGGATGAACTGTTACATCCTTCACTTGTTTTGAGGTGTAATGTACACACAGTTGTAATATACATACAATGAAGTGCCCTAATCTTAAGGGTACAGCTGGAAGAATTTTTACATATGTATACACCCATATAACTATTCCCCAGATCAAGACAGAGATGAATTTCGTCCACAAGGCTCCCTGGAGCCCCTCTCCCCATTGCTGTACCCAGGCCTAGGGAACCACTGCTCTGGCCTCTGTCGCCTCCATCACTTATTCCTGGACTTCATGAAGTGGCACCCTGTGTGTCTGTGAAAGATCCCCCGTTCACCCATGACCCTGGCTGCCGTGTCGTTCGATCTTTCCCTTGCTTTGCTGACAGTCCATTGAACGATTGTATGCCAGTTTGCCTGTTGGTGAACAATTCAGGTCATTTCTGGCTTTTGGCGATTATGAGTAGAGCGGCTAGTCATGTAGTCGCACTTCTCCTGGTGGATCACAGCGTGGGCTACACCTTCAGCACTCAATTCTGCGGCTTTTTCCGCGGGAAACGGAAGCGCGAGCACAACACCGACAAGGCAGCGCTCAGCCCCTCTCTGATTTCCTTCTTTTATTTTTCGTTGTTGTTGTTGTTTCTTCTCCCATTGAGATTTATTCAGTTGGAAATGTTCTATTGCCGTTGGGTAGCCATATGCTTTAGCCATGATGTTGTTATGTCTCTCTTGCTTAGATATATCTTCTTTAAAAGATTGATGATAAAAAAAGGAAAAATAAAATTTTCAAGCACACACTGCAGGATAAGTATATAGTTATGGCAATGAGGGAATGGAAATATCTACCAAGGAGCTCTCTAGTGCCCCCAAATTGCATAGAGTGATTATATCAGCCAGCCTGGAGCTGCTGACCCACCTGTGTTTGAGGAAATAGGAAATGAGAAGTATAGGAGTTTGAGAATTTAAAAAAATTGTTAATGCCTTTCCATATTTCTGCTCTTAGATATGCTGTTAAAACAAAACAATTACTCTTTCCACTGGGAGTAGTTTCTAGCTTGCTAATTCTTTTTCCTGAGAGCATTTGCAATGAGGTTTAAGTTTTTGATATCTTGGTTCTTATATTTTGTGGGTACCTCAGATTACAGGTGGGTGGTCTAATAGAAAAGTGGCCCCAGTTCCTGCTTCATGTCTACCGCTGATAACCTGTGTGACTTTGAACAGACTTCTGTGCCTCAGGCTTCTTAATTAGAAACAGACAATAGCCTTTTTCCTTCTCTATAACACCCAGGTAGGGAGCAATGAGATCTTAAATATAAAGGCTCTTAAGGTGGTAAAGTATCTTTAACATAGTTTTCTTTTATTTTTCCTTTGAAATATGAAGACTTTTGCTGGTTGGTTTTCTGAGAAGATGTTAAGTCATACCTTCATAAAGGGAACTCTCTAGATTCAAAGTTCAGAATTTGAAGTTTTCCAAAAATTATTCTGTGCTGGACAGCTTCAGCTTACTCCTTCTTCTGGAGAAGCTGCCCCAACCCGTTTCAGCCTTTTCTTCTTTTCCCTTTTTTTTTTTTTTTTTTTTTAAGGCTTCTGGGACAAGCACATTCCTTTACCCTTGCCTTTAAAAGCAATATTGACAATCATCTTGTTTGGAGACACTCTGAAACCCCAAGGTGCTGAAAAAGGATGGTTAAGACAAATTAACATCCAGTTTGAGCCTTTTGTCTACTGTAATCAGAAAAGTTTTTTACAAGCTTTTCTGAAACCAAAGCACATAGTGAAAAATTGCAATCTTAGAATCTTGTCACCCTCAGATTCACTAAAATTGTCTTCATCAGCATTTCAATTTCTAACACATGAGATCACATATGTGAAAGTGCTGTGCTTTATAATGTCTGTGATTATAATATCGATAGCCAAATATGTTAAAGTTTAAAAATGCTCCAGGAACCTAAGGGGAAGGGTAGAGGAAGAGCATGTTTGATCCTAGCAAGTGTGCTTGGGCCAAGCTTGTACAAGCAATCATATGGGTGGGTCAAACTGTTTATTTTTATTATTTTTAAAAGAAAATTTTATTTTAGAATAATAATTTTAAATTTACAGAAGAGTTGCAAGAACATTACAGAGTTCTCATATACTCATACCCCCATTTCCTCTGTCATTAACATTGCTATGCACATTTTTCACAACAGATGAAACATTGTCTATAACATTATTATTAATAAAACTCCATACTTTATTTGTATCACCTTAGGTTTTGCCTAATGTCCTTTACTTATTTTTTAAGCCCCTTAAAACAATAATGTTTTATATAGTGAAACTTTTATATGTACATAATTAGAGATATTGATGGAACTCTATTGTATGTGTGAAGACTGTTATTCCCTGAGGACTTTCCACCTGAAATACCCAAGGCCTCCTCTGGTCTCTGGTTTGTTTCCCTTGAGGCTGGTAGCAGATTCCTCAGCCTGCTCCACCCTGATGCCAGGTGCTGGAACCCTATCTCTGCTTCACTGAGATTGGTCATCCCAAACAAATGGTAACATCCAGCAGCACCTCCCACTCCCACTTTACAGTTTTAAGCAGAAGCATTAGAGTGAAAGGATTTACCTGGCTGTTCAGCTCCTGACTCTGCTCTTTAGCTGTGTCGTATCACAGTTATTTGTAAGAGCTTTGACACTAACAAAGGAAAAAAAGACCTGATCCAAGATCCCCGAAATCTTGAAATCTATAGGTTTTGGCCAGTTTAAAAACACCACAATTGGGGCTTCCCTGGTGGCACAGTGGTTGAGAGTCCGCCTGCCGATGCAGGGTTTGTGCCCCAGGCCGGGAGGATCCCACATGCCACAGAGCGGCTGGGCCGGTGAGCCATGGCCGCTGAGCCTGTGCGTCCGGAGCCTGTGCTCCGCAACGGGAGAGGCCACAACAGTGAGAGGCCCGCGTACCGCAAACAAACACAAAACACAAAACACCACAATTTATGAAAAATACCTATTACTAAAACATAAATTATGGAGGATCTTGCTTTGTGGAATTTATCCCAATAACAGTCTCCAAACTCTCTCTGAAATATGAGTTAGCAGCAGATAATAGCAGAAAAAATCTGTTTAATTCAGCTTCTGCCTTTGAGCCACTTGATGATGTCAGGCAGGGAACTTAACCTTTTGGGGCATCAATTCTTGTAATGAAGGGGTTGGACTAGATGTGTTCTCTCCCAGCTCTAACGTTGTTTAGATCTTTGGCTTTATAACTTCCCTTCATAAGGCTTGTTGTTGTCCTTTCTATCAAGGTTACTTCTTTAATGTTGTTATACTTTTACTGGCAAATCACTTTAAAGGGGGAATAAAAGCTAAATTTAGGTCAAACACTAATTACAAATGAGTTGATTTCAAGGTAACCAGTTTTTTGATTTATAACATTTGGTTTGTCTTTTAAAGTTGATTTTGTGTGGAGATATAACACTTACATGCAATGGAAACAATTAAAATGAAAATATATAGGGACTTCCCTGGCTGTCCAGTGGTTAAGATTTTGCCTTCCAATGCAGGGGGTGCAGGTACAATCCCTGGTTGGGGAGTTAAGATCCCATATGCCTCATGGCCAAAAAAACCAAAACATAAAACAGAAGCAATATTGTAACAAATTCAAAAAAAACTTTAAAAATGGTCCACATCAAAAAAATCTTTAAAAAAAACTTTAAAAAAGATAATGATGAGGAAATGTAGGTATCTTCTTGTTATCTTCATATCAGAAAATTAATTGAAGGAATCTACTTATCAGTGAGTGAAACTAATATTCTTGACTCAGAGGTAGCCCTTAAAACTTCTTAATAGCAACATTATCAGCACACTGTGAGTTTGTTGTCTACGTATAAATAAAGCTGGTAGGAGACACCCTCCATAAAAGGAATGATTGAACTGACTCTCAAATAGGAAGACATCAAAATCAAGGAAGAGAGTAAGAGCTCAAGCCATGGGGTGGAAATGGTTACTGGGTTTAGCCATCTGCTTTGTTCTTTCCTGTTCCACATGTAGCTATATAGTTTACATAAAAGTATCTCTCCAGAGGATCAGAAAGAACAGATTTATGGAGCCAGATGTGAGTTAGCATTTCTACAGGTGTGGCTCTGCAGCTGAAAGAACATGTTGTACCAGGGATGGAGTTTCTTATTATGTAATCAATATAAATTACCACTAGACTTTTACAGAGGTTGATAAAGCAAACATGCATCATTTGGATTGGCCTTCTGGTATATAAAGAGAACCTGCTTCACTTGGGGCACAACGTGAAAAAATGCACCATTTAGTATTTATAAAAGACTTGGTAGCAAATACCATCACAGTGATCAGGCAAAGTCATTCCAGTTTGCACACAGAGGGAATAGCTGGTGAATAGATGGAAATGGTGTATATGTGTTTTTCTTCATCAGGAAAGACAAGGAACAGGTCATAAATATTTGTAAAGCTTTCAGCATCTGATAGGAAAGGGCCAAAGGACGAAAATGATGAGAAGACTGGGAAAAAAAATAGAACACAAGAGAACTGATGAAAATGAGTAGAGTTAGTTAAACTAAAGAGGCAAATATCCTATTTAAATGGTACAGAAAGTCAGAGCTATTAAAAAAAACATTAATTTGGTAAATTGCAGAGCCCTTTAATAATTACACACAAAAAGAGGATTTGAAAATTCTAGACAGCGAGAGTGAAAATGTTGCTGGTTAGTTAACTTTGTGTCAATAGATTAGCACAAATGTTTTGATTTTTTAAAAAACTGGGTGCTTTTATGCTAGATTATCGAATGAAGCTAAAATGAACACTCTAACACTTCTCATATGCTTAAAGCTTTTTTGATTGAGTTTAACTGTATTTTTCAACTATCTTATATCTTATTAATTTTTTAAAGTTTCTTAATCTATTAATTACCAAGAGAGCTGTGATTGTGAATTTGTCTACTTCTACTTGTAAAATTTGTCATTTTTATTGTTCATATGTTTTAAGGCTGTGTTATTTGATACCTATACAGTCATAATTTTAAAATCTTCCTGATGGAGTATTCCTTTCATTAATTCACCTTAAATTCTATTTTGCCTGCTATTAATATTGCTATAATGTCTTTCTTTCTATGGTTATTTACTTATTACCTAAGTTTTAAACCTTTCATTTTTCAATATTCCTGTGTAATTATTTTAAAGTGGATCTTTCATAAATAGCATACAGATAAATTTCTAAATATAGTCAGAGATTTTTATCATTTGATGTATGAGATAAATCCATTGTATTTGTTATTATTGATGATCTATAGGATGTTTGAAAATTCTGAAAACATAGGACAAACTTAATTTTAAATAATAAATTAGATACATTTTAAAGTAATTTTCTCAATATGTTTTTCTTCAAGCTTCAGACAACGTTTCAAGTGAAGTATCTCTAGATTTAAAGTAATGGGTCCGATTATTAATCTTAAAAAAGCACAGTATATACATTATTTTCCTTGGGTTTCCAGAATTTTTAGACCCTATGTGGTGTATTTATTATATAAGATATATTGCACATATTATTTGAAAATGTGACTAACCTGCAGTATAAACATGTTAAATCCTTATCTCCTATAGTAGAAAGTTAGCAAGTACTGTCTAACATTAATAAAGCCACCATAATCAAAACAGTATGGTATTGGTGTAAGAATAAACAAATAGATCTATGAGACACAAGAGAAACTACAGAAGTAGACATCATATTCCCCATCTTTCCAATATTACTGTTATATAAATATTGCTCCTACCTGATGGTATATACTATGATTACTTTTTATTTCATATACTAGTACCTTTCTTCCCCCACTCCTCATAATTTAATAATTACTCTATTTCTTTTACCTGATTAGTTTTCTATCATTAAAGCAAACATCAAACTCTTTTCAATACAGTCAAATACATCAGGCAATTTGTCAATTTTTTTTTCTTTAAAGGTATCCTTCTTGGAAACTGCTTGGAATTTTCTAGGTTTGTTGCACAGCTAGCTGTTCTAAATCTTCACTTCACAGTCACCTTAGGAATTTCCTTCCTAGGATTGAAAGGAATTTCCTTTGCATGTGGGTTGAAATTTGAATCCTGTTTCCTACATCCCATTCTTCCTCTTTCTTTATACCCATATTTTGATGAAGAAGATCATCTAGGATCTTCCTGAACATGGATGCAGAAGAGACAAAAATTTTTTAGTGTCTTTCGTTTATCTCATACTTGGTTGATTATTTGACTGGACATAGAATTCTAGGCTGGAAATCATTTTCCCTAAAACTTCTCACAGTGTGCCTGCATTATCTTCTAGATTCCAATATTGATTTTTTACATCTGATGCCATTTTGAATCCCGAATATTTGTATGTTGCCTGATTTATTTCCTCTGTGGAAGTACTTAAGATTTTCTTTTTATCTTTAATATTCTGAAATTTTATGACAATGTGCCCTGGTATTTATTATTTGGTTTTTTATTTATTCTGTTGACTACTTAGTGGGCCTGTTCAATCTAGAAAACACATCTTTTAGCTTTGGGAAATTTTCTTATATCATTTTGGTGATAATTTCCTTCTCATCATTTTCCATGTTCTCTCTCTCTCCTGGATATCTTACACTGATCCTCTGATTTTATATTTTCCCAAATATTTTCTACTTCTCTGTATCTTATTCTAATATCTGGGAGGCTTCCTTAATTTTGGCTTTATATTCCTTGTTTTTAACCATGATACTTGGTGAATTTCCAAGAGTTCTTTTGTTGTTGTTTTGGATGTTCCTTTCTATAACATCCTGATCTTTTTTCAGAGATACACTAGTTCTTCTATCTCCTTGGAAATATCATTTATACTTTTAAGTGCTTTTCTATTCCTATCTCATCTATGTTTCCTCTGTGTTCCTATTTTTTTGTTGTTTGTGCTGGTCTCTGTCTTTAATTCTTTCCTAAAAACACTGGTGATCCTTGGCTGGTTGTCCATATATAGGAGTGAGACAATAAAAAACTGATTGGAAGCTCTGAGTACAGGGGCACTGATGGGCCCACTGGCAGATAATGGACCAGTTTTTTTCAATGGGCAATCATCAAATGCCAATATCTCTAGATCTTTTTTTTTTTTTTTTTTTAAAGAAGATGTTGGGGGTAGGAGTTTATTAATTTATTTATTTATTTTTGCTGTGTTGCGTCTTCGTTTCAGTGCGAGGGCTTTCTCTAGTTGTGGCAAGCGGGGGCCACTCTTCATCGTGGTGCACAGGCCTCTCACTATCGCGGCCTCTCGTTGCGGAGCACAGGCTCCAGGCGCGCAGGCTCAGTAGTTGTGGCTCACGGGCCTAGTTGCTCCGCGGCATGTGGGATCCTCCCAGACCAGGGCTCGAACCCATGTCCCCTGCATTAGCAGGCAGATTCTCAACCACGGCACCACCAGGGAAGCCCTAGATCTTTCTCTTGAAAAAGTTTATCCAAAAAAGACTTTCACAATCTCCTCCTGGTAGTTGTAAGCACAGCTCCAGCATTTTGAGAAGTTTTAGGGCATTGACTGGATCATGGAGGCATCTGCATGGGATAGTTTCCCATTTGCCTTCACTGGTCCCTGTCAGTTTCACTGGTTTTAGATCATGTTTCACTTCAGTTTCTTGGCCGGAAGTTTTAAGCAGGTAGTTCAGGTTTGGATCCCATTCCTTCACACAGAAAGGGGTCTTACCCCTTTCAGTCCAGGGTTTGCCTCTTGCTGATAGATTGCTTCCCCACTAGTAGGTTACCATGGCTAGAGTATTCCTATTCCTGTTCATAGATGGAGCACCATCTTCCTAGTTCTTGGCTTTCTCCAGGAGCTTTGTTATAGTTTTTCTGTCATGTTAGCAATAAAATCTGTCACACCTTCAGTCCAGGCTAACCTCTTTGTCTTTGAATTCCCTCTACTGGCTCCCAAACAGTAGATCTGATAGATGAAACTGAATGCTTTGGAATATCTTAATAATCATTGTCACTTTTTTTTTTTTTTTTAATTATTTATTTATTTATTTATTTATTTATGGCTGTGTTGGGTCTTCATTTCTGTGCGAGAGCTTTCTCTAGTTGCGGCGAGCGGCGGCCACTCTTCATCGCGGTGCGCGGGCCTCTCACTGTCGCGGCCTCTCCTGTTGCGGAGCGCAGGCTCCAGATGCGCAGGCTCAGTAGTTGTGACGCACGGGCTTAGTTGCTCCGCGGCATGTAGGATCTTCCCAGACCAGGGCTCGAACCCGTGTCCCCTGCATTGGCAGGCAGATTCTTAACCACTGCGCCACCAGGGAAGCCCTGTCACTTTTTTTTAACTTTCAAATTTTCACCTATTTCTTCATTCAGTCTGCATTATTAATTGAGTAAAATTAAATTAACCTATTGGAGATTTAGCCTTGAATATATTTTAAAAGGAAATTTGTTACCTCCTCTGAGATAGCTATGATGGGAGGGAGATACTTAGAATGGCAACATTCCGTGTTTGTGTGCAGGTAGAGAACAGTCATGATGGTTAGAAGAGCTAGTCCCTACTCTTTATTTCTGTTTTTCCATGCTCAACCTCTTAAACAGAGGTGATTCTCCTAAAGGGAGAAATATAAATCTTGCACCTAGAGGATTATGAGGAATATGAAATCTGGAGACGTTAAACTGTACATACATTAAAGCATTAGCCCAACTATACAAAATTCTTTTCGTGATAGAATGACTGGTTTATTAAAAAGTCTCAAATCATTGCAGGTATAAAGACAATATGGTTTTATGGTTTTTTCTACTAGTACCCCTAACTGTTCTGTTTCAGGCTTCCTTTTATCACAGAGTAGAGGGGTCCCTTAAATACATCTCTGCCCAGCATCCAAACTCAAGAAAGATAAATGTTTATTTTAAAATTTAAATCTCATTTCGTATCTGATTCAAAGCTCTGCTCCCACCTCTACTCCCAGGATAGAGTCTAGTGGCTTAGAGTCGTATGGCTGAGGCTCTTGAACAACTTCCCCTCCTTCATCCTGGTGAATAACTCTGGAATACTGGCGGGTGGGGAGATGAGAGAAGGAGGAAGAGGTCTCTACTGGACTTGCCACAATAACTGGTGGTTGTAAAAAGACCCAAGTTAATTTGCCTGGCTCTTTATGGTTAATGTCAGTAGTCTCCAATTATTAGATGTAGGCACTGCTTGCTCCCAGATAACCTCCCAGTTAACCAGGTATGTTACAATGGAAACAAGTCCCAGAGACTAAATTCTGCACACATGCAAACATTCATTAGACAGTAGGCATAAAAACAGTTACAGAATCTGTTCTGCAGACTTGGAGAAGTTCTCTTTCTGTCCTCTTAGTTGCTCTGACAAGCACCTTATACAAAAGGTTTACTCCCCGGCAAATGTTACAACAGTCTGATGACAGGATCAGTTTCCTTTCTTGCCAGGCCCAAGTCTTTAAATGTGCACAAGCCTGAACAGAATCCTAAATTTATGGCACTTCTGCAAACGCAGGGCTCGCCAGATTCCTAATACCTGTGCACACTAGGATGAGATCCCTGTCTAAGGCTTTCTCTGCAACCCAATCACATGTTATTGAACACCCACTCATTTGCCAAATGAAAAACTATGTTTATTCAATACTTACTTTATGCTAGTTTACAGGCCTTTAGGTATGAATTTAGATAGTGGTATTTAAAACATCAGTCTTATATGCTTTCTGGTGTGTACACTCCTGACTAGGGTCATTCATATACTAACAAACAACAGTTCCTAGGGTACAGGTTAGAGTTAACTTCCACACACATGTATAGATTACACTGTATACACTGAAGTATTTAAATATAAAATTTTAACAATGGAATATTGGTCATAACTCTGAGCAAACTCTTTGAAAATGAGTGATTAAAGACTCATTCCCAAGGGATGAAAAAAAAGTACTTAAAGAGTTTAGGATGGTAAGAAAATAGTACAACTATGGGAAAGACTAACTTATAGAAAATCTATGTTTACTAAGGAAATGATATTAAGGCTAAAATCCATAAGGATAATATATTCCTCCAAGCCCCTACTTTCAAGCTAAAATTACCAATACAATATATGTATAATATTGGGGGTGCAAATAATACAGCTGATACCAGTCTTGCTCCTGGCCTTTGACTGACATTGCTAATTAAACCTAGCATTCTTACTCATGGCTTCAGAATTCTTTTCAATGCAGTATTCTAGGCAGCTGAAGCTGATAGATTAGAATTGACAGACAAGAGAGAACCTGGTGTAGTACAAAAGGCATGGGGTCTGTACTAGCTGTAAAACCTATAGGTAAAATTTTGAACCCTTTCAGGCTTTCATTTACTCATCTGTAAAAAGGCAGGGCTGGGAGTTATGAGAACTAAATGAAATAATATAAATAATGTAGCACAGAGCCTGTAGAGGTTCAATAAATATTAGTTCCCTCCTCTTATAGCCATGATTTTTTTTTTTTACCAAGCTGATATATGTTACTTTCAGCTCATGTCTTTTCTATGAGAACAACACTTCATCTAGAACAAAATGTACATTCAGCATGGTACAGTTGTCTATATTTTGACTGTCAGTTTTAGTCATGTCTGTCATTTTTTATTTTCCAACATGAAAAGAGAGTTTTAGGGTAGTCACATTGGAAAACAAAGACAATAAGATTAAAATTCCCTCAAATCAACTTTGGAGCCATGAAAACACTAATGCCTTGACAGCTTACTCACAATTCCAAGAGGCTGTGAGCCAACATCTTGCTTTGTATTGTAGAGGTGATGAGAACATATTTTCATTGCTAGAAAAAAATTAAGCTATACAGACAGAAATGGGACATGGGAGCCAAATTCCACAAGAACACCCTTAAGTTTAAAGATTTTTCCCCATCTCTTGACAATATTTAGAAAACCAAAGGCTATAAACTTTTAAAAGGAATCTTGGATAGCTTACAGACATAGTAAGGTCACCAAAACACTTAGCAGATATGGAATTTTTATAAAAGTATTTAAATTGATTAATATTATTCTCAGAAGTAGCATAAACTTAAGAATCAGAAATGCTTACTAAAAGTGAACATATTGTGACTAATTGCCAACTGCTATATAATCAACTAAATTGACCTAATCCTACATTTTCAGCAAATAGACAGATCCTGCCCTTATGAAGTGAATCAAATGGTTGGAGATGGCAAATCATCCAATGGGTTATCCTCAGCTGTCTTAATCAGTGTTTTCTAGATTTTTCCAGTTTCTGATACATCTTTGAACTGCCATTTTATGCCTGGTGAGGGTCTATTCTCCTTCTCTCCAGTTGGTTGTAATTATACCGTGATTTATTTATAAGAATATGTACTATGAACACACTATTGGTAGGATATTTGCATGTTGTTTTTCCAGTAGTCAGTATATTCTTGGCCAGCACTGTGGGTCAAAACTGTGCCCCCTGCAATGGCTCCATGGGGTGAGAGCTACAGTCTGCAAGCATTGAATTGGCCATTGAGAGGATCAAACCACTGACTTCTTCATTCTTGTTCCTCTTTGTGGTGGCAGAAGGCCTTCTCTTTCCCTGCACCCAAGTGTGTGCCAGTTTTTGAATTGAGTAGCAGTTTAATGAAAGCCAAAGCTTATCTGTGAGGTTTGCTCAGGCCTTCATTCTGTTCTCATCCTTTGCATTCTGTCTGAGAATACCTCCTATCCCCCTTCAGCTGACAGTGCAGTTGCTAGCTGTGTGTGGGCAAGCCTCCTGGCAGCTCCTGGGCCAAAGAGGAACGACTAACCACCCAGGTTACATACAGAATTTTTCAGGAACATGTCTATCAACACAAGCCATCAGCTAAGAAGAATGTTTCCTTGGTCCTTGGGTGCTTTTCCATTTGCTGTCTACTGATTGAAAGTCAATCCATAATCCAAAGTTGAACTCCTATACCACCACCTCCTTCTTGCCCCAGTCAGAGTGGGTGGAGAAGGTTCCCACGACTTAAACCACTGTGTATTATATCTGACCAAAAGAGTTTACTGTTCTTTTCTCTCTACTTCACCAACAGGCAGGAACAATTTTCATTGATCTTTGTATATCCTACCCTCAATTCCACTGCAAATCACAACTTCAAGCCCAAAGTAGAGGATCAACAAATGCTGAATTGAATTCAGTTAATTGAAGACAGGAATGTTCACTGACACTATTAATACTTCTGATATTATCCTGTCTCCCTAGGGACTCATAACTGGGGAGAGGGGTTGCCAAGTACAATTAGAATTGGCTGGAGAGTTTTTTCAAACTACATAGGCTGATAGTGTGGATTGTTCTGCTACTCAGGACATTCTGAAATTATCCTTGCCCATTCCTCGCCAACCCTCATCCTGGTTGAGAACCTTCAAAGAACCTTTCCGTCTAAGATACACCATTCAGAACTTTCTATTTACTCGTACTCATTTTAATGAAAACCTCATAAAACTAGCCATGGATGTGTTTTCATCATATTCGAAGTTTAATTGACTGATGGCTTGGGCACGATGGAAATGCTTAGATAGATTATCTTAAGTTACATTTAAACAAAACTATTTACAAAAAATCTACTTCTTGGATGGGCTATTTTTAATGTTTCCTAAACAAGTTATTGTAGGTGGGCCAATTTTCCCTCTTTGCTTGTCATTTTAGAAACCCATTTGGACATGTTCTATCCCTGATCTAATTCTCTCACCCCACTGGCTACAGAGTAGTGCGTTCTTGTTTGAAAGGGTCAAAAGATTCAGAATCTGACATCCAAAATATGTGCTCTTTTCCCTTTTTTTTTTTTTTCTGGAGTCAAAACCCCTGAAGTATAAATCCTTTTTAAATGAAGAAAACAGTGCCAAAAGGAATGAAACATTTTTGGTCCTTCTCCAAAATGGAGAGATAGCACTGAAACAGGAAGTGGATGATTTAAATATCCACTCGGCATCTTGGCAACATATTTATGTTTAAGGGACTTAAGGTTAAAAGGTTTTAGTCTGGCCTGGGAACACTCTATCTTCCCCTAGGGTTTGGAGCTTTGGGGAAAACTTTTAAGCACTTATCAAATATTTGCAATTAGCCATTTTTCTGAGACCAGACTGTTACTGGGAGTGTCACAGGACGGCGTTCCTGGTAAGTAGCATGCCACCATTACTCTCCTGCTTCTTATGATTATCTCTTTAGCAATCTAAGTTGGTATAGTAGAAAGTTGTTTTATTTTCTATTAAAAAAAAGAATGCAGTCTCCAGTTCTGCTTCTCCCAAATCTGGAGCTACACAGAATGACTGAACAAGCAGAATGCAAAATCGGGGCTCAATTACTTGTGCATCCCAGGTGCCACTTAAGGGCTCCATCCTCCAGGAAAATTTACCTCACCCCTATCTAAGTTATGTACCTCTCTGCTCTCACAGCACCACCTGTTCATACCACTATCATTTATTTTCTTTTTCTTTCTTTCTTCCTTTCCTTCCTTCCTTTCTTCTACCTCTCTTCCATTCTTCTTCTTTCTTCCATTTTTTCCCCCATTCTTTCAGGTAGTGCCTTGTAGGCCATTTGTTGAAATTTGGATTTTATTCTGTATAAAACAGGAAGCAATTAGAAAGTTGTAATCAAAAGAGTGATGTGGGGGGCTTCCCTGGTGGCGCAGTGGTTGAGAGTCCGCCTGCCGATGCAGGGGACACGGGTTCGTGCCCCGGTCCGGGAAGATCCCACATGCCGCGGAGCAGCTGGGCCTGTGAGCCATGGCCGCTGAGCCTGCGCGTCCGGAGCCTGTTCTCCGCAACGGGAGAGGCCACAACAGTGAGAGGCCCATGTACCGCAAAAAAAAAAAAAAAAAGAGTGATGTGAACTGACTTAGAGTTTACATCTGACTCCTGTGTTGAGAACAGAATGGCATGGAGAGAGTGGGGCAATGGGGAAGCTGATGTAGCTGAAAGATAATGATGGCTTGAGCTAGAGTGGCAGTGATGGAGATAGTGAAAAGTGATCAGCTTCTAGATATTTATTTTGAATGTAGAGCCATCAGGATTTGCTAATGAATTTGAGAGTGAAAGAGAAACAGGCAGTGGTATTCTGGAGCCAGCTCATTAGAGCTCATGAGAACCAATGCTAAATTTTTAGGAGTTTTGTAAGACAGTTATTAAATACAAGCCATGTAACAAATTAATTATATAGACTTCTAATTAAATGTTATATTAAAATAAAAGTAATGAATACTAAAAAACTAATCATTTCCTAATTATCTTATTACATTTTACAATTACCTATGCTCTTGAAGTTATTTATATATTTCGTGTCTATATGGTGGAAACACTACATAATGGAGAGCCACTATACATCGCCTACCAACTTAGTATTCAATGATGTGACATTTGTAGCTAGAAATGGATAATGATGGGAGTATTTATACAGAGAAGTTGGACCTTCCTGTACCTCCCACTCTTCAGAGCTGAGAACCTGCTGTTACATGTTTACCAGCAAATCACTGGAAAAAAGGAGTCAAAATGAGCTTAAGGTTTTTGGTTTAAGAAACTGGAAGAATGGAATTTCATTTACCAAGTTCAGGAAAGATGTAGAAGGAGTTGTGAGGGTGGAAATCAGTAGTTCGGTTTTGAACATTTTGAATTTGACATAACAGTTATGCATCTGATTGGAACTGTTAAATAAGCCGTTGGATATACAAGTCTGGGTTTTAGGGAGGAGGTCCTGGGTGAAGATATGTATTTGAGAGCCATCAACATTTGCACGATATTCAATGCCAAGAAGCAAGATGAGATCAAGGCAGTGAGTTCGATAGAGGAACACAGTCTTAGGACAATTTCTGGGGTCCTCCGACAATTAAAGATCAGAGTGAAGACCAGGAGCCATCCAAGGAGAATAAGAAGAATGGCTAATGGGAGTAGAAAGAGAACCAGGAGGGTGTGATGTGCTAGAAGCCAAGTGAAGAAAGAACTTCCAAAGGGAGGAAGTGATTGTGTCAAATGCTAATATACTAAGTAAGACAATGACTGAGACCTGATCAATGAATTTAGCAATGTAGAAGTATTGATGACCCTGAAAAAAAAAATGCAGAAGTCTGATCGGCATGGATTCAAGAGAGGATGGGAGGAAAAGAAGTAGGAACAGTGAGCAGAGGCAACTCCTTTCAGAGTTTTTGTTGAAAGAGGGGCAGAGGATTGGAATAGTTACTGAAGAAACATGTGAGTTTAATAAAGATTCTCTTTTCTTAATTTAAGATGAGATATATTTAGGCATGTTTGATGATGGAAATAATCCAGTGGAGAAAGAAATATTGATGATGCAGAAGAGAAGTAACAGTTGCTAGAAAAATGCTCTTGGGTAGGTGAAAAAAGGTGGAACCCAGAGTGCAAGTGGAAGGTTTGGCCTTAGATAGGAACATGGACAGATAAGGCATCATTGCAGGAGGAAAGGTAGACTCTCTGGATTCAGCTATAGGTAGATTGGGGAATGTGGTGGGAGCCTGTGAAGTTTCCATCTGATTACCTCCATTTTTTCAGTGAAATAGGAAGCAAGTTTATCAGCTAAGCATTAGAAAGGCAGAGGAGATTTGAGGGGTTCTAATAGAAGAGAGGATGTTTAGACTTGGGAAACATAGTAGAACTGCCAGGTAGCACTAAGGATCCACTCCACATTAGTAGTAATCAATTTTAAGTAAAACCAGTCAGCTTAGCTGTGAGTTTCCTCCAGCTGGGTTCAGCTGCCTGCCTGCTAAATGGAAAGTAGCGTTTAGAGTGATGAATCAGGGGGTGTCATCTGTGAAAGGAGGTGGGAGACTGAGATATGTTGGAGGAAAAGACCGTTGGAGGAGAGGATCTCAAGGAACTAAGAGGCCAGGGTATTAGAAGGATCACATACATGAAATTTGAAATTTCTGAGAATTATGGCAGGCGTCATATTGAAAAGAGTTACAACCAGGAGCTAAAATCTTCTAGAAATAGAGGGGAGTAATGCAGAAATCAGTAGATGACTGCAACAAGGAGGGGTAGTGGGTAGTATTTTTAGGGGAAAATGAGGCAAAAATGGCAAAGAGGAGTAAGGAGGACACCTCCTTCACCTCCAGGCTCTGTGATACGAGGGTATGGATGTCAGAAGGACTGTAAATTGTAAGGAGATATATGAAGCATGACGTTGGAGGGAATAATCAAAGAGTTTTCAATATAGAGTCTTGGTTGATGACTGATCCTGAGTTCTAGAGAAATCAGGTAGGGGGATGATAGGGGATCCGAACAGGAGATGTACAGAGCCAGCTGGGCATGGGATATGGGTCATGTAGGAGGATCTGAAAGTCTTGGGAGCCTTGAAGAATGTAGGGCATGATACAATCAGTCCTGATGGCCTCATATTCAGACTATAATAGTAAGTCTGGGACTGTTGCTGAGGAGCGAGGGGTCTCTTTCCAGGAACATGCAGAATTCTGGGGCTTCTTTTTCAATCCAACTGAGAGTTCAGTGGAGGCTTGTGGAGGGGTTGTTTACTAGGAGCACACAAAGCTCTAGAGCCCACGTTGACTCCTGCATAATATCTGTTCCTTCTTTTCAGCCCTTAGCTCACCAAGGTTTAAATTACTTCACAGTCTTCTGCAAACTTGAACTTGACCTTGCTCATGTCTGTGTCCCTAGTCCTAGCATTCTCCTGTAATAAGCTCAGGAATATGAACAAATGAATGAATGAATGAGGGTTTGAGTGAATGATAATTCTTTAAAGATTTAGCATTGGAAAAAATAAACAAGCAAACAAAGTGAGAAGCAGCTTCTGCTCCCACCCAAGATCTTTCCTCAACTGACTTCTCCCTCCTGAGTCTTGAACTCACTAGACTCTTGACTCTCACTTGCAATCTTAGCCCAGCCCTTCATGCGCCATCTTTCTGACTGGACTTCATCATCATCTATAACTGGGTATAACTCCAGTACATGAATAGAGTGACCAAGCCCCAACTCTCCTGACCGACCTCACTGCTTGCCAAATTCTGAGAGAGCACTTTGACTGAGCACAAGTTTTGACCCTTCTCTGGTGTGTATAGGATGACCTGGTAAGCTACCTGGTCTAACTTTAGTGGCCCTCAAAAACAGTATCCAGCTGCATCCCCTCAACCCAAATCAATCATTATTCATGGTTGCTCTTGGTCCTTCAGTATACTTAGTTAATGGTGCCATCTTGTTTTGTAAGGAAATAGTAATTCTAATCAGCTTCAGGAGGCTTCAACTTGAGACCTCTTTAGGGAATAAGATGGGTGGGTTAGGGAATTTGATGTGTCTGAGATTTGCTTATAAGATTCAAAATCTCCATTTAGAATTGTCTGTCTTTCTAAGAATGATATTTATTTTCAATTAACCATATTTCTTGTCACACTGTGGTGAGCCCTAAGAAGATTACAGAGAAGGGTAAAGTCAGGGACTTTGACATTGTTAGAACCTGGGTAAAAGCTGAATGATCACACGTAAAACCACAGAGAACAGGATAAAATGGTATGTAGTTAAATGATAGAAAGTAGAGGTCAGACCCCAGCCAGAGAAGGAGAGGTTCAATGGAAGTCGTAATGATCTAGTAAGATTTCTTGGAGGAGATGGGGTTTCAACTGGGCCTTGAAGATTAAGTAGGATTAAGACAGAGAAAAAAATATGTCATATGGAGGTATTTATATTAAAATACAACAATACAGACAGTATTGTAAGACTTTATGGAGAATGTACTGACCTGATGATAGTGGACAGTGAATGTATAGGAATAATGAAAGGTAAAGTTGAGTCCACAGCAGTGGCTATGAAATGGCCTCTCAGCTCTTCTACTGTTGGGAGTATAATTGCCCAATGCCTCAGCAGCTGCACTTTAAAATCTGTGTTCTCGCTGAAGCCACAGTTCCCATGGAGCTTGACAGGGATATTAAAGTAGGCTTGTTCCTGGGAGATGTGGGACTCCTCTGATGGACAACTTTGTTCTGAGGATTCCCCTGGGTCTTGCCTGACTTTCTTAGAACTGCGCTCTAGTATAAAACTCTTCTTACCTGCCTTCTCTCCCTCCTTCAAGAAGGCCAGCCCTGCATTCCACTCCATGGTTCTCCTAGCTTCTCCTGGCTCTTCATGATCACCAGCAGTGTTCCTCTAGTCAGCTGCTGTGATATCTTCACTAGCTCCTTCAGGGTCATCAGTGTTGTATGCTAATCATTGGATTGGAGGGGTGACCCTCACCATTTTTTATGGTTTTTAAGGTTGAGGGAATGTTTAGGACTTTGAGATCCCAGTCCAGGGTTTTATTTTAGCTTCTAGAAGCTGACAGGGTCTAGGGTTTTGACTAGGCTGAGCAACTTTAGTGAACTAGTTGGACTGAGAAATCTGGTGTTTGGGGCTTCCCTGGTGGCGCAGTGGTTAAGAATCCACCTGCCAATCCAGGGGACATGGGTTTGAGCCCTGGTCCGGGAAGATCCCACGTGCTGTGTAACAACTAAGCCTGTGCGCCACAAGTACTGAGCCTGAGCTCTAGAGCCCGTGAGCCACAACTACTGAAGCCCGCGCTGCTAGAGTCCGTGCTCCGCAACAAGAGAAGCCACTGCAATGAGAAGCCCGTCCACCGCAAGGAAGAGTAACCCCCTTTCGCCGCAACTAGAGAAAGCCCACGCGCAGCAACGAACACCCAATGCAGCCAAAAATAAATTAATTAATTAATTTTTCAAAAAAATTATATCATGTTTAAAAAAAAAGAAATCTGGTGTTTGAACCAAATGTGTAGAAAGAATGAAAGAGAGAGAGAATACTTAATATGATTAACATATGACATTCTCAAAAGAACTTTTTATCAAATAAAACATTTAAAAACTATTTTCCTCTAAAAAACAAAGTCTATTAATATTTTTTTAAACCTCTCTAATTGGAGTATATTCCTTTTGTGAAATATTAGTTGCTTAAGAATCTGCCTTTTAATTGTAATTGTGCTAACCACGGTCATTCAGCTGTGAATTCATCTAGTCTTCTCTTGACCAGATCTAGAATACTAGTTTTGCCTAGTGCTGTCCATTTTTCTCCCAGCCTAGCTAAGGGTTTGATCATTTTGTTCAGATAGATAATTTCCTTCCAGTGACAATCTTCTTTCAGTCCTAATATTTAATTTTTCTGGAAAAGTGCAAAAGCTTATGTGCACAAACATAAACTGTAGAGTTTTAAAGTAAAACAAAATGTTCTCTCAAGTCCGATGTAGCAGCATCTGGTTATATGTGTACGTCAGATCTGCAGTTGTGTTTCTAGCACAGCTAGATGAGGTTGAGGAACAGGAGGATCCTGCCATCGCCTTCGCTCAAAAGTCTCACAGTTTATCACAGTTAACAGCCATTTATTGAAGGAAATTACTGGAGTTCCTGCATTTTCCACTTAGTAATTTTCATATACTAGGGAAAGTGGAACTTGATTAATTATATTTAATTTGCATTTGAAAAGCTACTCCAAAATATTTAAAACCGTTCAGGATGTCATTCTTAGATCATGTGTATATTCGCAGCAACAAAACCATTCCTGAACTCTCTATTCAGCCAGTTTAAGCTAGCTGTGGGCTGTTTTGTATATACAACATCAATGAGGTTGGAAGATTTATGTTTATGTTGCTGCTTTGAAATGAACTGTGCAGTCATATGATCAATGTTTTCTGCCAAATACAGGAGAATATAATTCCAGTTGTTCCAATGCAAGTCACATTTCATTGACAATCCCATGGCTTTAGTAGGTGAGGTTTTGCTGAGTCAGAAGGTAGAACAATGAACTTAAGTTTCCTTACACTTCCCTGATGAAATCTGTTTTCTTCCTGGCTTTTTTTTTTTTTTGCGGTACGCAGGCCTCTCACCGCTGTGGCCTCTCCCGTTGCAGAGCACAGGCTCCGGACGCGCAGGCCCAGCAGCCATGGCTCACGGGCCATGCCGCGGAGGCATGAACCCGCGTCCCCTGCATCAGCAGGCGGACCCTCAACCACTGCACCACCAGGAGGCCCCTTCCTGGCTTTAAAAATAGTCATTTACCTTTTGTTTTGAAAGAATGGCTGTTAGAGGAGTAGAAACAGGATTCAACGAGTTGGATTATTTGTTGTAGAGAATGTTAATGTTATAACCAGAGCAATGAAGTGCTGTTTACATTTGCTAGGAAACTGTGATTGTTTCAGTTTTATTTTTATTTTCATTTTTTATCACTAGTCTTATGTAGGGTCAAAATTGTCGAGAGTGTACCTTTAGAGGAGTACAAGGTAGACAAGTTTGCTGGAGGACTCCTACAGGACTATGTCAAAGGAAGGGTTCCATTTAACAAACAGTTGTTGTCTCACAGACACGTACCTGGCTAGTAAGGACAATTTCCTTTGTTTGCTCTTTTGACCACTGACATTTATTTTCATTTTTTAACTTTCTATTTTGAGATGATTATAGATTAGCAGGAAGTTACAAAAATAGTGCAGGAAGGTCCTAAGAACCCTTCACTCAGTTTTCCCCAGTGGTAACATCTTACATAACTACAGTATAATATCAAAATCCAGGAAATCGACATTGGTACAACCCACAGACTTTATGCATGTAGGAAGGACTTTTTAAAGCAAGAAATAATTCAGAGCAACCACAGTCTTCCTCTAGAACCTGACCTTCTTACTGGGAAGTACCAGAGTGTTGTTTATTGAGCACTTCTCCACACTTTTCAGGGCAAACTCACCTGGAACTGAGCTTTTTTTTTAAAAAAATAATAAATTTATGGGGCTTCCCTGGTGGCGCAGTGTTTGGGGGTCCACCTGCCGATGCAGGGGACACGGGTTCGTGCCCCAGTCCGGGAGGATCCCACATGCCACGGAGCGGCTAGGCCCGTGAGCCATGGCCGCTGAGCCTGCCTGTCCAGAGCCTGTGCTCCACAACGGGAGAGGCCACAGCAGTGAGAGGCCCGCGTACTGCAAAAAATAAATAAGTAAATAAATTTATTTATTTATTTATTTATTTATTTATTTATTTTTGGCTGTGTTGGGTCTTTGTTGCTGCGCGTGGGCTTTCTCTAGTTGCAGAGAGTGGGAGCTACTCTTCGTTGTGGTGCATGGGCTTCTCATTGTGGTGGCTTCTCTTGTTGCGGGAGCACAGGCTCTAGGCATGAGGGCTTCAGTAGTTGTGGCTCACGGTCTCTAGAGCGCAGGCTCAGTAGTTGTGGTGCATGGGCTTAGTTGCTCCGCGGCATGTGGGATCTTCCCGGACCAGGGCTCAGACCCGTGTCCCCTGCATTGGCAGACGGATTCTTAACCACTGTACCACCAGGGAAACCCAAAGCGAGCTCTTTTTAAAAATTACATTTCTTCTAAAAGATTATCTTCATAGAGTCCAACCTGTTAAGGACAGAACAAAGTTATTGTTTCATTTTATGAAGTATACAAAAACTAAATGGTAAAACCATATGGGAAGGCAGAACTCAGTTGGCACAAATTATTTAGAAAGCTCAGTGAGGCAGGAGTTCTCTTACTCATTTCATTATTTAAGAGGCCTTTTAAGACAGAAGATATTGTTTTTTATTTCCTCATATAAGATTTGCCTGAAAAGTCACAGGTATGTGGCAGCAAGACTAGAATTTTCAAACCATGTTTTTCCTCAGAGTAACCTTCAACCCATTGAGCTATAACCTCATCTTAATGCAGCCACTGGAGTTTTCCCTTTTCCCCTTTTCCTGGTTAACTGTTTTCAAGTTGTACATATATGGATCACAATTTTTGTAGAAGGAGGCAAGACACACACACACACTTACATGAATTGTTTTGCTTTGTTTTTTTCTCACAGTGTACTTATGCTATTTTGAGTGTAAAGACCAAAATATTCTTTTTTAAAAAATTTATTGATTTTTGGCTGCTTTGGGTCTTCCTTGCTGCGCACGGGCTTTCTCTAGTTGCGGTGAGCGGGGGCTACTCTTCGTTGCGGTGCGTGGGCTTCTCATCGCGGTAGCTTCTCTTGTTGTGAAGCACGGGCTCTAGGTACAGAGACATGGAACCTTCCTCTGAAGTAGACCATACATTCCAAAATATCTCTGGCAGAGTCCGGGGTCTGCTTCTGATTAGATAATTGATATAAACCTCCCTCCAATAAACACTGACTCCTTCAAAAACAGAGGAACCCAAGAATAAAACGTATCTACGTTTTGAGTAGAAAGCCTTCTGTGATAATTAGTTATCAGAAAGCAGTTTACTTTTCCTTTTATCAACCATCATTAAGACCTAAGAAGCAAAAAGTATGCTGGATGAAATTCTAGTTGAAACTTCAGATCAGTCTTGGATCTATTCTAGACAGTATCGGGTTTACTATTAACCTTAAGGTAGTACTTCCACATTTATGGTGTTCCATCCTTATCCCACAAAGCTAAATTCATTGCTAATTATAAGTAATATAATTATAAGTAATACTTATAAGTAATATAAGTATTTACTTATCTTCCAATTGTAAGATAAGTAAATACTAGGGATATAACATAGCTAACATAGTTCTAGGCCCCCAGGCTTCAGTAGTTGTGGCGTGTGGGCTCAGTAGTTGTGGCTTGAGGGCTCTAGAGCACAGGCTCAGTAGTTGTGGCCCACGGGCTTAGTTGCTCTGTATGTGTCCCCTGCATTGGCAGGTGGATTGTTAACCACTGCCCCTCCAGGGAAGTCCCAAGACCAAAATATTCTGAGGTGAAAACAATGCTTTACTTTCCAAAATTTATATTTTATTAGCAACAAGAAATTATTGAGATATAAGTGACCTACAACTCTGTATAAGTTTAAGGCGTACAGCACGATGGTTTCATTTACATATGTATATTGTGAAATGATTACCACAGTAGGTTCAGCTAACATCCATCTTCTCTTATAGATACAATAAAAAGAAAAGAAAGAAGAAAAGAATAAAGGGAAAAAGATTTTCTCCTTGTGATGAGAACTTATAGGATTTACTCTCTTAACCTCCCTATATATCATACAGCAGCGTTAGCTATGTTATATCCCTAGTATTTACTTATCTTACAACTGGAAGATAAGTAAATACTTATATTACTTATAAGTATTACTTATAATTATAAGTATATTATAATTAGCAATGAATTTAGCTTTGTGGGATAAGGATGGAACACCATAAATGTGGAAGTACTACCTTAAGGTTAATAGTAATCCCGATACTGTCTAGAATAGATCCAAGACTGATCTGAAGTTTCAACTAGAATTTCATCCAGCATACTTTTTGCTTCTTAGGTCTTAATGCTAGTTGTTAAAAGGAAAAGTAAACTGCTTTCTGATAACTAATTATCACAGAAGACTTTCTACTCAAAACGTAGATACGTTTTATTCTTGGGTTCCTCTGTTTTTGAAGGAGTCAGTGTTTATTGGAGGGAGGTTTATATCAATTATTCTAATCAGAAGCAGACCCCGGACTCTGCCAGAGATATTTTGGAATGTATGGTCTACTTCAGAGGAAGGTTCCATGTCTCTGTACCCAGATGAACCCAGTTTTTCATAGTGAAGAGCAAAGTAATTAGATTTTCTTTTTCGGAGCAAAAATTATTTTTAGGCTGAATCTAATGGGTCATATTTCTCCACTCAGTAAATCTTGCAATTATCACTCCTCTCTGGAAAATGTAACTGAATGATCCACCACTGTGCCAGAGCTTCTGTGGGTCACCACAGAAGCAGGTCAGATCACAGCCATGCTCCAGGAGGCTGCTGGATGCAATGAGAAGTTGGTGTCTGTGACACACTCCAAGATCGAAACCAAGCAGTCAACCAGTGGCAGTAGCCCACATGCCAACATTTTTGTTTATTTGTAACGGAAAACTTTAGGAGGGAAAAACAGGAGACTGGGTGCCAGAGGTATGTGGTAGGGATTTCCATCATGTTCAATCACTGAGGAAAATCTGAACTGGCCACTCTAAAGAGGGCTTTTCTTTGAAAGGAAAGGCAGTAAATCCAGATCCAAGACACATGTCTTCTTCTCCTCTCTCCTCTGTGAGCTCTCCTGATGTTGCTAAAAGAAAGAGGAACCGAGGACAAGGACTCTGACCAGAGCGAGGAGTGACCCCAGATGAGGCCCAGGAGAAAGAACCAAGGGCCTAGCATGGAGAACACATTTGAGGCGTAAATGGCTCTCTCTGGGAAATTAAGGAGGATTCTCCACGACATTCTGTGCCCTCTCACTCCACTACCTTAAGTCTCAGCTTAGATGTCACTTCCTCAGGAAAGCTTAACAGATTCAAGTTTGGCTAATAACCTCTTTCTGTGCTATGACAATGCCCGATTCTCTAGAGCAAGATTATCACACTGCCTTGTGATATTTGATTTTCATATCCCTACTAGACTACAAACTTAATAGGACTGGGACAATGTCTCTCATGTTTATAATTTTATTCTCTTTACTTAGCACTGTGTCTAGCACATAGTGAATACTATAAATGTGTTGTTTTGAGCTGGTGTCATGAGGCCCAAATGGTATCCACACGCTTAGTGTTTGGGATACTACAGATTGCTTAACAAAAGTGTTTACCTTCAGAACCTCAGCACAGCCCACTAGTGTTGAAATCATCTCTGTCAAGTTTTGTAAAATTCATTTAACAGCTAAGAAGCTATTGTGTAGAATCATTGTAGAACCCCACAATGACTACACATAAAACACATGCTTTTAAAGAAAAGATTAAGATAGCCATGAAAATATACCCTAAAAGAGAACAGGAACTGAAATAATGGATCTAGTGAAAATTAGACATGGTCTTATAATTTTGTTAATGTGCTTATGTTTCACCCTTATACTCAGTTCAGTTTGATTTTCATGAGAATTTGGATCTAAAAAGGGAATTTTGAGTCCATGTCTGTATATATGGTAACCAGAAACTTCTAAGACATAGTCTAAGTGTAACTTCAGTCCATACTGATAGGGGTGGTCTGTCTACAGTAAGGTTAAACTGACTGATCTGATGATTTCAACACTGTGCAGATGGACAGTAATCTGAAAGCTATGAATAGAGCTGCCCTTTTAGCCATTTTACTCCCAAGTCTGTTGGTTTCCACAGGAAAATATTCAGTTCTGTTTTTTGCGGGGGGGCTGTGTTGGGTCTTCATTGCTTCCTACAGGCTCTCTCTAGTTTCAGTGAGTGAGGGTGTGTGGGCTTCTCATTGCGGTGGCTTCTCTTGCTGCGGAGCATGGGCTCTAGGTACGCGGGCTTCAGTAGTTGTGGCACGTGGGCTCAGTAGTTGTGGTGCACAGGCTTAGTTGCTCCATGGCATGTGGGATCTTCTGGACCAGGGCTCGAACCCGTGTCCCCTCCATTGGCAGGCAGATTCTTAACCACTGCGCCACCAGGGAAGTCCTCAGTTCTGTTTTTGTAAAGAAGAGCAATAAAATCTAGGAGAAATCTGTCACAGGTAAAAATAGGTAGAGCACATTTAATCTTCAAGATAAAATACCTCTGGGACTAAAAGACTGCTGAAAGATATATGAAAGTCTAGATGTTGGATGATCCTATTCAGTTACCATTATGGGATATACAGAATATTGGAGGAAATGTTATATAGTACAAAGTATATAGAAAGTAGTATATAGTCTAGAGAAAAATCATCTTCTCAGCTACTGGAAGAAGACTTTTTGACCGTATTATCCATTAGAAATGTTTAGATGATCTGAAGGTCTACCTTGTACCTTTAGTGATTAATATAATTTAAAATGAGATTCTCTATAAATACTAGATGTCCACAGTTGCCCAATTAAAAAAAAATCTATGTGTTACTTTGAAATATTGGCCAAATATTTTTTTCCTGGAAGGTGGGGTAGGAAGAAGCAGGGGGTGGTGGAGAACTGTAGAAGTTTTGACTTTAAAATATATGTGAGCATACCCATTATTTTGAAAAATTTAAAAGAAGACTAATAATGTAACATGTTGTTTTACATTAATCTTAGACTACATTTATAATTAATTTAAATATAAAACTAAGGCTAAACAACTGTCAGTATTATGATTAAAAATTATACCTTAACAACTAAAAATAATAATGATATTATTTTAAAATAGGGAAAGGAGGGACAGTTAAAAAAAAGTGTTAAGTGTACAAATTTCCCTATGTCTTATAGCAGAGAGTCAGGTAATGTCTAAAGATGACATCTGTAGTTCAAACAACAACAATTATAACCCCAGTCTGTCTGTCTATCCATCCATCCATCCATCCATCCATCCATCCATCCATCCATCACTTCCTTGTTTCCTTCAAAGATTTAACAAGTAATTCTTATAAAAATGGGTAAACTACAGCACACCAAATTCTCCTATTGGCCAGACACTTATATTAAAGGGGAAAGTCCTAAACTATCAACAAAACAGTTAAGACTAAAATCACAAAACAACTGACAGCTTTGTGACTTTTCACCAAATTCTTGCTCAGGATGGCTCCCATCCTTGGGCAACTCTGTATTATTTTAGGTAGAGTACTGCTTGCCAAGTTGAAGTTATACTTTGAAGGGAAATCAGAAATGTTCATTTTTAGAATTTTCTGTTTAATGGGATGCCAATAGCTATCTTTTACTATGCTAATGTCTGGGCCCAAACTGAGGTTTGCCAGGTATGTGGGAAAATGTTATACCTCCTTGCTTTGTTCTGACAATTTGTCTGGTGAATGACAATGGGTAAATGGAATGAAGAGAGACTTTCTAGTATTTCTAGAATCACGTGTCTAAACAGGACATGAGGTTGATCAGTTCACTTGTCAAACTTGTTCCCCAGCATGGTACAAACAAGACATTTAGTAGACTGATGGAGATTTTATTCTTCAGTTGAATGTCATAATGTGGTGATTTTCATAAGAAATTTGACAAAATTTAATGTTATCATTTTTTAAAAGAAAAATACTAACTAGCATACTCTTGTAATGTTGTAGGTGTTCGATAATTGTCATATGAATGAAAGCTAACACTATAAATAATTTATGACATTGATACCTCCTTGTATAAAAGTATTTCAAATTTCTAAAACAGGGCCTCTTACCATCACTTTTTCAAACATCCTCCCCAGACCTTAAAACAACTTGTGCTACTTCATTTGAAGAGAATTAGTTATATTTTATTGCATTTTTTATACTCAGCTTTCTATTTTATGATACAGTTGGTTGTGTCTATCTCCCTGACAAGATTGTAAGTACTTTGAAGGCAAAAACTATGCCTTCATTTACCTTTGTTTCCCTCCCTCTCCACTGTGACTAGTACAGTATTTTACACATGGAGGCTCTGGATTCAGGTCAATAATTGTTGAGTTGCCTTGAGATGAAATTGTTGGATAGATTTATAGAAAACTTCCTGTGTAGAAGGCTTGTGATAAGGATCAAATGTGATCATGACAGTGAAAGTTTTGACACTATAAAGTTTTAAACTGGTGTTAGTGTTTATTATCGCACCCATCCATAGGTTGAAAATTTTAACTTGGAGCCCTTAAGCAAAAATTCTAGAGTCTCCATTTATCTCATTTACCCATTATCTTTCACCAAATAAACTAATCTCCTCTGTGGATCATCCTACCCACCCCAACTGTCTCCTCATCTATGTTCCTTGAAATGCCAGAGTTGCTGAAGGCTTGGGGAAAATTTATTTTTCACATTATCCTCCTATGTATACACTGACATAATCTCAAAAGAAAAATTTGCATAATTTTTACATAAAAGGTGTTTGTGAGGAAAAAATCAAACAAGTAACTAAGGCCTTAAGCACTCAATAGAATTAATACAGTACCTAGATATTTGCATGGTTCACTGTTTACAGGGCAGCAAACATCTGCATGAAAAGTGAAAAATTCAGCCCCTTAGATAACTGATTCCAAATTGCCAAACATTAGGTATCTTGTCATCCACATCTGGTTGATAGAATGTGAATTTTTCCCCTTTTTTGCCAGAAGGCTTCAGCCTCAGATAAAGCATGGACTTTTCCACATTTTACATGGTACTTGGTGTTGTAGAATTCAGCTTTTGTGCTGTTCTTTTTTCCCTTTCTTGCTATTGCCTGGATCTCATTAGAAACCATTAGTGATGTAATACTAAACCTATGGAATCTTAAACATGCTTTTAAAATCCTGTGGAATAAAGATGTCTCCTACCAAACCAAAAATGCAGTGGGAATAGACAAAGTTACATTTCTTTAAGAAAAAATGACTCATTTCATAGTTTCCAAACTGTTTTGACTGAAGCTTCTCAAAATAAACTTTCTGCAATATGCAGCCTTTGATGTCTGACTTTGAAAAAAGAAATCATTTCTCAAAGATACAATTCAATCCTTTTTGGGTGTTCATGTATTTTTGCAGATTAACCTACTTTTATTTCAACCAGTGAATGACACAATATTAAATAGCCATCAGAATAAAAATGAAAAGTATGTTTGAAGTGGTCTTAACTCCTACATAAACCAAATATAAAGAACATGCCATATGATTTTTTAAATTACCACAAAAATAGAATTTCCAGAACATTACCAGAAAGGGGATTCGGTCCATTAAGAATAACAAAACAGTTTAGATGTCATGAAAGCGGAAGATTAGGAGTGCAGTTAAGCTTAGTAATGATATTTTTGATTCATATGCTATTTCCTAAGCTAGGCAACATTTTTAATTTTTCACAGTCCTGAACTTTAATCCTTGAAGGGTAATTCAAGTTTCAGAGCTTACATGCTGCAATTTGTTTGGGGTGGCAAATTGCCATTGATTTGCCTCCGGGTTCTTTTGTACTCTTCCAGCTGGGGGACTCAAAGGTGGTCATTTATTAAGTCCAGGTCTACATATGGCCACTGAAACAACTGGTTTTCAATCAAATCTTTAAAAAAATCCAAACAACCTGTTTTTGTGCAGCTGATCAGATTGATTTAAGACATCAATTGCTTCTGTTCAGACAACAGTGAATGAAATAACTGGGTAACTGAACAACCTTTTCTTTCTTTCCTTCTTCTTTCGAGTGTTTCCCTTTGGAGTGGTAGCAAGAGGCTAGATTAAGATGTGCATTCTAGTTCCAACTCTTCCACCTCTATCTGATGCTTGGCAAGTTCCTTAACCTCTCAAGCCTGTATTTTCTCATCTATAAATGGAGAGAAAAAACACTCTCCTCATGGGTTTGTTTGAAACATTAAAAAAGAGATGTGTGGCATTTATATAATAAATATAAATTTCTTCCCAGTTGTCATTCAGTTGCTCACATGGAGTCTTTTGCTTTTTCCATTTTCCCTTGTAATGATAACTTCTCAACAAAAAAATGAAGAGACTGTTTGATATACAAGTCATTAGACTATTATAAGTATTAGAATCTAAGATATATCTCACTTAGTCAAATTTGAATTCTAGAGCCCAATGTCTCTGATGATGGCAAGAAGGGACCATTGTTGGAATTTATACCTTGAAAGTTTTAAAACCTCTAGAACTTAATTTTATCGTAAAGCCTTCTTTTCCTTTCCTTTCCTTCAGAGGCCCTTTTAAGTCTATTATCCGATAATGTCTCTAAACTCTTCTTGAACCTATATTCCCAGTACGAGCATGGCAAATAATGTTTTCTGAGTGTTTACTACCCATAATGTCAAGAGATTCTTCTATTATTTGTCCTGAAACTGTCATTTCAAAGCATCAAGATTGAGATAAAGCAGGGAATGGGAGATGGGAAAAGGACAAGGCAACTAACATTTGTAAGATGAGAGCAAAGTTGAGTAGAAAAATGAATGGCGTCAAGACTTCCCTGGTGGTGCAGTGCTTAAGAATCCTCCTGCCAATGCAGGGGACACGGTTCAAACCCTGGTCCAGGAGGATCCCACATGCCGCAGAGCAACTAGGCCTGTGTGCCACAACTGCTGAGCCTGCACTCTAGAGCTTGCAAGCCACAACTACTGAGCCCGTGTGCTGCAACTACTGAAGCCCATGTGCCTAGAGCCCGTGCTCCCGCAACAAGAGAAGCCACCTCAGTGAGAAGCCTGCACACCACAACGAAGAGTAGCCCCCACTCGCCGCAACTAGAGAAAGCCCACGCACAGCAATGAAGACCCAATGCAGCCAAGAAAGAAAGAAAGGAAGAAAGAAAGAAAGAAAAAGAAAATGAATGGGGTCATACGTTCTGGTAGACTTGGACTTCGATTCCAGCTGTCTCATTCTAGTTCATAGAGCTGTTAAGAGGATGTTGTGTACCCAGCTAAAGCACATCTGCTTTGCCAAATTTGTTAATGCTACTAGAAAATTAATTTTGGATTTATTCCTTTAAATCATTTATTTTAATGAGTAATTAGGATAGTTCAAGGTCTTTAAATTGCTATAAAATATCTAAGTATTGGGCTTCCCTGGTGGCGCAGTGGTTGAGGGTCCGCCTGCCGATGCAGGGGACACGGGTTTGTGCCCCGGTCCGGGAGGATCCCACATGCCGCGGAACAGCTAGGCCTGTGAGCCATGGCCGCTGAACCTGCGCGTCCGGAGCCTGTGCTCCGCAACGGGAGAGGCCACAACAGTGAGAGGCCCGTGTACTGCAAAAAAAAAAAAAAAAAATCTAAGTATTAAAGAGGGAGATAAATTAGTACATTTTTTCTCTGTGTAAGGATAATTTCATAATCTAACTTTCAGATTTGTAGAGGTCTTATAATATGTATATTCTTGTTTTTTTTCCCTGTAGCTTTTACTTATTGCTAACCATTTTTATTGCTGAGGGCACCTGCTATACTACTTTAACATAGTGAGTCTCAAACTTTAGCATTGGAATCATCAGGGGAACTTGTAAAACACAGATTGCCAGGCCCCTTCCCCTGTCTCTAATTCAGTAGTTATGGGAAGGGGCCCCAAAGTTTCACAATTTCTAATAAATTTCTATATGACACTGATGCTGCTGGTCTGGGAACTACATCTTGAGGACCACTAGGGTGGCATGACATTCTAGATAAACATCAAACCCCAAGAGCTAGGTTTCAAGTTGTGCACAAGTGATGTAAACCTTCCCATGTCAAAGAAAAGGGAAAGGTGATTGGGAGCATCAAGGTTTTCTACATTGCAGGGCTTCCTCAGGGTGAAATTTCTCATTCTTTCTGAGCTAACCTCTTGCTTTTAGCTGGATTTCAAGAAAAATGTAAGAAGCAGGAAATGAATCTTTATAAGACAGAGGCAGGCCTAAGTTTGCTTAGTGTATAATATGTATATTCTTTCAGAATAATATGGAGATTTCTCCTTTAGTGAAGTCAATTGGAGTTGATTGTTGGTTTGTGAGACTTACAAAATTATATTCAGTTATACAATTAATGCAAAGACCTCTACTTGCAAAATAACCCAAGGTCATTTTATACTTACAACAAAAAGTGATCTTGGCCCTTCCTGTAGGTTAATCTCCCAAATGATTTATGAGTCATTAATAGCTCAGTACTTAGACCCAGGGGTCAGAGTTAAGTGTTGCCTCTGAGAGGGGATACCTCTACAGACTAACCAGAGGAGATGAGACATGTTGGGGGAAACAAATGCATATTTCTCAATTCTTCATTGACTGTCTTTTCCTCTATAGTTTCATAATCACCATTTTAATTCAGGTTTCAAGAATCTCCAAACTTATTTCCATACTAGCTGGTCCCCTCAATCTTCCCAAACTATCATTTATATAAAAAATCCTAACCCGTACTGTCTACTCCAAAGAATAAAGTGTGAAATGGACATCCAAGGACATAATCAACACAACCCACTTCCCCAAACCCTCCCAGCCAGGCTTTTGAACATGCTCACTCATGAATTCAACTTGTGTGTTTCTGCTCAAACGACTTTGCTCTTTCCCTGAGCAAGAGAGAAATGTCCTCACTCCTTTCTTTTGCTAGTTATCTGAATATTAACTCTTCTCTAAGAGCCAGTCTTCTCTGTGAAGCCTTTCCTGAGTACTGCAGCCCATCTAATCCACAAATAACAGAGCTCTTCCAGTCCACCCTTCATCCTTTTACCCTTGAGGAGACTGAGGTCTGCAGAATTCGTGATTTGCCCAAAGTCACAAGGCTAGTTAGGAGTGTCACCAGAACCTAAAATTGAGGTCTTTTAACATCTAACCAGTACTTTTCATTATGCAGCAACAGTTGTCTGAATTACTTAAACTAATCATGATAACAGACATGTTACTTATAATTTTTTTTGGATTGTTGATTAATTGTTCATAAGTATGTAACCTGCAAATAACAAAGTTCTTCCTGGGTTACTCTTTCCTTTCCAAGTAAAATTATTAGGGCCTCCATCTCCATATTTCTGGGAATCCCCAAGAAAGAGACAGAGTGGTGGGAATGCCTATGTTTTTCCGTCACCTCCTGCTCCAAATTCCTGTCACCCTCTTACAGCTTTCCATCCCTTCCTGTCTTTCTCGGCTTCACCCTGAGCATGGAAAAATTCCTTTTCCCCTCATTCCTCAAAGCTATGTTGTTTAAAACAGACTCTGATGAATGGTTTGAAGTGGTAGAGGGACCTTACAGTATAGTCCAGACTGGATCACAGTTTAAAATGAAATATTTTAAATGAGAAGTTACATGAGACTGGTATATGAGAAAGAAATCAGCTTTTTAGCTCTTTGCCTTAATTCTCTCCCAAGCAACTTAGGGGTGGAGGTGTTGTTCACCTTTTACAGAAACAAAGAAAGGTCAAAGTACTTACATAAACAAAACAAAACAGTTTACAAGCAGCTCATGCAGCTCAATATCAAAAAAAAAAAAAACATAACCCAATCCAAAAATGGGCAGAAGACCTAAATAGACATTTCTCCAAAGAAGATATACAGATTGCCAACAGACACATGAAAGAATGCTCAACATCATTAATCATTAGAGAAATACAAATCAAAATTACAATGAGGTATCACCTCACACCAGTCAGAATGGCCATCATCAAAAAATCTACAAACAATAAATGCTGGAGAGGGTGTGGAGAAAAGGGAACCCTCCTGCACTGTTGGTGGCAATGTAAATTGATACAGCCACTATGGAGAACAGTATGGAGGTTCCTTAAAATGCTAAAAGTAGAGCTACCATATGACTGAGCAGTCCCACTACTGGACATATACCCTGAGAAAACCATAATTCAAAGAGTCGTGTACCACAATATTCATTGCAGCTTTATTTACAATAGCCAGGACATGGAAGCAACCTAAGTGTCCATAGACAGATGAATGGATAAAGAAGATGTGGCACATATCTGCAATGGAATATTACTCAGCCATAAAAAGAAACGAAATTGAGTTATTTGTAGTGAGGTGGATGGACCTAGAGTCTGCTATACAGAGTGAAGTAAATCAGAAAGAGAAAAACAAATA
The DNA here is from genome assembly GCF_964165515.1 of Mesoplodon bidens. NCBI lineage: Eukaryota > Metazoa > Chordata > Mammalia > Artiodactyla > Ziphiidae > Mesoplodon > Mesoplodon bidens. The sequence goes on from NC_138166.1 coordinate 88,901,671, forward strand.
CCATATGCTAACACATATATATGGAATCTAAAAAGAAAAAAAGGTCATGAAGAGCCTAGGGGCAAGACGGGAATAAAGATGCAGACCTACTAGAGAATGGACTTGAGGACATGGGCAGGAGGAAGGGTAAGCTGGGACAAAGTGAGAGAGTGGCATGGACATATATACACTACCAAACGTAAAATAGATAGCTAGTGGGAAGCAGCCACATAGCACAGGGAGATCAGCTAGGTGCTTTGTGACCACCTAGAGGGGTGGGATAGGGAGGGTGGGAGGGAGATGCAAGAGAGAGAGGATATGGGGATGTATGTATATGTATTTGATTCACTTTGTTATAAAGCAGAAACTAACACACCATTGTAAAGCAATTATACTCCAATAAAGATGTTAAAAAAAGGTTTGTAAGAGGGAAAGGGATGAGGGTGTCCTGTTAGCTGCAGGGTTTTTGTAAAAAACAAACAAACAAACAAACAAACAAAAACCAGTCATCTGCCCTAGGCTTATGCGCCTAGTAACTCTAAGGCACAACAAACATTTTGACATTAGTTTTTCTTTAACTTGGTCCAGATTGAATATTTAGGCAGTGCTCCCTTCCTCAATGACCAAGGCACATTTCAGGGGTCAATGGGTATATTTTTCACCTTCAATTTCTGCATACATAGTTAGGAAAATAATCCAGCACTAGTATACAGAATGCAATGAGATTAGGAAGAGGATAGAAGCAGAACATGGGAGTTTTCTGACATTTACTGAGTGTTTTCTTTATGTCAGGTGCCATACTACTGCACGGTACCTCATTTAATTCCCACAACAGCTGTGCAAAGTAGATGCTTTCCATTTTAACAGAGAAATTAAACAATCTGCAAAAGTCATCCAGCAAATAAGTGGCAGATCTGAAATTCAGACCCAGATCTGTCTGACTTTATACATTTGCTCACACCTCAAAACAACTGAAGAAATTGCAGTGCCTGGCCAGATGACAATAGTAACGGTCTAGGCACAAAAGTATATGAATGAAGAAAACAATAGTGGGAATGGAAGCAAGGAAGCCCTCAAGACTGAAAACAGCCCAAGTAGAATCCTCAGATTTGATGACTATTCATTGTATTTGTGTTGAGAGAAGGGGTGAAATTTAAGATAATATTGATATCTATATCTGAGTACCAGAAGTAAGAAGAAGCAAGAATGTCAGTCAGAGATATTATTTGAGGAAGATGTTGGTAAATCCATGATAGGAGACGGTGGAGGTGAATTTTCTTTCATCCTTTTTTCTGTTTGAAGCTACTTGATTTTACACAAACTCAGAGGACCTCCTGCAGAATCTGAATTGGGTGTACCCAGTCACTGGGCCGTTATAACCCAAGAAGGGCAACGTGTTCAATATACTATCATCCAGAGCCTTTTGGGGCAGCTTTTTTTCATTCATTTTGCCTGCGAGTGGGCAAAAGGGGCAGGTATCTGATTTTTGTTACTGCATAAAAGTTGTTACAGTTTTGTTGATGTGAATGGATAAGCATTAGCATCTGAACGGCAACTACACGATGTCTAAACAGAGGACTCTGTGGCAATTTTCTTACTAAAAAGTAGTTTAGTTTGGCAGTCCTCACTCTGTTCCAGTCAAACATTTTCTTAGCCATATTAGGTTATATGGAAATAAGCCAATATCACAGCTGGTGTATGAGTAGGTTTCTGTACCAAGACAGTTTTCTTGGGAGCCTTTTCTCACTGGTTTAAAAGGAATAGAGACAAATGTGGCTCAGAGTATATTTTGAAATATGACTGGAAGGGAAAATAAAATCTTGCCAATCTCAAAATTATTAGGAATAGCAGTTGAGACCAAAATCAGATTTTTAAGCTGGAAGACTTGGGAAGATTTGGGTATTTATTTGTTTCTTATTGAAAGTCTGTATCAATTTATTAAAAGCCCAACCAAACTTATCACCGATGCAGAGGAGGATGTCAGAACAAAATCACATTAGCTATCTCATGATTTTCCACTCTTGCGCTTATTACTCAGTCTCTAGGGTTAGGAATTCAGTTTGGGGCTTCTCTGGTGGCGCAGTGGTTAAGAATCTGCCTGCCAATGCAGGTGACACGGGTTCGATCCCTGGTCTGGGAAGATGCCACATGCCGTGGAGCAACTAAGCCTGTGTGCCACAACTACTGAGCCCACATGCCACACCTACTGAGCCCATGTGCCACAACTACTGAAGCCCATGCACCTAGAGCCCGTGCTCTGCAACAAGAGAAGCCACCGCAATGAGAAGCCTATGCACCACAACGAAGAGTAGCCCCCGCTCGCTGCAACTAGAGAAAGTCTGCGCACAGCAATGAAGACCCAATGCAGCCAAAAAATAAATAAATAAATTTAAAAAAAAGAAAAGAAATTCAGTGTTTGAGTTCTGGACCCACTGCATTACGAGTAATCGTAGACATTGGACTTAATTTCATTTTTGTCAAATGGAGATGATATACTCTCTATCTCACAGCGTTCTTATGAGAATCAAATAAGATAATGCATGATTCAACTATTATGATGGGAAGCATATTTGTGTGCTTTCCATGCTTTCTCTTTCAAACTACTTTTAGAGGAAAGTGGTAGCAGCAGGTTATTTAACTGGTTGCTTTGGTGTAGGTATCTGCCTTTCATTCAGAACTTACCATATTCTGCTTGACAGCTAATAAAAATTCACCCATATATTCTTTCATGTATTCAGTTAATTGAGCAGTTAGCCAATGACAAGCTCTTGATGAATATCCTCTCTGCAAATAGGTGATAAACGTGTAAAGTTTCCCTGACTGTCTTGTCACTAGATATTCCTTTGAAATATTTTGACTGTTTCTTGTCCATTTGTTCATTTTATATATATTTGTTGAGTGATTACTATATCTTAGGTAATTGCAAAGTGCTAGGGGATCAGTGGTTTAAAAAATAAAGGCAGGGCTTCCCTGGTGGCGCAGTGGTTGAGAGTCCGCCTGCCGATGCAGGGGACACGGGTTCGTGCCCCGGTCCGGGAAGATCCCACATGCCGCGGAGCGGCTGGGCGCGTGAGCTATGGCCGCTGAGCCTGCGCGTCCAGAGCCTGTGCTCCGCAACGGGAGAGGCCACAACAGTGAGAGGCCCGCGTACCGCAAAAATAAATAAATAAATAAATAAAATAAAGGCAGAAATGCGTTTGTGGAGCTTTCAACCTGGTAGGAAAGACAAACGTTAAATAAACAGATATCCAAACATAAATGTCATTACAAATTGTAATTGTACATGAAGATAAATAACAGAGCCATGAAAGAGAATAACACAAAGGAAAACAATCTTAAAAATCTGTATATCTGGGCTTCCCTGGTGGCGCAGTGGTTGAGCGTCCGCCTGCCGATGCAGGGGACACGGGTTCGTGCCCCGGTCCAGGAAGATCCCACATGCCGCAGAGCGGCTGGGCCCGTGAGCCATGGCCGCTGAGCCTGCGTGTCCAGAGCCTGTGCTTTGCAGCGGGAGAGGCCACAAAAAAAAAAAAAAAAAAAAAAAAAAAAATCTGTATATCTAATACAATAATTTTAATTTGCTATATCTTGGCAATAAATGGATAGGATACTTAAAGCTTTTAACATGTATCTTGTGCTTGTGCTATAACACAAAAATCAGCGTTTTGTGAGTATTGCAAGACCTTTGACTTTGAGGGTTTAAGGAAAACTAAGGATTATCCAAGTGAGAAATGTGCTGGTATTACTAAGGAAGGGTAAGGGAATCATTTTAGTCTTAGAAAACAGCATGACCCAAGGCTCTATGGCCTGCAAGATTTGGATCCATGCAAGATATTGAAAGAAAGCTAGTGTGACCAGATCACAAAAATTGTGGTACCAGAGGAAACTGGAGATGTGTGTTGGGCCAGATCACAAACAAAAGTGTGGGTTGTGATAAATAATTGAATATATAATCTAACTGCACTATGAAGAGATAGAGGTATTTTAAGCAGGGCAGTTATCTGATCAGATTAACGTTTTTAAAAAGATCATTATTTGAAGAAGGCCACAAGATTCGAATAAAGAGACCAGTAAGGCATCTCCTGAATGGCCCAGATGAGATAAAGTGGCTTGGATTAGAGTGGTAGCAACAATGGTGAAGATGAATGGACTGTTTCTAGTAAATATTCTGGAGGGAGGATCACTAGACTTAGTAATTTATTGCATGGGGAGGGGCAGAGAATAGATGGTGAGGAAGAAATGTCTGGAGAGGCTCCCAAGTCAGGGCTCAAGCGGCCCGGTGAATGCTGGTGCCGTTTGTGAAGATGGGAACAATCCAGGGATTATCGACTATATTCAATTATATTCTTTTTGCCAAAAGAAAAAGGAGCAGTTCTTGAATATTTTGTGAGTTGTAGAGAGGAAACAAAAGTGTAAAGTATAAACCCCACCTTCAGAGTACTTGCACCCTAAGCATTAAGCCCACTATTGACACTTCCTTACCAGACCTTCTCAAACCACCAGTGGCTCTCCTATGATGCTATGGGTTACCTCACTACTAGGACTTATTCCTTCTCTTCCCTTCCACTGTGTGTATCTACATCTAATGTGTTTGTTATAATAGTTTAATTTGCTACACTTTTGAATTTTCTCATTTCTCAAGGCCCAAATTGGTTAATCTTGAAAATTAGGTTCTTAAAGACAACTTTTGGGGGAGATTTTCTATAATCTTGGCAGAGAATGGATGATACCAGAGGCCTTTACAATTTTGTCTTGCTATATTATTTGCTGTAACTCATCTACAAATATTTTGGTGACATTGTAATTACTGTCCCAACTTCTCCAGTTGGTTATTTGAAAACAAGAATTCACATAAAGAAAATGTGATCAATTTGATCCCTTGGAATCACCCTCTACATTACTTAGTAGTTAAAAACCAAGTGATCGAGATTTAGGGATAAAGATTTATGTACAAGAATGTCCATTACAGCATTACTTATAATAGCCCAAACTTGAAATATATGTCCAGCGGTAGGGGAATGATTATATAAACCATGACATTATTAATCATGTTAAATGAATGGTGTAGGAAAATATGTAAAAGTGAAAAAACTGAACACATAACATAATAAATTTGTTTTTAAAATAGGATCATATGTGTTAGTGAAGAAAACCAGAAGGAGATATATTTAAACTTTAAAGTAATCTTAGGGTGGGAGGGATTAAGAGACTTTAAGATTGTTTTCTACATATATTTCTATATTTTCTAAATTTTCTATAATATAATGAAATTCATATTTGTATATTCTCCATAATAAGATGTATAACTATACAGCTTTCAGAGATAGGTCTGACTTTACAGATTTAATGATCTGGAACCTTTTGCAATAGAGTAGAATAGAAACAAAAGTAGTCTTGAAAAGCATCAGTACTTCAGCCTGCCAATAAATAATTGATGAGTACTGCATGAGTTGCTATGGGGCTGTAAATGGTATAAAAATGTGATTGCTCACTCGGGGGTCTTATGATCAAGTGCCTGCACTCCTGGATTTCCCTCCTTTGGATTCAAATAGCCTAAAAACATAATAAGGACAGTTTTTATTTTCATCTCTGAGCTTTTCCTTTTGAGGCACATCAGGAAATGAAAGGGCTCAGAGAGAGAGAGAGAGAAGAAAAAAAACACTGCCCAAACAATCTAAGTATCTGTGCAGCCTTGATACCATTTAAATTCTGGCTAAATTTAATGTTTTCCTCTCTCACACTTGTAGTATATTTCACATAATGTATTTATAGTTCTATCCAAGATTCTAGGATGGCATTTGTATATAAGCTTAGTTGTTTTGAGTTACAGTCGTTATTTGCTTTTCATTCTTTAGCAGTGATTTGTCACAATCACATTTTATGTTCCAAACATGTAAGGATTGTTGTCTTGTCTCTGAAAAGTACATTTTCCTATGTTTTACAGTTATATATATGTCAGCTCTATTCAGCTTATATGTGCCTTTGTAATGCCAGAATTGCCATTTCAGAAGACAGAGAGCTGCCCAATATGAAATTATTTGGTGGCAGTTGCCCAAAAGGTTTTGTTGAACTAATTTATCTTTTTCATTTAATTCAATCAACTCAGCTATAAATGTTGTCCCTGATGAGGCTTCTGTTGGTATTTTTGTTGGCATATGAATAAAGACAGATGCTATGTTTAAAAAATGCTGTTCTTTAACGATAAATTTATTGTAGGATGTTAAATTTGAAATATTGTATTAATGTGAAAATGGGTTTTATTGATCCATCTGTATCTTCACTCCATGCTCTGTTTGTTTAACCACACACAGTTTTTTAAAAGATAGCAGCCTGGGTTTAAGTTTGTGGCTATAACAGATTGACGCTGGGATACTGTCCACATTACCATCAACCATCTAATATAATTGCCAATAAAATTGTTAGTACCAGGCTTCAGCAAGATTCTGATTGCCCTCTTTGTATCCACTTTCAATCTGGTCCCAGAAAGAATGACACTGGATAATGAATCAAGATTTAGAAATGGAAAAGTTTGAACATCTGGAGACTTCATTTATTTATTCACTAACACGTATTTACCGAGAAGCTAATAGGTACTCAGAATTGCTCAAGGCACTGGGGATACAGAAGTAAAGAAGATGTTAAGAGAGTAGATCACATGTTAACAGTTCTTACCACAAAAAAAATTTTTTTAAAAAGAGCTCAAGCCAAGAAACAACAAAAAAGTAAATAAGATATAAATAGTTTAATATTTATTAATTTTCTCACTAGGGAGTTAGCTCTGTGAGGGCAGAGATCTTGTCGCTCTCTGTCTCTGCTACATCCTTAGCAACTTCCATTTCTTAACTGGGAATAGAATCTCAAACTGGGCCTGATGTTTTGTCTCATGATATAGAAATAGAAGAAGAGCAGATCTTGAAATTTTTTTCTCCACGTGTCATGTCTGCGGAATGATATTCACATGGAAGCCTCACTCATGGGAACACACATAGGAAAGGCTTTTCTTCCACTCAAGAAAGATTCCAGGAATAAAGCTGAGTGAGAGGCAAGTTTATAGAGAAGCTAAATCCTTCCTAATGTTTTTAAAAAGAGTAAATCACATGAAACCTCAAATTTCTGATGGTACACTTCACAGGTAATGACGCTGTGATCGAGACTTCACGTGGAAAGCCACTGTGATGGGCCACCATTCCTTGACAGAGCTATTTTGATGTTCAAATGCTTTGGGGTTAGGATGGTTACTTGAAGGATTTATCAGTTGTAACACTCCCCCCACTATGTCATTACTGCAAAGACAGTGCAACTTGCAAGGGTCACAAAGAATCAGTTCTCAGGATTGTCATTTTGAAAATTTTTATCCCATGATAGCAGTTGGGAATCAAATCAGTGGATTCATCTGTCTTCTAAAAATAAATATAGTGATTGATTTGTCTTAAAATAAAAAATAACCAGCTCCTGCTGAATGAACTTGGTTGTTAAGTAACCAATGAGAGGCAGAATGGTGTTCTGCAAAGCGAACAGATTTGGGGACCTGGATCTACTCACCACTAGCTGAGAGGCCTTGGGTAAACCATTTAACCTCTCCAGGACTCTCTAGGTCCCATTTATAAAATGTTGCCAATAATATTTGTCTTACTGATCTCCAGGCTTGACATGAAAATCATTTGGGAAAAGGATTGTGAAAGCTCTGTTTACTGTAAAATTGCTATCATTTGTATTCTTAACCCACTGGTGATACCACTAGTCACTTGGAAATCAGTCCACAAATGGTTGATCTCATTGATGATAGTAGCATAATTGCCCTGTGACCAACCCACTTCATCCCTACCAAGCATTCCAGACATTTCAGTGCAGAAACAAGGTCTCTGGGAAAAAGTCAAAAGGAGACTGATCAGAGGAATTCCACTGGCCCTTCCCAGGGCCCTGTGCACAAAATGGTCCCCTGTGCATTGTTATTTTGCTGTGTTTGCCGATGTCCAGTTTCCAAGACCACAAACATTCTGATAACTGGGTGATGATGAACAGAGACAGAGTGAGTGTGACGTTTTACCAGTTTTCTAGTGTAAAGGCCTCTGTATCTCATCCATGGGATTACAGCCTTCACTGGCTACTCTTTGAGTTAAATGTGCAAATAAATTATGCAGAGACTGATTTTTTTTTAATGCTGAGGAACGACATCAACCAGCAAATTTTTTTCAGGGCTACACACATTGATGGTTTTGCCTTTGTTACATGGGTAAGACAAGGTGATTCTAGGTTCTGACCTGAGCCCACAGCCCTACCACTGTTCAGATTCCGGGTCAGAGTTTTGTGCTTCACAGTGACTGGATTAGGTCTCGGCACACAGCCCTGGAATGGAAGAGAAAGTTGGGCAGTGCTAGCTGATTAGAAGGTAGAGAAGAGGAACAGGATCATTCCACTTTCAGTGTTATTTTGCTTTGTGTTTTTGCTCATCTTAAGCAACTGGCCATAAAAAAAGTATAATATACAGCCCTGTTCTCAGGTACTTAAATTTTAATCAGTAGTCAAAGCTAACACTAGAAAAAGTTTTAAGAATACTTTAAACAAAGTACATATTATATAACAGAAACAAGAAAATCAATTCACTAAATCAATAAAGTGTGCTCAAATTTTCCACTGAGTTGACTGAACTGAATAAATAATCCAATTGCTTTGATTACCTGTAGTCTCAACCAGAAAGTACTGAATTAGGACATTGCTTCTTTGTGAATATCCAAAACTCCTGAGTACTGAGATTGTTAATAAACCGAGAGCCTATTGGAACTAATGGGTTCAATTTATTTAAACTTACAATTATCAAACTTATTCTATATGCCTGAAGTTTACTGCACAGGAGATATATTTATAAGTTATTCCTCTTGCATAGCAAGGATGTAGGAAAATCAGAGTCCTCATACACTGCTGGTGGGAATATAAAATGGTGCACCCACTTTGGAAAAATGTCTCATAGTCCCTCAAACAATTAAACGTAGAATAATTACCATATGACCCTGCAATTCCACTCCCAGCTATATACCGAAGAGAAATGAGAACATATGTCTGCACAAAAACTTGTACAGAAATGTTTATAGCAGCATTATTCACAATAGCCAAAAGATGGAAACAACCCAAATGCCCATCAACAAACGAAATGGATAAACAAATTGTGATATATCCATACAATGGAATATTATTTGGCCATAAAAAGGAATGAAATACTGATACGTGCTACCATATGGATGAACCTTGAAAACATTGTTCTAAGTGAAAGAACTGTCACAAAAGACCACATATTATATGATTCTGTTCATATGAAATGTCCACAACAGGGAACTCTATAGAAATAAAATATAGATTTGTAGTTGCTTAGGGCTAGGAGATATAGGGGCTCTTTCAGCAGTGGGGGGAGGTGGCTAAAGGGTATAGGGATTTTTGGGGGGTGATGGAAAATGTTCTAAGATTGTGGTCATGATTGCACAACTCTGAATATACTAAAAAATATTGAATTACACACTTAAATAGATGAATTGTGTAGTATGTGAACTATATCTTAATAACACTGTTATTTAAAAATAAAATAATACATGGTAAATAATATATATTCAGTTAAAAAATAAAGAAGCCATACATAGCCACATAGGCAGAAGAGTGCCATGAAGACTATATTCTTTGGAAAATTTAATATACATTAATTGTACCACTTATTATCACTCATTGGAACCCTAGCATTTAACACAGTGCCTTACAAATAATACAAACAAACATCAGTGCTTGTTGATAATGATAATGATGGTGATGGTGGTGATGCTGATATTCATGATGATGATGATGGTGACAGAGACAATTACGACTGCGTCTCCACAAGCTTCGGACATTTAAAAATATCTACATTAGGTTTTTCCTGATGTGAGGCAGTTAAACCAAATTCCAGCTGCAGGCACACCGTGGTTCTGTAAAGAGAAATGTTACATTTTTCTTAGGAGTCAATGGCTTGTATGTTTGTAGCCACAGGAAGCTTATCAAACATTGAGGTCAGCCACTTTCCCATGAGAAGTCCAGAAATTTCATAATACCGTAAATTACTTTCACTTTCTGACTTGCTTTAGAGAAGTAGAGAACTTTTCATACAGCTTAAAAATAAACTTCTGACCCTCACCCTGCCATGGACACATTCTTAATGCTTCTCTGATCAGAAAATATCTTACCTCTAAAAATCTATTCTGATTCTTTTATTAACAATTGAAAAATCTTGGCCAATGCAAACGGCATCATGGATTATTCTTAATTCAAAAACTGTCCAAGAATAAATAGGAAAGGCTGCAGCAAATAGGCACTGTTTTAAGATATCAAAGCCCTTCTTTTGTACTATTATGTGATCTTGTTCTGTTCTAATAAGAATGTTTTTTCATCTTCATACTTGTGCAAAATTGGCTCCTCTGTGAACAAAAATATAAACTATATCCTTGGCTTCCCATGAAATTTTAAGGGGAATTCAGAAAAATTTCCTTGGCTACTTTTGCTAGTCCTGGCCACCTAATAGAAATAAACTAAGGGTTGATTCATTCTACTTTCCAGATAGAGAATAATAAAGGAGGAGAAAAAGAGGGGAGTAATGTTAATTGGGGGCCTATAGCATTCTAGGTTATATGTTATCTCATTTATTCATTCATTCACTCACCAATAAACTTTTTTCCTTTAAATTTTATTTATTTATTTATTTATGGCTGTGTTGGCTCTTCGTTTCTGTGCGAGGGCTTTCTCTAGTTGTGGCAAGTGGGGGCCACTCCTCATCGCGGTGCGCAGGCCTCTCACTATCGCGGCCTCTCTTGTTGCAGAGCACAGGCTCCAGACGCGCAGGCTCAGTAATTGTGGCTCACGGGGCTAGTTGCTCCGCGGCATGTGGGGTCTTCCCAGACCAGGGCTCGAACCCATGTCCCCTGCATTGGCAGGCAGATTCTCAACCACTGCGCCACCAGGGAAGCCCACCAATAAACTTTTATGGAGCGTATTATATGTCATGGAATTTGCTAAATGCTTGGGATAGAATTATGGGTAAGACCATGTCCTTGCCATCAACAAGCCCATGCTCATACAATGACAACCGGCTGTGGCAATGCCTCCATAGAGGCATTAACAAAAAACTACCTAGGCACAGAGGAGTAAAAACGCTTCAAGGCAGTTATTATTATCCTCATTTTTAAATGAGTAACTGACATCCCACAAAGAAATTCCCTAAGGTCATACCTCTGTTACGACCCCACAGCCTGTCTTCTTTCACAATTCCATGCTGCTTTCAAGGGAAAGACCTATGTCCAACCCAACTGAATAGTGTAAAGCTTTGTTAGCAATCCAGTGAATCTGTTTGTTGCAGAATGCCGAGAGAATTCTTACTTTCATTGGATAATTGACTTTTTCTTGAATTATAAGAGCAGTTTCCTTAGTCTCTAGCTTTATTTAGTCTGCCTGGTAGCTAAATTCCTAACATAGTATCCTATTAATATACCTTGTCTCTCTTATCTACTAGTTTATACAAATATCTGTGTATGGCCGTATGCATAATTCCATGATAATATGAAAAAAATGCATCCTATGAAAATCAAAAGATTCTCCCACAGATGTAAAAATTCACACTGAAATACAAGCAAACTATAGACAAGTGTTGCTCAAGATACACAGGCAAAAGCTTAAATGGAAACATACAATTGAAACAAGTGAAGAGGAAACTTTGTGCAGTGCAAGCACTTAATGCACATGTGAGGCACTGGAGATAGATTTGGGAAGAGTGGTGTTTGAAAGTGAAGAGGGGAAACTGTGGTTAGTAAGCAAGGGGCTGAATGCACTGCGAGGTTTCACAACATCTTAAGATGATAAGTAGTCCCTGTATTTGAATAGCTTTGGTATGGGCCACTTGCAAAAACATTCAATATTTCCCTTCTAAGATATAGTAAGCCAAAATATATATGTGGAAAGTTCACTAAGTCATTGGTAAATAATCCAGTGTTGACTTTTAATTTAGAAATAACTGGCCAAATTGATCCCAGCCTTCCCGACTACAATTTTCTCCCTGCAGAGTACATTCATTTGTATTACCTTTTTGTTTTCTCTCATTGTTTGTCTTTCTTTTTATTATTTCATTTTCCTACTAGTGTAATATATGACTGGGAATATTGAATTTTCATGATTTTATGTATTTTGAGCCCATAAATTCCCTTTTGTTGTCATCTTTCCAGATTGAGGCTTCATCTTTTTCTATTCACATTATTAAAATAATCGTTTTATTGATGTGTAACATACAGAAAAGTGCACAAATCCCAACTGTACAGCATGATGAATTTTCACAAAATGACCACAGTGATGTAGTCAGCACCCAGATCAAGAAACAGAACATTACTTAGCACCCCAGGAGCCCCCCTCGTGCCCCTTTCCACAGTCATGCCTCCTCCCCGCCACCCCTGGCCACTGCCCCAGGAGAACCATCATTCTGATTTCTAACACCAAGTATTAGTTTTGTCTGTTTTTGAATTTAATATTAATGTAATCTTATAGAATTTTTTTTTGGTGTCCGACTTTTGTTGTTTAAAATTGTGTTTCTGAGATTCATTGCCTGAGTGATACTTAGATTATTCTAATTTGCAATACAGTATTTCATCGTTTTCCTACCACAATTTATCCATTTTACTATTGATAGACACTGAGTTGATTTCCAGTTTGTGGCTGTGGTGAATAGTTCTGATATGAGCATTCTAGTTCACATCTTCTGATGAATATATGCATGGATCTTTGCCGTGTATACACCTAGGAGTAAGATTTTGAGGTCTCCAGATCTACAAATATTCAGCTTTAGCAAATACTGCCAAATACCGATATTTTACCTAAGTGATTGTACCAATTTACATTCCCACAGCAGTGCATAAGATTATAGTTTCTCATCAAAACGTTGAATTGTCAGTCTTTTAAATTTTAGTTATTCTAGTGGTGTGTAATTTGAATTTGAATTTTTCTAATGATTAATGAGATTGATTACTTTTTCATGTCTGTTTGGCCATTTTAATATCCTCTTTTCTGAAGTGCCTATTAAAGTCTTTATTTATTTTCCTGTTGAGTCATCTATCTTTTTTATTGATTTGTGGGAATTCTTTGTATATTGGATACAAATCCTTTGTCAGATATATGTTTTACTAATATATATTTTCTCAGTCTGTGATTTGCCTTTTCACTCTCTTTATGGTCCTTAACTTTAATGCAGTACAGTTTATCAATTTTATTCCTTTATGGTTAATAATTTATACATCTTGTTTACAAAATCTTTGCGTATCCCAAGATCATGGAGGTAACTTCTTTTTTCTGAGAGCTTTAATGTGTAAGTTTTCACATTTAGATCTACAGTCAATCTGGAATTGGGGGAGGGGAACATATGATGTTAAATAAAAGTCAAGATTTGGTTTTCTGTTTGTCCATGTGGATATCCAACTGAGGTGCTAGGTGACGTTACTTTCCTCCATTGATTTACTCTATCTTCTGGTAGTTTGATAGAGTTGGGGAAGTTCACTTTCGTTGAATTAGGGCTGAGGTGATTTGAAACTCATCTGCCATTTTGTACAACCCCATTGACCTCTACTTTGCCCCTTCTCCACGGATGAACTCTACAAAGGTCTAACTGAGACTGTATCCTAAGACCCTTTCCTCTTTTTTTTCCTTGCTTCCATTTTTTATCAAAGTGTAATTTATATACAGTAAAATTTACTCTTTTTAGTGTACAGTTCTGTAAGTTTTGACACTACAGATAGTTGTGTAAATTCCATCACAATTAAGATATTGATATATCAACTCCAGAATGGTTCTTCCTTCTTGAAATTTGAGTTTTTCCTACTTAGCTCCATGAGACTGCAGAAAATTCTGCTGTGCTTTTCAGAAACATTCTGCTTAGTTTCTTATTCTCTTACATACTCTTGTCCTTTCTACTCCAAGTGTTCAGTCATGGAAAGAGCTTTGGAGTCAAACAAATCTGGGCTGCGATGTCAACTCTGCTACTTGTTAACTATGTGACAGTGAGTCTGAATCTGTCTCCTTACTTTCAAATAGGACACTAAGAACAACTATTTTCACAGTTTTTCATTAGATAACAGATATCAAGTACCTTGCACATAGTAGGTGTTCAACAGATTTTAGATATTATTATGTGATACATTATCCTTTCTCTCAGAGCTATAAAATATACTCATCTCTTAGAAATAATGGAGAAAGGGTAGGGTAGGTGGTCCCTGGAAAGCAATACCTTTCTCTGGGAAACCCATTACATGCTGAAAAGGGTGAACGTGATTGAACTTATTTTATTCACAACCATAACAAGGTCATTCACAGATACTGAGACGTATACAATACATTTTTTCCCTTAAAAGGCTATAGAATTCTACATAAACCATCTGAATTAGAGGGATCTTAAAAATCTATTCCAAATGCCTCGTGTTACAGATGAAAAAATTGAGGGGCCAAGAGTGCTTAAATGACTTGGTCAAGGTCAATTCACTCATTAGTATTTACTTAAATGACCCAGATTCCCTGAGATCACATATTTATTCCTTTCTAAAATACTCCTAGCTCCCATATTCAGCTATAAATGCAAAACAGAGACAGTTCACAAGAGACAATTATTAAAGTTTTATTGTTACTGACACATTTTGACTAAAACCCATAGATCTATTTTTAAATATTTTATTTCAATTATCCCTACACAAGTTATGTGACTTCCTGCTGAAATAGCTTCTTACCATTCCTTTCGCATTCCAAGGATTATATCCTGTAGTGTTTCATTCTTCTATTATTAAGAAATATTCTGCCTTATCCTCCAATGCACAAGACTGAAAGGAACTCATGTAAACCCACAGAAGGCAGCTCTCTTCAGGTTTACCAAGTGAACAGGAGCACAGGGGGACCTCTACTGTTCTGGACACTGGACGCACAGGTGACCATGTGTATCCCTGGCACTCTCCCCTAGGGGTAGGGACAGATTACCAGCACCTCCACCACCCTCATGCTTTCTGGCAAAGGTGGTACTTTGAGAATAATTTTTTGGTAAGTCCCTTTGTTCAGCACATCTTTCAGCATTGCGTGTTCTGCTAATACACAGATAAGCTCGAATCCCATATGGACTGAACAACTTGGAAGAGTTCCATGATCGCAGAGCACACGGTCATCTCATAAAACCCTCTACCTCACACCAGGGTTCTCAAGGGCTCCTCCAGGAACACTCTTCACATGAGTGGCTCTTTCTTAGAAATATATTTTCAGCCTAGATATCTCCTCTTCAGAGAGACCATCCCTCACCATCCAGTGGCCCTCTATGATCATCACGCTCTTTTATTTACTCACTATTGGAAACATGTATGCTGTCTGTACTCCACCAAAATGTAAGCTCCATGAAAGCAGAGTCCTTGCTCCTCCCTGTGTGTCCCATCCTGGCTTAGAGAACTCACTCAATGAATAAATGAATGTGGACGTGTATCCTTCCCATACACCCATCAGGCTGGGTCAGCCCCTGGATTTGAATACTGGCTTCATTACTTACTAGCTGGGTGCATTTAGGCAAAAGTCTTAAACACAACAAATTTCTCAGTGCTTCTCCTAAGTTAAGGACATGTATCTCACTAGGTTGTTGTAGTGATAAATGAGATAGATGTGTGCAAGGAGCTTAGCACAGGGCCTGGCACTAAAAGGCCTTATTACACAGTAGTTATTAATATCTCCATAATGAGAGCAGGGGATGTTATAAAAGAGTCATGGGGGATTTTTTTAGTATAAATATTCATGTTCAAATCAAAGGATCCTAGCTCGACTGTACAAGGCAAAATTATAAATTAATGAAAACCTGGTTCTTGCTGACTCCATAAAGTTATTCATTTTTATAAAGGATCCCTAATTTAACCTTCACAATAACTCCCTGTTATAATAAGTTATCATTTGAGACCCTCCCCTTTATCCAACGCCTTGGTGTCCCTTTGAAAAATGGCATCTTTCTGTGAACTCTTGTGGTAGGAATTTTTTTTTTTTTTTTTTTTTTTTGCGGTACGCGGGCCTCTCACTGTTGTGGCCCCTCCCGCCGCGGAGCACAGGCTCCGGACGCGCAGGCTCAGCGGCCATGGCTCACGGGCCCAGCCGCTCTGCAGCATGTGGGATCTTCCGGGACCGGGGCACGAACCCGTGTCCCCTGCATCGGCAGGCGGACTCTCAACCACCGCGCCACCAGGGAAGCCCTGGTAGGAATTTTAAAGTAGAATTGTCACCACTTTTTTCAAGTATGTACTGTCAATGTTTTTCCATTTGTGTAACCTAGGAAGGGGCTAGTTTCTGTTTGTCATGCTACTGAATGGCTTTAGGTAGACGTTTCCTAAGGGTTTTAGGAAAATCCCTCCTCTTGGAGGACTAGAAAGCTTATTGAAAGGAGAGAAATTCCTCCTTCCTTTTTTATTACACCTTGATTCTCCCATAGTGAATGCTTTCATATAAAACCCAAATTTCCCCACATGCCTGCGCAGACAGTTCAATCAAAGGAGCAATAAATAGCACCTGGCTGTTTGCCACTGGCTGGGAAGGGGACTGCGGTAGGGAAACGGGCTCATTTACCTCACACCGTCCAGCTCTCTCTCCCAGCCCCTCTTCCTTCATCTCGGGTCGTTCCTTTCCTAACTATGTCTGGTCTAGACTTAGCTTTGCCTGCAGAGAATTTCAGCAACTGCCCCTGAGCCAGGTCAGTCAGAATCTATGTGCTGGGCACTGAATAAAAAGCTTAAAGGGATCCAGTGAGTAATGGTTCACCCAGGCATCTATTTGAAGTTGCAAGGTAGCTGACAGTAGAGAAAAATCTTAAAACAAGGCGTGAGAGCTTCATCAACCTTCTGTCCTTCCATCGTAAATCTGAAAATAGAAAGTATATCCGAAGACAAATGCTACATTTAGTCACTTTGCTATTTATGGTTTCTCTCAAAAGCCTTTTTGTCTTTTTCTCACTAACAAGGTAGTTCATAAACATATGCAGAGACTCTACAGACCAAACAAAAAAATTTTCCCCTGATCCCTGATTTCTTTATTTTTTCTTTATTCATTCCCAATTTTAAAAATAAAAAAACGGAGGGAATTGGGACCAGGGAAAGAGAAACCAGGCAAATAAACACTGACTCTGCCAGAGGGTTTGGGGAAGGTACTGTGGATTTTTTTCCCTGCAAGTTTAAATCTCTTGGTTTGTTCGTTTACAATCTAGGCAAGTAACTCCTTGCTTTCTTCTTGTCTATGCCTTAGTTGAAGCCTGAGAGTCAAGAATGGGAGGCCTATGTGGGATGGGTACTATAATCTACATCAGCAACTGAATGTAGGGAACTTCTTTTAAGGTGCAAATTCCTGGGCACCTCTCTGGAGGTCATGTCATATTTTTTAAAACAGCTTTCCCAGAAGATTTTGATAGGTGGCCAGCCTAAGAACCTCTGTTCTAGGGGGACAGTACACCATAAGTGCCATGAAGCCAGGTACAATGGTTATTTGTTCACTGGCATATCCCCAATATGTTCCTGGCACATCGAGAGGAGCAGGGCTTGGAGCGGAGCCCTCTCACTTGACCACCACATGTGCCCAGGGCTCAGTGATTTGGAAGAGAATGCTGCATCTTTATCTCAGTGACTCTCACCCTGGCAGCACTGTAGATTCACCGGGGACAGTTGAGAAACACATATGCCTGGGTCCCAGCCCCCCAAATCCTGATTAGGTTGAGCTAGGTACTCTAGATGCATGACAGTACAACAGTTGTTTAGACGAGTGCATTTGGGACAAGTTGGAAGAGGTGGTTGAGGTTGATGGAGGGCAGCTGAAGATAGCCTGAGTGAGTGCTCAGGAATAAGGAAATGGATGGCACCTTGTCTTGCTGAGCAATTTACAAGCCTCTCAAGGTTCCCCAATCCCTAGTTTGCAAACCAGCCTTCGTCAGATGGATGCAAACCATAGATAACATGCTAGGCAGGTTTTTGTTTTGTTTTTTACCTGTGAAAACTGAAATGAGAATCTAGGAATCCAGGATCAATTTCCAGCAGTGTGATTCCAAGCCAGCCCCTTAAACTCTATGAACTTCTATTTTCTTCCAATGAGAAATGGCAAAGGGTGGGGTGGGGGAAAGCAAGGTATGTTCTTAAGGTCCACTTGAGCCCATTATTCTACTAAATGAAAGGCAAACGTTAAAACCCAGAGTTGCATTTTCCATATTCATACCCATTAGCATACCTTGTTACATCGTGTTGGGGCAGGTTTAGGGGTGTGATGGTGATTTACTGTCCCAGGTAATTATTTCTTTGGCCCTTCTTCTTTTTTTTTTTTTTTTTTGCGGTATGTGGGCCTCTCACTGTTGTGGCCCCTCCCGTTGCGGAGCACAGGCTCCGGACGCGCAGGCCCAACGGCCATGGCTCACAGGCCCAGCCGCTCCGCGGCATGTGGGATCCTCCCAGACCGGGGCATGAACCCGTGTCCCCTGCATCAGCAGGCGGACTCTCAATCACTGCGCCACCAGGGAAGCCCCGGCCCTTCTTATATTTAATATTTATTGCTGTGTTTCAAGTGCAAGAGAGTTAACTCTAGATTATCTACCAATACTTTAATATAATTATTTGTAATCCTCCAGAGCCTCCTCTTCTACCTGTTAGCCAAGTTCCTGACCATCAACAGCAGAAAACTTTGGACAAAGGTTCCAGAAAGACTTTGAGAGTCTGAGGCTTAGAAGGTTTTGAGCATGAGCTTAGAGAAGGCAGTGTCTCTGACTATGTTCTGAAGCCTGTTGTCTTTGATTGTTGGCATTGGTAGTACTCACTGCTTTGTACTAACTATACCACCTTCTCCCCTCCATTATTTAGAAGAATTCAGGGATTGACTCTGTAATAATTGTATTTGTTTTCTTTAAAATGCAATTGCACAATATCTATTTATATCTGTGCTTTATCTCCCCTTTATGGTCCTAACCAACAACAGTACCCGAGGAAGAAATTGTATTTTAAAATATGTAGTTCCACGTTAACTAAAATTTATTCCACTTACGTTTCCATCCTCCTTTTATACCAGGTATCATTAAAAAGTTTCAAGATCATCCAATTGAATTCTTAGGGATTGGTGATCAACCAGAGGTTCACAAGTGGACATCTGATTGCTTAGCTGTGAGTAGCGTTTATGTGATTTTCCTGGGGAGGGCCTCTGATCTTAGCAGTTACATAGCCTCTCTGCCGGATTTTCTAAATTCTTGCACCTAAAGATGCATGTGTGGAACCAAGCTTTCTGCTATGCTCCTCAGAGTTTACTTACCAAGTAATCTAACAAGTTTGGAAGGAATTGTTTTCCAGCTTTGTAATCTGATTTTTTGCTTTATTTTTAATTTTTTCCTGCATATATAATGTCTTAAGCAAAACTGTCCCCAATCAATAATGAAGTTCTCACTTCCCAAGAAGAATGTTGCTGACTTGAGGGAATAGAGAGATGATGAGTCAGTCTTCAGGGTGAGGAAGCTCACCTTTGAACAGACACTGATGATTTCAGGAGGAAATACCCCTCATTCTCAGCAAATCCTCCTCCCCTGGGAGAACTTCCACCAGCAGAAGGTCTACCTGGGGAACAGAAAGAGGGGATTTCAGAAGGTAGATGGAGAAGCTAAAGGAAACTTCACTCATTCACAATTTTTCTGAGGTTGGCTCTAGTAGGGAGAAAAGTTTTGCTCTGGCTGCCATAGCAAAATACCACAGACTGGGTACATAGCAGATTTATTTTCTCACAGTTCTGGAGACTGGAAGTTCAAGATCAAGGTGTCAGCAAGTTTGGTTTCCTCTAAGGCCTCTCTTCTTGGTTATCTTTTCCTGTGTCTTCACATGGCCATCCCACTGCCAGCACACATGTTTGGTGTCTCTCTCTCTCTCTTCAACATTTCCTCTTCTTAGAAGGGCAACAGTCATATCAGACTAAGACCTACCCTAATGACTTCATCTTAACTTAATCACCTCTTTAATGATCTGATCTTCAAATTTAGTTATATTCTAAGGTACTAGGGGTTAGGACTTCAACATATGCATTGGGGGGGAATACAACTCAGTCCATAATACCCCATCATCTTTTTTTCTCAGTATGCTGATTTTTAGTTTGTTGCATATGGACTGTTCTCTGATTCTCCTCTCCTGAACTCCCTTAGCATTTATATCACTCTTAGAATATCTGGTTTTCCTACAGTGTGTTGTAGTCCTTTGTACACATCCCTCATTTCCCTATTACATTATGTAATTTTTGAAGTTGAAGAGTGTGCCTTTTACATCTCTGGCAGCACTAGAGGAGGTTTTGTAAATGGTAAGCATTTAATAGTACTTATTAAATGACTGAATGAATACATGAATGGATAGATGAGAAGATGCAGTCTCTGAATCTATAATTTATTTGCTTTAAGACTACCTCCAAATGATGATTATTAGTGGTGCGTTCTCCTCACTTGCTGCCTGCCCCCCGGCCCCCCAGAGGTGGAAATAAGTCAAAGCTGGAAAGAGGGACTGAAAGAAAGATATGGTTAACTGATGGCAGGAGACTTACCTCACTCCTCAGAGAGTTAGGAGACAGTAAATAGCATGAACCTGCTCCAGATACAGTCACCCTTCTGTGAGAACACTGTTTGGGGAGCCAAGAGGGAAGGACAATGAGTTTAGATTGGGACTTGCTAATTTAAGGGCCTGTGGGACAGCCAAGGGTGTGTGTCTAGAAAACAAGGGATATGCAGGTCTGAAGCCCAGGTGAGACCTAGAGATAGAGATTTTCACAGTCCTAACCTATACATAGGAATTAAAACCGTGAGAGTGGATGACGCCACCCAGAAAGATTGTGGAGGGAGAGGAGCAGTGGTTTAAAAATGCCACCAGAAATTGCATGTAGAAAGTTTTCCTGCTAAATAACAGGAGGAGGACCCTCTCAAGGGGAAGAAATCTAAATGCGACTTCTAATGAGGGTTTGTAAGAACATGTGTATTAGCTAATGTGGATATCTATCTATTTCTCTCTCCACTTATTCCTTTGGTCCTATTTTATTCCTTCTTCTGTCCTCTCCTTTAGGGGCTATGCCCCAAACCATTCCTGTGGGGCTTGCCCTACCCAGCTTTGCTCCCCTCTAGCTAACTCCACACATGAGCATGTGTTTGACTCCCCAGCTGCATGCCCAGGGATGTCATACATCAACACTTTCCTTTAGGACCATTTTCTTCATCACAATCAGAGCTGATCAGACTGCACAGTGGGGGAACCCCAGGATTAGACTCCTTAATGTCCAAAGAGACAGAAGGCGGGTCCTTTTTAGGGTCAGGAGGCTGGGACTCCGTTGCCATGGAACATCATCTTGTCCAGACAGTCAGTAAAGGACTTGGTCGGGGGGAGTGTACCTCCTTTGCACTGAACCCCCTCCTTAGTCCATTGTTCCCTGCTGGTCACCCCATACCTCCTGGGCCCTCAAGAAGGCATTGGTGGTATTTTCATGTTTCATGCCCAGGCCAGAATGGGGGCTAATGAGGCATGGAGAGGCCAGTCCATGAGTTGTGGTGGCCATAACAAGCTTCTCCTCTCTGGGCCCCACTATCAAATGTCATTTCTAATCGGGCCATGTTTACCCCAGCACTGAACTTCCCAATTTTTTCCTGCTTAGTGTGATGCAAACTGAAGGGGGAAAGCTATTCATTCCTCTTTTATTTTCTAAAGTGTCATTTCTTTTTCTTGCTTTTTTTCTTTCTCCATTCGTTCTCTTTCTTTAGCAGAAACCCTTGATCTTTCTTTGGATTGTCTGATTATTAGCGGAAGAGGCTATCAGAGGTCTGCAAGTTTCCTCCTCCTCTGCATACTCCCTTCCATTTCTTAAAAATGAACTTTGAGAGATCAGAGTTTTTCAAGTACCCCTCACTTCCATCCTTTCCTCTTGATATTCTTCAAGTTGCCAGGGAAAAGATGCCATTTTTCGCTCAGTTACCTAAAATGCCAATGACACCTGTGTCAGTGATTTCTACATAAATTGCTATTTGTATAAAATGAGAAAGGAGAAATTCTGAAGTCAAGATAAAACAGCGCTGCAATCCATGAATGGCCTAGTGGGGTGTTTCAAATGCATGGTGGCCAGTGGCCAGCAGAGGTGCCTCCCGGCTGTGTTTCATTAATTTCAGTCAGCCATAGAATTTGGAGAGAAAGATAATTTTCCTATGAGCATGTAAAAGAAGTGCTTTGAGTCGTAAGCACCTAGCAGGCTTTGCCCTGTTTTAGAACAGCATAAATGGGTGTTTTTATAACCACTGTGGGCCAATATTTTTGGAGTCAGTGGAAGCTCCAGATGGAATGGAAAGAGAAGGGGTTTTCCCCTTCCTCTCTTCTTGAGTTTTGCAGAACAATCCTCCCTGGACACCCTTGACAAAGTGTTCAGTCTCCTGTTTAGTTCAATGTGCCCATACTTGCTATAGCAGGATCTGAAGGGGTCTTTCTTACACTAATAGTCTTTTCTACAGATTTCTGGTAGTGACTGTAGGATGAGGCTCATATGTGAAAAGATCTTGAATCCGCCTCATCTCACCCTGAGAAAACTGCTCTCAGGTCCTTGTCCTGGGGTATAAAGAGGAAAATACACCGTGAGCCCAAGTGTGGTTAGGAATTGAGGGGACACAAGGAACATGGATTCTCATGGTCTTCCCAATTCTGGAAACTTTCATGATAAGGAAGGTAAGAGGACATTCCAGCATCACCATGTATTTTGTAATTTTGGCCAAGTGATGGTGTTTCCTTGGCCAGGGAATTGCACCTGGCCTTAAGAGGTACCTCCATGGAGAACACCTTCCTGCCTAGCACAGCTGTTGATGGAAAGAGGTTGTGTCAGGGCGGGCAAGCCAAGATCAGGGCACAGATAGCAGGGAGAAAAACAAACAATGGTGCCAGGAGTTCTTGTCTAGAACTCCTTTCCAGACTTTTATTCCAAAAAGCATGAGTGAGTATGCAGTAAAGAGGAAAAAAAAATGATCCTGCTATTTAGCATTCAAACAAAACTCTCAAAAATCTGAGGTTCTAACTGTGACAGGATTTGTACAGTTCAAGGACACAGACTCAGCTACTTCCAAACTTTGCTTTGGGATGTTCAACAAAACAAAGTTGTAAACATCTTGCACTAGTCCACGCAACAGTCCTCCAATAGGATTCAAAGGCTCAATCTGGAGGGAAAAGACTGAGACATTTTCCTTCCTACTATTCTCTGTATCCCAAGTCCAACTTAATGCCAAATTAAATCTAGATATTTTTAAAATCGACTTTTACTGGAGGAAAAGGCAGAGCGGCATTCCCTGAAACAGATATTTTAAGGCCAAACTTATTATTTGGGGTTTTTTCTCCTTCGTTTTGCTAATTCAAAACAAAATGTCTATCATTCACGCTAACACCAGCCTTTAAGAGCTGGAGACAAATGGAGTCTGAATATTCACGCCAGCATGGTACAAATGAGCTGTAATTTCAGGATGCTGGCTGTTTCTCTGACAGGGGAAAAGAGTGGTTGACTAGTTTAATATCTTTGGCTGAAAACACTTTGTTAAAGAGGGATGGAGACGGCCAACATTAATATCGAGTCCTGTTATTTAATGACCAAGAATGACATACTGTGGAATGGGGCATCCTAAGTTTGGGGAAAAGTGTGTTTATCATACCCAGAGGATGCAGAGAGGGAGTGAATACAAACATATGGTGGGCCTGAAGGAAGGAGCTCTTCTAAAAGCATTTTCTCCAAGTTCTTCAAAGAATTCCTCCAATAAGTATATTATACCCATGATTGTGAATCTGATTCCATCACAGACTCACAAGATTTATAAAATAAAGACATTTGTTATAATGAGAGACTCTGGGGACATATCTACTGCCTCCCCCAGATTGCTGGCTAATGGTTTAGAAGGAAAACGTGCAGTTGTAAGTTGGGGTTGATGGGGGAGGCTTGTGACCACTTTAGCACCATCTGTCCTTTCGCTTGTTCCTCAAACATGCATATTCAGTCACTCATTAATTTATTCACTCTACAGCTATATATTGAATTGGAACTTCTCCATCCAGGACTGTATTAGATCTGGGCTGCATCAACAATTCTGGTGTTCCTCCATTCCTTCCTATAAAATGGACTCTTCTTCTTTTTTTTTTTATTCAATGCAGTGAAAATTTAGTGACTCAGATAATATATTCATTGATGTAAATTGTGATTTCTGTTACTTTATTTTTCATTGTCCTCATCTTGACAAAGAGTCATAATATTTTACATTTCTCTGCCCTCTCATCCACCTATCATTCTAATTATTGTGGTTTATAGGCAAAACACTGCAGTGCACTGGCTATATCTGTAATTCTACTTTTCTGAAAATCTCTTTGAAGAATGATGCTTAATCGCTCCCTTCCTTATTTGTTTCCTAAATTCTGGTTTTCATGAAGAATTTTTTAGGGGGTGAACATAACTGTAGTATCAAAATAATTGAAAATTAAGAGCAAAGTAAGGGTTTGTGGCATTTTTATTGGAATGCTCATAAGAATCAAAGGTGAGAGACCCAAGGAGATTCACCATGAAACCAGTGGCCCTTAAGCCACAGGGCCCCTCACTTGAACAGACCTTTGCCACACCCCTGCCTAATTTTTTACATTTAACTTTGTATTCTCCTTCTTAAAGGCCTCCCAAGTAATTTTCAGGTCCTGCAATATCTGAGTCTGCCCTAAGATTGACACAAACATATAATCTTGGGTGATTTTGCTTCCTGTCTAAAACTAATTAAATGAAAAAGCAAAGAAATAGTCAAAGTGTGAAGTGATGTAATTTATTTTTTTTAAGGTTTTAGGACAAATTCAGCTTATTTTCTAAAGTGAACCTCGCTTAAATGAAATAATAGATCAGTTTGCCAAAGCCCAAATGAATATAAACAGAAGATTGATTTTTATTTCACTAATAAACATCAAATATGGACTCACCCTAACATCAAGCAAGCCAAATCCTCCTGACAGGAAACAGCTTCTAGTCAGGGGCATTTGTAGAGGAGCATAGATCCTTCAGGCAATCACATGATCATTTCATCAACGGGGTTCTCGCCATAAGCTACCTCGTAAATATTGTGCATTTACAGGTCTTGTGAGACGTAGCATAGTGTTGTGATGAAAAGCACAGACTCTAGGGCTAGGCTGCCTGGATGTAAATCCTAGCTCTACTATTTGCTAGCTCTGTGACCTTAGGCAAATGACACACCTGCTCTGGGCCTTAGTCTTTCTATCTGTAAACTGGAGACAATAAGGATTGTTATAAAGATTTAAACTGATATTTATAAAGTTCTTAGAACTGTGCTGGGTCCATAGTGCGTGCTATATAACCGCTGGCTAACTAAATAACCTCTGTCTAGAGTGCACGCTAATATGAATCCCCTTGTAAGTTTATTCTTGTAAGTCCTCACAGTGCCTGGCCTGACACATGATAGCCATTAAGGAAGGACTGTATAAATCAAGGGTCACAAACCAGCAGCCTGAGGCCCACACTGACCTGCAAATGTGCTTCCTTTGCCCAGCATGGTTTTCTTAAAATTTTGAATTTGAATTCTTTTAGGGATACATGCATTCTCCATAGGCCACCAGTTCCCAAGTTTGTCATCCCTGGTGTAAATGAGTGAACACGTAATACATGAGCGCTCCTACAGTTAGCGACGGCTCTATGGCTCATTGCAGTAGGCAGATGGAACCAGTGAGCCATTTCCACTCCCTGAGGCCCTACCTGATTAGTCTACCCATTCCTATTTATATACTAGATGTCACAGAACAGAAATAGAAAATAGGACAATTTGAATAAGTACCTTCATGAAGCAGAGATATGCACTGCCTAATATCGCAAGATCATTTTCATCACAGAGTTAACAAAGGCAGTGTCAGCCATGGCCAGCTAGGTTATGCTGGGGTCAGGGACAACTCAAAATTTCAGTGACTTAAACAACAAAGGTTGGTCACTCATGCTTTCTCTCTAACCCTGGATAGGCTGGGGTCTCTGGTCCACATCATTGCCATCCTTACTTGGGGACCCCGGCTGAGAGCTACTATCTGGAAATATTGCTGGCTACCATGGCAGAGAGAAAAAAAACTCTGAAGGGTCTAATATCAACAATTAAATGGTCTGCCCCAGAAGTGACATAACACTTCTGCTCACAACTCATTGGCCAGAACTAGTCACTTGGCCCCAGCTGACCACAAGGAGGCCAAAAGTACAGTTCTAGAAGGTGCCCAGAAGAGGTAAAACAGGAACACAGGGCAAACAGTGCTAATCGCCAGAGCTGTGGAATTTTTGGAACTTGGGAGTTTTAGGCCAGAAGCTTTTCAATAAGTTCAACTCAGCAGCTATTCCCATGCATCTATAAAGGCAGAGCAAAACACCCAGCACTGTGAGGGGATATCAAAGGAGATGGCAGGCCCTGACATTAAGCAGCTTCACACTTGCTCAAGAGAAAGAGAGGTTATAAAGCATTTGAATAACAAAGTCATATAATATTGACCATCAAAAAGAACAGTGCTAACAATGCTGCAGAAGTTGAAAGTGAGGATGATTCTGGAATAAAGATAGGACTGAGCTACACTCTAGAAAAATATATGGGATTTGCAGAAGGAGCGGAGGGCACTTCAGGTTACAGGAGAGAGGAAACAGGGACAGAGGCCCAGAGGCAGAAATACCAGCTGGATTGTAGCAGAACTAAGGAGTTGGCCTGGCTGTGAGTTGTGTTTGCATGTGAGTGTGAGTCAGGAGAGGCATTGGGTACGGTGGAGCCATTCCACGGAGGGCCTCCGAGGCCGATAGGAAAACAGGATGGTGGCGTGGGGGGGAAGATCATCCCTCCTCACTAACCCCCTTCGTAACCTAGGCACCTAAACCTTCCAGGCATCAGCTTATGCCCCAAACCAAGAGTCATGGATGCGCAACCTTCCCAGATCCCCAGGGCAGTCATTGAATGAAGACAGTAGTAAACCTTGGGTCGCTCCTGTTTCCAGTTTCAGGCATATTTGATGGCTCATCCTGCGAACAAAGAATATTCAGGTTCAAGTGAAACAGCCTCTCATTGCTGGGGTCAGTTCACTCCTTTTGCTGTGGAACATCTGTTTTTGAAATTCGGCTGAGACCCTGACTTAAATCTGATTAACTTAAAAAGCAGCAAGAGAACATCTTGTTTTCATGAATGTCCAGGGGCTGTGTGTCAACAAATTAAAGGTCTGTTTGCGGTATTCAAAGTAGAAAAGCTGGTCGTGAGATATTCTGCCACTGGAGTAAATTTATTACGGGCTGTTCATTTCTTGGAATCATGAACCAAAATTTGAAAAAACAAAGTGGACCAGCTACATTTAAATCAGCAAATTTCTGCTTGATGGCGGGTGAGAAACATGCTTTTGTTGTCAGAAGGTCACTGAGCAGGATGATTTCTAGAAAGATGCCCTCCACTTTAGCCGTGTGAAGTTAATATCTTAAGTGGATTCCCTATGTCTATATCAATTCCAGCAGACAGTATCTCATAGGTCATTATTTGTACATTACTTACACAGGATCTGAGGTTGGAGAGAAAGGGTGAGAATAGTTCACCATCCCTCAAACCTGACTAGCTACTTTACTCTTCACTCCCTTCTTTAGGACAGAAAAGTAGAGAAGAGTTCGATTTATCAGCACCTAGAAGAGCATGTGCCTGGCACGTAATAGATATTGCTATATATTTAATAAATACAAACTCCAGTCTCATACATTTATGTTCCCTTTATGAATGCATGTCTGTAGTTATTAATATCATTCTTGTTTGAAAAAGCTATTACTGCTTATATCGTATTTTAACCCGAAGAAAACCATTCGTCACTCCTGTAGTTCTCTCATAGCAGTTTGTATTTTTCATTCCTAACCCTTGTCGCAGTTTGTATTTTATTTATTTATTGCCTGTCTCCACCATCAGACTATAAGCATGGTGAGGGCAGGATAGTTGCATTCACAACTTATTTGCTATACCCAGTAAGGTAGCAAATGGTACTTCATAAATATTTGTTGAATTTTTTATTGAAGTTATCATTGTGATGATGGTTGTAGAGCCTTTACCACTCTTGAATATATATGAATTTAAACACAGTGAAGAAGACATTAGGGCTTAAAATGCAGTTGAATGTGGAGAGGCTTTTTGTGTGATGACACACTCCCATTCATTTGGCCATACACTCTCTTTTTTTTTTAACATCTTTATGGGAGTGTAATTGCTTTACAATGGTGTGTTAATTTCTGCTGTATAACAAAGTGAATCAGCTATACATATACATATATCTCCTCCTTCTTGCGTCTCCCTCCCACCCTCCCTATCCCACCCCTCTAGGTGGTCACAAAGCACCGAGCTGATCTCCCTATGCTGGGCAGCTGCTTCCCACTAGCTATCTATTTTACATTTGGTAGTGTATATAGGTCCATGCCACTCTCTCACTTTGTCCCAGCTTACCCTTCCCCCTCCCCATGTCCTCAAGTCCATTCTCCAGTAGGTCTGCATCTTTATTCCCATCCCACCCCTAGGTTCTTCATGACCTTTTTTTTTTTTTTTTAGATTCCATATATATGTGTTAGCATACAATATTTGTTTTTCTCTTTCTGACTTACTTCACTCTGTGTGACAGACTCTAGGTCCCATACACTCTCTTGAAGGTCATGGTGGGATGGGTTGGTCTAACCATCTCTATGTTCTCAGCTGAAAGTTGTCAGCCCACATCTGCCATGTAGCTGGCCAAGATGAATGTCAAAGCACATGGCAATAGTTTAGGATTTTTTTTTCTCTCAAATAGTTAGCTCATTCCTGGTAGAATTAAACCTATGACATTAGCCTTATTAGTAATAAATTTTGATCCAGCAAGCTACGTGGTAGAGGCAGTACAAGATCTACAGTCAGGAAGATGTTTCAGGTGTCTGATGGGCATATAACTTAATGTGCTTGTCTGGTGGTCACTGTTGACCTTTCTGATGGTCAAGCAAAATACCAACACTTTAGCTTGAGTGGGAACAAAGTGGATTCACTTGCTCTATTTTACTTTGGCTGCCTGTGTAGACAGCGTTGAAATGGGACTGACTTGTGGGTTCTAAAGAATCTCGAGAGAAATGCTCATTCATTTACAAGAGGTGCAATTCCACATTACTCTCTTGCTTTGTATACTTGAAAACATTCCCAAAGAAACAAAGTTGGGTGCAGAAAAAATAATGGGAGAAAAGAAAAATAATACTCTGAATTCTGAACAATTCTACTTTAATAGGTTGATCTGTCTGCCAGCTGGCCTCAGTGTTGACTACTTGTAATATATACTTTTGGTAGGCCGCAAGTAGTTCTTGGAACTGTTTATATTAGATTGCAGAAACTTAATTATTCTAAAATTGGCAGGACTCGCTTCGGTTACTTAATACAAAGTTGCTTAGTCATCTTTATACATGGTGTGGACAGCATGTTTAAGTGTGAAAAATTGGGAAATGCAAATGTGCTCCAAAGAGATTACAGGTCAGGTAGAAAAATAAGAAGGTATAGTTGTTTCAAGATGCTTGGCAGGTGGTTGCCACATGTTTTAATTTGACAAGTTAGGTGACTGTTGAGTTGAAGTCCTTGATTACAAGTATTTTCCCATTTTCTTTGTGGATTTTGTCAGAAGTAAAAAGCTGCTGCTGCTGCTTGTTAGATCATATTCTAATCCTACATTTTGCAAAGTACATGTTTCCCAGCAAGAGTGTGAGGAACTCTAGAATCAACGATTGGAATAGCTTTTCTGTTTTCAGAAACAAACAAAGATGTCATTTCAAGCCGGTCATCACAAAGATCCTTCTTTTGAATCTTTTGATTTGAACACTTTTCTTACTGTACTTTAACTACTGCCTTCCAAGTGCAATACAGATTTATAGAGCTTCAGCAAGGAAAGAGGCAGGCAAAATGAGTTTCTTCCATGTATTTTAGAGTCTGAAGTGGCACCAGAGGTCTCCACTTTTCCCAGGAATGCCCATGGCAACCTCACACTCTTCCTGTGACCTGGGCAGGGGCTCCTAAGAGAGATGGTGAGAAAAGATAAAGGTCCTGTAGCCAATGGGTAGTGACACCAGGCCTGGGAGGGTAGGTTCCCAAGAAAACATCCAGAACAGTGCCTTATGTTTCTAATTACTGAGCATGGTTACAGAGTAAAATCAGGCAACACTTTTTTAGACTGATGGAAGCATTTAAATCAGCTCTGAATGTCAGTGTTTTCTAATT
The DNA here is from genome assembly GCF_964165515.1 of Mesoplodon bidens. NCBI lineage: Eukaryota > Metazoa > Chordata > Mammalia > Artiodactyla > Ziphiidae > Mesoplodon > Mesoplodon bidens. Next base: position 88,931,939 of record NC_138166.1, read on the forward strand.
ATGATGGAGGAGTGGCAAGGCATCTCCAAAGGCCTTGGAAATTTGGGGCGTTTCAGTGCAACCCTAATTCTCTTCTTTTCTTATCCAACATATGTCTTCTTTGTCCTTCTTTTTCTTTGAAGGTCCCAGAACAGACTGATTCCCTCAGTTACAAATGTCTAATACCTCTCTTTCCTGAAAACAGAATGTCTTTCTAAGACAAGTTTCTTTTCCACTAGAAAACAACTACAACTACAAATCACAATATAAAATAGAGCTTCCTAGTGAACCACCATCCCCAAGGTTACTAAGAGCTCACCTGGAGGCATGGCCTTTTGATCATGTCTTAGCCAAGTTCATCTGTTTACCAATGAAATCCAAGAATAAGCAATGCCCTGGAATCCATTTTAATTCAAGTGTGAACTTAGTGCTGACTATAAGAAAAAATAGTTAAGAACTTTGAGGGATCACAAAAATGAGTAATAACCTCAAGGAGATTATAATCTTCTAGGGAAGACAGATATATACTTAGTAATTAAAATACCAGCTCCAATAATGTAGGTATCAGTACAAACTCTTATCAGTGAGTACACGGTTCAGAGATCCTGTAGTCTCGTGCTAGTCTTAAGCAGGCCTGCACTATGAGCCATTTCTTATTTGAAGGAAAGTCCAGAAATTCCCAAACTAACAAATGGGTGAAACTACCATGTAAATGATTCATGTGAAAGGAAGGAGGAAGCAGTCTAGGCACTTTTCAATTTATTATTTAACTTCTTTGCAGATTTACATGTTTAAATTGTGTATCTATTATGTCCAAAGACATAAGGGATAATGTCCCTTGGTTTGGTTTCAAAGCTTTTCATCTGAGATTATAAACTCCCAGAAGATAGTTTCTAACTCGCTTCCGAATTCCAGAACACAATAAATGCATTTGATGATCATGATGAATAGATGTTTAATAACTTACTAGGGAATAAATGGTCCCTGATCGTAATAGCATGTCCTCCATGTGCAAAAATGTTGCCAGAAACAAAGTACCTCTAAGACATACCTTTGAATTTTTCCCAGCAGTGTAAATGGATTTGCATCCTGCCATCTAAACTCTGTCACCTTGCTAATGTCTTATATTAGCAGGATATCTGGCTAAGGCTCTGGATCTTCTTGTTGATCACTAAATTGGAAATATTAGATGAAAAACCAATCACAAAGAGCAGACTCATGGGTTGCTGATATTTTTATAGCCAGGTAGACCAGAAAGGCCAGAGTCATGCACAAGTACAACTATTGTTATGTAAAATATAATGACCTCTGTACCATGTCTATAACTGGTAAAGACCCGTGGCCTCTGATCTTTTGTTCCAAATAAGCCACTCTTAGGCCTTGTTATGCAATTTGAAGTGTGATCTCTCTTCAGACAGTATCTCAGCTTCTTTTGCATTCACTGAGCATTCATTTCACTTTCTCAGTTGCAAGCGTGCTCAGAACAGCAAGATTGCAAATCCAAAAGACCCTCCATAGGAGAACGAAGAAGTTACTAATGAGAGGATTAAAAGAGCACATCCGTGCTTTGAAAGGCTGACCCTACCATACCCCTCACTGTATTCCATCTTCTGTAGGAGATTGTAAGGTCTTTGAAGACAGACACCATGTCTTACACATCTTCATGTCTCTGAACTGCATAACATTACTTTCCGTGGTAAAGTCATTTTGTATTAGGAGTTGGAAGGCTTCACAGGGGGGCTGTCCAATAGAGCTTTCTGTGATGACAAAAATGTTCTCTGCATGGTCTTACATGGAAGCCACTAGACACATGTGGCCACAGAGCACTTGCAATGGGGCTGGTGAAGTGGAGGCACTGAATTTCTAATTTAATTTTGATTAATTTAAATTTAAACTGCCTCATGTGAGAACTGACAACCATATTGGGCCTTAGAATCTCAAAAAATATCTTTTCACTACAGCCCTAAACAGATGGCTATTTCACCTCTACCTGACTATTTCCAGTAATAGGGGTTCACATTTTCTCAGCAGCCCTACCCATTGTCGAATAGTTCCATTCGGGTCAGGATCCCACCCTGATGTGACATCAGAATTAACCTCTGTTATCAGGCATGCATTTAGAAAGCACATTTATGCATTCTTTAAGCATAGCTATGCATTTATTTTCTTACCTGGGTGTAAGAAATTTCTTACAGATTGGTGTAGAATTTCTGTCTCTGGTAGGATTCGCTCCCACGCCTTTTGATGCTTTTTCTCTTCCTTAGGAACCAAGAGAGCAGCAGTGACCACATGCCTTTTCTGATTTGATATGTTCTGTTCTGTGTCATTCGGCTTAATTCTCCTGGAATTTGCCAAAGAAAAGAATTTCAAACTCTCGAAAAGGGTGCCAAAGGAATTGTGTTCCAAATTTTCACTTCTCTTGCTCTTCTAAGAAAACTTTTCAGGTTGGCTTAGAGATTGGCCTAAATATCAGTCCTGGTTTTCCACTGATTGGTCATGGTTAAGGAACTGATACCAAAGCCCTATTTGTCTCAGTCTCCTTTCTTTAAATAGAGGTGAATCTACTTTTCTTACTTGGGAGGGTCAATGATAGCCATGGGGTTTTGAACAACTTAAAGTGTTCCAAATGGGTGGTAACACTTGGAGATGACACATAAAATCCCTAAGTGTGTGGTCTTCCCCAGTGTGGAAACCAGTGTAGACAAACACCATTCCTTCACAAATCTAACATGCCCAGTACCTGCTCCTCCTAAGGTGGAAGAGAGGCCACAAAGACATTGACTTTTGTTACATTAAGTCTTTCCATTCTCCTGTTTGGCAAATGGAGAAATACAAATAGTGAAAAAGTAATGATAAAAGACTGAGCAGGGGAGGAAAGAAAAAACAAGCCATAACCTGTTAACCTGCTCTTAGTAGGGCATTGAGTTCTAGATTCCAATGATGAGAGAAAAGAAGCAACTTGAGAAGGCAGAGCTCCTCAGGTTGACCCCATTCATTCTTATTTCTATGTTGCTGGTCTTGACACATATGTCTCGGTGATTGCATTTTTTTTAAGTAGCACAGATTTTTGGAACAAAGTGGTGAAGGTTGAGCTAAAGTTAAGTCCAAACAGTATGTTAGAATCCATGTGTTTATTTGGTTTTTGATTCCCAAATGAACAATTTAGCTGAGAAAAGAGCAACGCAGGTTGATAAATTGATTCTTTTTTGAAAAAGACAAAAGTTCATTTTCTATAGTCAGAAAGAAAACACTGCCAGATTTACTGCCACTACTGCAAATGTGGGTTTGTATAATTTTTGAGATTCATATATAGTCTATTACCAAGGTCTTTAATTAACTTTGTAAACACTGATCAGTCAGTAAAGTACAGAGATGAATCAGCTTGAGTTACATTTTCCACTCTCAGAATGGTAAAATCGAGAATAAAAATCCAACAGTTCAAATCAGCTGCAATTCCTGAGTGCCTGCTATGTCCCAAGAGTGAAAAGATTTTTTAAAAGACTGTGTCTATTCATAAGATACAGAATCTTAAGAATGAAAGCATGTGGAAAGTAAAATATAGGTAACATATTTAAGTAGTAGTTAGAACAACTAATAAGCAGTGGCAAGGCAGTAGATTATTAATTACCAAAATGAATGATGGATATTCAAGTAGTGAGATATCACTACCAAACTAGAGTCCTCAGGAAAGGCATGAAGGTAGTGAAATCTAAGCCAGAAATGCACAACTGAATAGAATATGGACGATGAAGAGGATAGGGGCTCTCACTCCAGACGGATGGAATGCTATGAATAAAGGAGCAGAGGTAGAAAATTATACGGCACATTTGAGAGGTAATAAAATATTTTTATCTAGGGCGCCATGGGATGATCAGCTTGAAAGGAAGGTTAATACTTTCTAAATCAGAAAATTAGAAGAGAATACACAGAGGTATCCAAACATTCAAATGTGCAAAGAAGGAAACATGTACATGCCATGTGTGATGCATCCATCTTTGCTGGATTGGAGAGCAGGTACAGAACCATAGTATTACATGGAGTAGGATGAAACCTTGGACATTATCTGTCCAACCATTCCATTTTACAGAGAGGAAAGGCTCAGAGAGGGTCATCCCATGTCTCCTAAGTCTGAATCCAGGTCACTGTTTGTGGAATGGGCAGATTAAGGATTGAGGTGAGTGAAGATAATTTGAAGAGCAAAGGTGGAGAATCTGCTGGCGTGTGTTATACCCAGAAATCACCCGGTACATACAGGATGAAGAGAGGCATCACTGAGTTGCAGTGATGGCCCAACTGAAGTTAACATAAACCTTTAGGATAGACGAAACATGGTCCCTGACTTTCTCCCACAAAGCCTTGAATCTCAAGAACAAAAACCAGAAAGCAAATGATGGGTGTGATCCAAGGTTGAAGATGGCTATGATCGGCCTGGGAGAAGTTTAAAAGAGCAAGAAAGTCTGAAATAAAAGTTCCTGGAAGGCAGGAACCTTTTCAGTCTTCTTCACCATTATATCTCCAGTGCCTAGAAGAGAACCTGGCACATAGTAAATGCTCAGTAAATGCTCATCAAAAATTGATGGTATAAATGTTTTTGTGGGGCTTCATGGAAGTAGTTGGACCATGTAATTTTACAGTGGGTATACAATGATAACTAGTCAAACAGGGATCTAATAACAGTTATCAGTGTTGAAAGACTAGAGTTCCTTGCAATAACAGAGAAATTCTTATGCTGGAGATGAAGGCACAGTGGATAAGAGGAGGAAAGTATAAAATGAAGAAGCACTAAAATTTCAAAGAAAAGTATGCAGTGAAGCGGTCCAGATATGATCATCCTAGTTTAAGAATCTTACCAAGAAGTAACAATAAAATAACAGAAGTTTAATACACATTTGCAAGGTTTAATTTAATTATCCCCTAGACATGATAATTCTCTGAACTAAACCAAATAGGTTTGAAATTGAAGAGGATTGAATAATTTTTTTTTTTTTTTTTTTTTTTTCTTTTTGCGGTATGCGGGCCTCTCACTGTTGTGGCCTCTCCCGTTGCGGAGCACAGGCTCCGGACGCGCAGGCCCAGCGGCCATGGCTCACGGGCCCAGCCGCTCCGCGGCATATGGGATCCTCCCAGACCGGGGCACGAACCCGTATCCCCTGCATCGGCAGGCGGACTCTCAACCACTGCGCCACCAGGGAGGCCCCAGGATTGAATAATTTTTAAGATCACTTCTTACCTGAGTTTAAATGATCCAATGAATTAAACTGGAGATCACTGACAGTAGTCTTCTCAGAATTTCTCAGTAGGAGGTGGGGGAGGGAGGCACCCTTACCTACTTCCTGAAAGGGAAAACAATTCCTAGAGGGGAATAGTGAGTTAGTTCAAGAATATTATTGTGGTTAAGAGCACACACTTTGAAATTCTTTAAAATGGGGATTATAATAGCTACCTCACAGGTTTATTATGTAGATAAAATAAGAACACATATTTTTAAATGGCCCAGCAGAGCTACCAAGCCACAAAATGACATGGAGGAAGCTTAAATGCATATTGCTAAGTGAAAGAAACCAGTCTGAAAAGACTACATGCTCTATGATTCCAACTACACAACATTCTGGAAAAAGCAGAGCTATAGAAACAGTTTTATAAAAGGCAATGGTTGCCAAGGGCTGGAGTAGGGGAGGGAGGGAAGGATGCATAGAAGGAGAACAGGGACTGTTTAGGGCAGTGAAACTATTCTGTCTGATGCTGTAATGGTGGATACATGACATTTTGCATTTAGCAAAACCCCTAGAATGTACAATACAAAGTGTGAAACTTAATGTGATCCATGGACTTTAATTAATAATGATGTATTGATATTGGTTCATAAGTTGTAACAAATGTACCACTGCAAGATTTTTTTTTTTTTTTTTTTTTTTTTTGCGGTACACGGGCCTCTCACTGTTGTGGCCTCTCCCGTTGCGGAGCACAGGCTCTGGACGCGCAGGCCCAGTGTCCATGGCTCACGGGCCCAGCCGCTCCGCGGCATGTGGGATCCTCCCGGACCGGGGCACGAACCCGTATCCCCCGCATCGGCAGGCGGACTCCCAACCACTGCGCCACCAGGGAAGCCCCACTGCAAGATTTTAATAATAGGCTGTATTAGTTTGCCAGGGCCGCTGTAACAAAGTACCACAAACTGGGTGGCTTAGAACAGAAACTTATTATCTCACAGTTCCAGAGGCTAGAAATCAAAGTGTCAGCAGGGTCCCTCTGAAGACCCCAGGGAAGGGTCTGTTCCACAACTCTCCCCCAGCTTCTGATAGCCTCGGGTGTTCCTGGCTCTCCATATTCTCATGGCATTCACCTTGTGTTTCCACATTATCTTCCCTTTGTGTATATCTGTCTCTATGTCCAAATTTCCCCTTTTTATAAGGGCACCAGTCATACAGGATTAGGGCTATCCAATAACCTCATCTTAACTTGACCATATTGCAAAGACCCTATTTCTAAATAAGGTAACATTCTGAGGTGCTGGGGGTTAGGGCTTCAACATAGCTTTTGGTGGGGAACACACATTTCAATGCAAACACAGAAAAAACTGGGCAGGGGTAAAGGAGAGGGAATATATGGGTACTCTGTACTTTATGTTCAATATTTCCTTAAACTTAAAACTAAGAAATAAACCCCATTAATTTTTTTAAATGGTTTAAAAAAATGCCTCAGCACATAGCACATACTCAATTAATGTTGGTTACTTTTGGAAGTTGCATTAACTTATTCAGGGTCCCTGACAGAATAGATTTTATTCTTGATGCATTCCAAGACCAATACTGGCACTGCCCTGAAATCCCAAGGACTTTCTCCAACCCATTCACCATTCAGTTTATGATGATTTGAAGATAGATAGAGCTTAGCTTTCTCTACAACTTTCTCCCCCCAATAACAGAGTACTGGCCTGCATGCCACCACTTCCTGCCTCGACTGTATTTACACCTGTGTGCATGTGCATGCCCACACATACATGCACATACACACAGGCACACACATACACACACACACACGCATGCACACCCACATACACATCTAAGAGGGCTTCTTACCTGCCACCAACCCTGTCCCAAACAAAAGCAGAAACAGTAGGTCTCCTTATAAAGTTGTCACAGAAAATAACTCTAGTGAGGGCCACATGCCCATGAAGGAAAAAGAAAAAAGCTTTGCAAATGTAAGACATAGTAATAGTTAGAATTCTTGATTGAAAGATGCACATCAGAAATTAAACTCAATTTTTTTTTAAGAATCCTAGATTGGATTTAATAAATAGACTTTAATTCCCAATAGAGGGAGGGAAAGGGAGAAGGAAAAAAAAAGTGTCAGAGAATGAGACAAATAAAAAGGGAAATGACAGAAGAAATATTGATAAATATCCTCCCCTTCCCCCAAAAGAAGTTGGGAGGGAAAAGTAGCAAGAAGGATAGGGAAGGGAGGAAGCTTCAGGATGTCCTGGCACGGAGGCGAGACCCAGGAGGTCCACTCGCGGCGCCATTCAGCTGGGCCACGGGCTTGGTGGTGTCATTACCCAAAGGAAGGGCCGCATGTTAAGTGATTTGAAGTCTCTAACATTGACTTATTACTTAATTGCAGTAGCATAGGCATGCCCTGTTTCAAGAAAATCTGGTATTGAGAACCCATATTGAAAAGACAGGTATATCAGAAGGTAATTGTTCAACCACCTTTGTAAAGCGCCTCTCTTCCTTTGACAAAAGGAGTCACATCAGGGTTCTTTCAATAGCATGACTACAATCACCCCAGCACAAAAATTTAGATTTTCATAAAACTTTTCAAGAGCCCATCTGTCACATTCATTGATACATACATCCCTTTGCCTGCGTTTCTCTTTCAGGCTACTCTGTCCACTTGTGACACTCGTGAGCTTTACTGTTTACGGAAGCTCTCTGCCTTGACATTTCATCACTTCGTTGATGGAGAGTTTGTTTCCTATCCCATGTTAATGGAGGGATTTCAGCATTGACTGGTGGTCGGGGAGGAAATGAGAGATTACTAGCTGAGGCCATGGAAGCTGCTGCTCCCAAAAGAGGGGGGGGGGGAAATCACTTACAATTCTCCCCAGACATGGCTTGCCTCACTTAGGAACAGTGCCAGAGAGGTTCAGAAAAGCTCTGTGATATAAGGGTGTGAGGATTAAGGAAGATCTCTGCTCCATCCTGGTGTGAGACCAGCAAAGAGCCATTTTCACAAGCACACACATCTTCCCACTCACAGACCCAACACACACACCCCAGCAGAGAGTCATCCCGCACCACACGGTGCACAGATGTGCTTTCTCTTCTCCCTCAGGTACACCCGCCACATGTCCACCAAGCAGAACCCAGAAAGGCACCATCTGTGTAGACGCTTCATGTAGCGCTCACTCCCTCTCTGCCTCCCCCATCCGTGCCTCACATACACACGCAGCAGCGTTCCATGAGTAGATAACTGGTTGGGTAGAGTTTCTTTCTTTCTTTTTTTTTTTTTGCGGTACGCGGGCCTCTCACTGTTTTGGCCTCTCCCGTTGTGGAGCACAGGCTCCGGACGCGCAGGCTCAGTGGCCATGGCTCACGGGCCCAGCCGCTCCGCGGCATGTGGGATCTTCCCGGACCGGGGCACGAACCCACGTCCCCTGCATCGGCAGGCGGACTCTCAACCACTGCGCCACCAGGGAAGCCTGGGTAGAGTTTCGTTATGGTTGAGGAAAAGAACACCCGAGTAAGTAATAAAAGCTGAGGAGTAGGAGGAGGGAACCGGGCGGCGGGGGGGGGGAGTTGCGTGGGTGGAGAGCCAGTGAGCGTGGCCGGCCACAGTGGCCACACGGTGTTAGTCAGCTTCACCTCCCCTGAGTGCTCCAGGGTGCTGCTGGGCTCGGCCAGCCGTGTGCATCTTCGGCCTGCTTGCGGATATTCGTTTCACTGCTCATTGGCACCTGCACCAGAGGTATAGGCTGAGCAACAGCTGCCACTGCTACCAAGCAGCCAGCATGACTCCTCTGCTTAATGAGGTTGGAGCGAGACCCAGAGGCTTAGAGGCTGCTCTTCAAGCTACTTGGATAAATTAAGAAAAGTGAAATTGTTTGCTTATAGACAGACCTCTTTCTCCCATTTCTGTTTGCTGTTGCTATAGTTATTCCAGAAGTGGTTTATATACAGCAAAAGACTTTACTGAAGAAAGGAATGAGAAGCCTTTGCTCTCACCACCCAGGGTTCAAGTCATCGAGGTTTGGTCCCACTGCCCCCAGGGCTGTCCTCATGCACCCTGCACTGCGCTCAGAACAGGAACCCACCCCAGGGAGACAAACAGCCTCTCAGGAGACCCTCAAATCACTCTTTTTTTTTCATTCTGATAACTATGGAGAGATCAGACTGGAAAATAGAGAGAAATTTTTTCAGGGTTGATGGAATAATTTTTAAAAAAGAAAAACTGATCCTTTCCTTCATAACTAACAAAGTACTTGGAAAGTACTCTTTCTAAGAGTTAGATAGAAAAACACTGTAAAATAAAAAAACCCCAAATAAACACCCAAATTTGAATTTGTAAAGGATTTATAAGCAGTATAAATAATACCCTAGGGAATAAGAAGGTGGGGAACATTCAAAAGTTGTATAATTCTGTTTTGGTTGGCTAAGATTTTATTTTTGTTTTTGTGGGTTTTTTAAGGGGAAAAATGCTTGAAAAATAAAAGAATCTGACAATTTAAGAAGGTTTCTTAACTAGGCTTCAAAGTCTAAGTTTTGCTTTTCACTCCCTCACACAAAGATGCCATTAGGGGATGGCTTCAGGTTTTGCACGTCTCCCTATTTTCTTACGCAGGGCAAATGGCTCGTCTCATGTGCACAGAAAGGGCTGGAAAATATTTTTTGTGATCTGAGTGCAGCAGAGAGTCTAGGATTCCAGAGGAAGTGGAGGCCTCCCGCTCCACACAGGAAACAATCTTCAAGCAGGCCTTAAATGCCAGATTCCAGGCCGAGTTTAACTAACCACTGACAGCTCTGTAAACAAAGCAAGGACAAAAAGAGCCCGCTTCCCCTTTTCTGGTAGTCATTTTGGGTTTGGGGGCTGCAGGGGAATTCTGGAATACTTGACTCCATGGCACAGAAACGCAGGAAAAGCGGAATCCTCAGTTGAAGAGCTGGAAAGGGAAGATCTTTCTGGGATTAAAACTATCACGGAGGAGGTAGGAAAGATAAAATGGTTGGGTTACAAAGAGCTGCTACTTTTGAGCTCTGAAAACAGTTTGATCATATGTAACTGCTTTTAAAAATGCGGCTGCGTTATGTTTATTCGTGGTATTATTGCTGTGGTCTTTATTATCATTCTGATATTAATATTCTTTTAGGATATGCAAATTGTGCCCGGATACTTATTTCTTTCTTTTACTTTTACTTTTCTTAGTTCCTACAAGTTCCTTTTCTTGCCACTTTTCTTTTTTTTTTTCACTCTTTTTCTCCTTTCCTCTTTCTTTGTTCACTTTTTTATAACTTTTGTCTGTAGTTCAGCAGGTTACAAAGAACAAAACCATTCAGTAGCTCTCAAGTGAACCCAGCAATATTTCAAGTCTTCAAGCCTCTCTGTCTCCCCCACCCCCCCTTTTTTTTTAAACTGTGATCCTGGAATTTTACTTATTTGTCTCTAATAGTTACATGAATGAGGCTGAATTTAACACATAAAGGACAAGGCTTGGCTTGGGAGGCAGAAATTGATCACTGGCTACCTCATTCATCTTCTAAGCTGTTTTTCTTAAGAGTAAAGAAAAAGGGGATGAAAAAATGGTAAGGGGCTGAGGCAACTCATGGGAGAGAATCCTCCAACTCATCTATGATATTGATTCTACTTCTTCCCCTTTAGATCCAGACATTATCTGGTCTCCCTAAATCTGAACCCATACCATGGATGATTTTGAACGTCGCAGAGAACTTAGGAGGCAAAAGCGGGAAGAGATGCGTCTGGAAGCAGAAAGGTAAGGATCTGGGTTCAAAGTTGTCTCTATTCTGTTATCCACAGTATTGGTTTCAGGCCTCAGAGATCATCAGCCTCAAGGGCCAGATGTATTGCACACTGAACTGTTTGCAAAAGCGGTTATAGAAAATGTTCCTAACTGTTAAGACTCTAAATTCTGCACAAACAAACATCAAGAAAAAGAGAGATTGGAGAAGAAACAAATAGTTGCACTGAATCATTGTCTTTCATATTAGAATTTTTAAATGACAAAAGCAATGTATGGGTAAAAGTTTTAAAAGCACTTACAATATTGAAATGACAGAAAAATGACAAATATTGAATGTTGAAACCATTCTGGAAATGGAAGTCTTCACTCTAAAAGAATAAAGGCAATAAGACCCAGATGGATCTTATGACAAATTTTTATTCTTATTAGAAAAGCCGCCAAATCCAGTAATTCACATATTATGGGTTAATAGCCAGTAGAGTGCGGTACTGTGGAGATTCTGAGTCTAGTTGGAAGCTTCTGTGTTGTGTGAGGCCTCTGTTGTGGTGACTTACAAGGGCAGGTTGGAGAAATAAAGCAGTAACATGTGGGGCAAGGGGTATAAATGCATATTTTAAAATTTTAGGCCTCAGAGCAAAAGACAGTGGCATTTAATGTGACTTAACTCAGATGTTCTTTTGAGAAAGCAGAGTAGGCACTCACAGGAAGAAAAATGTTAAACAATGATCTTAAAAGCAAATCAATTTTGCCTCAGTAATTCCAGTGCACAAGTGAAAAGATGGTAGTAAGATGACCACTTAGTGATCCTGTAGCAGAAAACTAGAAACTTACACTTACAGCAAAAAAGTATTTTTTTAAAAAATTTATTCATTTTATTAATTTATTTTTGGCTGCGTTGGGTCTTTGTTGCTGTGCGCGGGCTTTCTCTAGTTGTGGCGAGCGGGGGCTACTCTTCGTTGCGGTGTGCAGGCTTCTCATTGCAGTGGCTTCTCTTGTGGAGCATGGGCTCTAGGCACGGGCTTCAGTAGTTGCGGCACATGGGCTCAGTAGTTGTGGCGCATGGGCTTAGCTGCTCCACGGCATGTGGGATCTTCCCGGATGAGGGCTCGAAGCCACATATCCCCTGCATTGGCAGGTGGATTCTTAACCACTAAGCCACCAGGGAAGCCCAACAAAAAGTATTTGAAGCATAGGATCTACCTATATGTATGGAGAATTCAAAAGAAGAAGGTAAAATTACTGCCTTTGATTAACTTGGTCAGAGTAGGCTGCTATATGGCACATGGTACCCTGAACAGTACCTGGGCTCTGTAGGTTCAAATCCCAACTGTCACTTATGAGCTGTGTGGCCATGCACAAGTGACTTCTCGCTACGCCACAGCTGCCTTATTGTTAAAATAGGCATAATATCTATATGTAACTTCTGTGGTTGTTGTGAAGATTATTGAACTTCATAAACAGCCTAGCCTAGTACCTGACATAAATGGTATGCTACTATTTTTTTAACCATTATCATTAGCTAAACAAGTAAGAAACAACAGAGCAATATAGTCAGAACTAAAAATTAATACCAAGAAAAGAAAAGGCAGTTATCATCCTGTGATGAAACCAGTCAGGAAAAGCTCCCTGGAAGTGGAGAGCCATGGAGGGAGAAACAATGGTGATGACAAAGAGTAAAAGGTGAGCCATGTAGAGGAGGGAGTAACATCTGCAAAACTCAGAGGTGGAAATAAGAACCCCGGTGCAAGAAACCTGTTAAGTGCTTAAGGAAGAATGAGTTAGACTCGTACATCTTGGGTGTCTCTATTTCGTATAAAAGGCAACAGACAGAGACTTAGTCGGGGAGCTACGCATACTGGGGAACGTTATCTACAATGGGCTAGAGTGTGGGCGTACTGGAAGAGTTAGTATTGAACACACGGTGATGAGGACTGAATCAGGGCAGCAAATATGGAAATGAAGATCAAATATGAGCGTCTTTAGAGGGAGAATTAGCACATCTTTCAGGAGATGGAGAAACTCAGACTCTCCCACAGAATGTAAGTCTGAGGAGCTGGAAAGGGAAACTGTGAAGTATTCCATTCTTGGGTGGGCATGGGGAGAGTGTTCGATTTCAGGTAGAAACCACATCCAATCGGAGATTTCCTCCAGGCATTGGGAGATAGAAATTGTCAATCTGTGTTCAAAAGGGGAGAAAAATGATTATTAGAGAAGTCAGTTTCGGCACACTCAGTGTGGCAGTGGTAGCACAAAAGCAGAAAATGGATGGTAGTGATAGTGACCTGAAAGCAAGTAGAGAGAGAGAGAGAGAGAGAGAGAGAGGTCATTAAGACATAATGGAAACCGTCAAAGGAGACAAAAACTCAGCAAGTGGGGAGAACCAGGGAGAGTATGGGGCACCCATTCTTCTTTCTTTCTTTCTTTTTTTTTTTTTTTGTGGTACGCGGGCCTCTCACTGTTGTGGCCTCTCCCGTTGCGGAGCACAGGCTCCGGACGCGCAGGCTCAGCGGCCATGGCTCACGGGCCCAGCCACCCCACGGCATGTGGGATCTTCCCGGACCGGGGGCACAAACCCGTGTCCCCTGCATCGGCAGGCGGACTCTCAACCACTGTGCCACCAGGGAAGCCCAGGGGCACCCATTCTTGAGCGTACATTGAAGACTTGTAGGTGGTGTCCAGGCCCACTGGAGCATACCTCTTATCCTTTCCAATGATGTGTTATGTGACCTCAGTTTCTCCTGAAATTCTATAAAATACTGTTCCCAACAAATGTTTATTCGGCATCAGCGCTGTGCTAGGAACAGTGAAAAAAAGTGGGGAAATATAAATAGACATAGTTTCTGTCTTTATGTCCCTCATGGTGTGCTAGAAAACCAAAGTATAGCAGGATCAGAAAACAGACCAGGCCAGAGTGTAGGGGCAGGCCTAACAGAATTGGGGCTTGAGGGACTCAGGAATAGGGACAGGAAATTGGGCATCAGGCTAGATCAGTATCTTCAGCTTCTTCATTTGCTATGTGAATTGGGAAACAGGGACTCAACGTGAGAGGAATAATAGAACTAACTTACTGTGGTTATACCCATACTGTAATTACAGGGAATAAACTAGGTTCGTTTAGAACCAGGATTTTGCCTAAGAATTTTCCACACATCTACATGGTTCATTCCTTCCAGTTTTTTGTTTTGTGTGGAAGGATATGTCTCTCTTTAAAGTCAATCTTAAAAAAAAAATGTATCCAGTGAAGCTTAGTTAGGTACCCTTAATAACCTAAAATAAATTCACACAAATTTATAATATACTTGTATAACTTACATTTCTGTCTGTATTAATTCTTTGGGGATATTGTATTTCATTTGATTCCTTTTCTTTCTTTTCTTTTTTTTTTTTAAGAGAAATACTTAAGTACTTCCTTATATTTGTACTAAGTTTATCTTTTCATGTTTCAAGGTGAACACTTTAGTTCTGTTATTCTGGAATTTGTTAAGCAAGTCCACGTTCACCCTTTAGGATTTTGTAAAATCTGATCATTTATGGGAATAGTGAAGGTCAGGCTTTATGGTCCAGCCAACTTTGATGGGAAATTTCAGGGTGTGTACAGGAAACAGATGTCCAGAACCAGAAATTAAACGCCATCTAAAATTGTGGTTTTGATCTGAAGATAAAGGGCATATAAGACCCTGGGCAAGTCCCTCTTCCTTTAGAACGTGGCTTCTTCATCTGTGACAGGAGAGGGGGATTGGTGATAATTTTTATTTTCCTTTTGCTTTTAGTATTGTCTAATTTTTTACAGTGATCATGTATTACTTTATTTAAAAACAAATAAAACAATAAGGCAGATTTCCATTTTGAAAAATGAGATTCTGTGACCTTATGCATAATACCTGGGGCCAAAATGGGCTCTCCTTTGGATTTATGCAACTAAAAGAAAAAACTCAGCCTTGATCTGGAGTGGCCCCAAAGCTCAGAGCTGCAGGCTCATTCATTCAGTCACTCATTCAACAAAATTTTATTGGGCTTCTACTCTGCTTCAAACTTTATTTTGGGGCACCAAGGACAGGGAAGCAGAATGACAGAATTGGGAAAAGTGTGCTTAATGCTTTTCAACCTGTATAAAAGCAACTACACTGTATCAAGCAACTATACTTTTACATCCTTAAATGTAATATGTACTCTGATATTCACTGATAATTTTTAAAGATGGCTTATGCCCTTTGTATGTTGTACCCCTGCAGAGAGCATGGGGGAAATGGTAACACAGAGAAGAGACTGTTGACTTGTCCACTTCTTACCCACAAAGCCTTTCCAAATAAAAATACCCTGCTATTTTAATTAGTTGTTATTGAGTTTGATGAGCAGGTGCTGTTCTACTTTGCAATGACAAATAATTTAAAACCTGTACTCTCACCAGATGTTATAACCACAAATTAAAATAAACCAGATTCTTATGCATTTTATTCCTCAGAAATAGAACTTTTAAAAAGATTATTGAAAAAGCTAACTGTACTTTGGGGCCATGCTGGCTTTCCTGGGACTGACAATCATTCACTGCATCACAGCTGCCTTGAGACTCTTGTGCACACACCTCATTCTAAGAGTTTGCAGTCCAGTCCATTTCAAATCATCTAGCCTGCTGTAACCTAGACTGGGAACCTAGTTAACTCAAAAATATACTTCCCTTCTTTGTCCTGCTCCTCACCCTATGCATCTTTTATTCGGTCATCCAAAAAATATATTGAATAGGTACAAGATAGTAAACTGAACCATAGGGATGCGTTCTCACCAGTCCAGGCAGTGTCCCAATAGTCACAAAGCTTATATCATAGATGAATTAGTAACTTTAGAGCCAACTTGACAAAAAGGGGAAGAAAAAAATTTCAGCAGGCAGAATGGATGGAGCAGGTAACCAGTGAAAATCCTAAATGCTTTGTTTCTAGGCAAAAGATACTATTTGTACACATCTCAAATTAAACTGTATTTCTGAATCAATTACTTATTTGAACAAACAATTTGTTTTGCTGTCTATTATTCTTCACCTATCTCATGGGAATACAAAATGAATGGATATATTCAGCTTCCCTTTCTGTTTCTTTTATTTCAATGCCTTTCTACCTTTGTCTCTGTACTTCTTAGTGCATCTTAATGTGTTTTCCTCTGGTCCATGTGCATCTTCATCAACACTTGATCCACTTGTTTCCATTCCAATCTCCTCCTAATCATCTACCCTGGATTATGCATGCATATCCTTTTATATCATGGGGGAATACAACATTTTCAAAGGGAAAAATGTAGTGGAAAGGGATGCATTTTCAAAGAGGTCAAATTCAGCTCTCTTCCTTTTCAACAAGTACCCCAAAAATGCTTTCTTTCTACACTTCTCAGAGGATACAGGAACCTTAGGAAGGTGACCTTAGGAAGGTGAGAAGCAGGAATTTGCTGTTGAGTGAAGAGTTTTGAGGATGTGATTGGTAACAAGGTCTGAGGGAGGATCACACTGTCTCAGCAAGAAGAATTCACACCAATTCAAATTGAGCTCTTCTATTATATTTGGCCCAAAGGATTTTGAGCTTTGCTGAGAAACCTGCAGTGATGGTTTATCCATGAAGAGATCTTCAGTGAGACGTATTTTGCCCCACATTGGGCTTGTTTTCAGGAGCAGCTCTCTCACTTTTCAAGATGTGAACTCATTGCATTCCCAGCTCCTGCTTTCCACACCCAAATGTAAGTTCCTCTTTCTGATCAGAAGAAAGGACCCTATTGTACAGTTGTTATCAGATTCAGAGGCTCATAGACATAAATAAAGGGAATGAAAGCACTCTTGCTGTTGTCATCGTTCATACATTTTTACGGGCCTCTGAAATACACTGATGATTAGACATTTGAAAGTAAATATTTTTACTTCACTAAAAAAGCAAACAATTTTTTAAAGTCCTCTGAGTCTAAGTAGTTGCCTCCCAGGAGTCTATCACTGAAACATTTTACATGATTTAACAGCATGGCCAATCAACGATTACACAAAAACACTTTTGTTTAAAATGCTTAGCACTGTGACCTTGAAATTTCAAATCAAAATCTTTTCAGATGCAGTTTTTTGTTACTCTGTAATCAGAAAATTATTTTCCATTTGGAAGTTAAATAAAATATTCCTTGGAAACAGTCTAAATTATTAGAGGAGCTAAATTTGCTCAAAACTTCCCTTTAGGTCTCTCAGAAAATTCATCACTCCAGGGGGCAAAAAAAAAAAAAATTAGGATTTGTATCTACATTTCTACTTTTAAGTTAAAAGATTTTTTTCAAGTAATTCATTTGAAAGAGACTTAAAAATATTGCTGTAAGGTTTTTATGTTTATTTGATATTGTTTAGGGTCAGCCTAACTTGAACGGAGGGGCACTGAGAAAATGAGGTAGATAATTTTTTGTTAATAGTTTTTTTTTTTTTTTAGATGTTGGGGGTAGGAGTTTATTAATTAATTTATTTATTTTTGCTGTGTTGGGTCTTCGTTTCTGTGCGAGGGCTTTCTCTAGTTGTGGCAAACGGGGGCCCCTCTTCATCGCGGTGCGCGGGCCTCTCACTATCGCGGCCTCTCTTGTTGCGAAGCACAGGCTCCAGACGCGCAGGCTCAGTAGTTGTGGCTCACGGGCCTAGTTGCTCCGCGGCATATGGGATCCTCCCAGACCAGGGCTCGAACCTGTGTCCCCTGCATTAGCAGGCAGATTCTCAGCCACTGCGCCACCAGGGAAGCCCCACCTAAGAGATTTTTAATTATTTATTTGTGTCCAGCCACATGAAGAATCAATATATATATGCATATTCATATGCTCCCTCTCTTGTTCTCTCTCTCACTCACTCTAAATAGACATTATTTATTACCTCTGTCAATTTACAAACGGTCAAATTATAAACAGGGAAAATGGCATATTTGGACCAATTTCCACTTACCTAACAATTCCTCTGGTCCTAAAAGTATCCTACTTTATGATGATCAGTAGAACATCAAGAGTCCAGGATCTACCCAATGTGACACTTGTTCAATAAAAATTAAAAATCTAGATTCTTAAGGACCTCACATGCTGACCCATAACTTCATTCTTAGCTGGAAAAAATGTGGCATATATATGAGTCAATACACTTATAGTTTAAAATAGTGCTGAAATTTTTTTTACAGTCTGTATATGTGACTCATAATTTACCAGTCTTCACTCACCTGGGGAGAGGCAGGACAGTGTTGTAGTTAAGTATGTGGGTGATGAAGTGTGACAGACCTGAGTTCGAATCCTGGATTTGACAACTACCAGTTGGGTAACCTCATTACAAATTACTTAAACATCTTGTGCTTCAATTTCTTTATGTATAAAAATGGGCATAATTATTCTACCTCACAGAATCATTGTAAAAATTAAGCTAACTAACTGATGTAGGGAAATTAACACAACTACAGGCACACAGTATATACTCAATAAATGTTAGATGTTATTATTAAAATCATATTAATATTTTGGCAGGCCTTTGGTACAAAATAATATTTTACTGAATTTGAATTTTCATTCATCTGTCAGCTCAGTCATTACGATTTGTTGCATCCTTTCTGCAAAGCTTCTTTCCTATACTGATCTGAATATTTGCTAAGATGTTTCTATTAAAGTTGGGAAAGAAATAAAACTTGGAGTCACAAATAAGTCTACCACACAAATATAATTGCTATATGAGGATTTTAAAATCACATATTGTAGCTATGAAGTTAATTTTCTAATTCATTAATTATATGTCTTTATTTTAAATATAGATATAAAACATAGCTTAGAATTTTACCTGAGAAGTTCAATTCAGCAAAAGTAGTTCTCAAGTAGAAAAAAGTTTCAGCCAAATTTTTCATCCAGTGTTAGACAGGGAAAAGAACCATCATTTGTTTAGCATCAGCCAAGTGCCAGGCTAGGTGATGTACTTTATATACCTTATGTCATTTAATTATCAGAACAACCCTATGACCTTATCTTAGTCTGTTCATGCTGTTATAACAGAATACCATAGATTGGGTGGCTTATAAACAATAGAAATTTATTTCTCACAGTTCTGGAGGCTGAAAAGTCCAAGGTCAAGGCACCAGCAGATTCAGTATCTGGTGAGGGTCCACTTCCTGGTTCATAGACAGCTGTCTTCTTGCAGTGTCCTCACATGGCAGAAATGGTGAGGGAACCCTCTGGGTCTGTTTTCATTTTTTTTTTTTTTTTTTTTTTTTTTTTGCGGTACGCAGGCCTCTCACTGTTGTGGCCTCTCCCGTTGCGGAGCACGGGCTCCGGACACGCAGGCTGAGCGGCCATGGCTCACGGGCCCAGCCGCTCCGCGGCACGTGGGATCTTCCCGGCCCGGGGCACGAACCCGTGTCCTCTGCATCGGCAGGCGGACTCTCAACCACTGCACCACCAGGGAAGCCCTGGGTCTGTTTTAAAAAGGGCACTTATCTCATTCATTAGGGTTCCACCTTCACAACCTAATTACCTCCCAGTGTCCTCAACTCTAAATACCATCACATTGGGGATTAGGTTTCAACATATGAATTTAATGCGGGGGGCCCATTCAGTCTATAGCAGACCTGGATATTATTATCCCTATTTTGTAGTTGAGGAAACTGTAGGTCTGAAAAGTTAAGTGACATGCCCAACTTCATACAGCTGTGGAGTAAAATCCGGTTCTGCCTGCCCCAAATCTCAAAACCTTTTCACTGTAACAAATTGATCAATAGAATTTTTCACGTTTCAACTGGTTGTCTTGGCTGAAGGCCCATTGTCTCCACAATGCCAAAATAACTCCCTAAGATGGGGAGAAACCATTCAAAGCAGTTATGTGGCAACAGACAAAATGAGGCTATTGGGCTTAATTGAACTGTTCTTTATGCTTATTCAGGTAAACTGCTTACATGTGTAGACAAAGTCATTGTTTTGTTTGCCCTCAAAAAATCTCCCATGTTATTCCCATTTCACAGGAAAATAGAAACAGAGAAGATCAAGTTTTCTCCCTCAAGCCAAAGGCTGTTGGCATAACTCTTCTTGACTTTTCTCTGGATTTTTTTCAATAAGATTGTATTCACCATTAGAACAGGGACTTAGTCACATCATCACTCATGAAATCTTAAGGCTGTCACTAACTTTATAGATACTCTGCTGTAGTGGAATGTTACTTTGCCATTTTTGGACCACACACTACTTTGAGCCTCTGATGAAAGCTATAGACGCTCCTCCAAGAAAAATGTACATATGCACCCACAAAACTTGGCACTTCCTTTCAGTGGCGTCATGGACCTCCATCCACAGACCTCCATGGGGCCCATGAACACTGGGCCAAGAATCCCTGATTTGCTGAAGTTTAAAAGTTCATTTTACATATGACGAGACTTAAGTCTAGGGTTGCCGACCTCCTCAAGATCACCCTGCTAAGCTGAGGCAGAGCCTGCTGGCACAGTGTAGACCCCTGAATGAATGGAGTTGTCTGTAGAAAATGCCATGGCTATTGACTAGGAAAGTAGAGCATGTGTTTGGGAAAATAGTGTATACTGCACTGTATTGCATGCGGGGTGTTTTTTATTTAAAAAACATTTTATGGATACTATTACAAAATAAAAGGAGACTTGGTCAGATTACTTCATGGTGAGTAAGATGAAAAGCAAAGAAAGATAAGTAGATGTACAGAATGAAAACCATTAATTGTTAGGAACTAGCAATCGAACTTTGCCTTCTTAGTCAAGAAGGAAAAGAAAACTGTGGTGATTTTCCAAAGAGAACCCCATTTGCCATCAATTTTGGAAGTCTTTTATTTGGCATATGTTGTCTAGGCAAGATTTCTTTACACTAACCTTAATTATGATACTAAGTTACTATGTAGGATTTCTCCATCCTTACCAGTTTCATTTTAGCAATTCAGACTCATCAAAGGAGTTTCTTCTCTAAATATGAGAGAGATAGGAACTGATACGATTCCTTAAAGAGGATTTCATGTTTCACCTTTATAACTACTATCTTTTGGGAGAATGGGGAAGATTGGAGTGGGACAGAGACATGATGATATCTCCCAGAAAGCAGAATCACGCAGACTTGGGTGTGATTCCTGGCTGGGTTAGCAAGGATAACTCTACTTAGCCTCACTGAGCCCATTTCCTCATCAGGAAAATGGCCTCATAACAGTTCTGCCTCATAAGGTTCATATAGATTACAAAGTACTAGGTAGATAGATGACTGATGATAGATAGATAGATAGATAGATAGATGGTTAGATAGATAGATAGATGATAGATAGAATATATATATGACATATATGTATATATGACTACTGCATGGTGAATGTTCCCTGTCGTTGCTACTTTTCGGCTGGCTGGAGGACATGGTAAGGAAGGAGCTATCAGGAAAGCCCTTGCCGGAGTCATCTCCCAAAAAACTCGGCACCTCTTCAGCTGCCTTCTGGGGTTTCTGAATCATTGAGCATGTGCACAGTCCCCACATCTTCAGACAGTTTGGTGTTCAGTCTCCACTCCGTTTCAAATCTGTTTTAGCCATCACCTTGAAAGTGATGGGAGAATTATGGATATGAAGTCTCCATGCTGAAAAGAAAATCTACCTCCTTATTTTAAAGAGTCTTTTTTTTTAATCTTCCATACTGGTTTGAAATCAAGATAAAGATATAGGGTAGTCTGGTATCTAACATATCAAGGTTTTGATCTCAATAATTTATGTATATAATATTCAATTAATCATATATTCTAAATAGATTTTTTTTTGCCTTGTGGAATTACAGGGTTTTTTTCATATTACATAATTATGGTTTCAACACAAATAAAGAAGTAACCTAAAGCCTCTCAACAGCATACATAAAGACTGTACTAATAATATAAAGAAAGTTATGTGCCTACATTTTACAGAATAACTTCTAATCATTTTATTCTAAATCAGTGATTTTATTCATTTTAATTATGAAAAAGCCAATACACACAAAATAATATTATGTAATGTATATAGAGGTTATAAATCATTGTAATGCCTACACTATAAACTTATCACTCATCTTAAGACCTAGGACATTTCCAATATCACTGAAACTCCCGGCAGACCCCTCTCCTATCCCACCCCCTTGCTTCCCTATCCTCAGAGGTAACCAGAACTCTGAAAAATTCATTTATTTTTTAAAAAAATTCTAAATAAGATAATATGAGTTTAGGTGAGAGTTTTTCCAGGATTCTGTGATCCAAAGCTTTCCAAAGATTCCCTCCAGATTCAGGTGAAAGTGTTGAGAGCCCACTGTTCTCTGAGAGGGCAACAAATTTGCCTTTCTAAACATAAGGGACCAAATGAGTCCTTCTATGTCCACAGCTGGGAACCCTGGAGAATTATTCCAAACAAAGAATTCTCTACAAGCAAAGAATGCTCATCAAAATCAAATAAAGTGTAATGAAGTCTCTCAAATATGTATGTTGAGTATATCTATTCTGCCCGTTGGTTTTCTCACTGACCAGCCAAGTATAAGAGATCTGCATTTGTAGCTATCATTTGGCCAGGTGGGAATGCAGACAGGATTGATTACAGACTATTCCAAATTCTTATTCAAGGGGAATCTATCTCAATTGCTTTGAAGCCTTCTAGGGAAATAGTTAACTTTCATTATCCCAAAGGCTCTTAACATTGTTATGAGAAAGTACCACTGGACATGAAACATGAGCATGTTGGAACGATACAGTGGCTGTATAAATGGATTCTCTTTCATCCGTGAATGAGGTTAAAGAGGAATAATGTGCATACCTTATAATGTGAATAAAATCAGTTCTTTTCACTAGTTTGCCACGTAATAAGTAATGTTCATCAGGAGCTGGAAAATCAGTTTTTAGTCTGTCGTAAATCTTCATTAATTCACATTCTTCCATTTTTAAATCTTTATGAAACTATAGAAGAGTATAAATTTGAACTATTTATAAGTAAAGGATTTGATTATTATGTTAAATGTGCAAGCTACATTCCATGGCCTAGTTATTAAACATTTGAGAGCACAACTTTTTAAAACTTTTTAAAAAACTGGAAACATTCACCTGCATTTAAAAGCTTAATTTGCTAATTATAAATCATTTTTATTCATGCAATTTTAAAACAAGTTTCTAATTTTTTTAGTTTGATTGAAGTCACCAGATATACTTGAACATATTTTCGAAACTGAATTTCTTTAAAAATATTGCATAATTTGTAAAGACCTTCCTTTCAGTTAGTCTAGATTAGTGAGATTTGACATTACATTTGAGATTAGTACCAATTAACTAAGTTAAAATGTGAGGGTTTATTTTCCATTTTAATAACCCCCTACATCACATACAGTTCCTTCGGTGGAATATAAATCTTGGTAAAGTACACATCAACCACTATAAATAGCAGCCATTCAGGAGAGTCTCCAGAGAGTGTACTTTAAATTGCGTATTGTTTAGAATAGGAAATTCTTCCAACGTTCATATTTTCCATTATGGGTGAAATGGTCTACCCCGTGTCACATCTTCCCTGGCTTCCATCTTCCTGTACCATTTAGGGATCCAACTGTTAGATTCCAGAAGATTGCTCAATGTGTGCTTTTTATTTTCTTAAGTAACCTGGGTCTTATTGTCCAGCGGGAATTTTGCAAAATTAGGGGCTCTCCAAATGAAAACTAGATAACTTCCAGAGCTGGCCCCAGCAGCTAGGTAATGAAACAGTCCTTTATTTCTGGAGCTAGTAGCTCTACTGTGCCTGTTTAGCATAACAGAGTCAAACCATTTTTGATTCCCACAGAAAACCTTGCACTGTTGGCAGGTCTTTCTGGGGGAATCAAGAGACTAATATGGTAAATTACTGAGCAGGAAGTGAACAAACAGACAAGCATGATGAGAGGATGGGTTATCGTGCTGGTTCGAAGACCAGAAGCCTCAGCAGGTATAATTACACTCCATCTCTCCCAAGGCACTATCGGCAACTGCAGTAGATGTATACCTCTGCCCACTCTTTCCTTGAAGAGTCCTTCTGTTTCTCTAATCAAAACTGTTGTGTATATCTTGATTTTTTTTTAAGTGGGGGCCCATTTTGGAGATCTAACATTCCCTCACCTTTTCTCCTTCCTTGATGAAGAGGATGAGAAATTACTGTTAAGGGGACTTGGACAAAAATCGTGATATAGAAAGAGCTGATATCTGATGCCCTTCCTTCCTGATACTCCCCTTTTAAGAGCCTTTAACTCTTCCCACCTAATGAACCATGAAAGCAAAACATTCCAAATATATGTATGTTTCCTGAGCCAGCACCCTCAGAGTATATCCTGGCTACCCAGGGAGTATCATTGCTATGGAAGCTCCATGGCTTATGAGCTGAACAGAATGAAGCTTTTATAAAACTCAAGGCTGAGGCAGGATGGAAATTCCTAATCCTTTCATTTCTAAGTGCCTCACCTCAGAGGCGCATGAATATAAGTTCTATCTCATTGAAACATTTGTCAGAGCAATGGTAGAGTGAACCAGGGAGACATGCCCTTCAGAAAGGAGTTAGTCTTCCACAAGAACTCTGATTGAAATGTGGAATTACTGCTAGGAAACGTATCCTGGTATCCTATTGGGTTATGTGGTCAGAAATTAAGACTCTCTTCCCTGCATTCTCAGAAAAGAGTTTGGAAGTCCGAATCATTGGACCCAGCTTGCAGAGTTACATGTCCAAGGGCACATAGTCAGTGGCAGCATTAAATCTGGAAACTTTGTCATTTACTCCAGTTCTGGTGCTTTTCCCTCTGCATTATGCTGCGGCTAACCCCTACAACCGCCTCTAACTCCATGAAAGAAAGTACCTTTTAGATCAAGGATAAAAGAAAGAGGATACTGGATGAAAGTTTAGAAGATCTGGGCTTCCTCATCAGTAAAATAGAACTAACACTTTTCAGGGTGGCTGAGCAAATTAAATGAGATATGGACAAATGTCATCAAAAGTGTAAGGGAGCTGCATATGACAGATGCTTATCAGGTAGGGGTACCTGTATGATTCATTTAGATCGGATTCACTTCTATTTAACTCTATGTGTAGTGGCAAGTTTCATTCTGGTCATATACTGTGTTTCAAAAGACAGTTCACACTTCTCTCTCTGCTAATCTTATGCTATCTAACTGGCCCTCAGGCATTCTAGGCTTTCAAAAATCTGACTCAGAGAAAATCCTATAAAATGTTACCTCTCACTCTCCCCAGAGCCTGTCACCCCTGGAGAGGGCTTAGGACCTCAAATGCAGATTAGAAGCAGCCATTTTATCTTCCCTTTCCCCCAGTTGTGAATTGAAGAGAAAATTCAAAAGACTTTAAAATGATGTCTTTATCCCAATCAGAATTAAACCCTGCTGTTGGTCACTTACTTGTCTGGTTTTGCCTCTAAGTGAGCAAAAGTCCTCAGGCTTATAGGGATTCTATGCTGTTCCACACCACTGTCCTTACCTCCTGAAGCTCTTGTAAGTGGTATACTCTTACCTTGAAGGCCTATCTCAACAGTCATCCTTTGGAAAACACCTTCCTAGAGGTCCCCAATCAAGTGACTGATTTCCCACCTTGGGTTTCCCATAGCATTTGTTTGTACGTTAATTATCGTCACCCATTTTATTGTTTGTTTGTTTATATGTCTCTTTTCCCCACCAAATTGAAAGCAACTCTAAATCCAAAACTACCTCTTACTCACTTTTATTTCCCCAAAGGCCCATACTCAATGCTGAATAAGTGAATGAGCAAACAGGTACTTCAGATCATATCTGTGTACCAAGGCAGAACTTTACTCACTTCAATAAGCTATTTATGGGGAGGCAGAAACATTGGTGACCTTTGTGGTATTCTCCGAGTACTGACACCATCCATACCATACCTGGGGTTCCATCACTCTCCTGATGAGCCACTGGAATTTTGACTTCCTATCTTTGTCTCTAGAAATATGAAGAAACTCACCTCCTGTATTTCTCTGATTATTAAGGATAGTGGACTTCTACCCCCTGTAATTTTGACCATTATGCTTATTTAGTGGCATCATGGAGGCAAGTGATATTCATTTGGTAAGAGTAGATTCCCTTTAGTTGGCCTATTTGCTCTAGTACTCAAGCTCTTAGTGTTATTTGCTATTAACATTTGCATTATAAGACCAGATAATCATTGAATTACAGGGTTCATACCAAGCCCCAAAGAGTCCAACAGTGAACAAACTATATAATCAAAAATTTCTCTAATGAAAGATGAAGTGTGTGGTCTGGAGACATAAACAACCTCAGTTAATCCCAGGAGGATGGGCAGAAGTAGATTAGGGGTAGGGCCAACCTCAGACTAGTATTTACCAACACTCTTTCTGAAATAGAGAGTGTTTAACACACAAGTTGGGTCTAAAGTTTAGACTCTAAATAGTGCATTGTTTTCTAGTATTGGGATGAACCAAGAAAAAAAAAAAAGAAAGAAAGAAAAAAAAGGATAAAGAAAGATGTTAGAAAACCCAAGACTTTTAAACCAAGATACAGAGGGTTAACTTTATTTTTGGTGAAGTGGAGAATTTTTTGTTTTTATTAATAGTTCATATACCTCAAAAAGTACTGTTTGGAAGAAAGAGGAGAAGCATTTATAAATAGCTATTAGTCAAAACTCTAAGATTCAAATTAATTTAGTAAACATTGACTGATACAACACATTCTGCAGTAGGCATTGAGTTTCTTAATTACAAAAGTATACCCTTTGGTTAATTCATTATCACAAAATTTGTAATTAAAGTGAAGTTAATGAGCTGGAACACCCAGAACACATAGGCTTGGAAGCACTATAGAATATCTCAGAATTGTATCTTTTAATTTTTTATTTAATTTTTAATTCTTAGATCCACTAAAAAAGAGTCAAAAGGAAAGATAATTTGAAGTTATCCTAGAAAGACACTGAGTTCTAAAATACCTAGGGGAATCTCAGATTACCCCAGCTCTCTCTACTTTGCAGCATATTTTAGAAAACTGAATGCATATTTCAGGTCACTGGCTTTCAGATTTGAAGTGTACTGTATGCTACTTTTTGTGTAAGTATCATCCATTTTATTTTCTTTGTTGTCTTCATGAGGTCTTAAAATTAAAAAGCTTTCCAGATGGCTTTTGGCTTTTAAATAAGAAAAATGAATATGATTTTTTTAATTAAATGTTTTCACTAAAACCCCTTCCCTGTTCTATTCTACTCTATGAACTAATGAGTAAAAAGGATCTATATTGGTTTTTCCTGCCTTGGTCTTAATAATAGCTTGATTTCATTGCTCAATAACTTCAAAGTAAAATAATGTCCTAAAGCTGAAGAGCTTTCTCCTAGTCTATTTCTAACCTCTTGTCTCAAGCTGCCACCATAAAGGCGCCCAAAAAGTGTACAAAAGAACATTTCTAATAAATTCAACATGTGTCAAATTACATTAGGTCTCTCAGATATAAGCAAGTGGAGTCTAACTGTAATCTATTGTCTTAGTCAGTTTGGGCTACTATAACAGAATACCATAGACTGGGTGGCTTAAACGACAAACATTTATTTCTTACAGCTCTGGAGGCTGGGGAGTCTAAGACCAAGGTGCCGGCCGATCCGGTGTCTGATGAGGGACCCCTTCCTGGTTTGCAGTTGGTTGTCTTCTTGTTGTATCCTCACACAGTGGAGAGAGAGAAAAAGCAAGCTCTCTCATGTCTATTCTAATAAGAACACTAATCCCACTCATGAGGGCTCCACCCTCATGACCTAATTACCTCCCAAAGGCCTTACCTCCTAATACCATCACATGCAGGGTTAGGATTTCAATGTATGAATTTGGGGGGATACAAACATTCAGTCCACATCATTGATGGCCTTAGTAAGTCTGAAAAAAGAATGGGCCAGTAGAAGAGGTCCGCATGGATGCCAGGTCCAGGGTTGGCACTGGTCATCTAGGAATATCCAGATAAAACAGACCTTGAATTTCAGGGTTCGTTCAGTCTTGTGACATGATAAGTATTCTCTCCACTGAGGTAGGTGTTTCTGCACATCTCCGCTTGGCTTGGGTGAAATCTTCCTCATGATAATGTTCCCTCCCTTTGCTCTGACTCCACATCATGAAGCAGTCTCTGGTGACTGAGGCTTCCTGACATTCTGGCTTGGGGAATGGGGGTAACCTGGTTGGGAAGTGAGAGCTCCCCAGGCACTCAAGAGGGAGGTCATCCATTCTATCTTAATTAATTGGCACTAACTGGGATTCTGATGTATACATCAGTTTCTTGTGAGTCTGTGAGCCAATCAGTCTCTCTGAGACCTGTCCATTCTGAGAACTCCCAAGATCCAGTGGCTGGGGCAGCAGAGCTTCTAGAGCTTGTACCATGAGAAATACTCCAAAAAAGGCCACTCCATGGGAGTCTGGGAGGACCAGCCAACTGGCCTTCTTGATGCAGCATCTCTACTCCATTGCTGTCCCCCTTTAGCCCAGAGAGCAAATGATGAGTATTTATTGAGCACCTGCCATATGTCTAACACTATTTTAAGCTGTATCAGTTGCAAAAGAGGTATTAGGAATCATCCCTGCCAGAAAACAGGTGAGAAAAGGTATATACACATGAACAATGAATAAGTAAGACTCTGTGTATCCATCCATTTATTTCTATCTATAGATAGATATCATAATCATGTACTAATTCATGTGATCTGTTAATCACAAAATAGGACAGTACCTTAAAAAGTGTCATTTATGTAATATCAATAATAAACACTACATCCAAAGTATCCAAAACACACACTGGACTATTTCTCTAGCAATAGGAACAAATATAATCCAGGTCTGACCTCCTAAAAAAGAAATCAGTACTTTTTTAGACCTTATATGGTATCGCTGGAAAAAAATCTGGGTTTGATTCCAGCTATAAAAACCATGTGTAAATTTAATATCCAGATGCATAAAGTGGACACCAGAAAATAAATTTATGGTGTGGAAATATTTAGATACTTTGAACAAGAGTAATACACACTGAGAATTCTGTGGCTTATGAACTAACGTGCTTCCTTAGAAGATGCGACCTTTTGAAGATGTGACATTTTCCCTGCACCAGAATTACATCCTCAGAGTCCCCATGATAGTTTCTTAATTTCCTTTACAGTTTAATTGTATCTATGTACAAGAAATCTATATTCTAAAATTATCACCAAGGGCTAAATTCATTTTCCTATAGGCAGAAATCATATCTTTCGTGTACACACTTCCTTCTTAGAATTATATAAGGTATATACTATTATTTTCTGAGACCAGAACCAGGGTTTTATAGATGTGCACCAGCAATCATTCATTCAAGAAACTGTTGTTAGAACCCTACTATTTCCAAGCACTGTCTTATTGTTTTAAAGATGTGTTTCAACCTGGAGGGCAGAGGGGAGTTAGAAGCACAATCTTTTTAAGATAGAAACTTTTCTTTCCAGGAAAAGAAAATAGTCCAGCTGGCTAAAACCCCCAGATTTTAAAAAGAACTTAGAGACTAGACCTATATAATTGTTGCAGAAGAGTTTAAACAGAAATGGAGCCTCACAGCAAGTTAGCTGGAAGGGCTGAGTCACACGTGACAACATAACTATTTCTCAAATGCATGCAAACGAGTGGGTTCAAACTTTCTCATCTCTCCTCCTAAGATGATAAATTACAAAGAAATAAAGTCAAAACGAGGAAGACTTTATAGAGGTGGAGCCAGACACTGGTTCTTAAAGAACCACTAGAATTGAGAGAAGCAAAGGGAGTTTAAAAAGCCATTCTAGGGAAAAGGAGAAGGAATAGCTTTGTTGGGTAAAGGCAGAATGCTTCAGGAGATATCAGGAAAACGGTGGCAAATGCCAATAATCTTTTCACTGAACAAAAGTCCCCTTTATGATCAATGTTAGGGTGCATTGCACTGAAGACATGTGTTAGATTGCCAGGGGGGTACAACTGAGGGTCAGGATTTCTTAAGGGGAAGAATTAGCAACGTAATGCTGGGGCTCAAGGTTTGGCCTTGGGAAGGAAAGAATGTCCTCTTTTTAACTGAACGGTGGTATCATGACCAGAGGACCTGCATTTCACCATGAAAATACAGAAGCATCAAGACAGAGTGAAATGACATCTCACTCCCATGCACCCATCCTGTTTCATTGTAGAACCAAATACATACTAGGGTGGCATTGCTGGTGAGCCCTCTGGGGTGGGGCCAGCTGTGGAGGGAGGAGAGGAGGGGAGGGGAGGAATAGCTACCTCCAGGTGGAGAGGGAGAGAAGGCCATCCTAGGAGAGCGCATGGATTTTAGAATAAGATGTAATTTTAAAAATGTACAGAAACCTTATAACTGTCACCCATATATCCTCAATCAGAATCTGCCTATGGATGTCAACAGAATCACTTTACTAGTAATATAATTCTTAATGATCTCTGCTGATGCAGGACTACCACCCCACCATCAATTTTTTTAAAAAGTTCTTCTGTTTCTGGAAGTCTGTCTTATAAAACCTCATGAATGGTGTATTCACCCACCATGTGCAACCTCCCGTGGCTCCTTGCTGCTGGCCCCCTGCCCCAGTGAGGCCCTCGCCCCTCTCTCCCACTGCCCTGGGGTTCACTTGAGACCCTGGGCTTCCACGTCAAAGATACTGTCTCGTGCCCTTGATACAATCTTTCAAGGTTCCAAAGTGGCCCTGCGTTCGCTTCACTCTTCCGGAATTCCAAAACCATGCTGTGCTCATATAGAGGTAGTAAGGGGGACACTTTCCTCTGCTCTTCTTTGTCACCTGGCCACCAAAGCTTGGCCTACACTCAGCAAACACCTTGTGGAAGCAGCTTCCGCTTCTCTGCAGCCCACCCCTGTCCTCAGGACATAGACATATGGCAATGGGTCTCGGCTCAGGGACCAGTTCCAAGGCATGGGATAGCAGACAACTCTCCAAACCCCCATGCAAATCGGCTCCCTAGGCCTCCCTCACCACACCATCACACAAGCCCAGATGCATCTCAATTCCAGTGGTAGGCACAACTGAACTTGAGGCGGGGCCACCAATCAATTATCCTCCTATTTCAACTCAACGACAGAAAAAACAAATTAACTTGGTCAAGGCCATTATTTGCTCTTTATGAAGCCAGGTGCCCTAATTCACTTATGCAGCGCATATTACAGAAGGGCTGATCTCTGCCAGACATTGTGCTAACTGGGCTGAGAGGAGGAGCATGAAAGTGGGTAAGACATAGTGCCCCTCCTCAAGGAGCTCACAGCCTAGTAATGCGAGATAGAAATATATAAATACATTCTGAGTTCAGTCTAGGACCTTGAACTCTATGTTGCCTCAAATAGATCATTAGAATTCCCAGGTATTGAAATGCAGGTATATGCTTTCTGAAAGATCTTTTTCTCCTTTCATGAAATCAGATTTTGTGTTTTAAGCAGGAGGGCAAGAAAAATACTACAGAGAGTAACCTGAAAGAGTTGAAAAATGAGCCTCTGGAAAGAGTATGAAGTTCTTCATATTAAGGGTAATTAATAACAACAAAAATAGCTTAACAGATAAATGTTGGAGATAGACTGACTAAGCAACAAATCTGGAGAAGAAAAAAAAAACCACCCTGGATTTAGCACAAAAATTAATGAATGAACCCTATAAGAGATGCTATTATCAACGTGAAAACAATGTTAGGATGTGTTAACAGGAACGTGGCAGGCAGCACCGGGACTTCAGCCAGCCACATTCAGCCTTGGTCAAGCCTTTATTATGTCCAATTTTGGTTTCCCGTTTGAAGAGTTGTTATATTTCAAGCTGATATTAAAAGGATGGAAAATAGGCATTGGCATTTAGCCTAGAAAAGATGAGACTGAACGATGACTTAATACCTGTGGCCCTAACAGAGATAAGTGGATTTCTATTTCAGCCACAGGAAGTCTAGTTCAATCACAGAATAAATTGAGCATAAGGATGATTAAACACTGGGACCTTGATCGTAGGATGTCACCTTAGAAGTATAGTGCTTCAGCTCTGCTGCTTTCAGAATACTCTTCACTCCCCATCTTGCATTAATATTTTTCTGTGCATATCTTATCTCCCTTTGGGACTGCCCTTCTTATCTTTGGAGCCCTCCACAGCACTTAACTTCATGACTTGCTTGTAGTAAATATTCAAATAGTGTTAAGTAGGGGGAAGATGCTGGGACAGAAGCTATATGGCCAACATTGTAAGGCAGACAAGAGAGTATAGCAACTCAAGATGTGTTACAGGCCTGGAGTCAGACCAGAGAATAGTTCAGAGAATTGTGTCAGCAAAGGCCATAAAGATTCTCGTGACAAACGATGACTTTCTATAACAGTACATACACCTCTCCACCCCCCTCCTCCACCCAGCCCATCACACATTCCACAGTGGGAACTACGAAGACTTTATCAAAGGCACGATAGGGAAGGAGAGGTGAGGAAAAGACTTTATTGGATGGTAGAAAGCAGAGGAAAGAAAGAAGAGGAATCTGTAATTTCTGCAGAAGGAGATGGAAAAAGGGAGAAGTATTTCATTAGAAGATTTCTTAGGAAGATCCGTTAAAAAGCTGTATCACAGGAAAATACAAAGCAATATAGTTTAAGTGAACATGTTCAGTGCTTTTGGGGGTGGGGAGTGAGGAGGAGGGTGATGCCCTCAGGTGTGGAGGGAAGACTCTAAGTCACCAAGGGAAAGGAGGAAAGAGGTTCAGCCTACAAGTATGTAGTTAACCCCTTCATTTCCGTTCCTGTCCACCCCTTGGTGAGCCGTTGTCTAGGCAAGATCTTTTGCTTCATTCTAAATGGGTAGAGTCTATGAATTTCTTTGTAAGAAAAAATTTCTTCAAGATGTTTTAAACATCCCCTTTAAATTACTTGAACGGTTGCCTCTCATGTGAATAGATTTCCTTTGACTTTAAGTTGTGTTTCTGTAGGAGGTGAGTGGCTCTGTGTGTGTGTGTGCCTTAAGTGCATTAAGGCAGTACAAGGGGCACTTCCCACATACCTCTCTTTTCCCTAGGGAATTGCTCCAAGGTAAAAGCTATTCTTAAACAACCATTGCAGACCATAAAGTCTGGAAGAGATCATGGAGATCCTACCTCCATGAAGTAAAGTTATTTTTTTTTTTTTTTTTTTTTTTTTTTTTTTTTTTTTTTTTTTTTTTTTTTTTTGCTGTACGCGGGCCTCTCACTGCTGTGGCCTCTCCCGTTGCGGAGCACAGGCTCCGGACACACAGGCTCCGCGGCCATGGCTCGCGGGCCCAGCCGCTGCGCGGCATGTGGGATCTTCCGGGATAGGGGCACGAACCCGTGTCCCCTGCATCGGCAGGCGGACTCTCAACCACTGCGCCACCAGGGAAGCCCAAAAGTTATTTTTTTAATCATATTTTATTAATAAAAGACCACCCTGTGGTGGGAGCTATTTCATTCTATAGCACTGACCTCCTTCAAACCTTCCCAGCCCAGAATCTCTTTGATGAAAAATTAAGCAAAGTATCTAGAAATGAAGGGTGCTATCAGTAATTTGAGAGTGGCCCAGACTTCCGTCTCCCCTAGTAAAAGAGGCTGGAAATGTCCTATGTATGACACCTACTATCTTGCTGGCCCTGTTGTTCACAGTGCCAATGAATGATCATTACTTCAGTTCTCAGAGACACCAGTTCTGGAAGCTGGACTCTGAGTACCCGTGTCTGTGCTACACAGTGAAAGCACATGTGCCTGCTGGTCTCTGCAGAAACACTGTTCACAAATTACCTTCTGGTATGTTCTTCCTAATTCCTCTCACCTTGCCTCTCCAGCCCCAGGAAGCTGGACCACAGAAGGCTACCTGGGAGCCTTTGCCTACTCCAGCCCTGCTCTCATCTCATGATTCACTTATCTCCAAATGCATCCAATCTCCTTCTTATTGTCCTTTGTGCTCTCCCTGTTCCCTACTGGTGTCTGACCCAGGCCCAAAACTCACTCCTCTCTTCACTATTGTCATGTCAGTACCCTATTAGGTAGCAGGAGTTATGACATCCATTAGTTTTACAAACTGAAGACAGACAGCTACTTCCCAAACACATTACGTTAATAACAAGGGGCTGGGCTTCCCTGGTGGCGCAGTGGTTGGGAGTCCGCCTGCCGATGCAGGGGACACTGGTTCGTGCCCCGGTCCGGGAAGATCCCACGTGCCGCGGAGCGGCTGGGCCCGTGGGCCATGGCCGCTGAGCCTGCGCGTCCGGAGCCTGTGCTCCACAGCGGGAGGGGCCGCAACAGTGAGAGGCCCGCGTATCGCAAAAAAAATAAAAATAAAAAATAACAGGGGGCCAACTACAAGTGTGCATGATTTCCCTCTTTCTATCTTTACAACTAGGAAAATAACTTGGTGAATATCTTTTATACAGCTGGCCATTCACATACTTTCAGTGCATGAATGTCAGCATATTCGTGGAAGATTACTAAATTCTTGCTCTCCTGTGTGTGTGTGTGTGTGTGTGTGTGTGTGTGTGTGTGTGTGTGTGTTGAGAAAGAGAGAGAGAGAGTCTGGGCTGGCCTGGAAGAACCACTGAAGTTTTTCCAGGCTACTCCATTTTATGAACTTATTCCGAATATGCCAAAACTATACTTGCCACCTCAGAATTGGAGTGGGGGTGGGAAACGGGGGAAATCAGGAGGCGAAACGTATTCCCAAGGTCAGTTGAGTCCCATAAGCAAATGTATTAGTTTTCTATCACTGCTGTAACGAATAACCACAAACTTGGTGGCTTAAAACAGCACAAACCTATCTATTGTTCTAGAGGTTCAAAGTCCAACACAGGTCTCTCTAGGCTAAAATCAAAATATAGACAGGGCTGCATTGCTTTCTGGAGGCTCTATGGGAGAATCTATTTCCTTGCCTTTCCAGTTTCTAGAAGCTGCCACATTCCTGGACCCCATTCCTCTATCTTCAGCACCAGCAAAGTCATCTCTCTGGCCATTATTCTGTAGCCATATCTCCCTCTGACCTCAGCGGGAGAGGTTTATCTCACTTTAAACACCTGTGTGACTAAGATTGAGCACATCTGGATAATCCAGGGTAATCTCTCCACCTCAATGCCTTTAACTTAATCACATCTGGAAAATCCCTTTTGCCATGTAAAGTAACATATTCACAAGTTCTGGGCATTAGGACATGGATGTCTTTGGGAGGAATATTATTCTGCTTGCCACAGCAAATCACTGAATATTTTAAAAGGAAAAAAATTAAATGGGAAAAATGTGGCAGAAAGAGGAATAGCAAAATGCCTCAGTACATGTATCTATCACAGCTTTGGAGCAATAAACTCAAGTCTAGTCAGTGAGTATTTCATTAAAGCCTCTTGTGTGATCTCTATGAGTGTCTCATGCACTTTAAATAGTCAATATATGTTGAGTGATAACATATATAATCAAAGGGATATTTAAAGGTGTATATTCATCATGATATATAGAGATAATTAATTTTGAAGTTCATTAAACTATATTACTCTATAAACTATGACTTTGAGGACAGCATAGTACTTAAGCAATAAAACAACCAAAATTTTCTAGTTAGTTAAAATGAAGAGAGGGTTTAATCTAACTAAATTAAACCTCTTTCAGTTGAGCACAGGAATACTTGCGTTGGTTCCTCTCCATGACTTTGAAGTGCTCTGTGCGTCTGTGTCCGTGTTTGTGATGTGAAGCCATAGATCTCAAAGATGTTTTTCAGTGTATGAAGGATGTGAATCAATGTGTAAAGTTGATTGTTTCTCCTGCTATTTACCAAAAGAATCATCTTAACCCTACACTGTGGAGATCTGGGTTGTTCTACTTATTTAACAGAAAGCCAGTCCCATAAGTATCTTGGTGCCCCAGCAGCAATCTGTTCATTGCTTGTTAGCGATGAAGCAGCACATTCATAACTCAAGCTTAGATAGAGTGTCATCTCCAGATAGAATCAACACCACCCCCTCCACAGGGGTTGGAATCTGGTTGCTTTCCAAGCTGTTGCTGACCAGGCTCCCTTGCCTGGCCTGGCAGATGAGATCACCACACCAGAGTGCCACGAGGGCAGACTGGGCCCACTGTTGCAACATGTCCCTTCGTCAAGCTGTTGCCCTCATTTCGCCAAACACCCTGTATAACACAGCATATCACTGATCCTCTGGCTCTCTTCCCTTTGCCTTTGTATGCATTTTTATATCATGCATCTTCCCCTGAATAAAAGGAATAATAGGAGTTTCCCAGATTTGATTTCTCAGTGGGAACTGTTTGCTTTGGAAGCCACTGACACCAATGCTAATTGAGAACAGAGCTCAGAACAAGGGCCTGAGAACTGCACCCGGATGAACTTTTTGGTGGGCTGATTTCCGTTGATCTTTTCAGAATTGGATTGTGCATGCAAGTGATACCATGGTCGACTATTTTCCAAAGGGCTGAGCACGTGGATCAGTGTCTTTTCCTTTAACTAGTTCCCTGCCTTGGAAGAATTATTTGTAATTGATCATATAAAGTCTTCATCATGAAAGCTACTGGGGATCCTGGCCCCTACTGCTCAGTAATAACATCCTGGAAATCACGAAGCAATCTGGGCCGTTTACAATCTAAATCTAAACATGATGGGCCTCTATTAGAGAGATTACAGTAAAAAATAACAATCAGCTCTCTGATGATCCTATGCGAAGGGAAAGGGTGGGGAGGAGTAAATTTGGCAAAGGACAAGCCCAGACTTTCGTCACAGGGACAGACCAAAGTGTTAACACAAAGGGAGAGCCTGGGAGCATCCTGCACACTGCATTTCAGCCACAGATAACATGGCACCTCCGCGGGCCCGGTCCACGCCCTGACCGCTCAGAGGGTCTCAGCACCTCTGTGCCCGCAGCCCTTTTCCAGCTGCAGACATGCTCGGGGGATCCGGATCGCAGGGAAGACGCAGCCTGGCCGTGCTCTCCCAGTGAGTGCTTGCTTCACCTCTTCAGTTGTACTTCTTCTTCTTCTTCTTTCACATAAAGGAATCGTTGAAAAATAAAATAAAATAATCTTTTTTTTTTTAGTTGTGGGAGTGGGAGGCGAGAGGAGAAATCAGGAGGCAAAGGAAGGCAGTGAGTGTGTAAATATCAGACCTGTGTGGAACTTTTTGGTCTCAACTTGGTGGTGGCTCTGATTGGTTTTCCTCTGTTACTTTTTTTTTTTTTTTTGGTGGTTCGTCGACCATTTGGGGGTGTTTATACCAAAGGCACGGGTTTTCTTATTCCACATACCGATCCACAAAGCATCGTGTTTCTAAAGATCTGCTGTTAATTTAGACCTGAGCCCTCTGCTCGGAGTGATCCATCTGCAGGGCTCAGAGACTTTGGCTAAAGCACACATTGCCCAATCCTTAGAGTCAACAGCCCAAAGCCCTTAATACACTGACCATCTGACTGTGACAGAACAAGACCCAGAGCACATGCTATTGATCAGACAATTGTTCAGATAACAGGCTCCAAAGTTTAGGATCCTGGAATCCTGGAATGTTCAAGCTAGAGGGGCCCCTAGGGCTGTTTGCTGCAATGCTCTTCTTCTATAGACAGGGAAACGGAACCCAGAGGGGCAACTCCACTTAACCCAAAGCCAGACAACAGTCAGTAGCAGGGAAGCCAGTGTCTTTGTACTTGAAGGCAAGGGCCCTTTTCACGCTGGCATTTATGAGGTTTGGAAAACTCACTGGGTCTTGGGAAAAGGTAAGGCACAAGAGTAAGAACACCAGATGGCCTTTCAGTAAATCTGTCCTATTTTTGAGAGTTTTGGCATCGATTCAGCATGACAGTTGTTGTTGCATTTGTTCCAGCATTTGTGCAACAGCTCATCAAATAAACAGGAACTCAATGGGGTCCTAAAAATGAGACCCACATCCACTATATTAGCAGATCTCTTGGATAACCAGTTTCTCTAAGTGTGATCCCTCAAGTGTGAGAGCACAAAGGGGTGTTAGAGCTTATCTATATGTTCCTGTGGTTATCAGACTGGTCGGGGGGCTTTGTGGGTTTTTTTAGCAAATTTACTGTTACAAGGAATCCTGTTACATAAAGGAGATGTTCTGATTAAATAGGTGGTTTTGGATCTAGAGCGTCTCATCCCTGCTGCAGTCCCCAGTCACCCCCCCTTCCATTGCTCACGCCCACCCCACTCCCCATACCTCTCTACCCCACCCCACCCTACCCACTCCGCCAAAACTTCCTTGGAATCCTAGGTCTCCATGGAACTTCAGAAACCCCGATCTTATTTAATGCCACCATTTCAGATGAGGAAACTGAGGCACATGGGGTGAAGGGCTTGCCCAGTGTTCACAGCTGGTCAACACAGAGCCTGCAATGCAGGGCAAAGAGCCCAGTCTGCTCTGTGTGTGTGTGTGTGTGTGTGTGTGTGTGTGTGTGTGTGTGAATTCCTGGTTCTGAGTTTCTTCCTGCTCCATCATGCCCACAGTTCTATCAGTTTACTTTTTCCATGTCTCTCTCACTCTTCTCTAATCACTCTCTCATTTCCTGAATTTCAGCAGTTATCGCCCGCCACCTGGACAATTACAGTTGCCTCCTATCTGGTCCCGGCTTCAGTCTCTGTCACCTTTCTGATCCTGTCCCATCCCGTCCTCCCACCCCCACCTTTGAAGATAGACCCCACTCTCCTCTACGTGGCACTCAAAGTTCTCCACAGTCCGCCTTTAATATCCCTTCCCATTCTGACCTCCCCCTGCTCCGGCCAAATCAGATCACTCACTGGTCCCCAAACTCATCATGTACAAGCCACCTCCATTCCTTGGCTCACTATCTTTCCTACGTGGAGAACACTCTATGTGCCTCAGTTTCCCCTCTGAAATGGAGACATTAAAAAAGATGGGGGTTTCTGAAGTGTTCCATGGAGACCTAGGATTCCAAGGAAGTTTTGGTGGAGTGGGTAGGGTAAGGTGGGGTAGGGAAGAGATGGGGAGGGGTGGGGTAAGCAATGGAGGGTGATTGCGGAGTAGAGTAGGAATGAGGGGCTCTATCTCATTTGTTCCTGACTTCCTTCCTGTCCTTCAAGGCCCAAATCAAATACTGCCTTCCTCCACAAGGCTTCCTCAGCTCTGCTTTTCTCTCCATATCCTTTGTCCACCCTTCTATTATTAACCTTGAACTAAAGTTAGTGGTGAGCATGCCTGTTCCTTCCCTTCCCTTCCCTTCCCTTCCCTTCCCTCCCTTCCCTTCTTTCTTATTTTTTATCCATTAACAGCAGGTAATAATTTCACCCTTAACCAGATAAGAGGCCCAGTAAAGTCAATCATTTAAAGCCAATCTCTGAACCCAAAAGTGAGCAAAAGTGGCTAGTAGGATGCCAATGCAATATATGGTAATCCACTTGAGGGCAGGAACTATTTTGAAACTTTGAACCTTCAGCTTCCAGCACAGTGCCAATGCTCAAAAAAATATTATTTGGCTTTCCCATTACTGGATAATTCTAACTCAGTTCATCTAAGTTCACA
The DNA here is from genome assembly GCF_964165515.1 of Mesoplodon bidens. Taxonomy (NCBI): domain Eukaryota; kingdom Metazoa; phylum Chordata; class Mammalia; order Artiodactyla; family Ziphiidae; genus Mesoplodon; species Mesoplodon bidens. The sequence continues at coordinate 88,971,365 of NC_138166.1, forward strand.
CTTTTCATTGGAGTCATTGGAACACACAAAACTTCTGTGCCTTCTGCTTTGGAAGAAGTTTTAGGTTAAATGCCAAAACAGATGCCCAACAAAGTGAGCTCTAAATTCCTTTGCATTTGCATCAGATAATTTATCTCAGTTTCATCACCTACAGAGCAAGATTGGCAGTGTTTCTTTTATGAGGTGCATTAAGATTCCTGAGTGCCAAGACCTATCCAGAGCCATGTTATTTTCAGGGGCAATTGTGATTGGCTGTTCAGTTCTTTAGATTTCAAGGTGCTGTTTAATTTGTTCCTGGTAAGATTACTGAGAGGTTCTGTCACTTGCAGTCTAATATTTTCACCACTTACTTTCTCGTTTTCCCAAAGCCCTGTGAAGTCTTCTTGAGTCAAGATTTTGGGTTTCTTATAAACAGCCATGCTTTTGTCACATTTTGTAACAAATGTGGAAGGGTATATAAATTTTTAAACCATGGAATCAAAGAAACATAGGAAATTATTTAGTTCATCCCACTGTTTTCTGAAGAAACTAAGTTAAAAACATGTCAGGGAAATCAATAATTGGCATAATTGTATAAGATACAGAAGATGTGCACCTAAAAATGTTCAAATTTGTAAAAAGTTTAGGAATAAATACCTGGTTTATTCAATCTTATTGGGGAATGTAGCATTACAATTTTCTAGCATGCTAAATTTAAAAAAAAATTGTAATGAAAACTATGTCTTTCCGTTCTTTAAAATAGATGTTACAATACATTTGAAACACTTCCCCATTGCTGCGAATTGTCACTACGAATATAGTTTATTTATTTTTTTTATTTTTTTGTGGTATGCGGGCCTCTCACTGTTGTGGCCTCTCCCGCTGCGGAGCACAGGCTCCAGACGCACAGGCTCAGCGGCCATGGCTCACGGGCCTAGGCGCTCCGCAGCATGTGCGATCTTCCCGGACCAGGGCACGAACCCGTGTCCCCTGCATCGGCAGGCGGACTCTCAACCACTGCTCCACCAGGGAAGCCCTGCATATAGTTTTTTAAATCATGCTGTGAAACAGTGGTATCTCAGTGGATACAACTCTCATCCAGAAATTGTCCAATTATTGTGTGCTGTCCTCTATCTTTTTATTTATTTTATCTCTCCTAATTGCTCTTAATGCATCCAACTCTCGTGGTTCCACTCTGTTTGGATGTAGCCAAGGCTATCAGGAAGCCCTATTTGTTGGAATTGTGTTCAAGGAAAAAGTCAACAGTCTGGGCAAGGAGCACTCAGGTGCCTTCTCTGTTACAAAGTAAAGGGCATGTACCTTTTGTGACTGTGGTTTGTATACCAAACTTGCCATTTTTTCCTCACTTTTGGGTTCAAAGATGGGCTTTAAATGATTGACTTTACTGGACCTCTTATCTGGTTAAGGGTGAAATGACTACTTACTGTTAATGGATAAAAAAAATAAGAAAGAATGGCAGAAAAACAGGCAATTGTACTTTGCACGTATGGGGCACTCTATAAATGATATTGCTGAATCTCTCCTGCAGTGGTGACTACACCAAACTTTATGGAGTTGGTCTCGACTTTTTTGCATGTGTCTTACTGGCCACCTGGCCACAAGCACATGGGCTGAGTGCCTGGTGGCCACAGGCCTGTCTTTCCTTCCTGGTTGAGGCAATTTGCATTGCTCACTCCTCTTTCCCTCTCCTGACCTTTGACCTATTTCTATCCCTGACATGAGCCCTCACTTCATACTGCTTCTCATGTCCCTCCCAGTCCCCCCAGAATGGCTTTGCAGAGGCAGGGCCAGCTGAGGCAAGAGGAATGGGGGGCTGGAGAGGTGCTCTTCTGCCATCTGGAGGCCAGTTGGCCCCTGGCATTCCTAGCTGGACCAGCGAGGATGCCTTTATCCCGTAGAAATGCAGCTTCCGTTCTCGCTACTAGCTTCAGATATATCCTGGGTTTTAAAAGGTAGCTGTGGGCTGGCCTAAGATCCCAGCTGCCATGTATAATAATGTTTGAAGTTCCAAAAACCAATTTGCAAATTAAGGTTTTGGAAACAAGCTTTTCATAAATGTAGGACTGCCTGAATTCATTTCCAAGCCTAATTGAATTTTTAAGAGGAGCCTTTAAAAATCTGTAAACCTTACTCATTTCCATGCATTCATTCAACAAATATTCATTGAGGATTTCCTGTGCCAGTTAGTGCTGCTGGACTAGGCACTAAGAACATAAAAAGGAACAAAACACAGACTCTGGCTTCAAGATTATCTAGTCTTTTAACCTCCCACCCACTGCGGGAATCTTTCTTCAGTCCTCGCACAGCCATCCGCCAACATACGCACATCCCCAGATCCATCAGGGCTGTGGCTGCCATCCGAGCAGTACAGCCACCCGATCAGCATTAGCCACATCAGTGCTTTCCTGTTTTCTCTTTTCCTCTGACCCTCTGAAAGAAATACCAGTTTCTTTTAATTTATACTTAAGTATAAACTTAAGTATAATAAACTTAAGTTTATTTTGTGACTCAGTATTTTACATATATATACATACACACACACAGATCCATTTGAAACAAATACTTCACACAACAGTGCTCACTCTTGCTGTGTACACCCTCTGATATTTTCTCCTTTTCAAGTTGTGCTGTAGATTTTTTTCAGCTTTATTAAGGTATAATTGACAAATAAAATCGTAGTATATTTAAAGTGCACAATGTGATGATCTGATACATCTGTACATTGTGAAAGGATCCCCATCATTAAGTTAATTAACAAATTCATCACCTCTCATACTTACCTTTTTTTTTCTGTTTTGGTAAGAACACTTAAGTTCTACTGTCTTACCATATTTCAGTTATACAATACTGTATTATCAACTATAGTCACTGTGTTATACATTAGATCCTAAGACTTTGTTCACCTTATAACTAAAAGTTTGTAGCCTTTGACCAGCCTCCCCCCATTTCCCCCATCTCCAACCCTTGGCAACCACCATTCCAGTTTAACTTTTTTTTTTTAATTCCACATGTAAGTGATACCATGCAGTATTCGTGTTTCTCTGTCTGGCTTATTTCACTTAGCACAAGGCCCTCCATATTCAGTCATGTTGTTGCAAACGGCAGAATTTCCTCCTTCTTTTTTTAGAATAATTTTTGTTGGTGTATAGTTGATTTACAGTGTTGTGTTAGTTTCAGGTGTCCTTTTTAAAGGCTGAATAATATTCCATATTATTCTGTATATATTATATATGTTATAATATTCCATATTATATATATATATATATATGTATATATATCTCCATTCATCCGTTGATGAACACTTAGTTTGCTTCCATACCTTGGCTATGGTGAGCAATGCTGCAATAACATGAGAGTACAAATATCTCTTTGATATAGTGATTTAGTTTCTTGCCCTCTGATTTTCTATATTTTATATATCATTAAAAAATGCTAGTTGGGCTTCCCTGGTGGCGCAGTGGTTGAGAGTCCGCCTGCCGATGCAGGGGACACGAGTTCGTGCCCCAGTCCAGGAAGATCCCACATGCCGCGGAGCGGCTGGGCCCGTGAGCCATGGCTGTTGAGCCTACGTGTCCGGAGCCTGTGCTCCGCAATGGGAGAGGCCACAACAGTGAGAGGCCCGCGTACTGCAAAAAATAAAAAAATAAAAATAAAAAAAGCTAGTCATAAACTACTAAGTAGATTTCAGAAGCTGCAAACTGAAGTTTGAAAATGACTGAACATATTACATAATCTTGGTAACCCTGACCACACTGGCTGCCTGCCTCAGGGATCAGCCTGGAAGTTTAAGGAGAGGCTTTTCAGGTGGCAATCAGAGGGTCTGGATTCTGGTCTAGCTCCTTCACTGATCAGCACTGGGATTTCCAGGAAGCCACTTCATCTCACGGCAACACAGCTGTAAGATGGAGATGCTCATGCCTGCTCGGTGTAACTTGCAGAGTGGTAAGACCATCCAGTACAGTGACGTGCATTAAAGTATACGGGGAAAAACTAAGTACATAACAAATGCAAATTATTATTAAATAGCCTTATTTTTCCCAATTAAAATTTAATATCAGAGGAACAACTTGGAGAGACCATTTGTTCTTTATAGAGTTGTGGAAAGATCCTTGCATGGGCTGTAATATTATGCAGCTTCACAAATGAAAATCTGAGTGGCATTTGTTTGTGATGTTGTAACTAGGTTTGTATTTAAGAAGCTCAGTCAGGTCATCCTCTTTCCTCTGCCCTTAAATACTTTTTCTGGTTGTAAAATCAAGGAAGCAACTAGGTGGTCGGTGGGTTTTTAACTCATGAGCCAATTTGTGAAGGAGTATGCTTTGCCTGATAGTATCTGCTCTAGCCCACTGGATTTATAAACACTCATTTCCACTGCTATTAAGACTGCTTTTTATTAAAAACAACTGACATTAAATAAAAGTAACCAGTAAAGGAGATAACTTTATTAAGAAGGGTTTAAAACAATAAACTTCTAGAGAAAATGTGGTACTTTCCTCACTGATCTTTCACTTTTTCTTTGTAACCTTATTGTAAACCTCATCTCATGCAGACATTGATTAGAATGCTTCTTTCAAGTCCCGATATTCCTATTTAGGGCCTGGTATTTTAGGCTGATATTTTCTATGCTGATTAGTTCCTATTTAGGGCCTAACCCACACTAGACATTTGCCTCTTCCAGGCTAGCTCTGCCTGCTGCATCAGCATTCCGTGTCTTTTATTTCCATGACTTCTTTCTGATATTTACAAGGAATGCCTACACTCACCTTTTCTAGAACTCGATTCTCCAAATCACTGTACCTTTCACTTTGTATGCAACTGAGATAATATAAAAACTAATATAATAAGGGCTTCCCTGGTGGCGCAGTGGTTGAGAGTCTGCCTGCCGATGCAGGGGACACGGGTTCGTGCCCTGGTCCGGGAAGATCCCACATGCTGCGGAGCGGCTAGGCCCGTGAGCCATGGCCGCTGAGCCTGTGAGTCCAGAGCCTGTGCTTAGCAACGGGAGAGGCCACAACAGTGAGAGGCCCGCGTACCGCAAAAAATAAAAAATAAAAAAATAATAATATAATAAAATAAGGACTATATTCACCCCAATAAGAAGAAAATAAATTTTGCCACGTTTCCTCTTTAAAGAGTGAAAACATTCTTTACACAGATCAGCAATCCCCCACCAAAGGCCATAGTTCATAACTACATTGCATAGTTTCCAGAGAAAAGTATATGAAATACATAAAATTTAAGTAATTTTTTCAACCTACCTTTAATATGATTTCATAGCTTTTGTGTAATTTCCATAGCTACTTAATGAATTATTCTGATATGTCTAAAAATTGAATTGAAAATAATGGTGTTCACACAACTTTTTAATGAGTAAATTAAGGTCCAAGGTGGCCTAGGTACACTGAACTTTTGGAACAGAAGAGATGGCTTTAAAGAGGAATTGATCGCTCACCTCTGCCATTTCTCCGGTAGTCTTTCTGGAGCTAAACAGCACTGTTGGCTGGGAAAAAGTGTCTCAATACTCTTTCTACTGACCAGACCCACCTTTCAAAGCACTAAATGGTCCCATTCTCGGCACATGAAAACTAGAGTCGGGTATCCTGACTCCCACATCTGTGTTTAGATCTCTATCATTGCTAAGTGTGTGACTTGAGCAGGTCTCTTAATTTCACTAGGCCTAAGTTTCTTCATATGTGGGGGGAAAAAATTATAGTATCTGTCTTGCAGGTTTGGTGAAAATTAAAAGAATTAGTTATGTGAAAGTGTGTAAACCACAGAGGATGTTTAATCAGTGTTAAATTTTCTACCTTCCCCTTCCCTCTGAGCACTCCCTTTCCTAAAAACCCCAGGAGAGAAATGGCTTGATATCTTACACCAACAAAGCAACTGATGCCGGGGCAAAAGGCAGATGAATTCAGTTTGTGATTGACATGTGTTCAAAAAATCCATCTACTCTAGAAAAATCAGAGGAGCTCTTCATCTCAGATATTCATTGCTCCATTTACTTCCTACCTAAAAATGATAACCTATACTGCTGTACTTTGGATAACTCTAAAGTTAAAAGAAATTTGCTAAAAATAGACTTGGGGCAAAATATAAAATTACTACTTTTCCAAATTGGCCTAAACCAGACACAATGGGAAGGAGGATGTAGTAAGAAGTAGGGGTTTGTTTGCCAAAGACTTCGATGCCACCAATCTTTAAGTAAGCTTGATAAGTAAGGAGAGTATAAATAAAGAATATTAACTTTGAAATCCAGATAAAGTTGGACCCAAATCCTAGTCGCATCATTTTATTAACTATGTGCCCTTTAGCTAATTACTTAATCTCACTGAGTTTCTTAGTTTATTTGTCTATAAAATGAGGAAAAGATATGTAAAGTAGTTAGCACAGTGCCTGGCACTTAGTAAGTGCTCAAAAAAATGTGTGTGTGGGTGAATAACAGTGATAATTATTGGCATTAACTGGGTGTCTAGGGGATGAATCTGAGGTAGCTTCCAGGTATTCACAAAAGCATGAGTGACTGTGATGAGTTGTATTAATCTCCTAGGGCTGCCATAACAAAGTACCACAAACTGGGTGGCTTAGAACAACAGAAACTCATTGTCTCTGTCTCACAGTTTTAGAGGATAGAAGCCTGACATCAAGGTGTCTGCAGGACCTGCTCCCTCTGAATCCTATAGGGGGAGGACTCTTCCTGGCCTTTTCTGGATTCTGGTGGCCCCAGCTGGGCCTTGGTTTGTGGCAGTAGAGTTCCAATGCTTCCATTACTTCACGTGACATTCTCCCTATTTCTCTTCACATCATCTTCCCTCTGTCTGCCTCTGTGTCCAAATTTCTCCTTTCTATAAGGATGCGAATCATTTTGGATTGGAGCTCACCCTCATGACCTTATCTTAACTTGATTACATCTTGATTCCAAATAAGGTCACATCCTGAGTGAGGTACTGTGGGTCAGGACTTCAACATATTTTTGGAGATGACACAATTTGACCCATTATATTAGTATACAGAGTTCCTAGAATTAAATGCAACAAACCTGGCCCTTACCTCTACATTTTAAAGTTTGCTGAGGTCTCCATAAGTTGAGCAAACCTTATGCATCCTGGAGAGGCATAATGTGGAAATGGTATTCTGATATGAGTTTGCTGAGCAGTGGATACTTCCTGATCACAAAAGGACAAAAGCTCCTCAGACTCAAGCATCACTGGGGCTTTCTTTTTAACCTCAGTGAGTGAAGGACACCCAGGAAGTATGTACAGTCTCTTCTTACCCCAAGGGAAACAGCCTTGAAGTCAGAGATTGAACCATCTCAGGCCTATGCTAGTTAGTATTATGGGAAAGACTTATTTTCCACTTACTCTCCCTCCCTGGTATACATTTTTAAATGTCTGACCTTACTCAAACATTCAGTTTGACCCAGGGAAGCATTACAAATCTGACTCTCTTAGATCTGAAGACTTGCAGGTTGGGAGGGAGACCCTGTAAAACATTCCCTCCACCTAGAAGCTTAAGAAGTCTAGTTTTATGAGCCCACCTAGAGCTACAGGTAAATCTCAAACCAAGATCCTCAGGTAACAGAGGAGCAAAAGGAACACAGCAAAGGTGAAACCTGAACATATGAGGGAGTAAAATTATAAGTTACAACAGAAGGCATCTCAATAAATCAGATGGGCTACTAGTTAAATTTAATGAACCACCGACCTAAATAAACAGTAAAAGGTGCTAATAATTGTCGAAAAAAATTATTAACAAAGTAGAACCATTCGATCCTTAAATTGAGTACTGTATTATTTTCCTAGGGCTGCTGTAACAACATACTACATACTGGGTGCCTTAAACTAACAGGCAGGGTTGTTTCCTTCTGAGGGCTGTAAGGGAGAATCTGTCCCAGGCCTCTCTCCTAATTTCTCTTAGTTTGACCATCCTTGGCATGCAGATCCATCACTCCAGTCATCTGTATTCACATGACATTGTCTCTGTGTTTCTTGACATAGTCTACCTTCCATGCATGTCTGTTTCTATGTCCAGATTTCCTCCTTTTTATAAGGACACCGGTCCTATTGGATGAGGGCCCACCCTAATGACCCATCATAACTTGATTACCTCTGTGAATGCCTTATTTCCAAATAAGAACACCTTCTGAGGTCCTGGGGATTAGGTGATCAACCAACCAATCATTTTTAGAGGACACACTTCAACCCATAACAAGTACTGAAAGATTTAAAATACTCTAATGTGACATTGCATAGTTTAATTCATAAGCAGTAAGTGGGATCATTTTCTAGTACAATTAAAATGCCAGCTGGCTGAAGGATATGGGGGCAGTGCCAGGCCATCTGTCTAAAGCCATTCCAGTGACACTCAGAACCAACCTCCATGCGTAGAGTTCTGAACCATCAATTCTCCACTAAGTTTGGGTGTTAAACCAGCCCCAAAGAAGAACAGAAAAGGGGATCATCCTCTTCCACTGGGACATGAGTGTTTTCTGGCATAGGAAGATAAAGCTGTCTGATGGTAAATTTCCATCCACATTTTAATGAAAAGTGACATGGACTAAGAGAGAGACAGAGAAAATGAGAGATAAAGGGCATTCCACTTATTGCACATTTATTGCACATTTTTAGCCACTACTCTTCCTCTCCACACTCCACTGCTCAAAAAAGAAAGACAGAGACAGGGTAGTCAGCAGAGGAGGAATAAGGGAATAACAACAAAAGAATTTTTTCCTATATTTGTTCTGCATGTCTCAGCCTTCTCTGGTGTTAATATTCTCAATGAAAATGAGTTTAAGATCCTCGAGTTAGAAAAATGTTTCTGCCCAGTTCTCGCCTTCAAGCTTGGAAACAGCAGCATACCTTAGAAGACATATAAGCGCAGAACCTATTTCCCATACGATGATGAGGAGGAAGAGAATAATAGTAGTAACAATAATAATAATAATAATAATAATAATGGTTAACACTCATACAGTACTTACAGTGTACCAAGCACTGTGCTAGTACTTTACAAATACGAGTTTATTTAATTCTTCAACAGCACTACAAGTTAAACACCATTGTCTCCATTTTACAGATGAGGAAAGTGAGGCCAGAGAGGTTGATTCGCTAGCCCACTTCCTCCCTGTGTGGGTGTGTAATGGCTGGCTCCTGGCGGCTCCCTTGCTTTCTCCAGCTGACACTTAACGGATGTTATTCCCGGCCTGTGCTTTCACAGCTCTAACCTCTGGTCTTTGAGTGGGAGCATCTGGCAGCAATTGTAATATGACATCAGATCCTGCTTGATGAGCGAGCTTCTCCTCCTGGTGGAGCAGGGCTGGACGGGGTGAGACGAGTGGTCTAGTGAGGGTCTTTGATCTTTCATGACTCTACCTTAAATAACCAGCCCAGGGGACTACATATTGCTTTAAGGGCCCTACAAAGAGGCAATGAGTGTACCTTTCCCCCATAGTGGAAGGGTATTTCCATAAAACTGGCAACTCCTCTCATTTCACTGGTATTAATAATCACATGGCTTTCTTATGCCAATTTAAAGAAATAAACTCTTTGAATAATTTTGAACTTCTCCATATCTTAACTTCTAAATCCTGCCCTGTCCAAGTTAGAGAACTGAGTCCTGGAAGGAAAGGAATGTACTATGTCGTTGTTGTGCCAAGAGCCCAGACTTTGGGGCCGGCCAGATGCAAGTTAAGATCCTATGTGTATGGTCCTGGACAAGTTACTCAACTTCTCTGTGCCCGGTTTGTTCCTCTAGACTGTAAAATAAGAACCATCGTGTCTATTCAGTGCTATTGTAAGGATTAGATGAAATGCATCCTGCCCATTGCCTGACACCTAGTCAGTAAAGGCAGGTCTCATTTTATTGTGCTTCGCTTTATTGAGCTTCACAGATACTGCATTTTTTACAAGTTGAAGGTTTGTGGCAACGCTGCATTGAGCAAGTCTATTCGTGCCATTTAATCAACAGCATTTGCTCACTTCTTATCTCTGTGTCACACTTTGGTAATTCTTGCAATATTTCAAACTTTTTCATTAGCACTATATTTGTTATAGAGATCTGTGATCAGTGATCTTTGATATTACTATTATAATTTTTTGGCATTGTTAGCAATAAGGCATTTTTAATTAAGGTACATAAATTGTTTTTTAGACATAATGCTATTGCACACTTAATAGACTACAATATAGTGTAAACATAACTTTTACGTGCACTGGGAAGCCACAAAATTTGTGTAAGCCCCCAAAGTTGGGTATCTCGTTTTCTTGTGGTATTTGCTGGATTTCGGTGGTCTGGAACTGAACCTGCAGTATCTCCGAGGTATGCCTGGACTGCACAAATGGGAGTTATCACCACTGAATAAGCTTCCTCATTTTTTTTTAAACAATCTGTATGTTTGCTTCACTCATTCAAAGTCAAGGCTGGCAGGTCTAGTACATTCCTCTTTTTTTGTCACCAGTGTTATTATTTCAAATGGACAATGGCTACTGTATTTAGATTATTAGTCTTAGAAATGTTAAACTTACAACTTTAACGCAGAGTCAAATTTAGCAGAGTTGGTTGTTAGCAGCAGCCCAACCCCAGAGGACAAAGTGATTCCTGGGGCCTCCTACAGTCTCCCAGGGGCCTAAACACCTTTTGTTTAAAGGTCCTTGGGGGAACTTGAAGACTTATTCTCTCTCTGGTAGGCTTCAGAGCTTCATCTGAGCAGAACACCACAATTCTATGACATCTCTGAGATGGAAGAGAGCATCAGTCAGAAAAGTCCAAAATTATAATGATGTCCTGACTCTGAATATAAGTCACTCAGCTTCTCTGAGCCTATTTCCTCAACTGCGAAACAGGAATGATAGTAGTGTCTGCCTCACTGGCGTTCTAAAGATAAAATTAGAGCATGTACATGATGGAAGTGTTTTATAAACTCTAGAAAGTTAGAATTGTGATTCAAATTATTGTTTGGATGGATCTGAGTTTCTGAGTTGGCTCTGAAAACAGCTTAGCCACTAAACAGGATGGGATTAACAGGACAGCCCTGCTGACACAGATCATAACAGGACGGCATCTCATTTTGACTTGGAAGCTGCCCCCAGTTGTACTAACATCATAGAAAAAAAGCTTGGTTTAAGCAGTGGAAGATTGTGAACAAAAGAAGAAGGTGGTTAGCTAGGTAGGACAAGGGTGAGAGCATGGAGAGGGGACCCCTGTAGACAGGTGAGAAGCAGAAAGACAGAAGGGGGGACAGGGCTTTTCTTTTGCTTCAGGTTCAAAATAAAAATTTAAAAAAAGCAAATGATATCTGTAGGTTCACGTGTATGCTTAGAACTGGGACAGACCATCCAAGCCCAGCCCTTCTTAAGGTTAAGACCAGATACTCACTGATTATACATATTCAACACCCTGGAAACATTCAACTTAAAATTTCTTGACTTCATTACTAAGTTTCAAAAATACCCTTCTGGGCATCCCTGGTGGCACAGTGGTTGAGAGTCCACCTGCCGATGCAGGAGACACGGGTTTGTGCCCCGGTCCGGGAAGATCCCACATGCCGCGGAGCGGCTGGGCCCGTGAGCCATGGCCGCTGAGCCTGCGCTCCGCAACGGGAGAGGCCACAACAGTGAGAGGCCCGCATACCACACACACACACACACAAAGATTAAAAAAATATATTAGGATTGTGTTTTTTTGGTTTGGCCTTAAAAAAAAATTTTTTTTTAATCCAAAACCATAATTGTGGCCTACCAAGATGGATTCTTCTCCCATACAGTGAGGATTTAATTTTTCCAGTCCCCTCCCTCGGTGCCTGTTACCCTCTGCTCATTTTTGATGAACTGCACATGTTGTAGAAGCCACTCCGGGCCTCAGACACGAGCAGTCTCCCTCGCCACTGCCAGTGTCCTAATAAGGGAATGAACAAGCTCCTACTGGTGAGGTAAAGAGGAGTCAGGCGGCGGATGGTATTTTTGCTGATCTAGGAGGATAAGGTGTGGTTTGGCAGGTACCTCGTTGGTTTGGCTGGCTCCCGAACTAGTTTTTTTTCTCTTTTTACAGTTCGAACTCTGTAAGACAGACACTAAGAATTGTTTTCTCGCTTAAAGCTTAGCTGAGCTTTAAGAGTATCATCTTGACACAGACCATCCATGATGGAGGAAAGATGGGAATGTGGAGTGAAGTGAAGTTCTCATCCTGAAAGGAGGTTGAGGGGCTGCCACCAGAAGGAAGGTGACCTCAGACTCAGTCACATTTGGTCATGGAGAGAACAAGGGGTAGACCATTCAGTGTATTTAACCAATGTTTGATAAGTTTAAAAATTTATCTGTACAATAATATCAACTTTCACTTTGTGCTTGCCAATATTGATGTACCCTAATTTTAAAAAATAAAAGAAACAAAAAGAATGTTTAGGATCCTAAGGACATGTGGCCTCATCTATTTCCACTCTGATCTATAAATACTTACCCATGACTCCTCTGTCCACTGTTTTCTGAATGACTCTATGCTGCCTTTTAACGTGACTGCATCTGGCCCGAACTGTTCCTCAGTCACTCATTATGAATCAGTATTTCTCAACCTGGCTGCAGACTGGAATCACTTGGGGAGCTTTAATGCCTGGATTATACCCCCAGCGGGTCTGATTTAATTGATCTGGGGCACAGCTTGGGCAAAAGGATTTTTAAAAGTTCCCCCAGATGATTCTACTGTGTAGCCAAGATTGAGAACTACTGCTCTGGCTGCACCCTCTATTGTATCATCCAGCTCCTGGTGGGCAGGGCCAGCCTCTTTCTCTTTCTGACGCTTTGAAACCTTTAAAGAAAATGCAATATGTATATGAAACGAGTTAGACAGGTTTCTTCTCAGGTTGGTAAATTCAGTTGTTTTAAACCTAACAGCAGAGAATTGTGCTTTCAACCAAAATCAACTTCTAGACACATGGGTATTATTTGAACTTTATTTTCCATGCATGTAAAGAGTGAAATTCTCTGCCAGCTAGTCAAAAAACAGTGATTCCATTTCAAAGGCATAAATAATGAAGTTAAATTTTTAATGTTTTCTCCGTGTTCATGCAAGCTATTCATCTCTTGATATTTAATTTAGTTAGTAAATGTTTCTTCATTTGACTTTTCTTTTAATATTAACCCAACTTCACATCCTGAAACTGTGAAATTGCTATCTGTAGCAAGGATAGGATGATATGACTGAGGAATTTTTTAAAAGTATTTTAAACCACCCTTCTTTGAAAATAAGAAGATCTGAGAGTGTAGTACCAACATGGGGAGAAGTTTTGAATTTTGGAAGAGTGATGGATTAATCAGATGCCCAGAATAACTTATTACTCTCAACTTCCTCACTGGAAATTTCATTACCAAAGAAGAAAGGTCATTTAGAAATTCAGGAGAACAGCCTGAGCTAGGAATATAAATTAGAAAATCATCACCTAAAAATTGACTAACAAGTAATAAACATAGATGGGATTACCCAAGGCAAGTATGCTGAGTAAGAAAAGACTAGCGCTGAGGAAGACACAAAGGAAACTACAGAATAAACGGTAGGCAGAGAATTTCACAAAGGAAGGTATGGTCAACAGTGTCAAAGACCTCTGTGAGGTCAAATAAAATGGGGTCTGAAAAGGGCCATTGGACACTTTGTTCCAAAGTGTAGCTCTAGAGAGCACAAGCCCATAATACAATGTTACTGGGGGTTATAGCTACGAACATTTGGATCAAAAATTGTCAACCTAGTGTTCTGAGACATTCAATAACCAAATTGAACTGTTATTTTTTGTTCACTTTTTGGAGATTTTTATCAGTTGGGCAAGTGGTTAAGATGTCTGGAGATAAAATAAAATCACTTCAGTAGACGCTTCTGGATACATCCCTAGGTGAGTTTAGGTTAGCTACAAAGTAGATTAAACTAATTTAGAAACCTAACTCTGAAACTAGAAGTAAAAATGATAAGACTGCCCCTGATACAGTGAAATTAGCTATTTTTGGTTCTCTTAATGATTTACCCCATGAATTACAGAATCTGTTTTGACTAGAGCACGTGAAAATATTTCTAAAGGACCAGCTAAGTCAGACTTGCTTGTACTGAATTATTTTTGCTTTCCACAGACATTGCAAAAGGCCAAAACCAATAATAGACTTGATAGTGAGAGTAGAGAGAATATAGAGGGATATAAGGACTTTATAAGGGTTGATGATACAAGAGGGAGTGATGGGGGGAAAGCCATGCACCAGAGTAACAGGAAAACAAAGAGTTTCTGCTCTGTTCATGAGCCACACCAAGGCCAATCATGTGACAGGAACAGAGACAGGCTGATGGCAGGTGTGCAAGTGCACTTACTCACACACACATAAGCTCTTGAAGCAGGCCAGGATCCACAAACAGACTAGAAAACACTGGTTGACTCAGTTTGACTTTAGTCCCTGATTATTGACTATATTCAAAAGTCAAATATCTTTCTTGTCCATAACCATTTGGTTCTTCTTACGCAGGAAAACATACATTTTCCAGCTCTAAACTCAAGGGGACTTTCTGTACGTAGCAGCAACATAATGCCATCTACAGAGAAAATAGCATTCAAATGAGAAACAAATTTACAATAAATGCATTAAAACTTTGGCATCTTTGGCCAGTGAGCTAAAGTTTCCAGGTATGTACCCACAGAGACACTGGCAAGATGGCTCTGACTAGTAGCTGTTTCCAACTTCTGATGGGAAGGAATTGAGAGAAATGTGAGGTATTGGAGTCCTACCTCCTGTATTTTTTGCTAACCCTCTTCTATCTCCAAGCATAGCATGGAAGCTGCCACTAGCACTCCCAGGTCAGATTAATATGACTCTGTTCCATCACTTCGTAGTGTTGAAGTTCAGACTTGAGAGGTCCTTTCTTCCCATGGTGAATGATCAGGCTTCAGCTACTGGAACTCATGGTCAGAGCAAGTCCCATGGCCAATGCAGTATGGCCGTGGGCACAGCCAGGTTTCCTGATTCATATTCACAAGCCAGTGTGGAGTGTCTGCCTTCTTGGAGACTCACAAAGCTTCTGAATGACTGTGTGTGTACACCGCACACATGCCTTTGGGACATCCTTTGGGGGTGGCTTCTCCCACTGACAATGCTCTAATAACTTTAAATGTCATTTTCTCAGTAAATACTCATGAGCCTAATATAGAATTGTTGGCCTTTCCCTATTCACTAAACTGAGTCACATTTCATTGATCTGTCCTTTAGGGAAGCATTGTTGTCCTATATTTGACACTAAGACTTTTTTTTTTTTGATTTATTTTTGGCTGCGTTGGGTCTTCGTTGCTGCACATGGGCTTTCTCTAGTTGCAGCAAGTGGGGTCTAGCCTTTGTTTTGGTGCATGGGCTTCTCATTGCAGTGGCTTCTCTTGCTGCAGAGCACGGGCTCTAGGCATGTGGGCTTCAGTAGTTGTGGCATGGGCTCAGTAGTTGTGGCTCGCGGGCTCTAGAGCACAGGCTCAGTAGCTGTGGTGCACGGGCTTCATTGCTCCGCGACACGTGGGATTTTCCCGGGCCAGGGCTCGAACCTGTGTTCCCCTGCACTGGCAGGCGGATTCTTAACCACTGCGCCACCAGGGAAGCCCCGACACTAAGACTTTTAAATGGCTTCATGTTGACCTGTTTGTCCTTTCCATATCTGTTTCAGTTAAATCCATATGAACTTAGGCAGTTCACTTCATATCCAGGGAACTGAATTAGCCTTCATCATTGTTAATTAGCCATTGCTCGGTGTCTTATGCCATATGCCTTTCCTGAATTCATTACTAAAAATACTTATCAAATACCTACAAACACATTGGGGAGGAGGGCTAAAAATATGTATAAAACATGACTCCTGATTTCAACAGACATGACATAGTATGAGAGATAGGATGATACACAAATAACAATAAGGCAATATTGACAAATACCTGGAACAACAGCAACGATTTCACAGGAGGGAAAGAGCTCCTTCCAGTTGACCGTCATTACGTCTGGTAAGACCTCACACAGGTTTGAGCTGGCCATGAGGGATAGAGAAGAGCCCTCTCTCTAGGTAAAAATGGAGAGCAGGGAAGAGCACGGTCAAAGAAAAGAAGGCAAGAGAGTATAAATGAAGTTAAACTAATTGGAAATGAAGCACTACTGATGCTTATTATGCTTTCTGGCCCTGGCACCTGCGCTAAGTCCATATTTCTAACCATGTGTGACTGGTCCTGAGGGAAGAGCAGGCGTTCCGCCCCCAGAGGGGAGGGCGGCCCCTGTCCTTTCACATCCTTGCAGTTTACTTGTAACTGGGTAAGTGCATATACCGATGGTATAGCTTATCTAGTTTAAAGTAAACTAAGCTTCATGAAATGGACTCAGGTTTCTGGACTTAAAAGGATTTCTGCAGAAACTGCCGGTTGAAGGGAACACTGACCACATGAGCCCAGGGAGACTCTGAGAACGTGGTGAAGCTGTCACTAATGCTGTGAGTGTGTATGAGCACTTAGCTTCTGAGCCATGCACTTCCCCTGTGCCTTTCAGCAAAGGAGAGCTGTCCACAAACAGCGGGGAATATAACTGCTTTTTAGAAGAAACTCATGCAGCAGAGAGATCTTTTGGGAAATGACCCCATTGCTTTGTGATTTTTTTTTTTTTTTTGTCCAAACATGTAACCTACCTAAGAGTATTGATCTTCACACCTCACCTTGGAACCAACATTTTCTTATCTATTTAAAAACCTCCCAAGTAAAACATCTCAGTTTAGATGTTTATTAAAAATGTAAAACTGCCTTTGGATGACTCTGAACGAACAACTAGTTGATATCAGGACAGGCATAAGTTTCCTAAAGTTTAGCGAAAACTGCATGGTTGGTGGGGCAGATTGACTGTATTAGTATCTTGCTTCAAATGCCAAGCCAGGGATGTGTTCTTTCCACTTGTCTCTACATATCTTTTAGGGGCTTTTTAAAAAAATTAAGTTATTACTGTCGTTTAAAACCAAATTTCAAAATAAATTGAACTTATAGCCAGATTTTCAAATTACTTATCTCAGTGTGTTAAACTAAGAGTTTTCACAAAAGATTTTATGGACATTAATAAATTAAACTTACTTTAAATATGTTCTGTTTTGTTGTCTTATCTTTTTCCTGTATTATAAATCTATAAACATTTAAACAGCACTACATGTATATAATTTATAAATAAGTTACTATATATGTGTATATGTGTGTATATATATACATATATATGCATATATGTGTGTGTATATATATATATATATACATATATATATGCTTAAATTTTTTAACTGATCTTACACTATAAAAAAATTTCAGGACCATTGGCTGAGATCAGGGATCAGCAAACTTTTTTTGTGAAGGGCTAGATGGTATATATTTTCAAATTTGTGGGAAATACACTCTCTGTCATAATTACTCAGCTCTGGCATTAAAGGGTGAAAGCAGCCATAGACAATCCGGGAATGACTATGTTCCAACAAAACTTTATTTACAACAACAGAATGTGGGCCAGATTCGGCTCTTGAGCCATAGTTTGCCAATCCCTGGCTTAGATGACTGGAGCTATTTGTTAATCTACAGAACACCCTAAGAAAGCTGATACAGTGTCATAGGTTAGAAAGGAAACAAGTATGGGATCTAAAGACCTGGGTCTAGTTCTGATTTTGTAGTTGCTTGAGTCACTTCACCTCTTCAACCCCAGGTTACCGTGTGTAGCATGGACTGAAAATAACCTCCAAAATTCCTACTAGTTTAATGATTCTGTTGTTTTACTATCTTGCCAGCTTGCCACAGTGGTGGATTGCCCCTGGGATCTGATTAACAAGCAGAATAAGTAAAAATTTGATTTACTCTATGTGGGCAAAGTGAGTACAAGACAGTGGAGAATAAAAAAGGATATGAATGCCACTCTGAAAAATTGGAAATCACAGCTTATTACTCTTGAAGGATCCTCCACAGTGCTTCTGCTCTAAATGATCGTAGGATTTGCTGAACTGAAGTCTCCTCTTGCAGCTAAGATTTATGGAGACCTTGATATTGGGTAGCTAGCCCTTTATTTCTCAGGGAAAGCTGCAGAGTGACATGAAACACCTGGAGTGGAGACTGAAGCTAGAAAATCCTCCCTGTGTGTTTCCGTAGGGCCACCGCAAAGGAAGGAGCACCCCTCTTAAGCTTTGTAAAATGGTTGGTTTACTCTTCCAGTTACTGGAAGCTGTCCTTCTGTATGTGCCAAGCACAACTAGAGCCTCACTAATACCTTTCATGTACTCCAAGCACCGGCCAGACTGGATTGTTTGCTTTCTCATGTCCATATTTCCTGACTCTGCAGCCTTGCTATTGGAGCTCTCTGTATGTGGAAAGATCCTCTTCTGTCCCCCCAGCCCCAATCCTAAAAGATCTAGCTCAGGTACCACTTTCTCCATGAAGCCTTCTCTGATCCCTTAGCTGGAATCGTCTTCTTCCTCCCCTAAACTTTAGATCACTTTATCAACATCTCATGATATTTACCGCATTCTATCTATTATTATGTTCTTACACCTTTCTTAGCTTCCCTACCAGATTATAAAGTCTTTTCAGGGTTTTCACCTTAGTTTCCACCCTCAGTGGCTTGAATAAATACTCAATAAATGTGTGTTGGATGAATGCATTAATTCCAGTCACCTAGGTGTCAATTTGCATGTTAGAGTAGTATTACCAACCAGCACCCCAATTCTGTAAGTTAAGAAGCCACATTCATATCTGGCACATCACCCACCAACACCTCCTCAGAGTCCAGCTGTTCAGAGCCCATCACTCTGATGTTCCACTTGAATTTAACTGTCCTCCCTTCAAAGTCTAGGTGCTACATGGATCAGTGGTTTGGTTGTAGAGAGGAATATACACAAGATCAGAAACCTATAAACCAACGCAATGCTGTAACTTTGTAATTTATAATTAGAAAAAAACATTTTTAGAGTAAAGTCAGTTATCTCCCCTACTGAAGCAGTGCCTCCTGTACTAGGTAACAATTTTATTAAAGAACTAGTGATTGTATTGGTTTATACTCTATTGTTGGGGTGTCGATCTGCTGTTGCAGGACAGGTACCTCAAGCAATTTAAGTGCCATCTAAGAATGTCTCTAATGCCCACGTTTCTCTCTCTCAGAGCCCCGGCTGTCTGATTCTTCAGCTGTCGGTGATCTAATTCAGTTAACACACACACAAATGTGGGAGCTTAGTTATTTAATATTACTTTATCTATTTAAATGTTCACATTTTTATGGGGGTCTTCTATTAACTTTAACTATGGAGGTCTTTATTTGGTTTGGTTTGGTTTGCTCAGGCTGGCTGTTTACCAAATCACAACAAATAGGTATCTGCTTTATTCCTTCCACATGGAGCAGGCCCCATCATAGGTGAGGTTTCTGTTGACTTAGGAAGATGATCTACCGAGTGCAGAGCAGAGTCCTTGACTTCTTTTCATAACAGTAGGGAGGTTGGACCCATTGACAGCCATTGGCTCCCAAGTCCCCTACAAGAATAAGTGTTCTTCACATAGGTCCAAACTTCAGGATTTGGCCTTTCATTTTTCCATTTCCTGTCTCTATTCAAGGTTTGTCTTTCTACTTGCTACCACTTGTAAACAAAACTCTGCAGTTCTAGCTATGAGCCAGCTGGATGTTAGGTAAGTTTGTGGAATACTGCTGGAGTTGGGGAGGTAGTAATCACCCCAAAATATGCTTTCTTGTTAGAATAACAGTCCCTTCACTCACCAGAGTTGCTGGAAACAATGCTCCAGTGTCATATCTATCAGTATATTTGAGCTTTCTGTTTCTGAAGGAGAGAGGAAGGACAAAAGCTTGTGTGTGGTGGGGGGAATGATGGGAGGCCATGCCACCCCAAGGGGAATGGAGCCAAAAGAGCACTGGGAAAGAGGAAATGAATACTAAATCTTTTTCCAATTAAGAAAAATGAGAGTGGAAGCAGGAAAGCTCCAGAGGGCACTTTTGGGAGAGGAGAAGATCATAAAAGGCCTGTTATGAAAATCCATTACCCATAAATTTCCCTGCATTAAGCACTGCCTGTGTAGAGAGGATGCTGAGAATCCTCTCAGCTGACACAGGACATGTGACTTCAGTTAGCAGTACCCACATGCCATGTACCATTTCCGTCAGCATGTCTGAAATACCGCTTTCCCTTACAGGAATTCCTTCTAATTAGTCACAGGTTCATAATCTCCACTTAAGGACATCTTGTTTTTGTTTTCCCGGTCACTTTGTTTCTTTTGTCCAGTGTTTAGCAATGTGATAGCAGTGCCATAATTCAAAGCCCCACCCCATGAAATTATGAACCTTTGTACTGCATCACACAAATATTTCAAATTTGGGGGTAATATTTTAATGTCTAGATCACACTAAGTATAAGACTCATCTAAAATAGTTCATTTTTTTTTACATTTGAAGATGGCAATGGAAGTTTCTGTTTCTAGGAGTTTGTCTTGGACTGTGTAAAGAATCTGCTTGTTTATATATCTGTGGTCAGATGCAGTTGCATCCAAGTCGGCCGTTGGACATGTGGAGATTTACCTGCACCCCACTCTAAGGCAGTGTTTTTCATCAGTTGTATATCCATGTTCAGACCTACATGCAAGAGAAAGAACTGGCAGAATGCAGCATTGCCAGTCATAGGCACCCAGGTCTGATGAATTGTTGTATCATGTTTTACTTGAAAATAAATTACCTAAGCCCAAGGTTTATTGTCCACATCTACTATGCACATTAAACCAAGGTTGTCCTTTAATAGATACAACAGTCAGAAAACAACCCCAAATCAGATTTTACTTTTGAATGACAACATTTTTAAAAGCCCAAGTTTATTAATGATAATACTTTATTTAAGATTCTTATTAGACAAAGAATCCTAGGTTGGGGATGAAGAAAAGGTAATGTTTATGAAAACCTAGGTAGTAATTGGGTTTATCCTGTATCAGCCACATTGTATACCAGTTGAATTTCAAATCAGAGTTAAAAGAGAGGAAAGTTTGGTTACTTTATTTTAATTATCTTACTAGCCACTTAAACATTTCTCTTACTCCTTGTCATTCATTTCAAATCAAAGCTTAACTTGACTTATCAAGTGAGGAGTAAAATATATCTTCTCCATCATCAATCTTCTCTATCCATACCTACACTTTCTAAACATTTATAAATTAAAAACTGAACTGTTTGTATCTGACCAAGCTTATCGTTTGAATAGGGTGGGATGGTGGGAGTGGTGCAAATTCAGTCCTGTTGGTGACAGAACAAATAGATTTTGGTTTATCTCAGGAAACTGCCATGGAATTATCCCTCCAGAATCTGTGTTTAGTAGATTTGACAGATGCATTATTCCTTTAAAAAATAAATGTGAAAAATAACAATTCAGTAAGAAATAACCCAGATTCTATTCATTTTATTTCTACTGAATATCTATGGACTTTAAGAAAGAACATGGCACCAGTTGAATAAAAAGTTAGACATTTATCTCATCCAAACTATAATCTCAAGAAATGTTTGGGAAATCCTATATCTCATCTGTCATTATAAACTATACCTATTCATATAAACATAGATGAATCCCAAAAGCATAATGTAGGGTGAAAGAAACTAATCACAGAATGCATAGAGTATGATTATATAAAGTTCGAGAAGGCAAAACTAAAAAATGAATTGTTTAGGAATGCATCCCTTGGGGGTAAAACTACAAAGAAAAGCAAGAGAACAATTAAAATTCAGGTTAGAGGTTATTTGGAGGCATTTAAAAAGAGATAGGAATGGGGTTGAGGAAGGGCACATAAGGATCTTCAAAGTGCTGGTGCTCTTTAAGCTGGGTAGTAGGTACATGGGTGTTTGGTTCATTATTCCTCTTTTAAGTGGTGGTGTACTATACACTCATTCATAGGTACACTATATTTCATGCTAAACGTCGTTTTAATTTAAAATATTGACCGGAAACAGTTAGATTCATCTTTTTAAATGTCCTGATACAAATGACTATCTGTATCAATTCAGCAATGAGTCTCTAAGCCTAGGGGTCTGCCTGTCCCAGAGCAGGCCCATTCTGAGAACTGTGTTCCCATAAGCCCTAGTTAGCCATACAACCCTGAGTCAGAATCAGAACTCACCCTACTCCCTGAGTTCCCTCTAACCATACATGATCAATCAGAGCTCATCTATTTGTTTGACAGGACATCACAGTCATAATAATACTAAGAGCCAGCCTCTACGAGAGTGTGTGGAGGCGAGGTGAAGAGGTTTTCCTTCCACTGCCTGATGTCGTTTCTTTCTACGCTGCTCCGCGACACGTTTCCCCACCATGGTCTGTGGTTATAGAAACTCATGGGATTATGGGATGTCACCATTATATAAAGCATATGGTAGGCTGCTGGTGATAACTTGTGGTGACAACATATATGAGAACACTGAAGTGTGCAAGCACACAGTGTCTTACTGTTGAGAACCAAAATTTATGGCTGGTTTGCAAACCTTAGTAATTCTCAAATGTGTGTGTGTGTACAGGGAGATGGGATGGGATATACCTCTCTTCCTGGGTAAATTCCTTCAGAGTAATGTATCCCCTTGCATGCTTGCACTGCCATAAAAGGCACACCCCTGACATAGCAATGAATCCTTCAGTGAAATTCAGCATATTTTTACCTTCCCTACCAGAAAAAAAAAATATATATATATATATATATACACATATATTCTAAATGAGGGGGGCTTTCTTTCATTCTATCCTATATTAATTACTAATAGACCGATTGGCTATTAGCTATTAATCCATTTCTAAACATATTTTGACCAGAAAATATTTTTATTTTCTTGATTTTTTCCTCCACTGTAATTTTTAATGCCTTTCTTTTAAGGAATCCAAGGGAAAAACATTCAGAATTGGACCTTATGTGCATTAAATGAAACCACAACATTTTACAGACACCACATATATATAAACAAAATCATATTTAAGAGCCTGGAATGTATCTATAAACCTCTTTTAACTTTCAAATATACAATAAATCTGCAGAGCAAATATGATTCATTTCAGCAGGTCAGGATTTTCCCTCCTGATCATAGCATTGCCTGAAATTTTACTGAGCATTTGAGCAATTCACAGGGCTAATTGGATATGTTTGGAGAATCGCTTGCATTTCATATTATGAAAGAAAATCACTGGGGTTTTTGGTACATGAAAAAGAATACTGAAAGTATGTATGAATCATTTTGCCTCCTAATAGCTGATGACCACATTTTCAACCTACATGAGGTTTTAACTCTAAGTTGGATCCCATATTAAGACCCAGGTTAAGACAATGACATTGGCAGAACCAAGAATGATGGAAATCAAAGAAATGTAATTGACTAAGAAGTCCTTTGCAGATGTGAACCCCAGTCAGTCTTCCTCCTGAGTCTGGCCTGCGTGGGGAACGTACAGCTGCAGAAAGCCGGGGGCAGGATGGTGTTTGGGATTGGGTGTCACAGTTACAACCTGGAATCTTTTTCAACCAGCACCAGCTTCTCTCGGATGACTCCTTGCACGAAAGAAGAGCTACAGGGGATGCAGGGAGATGAAAGCGGATCTTAGGGTTCAGCTAAGTGTCTGCTGGCCTATAAGTTACTGTGGATTCACAAATGATGAACTACTGGTAGGAGTCCTTCTTTCAGGTAGCGAATTTATTTGTTCTGTTGGAATTGTAGGTGCAACATTCTCTTTTTAAAATATAGGAATGTGGCAGAAATAATTAAGGAAAACAGAGAGACTTGGAAACTTTGATCTGAATGGGGATCTCTATAATAAGTCTTTTGTACACGGGCCTCATTTTAGTGCCTTGAGCCTTTTATTTTCTCCGAGGTTTTCCTCACTTAACCTGTGGGTTTGCGTGTGTGTCTGTATGTGTATGTGTGCTTACCAAGCAGAAGGAATGTTAAAGGATGCAAAAGAGCTTGAAGGGGACAAGTCAGAGTCTGTTCAGTGGCACTCTGGTAATCTCTTTCTATATACCAGTGGTTCTCTAGTGGTGAAGTTACTGGAAGAGATTCCTAAATTTATCTTCTGTAGTCTGATAAATAACAGTTTCAGGTATGAAACACTGCTCTGCAAATATGTATAAATGCAGTGGTTTATAAGATACAGATTCCTTTTTTATGCAGTGTTGAGTTTATAGACCTTATAAAACATTTTTAATAAATAACAAAACTATAAGCAACTGTCATGGTATTTTAATTTTTCTTGATATTTTAAAGAGATCCACATTCTTTAAATGTTAATAACCATTGCTGTAAGATATAGAAAATTAAATATTTTCTTTAGTGCTCTTAAACTTGTCATAAAATCAGCCCCCTCATAAAACTGGTTATTACTTGTTCTTGTTCTATTTTTAAACATGGTTTCCTGATAAGAGATCTTGTCTTGTTAATAAAATGTTATTGCCAGCATTTTTACTTGACAACTTTAAGGATCATGTACTGGAGTCTCAAATCAGGAAATAGCAAAATAAAAAGAAACAGACAAAATGAAAGGAAATGAGAGTAACATTCTTCACACTATGGAGAACACGGGGTTAAAAAACTCATTACTGTAGATGAAATTATAGTAAGAATTTTGCCAGTGTTGAGCAAGTCTTGAGAAATGTTTATTGGAGAAGATGGGGTGAGGGGGACATTGGGGCAAGGTGACAGCTAGTGCCTTGCTCCAGTGTCTTACTGTGGAAGCCTCTGCCACTTCCTCTTTATCTCATCTAGTGTACATTTAGACCCTGGCCCAGCCAAATGTAAAGACGCTGAGTCCTCAGTGGTTCCATTATTTGCCATGTCTGCAATACTTTTATTTATTTGAACTTTCTATCTAAAAGGCACAGCTTGTAACATGATTATAGTGTTACTTGAATACACTGAGGCAGTAGAGGTCTGGTGGTAAAGACTTAAAAAGTCTTTGGTGTGAAAGCCACAACATTCCAAGAGAGTTTTCCCATTGCATAGACCTGTTTTTTCTTATAATATAACACCAGGATATTTAGGCAGTGGTTCTGGGAATGGAAGAAAAGCCAGACCTTTCTGCTTTTTTCATACCACTGGCACAATCAAATAACATCATGTAATTATTATGGACTTCTGAGATTGTTCAGCACTTATTCACACACACACACACACACACACACACACACACACACACAAGATCATCTCTCTCCCGAATATTTGATGAGCCATTTTGCTGCCAGCAGCACTGGGCTTCCTGCAGTAAGATCAATCATACCTTTCTCCAAGTATGCTCTAAGAGATGAGCAAAGGCAATTACCCAGAAACAAAGCAGAATACTCCAAAGTAAACCTGCTGACACCCAGCCTGGGTGGGAAAGTCAATTGAACATTTTATTTAATAAAAGGTGCTTTACATATCATTTGGGATTACTCATTTTTTTTTAAGTAAAATGCATTTGATTAAAACTCTAATCAACATAGTTTAATCTTTCTCAGATGATTCAGAGGAACTTCAAACCCTCTGCTGCTTCTGAATCATCTGGGAACATCAGTTGTCTTTATAGTGTACAATACAGTAGACTGGTTACTGCCAGCATCTGCTGAAGTTTCACAGAAAGAACAAATGGATTGTTATGCTTTTATTACAACCCAGTGGGTGGTTAGGTATGATTTTTACTAGTCAGCAGGACTTCAAATACATTTAAATCTGGTGTGTGAAAAGTTAGAATGTTAACATTTTGTCTTTAACTGAAGCCGAAAGCAGAGTTGTTGTACTATCATGTGGACGTATTAAGGATGTGGTGTTCTCATCTGTCTTTTTGGATAAATTCTTGTTATAGTGAAATTAGCACTCATACGTTGCTGATGTTACATACCTTTCTGGAGGGCAATTTGTCAGTGTGTAACAAGAGCCTTTAAGTGAGCATATCTTAAACTCAGGAATTCTAAGTTTTGAGAATTTTTCCTGGATAAGTAATTGAACAAGTGGTAAAAGTATATCTATAGTGATGTCCTTTACAGCATTGTTTATAAGAACATAAATTTGGAAAAATCTTAACTGCCCATCAGTAGAAGTGTGGTTAAATAGATTATAGTACATCCATATACATACATCCACTACGTACATCTAGTCATAGAATACTGTGTTGCTGTTGGAAATTATATTTTGCTAATGTGTTAAAATAGTCATAAACAAGGTAAATTAAAGAAGCTGTTTCTAAAGTAGTATATATAACATGATCCCACTTTGTTAAAAATTAAAATATCTATGCATGCAAAGGAAAAGTTCTGGTAGAATACAATGAATGTTAATCATGTTCATATCTGAGTAGTGGATTAGGGAACTGGCTTTTACTTTCTCTTTTGTACATTTTTTAATGTCTGGTTTAAGAAAATAATAAGTGTATGTTACTTTTAGAATCAGAAAAAATTTAACAACTAAGGTTTTTCAATTTTGAAAGAAAAGTAATAAACCTCTGGTAGTAGTCTGAAGGGTAGTTGCCGTGGGAGAGGCCTGAAAGCTAAGCAACCACCGTGTGCTCTGCCCTCTGAGGACTAAAGCAGGGAGGCTCACATTCGAAGAATTTCTACACGTATCAAGTCATTTGGCATGGGCACAATTTCACTTACAAAGTCGACTGCTATGTTATCGAGCCAGCAGCCGGGCACATTCTGATTCAAAATGCCATGAAAACATTTTGGCTCCTTTTTTAACTATGAAAACAATTTTAACATGTTTCTTTATTAGTAGCAGTAAAAGGTCCTCAAAAATCTAGCTCTGGCGACTGTGTATCCTAGGTAAGAGTCTACCGATGCACAGTGATGATAAATTTTAAGCAGTATGAAGCAAGAAGAGTTAGCAGAGACAGGGGCAGTGATCCGGATGTGGAAGGCCACGCCTCTGATGAGAAACCTAAGATGAAGGAAGGTTGAGCGTGACCTGGCTGAGACAGATGGCATATCTAGGTCGTGTCAGAGCTAAAAGCCAACAGCATCCGCCGTGAAGCACATTGGGTGGGTGGGAGGAGGGAGAGTAACACCTCTGAGACGTTCAAGTATACTGGGAAATTAAGGGCTTCAAATGAGATTCCATTTAGGAGCAGGGAGGGTTTTGCTGTTGCCATAGGGTGCCCCATAGGGAGCTTTTATGTGTCTTGCTTGTCTTGGAAAAGGAAGGCCCCCAAGTAATAGCCAAGACCTCATGGCTGATCCAGAGACGTAGAAGGGCAAATTAAGCCTTTCTGTTTGATTAGCTTGGGAAGCAGTCATTAAGGACTCATTCTCCCTGCTGTGGTTAAAGCTGTCTACTGAGAAATAAGCCAAAGGAATATGAGGCCAAGAATCTGAAGACTGAAGCCAAACCCCTGGGAAGGGCTTTCAGCTGCAAACTACAATGTGATCGACTTAGAAGGAACATTCAGGTCATGTCATGCTCTCACCTCAACTTCAACACGTCTAAAATTGAGCTCATCTTTCCTCACGAGGCAGCTCCTCCACTGCAGTTTCCGAAGCACAACAAAATGCTACACTGGAGTATGCCTTACCCCAGTGCACCCATGATTTCATTTGACTGTCACCCACTTACAGACAACGCAGTTTAATGCAGGTTAATCAAAGGGCTGCAAGCTGGGGAGAGACCAGTTCCAGAAACTCGGTTTTCTGAGTATTAACCTAGTTACCCTTTAACTATATCACACAGCCCTTCTCTCCATATTTGTGGAAATAAACCAGTCCGCTTTACAGAATTGCTAAGTGACAGTTTATTTATATTGGCGTTTGAATATTGCACACTAGCACATTTTAGCAAGTATGAAGTCAGAGTTTCTTAAGTAGCAAAGAACAAACCAACCAACCTTCAGAACTGTTCATCTTGTTTTTGTAAGGTCAAAAACATTCATAGCATTTGTATTATTGAAGTCAAAAGATAGGTAAAGTAAAGTACGGGAACTAAAAATACCTAGTTTGTAAATCTGACATGAGCAAACCATCATCAGTCATATTAGGTTCGTTTCGTTGGTATAAATTAGGCGACTCTGCTGTTTTGTTTTCTTTCATTTGTCAATTGTTTTAGCTTAGTCATTATTGATAAGTATGAAACGTTTACGTACCTGGATTTCTATTTGTACATAGGTTAGTAACACTGTAAAAAAGCATGTTAACTCTCCAGTCTGCTGCACAATGCAGCTCCATTGCATCCCATGTATCCATCAGGCCAGCTTGTCCCTGGGCCAGCCAGCACTGCCCTGCCTTCCCAGCACGCTGTATGTCAGTACACAGTCCTCCTTCCAAAACAGCCAGGTTGACCACGCAGGCTATCTCCTCATGAGTCTGAGCATCTGGAGTTCCCCAGCTCCGATTCTTTACTTGGGAATAAATATTAGGGGAAACGTATCTAACTAGTGATATTGATTGTATAATTTCCCTAAGTAGTTCTTTGCTTCCAATAAACTAGGAAAGCTAAATACCATATATGCATGTGAAACCCTCTGCGCCTCTTCTACTGGCCTTAGCCCTTAGGTTTCTATCTAAATACACACCTGGGGGCTCCCAAGATGTGCTCAGCATGTGGGTAGTGGGACACTAAAGCAGTTTTAGAACCAAAGAGGCGGCCTTGGAGGGTGCTGCACTGACTGTGAAGCCTCCTATCAGTTGTCAGTAACACTTTTCTTCAGTGAAAGTGAACAAAAAGGAAGAAATTAAATCCAAGCAAAGAGGATATCCTGCTCTGGATTTTAGTTAGCTATTTGGCTTATTCATGCCAAAGTCCTGGTTTGGTAACATAACTTGATTCTTTTCTGACCTTTGTGACAACATATCCACAAATAATTCAGACAACACGCTGAATCTTTTCAATAAGTGTTTTCAGTACTTTCAGTTCAGCTCTTGGGATTTCTGCTTCTAAATCTTAACATGCTAATCATCAGCTGAGTAAAGAAATCTAAATATGCTAACCCACAGTCTCCAAAGGCAGTTGCTTTTGTGTAAACTTTTTGGTTTAAGCCGTTATTTGGTCATTGTAAATTATCCTCTGTAGCTATTGGACTAACGCTTTTCAGATACTTAAAAGTTTAAAAACTAGTCAGATCAGGTCTCTCAACTTAAGGAACAGAACCATCCTTTTAGAACTCTGTGGTTCAGTAAGTAGTCAAGCTCAGTGTCGATCCTTCCAAGAAGCTGGTGAAAATGGTGGGCAGTTGGCAAGCTCAAGAAGTTGTCTTTGTGATGTTACAGAATCGCCTACCAGCGGAACGACGATGATGAGGAAGAGGCCGCCCGGGAACGGCGCCGCCGTGCCCGGCAGGAAAGGCTGCGGCAGAAGCAAGAGGAAGAATCCTTGGGACAGGTGACTGACCAAGTGGAGGTCAATACCCAGAACAGGTACTGTCCTCTTCAGAAGGGAGAATTTTTCCACTTGCTTCTTAGCCTGTCTGATGAAAGGAATGTGTTGGGTAAAGCATCCCCTTCTCAGCCCAACTCAACTCTTTCCGTCTTTCTAGCTTGTTTAATTCTTCTGTGGACATTTTAGGCAACTAACCAGATTGGACAGTCAATCTGATTTAGACATTAGGACACCAGTACTCCTTTCTCCCCACCCCCACCCCCCGGCATCCCATCCCCTAAACACACCCCAGTTGAAGGATTTTATTTTCTTTTATAATCTAGTAAATCTTTTATTTACTAAAAATCGTGGGTTATACGCTTAAATAAGGAAAACTATTTACCTTCATTCTTTAGGATATTGTTATCTGTTTTGAACTGAAGATGTATTAGTTTAATAGTCCTCTGTACCTACCAGTAGCAGATAATACTTGAATTTTAGAAGTAGGCATGAATTGCAAATGTCTTATTTTTCCTGATATACACCCTAAACCAGTATTCTTTGATCTCTACAATATTCAACAAGGTGCAGAATCCTGTTTAATTTAATGTAATTATTCAAACAAGCTTATGAGTTTAGTACTACATTTTTTTCTATACCAGTCCCGGTAGAAATCAGGAAAGTCGAGAATACTTAATAAGTTCAACATTTTCCAAAAGGGGCTTTTACAAGTTCACACATACAAGGTCACACAGTGCATTATGCTAATAGTTAGTATATATCATTTATATGCCCCAAGGTATAGAAAAGATGGGGAGGGGGGATGGAGAAAAAAATAATTTTTATTTTTAAATTGTGGACTGGTTAAATATAATGAAATCACCATGTAAGATCTTTTGTGTGGCTTTGGTTTTAGATTCTTTCATTTTGTGTGTGTTGGGAGGGCACTGCATTTGATAATCCTCTTCATTCAATCTGTGTAGAAAATTCTGAAGGGAAAGAGTTCTGGCCTCTTTAATGTGAATTTGAGTGGGTACACAGAGGGTTTCTGAAGGCAGTAGTGAACATGCTGGCAGACAGGACGATTCAATCAGGAAGCTTCTTGGTTACGTGGAAAAACAGACTTTGTCCCTCGGTAAGTAGCTCCTGATTAGGGAGGGAGTATAGCAAAGAGGTTCTCTGGGGTTCACCACCTGGCTTAGAATCCCAGCTTGACCCTTTCTTCACTAACTGTATTTCTTCAATCCAATGGAAGTAAAAATCATACCTTTCTTTTAGGAATGTTGTTAAATTTAAATGAGATGATAATACCTGTAAAATGCACAGTGCTTGCACATAGTAATTTTGACCATTATTAGGAAGATGGTAGCAGAGTCTTACAGATCAGGGCTGCATAGTCTTCACTGCCTTTTCTATTTCTGAGTTGAAGGGGATGGGAAAGAAAGAGTTTAAAAATGACATTTTAAGGCCTTTTGTGAATCTGGTTATTAGTGAGTAATCAACAATGCCTTAAGAAATTACTAGTGCCTATAGTTTTCTAGCTTTTAAAATCTTGCTTCTACTTGTGTTTCTCTTCTTTTTTCACATTGTACTATTATTAGTTATTTCATGCATTGATTGAGTACAAAATTCCTTTTTTTAATAGCGCATATTCAGATCTGATAACATATGATTTACCTCTGACATACTAATTAGCCACAAGAAGAATAAGTATTCTTCTTGGGGCTAAACAACTGACTGGTACTCAACTTCTCCTGTTGATTGCTGTCCTGATTTATAAATAGCAAAGAAAGGTTCAGTAGAGTCTGTTGTTTCTTAACTCAAGAGTTCTTTAAGCCAGCTAGCATTGTGGAATTTGGGGTACCTCTTAAAAATTATTTGAATTCAGTTGATCCAAATGCCTTATGTATATAGATTTTCCCCCTTAAATTCTAAACTATTTGCATTTTCAGAGAAATTTAATCCTTATGTGTCTAATTCATGGAGACAGTGTCTTACAGCAACAGCTGAGGCCAAGAAAGTTTAGAATCTAGCCTTTAGTCTGCCATTTCTTGTTGTTAAATGTGAAATATGTTTTTCCAAAATTAAGTGAACTTGAACTTCGAAAGGGCCAAGGTTGGTATGAACCATGAAATTTGATGGAGTTTCTAAACATTGCAAGACATGTTCTTCCAACTCTGGTCACAGTCCTAGTATCACATGACCGGTTGTTTCCTGCAGTGAAGACCAACACCCCTGGCATGGGCAGTGTCCAGCATCCTGCAATAGTGAGCACAGTGGCGGACATGCTACAGTTTGGTTTTTAGAGATTTTTTCTTTTTTTATAAACATCAAATTTAACTGTCCTTTGTCTACTGCAGAAAAGAAGGGCAAGAGACCCTTTATTCATGGAAATCTTGACAAAGAATGGAGATGGTGTATTTATTAGTTAGGGCAACATCAGCTGCTTTAACAATGAGTCCCCAAATTTTAGTAGTTTGATGCAGTAACACGTACTAGTCCAGTGTGGGTATTTCTGACTGGTAGAACTGGTTCCCTATCTTCTTTCCTCCTGTGACTCTGTCAACTTCAAGGGCTTTGGGGTCCTCTGATCTAGCCAGTAGACAGAGATAGAAAGGGAAGAGAATGTACCTCTGCTTCTTACTTGTCCTGGTCTGGACATCTCACTTCTGCTCACATTTCTTTGGAATTATTGGTCATGGGGCCCCACCTAGTTGCGAGGAAGAGGGGAGGGTGGGAAATATAATCCTTGACAGGCAATCACTTCCCTGTGACTAAGGAAAGAGGAGCATAAATTGTGGTGGACAGTTAGATGTCTCCACCATGGGGGTCACTGGCCTGAGTATATAGCATCTCCGCACTATAACGAACACTCCCATCCTCTCAAAGTGCTTAGTGTTCCAGCAGTCCAGATCAGGAATTCCAGATGACTTGGCAACATGTGGGAACACTACTTGATACAAGAGGAATTCGTTTTTTCAGTTTGGTTCTTGTCTTAGTTTGAGTTCCCTGAAAGTCAGATTCTGAAACGAAGATTCGAGCAGAGTTTACTTGTAACATGATCCCAGGAAAAAGTGGTAGCAGTGTGGGGAAGTGAGACAGAGGAGGGAAGGCAACCAAATAAAGGTTTCATTACCAAGCAAATTACCACTGTGGGTATCAGGAGCTTAATTCCACCAGGGAACTCTAAGATCCACTGTGGTATAGGCACCTCAGCGCTATCTGATTCCAAAGGTAAGGGGAGCTGCGGTGTTTACACATTAATGCTCATCCGTTGTTGCTTGAGGCAAAATGCCCAGGTGGCATTAATACTCAGAGCACTTCTAGTATACAGAATAGATTCCCCATGGCCAGACAAAGACCATGGGCAAAGATTTGCATATGCTGCCAGTTGAAAGCCAGGCTGGAACGTACTAATATGGGGTTATATATGGGGAGATGTATATATCTGCTACAGCTCCCATGTGGCACAGCACATGAGTCCAGCTGACCGATTAATCAGCAAGCTGTCCTTGCTGTTGTTTCTATTGTCCAGTGTGCCCGACGAGGAGGTCAAGACGACCACCACAGACACTCAGGTGGAGGCTGACGACGAGGCTGCACTCCTGGAGCGCCTGGCCCGGCGGGAGGAAAGACGCCAGAAACGCCTTCAGGAAGCACTGGAGCGCCAGAAGGATTCTGACCCAACAATAGCAGATGCAAGTTTGTTGCTACCCAGCAGAAGAATGCAAAACAACACTGCAGAAAATGAAATGGCAGAGAAGGAAGAAAAAAGCGAAAGTCGCCGAGAAAGATACGAGATAGAGGAAACAGAAACAGTCACCAAGTCCCACCAGAAGAATGATTGGATGGATGCCGAAGAGAAAAAGGAAGAAGAAAAAGAAAGGGAGGAAGAAGAAGAAGAGAAGCCAAAGCAAGGGAGCATTGAAGAAAATCAGGTAGAGGTGGTGGCAGAAGAGAAAGCAGCAGAAACCCAGGAGGAAACAGTAATGTCATTGAAAAATGGGCAGATCGGTACAGAGGAGCCTAAGACAGAAGAGGAGAGGGAAAAAGGCTCACATGAGATTCCCCATAATGAAAAGATGGAACAGGAAGCAAGGGAAAGAGCTGAGGCAGCAAGGGCCAGGTTGGAAGCAGAAGAAAGAGAGAGAATTAAAGCCGAGCAAGAACAAAAGATAGCCAAGGAGAAAGCAAGAAAGGAAGCAGAAGAAAAAGCAGCTGCACAAGAGAGAGAAAGACGGGAGGCAAAGGAGAAGGAAAGGATTAAGGAGGAGGAGAGAAGGGCAGCAGAGGAGAGGCAGAGGGCAAAGGCAGAGGAAGAAGAGAGAGCTAAGGTAGAGGAGCAAAGACGTAAGAAGCAACTAGAAGAGAAGAAAAGGGAAACGCAGGAGAAAAAGATAAAAGGGGAAAAGGTAGAGGAGAAAACAGAAGGGAAGTGGGTCAATGCAAAGAAAGTACAAGAAGATAAACTTCAGACAGCTGTCCAAAAGAAACAGGTACAGTAAACATTTTGCACCAAATGTGTGATGCCTGCAACTTATGAGAAATGTAATGCACATCAAATTTGGGACTGAGCCCACATTCCTACAGCCCCACGTCCTTGATCATTTGGCAAGCTGCTCATTTTTTTAGGTCATAGCAATGTGCAAGCATAAAGCAATCAATTGATAGCTAACTATTTCCACCAACCAAATTTACTGGTACAACCAGAGAGAAGTGAATTGCTCTGTGCTTGGTTGCTATGAATACCAGAAAAAATGAATTAACCCAAAGATGACAAATGTGGTGGTGCTGCATTGACTTATGATTCTGCACTGCATCTAAACTCATTCCTTTTAACAACTTACCTCTATCCACAGGTCTACATGAGGCAGGGGGACCATAACTCCTCACTTTATCTGTGTGTTTGGCATTTAATAAAATATGCTAAAAGTTGGGGTGGGAAACTGACATGATGAATCATGGTCAGAAATATCATCTTAAGGAGGCAAAATAACCCCCTTGGAATTAACTGGTAATAAGGGAGGGAAAGGAGCCAGTTTGGACCTTTTATAAAAAGTGTCAAAACCCTGATTTGCCATCATGTAGACCTGAGCTTAATGTAAACTTGCAGAAAGCCATTCATCAGGGGTAGCATCAACTTAAAACTGACTGGCAATTAAGAGCACACATTTTGCGTCTTTTACCATCTGGGTGACACAAATTTATGTAGCACAAGGAATTGTGGAAATAGGGGGTGGGGGAATATTTGTAAGCTAAGAAATATTTTTTCGTCTGTCTGCAAGGCTGCATTAAGAGCACTATACCTAACCACCACCACCGTACCACCACCATCTACCCTGCAAAAAAAAAAAAAAAAAAAAAGGAAAAAGAAAAAAGAAATGCTTGTGTATCCACCTTTCCAGAGAGAACTCTCTATCGCTAAGTCTGCCTTGCACTGAAGTTGTCTTTCACTCCTGCTTCTTACAAGGGGCTCATAAACACAGCTTCCATTGAGATGATCAGGAACAAGAGGCACCAGACCACACACAAGATCTGTCAACACGTACTAGATGCACCACATCACGCTAGATTTCAGTGAGCACGATGGCAGGCTCATGAGAAAAGATTTTGGTGGGAGGAAACTATCCCACGTTGCTGTTTAGAACCACTGGCACGGGGGGAATGTGAGCACTGGGACAGCCAAAGAGAAGTCACTTCACGCCACATGCAGAGTGACCTGAGCACCCTCTCACTCTTGTAAACTAGCAAGGGCTTCTTTTAAATGAGTGACCTTACCATTCTTGAAAATAAAAAGGAAGAAGAAAGGGGGGCTAAAATGCAAGCTAAAAGAGGAAAGTCCCAAGAAGACAAGCCTACCTTCAAAAAAGAAGAGGTAAATATCATTGAGAAAGAACCTAGTCATAAAGCAACAGAGAGCAGTGTTCCATGACATTTCAGGTCTGATGAAAATTGTAACCTCTAATCTAGTGTTTTTCAAGCCATGACTCATGACCCATTGAATGATGAAATCAACTTAAAGCATCTCAGAATTAGCTAAATGCGTCAATCTGCATTTTTAAAATGAAATAGAATAGAAAATATCAGATGGCATCATGGCCAGTAAGTATTTCACTGTGATATAAATTGTCTTTATTTACTGTGGGTCACAGTCAGAAAGCTTGAAAAACACTCCTCTGATCAATCTTACCCACTTTCTACTCTCCCAAGTGCTATTTTTTTTTCCTTGAGCCATCCTACTTTCGTTTCAATCGTGAAATATTTCCAACTGGCTTTGATTAATGATTTAACTTTTCAAAGGAAAAATACTCCCACGCATCTCAGTAAAAAATTTGATGAACTGAAGATGATATTTGGTTTTCAAAAGAAAAGTTTGGCACAATGTTCTGCATTGCATTTCTGAGGCACACACAGGAGCTGGTGCCAGGGTGTTTGACTGTAGGTAAGTAAACAAGTCAGTGGACCAGAGCTGCAGAGAGAATGTCCTTATGCCCCCGACATAATTCAAATGCTACATCAGAAAGCCTGACCTTGTTTTAACCATCATGCTTATGTCAGTTCCAAGCAATCCTAAAAACTATGACAGTATTTAACAAGTTCAAAGTACTTAAACATGGTAAAATTAAAGTATCAAAGGTAAAAAGACTTGAATTACTCTGCCTGTGGGACTAAATTGTAGCTACTGAGCTCCAACTCAAATGGACTCTTGCTGCATTTCTCTGCCCATTATGGCATAGAGTAAGACACAGAAAGATCCATATTTAGCAAATAGATGAGATTAAGCAGGGGGATGGTTATTTTCTTAAACTTTTTTTCCTAAGATTCATGTAAAAAGTAAGAACTCCTAGTTCATGTTATGTTTATTTTGTTTACGGTATGTGTTCCTCCCTGTTTCTAATAGAACTTGTGGTGGCTTGGGAGTGAAAACTGAATATGAACACTGCCCAGTTAAAAGCAGCAGAAAGAGTAAATACTAATAACTAGAAAATTGAATTTGGCTCTAATGAAGCAGCTAAAGAAATTGTTAAACGTGTTGGGAAACATTGTCTCATTTTGTAACAGAAGAACACCTACAAATTCATCTCCAAAAAATGAAAATTACCTTGGGACTAAACTCAAACAGAAATATCCCACATGGGTTCATCTCTAAAGCTAGTGTTCTGTGGGGAGTATCTTTCAGTACAGAAGGAAGAGGGCATGAAATCATAACTCAGTGATTAAGTTTATGTGCAGCAGGAGAGGCTGAATAACTGTTTGAATTCATCCTGATTTAATTCAGTTCACTAAGGTGTGATTTGTTTTTAATGACTAAGGCATTCTGTGTTCATGTATTGTGTCCGTGAGCTAGAAGGGGCTCATCAGCAGTCATCCAATCATCCTTTTGCCTCTTTTCAGATAAGGCCCCCATTCAATAATGGCCATGGTATGATGATTTCAGACCTGCCTCTTTCCCTGTTTGCCCTCCAGCACATTCCAGTGTCCCAAAACTTGGCCTCTTTTTGACACGAGGACAGATTAGCTCCTCAACCCAAGCTTAAAAAAAAAAAAAAAAAAATCTGCTATTCCTGTTTTAACATTGCATACATAAATTACTAGTTGAATGACTAGATTTTCCCCCTCTCCAGCTATTTGTGTAGTTGCTTCATGTAGATACCTTTAAATCATATTTTACATGATTTAGCCATTTTAAACGCCCTCCTCCATCCCCGCCCTGCATCCCACCTTTTTGTTCCCCCCGCTCAAAAAAAGTCTTTCCTTTGAATTCAAGGAGCCACATAGGATAGGTAAACACAAACGTCAGGTGAGCAACATTTCCAGAAGTCACTCCAATACCTTACAAAAAACCTTCTTTCTCCCACTACAGTTTAACTCTTTGTGGTGATGGATCGCAGATGACCAGCAACCTTGAAACCTAATTTAGCTTTTTCTCTTCCCCAACTATAAAATGCCTCCTTTTAATTTAAAAAAAAATTTGTATTGAAGTATAGTTGAAGTGCAGTGTTGTGTGAATTTCTGCTGTACAGCAGCGTGATTCAGTTATACATATATATACATTCTTTTTTTGATATTCTTTTCCATTACAGTTTATCATAGGATACGGAATATAGTTCCCTGTGCTATAAAATGCCTCCTTTTAGTTCTTGACCCCAGAGCTCTTTTTTTGTTCTGGCCTCCAATAGGAAAACAGTTTCCAGCAGAGCTATTCATATAATATTGAAACATATTCATATCACGTAGGCCAAAGCCTCTCACTAAACATCAGTGTGCATGCTGATCACCTGGGAACTTGTGAAACTCAGACTCTGACTCAGTGGATCTGGGTAGAGCCTCAGCTCCCTGGTGAAATCCATGTTGTCCGTGGACCAGTAGCAAGTAGCAAGGATATCCATGTGGTAGACGTTGGACTTGGAAAAGGAATTGAGGCTTCTGAATCTAACAAAATTATATTCAACTTAGTCTGAAAAACTGTAACTTGCAACAGTTCTTAGCACTATTCTGGAATCAAATGATGCAAAGCGATACAGCACAGAGACTGGCGTCTCAGTCCTTTCAGACCTGCTCACAACCTTCTGAGTGTCTCTCTGGCACAAGAGCGTGTCACTGGAATTCCCACCCCCCCACACATACACCCATGTGTCATCCCACTGAATTTCCCAGATACCCATAGTGTTATCCCAATGATCACATTTGACCAGAGCCTTTCATATAAGCATGCTGGTGTTACCCATATAGGAAGCACTTTAGCTCCTTCAGGATACGTAACCCTGTATTAATCCATCAGCATAGATTCTCTTCATGGTAACATTTTGATCTAGAGGCTCTAATGCTTTTCCGAGTGGGCCCAGAATATCCCATTAGCTTAGGTTGAATCTGCTATAGAATCCAACCCACTGTGCTTCTTAAAGTGTTATGGAATTACTTTATTTATTCATTTCCCAGAAAGAAAAAACAATTTTCAGTCAGCATCATTATCATTATTTCATTGGGAATTTTTCTGAGAAAGTCTTCCAAAGAGAATATAAGCATACCATCTACCATAACTTTGCCAGTAAAGGCAGAGCTTGAAAAAGAGGGGTTTTTCTTCTGTTAGACATATATTGTTTTACAAATCTATTTTATACACATCTTTGGATGGTAAATTAGATAGTACATTTTGGGGAGGTATCTGGGAAATATCTCAGACTCCAAAATAAGAGAAACGAGTTAAAGGGAATTTCTCTTTGTATAGTGCTCCACAAACTAGGAGATTTGACTCACAATTTCTTTCATGGGTTCCCTGAAGTGGGACCCCCTCACCCTTAAACGTGTATTCCCAGATACTTCTTAACCAGGATATAAACTCCAGTCCATAGTTTCTGGAACTATACCCAACAATGGTAGGTCAAGATGAGAAGAGACTTGGCTTGCTCCTGCGTGTGCAATGAATACTGATTTACCAACAGGCAAGGATAGTCACCAAGGAGCCTTATTAAAGCTGTAGGACAGACTAGGAGCTTCCTTCTCTTCTCTGTCGCCTCTCAGGACAAATCTGGAGCCAAGAGGGAAATGACAGGATGAAAGATTAGGAAGGGATCGTCTAGTCCACCCCTTTCTTTTTATGTACATGGAGCCAGCATTCCAGAAAAGCTAGGTGACTTAAAGTAACAGCTAGTTTGTTGACAGCAATAGAACTAAAACTCGGATTACAAAGCTCTCAGAGAGAATGGCAAAATAACAGCCCCCCTCTTCAGCATGTCCAAGGGATGTCCTAGATATATGCCCCTTGGAGAATGATTAAAGTCTTAACTGATTAGGGCAACATGGTAGTGAATAGTCCATCGATAGTAATTTAATCAAATAATACTCAACAAAGGCAATCAGGGAAAGGACTACTGAAGGTTCATCAGTAAAGAGCAAAAAAATGTCCTCTGCTTAGTAAAACATGCACTTTGGCGGGGGGTAGGTATCTGAAGTATAACAGCTGCGAAGAGGTGAGTGATGAGGTAAGGGGAGACCATCCTGGGCAGTCCCTGAAGCCCTGAGTTCTTACGCCCAAACCCTCCTCCTTAGGTTTCTTTATAATGTTAGTGCTTTGTCACTGTTTGTCTTGAAATGAGAAATAATGAGCCTCACCTGTTTTCACACTCATTTTTTAAGAGTGGGTGAGATGATAAAGTAATTTGAACTCCTTTACCCCCAAAAAAGCTATGTAAATTCAGTATACTTTGAAATAATCTGTCTCACTTACTATGAGGAACTTGTAACACAAAACCCACACACAAAAAATTAAAGCTAACACCTGCTCTCCATGTATCACCTTCCTCTGTCTTCCACAACAATCATAAAGCCACTTCCAGAGACTAAATTATTACCTTCAATGGAAGTCAAAGTCAACCCTGGAATTTTTCCTGTTCCATTCTATCTTTAATGGTTGAGATGACTACAGACATGGCCCCACAGGTCTCTGAGTCATCCCACTAAAGGTAGGGTTATTATGTCTTCTATCCTGGGGACCCTAGTTATTCATTTGATTAAAATACTAGGATGGTCTTCCTCTGACATCTGCCAACATTGGCTTGACAGGTCTGGCTCAGTAGGTTTCTTATTCCCTCCTTGACACATCTGTGTCCTTCTCAAAGAAGTGCCCTTCATCCAAGAAGAAATCTGTCCAAGCAACCTGGCCATTCTCCCATCAAGGCCACACTAATAATTGCTCCTCCCAGTGGGAACTGAAAACAACCACTCTTATGTGGAGTTCCCAGAGCACAATAGTTTAAATGGTAACACCTCCACTACTTTTGAAAATAAAACCTCAGTGAAATAAGGGATGATCTTGACCTCCTAAAATTGTGGTCAAGGTCTTTGCTCAGAGGCTAGAGGACCACACCTTATGCTCTGAGAATTTCCTCTGATTCCAGCTCTACCACATCATTCTCCGGTAGTTTGTTTTACTTCTGAGTTTTCTGGCTTCCTAACGATGTTGGGTCTTATTTGGTGATACCAACCAAAACCTAATTAAGATTATTGTCATTATGTTTCTTCCTGATATGTACCGTTGGTTAGATCAAAGATGAGAAGACTAAAAAGGACAAAGAAAGCAAAGAAGTTAAGAGCTTCTTGGATGGAAAGAAGGGATTTACAGAAATGAAGTCGCAGAATGGAGAATTCATGACCCACAAACTTAAACACACTGAGAATACTTTCAGGTAAGAAGTTGTGGCTAGTTAACAGTGACTGTGTTCATATGTGAAAAAAAATAATAGTAATAATCAGTCTCCCTACCCTGTGCTTCCAGACAGAAATGTGCTAACAGGCAACATACTTTTGTTGTGAGGTCATTGGCCATTGTCTTACAGATACTCAGTCAGCAGGTCTGGCTTTCAATCACTAACAGGAGACCAGCAGGCATTGTTCAGACAAGGTTTGATCTGCTTTTCCCATTATTTGGCAAGGCAGATCATGCTTGGCAGCCATGTTTTTGTTCGCTGATCTAATATGTTCATGTAAGATCAGTTTATTAGAAAACATTATGACTGGAGTTGTCATTGACTCATTCTCTGTATGGTCCACCCAACTTCATAAGAGACCCTTCTCAGTGCCATTTTAAAGAATGTATTTTCTAAAGGTTGTAAATAAATTGCTGCGTAAAACTTAGATTTCCCTGTGGCCAAATACTTCGGAAACATTGGGTTAAACTAAATGAGTCAGATCTCTTTACCACTTTGAGAGCCCTTGATGTTAATTCACCTTGGGAATCTCTAAGAGGGAGGAAGAGGGCATGCAACTAATGCTCCAGTTTGGAAAACCCTCTTGCAGAGCTTCAGCTTCCCCCCCCTTATCCCCTCCCCCATTATGGCAATTGATTTTAGGACAGATAGACAAGTATATGCAGGCACATCCTCACTTCGAGGTACGTTGACTATGGAGAGTCCCCCATCAGCTTTGTAGAAGGACTCACGTTGCAGAAGCCTGCCATGGACACCTGGCTACCTAACTCTCTGTGCCCCATTCCTACACACACACTCCCTTCAACCACTAGTGCCAAATTCTAATCTCTGTTATGTCACTGGCTCCTGTGCCAGGTGTTCTGGAGAAGAGTCTTGGGTCCCTGTAACATGGATTCCCATGGGGTTGTTCTTTGGCAGCCGCCTTGCCTGTAGACCCTGTTTTCCAGAACACTTCAAAGAAGAAAGTTCCAAGTAGGTATTGTATGGAAGTCAGACTGCTCCTTACACCAAAGCCTGTGTAACATCCAGAAGCAAACGGAACTGCTAAGGATGGACATTTCCAGCCGCTCTAAGATGTTACGTAAATATAGTTGTTCCCAAACAATTTTACTACACAAAAATTTGAGCAGAAACCTAGCCACAATTATCCAAAAGAGAGCCGAAAGCACGTGGAAGAAAAGGTGTGCATTCAAAGACTAAAGTGTGAAGGAGTGAGAAGGGTAGAACCTATAGATGTTACTTGGGATTGGCAAGAAAGTAGATGTACAAATGAAGTTTATTAGGACTTCATAGAAAACCTAGAAATCAAGTTTGATTCAGGCTGATAAGCTGAGTGCACAGCTTGCTGCAGTGCCAGTAGTTTAATGAGTTAAAGCCCTAGAACAGTGTCAGGTTCATGAAAAGCGTTCAAAGAATATTACCTAATAATATTATTGTTTAATTACTTGATAGTTTAAAACATGTGTTGTAGATAAGAGTACAATTTTGTTAAGAGAAATAACATTAAAAAAATCTGTCGGGGGCTTCCCTGGTGGCGCAGTGGTTAAGAGTCCGCCTGCCGATGCAGGGGACACGGGTTCGTGCCCCGATCCCGGAAGATCCCACATGCCGCGGAGCGGCTGGGCCCGCGAGCCATGGCCGCGGAGCCTGTGTGTCCGGAGCCTGTGCTCCGCAACGGGAGAGGCCACAGCAGTGAGAGGCCCGCGTACAGCAAAAAAAAAAAAAAAAAAAAAAAAAAAAAAAATCTGTCAGTAGAAAGAAGTTTGGTTAACAATGGGCAAACTTGTCAACCAGCTTCAGTCAAAGCTCAAATTAATAATTAACATGTCCACTGTTTGAAAATCCAGGTAACTGGGTAACTGGGTAACTCAAAGAGAGAAGTCACAAGGGATGGCAACAGATTAAGCAGTGAGAACCCGTAAATGGGACTCTTGCTTTAATTTTTCTATGTCTGGGCAGAAAAAAAATGAAACAAGCTGCCACCATAGTGTTAGTTTTTGTTTAGCTGCCAACATACCTTAGTTTTAGTTTCAGTTAGAAGTTGATGCCGATAGAAGCAGAGACGCCTCGTTTTGCTCCATAGAGTAGTAAGATGAGGAGCCAGGAAGGGAGTAAGAGCCTCTATTTACCTTAGCTTAGTGCCTAATAGTCTAACTGAAAACAAGGTGTGTTCATGGTGAAAGGTCTGATGTTCATCTGAGCTTTCACCTAGCGAAGCCAAGGATAGAGGAAAGAACCTTCTGGAAGAAATTTCCATCTTGGTGCTACCCTAATGCTGAGGGCGTGCCTGCATATCTGAGCAGAGGTGATGTGGACAGAACTCTTGTTCCTGTTCTGAGCATAGCTCCTTTTGTTTGAGTTCATTACTGGTCCCTTTGACAGGCCCGTTTTCTTGTAGCTAAATTGTTTTCTCTAAAACGTGACATGAAAATCTCAATTCAAGGAGCAAGTTAAGTACCCATCACCCAAGGAAACCACCAGTAACATTTTTTTCCAGATGCTCTCTATGTATATACATTCGAAACACACACACACACATACATATAGAATGTGTATGTGTATATAACTATAAATCTCTATTTTAAAGTGATTCTTGCTTTGTGCATAGCAATGTATCTTAGCTCGCCTTCTATACCAGTGAATATAAGCCTACAGTTAGAGTGTCCCACTGGGTGGATGGGTCATGATTTATTTAACCCGTCCCTAATGATGGGCATTTGAATGCCCAATATAAAGACTGAGTGACACCTAGTGGAATCCAGAGAAGTTTCTCTAGGCATGTGTTTTTCAGTCCTACCAAACATTAACATGATGAACCCAAAGAGAGAGCAAACTCATCTCTGAAGATGGAGAGACTTTAACTGAAAGGGGAGAGTTCCTCTCTGGAGTCACAGGCCTATGGACTTTTAAGACTGAAAAAGCAATACCAAGTTTTAAGGGATGCTGTAACCTTGAATGAGTTAAAAATAAAAGTTCCTCTTTAACCATCAAGAACCTAGCACAATATTTTTTTAACTTTTTAACCTCAACTTCGAGTAAGAAATTTTACATCATAACCCATTACACATCTACATATATATTTATAACTGAAACAAGCACATCAATAAATGGTCTTGGGCTTCCCTGGTGGCGCAGTGGTTGAGAGTCCGCCTGCCGATGTAGGGGACACGGGTTCGTGCCCCGGTCCGGGAAGATCCCACATGCCGCGGAGCGGCTGGGCCCGTGAGCCATGGCCGCTGAGCCTGCGCGTCCGGAGCCTGTGCTCCGCAACGGGAGAGGCCACAACAGTGAGAGGCCCGCGTGCCGCCAAAAAAAAAAAAAGAAATGGTCTTTTCTCTTGTTCCATGCAATGCCCCCTGATGTTTTGTAGTTCATTTTTTAAATGCTAATTACAGTCCACTAAATAGATTTTCCAACCTGCAGCTTGAAAAGCATAGTCCCAAAGGACGTAGTTTATTCAGAGCTACCTCATTATTTTAAAAGCACGAGATGTACCTCATTATTTTAAAAGCATGAGACGTACACATAAGATTAATATTGTGTAATCTTGAACTCATTTTCTGTTTTATTCTTCTTGCTTCATAGCTAGAAACACTGTGCCATTCTCTACATGGAATAAATGATACTAGACCGTAGTAATTCATCTGTTACAAAAGTGTCAGAAATGGGCTACCTATGTTCAGATATAGTTAAGAATGCCCTCACTACTTGTTAATGAGTATTTAAACAAGATTTCTTCTTTTTGTGGCTGAATGATATTCCAGTGTATGTATTTTTACCACGTTTTCTTTATACATTCATCCATCAATGGACACCTGGGTTGATTCCATACCTTGGCTACTGTAAATTATGCTGCACGACCGTGGGGGTGCATGTATCTTTCTGAGTCACTGTTTTTATTTTCTTTGAATAAATACCCTGAAGTGGAATTGCTGGGTCATATGGCAGTTCTACTTTTAATTTTTTGAGGAGCCTCCACAGTGGCTGCATCCATTTACAATCCCACCAACAGTGCCTATTTGCCCCCATTGTACAGTCAAGGAAACCCAGGGTAAGTGGCAGGGCAGGGACTCAGATTCAGACCTGGAGATTCCAGGTGGACCCCAACTT
The DNA here is from genome assembly GCF_964165515.1 of Mesoplodon bidens. Taxonomy (NCBI): domain Eukaryota; kingdom Metazoa; phylum Chordata; class Mammalia; order Artiodactyla; family Ziphiidae; genus Mesoplodon; species Mesoplodon bidens. The sequence continues at coordinate 89,016,000 of NC_138166.1, forward strand.
ACCCCTTGGACAGGTGTGAGGATCCACTGTCCAGTGAGGGCAGTGGAGATTTCGGTGTGGGATGCAAAGCCTGCAGACCGACATCCCCTCCCTAAGGCGGGAGGAGGGGGGCTGCAAGGCAGACGTGTGTCCAACTCCTTTGCAGCCGCCCTGGAGGGAGGGCCAGCGAGGCCAAGGAGGCTGAAGGTGCTTCCCAAGTGGAAGCCGGCAAGCGGCTGGAGGAGCTGCGCCGCCGCCGCGGGGAAACTGAAAGCGAGGAGTTCGAGAAGCTCAAGCAGAAGCAGCAGGAGGCGGCCTTGGAGCTGGAGGAGCTGAAGAAGAAGAGGGAGGAGCGAAGGAAGGTCCTGGAGGAGGAGGGGCAGAGGAGGAAGCAGGAGGAGGCCGAGCGGAGAGTCAGAGAGGAGGTAAGGCGGGTGCAGCGCGGCCCGTCAGGCGCCTTACGTTACCCGAGCCTCTGAGGACGCGTCTCGGGGGACCCTTCCAGCCCCGGAAATAGTTTCTTCCCAGGTGAACTGCGGCAGCTCTTTTGAACATGAATTCTTACAAATACATTTGAAGATTAATCAGCTTGCTGTGTGCTAGGCATGGTCCTAAAACTTTTATCCACGTTAGTTTATGCAATTCTAAGAACTCTCTGATATGGGGCGTCTTCTCATCCCCATTTTACAGATCAGGAAACTGAGGCACAGAGAGGTTTTTGTCATTTTCCCCAGGTCCCACTTGTCTTAATCCATGACCCTGTAATGTCCCTCAGTAAAGAGCAGTTAGCAGAGAAGGATGAAAAAGTCTGCAGATCGGTTACAAGAACCGAGTCACGTGGTCATGAGAGTTGTTTTTTGATATTTGAAGAGGTTTTATAGAGAAGATTCTCAAAAATAGTTTTTGGGGTGTTTTAAGTGGAAGAGTCAGTAACTAGATTTTCACAGGCAGTGACAGTATTGTTCGTCACTGTATACCCAGGACCCAGCCCAGCGCCAGGCATGTAGCAGCCACCCCGTAATTATGAACAGATGAATTTGTTCTGTCTTTTTAAACAGAACTGAAAACAACAGATAAAGTTACAAGAAGGCAAATTTTGAAAACTGAACAAGCGCTTAACCAACTACTGTAAGCGTTGCTACAGTTTACAAGGTGCATTTTTTCCTTTCATCCTGAGGTACATTATTCTCATTTTATAGACAAAGAAGTGGAAATCAAATAGTTTGAGTAACCTGTGTGAAGTTACTTGACTAATAAGTGATAGAATTGGTACTGAGACCCAGCTTCTCCAACTCAGCCTAGAGCTTTTCCCACAAATCTTTGGAGATAGTGATCTCCCATCATTAAAAAATATGTAAAAAGACTTTAGATGACTTTCCAACATGGATCCTATACAAACATTCCCTGAACTGTGGAAAGTCTAGATAAATTATTTCAAGGTCTCTGTCAACTCCAGCTCTTAATGAGCCAATGATCTTTGGTTAGGAAGTAATTGGGATGATAGAGCTTTAGAATCAGACACTCTGCCCCTGGCAAGCTGGGACCTTGGGAGAGTCACTGGACTACTCTGAGACCTCTTTTCCTTAACTGTGAAATATCTACTTTCAGGATTGTGGCGATGATTAAATCATTGTATTCAGGGTGCCTTGAACATAATAGGCACTCAGGAAGTCATAGTTATCATTATTGTTATTATTGTTATCTAGAGAAGCAGAATATCAATGAAAGCAGAAGGGAAACGTGAACTCTGAGAAGTGGACTGGACCTAGGAGATGATTTGGTCTAACCTCCTACCAAGCACAGTGTCTTAGTTCTGGCTGCTGTAACAAACTGCCATAGACTGGGTGGCTGATAAGCAATAGAAATTTATTTCTCATAGTTGTGAGGCTAGGAAGTCCAAGATCAAAGTCCAGCAAATTCTCTGTCTAGTGAGACCTCACTTCCCAGTTCACAGATGGCAGTCTTCTCACTGTGTCCTCACAGAGCAGAAGGGGTAAGAGAGCTCCCTGGGGCCTCTTTCACAAGGGCCCTATCCATTCATAAAGGTTCACTCTCATGACCTAATCACCTCCCCAAAGCCCCGCCTCCTAATACCATCACTTTGGGGGGTTAGGATTTCAACATACGGATTTTGGGGGGACACAAATATTCAGTCCATAACACACAGGATCTTTCTGCAACATCCTCTGGGAGATGAACATCCGGTCCCTGCTTGAGAACATCCAGTTTGAAAACTACAAAGACTACATAAATCTCTCAGAAAATTGTTCATAGAGGTTATGCAGCTTGATGAGAAGACAGGGGAGAGGATTTTAGGCCAGGAGTGAAGCACAGAGGGGTTCATGAGACAGACTGTAAACATCTGTGATTTCACCACTAGGGTGCAGTATCTACACCATTTCAGGTTTGTCAAACCATCTAAAATAATCTACTCAGCTGCAGTGGGGACAACCGTGAAATCGTCTCTTGTACAATTTAGTAAATATAGTAACATACACTTGTATAACTTTGCACGTAAATCATCTCATTTGTCTTTGCAACTCTCCTAGGAGGCAGGCAGAAGGGATACTTATTTTCCATGCACAGCGTGGAAGGTCAGTCTTAGATGGCTTGACAGGATGATGATGACAATGATGATCGTCATGCCGAGCCCTCGTCTAAGCATTTTACGTGGGCTTTCTCATTTGATCCTTGTTAAAGCCCCAGTCAGTGGATATTATTATTATCCCCATTTTACAGATGAGGAAACCTAGGCACAGAGCAGGTAAGTAACACGGCCAAGGTCGCACAGTTGAGAAGGGGCAGCCCAGAGTGCTTGTCGACAGTTAGACTCCCAAGCTCAGGCTTAACCTCTGGGGCCACCCTTGAGGAAGGGATAGCATCCTTTCTGGAACCTGGGTCTTTTTCCTCTGGGACTATGCTTTCCCCTACAGCACGCTTTCCTTTCGCCTTGAAGCTGATATTGATGCCCTTGTTATTTGTTCTTTCTCCCTTAGGAAGAGAAGAGGAGGCTAAAGGAAGAGATCGAAAGGCGACGGGCAGAAGCTGCTGAGAAACGCCAGAAGGTGCCAGAGGACGGCTTGTCAGACGGCAAGAAGCCCTTCAAGTGCTTCACGCCTAAAGGCTCATCTCTCAAGGTATTGTTTCCCCAGAAAACCTTCTTATCATATGTCCATTAAAATATAATAGAAATGCGATCTTAGCCCCTGATTTAGTTATTGATTATTCCAAGTTTTGCTTCATTTATCTTTGTGCTCCTTCTTTCAGCCATTTCACAGCTTCTTTTTGTTTTCAAGATATGGAAAGGAGAGAAAGTGGAGACATTTTTGTCTGTTGTTTATTAGATCTTTGGTATACATTAAAAAGACCTTTGGTGATTATCTCTGGATCTCACTGACCCACGCCCTCCACATGCCTTATTACTTTGAGCAAATAAAAATGGAAACATTTAAACTTTATAAAGTGGGCAAATATATTTTAAAGGTTTAAGCTGCTTTTCATGCTAATGTTCATTTTTTTTCCTTTGTCATTATTAAGAGCAGCACAGCTGGAAATGGTACATGTCAAATTTTAAAGCCATTATCATGGGAGGAGATGAAATGTGACTCAGATAGGCTCCTCTGCCAGGATGAGTTTGGTCCGACTGCTGCCTTCATAGAGTGTAATTCCTAGTGACTTGGAAGTGCTGCTGAAAGAAAAGAGAATGAGCAGGAAGGAGCCGACTCAGGGAGATAATGGGATGGTTGCCGTGGAGGAACAAGAGCGCAGACTCAAATACACGTTTTTGCTTATACAGTTAGCATGTTCTGAGTACCTGACACAGTGAAAATACTCAACAAGTAGTTATTGAATGAATGCATGAATGAATGAATCTTCAGGGATTGGAACTTTGAGCAGTTTTTAGTTTATCCTCATTTTCCATCAACCTAGGTAGGTTACAAAGCACTGACTACAGGTAAAGCCAGTATAGAATCATAGCCAGGCTCCAGCTGCTTAATGTGTGCATGTGTGTATCTGTCATTGTGTGTGAGGTCTAATGTCCACACTAAAATGATCAAAAGCCAGTTACTTACGTTTTACAGTTGTTACCTGTTTCACATGAAAAACAATATGTTTTATCCCTAGATAACTTCACTTAGTCTTTAGCATGGTCTGGGTCCCAGTCCACCATAGTTCTAACTCCTCCCAGATAAACTCCTTATACTTGAACCCTCGTCTTAAGAGCGGCTTCAGGGGGAATCCAAAGTAAACCACAGGGGGATTTTCTTATTTAATGTTTGATATTTATAACAAATCTAATGTGCGCTATGTGCTATGAAGGCGAGAAGCACAAAGCGAGGTCACCGCCCCTAGGGCACTAATATAATTGACTGCCTCAGGAGAATTCAAGAATTACAAAGGTAATAAAGTGCAGACTACCAGCTCAGTGAGGTCTCTAAGTGGGGCGCGAGGAGGAGAGAGAGGCTTTGTTGAGTAGGTGAGCCTCATTTATGGATCTGAAATTTGAATTTCATAAAATCTTCCTATGTCACAAAATATTCTTTTGATTTTTTTTTTCCAACCATTTAACAACGTAAAATGTTCTTAGCTTTTGGGTGGGTGGAGGACATGGGCAAATGGGCCATGGTTTGCGTACCCCTACTGTAGGAGAAAGAGCAGAAAGGCAAACCCTGCTCGGTTCAGACCATCTCTGTGCAGGCACCAGGTCCCTCCTCAGTCTGGGTCCTTTTATTCCTGGCTCATCAATAATTAAAGAAAACCATGTTCTCTCTCTTTCAACCTTCCTTCAAATGCCACTCAAGCTAAGCTTTCCTTGAACTGTCTTGGGAACATGAGGAAAGTAGTAGTCATCTAGACTTCGAATTTGTACCCTTTTTTTTCCCGAAGAAACTGCAACCCATCCTCCTCCAAACATCTCTCTACCTAGTTTCCAACTTAACTTCTCTAGTGTTTCCATCACCCAGACTCCTGGGTTCCCAGAAAGCCATTTGTCTACTCACTCTGGTAGAGGGGCACGTGTGAGCAACCAAAGTTGATATGTAAAAAAGAAAAAACACATTTTTAATTTCTGCGTAACAGAGACATGCTTTCAAGAACAGACAGTCTAGTGCTTTTCTCCATAATATGTGTGTTGAAGAACCTGCTGTGGCTCTTGTTTTAGAACGTAATTTCATGTCCTACAATTGAATTCCTGCAACTATTGATACTCTTGGCCCTGCAACTTTTATAAATGGTCACAAGCTAACATTGTCAAATGCCAGTGGGAGGAGAAACATTTGATATTTGACCTCAAGAGATTATCAACTGGTGTATTTTGTTAATTTCTCATGACTTATATTCCTTGTCTGAGAAGCTCAGAACCTGGTTTCTCATAGTTAAATTATGCTAGCAGTGAATGATTTTTCTTACATAAGACATGAAAAGAATAAGTTTTAAGTAAATTAAATTTAGAATTTTGTTTTCATTATTACTGTTTTCATATACTGGTGGTGGAAGGAGTGTGGGGTGAGGAGAGTGCCAGTGTGCTGAAATGTGTGGGGTTTTCCCCTAAGTTTTACTGGGACAACACTGCCACCTCTTGGTCTTCAGAAGAACCAATTTCCCCCTTTAAACTCCTTACGCAGGAGATTTAATTTACAAATTTAGTACAAATTGTTACATTACCCAGAGTCACTAAGGGCAGGAATTTTCTAACAAGAGTACATCAGTAATGGATGGTAAATCCTGATAAAATGTGATAATGAAGTCAAGCTGTATTGAATATTGTAGATACAAAAGGAGAAGGTAGAGTCTGAGAGCCTCTGTAATGTGAATAAATGTGATGGCCAAGGTTAAGAAGATGATCCCCGAGTCAGAACGATGCTAGAGGTGCTACAAAGCACAAGTCTCATCTCTACCTCCCCTCTCCACTGGCCTTCCCCCACGCTGAACCGTTCTCCATTCTTCAGTCCCACCACTCTACACGCCTCTTGGTTCCCCAAATCTTTGTATATGTGTTTGCTCTGCTAGAAATGTCCTCTCCCCTTTAACTCATGCACTCCCACCCTCACTTTCATGAACTCATTTATAAAGCTGTGTAAACTATAAACTACAAATCTCAGCTCAAACACCAGAACATCTGAAAAGCCTTCTCAAACTCCCCCATTTTCTTATCTTTAATATGGTACCTACCACTGAATTTAAAATTTTTCATTTATGTGTTCTACTAGTCTCCCCTACTGACTCCTTAAAGAATTGGAACCCTGTCTTATACATCGTTGGGTGTTCAACTTTATGTAATAGGTACTCACATATAATTTATTGGTTGGTTGGTTGTTTGACTGACAAGTTGGCCGGGTTAAATCAGGATGGATAGATGGGTGAATAATATTACAAGTGCCAGTGCATTGCGTGGTTCTAATGTGTTTTACCTCATTCAACTGGGAACTTTTTCTGCAGAAATGCACTTCTAAGTTTATGTTAAAATCAGAAAAATAAGATTTAAGACCCTTTACATCTCATAAACTCAGGGATACCTATAGCATTCTTTTGCATAAAGTTTTATGTTTAATGAGTTTGATTTTATCTTTGTAAGAGATCGTTGGAAAGGATGAAGTGCCCTAACTAATATCTTTAAAAGTATTATTTGACTGATATTAGGAGGGAAGCATGTTTTCCAAAAAGCTTAAGGGTATTTATTAATAATCCATGAGTCCCAGGCCAACAGTCCAGAAAAAGCCATGACATCTTAAAGATTGTAGGGGACAGTCAACCACACCAGCCTAGGGTAACTGTAGCCTAGTAGATTCCTTGGCTGCCCTGAACAGGGCAGAAAATGGACCTGTGTGCTTTGCACATGCAGTCATATGCAAAGAAGCTTTTCCTATTTGCTAATGATAGGTGATGCGTGGCAGAGGATATTTCTAGCCTGGAGTGGGTATCATGAGGAGTCCACAGATATTTGCTGACTTATAAAGAACATCTGGATTTGAGTGATGGAGTTTCAGTAAAATATAATGTTTGATTTAGCAGCTTTAGTTGTAGCAAAATTTCTGGCTTTTAAAAAAATAACTTATTAAAAATGACTAAACTGCCCATCGGTGTATATCCATAGCGGTTTCTCTGGGCTTATTTCCTTATTTTCCACTTGGACTAATAGGGCCTTCATGAGAGGCCTTAGCCATTCCTGATGAGCTGTGCCCCAGTTTCACTCATCCCCACCCCCATCTCCTATATTCAGGGCAAATTAAGTTCAGCAATAGGTTTGACAGCTATCAGATTAGAAAATCAGGCTAAGCAGTAAGTGAATAGTTCATAGTTCCTGGTTATCTTTCTTATATATATAAATATCAAATCGTTATGTTGTATACCTAAAACTAATGTAATGTAATATGTCATCTATACCTCAATAAAAAATAATGGAAAAAAATTTTAAGTACACCAGAAAGCAAAAAAAAATTGTTTTAGTCTCGAAATGTAATTATTTTGCCCTTGATTTATATTATTTCAGAGGCATTTTAATTCCACTTTGTCTAGTCTTTGTCTCCAGAACTTCATATTTCTCTATCTTCTGCCAGTCCTACCTTCGTCTCCCAAACCTCATTATCAAATACCTTGTACGTAGTTTTCCTCTCTAGCAAAGGTGCTGTGCAGAGCACCCTCATACTCTCAGACACTCTTTGGTACTTTTATTCCCCAGGTTCAGGGAATATAGTAGTATGGGCTGAGAAACACTGTTTATAAACTAAAAATATTAACTGGTTTTATTTTTTTCCAATTCCTAGATAGAAGAGCGAGCAGAATTTTTGAATAAGTCTGTGCAGAAAAGGTAATATGGTTGATTGTTGAATTGAGAATCATCAGCCATTACATGTACGAAAAAATTCTCTCATTTTCATGTATGTATGTGTGTGTTTATTTACTTAGCAGTGGTGTTAAATCAACTCATCAAGCAGCAGTAGTCTCCAAGATTGACAGCAGACTGGAGCAATACACCAGTGCAATTGAGGTGAGAGATGTCCTCAGAGTTATGGTCAAACAGAAATCAACTCTGATTATATAAATAATCATAGAAACACTTAGGACAATAATCAAGTCCAGTAGTGTTAGAAGGTTAATGATGTTTTATAACTAGTTAGAGAGAAAACAATAATAAAGACACATTATAGAAGAGTTTTAAATAAATTATTGTTTACTACTTTCCGCCTGTATTCTTTAGTGAGGGTGTTACTTTTTTTAATGAATGAGTTTATTGTTATTTAAATATATTATTTATGTGTTCACAAGTATATCTTCAATATTCTTAATTCCTTATAAAAGGTGTTCCCATATATAGTTTAAACAGGTCCCTTACACAACCATGATTAGTCCTCTTTTATCTATAAAAACTTTTATTAGCAAATAAATTGGTAGTATAAATTAATATAAAGATGATAGCCAGCTGGAATTTAATGAATTTCAAATTGATTGTTTTATATATGAAGGATCACATAGTTTTATGCTTCTGTCTAATCCAACATTTTTTCCACCCAGTTGACCTAGGGGTGTTACTCTATTCAGAAATAATGTACTATATTTCCAAGTACCAAAGCACTAAGAGGGTAGGGTGCCATTCATTGATCAAGATGTGATCCTGGTTTTTTTCTCCTTTGTGTAGACTTTAGTCAGTGGTGTTAGTTGCCTGCTATGAAGTAATTGGATCAGTTTGATTTGATTTCTCCTCTCCTTTGTACTGCAGAGTGGAGATACCTATAAAATAGTTCATAACAAATGATAAGAGGGAATAAGAAAGAGAGAGGTCTGGATGATTTATCAAGTGAATAATCAAGTCTTAACATTCAAGAGGAGATTTTCAGAAGATTAAATGGCCACTAAATTATAAGACAAATTGCAGATAGTTCTTTTCTGTGGTTGAATTGATCACAGCTCTAACAGGGTTAATGAAGCCAAAACGGTGGCTTCAGGCTTCACATAGTCCAGCAATGGTGCCACTCACCGTGGCTGCCCACCTTGATGACACATGCCACAGGCCCCAAAGCAGGACCAGGAGAGAAACTGCATGATTTGGGGTACGCCCATCGCTACTGCTGGAAAAGTATCTTGAATGCACACCTTTCTTTTTACACCCATTCATTCCTCCTTCCAGTCTCCATGCGGTGGTCTCTCAGTCTTTCAGTCTTTTAGCACACCCCCGTCTCTGGTCCTTGGCATGTACTGTTAGCTCTGCGTGGAACCGTGTTTTCTCCTTCCTTCACCAGCCTCTTTCAAGTCTTCCATCAGATCTGGGTCTGCATGCCACATCCTCAGAGTAGCCTTCTTTACCCCCCTAAACTAAGTACCATTGTCCTATCGTGTGCTCTCTTGGCACGCTTACGGCACCATACTCATCTTTCATAGCACTTACTGCAGTGTGAAATAATAGTGTATAACTAGTTACTGTCTCTCCTATTAATGTCAGTCCACTGCAGCTTACAGAGTGGACTGTCTTGCGTACCACCACGTCCCCAGAGCCTAGCACAGTGCCCTGCACACAGCAGGCACTCAAGAAGTGTCTGTTGTAGCAGTGAAGTAGCATATCACCTTAACAAGAAACGGAGTCCCAATGAAAAGCATATTTCACTTTCGAAAGATCCTCTGAAGTAGATATAATGGTTTTTTTGGAGGCAGAGATGTCATCAGAATGTATTTTCACAGCAGAAATTATGACTTATTTTTGGTGAAGGCATTTACACAGTGAATTTGTTAAGTGATAGTGTTGAAGAAGACAAGGTTACTACAGTTTTACGAGCGCAAACTTACCAGCACCAATCCTAAAAATAATTCACATACTTCAGGGAACAAAAACTGCAAAACCTACGAAGCCAGCAGCCTCGGACCTTCCTGTCCCTGCCGAAGGTGTCCGCAACATCAAGAGCATGTGGGAGAAAGGCAATGTATTCTCATCACCCACTGCATCAGGCACACCAAATAAGGTGAGCAGAGGATTGCCGTCTTTTAATTTTGGAGGTTGGGTTTTTCTTTTTTTGTTGTTTTTCTTTTTTTTTTTAGGAATCACATAGTTAATTACAAAAGCAGTGAAAAAGGTATAATTCTTACTTTCTTTTGCAATGGCCAAAAAGCAAGCTCAGGAAGAATGTGTTCCTGAGGCTAATAGACTACGCACTGTGTTCTGGCCACAGGCCTCTAAATACGGTACCCGGAGTTAATCACTGACCTTGGGGTTGGGGGTAGGAGAAGTGCAGGGGAAAGAACACCAGATAATGTACTCTTTAAATATCAGGTTTAAGGTTTATTTTTGTCAAAATATTCAATATAATGATCAATAATTGATCAGTGTTATGTGAAATAATACTGGATAATATTTTGAGGTTGCTTTGAAATTTTCTTTCCAGGTAGGTTTTTTTTTTTCTTTAATATTAGATGCTTGGCCTTTTGTAGGAAACAGCTGGCTTAAAGGTGGGGGTCTCCAGCCGCATCAATGAATGGCTAACCAAAACCCCAGATGGAAACAAGTCACCTGCTCCCAAACCTTCTGTAAGTAGCTCCAGGTTCTTCTGAATTTCTCTCATAGCTCAGCTTCCAGCAACAGAAGAAAACAGGCTGTTGGTCTGTTTGCCTGGGAAAAACAAGGCCCGTGTTCTTGGTCGTGACTGCTGAATAACAAACAAGGAGGGCTTCAGATTGAGAGAGAACAGTCACGAGCACTGTAATTACCCAGAAGGTAAAATGGGACCATCACCTCTCCACCCAGAACGTTGAGGCAGTTCAGATTTACACTCTTAACTGGTCTGCATGTTTAGCTTCTATTCTATAAATTACAGATAGGAATTTGAAAATGAAAATGTCAAATTATCTTGGCCATTTCTCTGTCAAGGGCACCCCTAGACTTACTCCCAAAAGAATATGTATGTTGGCGATTTGAACCCATGTTTTCTAATTTGCCTAATTTCTGTAACTTAACACAAAAATACAGTTACTGGGTAGTTGTTGAAATAATTGCTATAATTTTCTTGTCAACACCTCCAAAGGAAAGCCATTAAAAAAAAACAACCGTAAAAGTAGAAACTATAAAAACTGGTTATGAATGTTATTTTTGGAAATTTAAAATTTTCTTATTAAGTGTGGCTATCTTACTATAACAATATTCTTTTAACCTTTTCACTGAGTGTATTTGGTCATTGTCTTGCATTTATCGTTATAATCAAAAACCTTATTAAGCTCCCTACTGTATACTGGCGAACGTTCTCTGTTACGTTGGCTTTTATACCTTTGTTGGTGCCCAAGGCAGCAAAAGCTCAACTGTCACAACCGCCCCATTCCAGAGGTAGAAGAAAAGCTTTCCAAATCCTAGGCCTCTGCACTGTTGAGCATTTAGTTGCATCCCTTTGCTCTCTCTCTCTCTCTCTCTCTCTCTCTCTATATATATATATATATATATATTTTTTTTTTTTTTTTTTTTTTGTGGTACACGGGCCTCTCACTGTTGTGGCCTCTCCCGTTGCGGAGCACAGGCTCCGGACACGCAGGCTCAGTGGCCATGGCTCACAGGCCCAGCTGCTCCGTGGCATGTGGGATCTTCCCGGACCGGGGCACGAACCCGTGTCCCCTGCATCGGCAGGCGGACTCTCAACCACTGTGCCACCAGGGAAGCCCCCTTTGCTCTATATTTAGTCTCCAAATTCACTAAAGTTTTATCACTTTTCCAATTGAAGAAGAAAAGAATGGAAATATTTCCATACTTTTCTTGGGTACAATTCCTTGTAGTCAATTAATATTCAGCTTGAGATTCTCTGCATACGGGCCTCACAAGAGGTATAAAACTAATGTAAACCCAATTTACAATTGGACAGTCTTAATATATTGAAAAGAAAATCTTTTTCCTCTCCCAGTAGATATAGGAAAGGGGCCCTATAAAAGGAGACAGTCGAGGTGAGGGATCATACCCACAAAGTATGTGATCTTTAGTGCCTCAAGTTTCTCCAACACCCCAGGTGACATAAAGAGTGGAAATTATTTTTTAAATGGCAGTTTATATAAAGTTTTATGGTTCCAGATCAGTGATTATTAACCTTTTTGAATTCTGCATGCCTTTGAAAACCTAATGACATGTAAAGACCCTCTCCCCCCAAACACTGCATATAATACAAGTTCAGCAAGTTCATGGACACACTGAAGGTTTCTCATGACAGCAAAGATAAAGAGAAAAGGGTATATGTTTTTCTTCTTTGATGAGTATGGTACATTGCTAAAGGAGATGGTCACTTTTTCACATGTATTTGCAACCTGTTTCATTTCTATCCCAGATTATACTCATGTATTTGGTTCAGGACTTGACCCATACTCTTCTACCAACACTATAACCGATAAGTCTATCATCCAAGTCACCCTAATGGGAGGGTTAAAAAGATTTAATACAGTTATTATTATAATAGGTATAAATGAGTCAAGGTTTCCACAGAAAGCCCCATTTTCTGGAGTTACTGACGGCTTCCTAAAAATGGCAGGACAAAAAGGCATTACAGGAAAATTACAAAATCATTGCCTGCTTTATCTAATATTTAGCAAGTAATTTGCTAGACCGTCTGCTAGAGGATAGAGGAGAAAAGGCAAGAAGAATGTGGCAATTAGTATACATCATAATGATCTTTTTTTCCCCATGTCCCATTGGATTTGGTAGATTAGTGTGGCTTCCTGAATAAAGGCCAGGTTGAAACAAAGCAATGTGTAATTGATGTTGTAAATAAAAGGGCAGTTTGAGTAGATCGTACTTAATATATAACTTTGAGCTTTGTGCACATCCCAAGAGTAGTAGGCCCAGCAATGTGCCACATCATGAATAGCAGTATGGCAGTCTCTTTGGGGAAAGATATAACTTGGAATTTAGTAAGGCAGGAGAGTAACTCACAGACACTACGGATCCAGCAGAAAAGAAATGAAAATGTCCAAACTGCTGGAAAGGGCTGGACGGATCCTGCAGATACATAAAACTTGTCAGGCAAAAGGTTAAGTCCCGGAAGGCAGCTTAGAAAGACAGGTCAAGCAAAGATTTTTGTCTAGGTCTTGTCCAGGGGGGTCTCACACTGGTGGCCTGCAGCTAAGATCTGTGTAGTCAGGGCCACTGTGCTTTATATTCCTTCTTTTAAATTATAATTTGAACATGTTTTTAAGGTGTGGAGGCATGTAATCTTTAACTTGTTGATTCCTTCTTTTTTAAAATTTTCTTACACCAGCCTCTTCAGGCATGTGTTTCCAGCCCGGCCCTTCATATCAGGCATGTGAGTTTGACACCCTTGGGATTCTGGTCAGACTGACCCTTAACCCAGGATGTCACCTAAAGTGGTAAGACCATCCTGGTAAGACCCAGGATGTCTTACCTAAAGACAGCAGCAAATAGGAGGCTCCCAAAGGCTCCCTTCTAATTTGGGACCAGAGGTGATTTATTCTCAACCCCTTGTTTATATTCCTTGGTGTGTATGGGTGAAAGGGAAAGCCTGGGTTTGTGTTTGCAGATGTATGGCATGTGGCCATTAAGGAAAAATCAGAGAGATATTCTTTTACCAAAATAGTGCTCACCCAGTGAAACCTCAAGAACCAGGAAAAGAGTAATCCATGGGATTAGTGTCCAGTTCTAAAATTCACTGAAGAGAAAAACCACTCTCTGCTACTAGTTATACATTAATTTTCATATAATTAAAAGTGCTCAAAAGCTTGTCAAATCAATATTATTTGGGTCTCTGAAAACTAGTAACTTATTTAAACATTGATCTACACCTGATTCTTTACTGGGATGTCTATTGCTATTTGTGGGTAGAATTTATAGGACTTCAGTGTAACTTTGTAACTGGAATTCATTTCTAAGTATGTCTGTTGTATCTGGTTAGTCTGTTCTTTGTGTCTAAACTACATGTTATATACAGCAATTAAAATGCTAATTTGTCTTTCTTTTTGTTTTAAAAAAACCCAACATTGTCTTTCTCAGCTGAATTTTCTTCTTCATTCTTTGATCTCTGGTTGACTGGAAACCTGCTTCCCTGCCTTCATTTCTCCCTCTTCTTCTGGAGTGGGTCTTTCTCTAAAATGTAGGCTGGTCAGGTAATTTCATTTATACTTCCCATTTGATTTAAAATGCCAATTTACCACTCAGTTGTTAATATTTTCTTAAAATGGCCTCTTTAACTCTTTAAGTGATCCCAAATGATTCATAGGTAGGATTCAAGGAAAATACAATTCATTTTCTTTAGTAGAAGGGTATTCATGTGAAAGAAAAATATTTTTCTTATATGAATCAAATAAATAAAGTAGTAACAGCCACTTTCCAGAGCTTCCATTAGCATGTTCCTAATTATAGTTTCCAAATTTTTAAAACAGTCTTCCAGACAATTTGGCAGCTTCTACTTACATTGGCGTATGTGGTGGAATTCTTCAAAAACAATCTGATTTGTTGCTTACTGGTTCCAAGTTAAATAGGTGTAACTCTCTAATAGAATATCAGGAATCCATGTCACAGTGAAAATCCAGAAATTCAGTAAGATTAAGGCAAATCTGAACTGCTTCACATGGTAATGTTTTTAACCAGTGCGTTTCTAGTGCTGCAATCTCGATAGTATCTACTAAAAAAAATACATGTCCATTTAGACTGGTGTCCATGGATAAATGTAGTTGCTATTAGCTTTGCCTTCCTAATGAGAAAAGGGTTTTCCAAAATCAACATTACTATTTCAGTAAAATACATTTATTTTCTGCAAACTATCTTTGCCAAGTACTCATATAAGCAAACGCTGGAAGGAGTAAATGGAAACAGAAATTTGGATCCTTATCCAAACCAAATTAATTATGAGGTGGTGAATAAAGAATCAAAGATATATAGCTGTCATCGATCGTATTTTAGTGTTTTCTTCCCAAGATCTTTACATGTTCTCACATATGTCATCCACTGTCACTTTCTCTTATGGGTACACTTTGTAGTAAATGCTTAATTTCACAGGGCTAGGTGCTCCTGATACACTTCTGAATTACCCCTTGCTCCTCAGGAAACACAAAATGATTTTAATCTGAGGAAAGTGCAATTAGAAAAATGCCTTAGATTGGGCTGCCCAGAAGCAAACCCTAAAATAGTGGTTCGTGTGCAAGTAGTTTACTTGAGACGTGAAGAAAACACTACAGGAATGAGGCAGGAAAAGAAGTCAGCCAATAAAGAATGTTTATTAAGCAAGTCACTACGTGGGTTGTTAAACATAATCCTGCTGGGAAAGCCTGAAAGCCACCACAAAACACATGCTTCCGAGCTATCCTGCCTGAGGCGTGAGCGAGTCTGAGAAATATTCTTGCACCCAATCTCATGGGTGAGTGGCTGAAGACTGCCTCTGGGGGTGTTAACTCCCTGGATGTCCAGCCTGCCTCCTGGGAACAAAGTGGGCATCTGCAGCCAGAGGAAGTCCTCATGCAAAGAGATGCAGTGTTGGCCATTGAAGTCCAGCTGGTACACATTAAAGTCATAAGGGCTGGGGGCCATGGGCAAGGCACTAAAGAAAAGTTAATTGGCAAGGGGTGAGGTCCTTATCCAAACCCCTCAAAATTATTTAAAACTAACCTATGCTCGATTCACTTCTAAGGACATAGAAAGTTAAAAATTGGCTATCTCATTTTAAATATGCTTATATTCCCATTTTACTGGTCAATAAACAGTTAAGTCCTTGGTGAATGACAGGACCTAAATGCTGGATCGTTTCAGCCCATTCTCCTGTCACAGCACAGGTCAGGGTCCGTATAAAAACAAACAACGGCTAACAATCCTTTTGATTCAACCCATTTCAGATGACTAGGATAAAGTGTATTACACAAATAAACAAACAACACATGTGGTGATTTATTTAAACCTGGCCAGAAAATATAAAGAGCCACCCATCAATTTTTTCTGCTTTCTCTTCGTTAGGATTTGAGGCCAGGAGACGTATCTGGCAAGCGGAACCTCTGGGAAAAGCAATCTGTGGACAAGGTCACTTCCCCCACTAAGGTAATCTTCCAGAAGATTTGTTTTTCACAAGTTCTTTGCCTGCTGTATCCTGCAGTATCCTGTCCCAGGGTCAAAAAAGAAATAGTGCTGATCCACAGAGCCTTGTCTGGGTAACCATCAGTTTCTAAAGACTTGTATATGGTACAGTGAAAGGCAATGTCACGGAGCCTTCAGCATGGTAGGTTTGTCAGTCATACAAGGTAAACAGTCTAGATCCGTGGGATGGTTCCCAGTAAGACATTCTAGAAACACCATAGTGGTAGGGCTGTTGAAAACAGAAGGCTGTGTGGTATAACCATGGTCTACATTTCCTTACAAAGTCCAGGCTTGGAAATCAGAATTTGCAGATCGCCTAGGAAAGAATGTCTATCTCCTTGAGTAGTTTCAAAGCTGCTTTCTGGAACCATTCTAAGGGGTTACATTGCCAGCAGCCTAGGACTCAAGGCTGATACAGCAAAAAAATTGAAATAATATTCAAAAGTTAGCAAAATTTGCTACCCTATGAAAACTAATGGCTAAGAATGCTTGGATTTGTCTTTCTTTGGCCTTCTGCTCATCCTTCACAAAGTGGCCTCTGGTCAATATCTAAATGATGCACAAACTAAAAATAGGACCCCTTGTTGTACAAGGAGCTAATTCAACTCCTAATTCCCCATTCAAGTAATAATTCCAGTCTTCTCCCTTGGTAGAGGGAAAATTGAAAAGAGAAAAATCAGAGAGCAACAATAAGTAAGATTAGAACAGACTGCTCATGGGCTGATGTAGAACTCTATTCCCAGAAGCACTTTTTAAGCAAACTCAGGACTGAAGAACATCTCAAAGGCAACTGAAGAATCTCTACAACTCACCGAAGGGAGAGAATTGCTTCCTCTTTCCTACTTTCTACGACGTGCTGATAAGTCTGGTGCAGCTTCCTGAGTGTGTTACATCTTCTCTATTAGTTAAGTTTTCTAAATAACTGCTAAATATATTCAAAGTACCAGTAATAATTTTCACCATTACAAACCACTAACATGTAATGAGCATCCACCATATACCTTCTGAACCTACATTATCTCATTTGACTCTCCAATCACCATTATTATTACCCCCATTTAGAGTTAAGGAGAATGAGGCACAGAGAGATTAATTACCTTTCTCAAAGTCACACAGCAAATAAGGAGCAAAGGCTGGATTAAACTCAGGCAGTCTGTTCTGAGCCTGCATCCTTAACCATTATACATGCTGCTTTTTTTTAGGATTGCATGTTCAGCAGAAAATGTAAAGTTCTGAAGTTCCTTGTACAATTTTCTTCTGGTGGAATGGAGGGGAATCATATTTTAGTCTTTTTTTTTAAACAAAGAATGAACTTTTGTTGGCCTAAGCCATTATGACCCTTCTCGAAATGACCTTTCAGAAATGATAGTCTAAATGTTTATATAGTCTCCTTTCTGAGTAGGGGCTGTCAGCTTTCCATAGGCCATCATCACAGGTTTAATAGATCCCCTCTGGACAACATTCCTCTGAACCAGGGTTCTAGGAAGTAGAGTAAAGATATGATCTGGAATGGTAGGTCTCAGACAACACCACTCACATACAACATGAATGGTACTCCCTGGAATTATGCAATAATGTGTGTGGTACAAGGTGGGACAGTGACAGGGTGAGACTTCATACACATACATACTGCCCCCTCCTCCTTGGTCTATACCACACAACTCTTTCTACAGTAATAATAATAACATAACCAGCAGGCCCAGAGCTGAGTTTGTGAGGTAGCAAAGTAGGTAGCTCCTTTGGTCCAAAATGTCAAATTCACTAGTATCACGCAGTAATCCCTTTGAAATGAAACTATACAACACACTGGAAATTGCAGATTCATAACACTTTAACATTTGTGAATACCTCAGCAAGAATTTTTAGCAGCTAGCTGAGGGAAAGAAATGGTGTACAATAAGACCATTGGTCAGATAAGTTTCAAGGGTAGGGGCATAAGAATAGGAGGTAGGAAATGAAAAAATAGGAGAAAACTAAAGATAAGCATAGTCCAGTTTACCATCACGCCTTGATGTGGCTGAGACAGCCATTCAGTCATGCATGCCTGTCCTGGAACACACATTATAGAGTCCTGGCCCTTGTAGTAAGTAGTGTTTAAAGAAAACCTCCTTGACCCTGAATGCCATGAGCAAGGCTCAAGATCAAGATATGAAAAGGGGAATATAAAGAAGAAAGAAAGAGGAAAGCAAAAAAAAAAAAACAACAGAAGAAAGGATAGACTGAAAGAAGAGGAGCATATTTGAATAGAATGCCAAAAATAATCCTCCCTTTCATAGACATTTATTCCTGCCATATTATCATTGTTTTTTTTTTTTTTTTTAATTCTGACACAAAATGTCTGGCTGAAACACCATGGCCTGACGACTTAAAGTTCTCTTCTCTTAGCAGGTTTGAGACAGTTCAAGAAAGAACCCAAAGTAGCCGCTCAAGATGCTGGACCAGCTCAGTTGAAGAGGGCTAATTTGCTCTGTTTTATATTTATGTTGATTTACTAAATTGGGTTCATTTCCTTTTGTTTTGTTTTTCATTATCCCAGTAAACCCATGTATATTATCACTATATTTAATAATCACGGTCTAGAGATGTTCATGGTAAAAGTATTGCCTTTGCACAGGAGCCTGTTTCTAAAGAAACCCATGCTGTGAAATAGAGACTTTTCTACTGATCATCATAACTCTGTGTCTGAACAGTGATATCAACCACATCAGAAGTCAACAGAAGGAGATTCAAGTTGAAAATTGCCTGAGGAATGTGTGCAGTATCCAGAAAAATGAACCATAGTGGGTTTTTTGTTTTTTTGTTTTTTAAATACAGAAATCATATTGTTTCTGCACTTTAGAATAAAGCATGGAAGAAATTATCTTAGTAGGCAATTATAACACTTTGTGAAAGAAACCCATTTCAGATTTTAGATACTACAATAATGATTGTCTTTAAAAAAAAAAAAAGATGTACTGTTAAGGTATTACTTTTTTCATGCTGATGAATATCTAAATTGGATTTTGATGTTAGCTGACAGTGGTACTGATTTCTTTAGGTTGGTTGCTTTGTGGATTTCTTTGGTAGTGATAGTGAACCACATTTTAGATGACGTGATCATGTATGTATGTGCATACACATATACAAACACACTAATGGTAGAAAGCTTTTTTATGTGCTAGGCTATTATATTTAGCAGTATGTCCCTGTAACTAGCCAATATCACTGCTTTTTAAAAATTAAAAATCACAATATTATATTAATATTTCATATTTGCCAATAGAAACATGGCAGAATAGGTATCGATATGTTTCCAATGCCCAATAACCTATAAGAAAGAGATTAGAAGTGTCAAAATGAATTGACATTTTCTATAAAGCATAGTATTTAGTTTATAATTAAAAGCAGTCTTGAAGTCCAGTGTGAATTGTACTAAATCTCAAAGCTTGCTCCAAACTTCATTCTTAAGAATCAAGTTCATGGACTTCCCTGGTGGCGCAGTGGTTGAGAGTCTGCCTGCCGATGCAGGGAACACGGGTTCGTGCCCCGGTCTGGGAGGATCCCACATGTCGCGGAGCGGCTGGGCCCGTGAGCCACGGCCGCTGAGCCTGCGCGTCCGGAGCCTGTGCTCCGCAACTGGAGAGGCCACGGGAGAAGCCACAACAGTGAGAGGTCCGCGTACCACAAAAAAAAAAAAAAAAAAAAAAGAATCAAGTTCACAATCGGTTGGCTTAGATGATGTCTGAGGTCTCTTCCTTCTCTAAAATTTAAAGACGAGAATTTTAGTGACAAAGTTGTACAGATGGGAATTCCATGAATAGGCGTACTACGTCCAACTTTGGCTAACCGCTGGAAGCAGAAAAGTAAGCAAAAGCCAATATTTAGGAGTCAGGACAGTACTTCCATCTTTAACATACTGCAACATCTTTTTAGTTAAACTTTTCTACCTTTATTAGTCATTGGCACTTGCCATAAGTTGATAATGTGTTGAACTTTCAAAAAATATATGTAATTTTTATTAATTTTACCTTTTTCCCTAAGAGCCTATCAACTCATCATTTGTACACACACAATCCAGGTATCAGATCTTATTTTAGCTTATAAGCGTTCATCTATTCTTCACAATAGATGATAAAAGAGTACTCCAGTGTCTTGGCAATATGTTCTAGCATAGAGATATACATATAGTGTAGTTCTATAAACGTATACCTCATGACTTACCAAAATTGTCTTAGTCTCAATTCCTACCACAATGAGGGAGCCTCCCAAATGACTCTTTTCTAATCCACAGTGTTCCCCTGAGAGAGCTAGCCAGGGTAGGGCTGGCATGAGGAGTGACCAGTGCCTTCCAAAGTCCATTTTCCTCATAAATCAGTAGAGTTGTTGAATCCTCTAGCTTTTAGCACATCTGGGCCAAAGAAAGTAAAGCCAGCAATATTGCACAAGTCACCCATCCATGACAGAGTAGACATGAGTCTATGATAAGATGAACTATAATTCACATGCAGTGCCTGAGTTGGCATTGACTCCCAGCATTCGAGTGAAATGGATCAAAGTTTGAATTAAGGCCTATGGCGAGATAACATTTCTTTGTTGTACTTTTGAATAAGAGCTTCTCCTGATCACTATTATATATTTTTTTCTAGAAAGTCTAAATTTAAGAAGAGAATATATCGATCGATCCTGACTTTTATTCCAATACTTGGATGGAATAAGTTTTAGGGTAGAATTTTGTTCAGTTTGGATTTAATTTTTTGAAAAATAAATTCCTTGTTTACTTGTTTGATTACAATTCTCTCTGTTATCTTTTTAAGAAGTAAAACTGCAAGGTGACTATCATGTTCTGTGAATCTGCCATTCCTAAAAATTTTATAAACACGATATTTTTCACTGATAATTGATCGCTGCAATAAATATATATTGTGAAAATGCATCCACAATAAACGGAATTCCTCCAAATGTCTTTGCCTCACTTATTTTTATGTACTATATTGATTACAAGAGTTCTATCTGATGTAATAAAGATGATGGTATAGCAAAATGCATATTTCAGATTGAGTCTTGGTTTCATTCTTTAAAGAGGAAAGCCATTTCATATTTTTAAATACTTATTACAGGCAATTTTCCAACAAAATTTTAAAAATTGCTCTGGTAGGGACTTCCCTGGTGGCTCAGTGATTAAGAATCCGCCTGCCAATGCAGGGGACACGGGTTCAAGCCCTGGTCCGGGAAGATCCCACATGCCGCGGAGCAACTAAGCCCGTGTGCCACAGCTACTGAGTCTGCGCTCTAGAGCCCGTGAGCCACAACTACTGAGCCCATGCGCCACAACTACTGAAGCCCAGGCGCCTAGAGCCCGTGCTCCACAACAAGAGAAGCCACTGCAATGAGAAGCCCCTGCACCGCAACGAAGAGTAGCCCCTGTTTGCCGCAACTAGAGAAAGCCTGCGCGCAGCAGCAAAGACCCAACGCAACCAAAAATAAATAAATAAAATAAATAAGTTTATAAAAAAAAATTGCTCTGGTAGAGACAACTGACCAAACATATATAGAAAAGGTTGAAAAGAGGGATTGAAAACCTTCTTCTTCAAAAAAACATTATCAAATGTTCCTTTGTCCTCCTTCTCATTCCCAGTGTAGTCACATGTCACCCCTCTGGCACCTACGGTGGCAGTACTGTTTTCCCAAAGGCATTGTCTTTTACAGTAGAAATACCCATTTAATATATACTGTTTGTTTGTAGAATACTTACCATTTGCAAGGCACTGGCGATTACCTTTAAATCCAAAGATATTTTTTCATAGTAATTTTTTAAAAATATTTATTTATTTATTTGGCTGTGCCAGGTTTTAGATGTGGCATATGGGATCTTTAGTTGCGGCATGCAGGCTCTTTTACTTACAGCATGCGGGCTCTTAGTTGAGGCATGCGGGCTCTAGTTCCCTGACCAGGGATCAAACCCGGTCCCCCTGCCCTGGGAGTGTGGAGTGTTAGCCACTAGACCACCAGGGAAGTCCCCGTAATTTTATATATTTATGTAGCACTACTTGAAATCTGAGGCTTTTCTCACAATGGTTTTAAATTGTGAGTTGGGAGGCCCTGAACAGTCCTCTAAATCCTGTTCATAAGATTGATGAGTTAACAAAATTACGGTAACTTAAAAAATACTTCCGTAAGATGTTATGGAAAAACTGGAACGAACTTTTTGGCCAACCCGATAATTAATACTTTTGACTTCTACATTCTAACAAGAAGGGGTCTAAGTTTAGACAATGTTATCATCAAAGTCAATCACAAAATTAAGTAATGAAAAGAATACAATCTGTAGTGCTAATACCAAACTGATAGGATTAGGGCTGGATGAACATTAATCTTGTACATCTTCAGGGTTTGAGCTCAAAGATGTTAGTCTTCTGTGTGATGTAGAAACTGGTCTGTATTGTAGGGTTTTTTTCTACTCTTGCTTGAATGTGTGCTCCAAATGGAAGGATGGTTAAGAAATGAAAATCTCATGACCCTAAATATGTGTTCTTCCCCAGGAGTGAGGAGACGGCCTAACAAGGTCTTTATCTGAGTGCTGTGTCTATTTGTATTCAAGCTTATTAATCATGTTGTCCAAACATTCTATATCATTACTGGATTCTTTTTGTTCCTTTGTTCTAGCTGTTACTGAATTGGAAATGTGAAAATCTCCCTCTATAATTATGGATTTGTCTATTTCTCCTTGTAATTCTGTTAAATTTGCTTTCATATTTAAAGTCATGTTTTTGGTGCATACACAAATCTAGAATCATTTTATCTTCCAAGTGAATTGAATATTTTTAATATTATGAAGTGACCCTCTATTTGTAACAAAGATTTTTGCCTTAAAGTTTATTATTTTTTTTAGGGCTTCCCTGGTGGCGCAGTGGTTGAGAGTCCGCCTGCCGATGCAGGGGACACGGGTTCGTGCCCCGGTCTGGGAGGATCCCACATGCCGCGTAGCGGCTGGGCCCGTGAACCATGGCCGCTGAGCCTGCGCGTCCGGAGCCTGTGCTCCGCAGGGGGAGAGGCCACAACAGTGAGAGGCCCGCCTACCGCAAAAAAAAAAAAAAAAAAAAAAAAAAAGTTTATTTTTTTTGTTCTTAACATTGCTCCCATGGCTTTCTTTTGGTTAGCACTTGCATGATATAACGTTACTTTCCCCTTTTACTTTCAATCTATGTGTGTGTGTGTGTATTTGTATATATGATATAACTTTCTCCACCCCTTCACTTTCAACCTTTGTATATCTTTAGATACATGTCCATTTAGACTAGAGTCCATGGATAAATGCAATGGCTATTAGCTTTGCCTTCCTAATGAGAAAAGGGTTTGCCAAAATCAACATTACTATTTCAGTAAAACATTTATTTTCTACAAACTACCTTTGCCAAGTACTAACATAAGCAAATGCTGGAAGAAAAGTAAATGGAAACAGAAATTTGGATCCTTATCCAAATTAATTATGCGGTAGTAAATAAAGAATCAAAGATTCTAACCTCTGTTCCCCATAATTCCTCACGAGAGATCGCTGTTTCCTAGGAGCATGCCTTGAAGACAGCCCCTTGTCAGGGGGCAGGTTGGGGCCACCATGCTCCTCTTGAAGCACACGGACAAAGACCATTAACAGCTCTGGAGACCAACGATGCAGACTGCAATGTGGCCCAGTTAAGGAGATATCTGCCCTTTTCCCCCAGCCCTTACTCCTCCTAACACAACAAGGAACTAGCACTCAGAAGAAAGAGGGGATGAATGTAAACAGCAAAACACCAATTCCCTCCCACTTCCTCCGTCCCCAGAGCTAGGGACAGATCCAGGGGGTAACGAGGAGGAGGGCATTGAATCGAGTTTGAAATTGAAGTTTAACGTGTACTTAATACCAAATACCAGAACAAAATCTTAAATACCAAAATGAAAGGAAGTGGCTGAAAAGTTGTGGGATCTGGCCAACACGTCCTTAATGAGAAGGGGGATTTCACCATTGCACAGTTCAGGTGCACTTACTGGTGGCAGTGAGGTGGGGGTACCATTTCATGTTTTTAATCATGAAACTTCATCCTGAGCCTGGGAGCCACCTTCCTCTTTTGAGGTGATTTATCCTATCTGTTCATTGTTGAACAGGCTGGGGGCATTCTTACGACCTCATTTCCAAGTGTTCAGAAGAATAATACTTCACTAGAGTCCCCAAATTTAGACATAGTACATAAACTAACAGTGTAAGTATTCTACCAATGATAGAGGGATCAGGAAAGACTTCACTAAGGGGATGGCCTTTGAGCTAAGTCTTGGTTAGTTGACTAGCTGGGACAGATCTTAAGATCTGGAAACTGTTGGAGTGGTTTGGCCCTACACTGGAACATCCTAGACCCCGATAGTCTGAGGAAGAAGGCCTGATGGGTACTAGATGACCCCAGGGCTCCCAGGATCCAGTATGGCTTCCTCAGCCAAATTATGATGAGGCCTCTACAGCCACATAACCACTAACTTCTGTGATGTCATAAATAACTTTGACTTCCCTAGTCACCCCATATGCTCATGTAAGCCTCTGCTCAACAAATTCAAAATGATGTAATCACACAAAATAAATCACATTCCTAACACAATTTACATTTCGCCAAGTTGCTTACATGACCTTTTTCCTCCTGATTCCTACACCAATAATTGTGCCTTTTGGAGGACTGTTTTGGTTTTTCTTTTCCTCTTATCTTACTCTTACTATATTGCCTTTTATACTGCAGGCTTAGAGGTGATGAATGCATCAAAAAATTGGAGGAGGAAAGGTTGCTGCACAGGCAAAGCTGCCTTCCCAGGAAGCAGAAGCTGGCTCCATAAGGTGTATGTCCTATAACCTTCTCTGATAAGATCACAGAAAAGGAGAACAAAAACTCAGACCGACATCAAAGTCCTTGGTTGAAGTTTACTGCAGGTCTTCCTTCCACTTGCACTTAAAGGCAAATAATTTATTTCCACTGTATTCTACTGTCTAGAACAGGAGAGTAAGTTAAAAAAAAAAGTTAAAAAGGAACAGGTGCTTAAGAAAATCATTTTAAATTTATCTGGGGAAGAAAGAGGTCCTAATGAAATCTCTTTTCTTAAAATGTACTGACTCCAGCTAAGCTTCAACTAAACAGTACTGCCTAGTATACGTAACATGATTTTCTCTCAGAGCCTTTGTACTTGCTGTTTCCCCTGCCTGCCAAGGTCTTCCCCTAGGCATCCACGTGGCTCATCCCTTTACTTGCTTCAGGTCTCTGCTCAAAAGCCTGGTCAGAGAGACTTTCCTGGACACTCCATCAAGAGAGCCACCCCTACCAAGGCCCACCCACTAGAGCACTCCCTATGCTCTTTATTTTTCCCTTATTTCTCGCCACAGCAATTTTCATCACCTGAGTGCTTTTTTCAAGTATTGGTCTTTCTTCTCTCAGCAGTACATAACCTCCACAAGGAATGTCCATTTTATTAACTGGGAACAGTCCCTGGCAATTAGTAGGCATTGAATAAATATTTGTTGAATTAATGAAAGAATGAATAAATACAATTTTCAAAGGTTTTTTTGAATTCCTATTTTTATTATGCACTAAAATAAATTTTCTCTGTAGAATTACTTGAAATATGATCATGTAAATATTTGGACTAAAAATCTTGAGATTTAAGTCCCAGCTCTGCCATTAATTTCTTGTGTAACCTGGTTAGATCATTTCTTGCAGTTTCACCTTGTGTGTCTGACACTATGGCTTGCAATCATGACTCTAAAATCCAACAGAAAAATAGATTCCATATATAAAAATTCTCTATGCATGTCACCTTTAGTAACATATGTATTACATAAAACAAGGTACAATTTATAAAGGGTAATTAATTTTCAAGAAAGTGTGATCTAATACCTGCCATATTTCTTTTTCTGGAAGGTCCATTCTTCTAAATCACTGACCTCAAAGAACATGTTATTTTTCGGAAACTAACAAAATTTAAGAAGAGGCTATTAACCTCATGTTTAAGCTATTGCTTTGCCCTTTATTTTACTTTTCCATTATCTCCATTTCTACAGTATTACAAATCTCATGACACATAATGCCTCGTGCAGGCACCAGACATTTAAAGACTTTTTTTTTTTTTAGCTCTACTTGGAAAACTATTCCAGATAAATTATCCACTAAGCTACAGACCAGGGGGAAATCAAGACGGGATGTACAGGAATAATGGCTAAATCTGTTATAGAAAGATCATATTTAATTAGATGAAACAATACATGTAAAGTGATTTGCATAGTGTCCCCGAAGATGTGCTTGATACGTTAGCTAACGATTATTATACTTAAAGAATCTCTGAGCTGATAAGAATCTTGCAAGCTCACCCAAGAAAATCTATGACTCTTCCATCAAATATTTAAAGAGAAAAGTCTCTTTTTCCGAATCCAATAAAGATCATTAGTCACACAACTATGCAAAACGCAACTCGGTGTGGATACAACTAAAGATCAACAAAGCAAAAGTCTTAACCAGTCTGCTCTAGTGTCTGCTCGAAGAAGGGACAGACATGGCAAACAACCGATGTGCAGAACCGTAGGGACAAATAGCTGCCCTGCCTCCACCCCTAAAGCTTCCCGTCAGCCCCCTGCGCTCTACCTTCCCGCCCCTCGGGATGCCCTTTGACGCCCACTCCTCTACTCTAGTTCGCGACCTTCTCCGGGATCTCCCTTTCCTTCAGCCGAAATCCCGCGTAGCTGGCCAGTCTGAGGTCTCGCGAGGTTGAGCCCGTTGCCCTGGTAACGAGTGGTGAGCCTCGTGGGGAAGGGCGTGGCTGCGGTTGCTAAAAGGTAGCAGCAGCGTTCCAGTCGCTGGGCTGCAGGTATCACGGGCAGAACGGCTGCTCCCGGCGCACGGAAGGGACTACTGGCCTGACCGTGGGACTCGAGGCGAGGGTGAGGAGGCCGAGGCGGGACAGTGAAGTGCCGAGAGGGAAAGTCCCTGCGCGAAACGAGCGCGCCCAGAAAAGGCGCCCCTCCCTCCACTGCCGTGTCGCGGAGTGTGGGAGGAAGACTTCACCACCAGGAATTGTGGCTTCATCGTCCTTCCCGCCAAGAAGGGAAGTCATCGTTCCTGCCCCGAGACTGCCGCGGCGCTGCTGGGCGAGGCCGCGCCTGCTGTGGCGTCTCTCGCTTCTGACTTGGAAGGTACGCACGGAGCGCTTATTGGATCCATCTGTGTGTGTGCCTCTCCTGAAGCTCAGGTTTTACTCCGCAGCAGGTCAGCACGTTGGTGCGCCTCATACGCTCATGTAAGGAAACAGAATCAAGATTTATGCCAGTGCAGTTTTCCAAATTCGGAGTTGTGATCCCCAGACGGAAACTTCAGTCTCTTACTACTGAAGGTGTCACCCATAAGACAGACTTCTCTTTGGCATTCGTAAAGTTATTCGCTATGGAGCTTGGGCTTTATTGTTTGTGGTCCACGCTCGAAAACCCGCTTTTTGTAGAGAGGAGCATAAACTAGTAGATTCGAAATTAGTAAATTCCTTTGGTCTCTCAAAAATAGTAGACTCTTGACAAGGAATTTCTATTATTTCATTGTCTTAATTACCACTTAAGAGGTCATTGTCGATACAACCTTCTGATAACTATTGAAGTAAGTTAACTATTCTAGTAAGACTAATATGATCGAATATTAGAACAGAGACAGTCTACAGAATATTAACCAAAATATAGAGAAAAAAACCGACTGTCATTTGAACTTTTGGTCAAATGAAAATTAAGCCGAAAAAAATTAACTGTATTGCTACAACTCACTGCCTGAGTAAGTAACTGTAATTTTTCTATGATGCATGATCTTTTCAGTGCCTCAGAATCATTCTGAACTCGCTATCGCTGTGTGGCATTTAACTGTAAATCTAGGATATAAATGATTTGGTTATGTACCCTGGAAATTCCTTTTTCAATTAAATTATTTACGTGGTTTGTCTTATTGTGACTTGTCTCTATCTTATAAAAATGGAGAATTTCTTCAAATCTTTGAAATTAAAGGTTTAATTAGCTGTGTCTTAATTTCCTTTTTAGAGAAGCCTGTTGTCACTGTTAATTAAATAAAATTGAATATATTTGGGGGTACACATTTAATGTGTACTTAAAAAGAAAACTGTCAAGTAAGTTCCTTACAAATTGTTTTACAACTTACCTACATAATAAAAGAAATTTCGAGCCAAATATTGGAAGAGATGTCAGAAGATTCAGAAAAGGAAGACTATTCAGACAGAACAATCAGTGAAGATGAATCAGTATGTTTTTCTCAACTTAATCCTACTTAGAAATAAAACTTGTTATAAAATATAAATTCCCAGTAAAAATACTATAAATTCAGTTGGCTGTAAAAATCCGTTGGATATTTAAATCACTTTTCACTGAAGTTGGGAAATAAATTGATTGAAAGCAAAGCTATTAATGTGTGCAGTATGCCCTATCTAGAAAGAGAATCTATATTGATTTTGGGGTTTTTTTGAGAAAATATTTTGGCTGAGATTCTTCTGAGTTTTATTTAAATGTGTGTAATAAGTAATTATTAGGGTTTTATTTTATAATTCATGTCCACTTATTTTCTTATATGTACTAATTCTATGTTACATTATAATGTGTATCATAATGGTGAAACCTATTTCTAAACCTACTGTGTGTTACCATCATAGGTTTCATGTGGCACTGTTGTAACAAAGGAAAGTACACGAAGGAAGAAGGGGGGAGTGGAGAAACAAAATGCAGTAGTTACAAATATTTTATCTGGTCCCAGCACATATTTCTAAGCAATTTCCTTCACATTTTAGTAAAGTATAAATTATCTATGTAAGTTAAGGTCCCAAAATAAACTCCCCAAATGATGTATAACCCTTTAAGTCAATGGCTTTCCTTTTTCGCCCCCCCCCATAAATTTATTTATTTATTTATTTTTGGCTGCATTCCTTGCTGCGCGCGGGCTTTCTCTATTTGTGGCGAGCGCGGGCTACTCTTCCTTGCTGTGGCACGGGCTTCTCATTGCGGTGGCTTCTCTTTGCCGGGGAGCACAGGCTCTAGGTGCAAGGACTTAAGTAGTTGTGGCACTTGGGCTGAGTAGTTGTGGCTCGCGGGCTCTGGAGTGCAGGCTCAGTAGTTGTGGCGCACAGGCTTAGTTGCTCCGCGGGATGTGGGATCTTCCCGGACCAGGGGTCAAACCCATGTCCCCTACATTGGCAGGCGGATTCTTCACCACTGAGTCACCAGGGAAGTCCCGTCAATGGCTTTCTGTTTCTTTTTTCTTCTTTTTTTGGTTAATTTTAGTCCTAATTTAACCTATTTTGCCAGGTTTACCAAGAATCTTTAAACTGTTCCTTCTCTATAATCATTAATATGACCTTACCTTGTGGAAGAAGAGAAATGAAAGATGAAAACTTTGTTTCAGGGTATTTGAAGTGTTGGGTGTTTTGAGACCAATAGCCAATAATAACCTTGAATTTTTTCATTTATTAAAGATTAAAGACACACTCAATTCTAAGTACTAAGGTAGATGTAAAAAATTTCTGGATTGGGAAACCGCTGGTTTTTAAAAGATAAGTAATTTAAAACTCTCTTGTTTTAGGATGAGGATACCTTTATGAAGTTTGTGAATGAAGACATCCATCAGTGTGCACTTTTAACAGGTTTGAGATTATTCATATATTCCCCCTTCTCTTTCTGATAATACCTTAAGTGGATGAAAAATGAGAGAGCGCTAGAAAAAAAAGTCAGTGAATAATATAGGGAATTATTATTCAGTTATTGGTAAGGAGATATGTATTTACTTTTATAAGAATATTTTGGACTTCAAACTTTTTTTTACTTGAAGTACAGGTGATTTACACTGTTCTGTTAGTTTCGGGCATACAGAAAATTGACTCAGTTGTATATATATTTTTCAGATTATTTCCCATTATAGGTTATTTCAAGATAACATAATTCCCTGTTCTATTCAGTAAATCCTTGTTCTTATCTATTTTATATATAGTAGATTGTTAATCCCGTACTCCTAATTTATCCCTCCCCCTTCCTTTCCCCTCTGATAACCATTTGTTTCCTGTGTCTGTGAGTCTGTTTCTGTTTTGTATATAGATTCATTTGTATTATTTTTTAGATTCTATATATAAGTGATATAATATTTGTCTTCCTCTGTCTAACTTATTTCACTAAGTATAATACTCTCGAGGTCCATCTATGTTGTTGCAAATGGCAATATTTCATTCTTTTTTATGGCTGAGTAATATTCCATTATGTATATTTATATATATATATATATACACACACACACACACACACACACACACACACACCCCACATCTTCTTAAGCCAGTCATCTGTTGATGGGCACATGGGTTGCTTCCATGTCTTGGCTATTGTAAATACTGCTGCTATGAACATTGGGTTGTATGTATCTTTTAAAATTAGAATTTTAGTTATTTCTGGATATATTCCCAGGAATGGGATTGCTGGATCATATGGTAGCTCTACTTTTAGCTTTTTAAGGAACTTCCATATTGTTTTCCATAGTGGCTGCACCAATTTACATTCCCACCAACAGTGTAGGAGGGTTCCCTTCTCTCCACACCCTCTCCAGCTTTATTATTTGTAGACTTTTTGATGATAGTCATTCTGACCCGTTTGAGTGATACCTCATTGTGCTTTTGATTTACATTTCTCTAATAATTAGCGATGTTAAACATCTTTTCATGGACCTGTTGGTCATCTGTATGTCTTCTCTGGAAAAATATCTAAATAAGTCTTCTGCTCATTTTTGACTGGGTTGTTTTTTGTTTGTTTGTTGGTTTTTAAATTTTATTGGCATATAGTTGATTCACAATGTTGTTTTAGTTTCAGGTGTACAGCAAAGTGATTCAGTTATACATATACATATATTCATTCTTTTTCAGATTCTTTCCTCATATAGGTTATCACAGAATACTGAGTAGAGTTCCCTGTGCTATACAATAGGTCCTTGCTGGTTATCTATCTTATATATAGTGGTGTCTGTATGTAATCCCAAGCTCCTGATTTATTCCTCCCTGCCCAACGTTTCCCCTTTGGTAACCATAAGTTTGTTTTTGAAATCTCTTAAGTTGGTTTCTGTTTTATAAATTAGTTCATTTGTATCATTTTTTTAAATTAGATTCCACATATGAGTGATTTCATATGATATTTGTCTTTCTCTGTCTGACTTATTAGTATGATAAGCTCTGGGTTCATCCATGTTGCTGCAGATGGCATTATTTCACTATTTTTATGGCTGAGTAATATTCCATTGTATATATGTACCACATCTTCTATATCCATTCCTCTGTCAAGGGACAGTTAGGTTGCTTCCATGTCTTGGCTGTTGTAAATAGTGCTGAACATTGGGGTGCATGTAGCTTTTCAGTTATGGTTTTCTCTGGATATGTGCCCAGAAGTGGGATTGCTGGATCACTGTAGTTCTATTTTTAGTTTTCTAAGGAACCTCCATACTGTTCTCCATAGTGGCTGTACCAATTTACATTCCCACCAACAGTGCAAGAGGGTTCCCTTTTCTCCACACCCTCTCCAGCATTTGTTGTTTGTAGATTTTTTGATGATGGCCATTCTGACTGGTGTATGGTGATACCTCATTGTAGTTTTGATTTGCATTTCTCTGATAATTAGTGATGTTGAGCATCTTTTCATGTGCCTGTTGGCCATCTGTATGTCTCCTTTGGAGGCATGTCTCTTCAGATCTTCTGCCCATTTTTTGATTGGGTTGTTTGTTTTTGTTTTTTTGTTTTTGTTTGTATAATTTGAGATTAATCCCTTGCTGGTCACTTTGTTTGCAAATGTTTTCTCCCATTCTGTGGGTCTGTTCGTTTTGGTTATGGTTTCCTTTGCTGTGCAGAAACTTTTAAGTTTAATTAGATCCCATTTGTTTATTTTTGCTTTATTTTCATTACTCTAAGAGGTAGATCAAAAAACATAATTGTTGCAATTTATGTCAAAGAGTGTTCTCCCTATGTTTTCCTCTAGGAAGTTTTTAGCATCTGGCCTTACATTTAGGTCTTTGATCCATTTTGACTTTATGTGTGTATATGGTGTTAGAGAATGTTCTAATTTCATTCTTTTGCATGTAGCTGTCCAGTTTTCCCAGCACCACTTATTGAAGAGACTGTCTTTTCTCCATTGTATATTCTTGCCTCCTTTGTCATAGATTAATTGACCATAGGTGTGTGGGTTTATTTCTGGGCTTTCTATCCTGTTCCATTGATCTATGTGTTTATTTTTGTGCCAGTAACACACTGTTTTGTAGTATAGTCTGAAGTCAGGGAGCCTGATTCTTCCAGCTCTGTTTTTCTTTCTCAGGATTGATTTGGCTATTCAGGGTCTTTTGTGTTTCCATACAAATTTTACATTTTTTGTTCTAGTTCTGTGAAAAATGCCATTGGTAATTTGATAAGGATTGCACTGAATCTGTAGATTGCCTTGGGTAGTATAGTCATTTTGACAGTATTGATTCTTCCGATCCAAGAACATAGTATATCTTTACATCTGTTTGTATCATCTTCGATTTCTTGCATCAGTGTCTTATAGTTTTCAGAGTACAAGTCTTTTGTCTCCTTAGTAGGTTATATTTTTTGATGCAATGGTGAATGGGATTGTTTCCTTAATTTCTCTTTCTGATCTTCTGTTGTTAGTGTATAGGAATGCAAGAGATTTCTGTGTATTAATTTTGTATCCTGCAACTTTACCTAATTCATTGATGAGCTCTAGTACTTTTCTGGTAGCATCTGTAGGATTTTCTGTATATAATATCATGTCATCTGCAAACAGTGGTAATTTTACTTCTTTTCCCATTTGGATTCCTTTTATTTCTTTCTCTTCTCTTATTGCTGTAACTAGGACTTCCAAAACTATGTTGAATGAAAGTGGTGACAGTGGACATCTTTGTCTTGTTCCTGATATTAGAAGGAATGCTTTTAGGTTTTCACCATTGAAAATGATGTTAGCTTTGGGTTTGTCATATATGGCCTTTATTATGTTGAGGTAAGTTCCCTCTATGCCCACTTCTGGAGAGTTTTTATCATAAATGGGTGTTGAATTTTGTCAAATGCTTTTTCTGCACCTACTGAGATGATTATATGGTTTTTATTCTTCAGTTTGTTAATGTGGTGTATCACACTGATTGATTTGCAGTTGTTGAAGAATCCTTGCATCCCTGGGATAAATCATGGTGTATGATCCTTTCAATGTAGAATATGCTTGGGGGTGTTCCTTCCTCTGCAATTTTTTGTAAGAGTTTGAGGAGGATGGGTGTTAGCTCTTCTCTAAATGTTTGATAGAATTCGCCTCTGAAGCTGTCTGGTCCTGGACTTTTGTTTGTTGGAAGGTTTTCAATCACTGTTTCAATTTCAGTACTTCTGATTGGTCTGTTCATATTTTCTGTTTCTTCCTGGTTCAGTCTTGGAAGGTTGTACCTTTCTAAGAATTTGTCCGTTTCTTCTAGGTTGTCCATTTTATTGGCATATAGTTGTTTGTAGTAGTCTCTTATGTTCCTTTGTATTTCTGTGGTGTCTGTTGTAACTTCTCCTTTTTCATTTCTAATTTTATTGATTTGAACCCTCCCTTTTTTTCTTGATGAGTCTGGCTAAAGATTTATCAATTTTGTTTATCTTTTCAAAGATCCAGCTTTCACTTTTATTGATCTTTTCTATTGTTTTCTTTGTCTCTATTTCATTATTTCTCCTCTGATCTTTATGATTTCTTTCCTTCTACTAACATTTTGTTTGTTCTTCTTTCTCTAGTTGCTTTAGGTGTAAGATTTAGGTTGTTTGAGATTTTTATTGTTTTCTGAGGTAAGATTTTATTGCTATAAATTTCCCTCTTAGAACTGCTTTTGCTGGGTCCCATAGGTTTTGGATCATCGTGTTTTCATTGTCATTTGTCTCTAGGTATTTTTTGATTTCCTTTTTGATTTCTTCTGTGATCCATTGGTCATTTAGTAACATATTGTTTAGCCATGTGTTTGTGTTTCTTACAGTTTTTTTCCTGTAACTGATTTCTAATCTCATAACGTTGTGGTTGGAAAGGATGCTTGATATGATTTCAATTTTCTTAAATTTACTGAGGCTTGATTTGTGGCCCAACATGTGATCTATCCTGGAGAATGTTCCAGGTTCACTTAAGAAGGAAGTCTATTCTGCTGCTTTTGGATGGAATGTTCTATAAATATCAATTAAGTCCATATGGTGAATGTGTCATTTAAGGCCTGTGTTTCCTTACTGATTTTCTGTCTAGATGATCCGTGCATTTCTGTGCCTATTTAAATGATCATGTGGTTTTTGGCTTTCCTCTTGGTAATGTGGTGTATCACATTGATTGATTTCCATATGATGAACTATCCTTGCAAACCTGGAATGAATCCAACTTGACCATAGTGTATGATCCTTTTTATGTATTTGGCTTACTAATATTTTGTTAAGGATTTTTTGCATCTATATTCATCAAAGATATTGGCCTGTAATTTTCTTTTTTTGTAGTCCCTTTTTGGTTTTGTTATCAGGGCGATGGTAGCTTAATAGAATAAGTTTGGAAATGTTCCCTCATCTTCAGTTTTTTTGGAATAGTTTGAGAAGGACCAGTGTAAGTTCTTCTTTGTATGTTCTGTAGAATTCCCCAGTGAAGCCATTTGGTCCTGGACTTTTGTTTTCAGGAAGGTATTTTTATTGCTGATTCTATTTCACTTGTAGTGATTGGTCTGCTCAAGTTATCTGTTTCTTCTTGACTCAGTTTTGGCAGGCTGTGTGTTTCTAGAAACTATTTGTTGGCATATAATTCCTCATAGTATTCTCTTACAGTTTTTTGTATTTCTGCGATATTGGTTGTTATTTCTCCTCTTTCATTTCCTATTTTGTTTATTTGGGTCCTCTCTCTTTTCTTCTTGGCAGGCCTGGCTAGAGGTGTGTTGATTTTGTTTATCTTTTCAAAAAAAACAGCTCTTGGGTTTTTTATCCTTTCTGTTGTTTTTTGGATCTCTATTTTATTTATTTCCTCTTTTAACTTTATTATTTCCTTCCTTTTGCTGACATTGGTTTTTTCCTTGTTCTTTTTTTTTAAATTCTTTTAGGTGGTAGGTTAGGTTGTTTTTTTGAGTTTTTTTTTTCCTTCTTGAGGAAAGCCTATATCACTATGATCTTCTGTCTTAGAACTGCTTTTGCTGTATCCCATAGATTTTTGTAAGTTTGTGTTTTCATTTTCCTTTGTACTCAGGTATTTTCCAATTTCTTCTTTGATTTCATCACTTACCCATTGTTTTTTTCAGTAGCATGTTGCTTAGTCTCCATGTGTTCATTCTTCTCCCATTTTTCTTTCTGTGGTTGATTTCTAGTATCATACCATTGTGGTCAGAAAAGATACTTGAGATAATTTCTATCCTTTTAAATTTGTTGAGGCTTGTTTTGTAACCTAATATGTGGTCTATCCTAGAGAACGTTCCATGTGCGCTTGAAAAGAATGCGTATTCAGGGGCGGGGGGCTTGATGTAGTGTCCTGTAGGTATCAAGTCCAACTGGTTGTGTCATTTGGGATCTCTGTTGCCTTACTGATTTTCTGTCTGGAAGATCTGTTCATTGATGTCAGTGGGGTGTTAAAGTTTCCTACTATTATTGTATTCCTGTCAATTTCTCTCTTTATGTCTGTTAGTATTTGCTTTATATATTTAGGTGTTCCTATATTGGGGGCATATATGTAAATGAGTATAATATCCTCTTCTTGTATTGCTCCCTTTATCATTATATACTGTCCTTCTTTGTCTTTCTTTATGGCCTTTGTTCAAAGTCTATTTTGTCTGATATGAGTATTGCTATTCCTACTTTCTTATTGTTTCCATTTGCATGGAATAGCCTTTTCCATCGCCTCACTTTCAATCTGTGTGTGTCTTTTGCCCTAGAGTGAGTCTCCTGTAGGCAGCACACTGTTGGTGTTTGTTTTTTAATCCAGTCTGTCACTCTTTCTTTTGATTTGAGGATTTAGTCCATTGACATTTAAAGTAATTATTGATAGGTATGTACTTATTGCCATTTTATTTATTTTTCTTCTATTTTATTATTTATTTATTTATTTTAACATCTTTATTGGAGTATAATTGCTTTACAATAGTGTGTTAGTTTCTGCTTTATAACAAAATGAATCAGCTATACATATACATATATCCCCATATCTCCTCCCTCTTGCGTCTCCCTCCCACCCTCCATATCCCATCCCCCTAGGTGGTCACAAAGCACCAAGCTGATCTCCCTGTGCTATGTGGCTGCTTCCCACTAAGCTATCTGTTTTACATTTGGTAGTGTATATATGTCCACGCCACTCTCTCACTTCATCCCAGCTTACCCTTCCCACTCCCCATGTCCTCAAGCCCATTCTCTACTGTCTGCGTCTTTATTCCTGCCCTGCACCTAGGTTCTTCAGAACCCTTTTTTTTTTTTAGATTCCATATATAAGTGTTAGTATACAGTATTTGTTTTTCTCTTTCAGACTTACTTCACTCTGTATGACAGATTCTAGGTTCATCCACCTCACTGCAAATAACTCAATTTCATTTCTTTTTATGGCTGAGTAATATTCCATTGTATATATGTGCCATATCTTCTTTATCCATTCATCTGTCGATGGACACTTAGGTTGCTTCCATGTCCTGGCTGTTGTAAATAGAGCTGCACTTAATTTCCATTTTAAACCTTGTTTTCTAGTTGTTTTTGTAGTTCTTTCTTGTTCATTTCTTCTTTTTGTTTTCCCTTTTGTGGTTTAATGGTTTTCTTTTGTATTATGCTTGAGTTCCTTTCTTTTTGGTTTCTGTGAATCTATTGTATCTTTTTGATGTGTGGTTACCCTGGTTTTCAAGTATGTTAACCCATAACTATATCTACTTGCTTTAAACTGATAGTCATACAAGTTTAAACACATTCTAAAAGATCTTCATTTTTATACTCCCCTCCCCTACATTTTGTGATTTTGATGTCCTATTTTACATCCTCATGCTTATCCTTTTACCATTAATAGTAGTTATAGTCACTTTTACAATTCTTTGAATTTTTTAAAATTTATGTACTGACTTATTAAAGTAATCTTCAATCCTTTTATATATTTGCCTTTCCTATAGATACTTGCTTCTTTTCTATTTAGAGAAGACCTTTCAATATTTCTTTTAGGTTAGGTTTAATATTGCTGTATTCTTTCAGTTTTTGCTTGTCTGAGAAATTCTTTCTCTCTCCTCCTATTCTAAATGATAATCTTGCTGGGTAGAGTATCCCAGGTTGCAGGGTTTTCCCTTTCAGGACTTTGAATATATCATGCCACTCCCTTCTGATCTGCACAGTTTCTGCAGAGAAATCAGCTGATAACCTTACGGGAGTTCCCTTGTAACTGACTCTGTTTTTCTCTTCCAGCCTTTAGAATACTCTCTTTATCTTTAACTTTTGCCATTTTAATTCTGATAATGTCTTGGTGTGGGTCTGTTTGTGTTCATCTTGTTTGGGACCCTCTGTACTTCCTGTACCTGGATATCGGTTTCCTTCTTTAGATTTTAGGAAGTGTTCAGCCATAATTTCTTCAAGTACCTTTTCAATCCCCTTTTCTCTCTCTTCTCCTTCTGGAACCCCTATTATGCATAGGTTTGCACTCTTTATATTATCCTGTAAACCTCATGTGTTGCTTTCATTTTGTTGTCTTTCTGTCTGCTATTCTGATTGGGTGATTTCCATTATTCTATCTTCCAGATCACTTATTTATTCTTCTGCAGCACTTAGTCTGCTATTCATTGCTTCTGGGTTGGTTTTTTACTTGGCAATTGAATTAGCTAATTTTGACTTTCATTTTTATAGTCTAGTTTCTTGTTACAGTGATCTGCATTTCTATTGATAATCTTTCTTAATTCCTTTAGCATTTTTATTACTTCTTTTTTGAAGTTGGGGCTTAGAAGAGCAGTGAGGTCTGTTTCATTAGTTGTTCTTTCAGGGGAGTTCTCTTGTTTTTTTAATTGGGAGTAGTAGTAGTTCCTCTGCTTTTTCATTTTACTTAACTTTCTCCGTCTCTATGAATTTAGGAGAAACAGTTATTATCTACTGTGGTCCTAAGGGGTGTTTTTATGTGGGAGCATCCCTGTGTAGACTGTGTGAGTTCAGTATTTTTGGTGCGAGGGCTGGTTGTGGTATGGATACCAGCCACGTCTTTCTTCAGAGTTTGCTGGCCATTATCCCCTTGATAAGGGGTGTGATTTGTTTTGTAGTGTCTAGAGTCTGTGCTTCATGTGAGGTGGGGTTTCCTCTTTCTCCGTGGTTGTCATTGCCTTGTTGGGTTCTGGGTCTGCTCCCAGGTTTTGGAGTAGAAGTCCTGAGGGTTGGGTTCAGTAAGGTTCCATTGCCCTTGAGTGCATGCCCTTCCCCAAAGGAGATGATTGCTGAAGCAAGTGAGGCTCTTGTGGTCACAGCAAACCTGTGCACTGCCTGTGTAGGTCTCTGCGGTTCCTCTCAGATGCAGCCCAAGGTCGTATCCCTTTCTCCGTTGTGTTTGTCCCAGGTCTAGTACAAGGCTGTGGTGTGGAGTAGCCTGGGGCTGAGGATGTGGGCATTGTGGCTGCAGAAATTGAGGTGGCTGTGCTGCTGCCTGGGATCTGGGCTGCCTCTGTGGCACACTTCTCCCTGGACCTGTCTGCCACATATCTGGTGCTGAGCTGCAGCATGGAATGGGCGGAGCCAGCACGATCTCACTGGGGAACAGATTGCTTCACACTCCTCACCAGGACCTGTCTGCCCAAGATTCAGCACGTAGCTGCTGGCCTTACATTTTTTTTTCTTGACTGAATGCATTGACTGGTACTTTCAAAAAATATTTAATAATTTTACATTCATCTTATTCCTAATTTTAACGGGAATGCTTTTAGTGTTTTTCCACTAAGCAAACTATAAGCTTCTAGTTTGAAATAAATTTGCTTTCAGTCCTATCAAGGAAGTGTCCATTTATTCTTATATTACGAAAATTTACCAGGAATAATTACTACATTTTATTAAATGGTTTTTCAACATCTCTGGGGAGAAAGGATCATAATATTCTCATTTGGTATATTGCTTTGGTGAATTATGCTAGTAGATTCCTTAAGTCAATATTATTGGAATAAACTACAGTTAATCATTATGTATTAATTTTTAGTGTGTTGCTGAATTCTGTTTGCTAATATTTTACACAATATTTTTGCTTTAATATTCATAGATAAGATACATTTGTTATTTTCTAGCTTTTATATTTTGAAAGGTTTTGTTATAAACATTTCTCAAAGTCCTTTCCCTGTGTTCTAGAACAATTTGAATAATACTGCAATTAACTGTTCTTTTAAGTTTGATAGAATTTCCTTAAAGCTATCTGGACATAATTGTTATTGTTGTTTTAGAGTTACAAAGAATATTTTTATTATACAACTTATGTTTCTTCTTTGTTAGTTTAGGTTTTCTATCTATTCTAGGGACAGTTTTGGTTATTTGTATTTTCCTAGAAAAATAATGCTTTTCATGGAGAGTTTTTAATTTATTTACATAGATTTAGGCAAAGAATTCTTTTATAATTGTTATAATTTCCTTTGAACCTGAGATTTTTTTCTCTGTTCTCATATTTTATGTTAAGTATTTGCGCATTCTTATTTTCTTCTCCCTGATTATATTAGTGGGATTTATCTTGTTTTGTCAGAGTCAGTGTTTGAATACATTTATTCTGTTGTGCTGTTTCCTAATTCATTAATTTATGATTATTATAATTATCTCAGAATTATTGATAATATAGTAATAAATTATGTTGATGTATCTAATTGTGGCATACCATTAAGGGAAGTTTTAACTCCCAGTCTTTAACTTAAGAGGTTAATACTATTTAGCTTATTAATGAATTTATAGTACTGGTGCGGATCATTCTTCTAAGTATTTTAGTGGTACTAGTTCAAAGATGATAGGTATAAAACTATAATTTGACCCACAAATTTTCTGAACATTGTCTGTAGTACAGACCTGGTCATGTTGATATGAGAGTTATTTGATTTAGGCATCCTGGGATTGCATCTGTCTTTAGGCCTAGTGAAGGCATGGCTCATGAGAGTAAAACATCTTCTGAGGAGATTAGTATTCAGATTGTTATTTTTATGGGTAATACTACTTGGTTATTTACTTCTAATAGTCATAATTCTCCTGGCTTTAGGTCTGATGTTGGGATTATGTAGGAGTCAAAGTTTAAATCTTCATAGTCTGTATATTCTTAGAGTCAGTATCACTGATGTCCTATAGTTTTTACAGTAAGGGAAGGATTAT
Organism: Mesoplodon bidens; assembly: GCF_964165515.1. Lineage (NCBI taxonomy): Eukaryota > Metazoa > Chordata > Mammalia > Artiodactyla > Ziphiidae > Mesoplodon > Mesoplodon bidens. The sequence continues at coordinate 89,056,339 of NC_138166.1, forward strand.
TAATTTCATCTATCATGTAAAGAATTCGTAATGATGGCAGGGCAGTTAGAATTAGGATAATGGCTCGTAAGTTTGTCGGGATAGTTTCTACTTATTGTGCTTCTGTTGTATGTGTTAGTGTAGTTGTTAATATTAGTGAAATAATATAGAGGACCAAGGAGCTGATTAAAAACACAATTATCAATGTGTGATCATGAAAATGTAGTAATTCTTCTATAATGGGTGATGTTGCATCTTGAAAACCTAATTGGAGAGGGTATGCCATGGAGATATATAGGGCTTTCACCTATAATTTAACTCTGACAAAGTTATGGAAAACTTTACTAATATCTCATTTATTGAGAAAGACATAATAATTATGATGTTGGCTTGAAACCAGTAGAAGAGGATTTGATTCCTTCCTTTCTTAGCTATTTTGAGTTAACATAAGTGGGCTCTTCGAATGTGTGATATGGTAGACAATCGTTTAGTCATTCTAGTTAGCTCTACTGTTAAGACTTCTCATTTTGATGCAAATGCCTCTCAAATTATGAAAATTGTTAATATTACTGCTTTTAGTGAAATGAATGAGCTTATTGATGAGATAGTGTTTCATGTTGTGTATGCATCTAGGTATATCATTGTGGTATTCCAGATAGACCTAGGAAATGTTGTGGGAAGAAGGTTATATTTACACCTACAAATATAGTTACGAAGTGAATTTTTGCTCATGTTGAGTTGAGTGTATAGCCTAAGAATAGTGGGAATCAATGTACAAAGCCTCCCATAATAGCGAATACAGCTCCTATTGATAATACTTAGTGGAAGTGTGCAACCATGTAATCTGTATCATGAAGGACAATGTCTAGTGATGAGTTAGCTAGGACAATTCCTGTTAGTCCACCTACTGTAAAAAGGAAGATGAAGCCTAGGGCTCATATTATGGCTGGAGATCATTTGATATTACCTCCCTGAAGGGTTGCTAGTCAACTAAATACTTTTACTCCTGTTGGAATAGCAATAATTATAGTGGCTGATGTAAAATATGCTCATGTTTCAACATCTGTATTTACTGTAAACATGTGGTGAGCTCATACGATGAATCCTAAAAGTCCAATTGATATTATAGCTCATAGTATACCTATGTATCCAGAAAGCTCTTTTTTCCTGAGCAATAAGTTACAATATGTGAGATTATTCCAAATCCAAGTAAAATTAGAATATAGACCTCAGATGTCTAAAGAATCAGAATAGGTGCTGATATAAGGTTTGATCTCCCCCTCCCGCAGGGGATAGTAGCAGTAGCACAGCTGTAATTAAAACTGATCATACAAATAATGGTGTTTGATATTGGGGTATAGCATATGGTTTTATGTTAATAATTGTAATAAAATTAACAGCATCTAAAATTGAGGCAACAGCTGCTAAATGCAGGGAAAAAATAGTTAAGGTCTACTGAAGCTCCAGCATGGGCTAAGTTTCTGGCTAAAGCCTGTACCAGCACTGGCTTCAACTATAGATGATGAAAGACATAGTAGGAAAGAGGGTGGAAGTAATCAGAAGCTTATATGATTTATATGGAGAAAGGCTATATCGGGTGCCCCGATCATTAGTGGAACTAGTCAGTTCCCGAAGCCTCCAATTATAATGGGCATAACTATAAAGAAAATTATTACAAATGTGTGGGCTGTTATAACTACGTTGTAACTCTGATCATCTTCAAGCAGTGGTCCAGGTTGACCTAGTTCAGCATGAATTAGTGGGCTTAAGGTAGTGCCCACTATCCCAGCCCAAGCACCGAGTAGTAGATATAAAGTACCAGTGTCTTTATGGTTAGTTGAGAATAGTCTGTGGCTTATGAACATAGGTTAAATGGTTGAGTAAGTATTAGACTGTAAATCTAAAGACGGGGGTTGAGTCCTCTTTTTGCCAAGTCCTGTGGTGAATTTTACATATTGAATTGCAAATTCAAAGAAGCAGCTTCAATTCTGCCAGGGCTTCTCCCACCTTTTTTTTTTCCTGGTGGTAGGAGTAGATTGAAGCAAGTTGACCAGGGTATTTAGCTGTTAACTAAAAGTTTCTTGGGAAGTGTAATCCCACCAATCTAGTGAGGATTTAGCTTAAAGTGTTCAATTTGCATTCAATTGATGTAAGATATAGTCTTGGAGTCCTTATTAAGCAGGAATTAAGTAAATTAAACTTGCTTAGGGCTTTGAAGGCTCTTGGTCTGTGTAAGCTAAATTCCTAATCCATTACTCAGAGTATTGGTGTAAGGGGTAAGGGTATTATGGATATTACAATTACTGTTGGTAGGAAAATTGTTTGTTTTGCAAAATCAAATTGTCATTTTATTTTTATATTATTTATGGAGGGAAATATAGTTAGTGCTGTAGAGTATGTGAGTCATATGTAGAAGTATAGGTTGAGTATTGCTGTAATAGCTATTAGTTTAGGTAAAATAATGTTGTTGTTTTTTGTTATTTCTTAAATGATTATCGCTTTGGCATAAATCCTGATAGTGGTGGGAGGCCTCCCATTGATAATAGGGTGATGGGGATGAGGGTTGTAATAATGGATATTTTGTTTCATGTGTGTGATAGCGATAGTATAGTGGTAGCTGTGCTGTAATATGTTATTGTAATATAAATTAGAAGGTTTAGGGTTGTTATAGTTGGGTTTTCCAGTATAATGGCTGATAGTCATCCTATGTGAGCAATTGATGAGTAAGCTATAATTTTTTGTAGTTGGGTTTGGTTTAATCCACCTCACCCCCCAATTATGATGGATAGTATGGATATAGATAATACTTGGTTTAGGCTGATGGATGGTGAGATTTGGTATAATACTGACAGGGGTGCAAGTTTTTGTCATGTTAGTAAGATTAAGCCTGCTATTAATGAGATGCCTTGTGTAACTTCAGGTACTTAGAAGTGGAATGGAGATGGTAATGGTTATTACTGTCGATGCTGTTGGATTAAAGATTTTTGTAATGGTTCATTGGCCGGAATATAACAGGTTAATGATAACGGCTATTATAAGTAATATTGATGTGGTAACTTGTGTTAGGAAATATTTAGTGGATGCTTCTAGAGCTCGTGAGTTAAGTTTTTTTTATTATAATGGGAATAATGGCTAGTATATTTATTTCGAAATCGATTCAGATGAATAGTCAGTGGGAGCTGGTTATTACAATTATGGTTCCTGAGATAATGGTTGTTAGGATGATGATAAAGATGATGGGATTTATTAGTACGGGAATGGTATAAACCAACATTTTTTGGGTAAGGGTCCAATAGCTTATTTAGCTGATCTTACTATAGAATATGGTGTAATGTGGTAGCACGAAGTTTGAATTCTTAATCATCAATTCCTATGATTCTAGAAATAAGATGATTTAAACCTCTATTGTTTACTCTATCAAAGTAACTCTTTTATCAGACATATTTCTTGATGGATGCTTGATATTGTAATAAGTAATGAGGCGTGTCATATGCATAGGGCTGGCGTTAGTGCTAGGAAGTTTTTCAAAGTAAATGTATTAATTCATCTTATCAAAATTAAGGACAGGATGCTCAAATTCATAGGAAAGAGATTGTTAGTAATAGTGTTTCGATGATAAAGTTGGTTGTGTATAACTCTGATATATAGGGGTTATAGAATGCTCCTAGAAATAGTATTGTTGTGAAAATGTTTATTATGATAATGTTGGCATATTCTGCTAAGAAATGGAGGATGTAGCTGGTCGTAGTGATTCTTTACTGAGTAACTTGACTGCATCAGCAATGGGTTGTATTAGACCATGTGGTCCTACGATATTTGGCCCTTTTCAAAGTTGCATATAACCTAAAATTTTTTGTTCAATCAATGTTAGGAATGCTACAGCTAAAAGAATGGGGATAATAAGTGTTAAGATATTAATTATAAACATTTTGTTGGGGAGAGGATTTGAACCTTTGGTTGTAAAGGTTTAAGTTTTATGCAGTTTCTGGGCTCTGCCACCTTAACAAACCCTAGTCTTAGGTAGATGTTTTGTTTCTGTTAATTAAGTTGAGATTATATCATTAATTAGTTTTAAGGCACTTTTTAAAGTGGGCCTTATTTCTCTTGTCCTTTCATACTGGGAGAAATGTATAATAGATAGAAACCGACCTGGATTACTCTGGTCTGAACTCAGATCGCATAGGACTTTAATCGTTGAACAAATGAACGTTTAATAGCAGTTACATCATTGGGGTGTCCTGATCCAACATCGAGGTCGTAAACCCTGTTGTCGGTATGAACTCTAGAATAGGATTGTGCTGTTATCCCTAGGGTAACTTGTTCCATTGATCAGCTTTTTGGATCAATAAGTAATAATATGTTTTGACTGGTAAGTCTAGACTTTAATTACTCGGAGGCTTTTTTGTTCTCCGAGGTCACCCCAACCAAGTTGTCGACCCATATAAATTTTTGTTATCCCTTGATGGTTTAGTTATTTTGGGGGGGTGTTGATAAATTAAAGCTCCATTGGGTCTTCTTGTCTTATTTTGTTATTCCTGACTCTTCATGGGAAGGTCAGGTTCACTGATTGAAACTAAGAGACAGTAAAACCCTTGTGTGGCCATTCATACAAGTCCTTATTTAGAGAACAAAGGTTTATGCTACCTTTGGTCAGGATACTGTGGCTATTTAACAGTTGTCACTGGGCAGGCAGTGCCTCTAATACTTGTTATGCTAGAGGTGATGTTTTTGCTAAATAGGTGGGGTTTATGTTTGCTGAGTCCCTTTTACTTTTTTTAATCTTTCTTTGGGTGCATGGCTGTTGGATTAATAGTGTGTTTAATAAATAGTTTAACGTTGAGTTGTATTTATTTACTGTTAATTATTAGTATATTATTAGTTACTGATGTAAACTTACGCAAGGAGAAATACTTCTTGTTACTCATATTAACATTATCGCCTCTATTGGTTAATAGATTAGTCCAGTATAAATCTATGAGTTGATTTGCTTGTTATTGGTATCAAGGTAAAATTATTGTTGAGCTTGAACGCTTTCTTAATTGGTGGCTGCTTTTAAGCCAGCTGTGGTGTTGCTTATTTTTACTCTCTAGATAAGGTTGTACCCATTTCTAAAAAGCTGTACCTTTTTAGACTAACATTTAAAAATACATTAAAATTTATAAAAGGTTTCTGGTGATTTTCAAAGTTGAACTGAAATTCTTTTCCCAGACAACCGGCTATCACTAGGCTTGTTTGGCTTGTCACCTCTACTTATGAATCTCCTCACTATTTTGCTACACGGATGAGTTTGTTCTAATAAACTGTTCATAAGTAGCTCATCTGGTTTGGGGATATTTAACTTAAGTTCTCTTTGTTAAATGTTCGCTAGTTAAATCATTATGTGAAAGGTACAGAGGGTAAACTTAGCTTTTTGTTACTTTTAATGCTTCTTTCATCATTCCCTTACAGTACTTTCTCTGTAGCGCCAGGGATATTTTAAATTTCTATCTCCTATAATTTGAATGTTGAGTGAATGTTTTATTTACTTTGCTCGTACTAGTAGAATGGGAAGGGGTGTTGGGCTAGATTTATTTCAAAGTATTCATAAATTATGAAATCTACTAGGCGAAAACTAGGTGCTTTTTTTAAGCTATGCTTTGATTTATTCAAGCACACTTTCCAGTATGCTTACCTTCTTATGACTTGTCTCCTCTCATATGATTAGTATTTGCTAATAGATTATAGGAAATTATTATAATACTTGAGGAGGGTGACGGGCGGTATATGCGTGCTTCATGGTCTTAATCAATTAAGCACTCCATTCTTAATTTACTACTAAATCCTCCTTTGGTTTTTAGTTTTCATAAACTAAAACTAAAATGTGGTGAAAATATATTCTTGAAGTAGAAAATGTAGCCCATTTCTTCCCATCCCATAGGTTACACCTTGACCTAACGTGTTTATGTATAATAATTATGCTTACTTCTACTCCTTTTTAGGGTTTGCTGAAGATGAGGGTGTATAGACTCAATTAGCAAGAGTTGGTGAGGTTTATCGGGGTTTATCGATTATAGAACAGGCTCCTCTAGAGGGGTGTGAAGGACCTCCAAGTCCTTTGAGTTTTAAGCTGCTGCTAGTAGACCTCTGACGAATAATTTTGTTCTTGTAATTATTTGGGTTTAGGGCTAAGCATATTGGGGTATCTAATCCCAGTTTGGGTCAGGAAATACTAAAGTTACTTTTGTAGTCTACTTTTATTTTAGTTACGGCTTTTTATGACTTAATTAAAACTATATTTTATGTAACTCTTTAACACACTTTGCACCATATTTTTATTAATTTGGGTTAATCGTATGACCGAGGTGGCTGGCATGAAATTTACCAACCTTGTTGGTATAACTTAGTCGAACTTTTGTTTACGGCTTAATTTTTATCACTGCTGCTTCCCGTGGGGGTGTGGTTAAGCAAGGCGTTATGAGCTACTAATGTTAATGTGCTTGATGACTTCTCCTTTTAACCGTAATGATTTAGAGGGCATTCTCACTGGGGTGTGGATGCTTACATGTGTAATTTTATTAAAAACTAATAGAAAGGCTGGGACCAAACCTATGTGTTTGTGGAGTTAGTAAACTCATCTAGGCATTTTCAGTGCCTTGCTTTTTAAGGTTTTAAGCTACATTAACAAGTTGTTTTCACATATTGAAGTAGCATGTATATAGTTGTTTTATGTGATTTATGTTAGATTTAGCGTTAAAATTTTGATTAAAATGGTCGGTAGATCTAGGAAGATGTCTGTCTATATAAATGGTGAATAAGTAGTTTATTGCTACGATTGGGGTTTATTTTCTAGGTCTGTCTAATCTTGGGCATTAAGTTGTCCATGTTATTGGGTAGATGGCTAAGTTCTACGTACTTACGTGTTTTTGCCTTGTTTTGGGGGCTTGACAGGGCATTATAGGGATGCAGAGCATGGGATTTAGTGGGGGGTAAAGGGGGTTTGTTAAACAGGTCCTTTACCTGTTCATATGCATATGTGTGTACATGTATGTGTGTCTGCAATTATCCTTATGTCCTGTAACCACTGACTGAATAACACCTTATGGTTGATGATGTTGGTAAATAATATTCAATTAAAGTCCAGCTACAATTTATTTGACTGTGTTAAGGCCTCAGACGGCCATAGCTGAGTCATAGCATCCCTTAAAAATTAAAAAATACCGAATGCATGAAATCACAGTTATGTGTGAGCATGGGCTGATTAGTCATTAGTCCATCAAGATGTCTTATTTAAGAGGAAAGAGTGAGTGATTTTAGGTGAGATGGTCCTGAAGTAAGAACCAGATGTCTGATAAAGTTCATTAATAGAAACTCCCACAAATTATGGGCCCAGAGCAAGAAGAGGGACACCTCTTTCAACTTATTTCAAAGTAAATTGTAGACGTTCTTACATTTCTCCTATAAAGTTCAGTCTTTGTTTGTGATTCTTTTTCTGTTTTGAGGTAAATTCTACATTAAATGAAATGCACAAATCTAAGTGTATCAGTCAGTGAATTTTAGCAAATGCATACATCTGTGTGATCCAAACCCCTACCACAATATACAACATTATCATTATAATCACTCAGAAAACTTAAATACTTAGGTGTAAATTTCACAAAACATCTACAAGACTTGAATGCTTAAAACTACACAATGCTAATGAAAGGAATCAAAGAAGATCTAAATAAATCAAGAAATATACCATGTTCATTGATTGGAAAACTCAATCTAGTAAAGGTGTCAGTTCTTCCCAAATTGATATACGGGTTCCAGGCAATTCCTATCAAGACTTTTTTTTTTTTAAGATATAAACACATTTACATGGAAAGGTGAAATGACTAGAATAGCTAAAATAATTTTGAAAAGAAGCATAAAGTGCAAGCATTAAGCTTATCTGATTTCAAGAACTTTTATATAGCTACAGTGGTCAAGGCCCTGTGGTATTAGTGGAGGGATATATACATAGATAAGTGGAACAGAATAGAGAGCCCAAAAGCAGAGCCACACAAATATGCCCAAGTAATTTTTGACAAAAGTGCAAAAGCAATTCAATGGCAGAAAGTTAGCATTTTCAACAAATGTTGGACAACCACAGGTGAAAAAAAAAATGAAAAAATGAACTTCAATCTAAGTCTAGCACTGAATACAAAAAATTAATTCAAAATGGATCACAGGCTTAAATGTAAAATATAAAACTTTAAAATAGGAGAAATTCTTCACTATCTAGAACTAGGCAAAGAGTCCTTAGAATTGTCAGAAAGAACACAATAGGGACTTCCCTGTCAGTCTAGTGGTTAAGACCCCATGCTTCTAATGCAAGGGGCGTGGGTTCGATCCCTGGTTGGGGAACTAAGATCCCACATGCTGCGTGGCATGGCCAAAAATACTAAAAAACAAAACCAAAAAACCTCAATAAAGTGAAAACTTGATAAATTGGGCTTCATCAAAATTTAAAACTTTTGCTTTATGAAAGATCCTGTTAAGAGAAAGAAAATATAAGTGGAAGAAGAAAAACAAAGGTTAAGTGTGCATGCTACCTGATTCTTTCCTTTTTTATGAGAAAAACAGATGTCACAAAAATTTTGCAAGTAGTTTTCTTTTTACGTATCTTTGGTTAGCATTATATTATGTATCTACTCCTAGCCACAGCTATGCCTGGAAAATTGAGATTTTTAGTGGAGCTCATTGCCAACCTGATAAAGATGGGTTTTTGCTAGTAAACACAAGAAGACAGAATGCATGTTGGGAGGGCAGCTAGCAGTATACGCAGCAGCTGTAATTTTGCAGGGCCCTCCACTCCTGAATGTTCTTTCATTCACGTCACAGTGAAGTAACTTGAACTGGTACTTGATACTTCATGTAGAAATGGCTTATCCTGGCAGTTACTTAACAATGTCACTTAATATGCCTTATGAGACAGTCATCTTTGATATCAACCACTTAAGACAAAATAAAGTGGCTCCTTAGCACTGCTGCACTTTTGGATGTGCTGTGAAGCCTTTTGGAGGAATGCCTACATTTTGGATACCCTTGTTTAGGAGGAATCATATAAGTTTGTGGCAGATGACTCAAGTGCAAAACACAATCACTGCTATAATTGAGAACACTTCTAAATGCTTGAGTACTCTAAACTTTGAGGCTTATGTAACTGTGCTGAGAAGACTGTGCCAGAAAACTAAGAGGATGGTAATTATCAAATGAGATTAAAACCAGATACAGACTAATAAGGAATGCCAATGAATTAGGTAACTTAGATGAAATGGACAAATGCCTGGAAAGATACAAACTACTGAAACTGACTAAAGAGAAAATAGAAAGCCTAAATAGACATATAGCAAGTAAAGAAATTGAATTAATAATAGAAAAACTACAACAAAGAAAAGCCCAAGCCCAGATGATTTTATTGCTGAATTCTACCAAACATTTAATGTTTGGAATGTTCTACCAAACAGTTCCTACCAATTCTTTACAAACTCTTCCAAAAAATAGAAGAGGAAGGAAAACTTCCCAAGTGATTCTGTGAAACCAATATTACCCTGGTTACAAAACCAGACAAAGACATCACAAGAAAACTCCAGACCAATGTCAATTATGAATATAGATGCAAAATTCCTCAACAAAATACTAGAAAACTGAATCCAGCAACAAATAAAAAGAACTATACACTATAAGCAGGTAGAATTTATCCAAAAAGTTAAGGTTAGTTTAGTATCCAGAAATCAACTAATGTAACTGATGTAATGAAATCAATGAATGTAATATAGCATATCAATAGAATAAAAACCATACACCACAAGATCATCTCCACAGATACAGAAAAAGCATTAAAAAAATCCAATGCCCTTTCTCTTGAAAAAAAAAATTAGGAAAAGAAGGGAGCATCCTTAATATGATAAAGAGCATCTATGAAATCCCACAGTTAATATACTTAATGGTTAAAGACTGGATGCTTTCCCTGTAAGATCTAAAAAGACAAGCATATCTGCTTTTGCCACTTCTATTCAGCCACTTGCAATGTGAATAAGTTTGACCCCTTACCTCACACCATATAAAAAATTAACTTAAAATGGATCAAGACCTAAATGTAAGAGCTCTTAGAAAAAAACAGAGCTAAATCTTTATGATCTTGGGTTTGGCAATGGATTCTTAGCTATAACACCAAAAGCATAAGCAACAAAAACAAGGAAAATGAATAAATTGGATTTTTTCAAAATTTAAAACTTCCATGCTACAAAGGAAACTATCAAAAAAGTGAAAATACAACCCAAAGAATTGGAGAAAATATTTGCAAACGATTGTATCTGATAAAGGACTTGTAAAGAACATATAGAGCTATTGTAACTCACAATGAAAGACAACCCAATTTAAGAGTAGCAAGGGATCTGAATAGACATTTCTCTAAAGAAGATAAACACATGGTCAGTAAACACATGAAAAGATGTTCATCATCTTTAGTCACCAGGGCAATGCAAATTAATACTTCAGTGAGATACCACTTTACAATCACTAGGCTGACTAGAATCAAAATCAGGTAACAAGTGTTGATGAGAAATCAGAACCCTCAAATCTTGCAGCCACTTTGGAAAACAGTTTGGCACTTCTCTAGAAAGTTTATGAGGGAACCATTTGACCCAGCAGTTCTACCTAAGAGAAATGAAAACACATGTCCAAAAAAAAGTACATGAGTGTTAATATGCCAACATTACTCATAATAGCCAAAGGTGGAAACAACCCAAATGTCCATCAATGGATGAATGGATAAACAAAATGTGGTATTATATATCCACATGGAATATTAATTGTCCATAAAAAGGAACGAAGTACTGATAAATGCTTCAACACGGATGAACCTTGAAAACATTAAGTAAAAGAAGCCAGACACAAAAGGACAGATGGTATATGATTCCATTTATATGAAATGTGCGGAATAGGTAAATACATAGATAGAGAAAGTAGATTAATGGTTGCCTAGAGGCTTGAAGGCTAGGGGATTAGGGAGTGATAGCCAAAGGGTACAGGGTTTTTTGGAAGGTGATGAAATGGACACCTGATTTATAACAAAAGTGGAACTTCAGAAGAATAATTAAAAGGTAGTCTTTTCAGTGAATAGTGCTAGAATAATTGGATTTCCATATTTTAAAAATGAAAACTCACTCCACTCTCATACTGTACACAAAAGTCAATGCAAGTGGATTCTAGATGTAAATGTGCAAGGCTAAAGAACAAAACTTCCCGAAAATAATACAGGAGAATATCTTCATGATCTTGGAATTGGGAAAGAATAAAATGGAACACAAAATATGCTAACCATAAAGGAAAGGTTTGAAAATTTTCACTGTAGCAAAATTAAGAACTTTAAATTTGGTGAAGCTCATTTGTGACTTATAGATGATTAAATTTTATAAATGCCCCATTTGTGCTTGGAAAGTGGATCTGCTGAAAGCAAAGTAAGATTTTATACCTAAACATAAAAAATCATGATCTTGTTAATTCTGCTGTTCATATCTTTTATGACCTTACTAATACTTGGTTTCCATGAACCATCAGTTTCAAATAAAGGGGTGGTTAAAACCTCCCTCCCCCCCAAAAATTAAGAACTTTAGTACATCAAAAAACAAAAAACAAAAAAAAACCCAAGGCAACCTATAGATTGGAATAATATATTTGCAGTTTGCAATATGTAACTGTCAAAGAGGTCACATCTAGAATATACAAAGCCCTTCTACAAATAATAAAAGACAACCCAGTTGGAATATGGGCAAGAGACTTGAACAGGCACTTTATTAAAATGGATATCCAAATGGCCAATATATCACTGAACCTTATTATGAAGTGGTGTCTCGTGTTTTTAACTTGCATTTCCCTGATTATTAACAAGGCTGAGTACTGTTTCTTAGAAGTCATAGGAGACTAAATTTTAACTTGTACTAAACATCGATGAGAATGTGGAGCAGCTACAACCTTCATAACCTGCTGGTGGCTATGTAAGTTGGTATAACCACTTTGGCTGACAGCCTTGTATTATCTACCAAAATTGAAGCTATACATGCCCTATGATGTAGAATTCTTACTCCCAGTTATATACCTGAGAGAAATGTGGGCACATATGCTCCAAGGAACATGTATAAAGCTGTTTGTAGCATAATATCCCCAAATCAACGCAGCCCCAATGTCCATTATAAGTAGAAATTGATAAATAAATTGTAACATATTTATAAGTTGCCTATTATATAGCGATGAAAATGAACAAATTATAGCCACATGCCACAAGATGGACTGATTTCACAAATATATGTGAAAAAAGGCACAGAAGAATATATACTATGTAATTCAATTTATTGGATTGGCCAAAAGCTTCGTTTGGGTTTTTCTGTAAGATGTTACGGAATGTCTTATGGAAAAACCCGAACTGTTTGACCAACCCAGTATGTAAAGTTCAAAAGTAGGCAAAACAAAATTATAGTTTCATGTGTATTTTTCTGTAGCTATAAACTATATATTATATATTTGCATATATGTGAATACTTAGGTTGTAAAATGATAAAGGAAAATAATGAAGTGATTAGAGGGGGACATGATTGGGGCACCTGTGGTGCTTGCAATGTAATATTTCTTGACCTGAGTGGTATTTGCTTTGTGATAAATCACTGAACTGTATTCCTTTGTTTTTGTACTTTTCATAAGTATAATTCCTAAAAAACATTTTGTTTAAACATTTGGTTTGTTTCTGGCCATGTGAGCCATAGATAGAAGTATGTTTTGGTAGATTTAAAAAGTGAGCACAAATAATTGGCAAAAAAAAAAAAGATAAATACAACAGTGCAACAGAATAGAATCCAGAAATGGACCAAATGATTTTCAACAAAGGCGCCAAAGCCATCCAGTGAGAATAAGGAAAGTCTTTTCAATAATATGTGCTGTAGGGCCTCCCTGGTGGCGCAGTGGTTGAGAGTCCGCCTGCCGATGCAGGGGATACGGGTTCGTGCCCCGGTCTGGGGGGATCCCATATGCCGCGGAGCGGCTGGGCCCGTGAGCCATGGCCGCTGGGCCTGTGCATCCGGAGCCTGTGCTCCGCAACGGGAGAGGCCACAACAGTGAGAGGCCCGCATACCGCAAAAAAAAAATAATAATAATAATATGTGCTGTAATGACTTGGTATCCATGTAGAAAAAAATAAACCTTGACCTCTGTTTCACTTAATACACCAAAAATTAATTTAAGATAGATCACAGACCTAAACATAAAAGTTAACCTTTTAAAGCTCCTAGAAGAAAACATAGGACAATATCTTCATAACCATAGAACAAGGCAACAATGCCTTAAGAGAGGCTCCAGAAAGAAAAAGGAAACAATGAAAATATTAATAAATGTGACTTCATCAATATTAAAAATTCTCGGCAAAAGACAGTTAATAAAATGAAAAGGCAAGCCACAGTCTGTAAGAAAATATTCTCAACACATATCCAACAAAGGACTTGTATGCAGAATATATGAAGAATTTCTACTAATCAATATATATATATTTTAAATGAAGGTGTGCTTTTTCAAACGCCAGTAGAAGGCTGATATTTTTTATTGAGTGCAGTGACTTTATGAGGTAGGCGCTATTGTCCCTGGTTTACAGCTGAGAAGACTATTACTTTTTTTTTTTTAGAAGATGTTGTGGGTAGGAGTTTATTAATTAATTAATTTATTTTTGCTGTGTTGGGTCTTCGTTTCTGTGCGAGGGCTTTCTCTAGTTGTGGCAAGCGGGGGCCACTCTTCATCGCAGTGTGCGGGCCTTTCACTATCGCAGCCTCTCTTGTTGCGGAGCACAGGCTCCAGACGCGCAGGCTCAGTAGTTGTGGCTCATGGGCCTAGTTGCTCTGCGGCATGTGGGATCCTCCCAGACCAGGGCTCGAACCCGTGTCCCCTGCATTAGCAGGCAGATTCTCAACCACTGCGCCACCAGGGAATCCCTACTAATCAATATTAAAAAGAAAAAACCTAACTAAAAAATGGGCAAAAGACTTGAGCAAACATTGCTTCAAAGGAAGACATATAATGGCTAAAGAACATATGGAAAAGCGTTCAGCGTGGGAAGTGAAAATTAAAATCACAATGACACATGACTTTACATCTAGGATGGTGAAAGTTTTTTTTAATTTAAAAAGGCTGACAACTCCAAATAATAGAATGTAGAACTAGAACTCTAATACATTGTTTGTGGGAGTGTAAAATTGTGTAACCACTTGAAAAAAGATTTGGCGGGTTTTGGGTTTTTTTTTTTTAACAAAGGAAAATATATGTCTACCCTGTGACCAGCAGTTCCACTCCTAGGTATTTATATTAGAGAAAATATATGCCCTCAAAAATAGTTGCATATGAATTTTCATTTTCATATTTTTTCACAATAGCCAAAAACTGGGAACAACTCAGAAGTCCATCAGTAGGAGAATGGATAACCAAACTATGTATAAGCCATACAGTGGCATACATATCAACAATAAAAAGGAGAAAAAAAAAAAGCCTGGTAAACACGACACGGATGAATTCCAGAAACATTACACTGAGTAAGAGAGGCTAAAAACGGAAGACTACATAATATATGATTCCAGTTATAGGAAGTTGTAGGACAGGCAAACCGCTTCATGGTGACAGAAATCAGTGATTTTTGGAGGTGGGTGGTGAGGCTCGACTTGGAAAGGGCAAGAGGGAACCTTCCAGGATGGTAAAAATGTTCTATACCTTCATAGGTGTATTGGTTACATGATTATGTATTTTTAAAACTCATTGAACTGTACAGTTAAAATCTGTACATTGCATTATATGTAATGTGTACATTTTACTCAATTTTAAAAGTAGCCACAATTCTCCATCCATGTATCCTCACCCTTTGAAATACCATTTTGCATCTCCTTCTATGAAGAGGTGGCTCTTGCCCCATCCCTTGAATCTGAGATGGCCTTGTGACTTGCTTTAGCCAGTTTGAGTGTGGCAGAAATGATAGCCAGTGTTGACTTAGGCTTCAAGAGACTATACACTTTTGCTTTCTCCTAAACCCTGTCCACCCACTATGGAACAATTCCTAGCTAGCTTTCTGGATAATGAGTGAAGCACAGATGAGCTGAGGTTATCCTAGATCAGCCAGCTCCCAGCCAAACCTGCAGCTGATCAACATACATGAGTAAACATAACCAATACCAGAAGAATCACCCAGCTGAGATAACTAAATTGTTGTTTTATGTCACTAAGTTTTG
This sequence comes from Mesoplodon bidens, assembly GCF_964165515.1. Classification (NCBI taxonomy): domain Eukaryota; kingdom Metazoa; phylum Chordata; class Mammalia; order Artiodactyla; family Ziphiidae; genus Mesoplodon; species Mesoplodon bidens. Next base: position 89,071,575 of record NC_138166.1, read on the forward strand.
GGGAGGTTTCTTATGTAGGAAAAGCTAACTAACACATATACCAAAATGGCTTAGACTTCAGGATCTCTGTAGTAATAAACCATGGCCCATGGGCCAAATCTAGCCCATCACTTATGCTGAACCTTTTATTCAACATTGAAAAGTGGAACATAAATTAATCTTGTGAAATGACACCTTTTTTTTAAAAAAAAACATCTTTATTGGAGTATAATTGCTTTACAGTGGTGTGTTAGTTTCTGCTTTATAACAAAGTGAATCAGTTATACATATACATATGTTCCCATATCTCTTCCCTCTTGCATCTCCCTCCCTCCCACCCTCCCTATCCCACCCCTCTAGGTGGTCACAAAGCACCAAGATGATCTCCCTGTGCTATGTGGCTGCTTCCCACTAGCTATCTGTTTTACGTTTGGTAGTGTATATATTTCCATGCCACTCTCTCACTTTGTCCCAGCTTACCTTTCCCCCTCCCTGTGTCCTCAAGTCCATTCTCTAGTAGGACTGCATCTTTATTCCCGTCTTGCCCCTACGTTCTTCATGACAATTTTTTTTTTTAGATTCAATATATATGTGTTAGCATATGGTATTTGTTTTTTTCTTTCTGACTTCACTCTGTATGACAGACTCTATCTAGGTCCAACCACCTCACTACAAATAACTCAATTTCGTTTCTTTTTATGGCTGAGTAATATTCCATTGTATATATGTGCCATATCTTCTTTATCCATTCATCTGTTGATGGACACTTAGGTTGCTTCCATGTCCTGGCTATTGTAAATAGAGCTGCAATGAACATTTTGGTACATGACTCTTTTTGAATTATGGTTTTCTCAGGGTATATGCCCAGTAGTCGGATTCCTGGGTCATATGGTAGTTCTATTTTTAGTTTCTTAAGGAACCTCCATACTGTTCTCCATAGTGGCTGTATCAATTTACATTCCCACCAACAGTGCAAGAGGGTTCCCTTTTCTCCACACCCTCTCAAGCATTTATTGTTTGTAGATTTTTTGATGACGGCCATTCTGACAGGTGTGAGATGATATCTCATTGTAGTTTTGATTTGCATTTCTCTAATGAAAATGATGTTGAGCATTCTTTCATGTGTTTGTTGGCTATCTGTATATCTTCTTTGGAGAAATGTCTATTTAGGTCTTCTTCCCATTTTTGGATTTGGTTGTTTGTTTTTTTGATACTGAGCTGCATAAGCTGCTTGTAAATTTTGGGGATTAATCCTTTGTCAGTTGCTTCATTTGCAAATATTTTCTCCCATTCTGAGGATTGTCTTTCCATCTGTTTATGGTTTCCTTTGCTGTACAAAACCTTTTAAGTTTCATTAGGTCCCATTTGCTTATTTTGTTTTTATTTCCATTTCTCTAGGAGGTGGGTCAAAAAGGATCTTGCTGTGATTTATGTCATAGAGTGTTCTGCCTATGTTTTCCTCTAAGAGTTTGATAGTGTCTGGCCTTACATTTAGCTCTTTAATCCATTTTGAGTTTATTTTTGTGTATGGTGTTAGGAAGTGTTCTAATTTCATTCTTTTACATGTAGCTGTCCAGTTTTCCCAGCACCACTTATTGAGGAGGCTGTCTTTTCTCCATTGTATACTCTTGTCTCCTTTATCGAAGATAAGGTGACCATATGTGTGTGGGTTTATCTCTGGGCTTTCTCTCCTGTTCCATTGATCTATATTTCTGTTTTTGTGCCAATACCATACTGTCTTGATTATTTTAGCTTTGTAGTATAGTCTGAAGTCAGGGAGTCTGATTCCTCCAGCTCCGCTTTTCTTTCTCAAGATTGCTTTGGCTATTGGGGTCTTTTGTGTTTCCATACAAATTGTGAAATTTTTTGTTCTAATTCTGTGAAGAATGCCAGTGGTAGTTTGATAGGGATTGCACTGAATCTGTAGGTTGCTTTGGGTAGTATAGTCATTTTCACAATGTTGATTCTTCCAATCCAAGAACATGCTATATCTCTCCATCTGTTGGTATCATCTTTAATTTCTTTCATCAGTGTCTTATAATTTTCTGCCTACAGGTCTTTTGTCTCCTTAGGTAGGTTTATTCCTAGATATTTTATTCTTTTTGTTGCAATGGTAAGTGGGAGTGCTTTCTTAATTTCACTTTCAGATTTTTCATCATTAGTGTATAGGAATGCAATAGATTTCTGTGCATTAACTTTGCATCCTGCTACTTTACTAAATTCATTGATAGCTCTAGTAGTTTTCTGGAGACATATTTAGGATTCTCTATGTATAGTATCATGTCACCTGCAAATAGTGACAGCTTTATTTCTTCTTTTCCAATTTGGATTCCTTTGTTTCTTTTTATTCTCTGATTACTGTGGTAAAACTTCCAAAACTATGTTGAATAATAGTGGTGAGAGTGGGCAACCTTGTCTTCTTCCTGATCTTAGTGGAAATGGTTTCAGTTTTTCACCATATAGGACGATGTTGGCTGTGGGTTCGTCATATATGGCCTTTATTATGTTGAGGAAAGTTCCCTCTGTGCCTACTTTCTGGAGGGTTTTATCATAAATGGGTGTTGAATTTTGTTGAAAGCTTTCTCTGCATCTATTGAGATGATCATATGTTTTTTCTCCTTCAATTTGTTAATATGGTGTATCACATTGATTGATTTGTGTATATTGAAGAATCCTTGCATTCCTGGGATAAACCCCACTTGATCATGTTGTATGATCCTTTTAATGTGCTGTTGGATTCTGTTTGCTAGTATTTTGTGGAGGATTTTTGCATCTATGTTCATCAGTGATATTGGCCTGTAGAGTTCTTTGTGACACCTTTGTCTGGTTTTGGTATCAGGGTGATGGTGGCCTCGTAGAATGAGTTTGGGAGTATTCCTCCCTCTGCTATATTTTGGGAGAGTTTGAGAAGGATAGGTGTTAGCTTTTCTCTCAATGTTTGATAGAATTCGCCTGTGAAGCCATCTGGTCATGGGCTTTTGTTTGTTGGAAGATTTTTAATCACAGTTTCAATTTCAGTGCTTGTGATTGGTCTGTTCATATTTTCTGTTTCTTCCTGGTTCAGTCTTGGAAGGTTGTGCTTTTCTAAGAATTTGTCCATTTCTTCCAGGTTGTCCATTTTATTGGCATATAGTTGCTTGTAGTAATCTCTCATGATCCTTTGTATTTCTACAGTGTCAGTTGTTACTTCTCCTTTTTCATATCTAATTCTATTGATTTGAGTCTTCTCCCTTTCAATTTTCTTAAATTTACCAAGGCTTGATTTGTGACCCAAGATATGATCTATCCTGGAGAATGTTCCATGAGCACTTGAGAAGAATGTGTATTCTATTGTTTTTGGATGGAATGTCCTATAAATATCAATTAAGTCCATCTTGTTTAATGTATCATTTAAAGCTTGTGTTTCCTTATTTATTTTCATTTTGGATGATCTGTCCATTGGTGAAAGTGGGGTGTTAAAGTCCCCTACTATGATTGTGTTACTGTCAATTTCCCCTTTTATGGCTGGTAGTATTTGCCTTATGTATTGAAGTGCTCCTATGTTGGGTGCATAAATATTTACAATTTTTATATCTTCTTGTTGGATTGATCCCTTGATCATTATGTAGTGTCCTTCTTTGTCTCTTGTAATAGTCTTTGTTGTAAAGTCAATTTTGTCTGATATGAGAATTGCTACTGCAGCTTTCTTTTGATTTCCATTTGCATGGAATATCTTTTTCCATCACCTCACTTTCAGTCTGTATGTGTCCCTAGGTCTGAAGTTGGTCTCTTGTAGACAGCATATGTACAGGTCTTGTTTTTGTGTCTATTCAGCTAGTCTATGTCTTTTGGTTGGAGCATTTAATCCATTTACATTTCAGGAAATTATCGATATGTATGTCCCTATTACCATTTTCTTAAGTGTTTTGGGTTTGTTTTTGTAGGTCTTTTTCTTCTCTTGTGTTTCCTGCCTAGAGAAGTTCCTTTAGCATTTGTTGTAGAGCTGGTTTGGTGGTGCTGAATTCTCTTAGCTTTTGCTTGTCTGTAAAGGTTTTAATTTCTCTGTCGAATCTGGATGAGATCCTTGCTGGGTAGAGTAATCTTGGTTGTAGGTTTTTCCCTTTCATCACTTTAAATATGTCCTGCCACTCCCTCCTGGCTTGCAGAGTGTCTGCTGAAAGTTCAGTTGTTAACCTTATGGAGATTCCCTTGTATGTTATTTGTTGCTTTTTGCTTGCTGCTTTTAATATTTTTTTTTGTATTTAATTTTTGATAGTTTGATTAATATGTCTCTTGGCGTGTTTCTCCTTAGATTTATCCTGTATGGGACTCTCTGCACTTCCTGGACTTGATTGACTAGTTCCTTTCCCATATTAGGGAAGTTTTCAGCTATAATCTCTTCAAATATTTTTTGAGCCCCGTTTTTTTTCTCTTCTTCTTCTGGGACCCCTATAATTTAAATGTTGGTGCGTTTAATGTTGTCCCAGAGGTCTGTGAGACTGTCCTCAATTCTTTTCATTCTTTTTTCTTTGTTCTGTTCTGTGGTAGTTATTTCCACTATTTTGTCTTCCAAGTCACGACCGTTCTTCTGCCTCAGCTATTCTGCTATTGATTCCTTCTAGAGAATTTTTTTTTTTTTTGCCGTACGTGGGCCTCTCACTGTTGTGGCCTCTCCCGTTGCGGAGCACAGGCTCCGGTCACGCAGGCTCAGTGGACATGGCTCACGGGCCTAGCCGCTCCGTGGCATGTGGGATCTTCCCAAACTGGGGCACGAACCCGTGTCCCCTGCATCGGCAGGCGGACTCTCAGCCACTGCGCCATCAGGGAAGACCTAGAGAATTTTTAATTTCATTTATTGTGTTGTTCATCATTGTTTGTTTGCTCTTTAGCTCTTCTAGGTCCTTGTTAAACGTTTCTTGTATTTTCTCCATTCTATTTCCAAGATTTTGGATCATATTTACTATCATTATTCTGAATTCTTTTTCAGGTAGACTGCTTATTTCCTCTGCATTTGTTAGGTCTGGTGGGTTTTTGCCTTGCTTCTTCATTTGCTGTGTGTTTCTCTGTCTTCTCATTTTGCTTAAGTTACTGTGTTTGGGGTTTCCTTTTCACAGGCTGCACGTTCGTAGTTTCCATTGTTTTTGGTGTCTGTCCCCAGTTGCTAAGGTTGGTTCAGTGGGTTGTGTAGGCTTCCTGGTGGAGGGGACTAGTGCCTGTGTTCTGGTGGATGAGGCTGGATCTTGTCTTTCTGTTGGTCAGGTCCACGTCTGGTGGTGTGTTTTGGGGTTTCTGTGGCCTTATTATGATTTTAGGCAGCCTCTCTGCTAATGGATGGGGTTGTGTTCCTGTCTTGCTAGTTGTTTGGTATAGGGTATCCAGCACTGTAGCTTGCTGGTTGTTGAGTGGAGCTGGGTCTTGGTGTTGAGATGGAGATCTCTGGGAGATTTTCGCCATTTGATATTATGTGGAGCTGGGAGGTCTCTTGTGAACCAGTGTCCTGAACTTGGCTCTCCCACCTCAGAGACACAGCCCTGACTCCTGGCTGGAGCACTGAAAGCCTGTCATCCACACAGCTCAGAATAAAAGGGAGAAAAGAAAGAAAGAAGAAGATAAAAAATGAAATAAAATAATTAAAATAAAAAATATGAAAAGAAATTTTTGTTAATAAAAAAAAGAAAGAGCAACCAAACCAAAAAATAAATCCACCAATGATAACAAGTGCTAAAAACTATACTAAAAAAAAAAAAAATGACAGACAGAACCCTAAGACAGATGGTAAAAGCAAAGCTGTACAGACAACATAACACACAGAAGCATACACATACACACTCACAAAAAGAGAAAAAGGGAAAAATATATATACATCGTTGCTCCCAAAGTCCACCTCCTCAATTTGGGATGATTCGTTGTCTATTCAGGTATTCCACAGATGCAGGGTACATCAAGTTGATTGTGGAGATTTAATCCGCTGCTCCTGAGGCTGCTGGGAGAGATTTCCCTTTCTCTTCTTTGTTCGCACAGCTCCCGGGGTTCAGCTTTGGATTTGGCCCCGCCTCTGCGTGTAGGTTGCCGTAGGGCATCTGTTCTTCGCTCAGACAGGATGGGGTTAAAGGAGCAGCTGATTCGGGGGCTCTGGGTCACTCAGGAAGGGGAGAAAGGGGTACGGAGTGCGGGGCGAGCCTGCAGCAGCAGAGGCCAGCATGACATTGCAACAGCCTGAGGCGCGCCGTGCGTCCTCCTGGGGAAGTTGTCCCTGGATCACGGGACCCTGGCACTGGTGGGCTGCACAGGCTCCCAGGAGGGGAGGTGTGGCTAGTGACCTGTGCTCGCACACAGGCTTCTTGGTGGCGGCAGCAGCGGCCTTAGCGTCCCATGCCCGTCTCTGGGGTCCGCGCTGATAGCCACAGCTCGCGCCCGTCTCTGGAGCTCCTTTAAGCAGCACTCTAATGCCCTCTCCTCACGCACCAGTTAGCAAAGAGGCAAGAAAAAGTCTCTTGCCTCTTCAGCAGCTCCAGACCTCTTCCTGGACTCCCTCCCAACTAGCTGTGGTGCACTAGCCCCCTTCAGGCTGTGTTCACACAGCCAACCCCAGTCCTCTCCCTGGGATCCGACCTCCAAAGCCCGAGCCTCAGCTCTCAGCCCCCGTCTGTCCCAGTGGGGGAGCAGACAAGCCTCTCAGGCTGGTGAGTGCTGGTGGGCACTGATCCTCTGTGCGGGAATCTCTCTGCTTTGCCCTCCGCACCCCTGTGGCTGCGCTCTCCTCCGTGGCTCCAAAGCTTCCCCCCTCTGCCACCCACAGTCTCCGCCCGTGAAGGGGCTTCCTAGTGTGTGGAAGTTTTTCCTCCTTCACAGCTCCCTCCCACTGGTGCAGGTCCCGTCCCTATTTTGTCTCTATTTTTCCTTTTTTCTTTTACCCTACCCAGGTACGTGGGGAGTTTCTTGCCTTTTGGGAGGTCTGAGGTCTTCTGCCAGTGTTCACTAGGTGTTCTGTAGGAGTTGTTCCACATGTAGATGTATTTCTGATTTATTTGTGGGGAGGAAGGTGATCTCCACGTCTTACTCTTCCGCCATCTTTAAGCTCCCCCAGGAACACCTTTTATAATCAATGACCAAAGAATTTCTATTAAGAAAATACTGTTGTTACAGGAAGTTGTCATCAGGGTTTCTGAAGTAGTCTCGAAGTTTACAGGGATAGCAAATCATACTCCATTTGTACACAGACATTAGGTTAATTCCTCTGTGAGCCACATAGGCTCCTTTTGCTTTTAAGAGAGAGAGAAGAAAATGAAATAACTTTGTAACCTAAGTAAGAAAAGGTATCCTCAAACAAATTGCACAAAGATATAAAATGACATGGCTGTACTCTTTTTTTTTTTTTTAAGGGGAAAGATGTAGTGCTAGGAGTGGAAACAGATGCTTTTGTATCTGGGAGGAAAGAAGTGCTGTGGGGCTTCCCTGGTGGCGCAGTGGTTGAGAGTCCGCCTGCCGATGCAGGGGACGTGGGTTCGTGCCCCGGTGTGGGAAGATCCCACATGCCGCGGAGCGGCTGGGCCCGTGAGCCATGGCCGCTGAGCCTGTGCTCCGCAACGGGAGAGGCCACAACAGTGAGAGGCCCGCGTACCGGAAAAAAAAAAAAAAAAAAGAAGTGCTGTGGAGGCCAAGTTGAGGAAAGTATTTCTATTTATTTTTTTCATTAATTAATTTATTATTTATTTTTGGCTGCATTGGGTCTTTGTTGCAGTGCACAGGCTTCTCATTGCGATGGCCTCTCCTGCTGTGGAGCATGGGCTCTAGGCGCGCAGGCTTCAGTAGTTGTGGCTTGTGGGCCCAGTTGCTCCATGGCCTGTGGGATCCTCCCAGACCAGGGGTCGAACCCGTGTCCCCTGCATTGGCAGGCGAGTTCTTAACCACTGCGCCACCAGAGAAGCCCCGCTGTACTCTTTTTAAAGGGCAGATATATAGCTTTATATATCAAGATGTTAAAAAAAAGGCAAATAGCTGAAATTCCCAAAAACATCAGAACAGATGCTATATTATCAGTTAATGATTAATTTTGGCTTGAGTTAATATTTCAACTAATGAGAGTCTCACTTTTAAATTTTAGTTTGCTTTATTGTTTATTGTCAGTTTATTTGGTTGTGCATTGTTCAGTTAACGCTACAATGTACACCGATGCATCTCTGCATCAGTATTCTAGTTCGTGCTTTTTCTGTACCTAGACTTGACCCCTATTCATTGTGTCAAACACACTTCTGTTGCTAAAGCAGTTGTACATATTATCCCCAAAACATGTTTGTCCAGTGATACTTGTTTCTCATCACCAAGTTCTTTTGTTTATTGTTTCAGTGAATATATTTGGGGTCATAGAGGCTGGCTTCCTCTATTGGAGCATATTTATTCCCAGAGCCAAGCATAGTCTGACACATAACAGCCAATAATAAAAGAGAAGTAGGAGGACGGGGCTTCCCTGGTGGCGCAGTGGCTGAGGGTCTGCCTGCTGATGCAGGGGACACGGGTTCGTGCCCCAGTCCGGGAGGATCCCGCATGCTGCGGAGTGGCTGGGCCCGTGGGCCATGGCTGCTGAGCCTGCGTGTCCGGAGCCTGTGCTCCGCAGCGGGAGAGGCCACGGCAGTGAGAGGCCCATGTACTGCAAAAAAAAAAAAAAAGAGAAGTAGGAGAATGAGTCATCACCAAATTCTTGTCCACTAAAAAGTGGGAAAAATGAGAGTAGTTGGGCCATAAAGTCATTTTTTTCCAATCAGATAGATCATGGTAAAAAATTTGGTCCTAAAAATAACGAGTACAAAAGCTGGTATAGATAAGGAAAAAGGTGGGGCTCCAAGGATAGCCTTCCTATGGAGAGACAAAAGAAACTTGAACCATGTGTATAAACTTAGGAGACAACCATTATCAAGCAAGAGGCTGAAGATGCAGGGAAAGGGAGAATAAAACGTGGAGCAAGATTCCCAAAGGTAGGTTAGAAAGGCATCAAGCACCCAGGAGAAATGAAAGTTTAGTATAAAATCTATGATGACACAAAATAATCATGAACTATATAACTTAGAACCTAGGTGCAAATGAAATGTTATGGGTTTTGTTAAAAGTGTGACCATACTCATTGTTACCTTCAATGAACCCCTGGTAAAATGCAGCTTTGCACAAAACACTAAATTTGAGCCTAGATCTACCAATGAATAATTTGAAAATATACAATAAAATTTTACTCTTTTGTTTTGAAGTCATATTCAATTAATGTTTTCTCTTTTTCTTTCCTTTTTTTATTTTTTATTTTTTAACATCTTTATTGGAGTATAATTGCTTTACAATGGTGTGTTAGTTTCTGCTGTATAACAAGGTGAATCAGCTATACATATACATATATCCCCATTTTTCCTCCCTCTAGTGTCTCCCTCCCAGCCTTCCTATCCCATGCTCTAGGTGGACACAAAGCACCAAGCTGATCTCCCTGTGCTATGTGGCTGTTTCGCACTAGCTATCTATTTTACATTTGGTAGTGTATATCCATGCCACTCTCTCACTTCGCCCCAGCTTACCCTTCCCCCTCCCTGTGTCCTCAAGTCCATTCTCTACGTCTGCATCTTTATTCCTGTCCTGCCGTCAGTTCTTCAGAACCACTGTTTTTTTTTTTAGATTCCGTATATATGTGTTAGCATACGGAATTTGTTTTTCTCTTTCTGACTTACTTCACTCTGTATGACAGTCTCTAGGTCCATCTACCTCACTACAAATAACTCAATTTCGTTTCTTTTTATGGCCGAGTAATATTCCATTGTATATATGTACCACATCTTCTTTATCCATTCATCTGTTGATGAACACTTAGGTTGCTTCCATGTCCTGGCTATTGTAAATAGTGCTGCCATGAACATTGTGGTACATGACTCTTTTTGAATTACAGTTTTCTCAGGGTATTTGCCCAGTAGTGGGATTGCTGGGTCATATGGTAATTCTATTTTTAGTTTTTTAAGAAAGCTCCCTACTGTTCTCCATAGTGGCTGTATCAATTTACATTCCCACCAACAGTGCAAGAGGGTTCCCTTTTCCCCACACCCTCCCCATTATTTATTGTTTGTTGCTGTTTTGATGGTGGCCATCCTGACCCGTGTGAAATGATACTTCATTGTAGCTCTGACTTGCATTTCTCTGATGATTAGTGATGTGGAGCATCCTTTCATGTGTTTGTTGGCAATCTGTATATCTTCTTTGGAGAAATGTGCATTTAGGTCTACTGCCCATTTTTAGATTGGGTTGTTTGTTTTTTTGATATTGAGCTTCATGAGCTGCTTGTATATTTTGGAAATTAATCCTTTGTCAGTTGCTTCGTTTGCAGATATTTTCTCCCATTCTGAGGGTTGTCTTTACGTCTTGTTTATGGTTTCCTTTGCTGTGCAAAAGCTTTTAAGTTTCATTAGGTCCCATTTGTTTATTTTTTTTATTTCCATTTCTCTAGGAGGTGGGTCAAAAAGGATCTTGCTGTGATTTATGTCATAGAGTGTTCTGCCTGTGTTTTCCTCTAAGAGTTTGATAGTGTCTGGCCTTACATTTAGCTCTTTAATTTTGAATTTATTTTTGTGTATGGTGTTAGGAAATGTTCTAATTTCATTCTTTTACATGTAGCTGTCCAGTTTTCCCAGCACCACTTATTGAGGAGGCTGTCTTTTCTCCATTGTATACTCTTGTCTCCTTTATCGAAGATAAGGTGACCATATGTGTGTGGGTTTATCTCTGGGCTTTCTCTCCTGTTCCAATGATCTGTATTTCTGTTTTTGTGCCAGCACCATACTGTCTTGATCACTGTAGCTTTGTAGTATAGTCTGAAGTCAGGGAGCCTGATTCCTCCAGCTCGATTTTTCTTTCTCAAGATTGCTTTGGCTATTGGGGTCTTTTGTGTTTCCATACAAATTGTGAAATTTTTTGTTCTAGTTCTGTGAAAAATGCCATTGGTAGTTTGATAGGGATTGCATTGAATCTGTAGATTGCTTTGGGTAGTATAGTCATTTTCACAATGTTGATTCTTCCAATCCAAGAACATGCTATATCTCTCCATCTGTTGGTATCATCTTTAATTTCTTTCATCAGTGTCTTATAGTTTTCTGCATAGCGGTCCTTTGTCTCCTTAGGTAGGTTTATTCCTAGATATTTTACTCTTTTCCTTGCAATGGAAAATAGGAGTGTTTTCCTTAATTTCTCTTTCAGATTTTTCATCATTAGTGTACAGGAATGCAAGTGATTTCTGTGCATTAATTTTGTATCCTGCTACTTTACCAAATTCATTGATAGCTCTAGTAGTTTTCTGGAAGCATATTTAGGATTCTCTATGTATAGTATCATGTCATCTGCAAAAAGTGACAGCTTTACTTCTTCTTTTCCAATTTGGATTCCTTTATTTCTTTTTATTCTCTGATTGCTGTGGCTAAAACTTCCAAAACTATGTTGAATAATAGTGGTGAGAGTAGGCAACCTTGTCTTCTTCCTGATCTTAGTGGAAATGGTTTCAGGTTTTCACCATTGAGGATGATATTGGCTGTGGGTTTGTCATATATGGCCTTTATTATGTTGAGGAAAGTTCCCTCTGTGCCTACTTTCTGGAGGGTTTTATCATAAATGGGTGTTGAATTTTTTCGAAAGCTTTCTCTGCATCTATTGAGATGATCATATGTTTTTTCTCCTTCAATTTGTTAATATGGTGTATCACATTGATTGATTTGTGTATATTGAAGAATCCTTGCATTCCTGGGATAAACCCCACTTGATCATGTTGTATGATCCTTTTAATGTGCTGTTGGATTCTGTTTGCTAGTATTTTGTGGAGGATTTTTGCATCTATGCTCATCAGTGATATTGGCCTGTAGTTTTCTTTGTGACAACCTTTGTCTGGTTTTGGTATCAGGGTGATGGTGGCCCCATAGAATGAGTTTGGGAGTATTCCTCCCTCTGCTATATTTTGGAAGAGTTTGAGAAGGATAGGTGTTAGCTCTTCTCTAAATGTTTGATAGAATTTGCCTGTGAAGCCATCTGGTCCTGGGCTTTTGTTGGAAGATTTTTAATCACAGTTTCAATTTCAGTGCTTGTGATTGGTCTGTTCATATTTTCTGTTTCTTCCTGGTTCAATCTTGGAAGGTTGTGCTTTTCTAAGAATTTGTCTATTTCTTCCAGGTTGTCCATTTTATTGGCATATAGTTGCTTGTAGTAATCTCTCATGATCCTTTGTATTTCTACAGTGTCAGTTACTTCTCCTTTTTCATTTCTAATTCTGTTGATTTGAATCTTCTCCCTTTTTTTCTTGATGAGTCTGGCTAATGGTTTATCAATTTTGTTTATCTTCTGAAAGAACCAGCTTTTAGTTTTATTGATCTTTGCTATTGTTTCCTTCATTTCTTTTTCATTTATTTCTGGTCTGATCTTTATGATTTCTTTCCTTCTGCTAACTTCGGGGTTTTTTGGTTCTTCTTGCTCTAATTGCTTTAGGTTTAAGGTTAGTTTGTTTATTTGAGATGTTTCTTGTTTCTTAAGGTAGGATTGTATTGCTATAAACTTCCCTCTTAGAACTGCTTTTGCTGCATCCCATAGGTTTTGGGTCATCGTGTTTTCATTGTCATTTGTTTCTAGGCATTTTTTGATTTCCTCTTTGATTTCTTCAGTGATCTCTTGGTTATTTAGTAGTGTATTGTTTAGCCTCCATGTGTTTGTATTTTTTACAGATTTTTTCGTGTAATTGATAATATAGTCTTATAGCATTGTGGTCGGAAAAGATACTTGATACAATTTGAGTTTTCTTAAATTTACCAAGGCTTGATTTGTGACCCAAGATATGACCTATCCTGGAGAAAGTTCCATGAGCACTTGAGAGGAAATTGTATTCTGTTGTTTTGGGATGGAATGTCCTATATATACCACTTAAGTCCATCTTGCTTAATATGTCATTTAAAGCTTGTGTTTCCTTATTTATTTTCATTTTGGATGAGCTGTCCATTGGTGAAAGTGTGTGTTAAAGTCCCCTACTATGATTGTGTTACTGTCAATTTCCCCTTTTATGGCTGGTAGTATTTGCCTTATGTCTTGAAGTGCTCCTATGTTTGGTGCATAAATATTTACAATTGTTATATCTTCTTGTTGGATTGATCCCTTGATCATTATGTAGTGTCCTTCTTTGTCTCTTGTAATAGTCTTTGTTGTAAAGTCAATTTTGTCTGATATGAGAATTGCTACTGCAGCTTTCTTTTGATTTCCATTTGCATGGAATATCTTTTGCCATCCCCTCACTTTCAGTCTGTATGTGTCCCTAGGTCTGAAGTGGGTCTCTTGTAGACAGCATATATATGGGTCTTGTTTTTGTATCCATTCAGCATCTGTGTCTTTTGGTGGGAGCATTTAGTCCATTTACATTCAAGGTAATTATCAATATGTATGTTGCTATTACCATTTTCTTACTTGTTTTGGGTTTGTTTTTGTAGGTCTTTTCCTTCTCTTGTGTTCATGCTTAGAGAAGTTCCTTTAGCATTTGTTGTAAAGCTGATTTGGTGGTGCTGAATTCTCTTGAAGAGCTTTTGCTTTTCCGTAAAGGTTTTTTTGAATTTATTTTTGGCTGCATTGGGTCTTCATTGCTGTACACAGGTTATCTCTAGTTGTGGCGAGCCGGGGCTACTCTTCGTTGTGGTGCTCAGGCTTCTCATTGCAGTGGCTTCTCTTGTTGCAGAGTACGGGCTCTAGTTGCGTGGGTTTCCGTAGTTGTGGCTCGTGGGCTCAAGAGCACAGGCTTAATAGTTCTGGCACATGGGCTTAGTTGCTCCATGGCATGTGGGATCTTTTTGGACCAGGGTTCGAACCCATGTGTCCTGCATTGGCAGCTGGATTCTTATCCACTGCGCCACCAGGGAAGACCTCTGTAAAGGTTTTAATTTCTCTGTCAAATGTGATGAGATCCTTGCTGGGTAGAGTATTCTGGGTTGTAGTTTTTTCCGTTTCATCACTTTAAATATGTCCTGCCACTCCCTTCTGGCTTGCAGAGTCTGCTGAAAGATCAGCTGTTAACCTTATGGGGATTCCCTTGTATGTTATTTGTTGCTTTTTGCTTGTTGCTTTTAATATTTTTTCTTTGTATTTAATTTTTGATAGTTTGATTAATATGTGTTTTGGTCTGTTTCTCCTTGGATTTACCCTCTGTGGGACTCTCTGAGCTTCCTGGAGTTGATTATTTCCTTTCCCACATTAGGGAAGTTTTGAACTATAATCTCTTCAAATATTTTCTTAGTTCATTTTGTTTTCTTTTCTCTTCTGGGACCCCTATAATTCGAAGGTTCGTGCATTTAATGTTGTCCCAGACATCTCTGAGACTGTCCTCAATTCTTTTCATTTTTTTCTTTATTCTGCTCTGCAGTAGTTATTTCCACTGTTTTTTTCTTCCAGGTGACTTATCCGTTCTTCTGCCTCAGTTATTTTGCTATTGATTCCTTCTAGAGAATTTTTAATATCATTTATTGTGTTGTTCATCATTGTTTGCTCTTTAGTTCTTTTAGTTCCTTGTTAAACGTTTCTTGTATTTTCTCCATCTTTTTCCAAGATTTTGGATCATCTTTACTATCATTACTCTGAATTCTTTTTCAGGTGAACTGCCTATTTCCTCTTCATTTGTTTCATCTGGTGGGTTTTTGCCTTGCTTCTTCATCTGCTGTGTTTCTCTGTCTTCTCATTTTGCTTAACTTACTGTGTTTGGGGTCTTCTTTTCGCAGGCTGCAGGTTCCTAGTTCCCGTTGTTTTTGGTTTCTAACCCCAGTGGGTAAGGTTGGTTCAGTGGGTTATGTAGGTTTCCTGGTGGAGGGCACTGGTGCCTGTATTCTGGTGGATGAGGCTGGATTTTACCTGTCTGGTGGGCAGGACCACGTCTGGTCATGTGTTTTAGGGTGTCTGTGAACTTATTATGATTTTAGGCAGCCTCTCTGCTAATGGGTGGGGTTGTGTTCCTGTCTTGCTAGTTGTTTGGCATGGGGTGTCCAGCACTGTAGATTGCTGGTCGTTGAGTGGAACAGGGTCTTAGCGTTGAGATGGAGATCTCTGGGAGAGCTTTCACCATTTGATATTATGTGGGGCAGGGAGGTCTCTGATAGACCAGTATCCTGAACTCAGCTCAGGTCTGACACCCAGCCAGAGCACCATGACCCTGTCAGTCACTCGGCTCAGATGAAAAGGGAGGAAGGGGAGGGGGAAAAAAAGAAAGAAAGTAAAACAAAATAAAGTTATTAAAATAAAAAATAGTAAAAACAAAAGTAATAAAAATAAAGAAGGGAGCAAGCAAACCAAAAAACAAATCCACCAATGATAACAAGTGCTAAAAACTACCAAGAAAAAAAAATAACAGACCACCCTAGGACAAATGGTAAAAGCAAAGCTATACAGACAAAATCACACAAAGAAACATGCACATACACAGTCACAAAAAGAAAAAAAGGAAAAAATATATATATACATTTTAAAAAAAGGAAGAGTGCAACCAAATCAATAAACAAACCTACCAATGACAATAAGCTCTAAATATTAAACTAAGATAAACATAAAACCAGAAACAAATTAGATGCAGAAAGCAAACCCCAAGTCTACAGTTGCTCCCAAAGCCCACTGCCTCAATTTTGGGATGATTTGTTGTCTATTCAGGTATTCCACAGATGCAGGGTACATCAAGTTGATTGTGGAGATTTAATCCACTGCTCCTGAGGCTGCTGGGAGAGATTTCCCTTTCTCTTCTTTGTTCGCACAGCTTGGGTTCAGCTTTGGATTTCTCCCTGCCTCTGTGTGTAGGTCGCCTGAGGGCATCTGTTCCTGCTCAGACAGGACAGGGTTTAAGTAGCAGCTGATTAGGGGCCTCTGGTTCACTCAGGCCAGGGGGCAGGGAGGGGTTTGCAATACAGGGCGAGCCTGCGGCAGCAGAGGCCAACATGACATTTTAAGAGCCTGAGGTGCGCTGTGTGTTCTATCGGGGAAGTTGCCCCTGGATCACGGGACCCTGGCAGTGGCAGGCCGCACAGGCTCCCAGGAGAGGAGGTGGGGATAGTGACCCGTGCTTGCACACAGGCTTCTTGGTGGCTGCAGCAGCGGCCTTAGCGTCTCATGCCCGTCTCTGGGGTCCATGCTGATAGCCGCGGCTCGCACCTGTCTCTGGAGCTCCTTTAAGCGGCGCTCTGAATCCCCTCTCCTCACGCACCAGGAAACAAAGAGGCAAGAAAAAGTCTCTTGGCTCTTCAGCAGCTCCAGACTTTTTCCCGGACTCCCTCCTGGCTAGCTGTGGCGCATTAGCCCCTTCAGGCTGTGTTCATGCAGCCAACCCCAGTCCTCTCCCTGGGATCCAACCTCTGGAGCCCGAGCCTCGGCTCCAAGCCCCCACCCGCCCTGGCGGATGAGCAGACAAGCCTCTTGGGCTGGTGAGTGCCGGTCGGCACGGATCCTCTGTGCGGGAACCTCTCCGCTTTGCCCTCTGCACCCCTGTTGCTGCGCTCTCCTCTGTGACTCTGAAGCTTCCCCCCCCCGCCACCCCCAGTCTCCGTCAGTTAAGGGGCTTCCTAGTGTATGGAAACCTTTCCTCCTTCACAGCTCCCTCCCAGAGGTGCAGGTCCCGTCCCTAGTCTTTTGTCTCTCTTTTTTCTTTTGCCCTACCCAGGTACATGGGGAGTTTCTTGCCTTTTGGGAGATCTGAGGTCTTCTGCCAGCGTTCAGTAGGTGTTCTGTAGGAGGTGTTCCACATGTAGATTTATTTGTGGGGAGGAAGGTGATCTCCACATCTTACTCCTCCGCCATCTTGAAGGTCCCTGTTTTCGCTTTTTCTCCAGATTGGACCCCTTCTAATCCTGAGCGAATGTACATCCCAACAGGCCTGGAGATAGAACCCCTTTATCCAAGCTCCAAGGAAGATCCTGTGGTTTACCTAGCTGAAGATGGTGGGTACATGAGACATGTTGCTATAAAAAATAACTTGGTACCTGGGCTAATCTCTTAGTTATATTTGTTCTGCTGTTTATAGTGGAAATTGTAAATTAACAGGAAGTCCCTGACTCCACAAACATGTCTGGTTACATATTAATCCAAATGTTGATTCAGTGCTAATTATGTTCTTGAAGGTGCATATTGCAGCTTATGCATACTTACTTTAAGATAAAGCATCATGTTGACCATGAGAATGAAGTCTTATTGCGATGGAATTAAGCTTCGCGTCAGTTTTCAAACACAAATCCAGCGGAGTGCTCTCCAACTATCATTCCCTTTCCATCTATAGGTCATTTTCATGCAGTCTTTCAGGTGATTTATTTTCATGTTATGCCAGTTTGATGCATTTCTTGGGACTGCATTCTTGAAAAGAGGAAAATATCCCACATTGCAAATAACATCTAAGGTTACATCTCAGGAAAGTATTCTTAACACTCAGGATTAATAATTGCACCTTGAGAGCTCTGGTAATGCAGAATCTCTGCTTCATGATAGAGTATGCTAATAATCAAACATAGAAGTCTCAACCTATAGTCTAAACTGCACTGCTCCTGAAGCACCAATGTAAGGAAGTATGGGACTCCTGTACAGTTTCACCATCACACCTTATGGAATAACCAGAATGAACTTTTTGGCCAACCCAATACCTTAGACTATATATTAAAGATGACTTCCAGGAAGCAAATGTATTTTATTTAAAGAGCTGGCAAAACAGAAGTTCACGGGAATTCCTTCTTATACAGTAAGCAATTACAGAAATCATATACTCATGCATTTTTAAGCAACTGGGGTGAGAAAAGCACCTCTGATTTTTTATATTTGATTTCAAATATTTACACAGCTAATGTACCTCATAACTTTCACACATAAATGAGATCTAATATAAAATTAAAGTAGTTGAGGTGAGTCGGTCAAGGTCTTGTCAGGAAGTGGATGGCTTACATAGAGTAATTTAAGAAACTTTAATGAAAAGATAACTTACAAAAGGGTGGACAGGATTAAGGGAGACTAATAAGGGATGGTGAAGCAACAGAATTGTCAGTAGAGCAGAACCATTATTTCTCCTAGGCCTGAAGGGGTAAGAGACCAACAGAGTGGTTTCCAAACCTGTAGCTGTAGGAGAAGGAAGTCCCCAAACAACTGAGTATATAGAACTCTGGGTTTACATTTTTTTCTTTCAAATATTTTTCTTTCTTTAAAAATATTGTTCCATTGTCTCATGACATCTGTTCTCTTTAGTAAAAAGTCAGCCATAATTTATATCATTGTTCCTTATATTGTGATGCGTCTTTTTCTGTTTGGCTGTTTTCAGCAATTTGACTGTGACCTGCCTAGATTTGTTTATCTTTATATTTATCCTGCTTGGACTTTGCTGAACCTCTTAGATCCATAATTTAATAGGGTTCTTTTTTTCCAAATTTGAGAAATTTTCAGCCATTATTTCTTCACATATTTTCTCCATAATATTCTTTCTCTTCTGTCCTTTGGAATTCCAACTCCAATTCCATATGGTAGATTTCTAGCTATCTCCCACATGTCACTGGGTCTTTGTTCTTTTTTTCTCCTCTGGCCTTGGGTTTGGATAATTGTATTCATTTGTTTTTAAGTTCACAGAGTCTTTCCTTTGCAATATTCAGTTTCTTTTAAGCCCATCTGGTAAATCTTTCATTTCCATTATTGTACTTTTTATTTCTAGAATTTTCATTTCATTCTTTTTATAGTTAACATTTTTTTTAGATTACTTGATCTGTTTATTCACTATCTCTTTTCCTTTAAGTATTTTAACATATATTCAAAGTCCTTCTCTGTTAATCGTACCATCTGAGTTATCTTTGGGTCTGTTAAATATTTATTGGATCACATTTCCTTCTTCTCTGTATGCTTCATAATTTTTTTATCATATGTGGGAAATTGTGAAAGATATGTTATAGGAGTTTGTATTATGTTCTTTTTAAAAATTATGCTGAATTTTTTTCTGGTAGGCAGCTAAATTGCTGGCAAATCATTTTGCTTCCTTTGGGATTGGTTTATTTTTTTATAAAAACAGGTCTGTTTTCATTTTGTCCGTAGTCCTAGGTCGTGGCCCTTACTCCTGAATGTGGTTCTTATGCCTAATATACAACCTTTCTAGAGTCACGATTGAATGCCTGAGGTTGCTCAGTGAAGTCCTTGTATTCTAGATAGGTTGAATTTCAATATATCCTAGAATGTTTATCCTCTGGTATCTCAGTCCCACAGTAGCACTCTGTCCTATCTTCCCTAGTCTTATCCTGTGCTTGTAGAGCCAACCCTTCAGCCAAGGACTGGGGAACCACCATGTAGACTATTGAAGCCCTCCCTCTATGTAGCATTCTTCTCTCTGGTACCTAGGGTACCAATTTCAGCAGCCCCAGGCAACAATCTCGCCTCCTCAGCTCAACATGACTGTTATGCTATCCTTAAGTGCCATCTTCCTAAGAGGTAAAAAGTACCCCCAGGAAGAAAACAAGAATTAAACATGGGCTTATTTCATGTATTTACCTTCTTTCAAGAACCATATATAGTTCTGGTCTTTGTGTTGTCCAAATGCATGAATACAGTTAATTCATAATTTTTGTCCAGTTTTATAGTCATTTACAGTGAAAAGATGACTTCAGGACCAATTCCTTCATTATAACCAGAAGTAGAGTATTTTTACTGTGAGAAATATATGAATTTATTTCAGGCATTGCTTTTCTAGTCTAAATACTTAGACTTACTTATTTCAACATAAACCTATATGCTAGTGTCAAATTATGTTAAAATTTATAATCCTTAGTGACACTTCAGTTATACTGTAGTTCCAAACTCTATGCAGAATAGCCTATATACTTTAGTTATGGCTTGATATCTGTATGGTTTCTCATCAGCCTAAAAAGAGCCTTGTTTTGTGTATTCCCAAGTTGGGGGCAACCGAACACCCTTGAAGCAGCCTGTGAATAACTGTGATGATACTTTGATGTTTGAAGCAAGGTTTGAGAGTGGTAATCTACAGAAGGTAGTCAAAGTGTAGGTTTTAATTATTTTTATTTGAGGAGGTAGACTATCAACTATTTATTATTTCCTGTATTAGATACATTAGTTTTAGTATCCATTACTGAACTATAATTCCTTGAAGTATAGATGCTACTTAGAGATTATTTTAAGGGGGTAGGTATGGAAGGTTCTGGATTCAAACAATTTTGAGAACTATGAATTAAAGTTAAATGGGTTTCTGTAATGTACATTTTCAGTATGCCAATATGAACTGTCTCACACACACACACACACACACTGCTTCTCACACTTTTTAACGGAGTAGTTCTTCAGATGAGTGTTCTGTAAAACGTGCTTGGGAACATGCCTGCAATCCAAGGATATTCTTTTTTAAAAATTTTTTTATGAAAAATTTTAAACATACACTTAAGTACAGAGCATAATACAGTTAGTTCTACATTAACTATCATATACCCATCACCTAGATTCAATGGCTCTCAAGGTTTTACAACATTCATTTCCTAGTTCACTGTTTGTGTACACACAAACACATATACACACACAATAAGTGCATAATGCTGATAGAATAGGAAGTACTTGGTAAAAAAAGTCACAATTAACCAGGTAAAATTGTTAGATATATAAGTAATATAATAATGAAATTATTTTTGCCTTTAAGTATCTTCAGTGATTAAGTATGGGGGATGCAAAGTCCTTTCAGAGTTTACAGTTTTGTAATCCATATGCTCATAGTAATTTATTTATATTTTTAACCTTTCTTAGTGATAGGTATTTCAGATTCCTAGAGCTAGACTCTAATATAAAACAGAAATATATGTCTGAAGTAAAAAAAGAAACATTGGACTTGAATTCTTAAAAACTTAAGAACTCTTTAATCACTTCTTTTATAGGAAACATAACTGGGTTGACATATATAATTTTTGTCAAATGCCCATTTTTTTTATGTGCTCTCTCAAATTACAAAGGAATAAAAAGGCTTTAGAATTCACATAGAAGCAGTTTCACATCCAATAAAAGAGAAAGCTTCAAAACTTTGATTTTTTGCAATTACTTGCTTATTGGACATTGCCTAAATAAATGTTGTTTCCTAAATAAAAAGCTTTCTGTGAATAGGTAGTTTATTATTTGTATATTTATTATTTTATTATTTAATTTAAACTTGAATGTCATTTTTACATTTTTATGTGCTTTTTTTCCCCTTCCTTTTTTTGTCTTAGGGCAGAGTATGAATACTAGCTGACTGTGCACCCTGACCTGTTCACAAATAAACACACCCAGTGGTACTATTTCCAAGTCACTAATACCCAAGCAGGAATAGTCTACAGATCCACTATTATCCATTTCACCAAGCCTGCTAGTCTTTATAATCAGGGTATGCACCCACTGTTTTATTCTGAAAACGAGGCCAACGCTCATAATATTGGCTGGCAGAGAATAGGAGACCAAATGAAGTATTATAGAAGCAACCAGGGGCAAGACGGGTGCCATTATTTCTCTTACATGGACATTTCAATTTCCACACAATAAAGATACTTGCTGCTTTGCTCACTGCTATCCATACACTTACACAAGCCTGCAAGAATACTTTTCTAGCATCAGTAATGACCCAGTACAAAGCTTTGTAAAATACGTGTCTTGTGCCACACAATTACTAGGAACATGGTGTATGTTTTAACAATTACTACCCCCTTGAAGAACAGTGAGTTAAGAAAGTGAAAGGCCGTGATTTTGACTGCAAGGGTACATCCAGGAGAAACCAACAGCTCTTGGATCATGAAGGGCTTCCTAGATTATATTTTAGGAGACTCAAGTGATGCACAGTTGCTCCGGGACACTTCCATCTTCAAGGTGGTACTCATGCTGAATCCAGATGGTGTGACTGTGGGAAATTATCAGTGTTCCTTAGCTGGATGGGATTTAAACCGTAACTATACATCTCTCCTGAAGGAATCATTTCCTTCTGTTTGGTATACCCGGAACATGATCCGTAGGTAAAATAAGCATCAAATTACCCTATGCTTATTTAGTAAACTTGGTAGTAAGAATTTTGCTCCCACAATCCCACTCATTTTACTCTACATTTTCTTAAGATAGTTTAACTACAGCTACTTAATTCTTTTCCTCATTCTTCCCAACTCTGCTTCTGTACCTTTCTGGTATTATGCCACTACATTCACTAGCTTTCTTTTAAATAATGAAATAGACTCTAGAACATTCTAATGGCTTAGTGAAAATGTATAGTTAAATTTGCCTATCCTAAAATTTGGTTTCTTCCTAAAGTTAATGGTAGCACTGATGTTTATTTTGGGATCCTTGAATCCCTTTTATGTGAAAATTAATTACATCTACAGAGCCTTCTGGCACGATGTTGACCATACAGTGCTCTATGATGAGTCTTTTGATGATAGGTTACATACTTACTTAAACTTTCATGAATAGTCTTATTTGCCCCTGGAAAAAATGAACAGCTTTAAATTTTCTAAAGAATCAGAACAGTAAAATGCACAGAGTAGTTAAAGCTTTGTTGAATTACTGGGTGAATTCTTTAATAGATTCAAGTAATAACAATCAGGAATAGGCATTGCTAGAGTAGAAAGATTTATTGGAGTCAAAGAACACCCAAATCCTCTTAACCTTTTTGGTTAAGAATGTGGAGACTAGAGTGAAAACATATCAGATTGGAATCCCTGCTATATCATTTGCTAACTGTGTGATCTTGAGCAATAAAAACAAACCCAAACCTCAGTTTTCTCATCTATAAAGTGGGAATAATAATGCTTACCTCACAGACAGGAGGATTAAATGAGAATATTACTACTAAAGTTCCCAGAAATAAAGTGCCCAATATTACTGGAACATTGGAAGCTCTAAGTGTATTCAGTGTTTCCGCAAATGTAAAAAGAAGAAAAGTTAATGAATTAGATATAGATGTAATAACTCTTCGTAAACTATTTAGGATTGTTCAAATGTTACAATATAAGTACTATTATAGAGAGTGTTTATATCCTCATCCAGCTCTGTCATCAGGGCCCCTAGTAAAAGCATAAGAGCTCTGTTTCAAGGAGGAGGACCTCAAAGATACCTCCAGTCCCTCAGAGGAGCTGACAGGCTTCAGGAGCACCCAGCATGGCTCTAGTTACTTAGTTCAGCCTCAACTTTCATGTTAACCCTTTTATCTTTATAGACGCATGGGGAGTGAAGTGCAGATCCCCAGAAAAATGAGTAAAAACTCTTGTTTTACACCCCTCACAAATGTGGACTTCAGGATTCTCTGAAATTATTTAGGAAATATTTAAGTCATAAAGAGTAACCTGTAACTTACTTATTTTCCTGGGGATGGCACACAATGAAAAGAGAGCTGAGTAATGCAATGTGGTATCCTAGATTGGATTCTGGGACAGAAAAAGGACATTATTGGGAAAACTAGTGAAATCCAAACAAGGTTGGGAGTTTAATAGTAATGTACCAACGTTGGTTCCTTAGTTTTTGACAATGTGCCATGGTTATGTAATATGTTAACAGTAGGGGAAACTGGATGAGGGGTAGATATATGGAAACTCTACTATTTTGCCAGTTTTGTGTAAATCTAAAGTTATTCCAAAATTTAAAGTTTATTTATTTTTTAATAGAAAGGGAGCTGATGGGATGCCCATTAAAGTATTTATAATATCTACTTAATGCTCTTTGACATTAAGGGTGCCTGACCCAACACAAGATAGATTACAGGCCAAGGCCCTTTGGCTTGTCTCTGTGGAAGATATTTTATATGTCTTTGTTCTTCTTAAATTGCCTCATAAGAAGGTTAAGGCAGGAATCTATTCAATAAGTTTCAGAAAGACTTCTAAGAAAGAGAACTACTTTAATGCAATTAATTACTCATAGGCAGATAAATAGAATAAAAGTCAGTCACATACATGTGGAAAGGTGAGAGGCTTTAAGTATGTCTAAGACTAAATATATTTAAAGTATTTGAGAACAATAGAGAGTAGCTTTTAATATAGGATACTTAGTGTAAGGTACTTAGAATATCTTAACTGTGGCTAAGAAAGAAATCCCAACTGTTTCTAAAGTGATTTAAATTAGTGTAAGATGAGAGACCCTATTATGCTGTTTGACTTCAAAAGTAGTAACATTTCTTTGGGATTTAATTACTTAGAGGTTTCTTTTGACTCACTTATAAGAAACCAAATGTTCATTAAAACTGGGGAAATGGTTTAAAAATGTGCAGCATAGGGGCTTCCCTGGTGGCGCAGTGGTTGAGAGTCCGCCTGCCGATGCAGGGGACACGGGTTCGTGCCCCGGTCCGGGAAGATCCCACATGCCGCGGAGCGGCTGGGCC
The DNA here is from genome assembly GCF_964165515.1 of Mesoplodon bidens. Classification (NCBI taxonomy): domain Eukaryota; kingdom Metazoa; phylum Chordata; class Mammalia; order Artiodactyla; family Ziphiidae; genus Mesoplodon; species Mesoplodon bidens. The sequence continues at coordinate 89,095,879 of NC_138166.1, forward strand.
CGTGAGCCATGGCTGCTGAGCCTGCGCGTCCGGAGCCTGTGCTCTGCAAGGGGAGAGGCCACAGCAGTGAGAGGCCCGCCTACCGCAAAAAAAAAAAAAAAAAAAAAAAAAAAAAAGTAGTAACATTTCTTTGGGATTTAATTACTTAGAGGTTTCTTTTGACTCACTTATAAGAAACCAAATGTTCATTAAAACTGGGGAAATGGTTTAAAAATGTGCAGCATAGGGGCTTCCCTGGTGGCGCAGTGGTTGAGAGTCCGCCTGCCGATGCAGGGGACACGGGTTCGTGCCCCGGTCCGGGAAGATCCCACATGCCGCGGAGCGGCTGGGCCCGTGAGTCGTGGCCGCTGAGCCTGCACATCCGGAGCCTGTGCTCCACAACGGGAGAGGCCACAACAGCTAGAGGCCCGCACACCGCTAAAAAAAAAAATATATATATATATATATATATATATACAGCATATCTCGTTTAAGGAGCTAACTTGATAGTCTTACTTTATAATCTAGTCCTCTTCCTAAAAACTTGTAATGATCATTTGGTGACTTTATGTCAATTTTATGTTATCAGTTAGAATTTACTGGTCATCAAATGAAAAAGGGCAATAAATTAATACATGTAACAGACTTCAGCTTGGGATTTCACTATAGTTTAAACAAGTATTGTTTTGGATAGAAGCTACACTTTGAATATTTAGATTTTAGGATTTAACATTTTGTTATAAAAGTATTACATTTCATGTTACTATAAATTATTAACATTTGGTATTTATTCTTCCAGATATAACAAACAGTATATTTAATTTCAGTTATTTAAATAATATAATAATGCTATATGAAGTTTGGAAATATGAAAATAGAGGCAAAAATGCCGGTAATCCTACCACCTTAACACCACCACTTTTTCACCTTTTGAAAGCCTCTCTACTAGTTATTTTCATCAACCAGTTTCGGGGACTTATTTTTTATTACTTTAATATTCATTGAATGCCTAAATTATGCAGGCTAAGAATTGTGCTCTTGAAAAATGATTTCTTTAAATTATTTATTAGAAATTTACCAGAAAAACAATCAATTCAAACTTTGGTACTATTTTTCTCAAAATGATATTTACTCACCACATTACTCAAAGGTTAAATATTAATTGGCTTCAGCACTAAGTCGTCAGGCACTCAATTTTTAACACATATTTTGGACCTTGTGTGCATAGCACTGTTTTAGATGTTTTGAAGCATTCCCTATCCATAACAAGATTAAATATCAAAAATATGAAAACTTACCTAGGCAAATGCCAAGTAAATGGTATCAACATTAAGTGCTACAGGAGTTCAAAAAAGAAAAGTCTGTGGGCTTGACTAGTGAGAGAGGAAGTGAGACATGAGGTTGGTGTTGAGGGATAAGGGGTAGTATTTGCATTTACAAAGATGAAGAGAGAAGATACTTCAGTCAGAAAGAATCTATGTGAGAGCTAAAAGGCAAAAGATAAGAGTGAGCTGTTTTCTGTGTACAACAAAAAAAAACAATCAAAAAAGCAGAGAGATCCTCTTGGAGAAAGTCTTGGGAGTAAGGTAAATTTTGTCCTATACTGGAAGGCTAAAACATTCATATTTTATATACAATTAATAGGAACTTATTGTAGGTGTTTAAAGAATTATATGTTAATAATCATAAGAGGTAAGAAAAGAAACTGAAAACTAGGATATAAGAAATTCTATTTATTTGGATATTAGACTTGTTAATCCATAATTACAGCCATAGAAGAAAAATGCAGAGGTAAAATGTAGTAACTTGTTCTTTTTCTTCTTTGTAGATTGATGGAGAAACGAGAGGTTATTTTGAATTGTGACCTCCATGGCCACAGTAAGAAAGAGAACATCTTCAGGTATGGCTGTGATGATAGTGACAGATGTAAAGCATTATACTTACAGCAACGAATCTTTCCACTTAGGCTGAGCAAAAATTGTCCAGATAACGTAAGCACCTTTAATATTTTGACTTTTCCTTTACTACATGTTGCCCATGCAAGACAGCAAAATGGATAATCTTAGTCAGTAAACTTTTTTATTTAGTTATTCTGATTGGTTTATACAATTGACCATAAGAAAGCAATGTGAAATGTTTAATGACGTGATTGTGTTCATAGAAAACCCATACAATCCACAGAAACTCCTAGAACTTAAGTGAGTTTAGCAGTGTCATAGGATACAAGGTCGACCCACAAAAACCAACTGCAGTTCTATATACTCACAATGAACAACTAGAAACCAAAATTTAAAAGAATATCATTTACCATCACTCCAAAATAAGTGAAATACTTGTGACTGCAAAGGGATGGCACAAGGGAGTTTTTAAGAGGTGATGGAATTGTCCTATATCCTGATTTGTGGTAGTGTTTACACAAACCTATACATGTGTTAAAATTCACAGAATGGAACACAAAGTAAATTTTTAAAATTGTAATTAAATTACAAAAACTCATTGTAGATACTGATGTTATAACAGTCCTTCAGGGCAACTTTCAAATTATCTTTCATGTGATAATAAAGCATCTTTATTCAATTCTGAAAATCTACAACACTGATCTTCATTCCTAAACATGTTTAGGCTCCTTCCTATAGCCTTTTAAAGTCAACACTATCAAGAATTCATCAGCTGGTTTTGAATGCATGTTATATATAGATAAAAAATAAAATTTATTTCAGAATTTAAGTCTATAATTCTCAGAAATGTAAATATATCATCCTTAAAATGAGTTATTTTCATTGGTCAGGATATAAAAGGTCCCAAAGCTTTAGAGAGAATTATTGCTTTTGCACAACTACTTTTTCATTTCCAACCTTACTTCCTATGAAAGACATTGTGATTAGAAAAGCAATGGGTCTCATTTTTATTTGTGTCTTTTCAGTTTTCATTCTCAGCTTGCAAGTTTAATATTCAGAAGAGCAAAGAGGGAATAGGAAGGGTGGTAATGTGGAAAATGGGAATCAGGAACAGCTTTACCATGGAGGCCACTTTTTGTAGATCTACTCTGGGTAAGATCAAGTGTCCTCATTCATGACTGTCAAAGCTTTAAACCAAAGAGACGTTTTTAATGTAAGAGTAATAGTGTAGGCAGCTGGATAGTGAGCACTTTCTTCGACTTAGATACATACTGATATCTAATCAATTCTATAAATAGGATGAATAAACAGATTCCCACTATATATCTCTATCATCATTTTCCTTTGTTTAGAAAAGGACGTTATAGCACATACATAGAATACCTAATTGGTTGTTTCATGAACTAATTGGTTGTTTCAGGAACTAATCTTTAATTGCTTGTTTAGGGTTTTCATTTTAGAACGGGTTCCTACAGATGACTCTAATGATTTCAAGAAAAAGCAATGCTCATAATTAAAATATCAGGATAGAAATATCTTTAGTAGATTTGCCATTTTTAAGGCAAATTTAGACTGGGCTTTGTTTTTGTTTTTTGTCAATTTGTATTTTAATTGGTTCCTTGAACTAAAAAGTGTGCCCTAGTTCCATTTAAGAAAGCTTTTAGTCACATTTAACATTATCCTTAGAATGCCCCATGTTAAGATAATTGTCACATTAGAAAATGTGTCAACTCAAAGGAAAGTATTGGAAATCCACACTTGTAACTTCTGGCTAGTTTTTTCTGTTTTTTTTTTTTTGTGGTACGCGGGCCTCTCACTGCTGTGGCCTCTCCCGCTGCGGAGCACAGGCTCCAGACGCGCAGGGCTCAGCGGCCATGGCCCATGGGCCCAGCCGCTCCACGGCATGTGGGATCCTCCCGGACCAGGGCACGAACCCGTGTCCCCTGCATTGGCAGGCGGACTCTCAACCACTGCGCCACCAGGGAAGCCCCTGGCTAGTTTTTAAAGCACCTTGAAATTCTTATAACACTATTAATGATGATGAAAACATTAAAATATTTACCCAGGTTTTTCTCAAAGTGATAACTAGGGTGCTTATAACTGGTAACCAAGTATTCCATAACCTTCTTACTGAATTTTCTTCTGCTTTGCAACATAGACTAATCTGTATTAAGTCACCTTTGGTCCAGGTGGTGGAGGGAAAGCAATAAGCTGTTAAATGACCTGTCCCAGTGTAGAAAATCCAAAGGACAGAATATGGAATCATATCAGATGTTTTGTTTACACTTGGTTGGGCAACTTAGGCCTACCTGCTAAGAAGAAATGTTTAAGTCACCCTCAAGGGTGGCTAAACTTATTGATGTTTTAGGTAATAAAAGAGGCACTCATTTCAACACAAAAGACTTGGAGTCGATGGGGTATCATTTTTGTGATTCTCTTGGACTACTGTGATCCAGACCGAACCAAGGTAAGTAAAGTCCATTTGATGATACATCAGACTCCAGTCTCTCAGATAACATAACCTGCCTATGGGCCTACAGCAGTTTGTTCCTTTTAATATCCTGACAGTGTTCAGTGTTTTTTGTACTTGATGTTCCAGGTATCTATAAATATTCAGTTTAATTAGGAAATAGTTATTTTATAATTAACTCATCTATCATTTTCCCCTAGTATTATCAGTGCCTGAAAGAATTAGAAGAAATGGAAAAACATATAAACTTGGAAGAAGTCCTTGATGATTCAGATACTTCTCTGAAAGAAATTACATTGGATCTAGAGTCTAGGTAAGTCAAGATGGTGGTAGTAATGTAATTTGCTGTGCTGTTCTACTGATACTATGCTCTTTATAATAATATGAGGATATAATTTTCAGTCTGTACTGAAAATCCTGGCTATAGGTGGAGGAAAATTTTTCCCATGCACATTACTTTAGCCAGACCTCATCAAGACTTCATTTATTCATTTATTTAGATGATATTAATTGAGCACCCACTATGTACTGTATATGAAAGACATATTCAAATTGTTTTTAATGCTGTCATTACCCACAGAGAACTGACACACTTACAGAGATGCCATATAAATAATCTAAGTTAGTGAATAATAAGTGCAAAATTTAATGCTAAGGGAATGTTATTGGAAGAGGGAAGGTGCTAACTTTAGTGCAGTTCCTATAGGAAAAGCAGAACAAATGTTTGATTCTTCCCCTTTATTTATAAATTTTCAGACTTTGAGTTAGTGCCCCTGTATTGTTTGCAGATAGAGAGTATCATTTTGAACTCATAGATTTGTTTATATTTGACATGTTCCAATCAGTTTCAGTCATCATTCTTCTAATGCTCTTATAATGCCTAGAACTACCAAACATCTATACCACCTTTGTAAACATTCTTCTTATAATTAGAACTATTTCTACCATTCCAGTAAGATAATAAAGTAAAAGTAACAGTTGTAATCTTAAAATACCACCAAAGCATTCTGTAAATTAAAATAATTTATTATTTTTTGTAGTAGCCATGGCTCTGACCGTTCAGAATCCAACGACTCTCAGACTGATCTTCTCAAGTTCAGTTCTCAGGTATGACTGAAAATTTCTGCCTATGATATGGATATGCCAAATAAGTGCTCTTCTTATTATGACTAACAATCAGGCAAAAAAAAAAAGTTTGCAGTTGTATAATTATTGTACATCGTAATTGTTATTTTCTTACTATGTACCATGTCTTTAAATCATAGAATTTTCTAACCTTAGGGTTTTTTAATACTCTTGCTTATTGATGAGAACAGTTATGATCCAGAGAGATTAAATTACATTTCAAAAGCCACACCGCGGGCTTCTCTGGTGGCGCCGTGGTTGAGAGTCCGCCTGCTGGTGCAGGGGATGCAGGTTCGTGCCCCGGTCCAGGAGGATCCCACGTGCCGCGGAGCGGCTGGGCCCGTGAGCCATGTCCGCTGAGCCTGCGCGTCCAGAGCCTGTGCTCCGCAATGGGAGAGGCCGCAGCAGTGAGAGGCCCGTGCACCGCAAAAAAAAAAAAAAGCCACACCGCTTGTTATTGAGAGTTGGTAGCATAACATACGTCACCTGACTGCTAGTCCTATATTCATTCATTCATTCATTCATTCATTCAACAACTATGTACTGAGCTCCAACTATGTGCTTGGCAATAGAGCAGTGAACAAAACAAGACAAAAATCCCTCTCTCTGTAACTTATATTCTAGTTGGTAAGTAAAATATATGATGTGTTAGATGATCAGAAGTGCCCAAGGAGGAGATAAGAGCAGGAGGATTAGGGAGTTTAGGTGGTATTAGTACTGAATGTTTGTGCCCCCGCCCCAACCCTGACCTCCAGTGTGATGGTGTTAGGAGGTGACTAAGACAAGCTAAGACAGTACTCTATTGGTACATGTTAGAAAATGCTGATATTGCCATGAAAGGACTTCTGCAGGTGATTGTGGAGAGAGCTCATGCTATAAAATGGTAAAGAACTTGGCTGAATTGTGTTTGTGTTCTAGTGTTTTGTGCAAGGTAGAACTTGTGATAAAATTGTATATTTAGCTGAGGAGATATCTAAGCAAAGTGTTGAAGGAGTGGCTTGGTTCCTCCTGACTGCATACAGTTAAATTCAAGAAGAGATAAATGAACTGAAGAAGGAATTGTTAAGCAAAAAGGACCCAGAACATTGAAGTTTGGAAAATTCTCAGCCCATCCATAATCCAAAGAATGAGAATGTGTGTTCAGAATAGAACAGTTAAGTGTGTGGAGGACCAACCATTTGATAAGGAGATGAGTGTGGGTATGAACCATGGAACTAATCAGCCACCCCAGCAGGAAAACTGCCAGTTTGAACTGAAGGGGAGAGCCACAATTTTTAAATGTTACACTCCATTTATAGTTATTATAAAATATTGGCTATATTCCCCATGTTGTACAATTATCCTTGTAGCTTATTTTACACATAATAGTTTGTACCTCTTAATTCCCCACCCCTGTATTGCCCCTCCCCACTTACCTCTTCCCACTGGTAACCACTAGTTCTCTATATCTGTGAGTGCTTTTTTGTTATATTCACTAGTTTGTTGTATTTTTTAGATTTCACATATAAGTGATATCATTCAGTATTTGTTTTTCTGACTTATTTCACTTATCATAATACCCTTCAAGTCCATCCATGTTGCTGCAAATGGCAAAATTTCATTCTTTTTTTTGGCTGAGTAGTATTCCATTGTGTGTGTGTGTGTGTGTGTGTATGTGTATATATATATATATATATATACACACACACACATACATACATGTCATCTTTATCCATTCATCTGTTAACGGACTCTTCCTTAGGTTGCTTCCATATCTTGGCAATTGTAAATAACGCTGCTGTGAACATTGGGATGGATGTATCTTTTCAAATGAGGGGTCTTGTTTTTTTCAGATATATACCCAGGAGTGGAATTGCTGGGTCATATGGTAGTTCTATTTTTGAGAAACCTCCATACTGTTTTCCATAGTGGATCCACCAATTTACATTCTCACCAATAGTGTATGAGGGTTCCCTTTTCTCCACATTGTCGCCATCATTTGTTATTCGTGTTTTGTTTGTTTGTTTTTCAGTACGCGGGCCTCTCACTGTTGTGGCCTCTCCCGTTGCAGAGCACAGGCTCCGGATGTGCAGGCTCAGTGGCCATGGCTCACGGGCCTAGCCGCTCTGCGGCATGTGGGATCTTCCCAGACCGGGGCACGAACCCGTGTCCCCTGCATCGGCAGGCGGACTCTCACCCACTGCGCCACCAGGGAAGCCCTATTCGTGTTCTTTTTGATGATAGCCATTCTGACAGGTGTGAGGTGATATCTCATAGTGGTTTTGATTTGCATTTTCCTAATGATTAGCAGTGTTGAGCATTTTTTCATGTACCTGTTGGCCATCTGCATTTTCTCTTTGGAAAAATGTCTCTTCAGTTCTTCTGCCCATTTTTTAATTGGGTTGTTTGGATTTCTGTTTGCTTATTTGTTCTTTTTCTTTCTTTCTTTCTTTTTTGGTTGTGTGGCATGTGGGATCTTAGTTCCCCGACCAGGGATCGAACCCATGCCCCCTGTGGTAGAAGTGTGGAGTCTTAATCACTGGGCCACCAGGGAAGTCCCGGGTTGTTTGTTTTTTTGATGTTGAGTCATATGAGCGGTTTATATATGTTGGATGTTAACCCTTTATCAATCATATCATTTGCAAATATTTTCTCCCATTCAGTAGGCTTTTTGTTTTGTTTATGGTTTCCTTTGCTGTGCAAAATATTTTAAGTTTAAATAGGTCCCATTTGTTTATTTTTGCTTTTATTTCCTTTGCTTTAAGAGATAGATCCAAAAAATATTGCTACATTTCATGTCAGTGTTCTGCTTATGCTTTCCTCTAGAAGTTTTATGGTTTCCAGTCTTATGTTTAGGTCTCTAATCCACTTTATTTTTGTATATGGTATTAGTGAATGTTCTAATTTCATTCTTTTACATGTAGCTGTCCAGTTTTCCCACCCCCACTTGGTGAAGAGATTCTTTTCTCCATTGTATATTCTTGCCTCCTTTGTCATAGATTAATTGAGCATAAGTGTGTGGGTTTATTTCTGGGCTCTCTATTCTGTTCCATTGATGTATGTGTTTGTTTTTGTGCTAGTACCATACTGTTTTGATTACTGTGGCTTTGTAGTATAGTCTGAAGTGAGGGAGTGTGATTCCTCCAGCTCTGTTCCTCTTTCTCAAGATTGTTTTGGCTATTGGGTTTTTTATGTTTCCATACAAATTTTTAAAATATTTGTTCTAGTTCTGTGAAAAATGCCATTGGTATTTTGATAAGGGTTGCATTGAATCGGTAGATTGCCTTGGGTAGTGTGGTTATTTTAACAATATTAATTCTTCTAATCTAAGAACACAGTATATCTTTCCATCTGTTTGTGTCATGAAGACAAATTTGAAAAAGCCCTGAAGGTGACTAAGAGATGATCAGGGCCATTAACACCTAGGTTTTAACAGGGCAGACGGCTTCCAATAGAGGCCATGGAGGTGAGCTGCCTGGAGCTGTGCACTGTGGTGTGGGCAGAGTCTGGACAGAGAGCCAGGCATGAGTAGCACCCTGCCAAGCTATTGGCGTGCTATTGCCACCCCAGTGGGTCCAGAAGGCAGAGCATTGGGGCAAGAGGATTATTCATGACCATTAAGGTCTCACTGAATCTACTTTACTAGGTTTTTAGCTTGCTTGGGACCCATCCCCCCATCCTTCTTTCCTTTTTCTCCCTTTTGCAATGGGAATGTCTTATCCTATGCCTGTCCCACAGTTGTATTTTGGAAGCACATAACTTGATTGGTTTCATGGGTTCACAACTGGACAGGAAATTTACCTCAGGATGAATCATATTTTGAGTCTCATCCATATCTGATTTAGATGTTATTGAGAAGACTTTGGAGCTTAGAGTTGATGCTGGAATTAAGACGTTAGGGGTTGTTGGGATGGGATGAATGAATTTTGCATGTGAGAATGACATGAATCTGAGGGGAATAGGGGTGGGATGCTATGGTCTAGATATTTCTGTCCCCCAAAAGTCATATATTGAAATTATAATGCCCCATATTATGGTACAAGAAGGTGGGGCCTTTGGGAGGTGATTATGTCATGAGGGCAGAGCCCTCTGAAAGGGATTAGTGCCTTATAAAAGAGGCTCCAGAGAGATCCCTAGCCCCTTCTGCCTTGTGAGGATACAACAAGCAGTCTACAACCCGAAAGAAAGCTCTCATCTGACCATACTGGCACCCTCATCTCAACCTTCCAGCCTCCAGAACTATGAGAAATAAATGTCCCTTATTTATTAGCCACACAGTCGGAGGTATTTTGTTATAGCAGGTGAATGGACCAAGACAGATGTTGTATTCATTTTCTATTGCTGAGTAACTAATTACCCCCAAATCTTAGCAGCTTTAAACAACAAACATTTATTATCACATAGTTCCTGTAGGTCAGGAATCCAGGAGTGGCTTATCTGGGTTCCTTTATCTAAGGTCTCTGAAAAGACTGCAGTGAAGGTAGCCTAATCCCATTCAGAAGCAGAGTCAGAAGCAGAATCCCATTACTTTTGCCATATACCATTCAGTAGAAGTCAGTCACTAGGTTTAGCCCAGTGACCTAGGATTACAGAAGGGTATGAATACTAAAAGATGGGGATCATCAGAGGTCATCTTAGAGATTGTCTACCACAGATGTAAAAGCCATTACTTTGATTTGACCTTTGCCTCAAGGCTATGTTGAAGCCAACCTACAAATTCTAGAACTTGGGGCTCTCTGTTTTCCCTATCAATTCAGTTTTTTTATCCACATTTTCTGAGCTTATTTCTTGTAGCACACCTTATCAAATAAAGCTAGCAACAGCCAACTCATAGTCTAAACTTTCTGCCTCAAAATCTCTTTGCCCAGTGACCCAGCTCTATTAGGTACATTTTCTGTCTTTCACACTGTCACAGAAGATAGTTTTACTAAATGTATCACCTCTGCATAACTTGTGTCACTATTTTTCTAGGTTTCTATAACCACCTGTTATGTTATTCAGTCACAAAGCCAATGACTGCCTCATAATTTAGGTTTTTATTAGGACAGCATTCTATTTCTAGGTATCAGTTTCAACACTATTCATATTTTATTCATTAAAACAAAATTCTCAGAATCTCAGTAGCTTATAATAGCAAATACCTATTTTCCTGTTCATGGATCATCTATGGCTCTACTGGGCTAACAGAGGATCAGTTGAACTTATATCCAGACTGTGGTTGTTTCAGATCTATTCTATGTTTCTTCCTCCCCCCACCCCAAGACCAGCAGCCAGTTAGGTTACATTCTGCTCATGGTAAACCACAAGAGTTCAGGAGGGCACGCCAAACCATGAAAGTATGTTTAAAGTCCCTGTTTCTCATTCCACTGGCTAAATCAAGTGATATATCCAAATCTAATATCAATGGAATAGGAAGGGTAAAAATTGGGGAACAATCCAGGGGGATCTATTCCCAGGGTAGGTACTAGAAGTGCAAAGGCCATGAGAAGGGAGCATGTCTGTCATCTTCTAGGAAGACCAAGGAGGCTAATTTGGGTAGAGAAGACTGAAAAAGGAGAACAGTGGTAAGAGATAAAGTGAGATAGGTGTTGGAAGTTGAGGGGGACAAATCATGTAAAACCTGGCTTAGGAATTCACTTTTTACTCTAAGTGAGTCTGGAGAGTTTTGGTCAGAGGAGTGACATGATGTGCTTTAAGTGTCAGCAAGGTCACTTTGGCTGTTGTTTTGAGAGTAGAATGATGAACCACAAGGGGAGACCATTTAAAGGGCTATTGCAGTTATCCAGGCAAGAAAAAGTGGTGGCTGGACCAAGGTGGTAGCCGTAGAGAGGATGAGAAGTGATCAGATTTTAGATATATCTGACAGAGTCTAGAGAATTTGCTGATGGCTTGGGTGTGAGTTTGAACAATAAAAAGGAGAGCTAGAGGTCTCCAGAATTCCAGGCCTGAGCAACTGAAGATGGAGCTTCCACTTACTGACATGGGGACTATTTTCTTCTCTTCCTACTAAATCATGTTCTGAAGGTATGTATCAGGACTCCATCCACTGCAAGGAACAAAAAACTCTTCAAAAAAAAAATGGCTTAGCTGGGCTTCCCTGGTGGTGCAGTGGTTGAGAGTCCGCCTGCCTATGTAGGGAACACGGGTTCGTGCCCCGGTCCGGGAAGATCCCACATGCCGCGGAGTGGCTGGGCCCGTGAGCCATGGCTGCTGAGCCTGCGGGTCCGGAGCCTGTGCTCCGCAACGAGAGAGGCCACAACAGTGAGGGGCCCGCGTACCGCAAAAAAAAAAAAAAAAAAGGCTTAGCTAAAAGGGGAATTGATTGGCTTAGTAAGGGAAAAAGTCTAGGGACAAGACTGGCTTTAGCCATGGCTTAAATAAGGGGCTCAAAGGATATCACTAGGATTCAAAGTTTTTTCCCCATTTTAATGTCATTTCTGCCTCTTCTGGGTTGGTTCCATTCTCAGACTCTCCTCTCCTGCTGGCGAAATTGAATTCCAGCCTCACATTCTCACAACTGTAAAGTCTGGTAGATACCCTCTTTTCCAGTAGCCCCCTCAAAAATATAGAGTTTGATTCTTTTATTGTAGTAAAAATACACATAACATTTACCATCTTAGCCATTTTTAAGTGTACACTTCGGTGGTATTAAGTACATTCACATTGTTGTACAACCATCACCACCATCCCGTAACTCTTGTCATCTTCAAAAACTGAAACTCTATACCTATTAATAACTCCCCATTCTCTGCTCCCCTGGCCCTTGGAAACCACTGTATACTTTCTTGCTTCATGATTTTGACTACACTAAGTACCTCATATAAGTAGAATCATACAGTATTTGTCTTTTTGTGATTGGCTTATTTCATCTAGCATAATGTCCTCAAGGTTCATCCATGTTGTAGCATATTTCAGAATTTCTTTCCTTTATGAGGCTGAATAATATTCTATTGTATGTTTATACCACATTTTGCTAATCCATTCTTCCATCAATGGACACCAGGGTTGCTTCCACATTTTAGCTATTGTGAATAATGCTGCTATGTACCTGATTGTATAGATGTCTCTTCAAGACGTTGCTTTTCATTCTCTTGGTTATATACCCTAAAATGAAACTGCTGGATCATATGGTAATTCTACTTTTAATTTTTTGAGGAACCTCCGTACTGTTTTTCACAGCAGCTATACCATTTTACATTCCCACCAACAGTGCACACAGGCTCTGATTTTTCTACATGCTTGACAGTACTTGTTATTTTCTGGGTTTTTTTTTTTTTTTTAAATAATGGCCATTCTAACAGGTGTGAGATGATATCTCACTGTGGCTTTGATTTGCATTTCCCTAATGATTAGTGATATTGAGCATCTATTTAGCCTATTGGCCATTCATATATTTTCTTTGGAGAAATGTCTATTCAAGTCCTTTGCCCATTTCTGAATTGGTTTATTTTTTTTTGTTGTTGAGTTTTAGGAGTTCTTTATATATTCTGGACATTAATCCCTTGTCAGGTATGTGATTTGCAAATATTTCTCCCATTCTGTATTTTGCCTTTTTACTCGTGTCTGTGATGCACAAAATTTTTTAAATTTTCATTAAGTTCAGTTTGTCTATTTTTTTCTTTTTTAAACCTGTGCCTTTAGTGTCATATCCAATATATCATTGACAAATCCAATGTCATGAAGCTTTTGCTCTGTTTTCTTATAAGATTTTTATTGTTTTAAGTATTACATTTAGGCCCTTGATCAATTTTGAGTTAATTTTTGTATAAGGTGCTAGGTAGGTAAGGGTCCAACTTCATTCTTTTGAGAATTGATATCCAATTTTCCCAGCACCATTTGGTGAAAGACTGTTCTTTCCCTGTTGAATATTTTAGCACCCTTGTCAAAAATCACTTGACCATATATGCAAAGATTTATTCATGGGCTCTCTATTCTAGTCCATTCATCTATTTGTCTGTCTTCATACCAGTACCACATTGTCTTGATTACTATAGAAATGTAGTAAGTTTGAAATCAGGAAGTGTGAACCCTCTAATTTCCTTCTCCCTTTTCAAGATTATTTTGGCATTCAGAGTTCCTTGAGATTCTGTATAAATTTTAGAATGAATTTTTCTATTTCTGCAAAAAATATCATTGGGATTTTGCTAGGGATTGCATTGAATCTATAGATTGCTTTGGGCAATATTGGCATTTTAATAATATTAATAAGTCTTCTAATCCATGAACAAGGAATGTGTTTATATTTATTTATGTCTTTAATTTCTTTCAGCAATGTTTTGTAGTTTCCGTTATATAATTCTTTCACCTCCTTGGTTAAGTTAATTCCTAACTATTCTATTCTTTTTGATGCTCTTGTACATGGAATTGTTTTTGTAATTTCCTTTCTTATCTTTCATTATTTGTTTATAGAAATGCAACTGTTTTTGTCTGTTGAGTTTGTATCCTGATACTTTGCTGAATTAATGTATCAGTTCAAACAGGTTTTTTGTGGCCTTTAGGGTTTTTAAATATATCATCTGCAGAGATCATTTTACTTCTTCCTTTCCAATTTGGATGCCTTTTATTTCTTCTTGCTTAATTGCTAGGGCTTGAACTTCTAATACTATGTTGAATGGAAGTGGTGAAAGCAGACATCCTAGCCTTGTTCCTGATCTTAGAGGAGGTGCTTTTTGGTCTTCCACCATTGAGTGTGATGTTTGCTATAGGTTTTTTATAGATGGCTTTTATTATGGTGAGGTAGTTTCCTTCTATGCCTAGTTTGTTGAGTTTTTTTAAATCATGAAAGGGTGTTGAGTTTTGTCAGATGCCTATTCTGCATCAATTGAGATGGTCATGTGTTTTTTTTCCTTCATTCTATTGATTTGGTGTATTACACTGATCAATTTTCATATGTTAAAACTATCCTTGCATTCCAGATATAAATCCTATTTGGTCATGGTGTAAATCCTTTTAATATGCTGCTGAATTTGGTTTGCTATTATTTTGTTGAGGATTTTTGCATCAGTGTTCATAAGGGATATTGGTCTATAGTTTTCTTGTAGTGTCTTTGTCTGGCTTTGGTATCACAGTAATGCTGGCCTTACAGAGTGAGTTAGGAAATGTTCCTTCCTCTTCAGTTTTTTGGAAAAGTTTGAGAAAGATCAGCATTAGTTGTTTAAATATTTGGTGGAATTCACCTAAGAAACTGTCAGGTCCAGGGCTTTATTTTTGGTTGGGAGAATTTTGATTACTGATTCAGTCTCAACTATCAATCTCAACTAGTTATAGGTCTACTCATATTTTCTATTTCTTCATGAGATAGTCTTGTAAGTTCTGTGTTTCTAGTAATTTGTCCATTTCATCTAGGTTATCCAATTTGTTGGCATACACTTGTTTGCAATACTCTTATAATCCTTTCTATTTCTGTAGAATTGGTAGTAATATCTCTACTTTCATTTCTGATTTCAGTAATTTAAATTTTTTTCTTAGTCCATTTAGCTAAAAGGTTTGTCAATTTTGTTGATCTTTTCAAAGAATCAATTCTTGGTTTCATTGATTTTCTCTAGTTTTTCAATTTCATTTATCTCTGCTCTAATCTTTATTACTTCCTTCCTCTTCTGTCTGTAGATTTAATTTTTTCTTCTTTTTCTAGTTCCTTAAGTTTAAAGTTAGGTTACTGACTTGAGATCTTTTGTTTTTGAATGTGTTTATAAATTTCCCCCTTAGCACTACTTTCACTGTGTCCCATAAATTTTGCTCTGTTGTGTTTTCATTTTCATTCAACTCTCTAAGTATTTTCTAGCTTCTCTTGTGACTTCTTTGATTCATTGATTGTTTAAAAGTGTGTGTATAATTTCCACAATTTTTTGAACATTTTAGTTTTCCTTTTGTTATTTCTAACTTCATCCCATTGTGGTAAGAAAAGATACTTTGTATGATATCTATCTTTTAAAATCTATTAAAACTTAATTGGTGGTCTAACATATGTTCTGTCCTGGAAAATGTCCTATATGTGCACTTGAGAAGAATGTGTATTCTATTGTTGTTCGGTACAGTGTTCTGTATATGGCTGTTAAGTTTTGATGGCTCATTGTGTTAAGTCCTTTTTCCTTATATATCTTCTGTCTGACTGGTCTCCCTATCATAAGTGGGGTATTGAAGTCTCCTACTATATTATAGAACTGTCTATTTCTCCCTTCAATTCTGTCAGTTTTTGCTTCATACATTTTGATGGTCTGTCATTAGGTATGTAAATGCTTATAACTATTATGTCTTCTTGCTGTATTGAATCTTTTATTAACATATCCTTTTTAAAGTAGTTTCTAGTATCATTTTTATATTTAAAGTCTATTTTGTCTAATAGAGCCACTCCTGCCCTCTTTTGGTTACTATTTGCATAGAATATCTCTTTCCTTCCTTTCACTTTCAACCAGTTTGCGTCTTTGGATCTCGGTGCGTCTTTTATAGACTGAATATAGTTGGATCATGTGTTTTTATCCATTCTGACAGTCTCTGTCTTCTGATTGGAGAGTTTAATCCATTTACAATGAAAATAATTACATGATAAAAAGAGACTTCTGTCACTGTGCTGTTTCCTATATGCCTTATAGTATTTTTGTCCGTCATTTCCTGCATTCCTGTCTTCTTTTGTGTTTAGTTGATTTTTTGTGGTGAAATGTTTAAATTCCTTTTTTACTTCCTTTTGTGTATATTCTATAGGTCTTTTCTTTGTTGTCACCATGGGGATTACGTTTAATATCCTCAAGTTATAACACTCTAATTTGAATTTACACCAGCTTAACTTCAAAACATACAAAAACTCTGTTCCTTTACAGCTGCAGTCCCACACTTTCAGTTGTATATGTCACCAAATTGTGTAGTTATATGTTGTGTGCCCAAAAACATAAACTAATGATTCTTTACGTGTATTAGCCTCTTCAATTATGTAATAAATAAGGTTTAGAGTTACAGACCAAAGTGACAGTAATCTAATACCAATTTTATACTAATAAATGCTTTTTCTTTAAATGTGTTTCTCTTAAATCATGTAGACAACAAAAAATTCAGCTTGAAACTATTGTTACAATAGTACTAGCTTTTATAATTTCCCGTGTATTTTTCACCGAGACCTTTATTTTTCTCTACAGCTTCAAGTTACTATCTAGAGTCCTTTCATTTCACCTTGCAGAAATCCCTTGGGCATTTCTTTCAAGGCATGTCGAATGGTCACAAACTCCCTCAGCTTTTGTTTATCTGGAAATGTCTTAATGTCTACCTAACTTTTGAAGGACAGTTCTGCTGGGTTTTTTTTTTTTGGTTTTTTCCCTATTTTGCATTGTCTTCTGGCTTCCAAAGTTTCTGATGAGAAATCTGATAATGATCTTATTGAGGATCCCTTGCATGTAACAATTTGCTTCTCTCTTAATGCTTTCAGAAGTCTCTCTTTGACTTTGAAAGTTTATGTGACTTACTGTGGGTTTTTTAATTTCATCTTACTTGGAGTTCACTGAGCTTCTTTGATATTTACCTTCCTGTCTTTCATCAAATTTGGGACGTTTTCAGGCATCATTTCTTCACTCCTTGGCATTTGCGGGTTGCTGACTTCTCCAGCTCTAAGGCTGGGATACATGAGGCAAAAAGAAAACACATGAAACTACTCACCATCATGCTCCTCTTCTGCTCCTGAAGTCCCCCATCATCTGCCTTCTTCTTTTCACCTTTTAGAGCCTCTTGTGTTTATTTGGTATGTAATACCCAGGGGTTTTAGTTGTACTTAGTGGAAAGAAGAGGACAAGTACTTCATCTTCCTAGAAGTGGAAGTCTTAAGATAGTTATATGTCTGCATACATACATACTATCTTTGATATATTGATTAAATAATGATTTTAAATATGATTCTCTTACCTAGATAAAAAACAAGAAAAAACATCTGAAAACAAAGAAGGAAAGAAACTCTACCATAGCAAGCCATCAGAGAAGAGCAAGAGGTAAATATTCATTGATATGGTTGTTAACAGTCGTTGAAAAAAAGAACAAGAATGGCAAATTATTTCCTCTTATACCCCGGAAGACTGCATGATTTTTCCCCAGGTAAAATTAATGATTAAAATTTTGCTCATATTATTTACTGTTTATAAAAATACAAAAGAATCTTGACAGATGAGAGGTGGGTCTTATTATGGTGCTGTATTTAAATTTCACTTATACTTACCTTGCTTGGAAAAGTATTTGAGGCATCTTAGAAAGATGTATCCAGCATAGCAAGAAGAAATCAATTAAAACTAAGAAAAATTAATGGGAAAACAAGAGTATAAAATAGATGGTGCTGAGAGATTGCCTTCCTTGATAGCATGAGGATCTCTGCAAACCCACTCACCAGCAAAAATCAGAGAAAATTGGGGCTTCCCTGGTGGCGCAGTGGTTGGGAGTCCGCCTACCGATGCAGGGGACACGGGTTCGTGCCCCGGTCTGGGAAGATCCCACATGCCGCGGAGCAGCTGGGCCCGTGAGCCATGGCCGCTGAGCCTGCACGTCCGGAGCCTGTGCTCCGCAACGGGAGAGGCTGTGGCAGTGAGAGGCCCTCGTACTGCAAAAAAAAAAAAAAAAAATCAGAGAAAATTACTTTTTAAAAAAAACAGAAATTTAAAGTTTCTGGAAATGGTCTTAAGGGCATACAGCAAATGAAAAAACATCTATTCAGGGCTTCCCTGGTGGCGCAGTGGTTGAGAGTCCACCTGCCGATGCAGGGGACACAGGTTCATGCCCTGATCCGGGAAGATCCCACATGCCGCGGAGCAGCTGGACCCGTGAGCCATGGCCGCTGAGCCTGCATGTCCGGAGCCTGTGCTCTGCAACCGGAGAGGCCACAACAGTGAGAGGCCTGCGTAACGCAAAAAAAAAAAAAAATCTATTCAGGAAAATCTACTAAAATTGGGTACAAACAAAAGAAACAACCACAAAGAAACCAGCGAGAGCCGGGGGTATTTGAAGCAACACTCTCCCCTCCCTGCCCCCCCCCGGCTTCCAGCTCGATGACACTCTACTCCAGAAGAGTGCAGCCAAGGACACAGGGTCTGCTCTCCCCACAGATGCCAGCCAGAGGGCTAGCTTCCCAGGAAGGGCAGGGCTTGCGTATTTCTTATCCTGTCTCCAGCTGCCTGTTGTTGAAGCGAAGTTCCAGGTAAGTGCAGTCAGGAGGTGGTGGGGGGGGGCTCCCTTCTTTCTACCCAGACCCCGTTCTTGAAGAGAGGCCTCCACTTTATGTGCTACATCACTGAAGATATTTTGGTCCTAATCACCCATCTTGGATTGTAAAGTGTTGGTTCCACACTGGAAGAGGCAAATAGAGAAGACCTGAGGCTCCTGCCCTCCTTCCACCTACATCTTAGCTCCTAAAGTGGGGTACCACTGAGAGAAGAGTGCCACTGTCCCCACTCTCCAGAGACACATCAAAAATTTTGCATAAGTGCATTAAGATGGCAGAGTAGGAGGATGTGGAGCTCACCTCTCCTCAAAAACACATCTACATGTGGCACAATTCTCACAGCAAACCAACTGGAAACTGGCAGAAGATCTCTTATACGACCAAAGCTGCAAGATCTCCATGTCATTCGGTATGACGGGAAAAAAAAGGCATCAGGACACAAGATGCCCCTGGGAGGTATCTATGAAGGAGAGAGGGTCCACACAGGCAAGCCCTCACCCTGGGAACCCCCTGACTGCTAGGAACTCCACCAGGACAGATAGAGGGACTGGAGGGGCCTGGACTCTGATCTCAAGCCGTGTGCATATGCTGGCTTGCTATCAGGGCAGAAAGAGACCAGAGCTGATGGCTACCACTTCATCGCACTTCCCAGCCTGAAGCACATGCCGGGTCGGGCAGCTAGTATGTGCAGTGGCTAGGCACTGAATCTCGGGTTTGTGTGCCCTGGGAGTGAACTCAGTCTAGCTGCACAGAGACAGCCCGGAGAGTCTGGGGTGTGGCCCAGGCCAAACCTCAGAGCCCATTGTCAGTACATGCACTGCAGAGCGCAAGTCTGCCTGTGGAGCCCATCATCAGCACATCCGTGGTGGGGCACAGGTACGGTGGCAGCGGACTTTGTTGGCATACGCACCAAGTGGCGTCACAGAATCGCATGTCTCTGGCAGACAGCCCCTGGGGAGGAATACACAGTGGGTCCTTCCCCCGTGACAGTGCTCTGGTTTTTCCCACCTCACAGCCCAGCTTGGAGCTGGACTGTGGGTGGACAGGTCCTGGGAGAGCAGCCCCAGGCAGCAGCACAATGACCTCAATTCCTGCAGCCACAACACCCCAGCTCCCAGCACCAGCCTAGCACTAGGTCTGGGATAAACACAACGGAGAAATGGACAAGACCTCGGGCTGCTTCTGGGAAGAACTGTGGATGCCTTCAGTGGTGGCACAGAGGTTTGCTATGACTACAGGGGCCTCCTTTGCAACAGAGCACATACTTAAGGGCAACAGAGTCTTACTGAGCCCAACCCTCAGGGCTTCTACTCCAACAACCAGGGAGCAGACCCCACCCCCAGCAGGGCTCTGACAGCCACAGAGCAAAGAGGAGGCCCCACCCAAAATCCAGTGCAGGCTCTGGACCACACAACACCAATCCCATCCCCTATCAAGGGGATAATGGCCAGCATACTCTGAGGAAAGATGTGGCTAGCATCCATACCAAAACTAGCCCTCACACCAAAAATATTGAATTCACACAGTCTATACAGGGACACTCTCACATAAAAGCACCCCTACAAGACCACAGTAGCTGTTTCTCCTAAATTCAGAGACAGAGAGGAACTGTTCCCAATTAAAAAAATAAGAGATATCCCCTGAATAAACAAATCATGAAACAGACCAGTGGTCTACTACACCCTGAGTTCAAAAAGGAGTTAATAAAAATGCTAAAGGAATTAAGAAAGATTATCAATAGAAAGGCAGATCACTGTAACAAGGATCTAGAAACTATAAAAAGGAACCAATCAATCAAAATTAGACAAGTCAATTGCCAAGATAAAAACCAATCTACAAGCAATGAATAGCAAACTAAGTGCCACAGAAGAATGAACAACTGATCTGGAAGACAGAATAATGGAAATCAGTCAGAACAGCAGACAGACAGACAAATGAAAAAAGCAAAGTGAAAGCAATATACGAGATCTATGGGATAATATAAAGCATGCCAACCTACACATAATATTGGTTCCAGAAGGAGAAGAAAGAGAGAAGGGGATCAAAAATGTATTTGAAGAAATTATGGCTGAAAACTTCCTGAAATCTAAAGAAGGAAACAGATGTCCAGGTACAGGAAGCACAGAGGGTCCCAAAGAAGATGAACACAAACAGACCCAAACCAAGACATATCGGAATTAAAATGGCAAAAGATAAAGAGAGGATTCTAAAGGCAGAAAGAGAAAAGCAGTCAGTTACAAGGCAACCCCCATAAGACTATCAGCTTATTTCTCCGCAGAAACTGTGCAGGTCAGACCCTTTTGGAAAATTCTTTCTAATATCCACATAGCACAGATGCAGAAACAAAAGTTGGGAATCATTTAAAATGTTTTCACAATCACATAATGATTTGTAGACTACTCAAGATGAGCAGTCACAATTCTACCGTGTTTTGTATCTCTTTTAGTCCAACTGGGTCATATTGGCAAGTATCTCCTCTCAAGATAGACAGCAATGTCATGTGTATGATCTTTCTTACTCTGAACTTTTTTACAAGCTACAAGAAAATATTTTTTCAACTTTTCTATATAAACAGTTTTGTAATTGCTTATACCTTTTCATACAATTTTATATAGTTTCACTCATTTCACACTTATCTTGCTACATCGTTATTCTTCTCACTAAGCGAGATTATAAGCATACATTTTTGTCCCTTTCTCATCATAAATAAGTTCTATATGAAGTAAAAAAATTTTTTAACTCCCTTTAATGCCAAAATACAATATTAATATTTTCTCTTATCATTGTTGTAGAAGAAAAGTAGTGTTGTGAAAGAAGGCTCTGATTTAAAAGATTATTTTTGTCCATTCTAAATCTATGAGGATAAAATGAGAAATGTTGAGAATTACGATAAATCATAGAAAATATACCTCATTTTCATGTTTATAATATAGTACTGCTTTCCTTCTGGTTCTGTGTTCCATTAGGTTTGTGAAAAAGGACATTTAGTTCAAAGACACAAAGAATCAAATTCTGATGTGACAGGTAATGTTCATGGACAACTAATTCATTTCCTCAACAAACACGCTTTTGTGCTACAGCTTTGAGGTTATCACTGTGCTTTGCGCTAGGGATATTAAGAATATACTATACCATTTCTTATTCCCAGGAACTCATCTTTTAATAGGAGGAGACAAACAAGTTAAGCGCAGTGTTACAGGTGCAATGCCTATAGTCTGGACAAGGTTCCAGGGGAGCACAGAGAAGGGAGGGGTCACTTAGACTGCAGGGTTGGATTGAGTGGTCCCTGTACTTGAGAGATATCACCGATTTGAAAGATTTTTCCCAAAACAGAATATAGGGATTTTATGTTTTAAAAAACATCTTGGTCCTTTTGTGATGAGCCAGGAGAGAAATTAAATTTTGGATTATTCATTTGCTTCTATAGGAATCTGCTAAGTCTAACATAAATCTCTGAATCTCTAACATTTCTGGTATATTTTTTCTTAATTTTTATCTCATTATCTTTACTTGAGGTCCTTTGAAAAATATTCATAAAATTTAAATATTTTAATTTTGTCTAAAATACTTCTTTATTTTATGTGTGTATATATTAATTTTTATACATTTATACCACACTTATTTTCAAAAAGAATTTCAGGTAACTTAATTAAAAGTATATATACAAGTACATAAATCCACTTAGTTTATGATACAGCAGGCTAATTAAAAACAGAAATGGAAGTAAGAACCACACCTAGGAAAGGAGAGGATTTTATTATGATCAGCCAAGCAAATCAGTCACTTTTTATATGTAACTTTTATATATTCTTCTGTTAAATTTAATGTCAGAAATTAAAGAACACATTTTAGAATCCTTATTTTAGACTTTTTTCTATACACATACACTCCATGTTAATTAATCACAGGTTATAATTAATCTTCAGGTTTTTTTGCAACCTATGTTTTCATTTAAAAGTACAGGATATTATTAACTTCTTTACATGTTAGTAAATGGTGGCAAAGTATTCCATTGTATTAGTGAACCTTTATTAAGCCACCCCCATTGTTAAACATTTTTTTCTGTTGTAAACAACAATGAAGATGTTTAACTCCCTATTTGTGTATATTCTTAATTATTTATTTATAATAGATTCCTAGAAAGGAACCGCTGACCCAAAGAGTATGCACATTTTTTAGACCTTACTATAAATAGCAAAAATGCAACAACAATCATATAAGATTTGAGAACTGTTTGTATTAATTTCGTTGAGCTAAACTACTATTTACATATTATCTGCTAGCATTTTTCATTTAGAAAAAGATAAAAATATGAAATGTAAAAGTCAATGAACTATTTTCATGCTACTAATGAACTTCTACCATCTTTTCTAGATACAAGGCCAGATATATCAGATGACTGTACATCTGATTATTTCAGAAGACAGTTCCCTCATCAAGGTTTATGAATAAGATGGGAATATAGACAGTAACGAGTGGTCGCCTATCATCTGAATGTAAGCTATTTAATATGTATCTGGTCAAGATTTACACATAAGAAACTAGAAGATTATCTTCAGATCGGACAGCCAAAGAACAATTCACCTTCCCAGAAATTCTGAGTCTCAAATTTTTATTTTTCTAACTCTAGAAATATAAAAGACAGTAGAACTTCCTTATATGTCAAGTTGATTTCTTGTAATTTTACCGAGTCAAAAAATATATTGTTCATCTCACTGTCTCATCTTTTCATTCCCATCTCACTGAATCTTAAAGCAGAAAGAAACCTTGAGAGCACCCTGCTCTCACCTCCCACTGATGACAGGACCCAGGCGCATCCAACTTCTGATTGACTACATTGGTGACAAGTAGTTTACCGAGTCGCAGTCACTTCATTCCGTAGTGAGAGAGCGGTGTTCTTTTTATGTTCACTTAAAACCGTATGTCCCTGTAAATTTAAGTCACCCCTTTAATAACACAAAGCAAAAAAGAATGAAAAGACCTTAAAGGTAAACATTTCTGACCAACTCATTTTCCCTAATTCTCCTTGAAATAATAAGAACAAATATAATGCCTCTTCCACATGACAGATCATAAATATGTTTTTAAAGCCATCATTTCCCTGACACTTGCCTTCCATTTCTTTCAGCCATCCATAATATGATTCCCTTTACTATTATATTTTACTGTTTTCTATCACTATTCAAGCTTGAATGAAACTGAACACAGTACTGCAGATGTCATCTGACTAGGAAAGCCATTCCTTGGTATCTGTGGGGGACTGGTTCCAGGAACCCCACGGATGGCAAAATCTGAGGATGCTCAAGTCCCTTATATAAAATGGCGCAGTACTTGCGTATAACCTATGCATATCCTTCAGTATCTCTAGATTACTTATAATACCTGTACAATGTAAATGCTATGTAAATAGTTGCCAGTGCACAGAAAAATTCAAGATTTGCTTTTTGCAACTTCTTGGAATTTTTTTCCTACTATTTTTGATCCACAGTTGGTTGACTCCGCAGATGCAGAACCCATGGATATGGAAGCCTGACTGTATACAATAAATTATCATTCTTCATTTGCTTCTTTCTAGATACCAGATTCCCATTAATGCAGTCTAAGATTACATATGTTTTTTTGAAAATTATCCTAAAATATTGACATATTGGATTTACAAATACTCAAACCTATAAAGTTTTATTTTCATAGTACCACTGCTAACTTACGACTCCTCCATTCTCTACTTCTTCAATTTTGGTTTGATATTTTGGTCCAGTGTACTAAGCCTTAAATTTATTGTTAAACTAAGTCTTCTTAGATTCAGCCTTTCATGAACTTGATCTTGATTATGTCATATTGTTGTACCATATACACGTGTATATACCTTATACCTATATACAATATATACATATCTATACATATATCTGACCTCTTGTGAAAGCTTCAGCTTCTTTATCTGTATATGTCTTCACTTAAATGTCCCTTACAGCCAAATTCAAATTCATCTAATCCCACATTGAATGCTGTTCCTTCTGTATTCACTATAACTTTGGTAGTACTATCTACATAACTACCCAAGCTAGAAACCTAATAGTTATCTTTTTTTCTTCTTTCACTTCCACCACTCATATCTAGATAGCCACTGAATCCAGCTGATTTTACCACATAATCCCTTTTGTCTCCACCTTAACTACCAGCATTCTTTTCAGTGCTTATTTACCAGAAGCACTTTAGATTTCTAAGTGGTCTCCTTGCCACCAATATTGTCATCCTAATTCCACCTCTCTTACTACCATAAAAGCAGTCTATCAAAAACAGGAATCTGATTAATGCCACTACCTAAAGCCTTTCAGTAATTCCCAGTTTTCTAACAGTGGTTGAAGTTGGCACAGTCCTGAGACTTCAATTTGTTCTAGGCTTTCTCTTTTCAATTTTTTTTCAACTTTTAATTTTTAAATAATTTCAAGAATAGTACAAAGAGCTATATCTATCTACCTACCTACTTGTATTTTCCCCCCAATCCATTTTTTGTAGACATAATGCTCCGTTATTCCTAAAGAGCTTCAGCACATATTTTCCAAGAAAAAGAACATTCTCTTACATTAAAATAAGGAAATTCAACTTTGATACAATACTACTTTGTATCATACTGCAGTGAAATTTTGCCAAACGTACCAATGATGTCCTTTAGGGCAAAACTTCTCCCTGATCGAGGCTCATGGATTGCATTTAATTGCCATACCCCTTTATTCTCTTTTAATTTGGAACATCTGCTCAGCCCTTCTTTGTCATTCACAGCACTGGCACTGTGAAGATTATGGGCCAGCAGTCTTATAGAATGTCTGGTTTTAAAATTTTAGAATTATCTGGGGAGTTTATGATAATCCCAGCTTTGAATTCTGGGTTGGCCTTTGTTGTCAACCTCCAAATCTGCATTTTTAATAAGGTACCATAGATAATTCTGATGTTGATGATCTGCACTTTTCAACTCACCACATTGGGAGCTCTAGTGAGAGTCAGTGGGAGGCCAAGCATTTGGGACCTAGCCCATCCAACCCTTATTCATCCTGAGTAGCTTTCATGTACAACTTCTCTTTCAATAATGGTCTGTCACTTTAAAAACAAAATTTTTTTTGACAACCACTAGCTGCATCAGAGAAACCAAGTTCCCTAACATGACGTACAAGACTTCCAGTGAACTGGCCCCTGACTGCCTCTCAGTTTTACCTCTTGCCATTCTCTGCCTTTTCCTTTACACTTCAGCAATGATGATCTTCTTGTGGCCTCAAAATACATCAGTCTTCTCACCTCCTTGCCTTTGCTCATTCTGTCTTCTCTGCCTGAAACATAATTCTCCCTCTTCAACTAGATAAGCTACGTCATCATTTAAGGGGTAGGTATCAAAGTGTAATAAGACTCATATACAGTTCATTACAATAAGAGTGAGATAGACTGAGTGATAATGATATGCACAAATTGCTCAGAGAAGGGCACGTAATCCAGCCTGAAAATCTCAGGGAATGTTTTCCTGAAGGAACTGATCCTTAAATTATGATCACGATTATGATGGAGTCTTAAGTGACAAGTTAGGCATTTAGCAGCAAGAGGAGAGTCACTTCCTTGAATTCTTAAAAGATTAATGTCAATGGTTTTGTGATCCTATTTATATGAAAATTCTTTCCTTACTTGAGATGAACTATGTCTGGGGCTGAAGATAAGGCATTCAGAGCCTTTTGACTCCCGACATCTCTCACCAATATTTATTCTCCCCTGTCTAAACAGAAGAAAACTCTATGCAATAGAAAAGACAGGTGCAACAGAGGAGCTGAGGGATTCTGCTCTCTGTCATCCATCAGTATTTTAAAATCATCCCAGCAGAACAAATCTAAAAATTATTTGATATATTTTCATTCTGAATATAGCTAAGTAAAATTTACTTCTTTTTCTCAATATTTCTTCATATCTGAGTTCACCTGGTATTTTAACCTTCCTGATACTATTCTCCTGTGGCTCAGTCACTCTCTTATAATCCTCCTTTGTTACATAATCTCCTTTCCATCTTTGTTCATGTTCTTTTAAAAATCTGATGTTTATCTGCTTCGCAGAGGTCTCAATATACTAGTCGATGACTGTGCTAGATACCGGGCTACAATGGAAAATAAAATGTAGTCTGTTCTCAAGAAGCAGAGAGAGTGACAAGTAAACAGACAGTAGAAATATAATGGGATAAATGCTACTTACTGTGCTATGATATTATACAGGAGTTGTTTGGGGATAAGGGAGTATCAGAGAAAGTTTCTCAGAAAAGGTAAGTGTTACGGTTCCAGGGGCCAAACAAATAAATAGTATTTTTTCTTTACCAAGTTTTGAATCTATTAAAAATTAAGACAAAAGAGTAGGACAAAATACTAGCAAACTGAATCCAGCAACATATAAAAAGGATTATACACAGTGACCAAGTAGGATTTATCCCAGAAATGCAAGGTTGGTTTAACATATGAAAATTATCCACCTCCAAGAGTAATGAAAATAAAAACAAAAATACACAAGTGGAACCTAATTAAGCTTAAAAGCTTTTGCACAGCAAAGGAAACCATAAACAAAACAAAAAGAAAACCCACAGAATGGGAGAAAATATCTGCAAACAAAGCGACCAACAGGGATTAATCTCCAAAATATACAAACAGCTCATGCAGCTCAGTATCAAAAAAACAACCCAATCCAAAAATGGGCATAAGATCTAAACAGACATTTCTCCAAAGAAGACATACAGATGGCCAAAAGGCAAATGAAAAGATACTCAACATCACTAATTATTAGAGAAATACAAATCAAAACTCACAATGAGGTATCACCTCGCACCGGTTAGAATGGCCATCATCAAAAAAAATCTAGAAACAATAAAATGCTGGAGAGGGTGTTGATAAAAGGGAACCCTCCTACACCGTTGGTGGGAATGTAAATTGGTACAGCCACTATGGAGAACAGTATGGAGGTTCCTTAAAAAACTAAAAAAAGCTACCATATGATCCAGCAATTCCACTCCTGGGCATATATCCAGAGAAAACCATAATTTGAAAGGATACATGCACCACAATGTTCATTGCAGCACGACTTACAATAGCCAGGACATGGAAGCAACCTATATGTCCATCAGCAGAAGAATGGAAAAAGATGTGGTACATATATGCAATGGAATATTACTGAGCCATTAAAAAGAATGAAATAATGCCATTTGCAGCGACAAAGATGGACCTAGAGATTGTCATACTGAGTGAAGTCAGACAGAGAAAGACAAATATCATATGATATCACTTATACATGGAATCTTAAAAAATGGTACAAATGAACCTATTTACAAAACGGAAATAGGGTCACAGATATAGAAAACAATCTTATGGTTACAAAGGGGGAAAGGTGGAGGAGGGGTAAATCGGGAGATTGGGATTGACATACACACACTACTATATATAAAATAGATAACCAACAAGGACCTATTGTATACCACAGGGAACTCTATTCAGTACTCTGTAATGACGTATATGAGAATAGAATCTATAAAAAGAGTGGATATATGCATAACTGATTCACTTTTGCTGTACAGAAACTAACACAACATTGTAAATCAACTATACTCCAATAGAAATTAATTTAAAAAGAAATAAAATTAAACAGTGTAATACACATTAATTGAAAAAAGAACAAAATGCACATGATCATCTCAGTACATGCAGGAATAATGTTTGGCAAAATCCAACATCCTTTCATGATTTAAAAAAAAATACGCAACAAAGTATGAGTAGATGGATGTTCCTCAACCTGATAAAGGCTATCTATAAAAATCCCACAGCTAATATCATAGTTGATGGTACAAGACAATGGTTTCCCCCTAAGATCAGGACCAAGACAATGGAGGTTCAGGCAGGGCAGTTTGGAAAGAAGAATAAATACAATGCATCCAGACTGGAAAGAAGTAAAACTACCTCTGTTTGCAGAACACATGATCTTATATGTAGAAAATCCTAAGGAACATACATACATACACACACACAACCTACCAGAGCTAATAATCAGTTCAGCAAGGTTGCAAGATAGAAAATCAACATGCAAAACTCAGCTGTAATGGGTGAGTTGTATGGTATGTGAATTAGATCTCAATAAACCTGTTGTAAAAATCGATTGTATTTCTATATACTAGCAATGAACATTCTGAAAATGAAATTAAGAAAATTCCATTTACAAAGCATCAAAAAGAATAAAATACTTAGAAATAAATTTAACAAAAACAGTGTAATACTTGTACACTGAAAAGTACAAAACACTGTTGAAACATATTAAAGAAGATTTAAATAAATGGAAAGATTCCCCCACATTCAGGAATCAGAAGACTTGTTAAGATGGCAATACTCACCAAATTGATATACAGATTCAATGCGATCCTATCAAAATCTCTGCCGAAACAGAAATTACAAGCTAAACCTAAAATGCATAGGAAATGTAAAGGATGAGAATAACCAAGACAATTTTGAAAAAGAACAAAGTTCAAAGAGTCACACTTTGCAATTTCAAAACTTACCACCAAGCTGCAGTAATCATAACAGTGTGGTCCTGGCATAATGGTAGATATAGAGATCAATGAAATAGAATTGAGAATACAGAAATGAAACCTTATACTTACTGTCAATTAAGTTTCAACAAAGGTGCCAAGACAATTCAATGAAGAAAAAAATAGCCTTCACAACAAATGGTACTGAGACGACTAGATATTCACATGCAAAAGAATGAAGTTGGACTCATTCCTTACACCAATTCATTAATTCAAAATGGGTGACAGACCTAAATGTAAGACCTGAAACTACTCTTAGAAGAAAAGATAGACATACAGTGTAAACATGGTAAGGGGATTGCTAGCTTTAAGCTCCAACATGTAAAGGGCTGGATTTGGAGAGTAGACCTTTGTTAGGGAGAACGTTCTGGATAGTTTGCAATGCTTACTCTTCCTCCCCCTGACAGAGCCAGCCCCTTCTAGGCGCCTTGTCTCATTGAAGGGTAGGGGGAAGAAAAGCTAAGAAATGCGTATTAAGGTCACAGCCCAGGGACACAGACCCACTAAAAGACTAAGATTTAATAAGATTATAGGATGTTCCCTTTCCCCATACCTTACCACCACGCCAACATGACTCCAGTATAAGAACAATGGTTTACAGCTAAAAGAGCTGCAAGCCAGACGTGTATTCTATCTGGTAAGTGGTGCTTAGGGAACCCCAAAGACAACAGGATAGACAAAAACAAGGCTATTATAGGAATTCCTATAATGTATACACACACACACACACACACACATACCTAGCAAGCACATCATATTCAAACTTCAGAAAGACAAAGACAAAAATCTTTGAATTTATCTTTCTCTGTCTGACTTATTTCACCTAGCCTAATGCTCTCAAGGTCCTGTTGTCCCAAATGGCAGGATTTCCTTCTTTCTCATGGCTGAATAATATTCCATTGTGTGTGTATGTGTGTGTGTGTATATATACACACACATATACACACACACATACACACCGTATCTTCTTTATCCATTCGACCATTGACTGACCCTTATGTTGTTTCTGTGTCTTGGCTATTGTAAATAATGCTCCAATAAACATGGACAGACACCTCTTCAAGATCTTTTTGTTTTTTTTCACTTCTTTGGATATATCCCCAGAAGTGGAATTGCTGGATCATAGTGTAGTTCTATTTTTAATTTTTTGAGCAACCTTCATAAACACATACAACTAGTTAGGGAGATAAATAACCAAAACAGAGCATAGTGTACAATTTAGAGAAAAGAATTTGGAATTGATTGTCATGAAGGAGACTGAATCTCACAAGTCCAGATGAGAGAAGCAAGAAGTACTTCTAAATCAATTGAAAGTTTTTTCACCTCTCAAAAAGACACCAATGCTCAGTCAAAAATAATAGCTGGTGGATTCGCTTGGGCATATGACATGAATGAACACTGATTATCAGTGTTGATTGCTTGATGAAACTGAGGGAAATTACATTTCCTAATTCAGAGTTTGCCACTGAAATGCCCTGTGGGTTAACCAAGGGGAAATTTTGATGACAGATGTGTTGGACTCTTATAGTGTAAAGCTCATTTTGTCAGATCTTACCAACAATAATGTTTTCTACAGTTGTCACATGATACATTGAATAAAAAAGAAAAAAACATTTCCTCTGGCTATTAGGTACTTTAATTTGAAAAATGGGGTTTCAAAGAATCTTGATTTCTATGAAGATTTTAATGAAACCACAGAAAACATCAAACCAAATATTGTCAATATGTTGTCCAAAGACAAACTAGACTTTGTTCATCTATCTTCATGGTTGGCTGACAATGAAAATATAAAATGTATATTTTTGCAAATTTCATTCAGTCTATCTACTTCTTACCAAAGAAAAAGATCTGATCTCTTAAATGTCTTGCACACCTTGTATTTAAAAAAGAGTGTGATTTGCTATCCTGTGATAATGAGGCTTTCATAATGAAATTTTTTGGTCACGTTTTAGTTTCCTCAAAACATGCAGAAGCACTTAACGAGATTTTCGACTTTATAGAAATGAAAGAGGGCAGTTTCCTTAGACCTGTGCCAACAAGGTGGCTATCATTGTTGCCAGCCATAGAAAAGACATTAAAATCTTGGTCTGCCATTAAATCACATTTTCAACATGTGGGACAAGAAAAATGGCTTTCTCTAATTTGCAAATAGTTTGAAGATGGGAATAGAGGAAAGGGCTACAGTAAAACAATTTATATGCTGTTTCTCTAATTCTGTTTGACGATCTTTGAAGAGGTCACATGGAGCATAGAAAAGGATGAACTGCACCTCAGTTGTTTGACATTATGTGTAGGTTGTGACAAAAACTCATACAGTGAAAAAAAATGACATTTAGGGGGAAATAAGACTGACTCAGAAGTCAAAAATATGTCACCAGAAAGGGCAGCCAAGTTAAACAGCACTAAAAACTGTAATTTATTTGAAATCCACCTTCAGTTTAAGTTCGAATTACCTCTGTGCTTTAAAAACCTATTCCCTGAGAAAGAAAAGTTTAACTTGCAATGATATCCAGTGTGCTTCAGAATATCTAAAAAACAGTGGACATTTTAGACATGGCGAACACTACATGATGAATTTAAGGATGCAAAGGGCCAAATGCCCAAAAGCCAGCCTACTAAATTAAGCCTGTAGATACAAAGTGGATGGACATTTTTGTAAAGCTGGAAACGAATTCCTTACATGTCTAGAAACCTATTACTAATAAGTAAGGTCATATTCCATGCTCAAATTCCTTTGTTGACAGGATATCTAACTTGCTGTCATTGCATCGGCCTGCCACCAGGGGTCAGTGTAATGTGGGGCTTCATAAGAGCAGACCTCAGAGGCCTTGACTTTGAATGTATTCAGTTTTACCACTACATAAAAGAAAAGGATATCCTGAAGGCTGCAGGCAGTTCAGAGAAGTATTACTGGAAGAGGACACACACAGAGAAAAAATATCCTACTTTATCATGGGACATAAAGAAACATCAATTTTTATTAATTATAAGTAATGTCTGTTTAATTAGAGCCATTGTATTTACATTCAACTTTTTTTTTTTTTTTGGCAGTACGCGGGCCTCTCACTGTTGTGGCCTCTCCCGTTGTGGAGCACAGGCTCCGGACGCGCAGGCTCAGCGGCCATGGCTCACGGGCCCAGTTGCTCCGCGGCATGTGGGATCCTCCCGGACCGGGGCACGAACCCGCGTCCCCTGCATCGGCAGGCGGACTCTCAACCACTGCGCCACCAAGGAAGCCCTACATTCAACTTTTTAAAGGTCTTATATTTATGTATCTTAAGAAGACATAATATGGCCTATAAAATGTAAATATCCTATAAAGAGTTAAAATCTGTATCAGAGGAAAAAACTATAATGTTATATTCTCACACATACTATTTGTTTAATTGGTTCCACTATTAATAACTACTAATTGCCACTGTTAACTAGTCCTACTGTTTTTCTTAAATAATGGCATTTATGTAACAAAAAAGCAAATAATACAGAATAATATAATTTTAAATAAATGCCTAATTTATATTTTAAGTTAAAATAATAATCATGTGTGTATAAGTATTTATTACATATTGTACTGATTTTTTGGTCTGTTGTAGCTGTGTCTTGAGTTGGCGCTCTAAAAGTAGTCACCCTACTACACATGTAGATGGCCTTCACAGAGCCTGACGTGCAGAATTCAGTTCTGAAATGCTTGATAATTATTGGACAGGTATTTCTACTGTTTGCTCTCCTCTTGAAACAGTTTCATTTAAAAGCTTCCAGAGGAAGTATGCACTGATATATTTCATACGTCTGAATGAGATGATGTCAGATTAATTGAAGATACTCAAGCTAGCCATTAAATATATGAATGAGGTAATTGTGAAGAAAGTAAAAAAATTGTTTTGTTAACCTTAAAACCTAAGTTCGGAAATTTTATGGTATATTCTCTTTTTTAGCAAAAATACCTGGACAAGCCCCTTCTTGGCTTCTAAAAAGATATCTGAGGTAGGAGAAACTACACTTGATTTCTTCTACCAGGTTACCTTACTCCCTTTCCTCTGTCTTATAAGATTTTTATTTTGCATTAAAGTAACAGCTAAAAGTGACGTTTTAATAACAATTGCTAATTGTCTCCTTAGAGTCTACATAGTGTCTGTGGCTAGGTCCGTTTTATACATAGGAGTGCACATGTGATGCATTTTGAATGGTTCTGAGATTTCAGTATCCCTAAAGTATCCCTAATGGATGCCTTAACATCTGCAGCTAGACAGTTATTTCTAAGCATTTATCATTGCTGTATTTGAGTTTCTCTTTTTAAATAGAAATACTTCTGGCATAAGATAGTTACTTAGAATGAATACTATCAAATGTTTTACTATCTATAATAGCAATTGAAGCATTGGTCACGTAGGGATTATACTAGTACCTAAAAATTGGAAAAGGAATAGAAAGGGAAGTCAGGGATAACATAGATAAACTTTGTAGTTTTGTCTAAACCGGTAATTATTACACCACTAGCCCCCCTGGCAAGTTTCCCTATCTCTAGGAATAATAATATGAACAACCACCTGAACAGTGGATTTGTAAGTACTTGAGAATAGACTGAATTTGCACAACAGAGGAAACATGGTATGCCTGTTCTCCCTTCCTTGGCCTCTTTTCTAAGAACTTGGTTTCTGCTCAATAATGGGTTCTGTTGAAATATGTAGGCTGTCTTGCCCCAAAAACCTAGAAAATTAGGTTAAGAAACCATCTTTGGCCATACCTGTACTTGGATCTAGAATTTATTCATTTAAACTAAGACTTAACTTTTTAAAATATATTACTTATCTATGGAAAGAAATGAAATAATGTATCAACATAAGAGAAGGTAATAGAAAAAGTAGTGGAGTTAGAAGATATGTATTCTAGACCTGCCCCTCCTTATTAGCTATGTTATCTTGAGCAAATAGCTTAACCTCTCTGATTCCCTAACATTCCCTTACATTCCCTCTCTGATGTAAGATGGGGATAACACTGGCCATCCTGCCTGTATCACAAGACTGGTGAGAGCCCCAAGTAAGATAATATCTGTAACAATACTTTGCATACTGTGATATGTAAAATACAGATATAACATAGCATTACATTACCCTTGATTAGATAGTTCATTGTTGACATTGAAATCAGAGTACCCAATTTCTTTCAGCTCCCAAACTATGATTCATAGGCTTAGCAAAGACCAACAAAGATATTTTTTAGAAACCAATGAGAGGCCAGTCCAGGAAACAATTAAGCCCAGAATCAGTGATTTGTATGGAAACTGTGTCAAAGTGACATCCTTGAAGTGTCCTATGAGCAAACAAACTCACATTTGGACTGAGAAGACAAGGATACCAACAGAAGGTTTTCCTTTTTTGTTGTTGTTTAGGATTTTAATATTATATACAAAGGTGGCTTTCACTGTATCATCATTAATATTGATCAATCCTATGAAATTTGGATTATGGGAACTTTTTATAAACAGAGGATAGACAGCCATTTTATTCCTGACTCTGTAAAGTATTTGTCTTATTTAATTTCTATATAATATAGAAGAAAATTGTTTGTTTAATATAGCCTTGAAAAATCAATTTAATTTCCTTATTCCCATCACCTCCTTGTTATTGATGCCCTTTCCATATCATAGAATAAAAAAGTAATGAGCTGATACAACATGGATGAATCTCAAAATTACTGTGCTGAGAAAAAGAAGCCAGGCACAGAAAAGTAAATACTATATGAAATCACATTTATATGAAATGCAAGCTAATCTATAGAGACAAAAAGTAGATAAAGGTTTCCTAGAGTAGGAAGGAACAGAGTAGGGAGGAAGGAAAGAATGGACTGTAAAGGAGCATCAGGAATCTTTTAGGGATGATCTTTTCTAGATCTTGTTTATGGTAATGGTTTCACCGGTATTTACAACTGTTGAAACTCCTGGGTGTTGGGCCAGACCAACTAGCTGGATTGAATTTTCATCCGCCAGATGGCAAAGATCGAGTGTGGAGCAGCAATTCAGTTTAGACGTGTTGCTTTTTAAATGCCTTTTAGATACTGAAGTGGAGGTACTGAATAGGCAGTTGGATATATGAGTCCAGCATTCAGGGAAGAGATCTGGGCTGAAGATACATTTGGGAATTTTCAGCCTATAGATAGTATTTTAAGGCATGAAGCTGGATGAGATTTAAGTGACTGTAGATATAGAAAAGGGTTAAGGAGCAAGTCCTTGGGAACTCCAACACTGATGGATCAGGAAAAGAGTAAGAACCCAACAAAAGAAGACTAAGAAGCCCCCTCTGGGGTAGGAGGAAAAGCAAGAGAATGTGTTGTCCTGGAAGCTAAGTGAGAAAGTGTATCAAAGAGAAGGGAATAAGCAGCCAAGTCTAATGCTTCTGATTAAGTCAAGTGGATTTACTATTGGATTTTACAACATGGAGGTTTTATTCGGGATCTTGATCAGAGAAATTTCAGTAGAATGATAGAGGTACGAGTCTAATTAAAGTGTATTTTAAAATAGGAGGAGAGAAATTGGAGACAGGTAGTATTTACAGAATTTTGCTGCAACAGGGAGATTCATTGTTCAGTTCTCCCCACGGCTGCCACCACACTGCTTAAGTTAAAATTTGTTTCTCATCTTTCCCATCTTCCCTGAGCTGAGATTCTCATGGCTTTTTTATTGTATTATCTTTAAACATGTCCTGATGAATCTTGATGACATATGAATAAAAATTCTACAGTCTTCTTTTTTACTGAAGTAAATCATTTCAGAGAGTTATCTTTTCCTATTTTTTGCTGTTGTCCCTTTCTTTATAATATATACATTTAGGGCTATCAGTTTTCCTTCACCTCCTCACCTATATAATTCTCCACCGACTACAATCTAGCTTCTCACCATAACAATGATATTATTTCCAAAGTCATCAGCTCTTATCATACTTGACTTCTCTACTGTTGGTTAATTCCAGAGCTTAAAAACTCTCCCTTCATTCGCTGAGCAATTCCAACAGACGTATCTGTGGAACTTCTCTCTCTTTTAGTCCTGTTTCTCTGCCCATTCATGTTTGGTGTCCTACATGGGCTTCACTCCCTCTGCCTGAATTTTAAGTGGGCTATTCCCCAGTATTCCATCCTTTGGTCTCTCCTCTTCTCACCACATACTTTATTTCTGAGCGCTCTCATCTATACCTGTAGCTTCAACAAACAACCGCTGATCATGATCACATTTTTTAAATCATCAATATAGGCATCTCTTGTACTATTATTACAAGATCTCTAGTTTTGAACCACTTATTCACACCTACCTGATTTCTAGTCATTCTAAACCATACTTGTGATTTCCTGAGTGTGCCATGTTAGTCCCACTATCTAGATTACTACCCCCCTTTTTTTTTTTTTACTTAGCTGACATAGCTATGCATCAAGACTCAGATTAATTAGGAATTAGGAATATTTCCTTTTCCAGCTGTAAGTATGGCTAGAAGTCCCTCTTCAGCAGTCCTTTAGTAAGTAACCTGCCTTATCTCTATAGATAAATATTCTAATTGATGCTTTACTTCTCTCTCTCTAGTCCCAACTGTTGGCATATTAAAGGCAAAGACTATATCTTTCATACCTATTTACCAAACCAAACATAATGCCGGATACATAGTAATGATTCAGTGAGTATTTGCCGAATGGCCTAGGAATGGCTTCTCAAGAGACTGTAGGTAAATTCAGTTTATTTGCCAGCACTGCCAGATACTGTAATCATACATACCCTCAATCATTGTCTTTCAAGTCTAGCTTAATTCAGTGAGTGCTTTAGTCCTCTGTTTCCTTTCTTTTTAGTAATGGATAATTCCTTTTTAAAAAACATTATTGTGGATATTTCAAGCATAAACAAAAGTAGAATAGAATAATGAACCACTGGAGCCTGTCACCCACCCTTAATAGTTATCAGCATCCTGCTATTCTTGTTTCATCTATATTCCCACTGCTTTTTTTTTTTTTTTTGCTAAAGTAGTTAAGGCAAAGTCAGCAAATCATATTGTTTTGCCCATAAATAGTTCAGTGTATATCTCTAAGTAGATAAACAAAGCATAATGTATTTCTTGCTTTTATTCTAAGTGTATTCTACTTTTTCTTATGCTGTCTACATATCAATTTAGGCATCATAATTATAAGTAACACTGCTACATCCTTTAAAATGTCTACCTATTTTCCTTCAGGCTTTACTTAGGGTTCTTTCTTCCCCCTCTCTCTACCTCTGTATATTGAATTATTTTTAACTGTGTTAAAATACACATGACATAAAATTTACCATGTTAACTATTTTTAAGTGTCAAGTTCAGCAGTGTTAAGTACATTCACACTGTTGTGCACACAATCTCCAGAACTCTTTTTGTCTTGCAAAACTGAAACACCAAACCTATTAAACAACAGCTGCCCATTCCTCCCTCCCCCCAGCCCCTGGCAACTATCCTCCTTTGACTGACTATTCTCGGGATCCCATATAAGTGGCGTCAAATATTTGGAAGGCAAATACAGTCTTTGTCTTTTTGTGACTAGCTTATTTCACTTAGCATAAGGTCCTCAAGGTTCATCTGTGTTGTAGCGGGTGCCCGAATTTCCTTCCTTTTTAAGGCTGAATGACATTCCATTGTATATATACCACATTTTGCTTACCCGTCCATCCACCGATGGGCACTTGGGTGGCTTCCACCTTTTGGCTGCTGTGACATGGATGTACCAGTAACCCCTCAAGACGCTGCTGTCAGTTCTTCGGGGGATATACCCAGAAGTGGGGGTGCTGGGCCATACGGTAGTTCTATTTTCAATTTTTCAAGGAACCACCATACTCTTCTCCACGTTGACTACACCACTGTACATTCCAACCAACACTGCACAGGGGTTTTAATCGCCCCACATCCTTGCCTACACTTATGATTTTCTGTTTTTTGGACAACAGCCATCCTCATGGGTATGGGGTGGAATAAACACTTTTAAAATGCACTTTATTTTTTAAAACAGTTTTCTACACATTTTAATGTTATTATACTCTTATTATCACAATTAACAAAATAAACAATTCCTTCACATCATCTAATAAAGAAGGGATTTCTAACATGCTCTTAACCGTAGTTTTCACTGTATCTCCATCCTTCTGTTTCCTCAAACAGAAGCTTTGGAGCCACTGCTGATTTCACTCTTCTTTTCTCACCCCACATCTAAGTCATTAGAAAATCCCCAAATATATTCAGGATACTTCCCTCCCCCCCCTTCAATTCTCACCCTTCGGGCAACTGCCACCACCCTGGTCCAAGCTACCATCCTCTCTCCTAAATTATTTCAGTAGCCTTCTAAGAGATCTCCCTGCCTGTTTACCCTTACCCCTGTTCAATCTGTTCTCAACTCATCAACCAGCATGATCCTCTTAGAGCAAATCTCAGATGTGACACTCCTCAAAGCTTTCCAGTGGCTCCCGATTTCACACTCAGTAAAAATCAAAGTCCTTACAATGGGCTGTGAGGCCTTATGTGAACTAAGTCCAAGTTACCTATCTGAGCTCATATTACCTTATATCTTTCCCTTTGTTCATTCTGCTTTAGTCACTTGTCGCATCTTGGTGTTCCTTGAACACACTAACATGCTCCTAGCTCAGGGCCTTTGCACTTACTATTCCCCTTGCCTAGAACGCTCTTCCCTCTGATAACTGCTTGACTCGTGCCCTAACTCCTTTGAGGTGGAAGCTTCGCAGGGAGGCCTTCTCTGAACACCTTTTTAAGAACAGAAATCGGCCCCTCCCCCAAGAATTCTCTATTCCCCTACCCAGCTTTATTTTCTCCCATAAATTTTTTATTACCTGACATAGATATCTTATTTGTTTGCTTATTTTCTGCCTCATAATTAAAGTATAAGCTCCAGATGGATAAGAATTTTTAGATAGAATGTTTGGCAGATAATGCTCAATATGTAATTGCTTAATCAATTCAGTTTATATATCTATGCATATTTTTACGGTTGCTCCCCAGATCTGCAGTACAACTTAAAAAGCAATATGGAAGAATGTCCATCTTTCCAAAGCAAGAAGCCTGGAGTAAACTGGACAGATGATGAAAAAAGAATCTACAGGGATAAAAAAAAATAGCTGAAACTCAAGAAATATTGCAGTATTTGCTCCCCATCATGAAAAGCACTAAAAATATGCAAACTACTCAGAGAAAACAGATACTCAATCCAAGAACCAACTTTCAAATCCAACATAAGTCAATACAATTTTGTCATTCTTAGCTACTTAATACATACACTCTTTTATAAGGAAACAAGGCTTATTAAATTCATTATCTTAAGAAACAAACATAGGCTCTTAAAAATACTGGCAGCTACACCATGTTTGACAAAGGGAGAAAGGCCCAAAGCCTTAAGAAAACATTGGCTATGTGAAGGAGTAGGTTTTCAGGCCTTATTTGATTGTTTGTTTACATGAAACCACTCATTAATTTGGATCTATGAATAAAGTATGCATTAATGAAGTATGACCACAGCCTGACTTGAAATTTCTCAGGTGTGTTTAAACCTTATAATTCTAGGGGGCAAGCGGAATTAGAAATAATTAACCGGAGCTACTTCAGCTTATTGATATTCAGAGGAAAGCAGGAAGGATAAGACCAGATTTCAAGATTATAAAAAAGAACCATCACTAAGGCCAAAAGGAAACTCATATAAATAAAAGTAAGACAATGACAAGCTGAAAATGATAAATATAATACTAATATTATCAACAAATTTTGATAAAGTATTTCTATGTGCTACACACTATTCTGTGTTTACACACACAAACACATTTTACATTCTACACAAGGAAATTGAGGTACAAAGAGGTTAAGCAATTTGTTCAAGGTCACACAGCCAATAGGTAGCAATCGGATTCAACCCTAACTAGACATTTTGACTGCAGAGTCCTTCATCAGTATGCTTTGATATTTCTTGTCATAATATAAATGAAAACAGAGGACCAATATACTTAAATATTCAAAGACTGCCTACAAGTCAATGATAAAATTATGAATATTTTAATAGGAAAATGGGCAAAGGCTATGAACCAGAAATCCACAAAAGGAAAGAAGAAAAAATAATGGCCAATGATCATTTTTAAATGTTCGATCTCACTTAAATCCAAGGAATGAAAATTAAAACAATAATGAAATTCTCTTCATTTCTGTCTATCAATGGAAGAATTCATTCACTGATTGTTGGAATATAAATGGGTACAATTTCTGGAAGGCAATCCAACAATATATGAAAAATCCTTAATATCTACATTTGTTTTGACTACGAAATTCCACTTTTAGAAACTGATCCTAAGGAAAAAAACCTAGGAAAGGGCTCGAAGATTTCTGTAGTGATGTTCATTTCAGTATTGCTTATAAGAGCCAAAGAAAAAGAAAAATGAATCTAAATGTCCAACAACAGAAGATTGCTTAAATAAATTATAGTACATCCATAAAGTAAAAGATTATGTAACTATTAAATATATCAGTGTATATTTTAACATGAAATGATGTTCACAATACATAAGTGAATAAAAGCTGCAGACCAGTTTGATTTGGTATGGTTGCATTTATAGATTATGTATATATATTTAATGTGTGCATACTGTACATACTCAAACACATATATACCTAGAAAAAACTTTGGAAGTAGATATTCTCAACAGTGATTATCGTAACCATCGAAAAAGTATTAGCAGAGTATGATACTCCTCTTCCTGATTTTTTTCTAAATTTTTATTAATGCCTATTTCTTTGCTGTATAATCATCAAAGTCAATAACAACTACAAAAATAGGCAATTGGTGGCAGTTTCTAGTGGGATGGGGTAGCTATCATGCTGGAGAAGGCAGTGCCTGAAAGAAACTGAATCTAATAGGTCAGCTAATATGAGAGAAGCAAACAGTACAGGCAAACAAGGGATAAAGTATGATAATATCAGCAAAATCAAAAATCAGAAAATTAATAACAAAATACAATGGACCTAGGCAAAGAAACTGAGAAGTTGAGAATCTGGATATAAGCAAGGGGTCTGAGAGGTGACAATTCGGCCATCGCTTGATTTTTAGGCATTATCTTCACAAGAGATTCCTTATATACTTTGAACCTAGACATGTACTCATTGGGGTCTAGCCAGAATCTGAAGGTGTAAATAAATGGTAGTCTTTATTAATTAAGAACTCTTTGGTTACATGTAACAAAATAATTCAAGCTAGCTTAATCAAAAAGCATAACATAGGGTAGGGGGGAAGAATTGTAAGAAAATATAAGGCTATTCATGGAAATAAGGGAGAGAATGAATTCAGGCAGGATTCAGGAAAGGCCTGGAACTGGGAATGGAAAGCTATCCATCTTCAGTCTCTGCTTTTCTCTCTCTGCAGAAAAGTCTTCACACCCCTGACTCACAAATTTGTACCCTACAGCAGTTTCACTTAAAAGACTGACTCACTACCTATCATTCCCAATTCTAAATTATAGGAAAGATAATCTGACTGGCAACTATTCCAGTGGGTAGAGGTCAAATAGTTGCAAAAATGGCTGACTGAAGCCCTACCCTTGTGGATCTAGAGGCAGTTCCCAGGAAGGGAAAATTTTGCCTGGGCTGGACACTTTCCAGAAATATCTAATATAGGTATAGGGGGAAATAAGAAAAATCAGGAAAGCTGAAAGCAAAACCATTCTTAACAGATGATCTCACTACATATTTAACATCATCAAAATTGATATTTTTTGCTCTTATAACTTATTTCTTTATGGCTGCCTTTTCTCTGTTTTCTGTATCCTTTACCTGACTGGCTCAACACACTGACATACTATTACATGATTACAGGGTAGAGTAAGAATAAGCAAAGAATGAAAAGATCACACCTTTGCTAAACCATTTTAGGCATCAATCCAAGTTTCGACTAAGGAAAGACTACTTAACTTATTGAAACAGCCTGTAGAATTATCATGCTTAAGGATATAAAATCTGAATATAATTATAAGACTGGAACTTAAACTGTTATGTTCTTATGTGAAAGTTAATAGGGTATATAGGTGGATTACTAATCAATAGCATATTAGCAAAATGATTTACATCTCTTAAATGTATCTCTGATCAAACATTGGTCAGAGGTCAAACATGGAGGAATAAATCTCATGTTTGATGGAACCATCTGGGAATGATGAAAATTCTTGAGAAAGATTATGCAAATCAAAATCAAACTGGAGAGATTTTTCACTTCCAGGAAGATGAAGTAAATGTATTTTCCCTATTTTTTCATTAAAAACAATTAAAGACCCTAGACATTACATATAAAACAAACATAAGATAACTTTGAAAGGTGGAGAAAAGAAGGTAGACTAGCTAGGGACCTCAAGAGCCAAAGAATGATAATACAGTGGTGAGTGGTGAGTGGGTTTTCTTTTTGCCTCATATATCCAAGAACTGGAGCTGAAGAAGCCACCAACATAGAAACACCAATGGACACAGACCAAGAAAAAAAGACAAAAAGACAATAAAAGCCTGCACTATAAGACCAAAAGACCTAGCAGGAAAAGGATGACCTACCAAAATAGAAAACACTTAGATAAAAACTGCACTACTCCAGCCAAACACTACAGATAAACAGTGGCTCCACTCCCACCCACATACATAAGCAGAAGCAGAGGGAGGGAACTAGACTTCCACTCTTATAAGATTATAATGAGGCCTCTCAACCCCCCTTGTAGGTAGTGTCAAGGAAGGGCAAGTACCAAGTCAGGACTTTCATCCCCACTGGCCTGTAAAGACCCCCACCCCAGGGTGTCATTGGACACCATGTGGGGAGCCTAGACTCCCACACCCACTGGACAAAAATGAGGTGTCTTTCCCCCTCCCCACTATGGTGGTGTCAGAGTAGATCTAGTGGAGAGTGAGAACTTTTACCAATGCCCAGCAGTAATGAGACCACCTCTACCATAGTATCAGTGGAGGCTACATGAGGAGATCAAACTCCCACACCTGTCCAGCAGGAATGAGAAGCTCCTCCCCTCTGGTGTCAGTGGAGTCCAAGTGGGGAACCTGGGCTTCTGCTTCCATCTGTCAGTAATGAGGTCTCACCCCTGCTACAGCAGAGTTACAAAAAGTCAGCTAAAACAGAAGGTTTAAATAAGATCCAGAGTCTCATAACATAATATGAAAATGTCCATGTTTTAATCAGAAATAAATCATCATACCAAGAACCAAGAAGATTAAAATT
This sequence comes from Mesoplodon bidens, assembly GCF_964165515.1. Lineage (NCBI taxonomy): Eukaryota > Metazoa > Chordata > Mammalia > Artiodactyla > Ziphiidae > Mesoplodon > Mesoplodon bidens. The sequence continues at coordinate 89,139,351 of NC_138166.1, forward strand.
GATTAGAAAAAATAATCAGTAAATGCAAACAATGAGATGACAGTGACGACAGAATTTTCTGAAAAAGATTTTTACGACAGTCATGATAAAAAAAATGCTTCAACAAACACAAACACACTTGAAACAAATGAAAGAAAATATAAAGCCTCAGTGGGGGGGAAAAAGTGGGGGCGGGTAGACAGAAAAGGAAAGAAAGAAATAGAAGGTAATAACCAAAGGGAAATTTCTGAATGGAAAAACATAATAACTGAAATTAAAAGCTCAGTGGCTGAACTCAACAGCACAATTGAGAGGACAGAGGAAAGAACCTATGGACTGGAAGAGAGAGAACTACAGAAGTGACCCAACCTGAACATCAGAGAGAAGACAGACTGGAAGGAACATGAGACCTGTGGGACTATCAAACAAGATCCAACATTCATTATCATCAGAGTCCCAGGAAGAGAGGAGAAAACAGCAAGGCTGACAAGGTACTCAAAGGTACTCCAAATTTGGCAAGAGACATAAACCTACAGATCAAAAAGCGGACCAAACCACTAACAGGATAAACCCAAAGAAATCCATGCCAAGATATACCCCCCCCAAAAAATTTTTTTTTTGGCTGTGTTGGTCTTTGTTGCTGCGCACATGCTTTCTCTAGTTGCAGCAAGCGGGGGCTACTCTTTGTTGCTGTGCACGGGCTTCTCTTGTTGCAGAGCACAGGCTCTAGGCATGCGGGCTTCAGTAGTTGCAGCACCTGGGCTCAGCAGTTGTGGCTCATGGGCTCTAGAGCGCAGGCTCAGCAGTTGTGGTGCACGGGTTTAGCTGCTCCGCGGCACGTGGGATCTTCCCGGACCAGGGATTGAACCCATGTCCCCTGCATTAGCAGGCAGATTCGTACCCACTGCACCACCAGGGAAGTCCCGATACACCAAAATTTAACTTCTGAAAACTAAAGAAAAAGAAAAACTCTTGGAGCAGCCAGAGAAAAATGACACCTTATTTATAGGGGAAAACAATTTGTCTCATCAAAAACTATGGAGGCTATGGAACTTCCCTGGTGGTCCAGTGGTTAAGACTCCACGGTCCCAATGCAAGGGGCCCAGGTTCAATCCCTGGTCAGGGAACTAGATCCCACATGCATGCCACAACTAAGAGTTCACATGCCACAACTAAGAGTCTGCATGCTGCAGTGAAGATCCTGCATGCGGCAACAAAGATCCCATGTGCCACAACTAAGACCTGGTGCAGCCAAGTACATAAATAAATAAATATTTTTTTAAAAAACTATGGAGGCTAGAAGAAGTGGCACGATGTTTTCAATTACTGAAAGAAAGGAACTGTCAACCCATAATCCTACACCCAGCAAAAATAAAGGAGAACTCAAGAAATGCTGAGACGAAGGAAAACTAAGAGAATTTTTCACTAAAAGACCTACACTAAAAGAATGGCTAATGGAATTTTTCTCAACAGATAGAAAATAATTAAAGGAGGAACATCAGGAAATAAATAACATACTGAGCAAATGTACAGGAAAATATAATGGGATTTCCTTCTCTTCTTGAGTTTTGTAAAATATTTTGATGGTTGAAGCAAAAATTATAACATCGATATGGTTCTAAATGTATGTAAAGGAAGTATTTAAGACAAATATAAATAGAAGGTAAAGGGAGATAAAGAGAGGTAAGATATCTACACTCCACTCAAACTGGTAAAATTACACCATGAGATATAAGTTACCCATATGTAATGTAATATTTAGAGTAACCACTCAAAAACCTATTCAAAAAGATACACTCAAACACACTATAGATAAATAAAAATGGAATTCCCCCGAATATTCACATTATTCACAGGAAGGCAGGAAAAAGAAAACAATGAGAAAAACCTGAGAACAAACAGAAACAAAAAAACAAAACAAAAAGGCAGGCTTACGTCCTAAGATAACAATAACTACATTAAATATAAGTAGTCTAAATATAACAATTAAAAGACAGAGATTAGAAGAGTGAATTTAAAAATATTACCCAGTGATATGCAGTCCACAAGAAACTCATTTCAAATATGACAGTGTAGGCAGGCTGAAAGTATAAGGATAGAAGACAATATATCATGAAAACAATAAATGAAAGCAGGAGTGATTATGTTAATATAAGATGAAGTGGGTCTCAGAGCAAAGAAAATTACCAGAGACAGAGATGGACATTATATAACGATAAAAAGGTCAACCAACTAAGAACACATAGTGATCTTATATGTGTATGCACAAAACTATGGAACTACAAAATATGTGAAGCAAAAATTGAAAGGAGAAACACACAAATCCACAAATCATCAAATCACTAGACGGAAATGGAATAAGGATGTAAAAGAATTCAACACCACTGACCAACAAAATCTAATTTGCGTTTATAGTGTACTCCACTCAACAATAGATGAATATACATTCTTTTCAAGTATGCATGCAGCATGTATCAAGATAGACTATATCCTAGCCGTAAAATAAGCCTCTACATATTTAAAAGAATTTAAATCATATAAATCATATTCTTTTACCACAATGGCATCAAACTAGAAGTCAATGCACAAAGATAACAGACAAACTCATGAACACTTGAAAATTATACAACATGCTTATGAACAATTCATGAGTCAATTCATGAGTCTCAAAGGAAATAAAAACATATACTGAAACGAATGAAAATGAAGACAATATATCAAAATTTGTGGGATGCAGCTAAAGCAGGGCTGGGAAGGACATTTATAGAACTAAACACATACATTAAGAGGAAAAATCTCAAACCAATAAGCTCCAACTGGAAGAACCTATAAAAAGAAGAGCAAAATAAACCCAAAGCAAGTAAAAGGACGGGAATAATAAAGAGATGAAATTCAAAACAGAAAAATGACACACACAGCATGTTCATGGATTAGAAAACCCAACTGAGTAAAGATGTCAGTTCTTCCCAAATTGATATACAAGTTTTATGTAATTCCTATCAAAATCCCAGCAAGACTTTTTGTAGATACAGAAAAGATTATCCTAAAATATATATACAAAGGCATTAAAATAGCAAAAACAAATTTTAAAAAGATAACATGGAAAGAACCAGTCTATCTGATTTAAAGGCCTTTAATATAGCTACAATAATTAAGAGAATATAGTATGGGAAGAGGAATAGACATACATATCAATGGAACCAAATAAAGAACCATGAAATACACCCTATACAAATATCCTTGACTAGTTTTGATAAAAATGCAAAAGCAACTCAATGGAGCAGAAAGAGCCTGTTTAACCAATCTTGCTGCAGCCATTAAACATCCACAGGCCAAAAAAATTCACCTTGACCTAAACTCATACCTTAAACAAAAAAATAACTCAAAATAGATCATGGACTTAACTGCACAACATGAACCTATAAAACTTTTAGAAAAAAAAGAAAATCTTCAGAATCTAGAGCTAGACAAAAAGCATGATCCATAAAAGAAAACTTGGTAAGTTGGAATTTATCAAAATAACAGCGTTTGCCCTTTAAAAGACTCTATTAAGAGGATAAAAAACAAGCTATAATATTGGAAAAAATTAAAAAGCAGCCCTCAAACCTAAAATATTAGACTCATGCAAGCTACACAGGACGCTCCCACATAAAAACAGCCATTCAAGACCACAATAGGTATTTGCTTCTCCTAAACCCACAGAGTTAGAGGACTATAAGTAAAATGAAGAAGCAGTGGAACCACTCCCAATTAAAACATCAAGAGAATTGACCCTGAAAGAACAATGAAATAGACCTATCTAGTCGATCAGACTCTGAGTTCAAAAAGGAGGTAATAAAAATACTGAAGGAATTAAGAAAGCCTATTGACAGAAATGCAGATTACTGTAAAAAGGAACTAGAAACTATAAAGAGAAACCAAGTAAAATTAGAAAATGCATTTGCCAAGACAAAAGCTGAGTTAAAGGCAATAAAACAGCAAACTGAATAATGCAGAAGAACGAATAATTGATCTGCAAGATAGAATAATGGAAATCACTCAATCAAAACAGCAGGCAGAAAGACAAATAAAAAAAAGCAGTAGAGGAGACCCATGGGATAATATAAAGTGTTCCAATATATGCATAATAGGGATGCCAAAAGGAGAAGAAAGAGAAAAGGGGATCAAAAATGTATTTGAAAAAAATTATGGCTGAACCTTCCTGAAATCTAGAGAAGGAAGAGAAGGAAACAGATACAGGAAGCACAGAGGGTCCCAAACAAGATGAACACAAACAGACCCACACCAAGACATAGCATAATTAAAATGGCAAAAGTTAAAAGATAAAGAAAAGATTCTAAAGACAGCAAGATAAAAACAGAGTCAGTTACAAGGAATCTCCAATAAGACTATCAGCTGATTTCTCTGCAGATACTCTGTGGGTCAGAAGGGAGTGGCGTGATATATTCAAAGTCCTGAAAGGGGAAACCCTATAACCTAGGATACTCTACCCAGCAAGATTATCATTTAGAATAGAAGGGATCAGGAATTTCTCAGACAGGAGGACCTTCAAGATGGTGGAGGAGTAAGACATGCATGGAGATCACCTTCCTCCCCACAAATACATAAAAAATACATCTACATGTGGAACAACTCCTACAGAACACCTACTGAACGCTGGCAACAGACCTCAGACTTCCCAAAAGGCAAGAAATTCCCCACATACCTGGGTAGGGTAGAAGAAAAAACAGAGACAAAAGAATAGGGACGGGACTTGCACCTCTGGGAGGGAGCTGTGAAGGAGGAAAAGCTTCCACACACTAGGAAGCCCCTTCATTGGAGGAGACAGGGGGTGGCGGGGGGGAAGCTTTGGAGCCACAGAGTAGAGCGCAGCAACAGGCGTGCGGAGGGCAAAGCGGAGAGATTCCCGCACAGAGGATCGGTGCCGACCAGCACTCACCAGCCCGAGAGGCTTGTCTGCTCACCTGCTGGGGTAGGTGGGGACTGGGAGCTGAGGCTCCAGCTTCGGAGGTCATATCCCAGGGAAAGGACTGGGGTTGGCTGTGTGAACACTGCCTGAAGGGGGCTAATGCACCACAGCTACCTGGGAGGGAGTCCGGGAAAAAGTCTGGACCTGCCTAAGAGGCAAGAGACCATTGTTTCAGGGTGCACGAGGAGAGGGGATTCAGAGCACCGCCTAAATGAGCTCCAGAGATGGGCACGAGCCGCGGCTATCAGTGCGGACCCAGAGACAGGCATGAGATGCTAACGCTGCTGCTGCAGCCACCAAGAAGCCTGTGTACAAGCACAGGTCACTATCCACACCTCCCCTCCTGGGAGCCCATGCAGCCCACCAGTGCCAGGGTCCCATGATCCAGGGACAACTTCCCCAGGAGAACACATGGCACGCCTCAGGCTGTTAAAACAACATGCCGGCCTCTGCCACTGCAGGCTCGCCCGGCATTCCATACTCCTCCCTCCCCCCAGCATGAGTGAGCCAGAGGCCCCTAATCAGCTGCTTCTTTAAACCCACCCTGTCTGAGTGGGAACAGACGCCCTCAGGCGACCTACACGCAGAGGTGAGGCCAAATCCAAAGCTGAACCCCAGGAGCTGTGCAAAAAAAGAAGAGGAAGGGAAATCTCTCCCAGCAGCCTCAGGAGCAGTGGATTAAATCTCCACAATCAACCTGATGTACCCTGCATCTGTGGAATACCTGAATAAACAACAAATCATCCCAGAATTCAGGCGGTGGACTTTGGGAGCAATGATATATATATATTTTTCCTTTTTCTCCTTTTGTGAGTATGTATGTGTATGCTTCTTTCTGTGCTTTTCTCTGTATAGCTTTGCTTTTACCATTTGTCCTAGGGCTCTGTCTGTGCAGTTTCTTGTTGTTTTTTTTCGTATAGTTTTTAGCACTTGTTATCATTGGTGGATTTGATTTCTTGTTTGGTTGCTCTCTTCTTTCTTTTATTTTATTACATTTTAATTTTTCTTATTTTTAATAACTATTTTTTTACATTATTTTATTTTTCCTCCATCTCCCTCTCCCTCTCCCTCTCTTTCTTTCTTTCTCCCTTTTATTCTGAGCCGTGTGGATGACAGGGTCTTGGTGCTCCGGCCGGGCATCAGGCCTATGCCTCTGAGGTGACGGAACCGAGTTCAGGACATTGGTCCACCACAGACGTCCCAGATGCACATAATATGAAACAGTGAAAACTCTCCCAGAGATATCCATCTCAACACTAAGACCCAGCTACACTCAATGACCAGCAAGCTACAGTGCTGGACACCCCATGTCAAACAACTAGCAAGACAGGAACACAACCCCTCGCAATAGCAGAGAGGCTGCCTAAAATAATAATAAGGTCACAGACACCCCAAAACACACCACTGGACGTGGACCTGCCCACCAGAAAGACAAGATCCAGCCTCATCCACCAGAATGCAGGCACCAGTCCCCTCCACCAGGAAACCCACACAAGCCACTGAACTAACCTTACCCACTGGGGGCAGAACCAAAAACAACGGGAACTACGAACCTGCAGCCTGCGAAAAGGAGACCCCAAACACAGTAAGTTAAGCAAAATGAGAAGAGAGAGAAATACACAGCAGATGAAGGAGCAAGGTAAAAACCCACCAGACCAAACAAATGAAGAGGAAATAGGCAGTCTACCTAAAAAAGAATTCAGAGTAAAGATAGTAAAGATGATCAAAAATCTTGGAAATAGAATGGAGAAACTACAAGAAATGTTTAACAAGGACCTAGAAGAACTAAAGAGCAAACAAACAATGATGAACAACACAATAAATGAAATTAAAATTTCTCTAGAAGGAATCAATAGCAGAATAACTGAGGCAGAAGAACAGAGAAGTGACCTGGAAGATAAAATAGTAGAAATACCTACCACAGAATGAACAAAGAAAAAAGAATGAAAAGAATTGAGGACAGTCTCACAGACATCTGGGACCATGTTAAAAACACCAACATTTAAATTATAGGGGTCCCAGAAGAATAAGAGAAAAAAGCAGGGCTCAAAAAATATTTGAAGAGATTGTAGTTGAAAACTTCCCTAATATGGGGAATGAAATAGTCATTCAAGTCCAGGAAGTGCAGAGAGTCCCATACAAAATAAATCCAAGGAGAAACACGCCAAGACACATATTAATCAAACTATCAAAAATTAAACACAACAAAAAATATTAAAAGCAGCAAGTGAAAAGCAACAAATAACATACAAGGGAATCCCCATAAGGTTAACAACTGATCTTTCAGCAGACACTCTGCAAGCCAGAAGAAAGTGGCAGGACATATTTAAAGTAATGACAGGGAAAAACCTACAACCAAGATTACTCTACCCAGCAAGGATCTCATTCAGATTCGATGGAGAAATTAAAACCTTTACAGACAAGCAAAAGCTAAGAGAATTCAGCACCACCAAACCAGCTTTACAACAAATGCTAAAGGAACTTCTCTAGGCAGGAAACACAAGAGAAGGAAAAGACCTACAAAAACAAACCCAAAACAATTAAGAATATGGTAATAGGAACATACATATAAATAATTAGCAATAATTATATTGGTGATTATGTTAATTACCAATTAATGTAATTGGTGATTATATTAATTATTAATTAATTATATTACCAATTGATTGGTAATAATTATCAATAACTGTATTGTAATTAAATACAAATGGATTAAATGCTCCAACCAAAAGACATAGGGGCTTCCCTGGTGGTGCAGTGTTTGAGAGTCCGCCTGCCGATGCAGGGGACACGGGTTCATGCCCTGGTCCGGGAAGATCCCACATGCCGCAGAGCAGCTGGGCCTGTGAGCCATGGCTGCTGAGCCTGCACGTCCAGAGCCTGTGCTCCACAACGAGAGAAGCCACAACAGTGAGAGGCCCGCGTACCACAAAAAAAAAAAAAAAAAGAAAAGACACAGCCTGGCTGAATGGATACAAAGACAAGACCCATATATATGCTGTCTACAAGAGACCCACCTCAGACCTAGGGACACATACAGACTGAAACTGAGGGGATGGAAAAGATATTCCATGCAAATGGAAATCAAAAGAAAGCTGCAGTAGCAATTCTCATAGACAAAATTGACTTCACAACCAAGACTATTACAAAAGACAAAGAAGGACACTACATAATAATCAAGGGATCAATCCAACAAGATATAACAATTGTATATATTTATGCAACCAACACAGGAGCACCTCAATACATAAGGCAAATGCTAACCATAAAAGGGGAAATCGACAGTAACACAATCATAGTAGGTGACTTTAACACCCCACTTTCACCAATGGACAGAGCATCCAAAATGAAAATAAATAAGGAAACACAAGCTTTAAATGACATATTAAACAAGGTGGACTTAACTGATATTTAAAGGACATTCCATCGAAAAACAGAATACACATTCTTCTCAAGTGCTCATGGAACATTCTCTAGGATAGGTCATACCTTGGGTCACAAATCAAGCCTTGGTAAATTTAAGAAAACTGAAATAGAATCAAGTATCCTTTCTGACCACAACGCTATGAGACTAGATATCAATTATAGGAAAAAAACCTAAAAAATACAAACACATGGAGGCTAAAAAATACACTACTAACTAACCAAGAGATCACTGAAGAAAACAAAGAGGAAATCAAAAAATACCTAGAAACAAATGACAGTGAAAACATGACGACCCAAAACCTATGGGATGCAGCAAAAGCAGTTCTAAGAGGGAAGTTCATCGCAATACAATCCTACCTCAAGAAACAAGAAAAATCTCAAAAAAAAAACCAACCAAACTTACACCTAAAGCAATGAGAGAAAGAAGAACAAAAACAACCCCAAAGATAGCAGAAGGAAAGAAACTATAAAGATCAGATTAGAAATAAATGAAAAAGAAATGAAGGAAACGATAGCAAAGATCAATAAAACTAAAAGCTGGTTCTTTCAGAAGATAAACAAAATTGATAAACCATTAGCCAGACTCATCAAGAAAAAAAGGGAGAAGATTCGAATCAACAGAATTAGAAATGAAAAAGGAGAAGTAACAACTGACACTGCAGAAATACAAAGGATCATGAGAGATTACTACAAGCAACTATATGCCAATAAAATGGACAACCTGGAAGAAATGGACAAATTCTTCGAAAAGCACCACCTTCCAAACCTGAACCAGGAAGAAACAGAAAATACAAACACACCAATCACAAGCACTGAAATTGAGACTGTGATTAAAAACCTTCCAACAGGGCTTCCCTGGTGGCACAGTGGTTGAGAGTCCACCTGCCAATGCAGGGGACGCGGGTTCGTGCCCCGGTCTGGGAAGACCCCGTGTGCCACGGAGTGGCTGGGCCCGTGAGCCGTGGTCGCTGAGCCTGCACATCCGGAGCCTGTGCTCCTCAGCGGGAGAGGCCACAACAGTGGGAGGCCCGCGTACCACACACACACAAAAATCTTCCAACAAACAAAAGCTCAGGACCAGATGGCTTCACAGGCAAATCCTATCAAACATTTAGAGAAGAGCTAACATCTATCCTTCTAAAACTCTTCCAAAATATAGAAGAGGGAGGAACACTCCCAAACTCATTCTACGAGGCCACCATCACCCTGATACGAAAACCAGACAAAGATGTCACAAAGAAAGAAAACTACAGGCCAATATCACTGATGAGCATAGATGCAAAAATCCTCAACAAAATACTAGCAAACAGAATCCAAGAGCACATTAAAAGGATCATACACCATGATCAAGTGGGGTTTATCCCAGGAATGCAAGGATTCTTCAATATATACAAATCAATCAATGTGATACACCATACCAACAAATTGAAGGATAAAAACCATAAGATAATCTCAATAGATGAAGAAAAAGCTTTTGACAAAATTTAACAACTATTTATGAAAAAAAGCCTCCAGAAAGTAGGCATAGAGGGAACTTACCTCAATATAATAAAGACCATATATGACAAACCCACATCCGACATCGTTCTCAATGGTGAAAAACTGAAACCATGTCCACTAAGATCAGGGACAAGACAAAGTTGCCCACTCTCACCACTATTATTCAACATAGTTTTGGAAGTTTTAGCCACAGCAATCAGAGAAGAAAAAGAAATAAAAGGAATCCAAATCGTAAAAGAAGAAGTAAAAGTGTCACTGTTTGCAGATGACATGATACTACACATAGAGAATCCTAAAGATGCTACCAGAAAACTACTAGAGCTAATCAATGAATTTAGTAAAGCAGCAGGATACAAAATTAATGCACAGAAATCTCTTGCATTCCTATACACTAATGATGATATATCTGAAAGAGAAATTAGGGAAACCCTCCCATTTACCACTGCAACAAAAAGAATAAAATACCTAGGAATAAACCTACCTAAGGAGACAAAAGACCTGTATGCAGAAAACTATAAGACACTGTGAAAGAAATTAAAAATGATACAAACAGATGGAGAGATATACCATGTTCTTGGATTGGAAGAATCAACATTGTGAAAATGACTATACTACCCAAAGCAATCTACAGATTCCATGCAATCCCTATCAAACTACCATCGGCATTTTTTATACAGAACTAGAACAAAAAATTTCACAATTTGTATGGAAACACAAAAGACCCTGAATAGCCAGAGCAATCTTGAGAAAGAAGAACAGAGCTGGAGGAATCAGGCTCCCTGACTTCAGACTATACTACAAAGCTAAAATAATCAAGACAGTATGGTACTGGCACAAAAACAGAAATACAGATGAATGGAACTGGATAGAAAGCCCAGAGATAAACCCACACACATATGGTCACCTTGTCTTTGATAAAGGAGGCAAGAATATACAGTGGAGAAAAGACAGCCTCTTCTATAAGTGGTGCTAGGAAAACTGGGAAGCTACTTGTGAAAGAAGGAAATTAGAACACTCCCTAACACCATATACAAAAATAAACTCAAAATGGATTAAAGACCTAAATGTAATAAGACCAGACAATATAAAACTCTTAGAGGAAAACATAGGCAGAACACTCTATAACATAAATCACAGCAAGATCCTTTTTGACCCACCTCCTAGAGAAATGGAAATAAAAACAAAAATAAACAAATGGGACCAATGAAACATAAAAGCTTTTGCATAGCAAAGGAAAACATAGACAAGATGAAAAGACAACCCTCAGAATGGGAGAAAATATTTGCAAATGAAGCAACTGACAAAGGATTAATCTCCAAAATTTACAAGCAGCTCATGCAGCTCAATATCAAAAAAGCAAACAATCCAATCCAAAAATGGGCAGAAGACCTAAACAGACATTTCCCCAAAGAAGATATACAGATAGCCAACAAACACATGAAAGAATGCTCAACATCACTAATCATTAGAGAAGTGCAAATCAAAACTACAATGAGGTATCACCTCACACCAGTCAGAATGGCCATCATCAAAAAATCTACAAACAATAAGTGCTGGAGAGGGTGTGGAGAAAAGGGAACCCTCTTGCACTGTTGGTGGGAATGTAAATTGATACAGCCACTATGGAGAACAGTATGGAGGTTCCTTGAAAAACTAAAAATAGAACTACCATAGCAATCCCACTACTGGGCATACACCCTGAGAAAACCGTAATTCAAAAAGAGTCATGTACCACAATATTCATTGCAGCTCTATTTACAATAGCCAGGGCATGGAAGCAACCTAAGTGTCCATCAACAGATGAATGGATAAAGAAGATGTGGCACATATATACAATGGAATATTACTCAGCCATAAAAAGAAACAAAATTGAGTTATTTGTAGTGAGGTGGATGGACCTAGAGTCGATCATACAGAGTGAAGTAAGTCAGAAAATCAAATACCGTATGCTAACACATATATATGGAATCTAAAAAAAAAAAAGGTTCTGAAGAATCTAGGGGCAGGACAGGAATAAAGATGCAGACATAGAGAATGGACTTGACATGGGGATGGGGAAGGGTAAGCTGGGACGAAGTGAGAGAGTGGCATTGACATATATAAATACCAAATATAAAATAGATAGCTAGTGGGAAGCAGCCTCATAGCAGAGGGAGATCAGCTCAGTGCTTTGTGACCACCTAGAGGGGTGGGACAGGGAGGGTGGGAGGGAGACACAAGAGGGAGGGGATATGGGGGTATATGTATACATGTAGCTGATTCACTTTGTTATACAGCAGAAATTAACAAAACATTGTAAAGCAATTATACCAATAAAGATGTTAAAAGAAAGAAAAATTAAAAATCCAAAGGGGAAAAAAAATTTTCTCAGACAGGCAAAAATTAGAAGAATACTAAACCTATGCTAAAAGAAATATTGAAAGATCTCTAAATAGAAAAGAAGTAAGAATCTATAGGAAAGAGATAAACACAGTTGGGAAGTAAATCACTTAAATAAGCCAGTATACAGATTAAATAGAAAAAAAATTTTTAATTTGTATATGTGAAAGTGATTATAACTACAATGAACAGCAAAAGGATTAATATGAAGATGTAAAAGAGGATTTCTATCAAAATCATAGAATGTGGGGGAGAGAAGTAAGAAAATGTAGATTTTTTTTGAGGTTGTATTTGAGCCTATATGACTACCAGTCTAAAGCAAGCAGATATAGTAACGGGTTAACATTCTTGAAAATCAGGGTAACCACAAATCAAAAACATAAAATAGATTCACAAAAACCAAAAAGAATACAGCAAAAGCATAATATAAAAGAAAACCATCAAACCACAAAAGGAAAAACAAATGAAAAAGAAAGGAATAAAGAAGAAATACAAAATCAACTGGAAAACAAGGTTTAAAATGGCAGTAAATTCATAACTATCAATAATTACCTTAGGGACTTCCCTAGTGGTCCAGTGGTAAAGAATCCGCCTTCCAATGCAGGGGACATGGGTTCAATCCCTAGTCAGAGAACTAAGATCCCACAAGCAATAGGGCAACTAAGCCCACGCACCACAACTACTGAGCTCCTGGGCCTCAACTAGAGAGCCTGCATGCCGCAAACTACAGAGCCCACGCACTCTGGAACCCGCGCGCCACAACTACAGAGCCCACGCATCCTGGAGCCTGCACGCCATAACTAGAGAGAGAAAACCTGCACGCCACAACTAGAGAGAAGCCTGCGTGCCACAACAAAAGATCCCACGTGCCTCAACGAAGATCCCGCATGCCACCAAAAATAAATAAATAAACAAATAATAGAAAATCTTTTTTAAAAGTTAGCTTAAATGTCAATAGACTAAATGTTCCAATCAAAAGACACAGAGTGGCAGAGTGAATAATAAAACATAACCTATAATATGCTGCCTACAAAAGACTCACTTTAGGGTGAAAGACACACAGGTTAAAGTGAGGTGATGGAAAAGGAAATTTCATGTACATGGAAATGACAAGAAAACAAGGATAGCAATACTCATATCAGACAAAATAGACTTTAAAACAAAGGCCATAAAGAAAGGCAATAGGGCCTCCCTGGTGGCGCAGTGGTTGAGAGTCCGCCTGCCGATGCAGGGGATACGGGTTCGTGCCCCGGTCTGGGAGGATCCCATATGCCGCGGAGCGGCTGGGCCCGTGAGCCGTGGCCGCTGGGCCTGCGCGTCCGGAGCCTGTGCTCCGCAACGGGAGAGGCCACAACAGTGAGAGGCCCGCATACCACAAAAAGAAAAAAAAAAAAAAAAAAAAAAAAAGAAAGGCAATAAAGGACATTATATAATGATAAAGGGATCAATACAAGAAGAGAATGTTGCACTCATTAACATATATGCACCCAACATAGGAGCACCTAAATACATAAAACAAATACTAACAGACATAAAGTAAGAAATTGATGGGGATACAATAATAGTAGGATACTTTAATACCCCACTGCCATCAATGGACATATCTTCCAAACGTCAAACCAATAAGGCAACAGAGATCCTAAATGATACAATAGAACAGTTAGACTTAATTGATATTTTCAGGACATTACATCCAAAAAAATAAAAACACACACACACAGAATACACATTCTTTTCAAGTGCACATGGAACATTCTCCAGGACTGACCACATACTAGGATACAAAACAAGCCTCAACAAATTTAAGAGGATAGAAATTATTTCAAGCATCTTTTCTGACCACAATGGTATGAAACTAGAAATCAACCACAGAAAGAAATGAGAAAGTAACAATTACATGGAGACTGAACAACATGCTACAAAAAAAACCAATGGGTCAACAATGAAATCAAATAGGAATTTTTAAAATACCTTGAGACAAGTGACAGTGAAAACACCACCTTACGAAGTCTATGGGATGCAGCAAAAGCAGTCTTTAGAGGGAAGTTCATTGCAATATAGGCCTTCCTCAGAAAACAAGAAAAATCAGGAAAAATGATCAAATAAACACCTATCCTATTACCTAAAAGAATTAGGAAAAAGAGGAGCAAACAAAACCTGAAAGTCAGCAGAAGGAAGAGAATAATAAAGACCAGAGAGGAAATAAATAAAATAGAAACAAAAAAGAAAAAAAAATCAATAAAACCAAGAGCTGGTTATTTGAAAAGGTAAACAAAATTGACAAACCTCTGGCCATGCTCACCAAGAAGAAAAGAGAGAGGACCCAAATAAACAAAATAAGAAATGAAAGAGGAGAAATAACAACTGATACCACAGAAATACAAAGAAACCATAAATGAATACTATAAACAACTGTACTCCAACAAATTGGACAACCTAGAAAAAAATGGACAAGTCCATAGAAACATACAGCCCACCACAAATGAATCAAGAAGAAATAGATGGGAATTCCCTGGTGGTCCAGTGGTTAGAACTTGGTGCTATCACTCCGACGTGTGGGCCCAAGTTTGATCCCTGGTTGGGGAACTAAGATCCCACAAGCCACACAGTGTGGCCAAAAAAAAAGGAAGAAGAAGAAGAAATCAAAATTCCAGGACCACATGGCTTCAGAGGGGAATTCTACCAAATGTACAAAGAGGAACTTACACTGATCCTTCTCAAACTCTTCCAAAAGATCGAAGAGGATGGAACAGTTCCAAAGTCATTCTATGAAGCCACCATCACCCTGATACCAAAACCAGACAAAGACACTACTGAAAAAGAACATTATAGGACAATATCTTTGATGAATATAGATGCAAAAATCCTCAGCGAAATATCAGCAAACCAAATCCAACAACACACAAAAAATGTCACACACCATCATCAAGCTACATTCATCCCAGGGTTACAAGGAGGGTTCAACATATACAAATCAATCAATGTGATACACAACATCAACCAAAGAAAATACAAAAAACACACAATCATCTCAATAGATGCAGAAAAATCATTTGATAAAATTCAACATCCATTCATGATAGAAACTCTCACCAAAGTGGGTACAAAGCGAACATATCTCAACATAATAAAAGCTACTTATGATAAACCCACGCCAATATAATACTCAATGGTGAAAAGCTGAAAGCCTTCCTGCTAAAATGTGAAACAAGACAAGGATGCCCACTCTCACCACTTCTATTCAACATAATAGTGGAAGTCCTAGTCACAGCAATCAGACAAGAAATAAAAGGTATTCAAATTGGAAAGGAAGAGGTAAAATTGTCATTATATGCAAGATGACATGGTACTATACATAGAAAACCCCGAAGACTCCACACAGAAACTATTAGAACTGATAAACAAATTCAACAAGGTAGCAGGATACAAGATTAACATACAGAAATCGGTTGCATTCCTTACACTAACAATGAAGTATCAGAAAGTAAAAACAAAAATCCCATTTAGAATCACATCAAAAAAAAAATACATAGGAATAAACCTGACCAAGAAGGTGAAAGACCTATACACTGAGAACTATAAAACATAGATAAAGGAAACTGAAGATGATTCAAAGCAATGGAAAAATATTCCATGCTCTTGGATTGGAAGAATTTGTATTGTTAAAATGGCCATACTACCCAAAGCAATTTACAGATTTAATGTGATGTCTATCAAATTACTCATGACATTTTTGACAAAACTAGGACAAATAATCCTAAAATTTTTATGGAACCATAAAAGACCCAGACTTGCCAAAGCAATCCTGTGGATAAAGAATAAAGCTAGAGGTATTGCCTTCCCAGACTTCAGACAATACTACAAAGCTACAGTTATCAAAACAGTATGGTACTGGCACAAAAACATACATATCAACAGAAAAGAATAGAGAGTCCAGAAATAAATCTATACACCTAGGATCAATTAATCTTCAACAAAGGAGGCAAGAATATACAATGGAGAAAAGACAGTCTCTTTAGCAAGTGGTGTTGGGAAAGCTGGAGAGCCAAATGTAAATCAACGAAGTTAGAACACTCCCTCATACCCTACACAAAAATAAACTCAAAATGGCTTAAAGACTTAAATATAAGACATGACACCATAAAACTCCTAGAAGAGAACATAGGCAAAACATTATCTGACATAAAATTGTAGCCATGTTTTCTTAGGTCAGTCTCCCAAGGCAATAGAAATAAAAGCAAAAATAAACAATGGGACTTAAACTTATCAGCTTTTGTACAGCAAAGGAAACCATGAACAAAAAGACAACATGCAAACTGGGAGAAAATATTTGCAAATGATGTAACCAACAAGGGCTTAATTTCCAAAATATACAAACATCTCATACAGCTCAATATCAAAAAAACAACCAAATCAAAAAATGTGCAGAAAACCTGAATAGACATTTCTCCAAAGAAAACATACAGATGGCCAATAGGTACATGAAAAGATGCTCAACTATGCTATTAGAGAAATGCAAATCAAAAGCACAATGAGGTATTACCTCACACCAGTCAGAATGGCCATCATTTAAGTCTACAAATAATAAAACATAGATGAATACAATAACTGAAATTAAAAACAGACTAGAAGGAAGCAATAGCAGAATAACTGAGGCAGAAGAACAGATAAATGACCTAGAAGACAGAATGGTGGAAATCTCTGCCATGGAACAGAATAAAGAAAAAAAGAACAAAAAGAAATGAGGACAGCCTCAGAGACCTCTGGGACAACATTAAATGCACCAACATTTGAATTACAGGGGTCCCAGAAGAAGAAGAAAAAGAGAAAGGGCCTGAGAAAATATTTGAAGAGACTATAGTCAAAAACCTCCCTAACATGGGAAAGGAAATAGACACCCAAGTCCAGGAAGCACAGAGAGTCCCATACAATATAAACCCAAGGAAGAACACACCAAGACACATACTAATCAAAAAAGCCTACAAATAATAAATGCTGGAGACAGTGTGGAGAAAAAAGGAACCCTCCTACACTGTTGGTGGGAATGTAAATTGGTGCAACCACAATGGAAAACAGTATGGAGGTTCCTTAAAAAACTAAAAATTGAGTTGCCATATGATCCAGCAATCCCATTCCTGGGCATATATCCAGAGAAAACTCTAATTTGAAAAGATACATGCACCCCAATATCCAGAGCAACGCTATTTAAAACAGCCAAGACATGGAAGCAACCCAATGTCCATCAACAGACGAATGGATACAGGAGATGTGATACATATATACAATGGAATATTACTCAGCCATAAAAATCATGAAATAATGCCATTTGCAGCAACATGAATGGATCTAGAGATTATCACACTAAGTGAAGTCAGGAAGAGTAAGACAAATACCATATGATATCACTTATATGTAGAATCTAAAATGATACAAATGAACTTATTTATGAAAGAGAAGCAGACTCACAGACACAGAAAACAAACTTATGGTTGCCAAAGTGGAAAGGGAGTGGGAGAGAGGTAACTTAGGAGTTTGGGATTAGCAGATACAAACTACTATATATAAAATAAATAAACAATAAGGTCCTACTGTATAGCACAAGGAACTATATTCAATATTCTGTAATAAACCATAATAAAAAACAATATGAAAGCAATATATATATGTATAACTGAATCACTTTCTGTGCACCAGAAACTAACACACTGTAAATCAACTATACTTCAATTTAAAAAATAAAAATAAAATAATAATGATAAAAATAACATAAAACACACAAGTAGGAAAAAAACTCAACAGTAAGAAAACAAATAGTTCATTTAGAAAATGGGCAAAAGACATGAATTGATATTTCACCATACAGATGGCACATAAGCCATGAAAAGATGTTCCACATCATTAGCCATTAGGGAAATGCAATTTAAACCACAATGAGATATCACCACACACCTATCAGAATGGCTATAATAAAAAATAGCGAGAACACCAAATGCTGACGAGGATGCAAAGAAACTGGGTTACTCACATACTGCTGGTAGGAATTTAAAATGGTACAGTCACTCTGGAAAATAGCTTGGCAGTTTCTTTAAAACCAAATATATAACAACCGTATGACCCAGCAATTGCTCTCCTGAGCATTACTCCCAGAGGAATGAAGACTTATGTTCACAAACCTATACACAAATGTGTATAGCAGCTCTATTTGTAACAGCGATAAACTGGCAACAATCCGCATGTCCTTCAATGGATGAATCATTAAACAAACTGGTACACCCATGCCATGAACTACTACTCAGCACTAATGAGGAATGAACTACTGATACACAAAACAACCTGGATGAGTCTCCAGAGAGTTATGCTGGGTGAAAAAAGCCAGTCACAAAAGGTTACATATGGTAACCACATTCTCGAAATAACAAAATTATGTAATTTGGACAACAGAATGATTGGCAGGAATTAAGGAGGGGATGAGGAAGGAGGAAAGTAGGTATGACAGTAAAAGGGAAACATGAGGGGACTGTTCTGTATCCTGACTATATCTATGGCAATATCCTGATTGTGTTATTGTTTACAGTTTTGCAAGATATTACATTTAGGGGAAACTGGGTGAAGGGTACATTACATCTCTCTATATTATTTCTTACAACTGTAGGTGGGTCTACAATTATCTCAAAGTTAAGAGTTTAATTAAAAATACTGTTGATATTCTGTGGTTAAAAAATGGAATTCTAAAGAAAAACTGAGAGATTTTAGGTAGCAACAATTAGTAATTTATAAAACCTCCCTCTCGAGGAAAACTTCCCTCTCTTGGACTCATATCGATCCCTTTACTGACTATAGTGGGGAAAAAACTTAAGAGCATGTATACTGAGTTGATTCTAACAGAATAAACAAAGTAGATTTTTAGAGCAAAGTAGAATTTTAGAGAACATTTCCTTCAAGTAGATGCATAAGTAAGGAGCTAAGGCCCAGAATGGCCGTTATATTAGGAAGCCTGGGGTCAGGGCAGGTATCCAAATAAACATATCCTCTAGGCATTTAGAAATACAAGATTGGAGTAGTGCTGAAAACTCATGTCCAGAAATGAAGTTAGACCATTCCCATAGAAATAAAGGTAAGAGTCTTAAGGGAGGATGGAAGGAAAAAATCAGCAATATTGATTTTTTCCTTTTTTCACCAAAAGGAAAAAAAAATATGATTTATACTATGACAATACCTAAGGACTACAAATACTTATGGTTCATATTGGGCAAAAACTCACATATTTAATTTCTTTCCTAGACTAAACCCATCTACTTACATAAATATAAAGAAATACAGCACATCTTGGACACCACCCAGAACTGCCCCTTTGATAAGCCAAAGGACTCTTATGGTAAGCTCCTCAGAATGGCTCCAGTCTGTGTCCCAGAAGTCATTTGAAAGTTTGTCACCTCTCAAAGGGCCCAAGAAGAGGAAAAAACATTCTCGAGTCAAGGCCACAAAGACTAAATACATGAAACCTGTCAGCAGCAAATGGGAGACTACTCCCTCAAGTTCTGAGAAGGATGCAGACAAGAGTCTGCAAGCTGAAGAATCCAACCAGCAAGACTCTATGCAAACAGTCCCCCCATCCAACTAAAAATAAGGGAGAGCAACCAAAAAAGAAGGATGGACAACCCACCTTTCATTTGAAATTGCAAAGGGACAAATAATCTATCTTTATGCTGCTTTTTGAAAACTGTGGATGAAAGATAACATATGCTTACACAGTAAAATGAAAAAGAAAAGAAAGAAAAAGAAAAGCCCTCCCAGTCCTTCTATCCCTATCCCACCCCCTACATGTTCATGTGCATGTACTAAACTACAGATTTTAGACATCCCATCATCTTTAGTTGGAACATCTTTCAGAGAGTTAAAAGGAAATCCAGAGAAAATATAGAAAATTAAAAATCACTTCAATATTTATATTTAATTTTTGTCAAGATGAAAAAAAAATCTCTGAACTTTTGATTTCTTCTGAAATGACTTATTCAAACAACACCAAAAGACTAAGACCTCAAGGAAGGAATGGCATGTACTATCACTGACATTAATGTCCCTACTAGGCACTTTAATGAATCAGTCAACAAACATCGTGTCTGCAGTGTGTCAGAAACCACCAGTGATATAAAAGACATTCCTGTATTTTTACTACTGTATAACTGTACATATAAAACATACATGACTAAAATAATTGCAGAATAAGACAGTGCATAGTAAAGTACTAAGTTGTGTATCTCCAGTAATTAGAGAAAATACTACATAGTAAAAGATGCTAATTGCAGAGGGAAAGTTTGACACAAAATGGCACAAAAATGCATAGATTACTGTTTGAATAGTCATTTTGCTTCTCAAAATTTAGCAAAAGTGTAAAAGATTAGATGTGCAGTTTCTGTTAGAGCTGATGAGTGTACATCTCCAGCCATTTATTCAATGTGAAAGCAAGTGGAGCACCTCACAGTTTGTCACTCATAAGACAGTGAGTACTAGTGAGATTCCTAAAGGACACTGCAGAGAAACAGGTTTGTCAGGCAAATATGTCGAGATGGATGCGGTGAGAAAACAGTCAATCAGCCTGTAGTTGCAGGTCAACAGTGGCATCCATTACAGGATGAGGCTAATGAGGATCAGGCAATGAAGATCCCACATGCTGCAACTAAGAGCCGGTGGCCCCAAATAAATAAATATTTTAAAATAATAATAATAACCTGCCAAAAGAGAAATCACCAGGCCCAGATGAGTTCACTGATGAACTCTAACAAGAATTTAAGAAAGAAATTACACCAATTCTCTACAATCTCTTCCAGAAGACAGAAGCAGAAGGACTACTTCCTAACATATTCTATGGGGCCAGCATTACTCTAATGCTAAAACCAGACAAAATATTATAAGAAAGGAAAGTTACCAATATCTCTTGTGATCATAGATGCAAAAATACTCAACAAAATATTAGAAATAGAAGTCAATAATGTATAAAAATAATTATACACCACAGTCAAGTCAGCTTTATTCTAGGT
The DNA here is from genome assembly GCF_964165515.1 of Mesoplodon bidens. NCBI lineage: Eukaryota > Metazoa > Chordata > Mammalia > Artiodactyla > Ziphiidae > Mesoplodon > Mesoplodon bidens. The sequence continues at coordinate 89,160,642 of NC_138166.1, forward strand.
ATTCACACCTGGTTTAACATTCAGATATCAATATAATCCATCACATCAACAGAATAAGGAAGAAAAACTATATGGTAACATCAATAGATACAGAAAAAGAGTTTGACAAAATCCCACACCCATTCATGATTAAAAACTCTCTGCAAAGTAAGAATGGAGGGAAACTTCCTCAATTTGATAAAGAATATCTACCAAAAAATCTTCAACTCATGATCATACTTAATGATAAAACAAGATACTGCCCTATTAAGATCAGAAACAAGGCAAAGGTATCTGCTCTCCCATTCCTATTCAACATCATACTGGAAGCCCTAGGTAATTCATTAAGACAAGGAAATAAAAGGAAGAAATAAAACTGTATTTGTTCACAGAATACATGATTATCTATGTAGAGAATCCCAAAGAATCAACAAAAAAAAAATCCCTGCTGGAAGTAATAAGCAATTATAGCAAGGTTGCAAGATACAAAGTTAATATACCAAAGTAAATTGCTATCTTATATACCAGCAATGAATCCTGTAATTTGACATTAAAAACACAATACCATTTACATTGGCACCAAAAATTCAAATACTTAGGTATAAATCAAATATGTTCAAGATCTATATGAGGAATACTGCAAAACTCTGATGAAAGAAATCAAAGATCTAAATAAATGGAGAGACAGTCCATGTACATGGATAAGAAGACTCACTACTGTCAAGATGTCAGTTCTTCCCAACTTGATCTATAGAGTCAATGAAATCCCAATCAAAATTCTAGCAAATTGTCAACAAACTTGATTCTAAAGTTTATATAAAAGGACTAGGACTTCCCCAGTGGCGCAGTGGTTGGGAATCCGCCTGCCAATGCAGGGGACATGGGTTCGATCCTTGGTCTGGGAAGATCCCACATGCTGCGGAGCAACTAAGCCTGTGCGCCACAACTACTGAGACGGCACTCTAGAGCCTGTGAGCCACAACTACTGAAGCCTGCGTGCCACAACTGCTGAGCCCACATGCCACAACTACTGAAGCCCGTGCGCCTAGAGCCCGTGCCCTCCAACAAGAGAAGCCACCACAGTGAGAAGCCCACGCACCACAATGAAGAGTAGCCACCACATGCTGCAACTAGAGAAAGCCCACCTGCAGCAATGAAGACCCAACCCAGCCAAAAATAAATAAATAAATAAATTTTTTTAAAAAAGAAAGATTAAAGATTCAGAATAACCAACACAATACTGAAAGGGAAGAAGTCAGAGGATTGATATTATCTGACTACAAGACTTAAAAGACTTACCTATAAAGCTACATTAATCAAAACAGTGTGGTATTTGACAAACCTGAATTCCATGTCCAGCCCCCCCAAAAAAAAATCCTTTAAAATCGGAGACCACTGTGATAGGAGGGCTGAGTACGTGCTGTGACCCCATCCTCTTTGCAGACATGACCCAGATTCTGTGTCACCTTTGGTTCTCCACACATGACAGCAGTGATGCCTCATGGAGCCTGGGTAACTGAGTTGGCACTGATGCTACTGACCCAGGCAGAAGGGCTTTATAATAGGAAAAAAAGACACACACTAACTCTGGAGCTTTCATCCTGACATCATTAAATTGTTCTTTTATAATTAGGCTTTAAGATAAGGACGATCTGCCCAACATCACCAAAAAAAGTTATATTTCGTTTTTATCCCGGAAGGGTGAGCATACTTTCTGCATATAAAAGGGGTACTTAAGTCATTTTTTCCACACAAAGATCTCCTTCTATACTATCATAGCTGAATTCTTTACTTTCAGAAACATGTTATAAACTCCTAATTGGCAATTTCTCTTTCAAATAAACTATAAACAAAGAAACAAGTATTTCATCAAGCATTTGGCCATCTTCACCCCTCACCTCCAAGCCTGCTAAGAGCCTATATTCTCCACATTCCTAGGTAGACCACTGGCCCAAACCCTGGCACCCTCCAGGATTCCCAGACCAGTCTCTGCAGATTGTTCTATCCTTTCTTCTTTGGGAAAAGTTTGTGTGGAAAGAACTGTTCATGTCTGAGTCCTGCGTGATGGACAAAAGAGGCTCTGGGCCTGAATCTACTAGAGAGATATTAGGAGAGTGAGATTTTGTTTAAAGAAATAAAAGATAGCAAAGTCAGCTGATAGAATGAAGTACTCCCTCTACAGAGGTAACCACAGTTCTGAAAATGACTTGTGCCCAGATGGCAGGGCCGCATGAAGGAAGGCACCTGGGTAAAAGAGTCACCCCTCCTGAGAACACTTGGAATGAACTACGACAAGACTCCACTGAAAACACATGAAATGTGAAGACATCGACAGTTCTTCTTGATGTCTCCTGAGTTCCTGTAATTGAACTCCAGATCAGTGAGGAAATACCCCTGGGGAGGCTCTTCATTTCTCTGACCCAGCCTGTCTGCACTGACCAACACAGGCTCAAGCGAGCCTACAGAGAAGAGAGATCCCTGGAACCTCTGTAGGCAGGATCCGTCTTCAAGGCTACAGAAAGAAACTCCAAACCAGGGGAAGGAGCCGCACCCAGGAACGGGGGCATGTGAGCCCTCTGCCTCAGCATGACTCACCATTATGCCCTGACGTGCTTGGGTTCACACAATGGGTTTCAGCATGACACCGCTCTAACCCCCTAGTTTGATGCAACATCAGTTGGGGCCCAGCGTGGCCAGAGCTCATGGGTTAGTCTCCTCTGGCTACAGTCAGCCTTTTACATTTTCCCCAATGCACGGTACAAACCCCACTTTCTATGTGTGCGGCAGTGCACGGAACAAAGAGTGTACCATTTCATTCAGCCAGGCCTCACTTGCCCTGCCCCACCGATGGTCTGGCCTGGTTGCCAGGTACTTGTTTGTTGTGGAAGTACAACACTCCACAGGGGTAGAAGCAGGCAGTTGTGGTCCATGGCATACTGATGGCCAGAGACCCAGCATCAGTGTCTTTGGAGCCATGGAGGACCTTCAGACAGCCACAGAACTAGCTGTCCAGCAGCTCCTGAAGCAGTGCGCTCTGATAGTGTTATTTGACTACTTGAGGCAAAGCCCTTTGGGTTTCCTTCAGTATGTGCTGCTACGATTTATTGTTTTAGTAAGAAGCCAACATACTGTAAGGAGGAGTAAAGAGCTAGTCAAAAGCTTTTCTGCCCTGGGTAAGGAAGACTGTTCTGTCAGTGAAAAGATGAAAGAGTTTACACAAAACTACGAAGCCCTCAAATTGCCTTTCATAGAGGCCAGTCCTCTAAGGGTACAAAGTCTGTGTTAGGCAACGCTTAATAGAAATGTGGAAGGGTCCACCTCTTGAGGACACAGCAGACCTCTCAAAATGAATCAAAAAGCGAAGTTCCTTAACTCTCACGTCATGGTGTGCTAATGGCTCATCTTCAAGAACATACACGACCAGTCAGAAAGGAATCGAAATCCTTCCAGTCCCAACCAATTAATGCCAAAGGCATCTCAGAAAAAATGTAGAACTTTAAAGGGAAATAATGGATGGTCTGGATGAAAACACTCATCTGTAGGAAAACCTAACCCTGCCTTCCCAAGAAGATGAGGGACAGAAAGAGTGTGGGCACTGAAGAACCAGACATAGAAAAATGCTTGAAAAAGTATTACACAGGAATAAAACAGGCTGTAAATGATAAAGGGATCCCTTAAACTCTCTTACTGAAACTGTACTGCAAGTGATCAGTTTACCTGCTCTCTTTAGAGAAGATCATACAGATGATGACAACTTCTCCCTTTTCAAAGGAAGGAGGAGAGTTAAGCCATGAGGTCACCATAAGGGATCCAGGGTCCCATGCAGGGTCAGTTCAGATTTCAAAGCAGCCAACTCCACAACATCCACACGCACTGCAGGACATCTGGTGTTTTGTTTTGTTTTTCTCTCTTTAAAAGTAATTTCAATTTACCTCTATTTAGTTTAACTGCTGTTATGTAATTCGTTCTTTGTTTTTTTTATTGTTTGATAGAACTATGATTCCTAAGAGTGTTTTTAAAATATATGGTTTTAATTTAATTGTGATACATTATTTCCATTTCATTAGGTACCCTAGAATTAGAAGATATAGTACTGTATTTTTACTATTATTTAAACCATCATCAATGTTTTACAAAACTAGGTGGAGATACTTGAAACAAAGGGGAAAAAAAGACTATTACAATGTATCTATTAGAAGTCTATAGGACTTCCCGGGTTGTCCAGTGGTTAAGACTCCACGCTCCACTGCAGGGGGCGTGGGTTTGATCCCTGGTCAGGGAACTAAGATCCCACATGCCGTGCGCCTCAGGCAAAAAAAAAAAAAAAAGAAGTCTGAAAAAAGTCTATAAAAGTAGCTTAATATTTACCTCAATAAATTTTTATTCATTTTCTTAGCTTCAAGAAAACAAAAACCTAAACAACAACGAAGATATTCCCAGTTAAACCTATCAGTATTTTTATTAGTTACGTTCTAAGTTCACAGATTAATTTAAGGGACTTGAAATTTACAAACATTTGTTTCTTATTTTGTAATTTTCTGAAATTTGTCATTTCGGATTTGTTCATGATACTCTTTGCTGGCTAAATGTCTTTAGATTATATGAAGTTAAAACTTTTCCCTTTAAAAAACAATAAAGGGGCACAAATCCAGTTCTAGAACCACACCCTGAGAAAATCCTCCATCCACTCCCCAGTGAGAATACCAAAACTGGTTTTTTTTAAAAAAGTAAGTCTTTAGAAGTTGTCCTAAGGGCACACAACAAGTGAAGAAACATTTATTCAAGAAAATCTAACAAATCTCAGTAAGAGTAGTGAGAGTTTGTGGCACTTAAGCCACAACCCATTTCTCCCTTCATCCCAGTTCAGTATGAGGGAAATTCCACTCTCCCAAGCGTGTGACCAAGGACACAGGAATAGCACTCCCACAGCTCCCAGTCAAGGGCTATGGTATCTCCCCAGGCAAGGCAGGCTGCTAGCATTTCTCATGCCCCTACCTTTATTTCAGAGGCTAAATTCCAGGCAAGTACAGCCAAGAGGTCAGAGCCACCTGTCCTCTACCCAACCAGAGGGCTGAGTGGAGGACAAGACAAAGGCTCTTCCCCAGGTTCAGCAGGCCAAGAAGCTGGAGTCCCAGTCACCTTTGCCCAAGCTTGTTCATAGGGTGGAGGTTCCATGCAGGGTAAAAAGACCAGCAGCTACCGCCCCACCCAGCACCACACTCAAAAAGCAGAGGTGTCGCTCTAGAAGAAGTGGATCGCTGCCTCCACCCCCACCCAGCTCCACAGCTGTGGCTCAGACAGTTTGCCCCAGGAGGAGAGGCATTCCATAAGAACTAAGAGCTCTGAAGTTCTCCCTACCTATACTGATTTGTTTGGAACAGAATGTGGAGAAGTTCAAGCCTGAGGGTGCTGTCGAAAACAACAGAGATTTGGGTGGTTAGCAATTAAGAGGAGGCTAGTAGCTTGATAAGAGCGACAAACTCTACTAGAGGACCACTATGTTGTCAGAGGGAACCAGTGAAAGAGACGGCTAAAAAGAGCCCTCCAAGGGTTTAAAAAAAAAAAAAATTAGACTTTCAGTAAAAACTGGCATACTGGACACATATTTAGACACATATTTATCCTTTTTTTTTATCCTTTTGAGAAGAACACACATGCTCCTTCTCAAAAACCTACTAAAATAACAATTTTATCTTTTAAGATAAAGCTACAAGGATGAGACTAGGAGAGGAGGCCATTTTGGAAGCTAGAAAGCAGAATGGCTTTAAACTTCTCAACTTCTAGTGAAAGCTAGATGGTATGGAACAAGACTTTCAAAATTATAAAGGCAAATTATTTTTAACCTAAAATTCTATACTCTTCTAGCTTTGATCAAACTTAAGAATAGAGGGCTTCCCTGGTGGCGCAGTGGTTGAGAGTCCGCCTGCCAGGGCAGGGGACACGGGTTTGTGCCCCGGTCCGGGAAGATCCCACATGCCGCGGAGCAGCTGGGCCCGTGAGCCATGGCCGCTGAGCCTGCGTGTCCGGAGCCTGTGCTCCACAACGGGAGAGGCCACAACAGTGAGAGGCCCGCGTACAGCCAAAAAAAAAAAAAAAAAAAAAAAAAAAAAGAATAGATCAAGAAAAGCTTCTGACACAGGAAATATGAGATCCAACATTGGACAGAGGCAATGAGAACCCCAGGATGGTGGTAGTGAAATGAAATGCCAGGATGACAGCTGTGTATCAGCCCAGACTTGTTGGGAAGGCTCCGGGGGAGACTATCTTGGGAAGACATCAAGTACCATGCCTACAAATTCCTTGAAAAAATAAATTATGAAGATTTAAGGGTTGGGTTAGTGTTAAGTACACAGAAAACCAAGCAAACAAACAAAAAGTTAGGGCGAGTATCATCTCCAGAAAAAGACAAAAAATTATGCAGGAAAGGAAAAGAAATCATCATTTTCTGTGTGGCTCAGCTACTATATATTGTATTTACATAGTTATAATATTGTAGATACTGAGTACCAATTTAAACAAAATAATAACCAATTTGGAAGAGGGAATTAGGACTTGTGGAACATGCGTCAGGAAGAAGAAAGCTACATCTTCATCTTCTATAGTTGAGAGTCAAAAGATTATGCCGGAAACTGAAAAATCAAGAAGTACCATTATCAGCCTGTTACTTACAGAGCAGAGGTAAATACCTAAAGAATCAGGTAAAACAGATGAGGCGCTTACCCTGGAGAAGAAGAAGGTGCTAGTGTGGGACTACTGTTTTCTATAACAAACTTTGATGAATTCTTGACTCTTTAAAAACTATGTGCATTCTAACTTCAAATAAAATTCTTAAATGTATACTTTTATCTCTTCTATATTGTGTCACTTCATTCACCAGTGTTCAGGTTTCAGCGTGACTAGTTTATACCAGTACCAAAAAATTAATTTTATCTCTGCCTTGAAGGCATTATTATGAAGGCTAGACAAGATATTCAGAAATTCTGCTTTTAATAACAGCTACCATTACTGTGTGCCCAGAACTGTACTAAGAACCTTCATGCATTATCTCTAATTTCCACAACAGCCATGCAAAGTAGGTATTGTTTCCATTTTACACATGAGACCCTGATGCTCAGAGAGGTTAAATAATTCACTAATCTGTAGCAGAGCTCCTTGATCCCAGAGTTTCTGTTCTTCCTTCCTATTAGATCACAGCACCTACATCACCTCTTTCTAGGGTTTGAGTTTAAAAGAACTACAAAGGAGAAAAAAATGTAGCAGTTCAAAGAACTCCTTTGAGGGAAGGCCAGGGAGGGGAAGAGGAACCCTGGAGGATTCAGCAATATTACTCGGTAGCTGTCTACTGACTTAACCGAGCTTAACCCCAAATTGGAATTTCCAGCTGGTCATGTGAGCGTAGAAAGCAATTTTTAAACTCTGGCTAGGAGCCCCTATGATTACAAAAATAAAAGCTCCGTTCTGCTCTTATTTTGAAATAAGATATTCCAGCTGTTCCAGCATGGGCCTAAACACCCTGGTGAGGACACTAGGACGACAAGGATTTGTGTCCAGGGATGCCCAGTCATCCTACAAAGCTGATTTCTGAAAAGGAGAGGACAGATGCCTAACTGCTTCCCCAGTGGTGACCTGGGTCTGGGATCTCAGACCAGATGATCTGGAGGGTCCCTTCTGAGTAAGAGTCTAGGTTGTATTTGCCTTGGTTTAAAACATTAGGAGTTTTGAGAGTGTCTTGGCCAGTTTCCTTTCTGGAATTGTGGTGTGATATAATCAAGACACTTACCTGCCTCTTTAAGTCTATTGGTTGGTTGGTTCAGGTGTGGGTAAAGTGGCCGGTTTGGGGAACAACAATGTTGTTTACATCTTACTTTCTGAAAAGTCAGGAGCCACCGGCAAGAAATGAAAGTGAAATCAGGGGATAGTGTCATCAGTCAGCACAAATGTGACAAAGTTCAGAGAGCTGTTTACTTAGGCACAACTGCGCCTGCCAGCCGGTCATAAGCTCGGGGCTTATGCTCGGGGCTGCATCATTCCCGTCCCCACCGGCCTCGTTTCTGGAACCTGACATTAGGAGGCAGCGAGAGAGAAGAATCAAGCGAACCTGATTTCCTGCTCCTCCTCTTTATGAGTGTTTTGGGGGTTCTGCATCTTTTTGGTAAGTACCTACCCTACATGCCCCACAGCTCGCCCAGAAGCCTGCCTCTCTGCAAGACAAGTCAGCTTTCCTCTCAGACCCTGCGTTCTAGCCATGGGCCCGGGGACACGACTGGCAGTCAGGGTCTGGGGACCTTCCCCCCGGATACAGACCCACCTTCGTGAGCTCTGCTCTTCCCTCCTTCTCCCTGCTCCCTGCAGCATCACCCTGTGCGACTCTGGCCTCAGAAGTGGTGCAGGTAATGCCAGTATAACTGGTTAGAAATGCAGGGGACAACTGTGGGCAGCAGGGTCTTGCACCGAGTCTGTACAAATAACGGTTTGTGACGCATGAAGTGGGTTCTTCATCAGAAATAGGCCACCAAACAAAAGCAGATCACTGACTCGCAGTAGCTAAACTGGTAGTTACAGGAAACACCATGAGTTCTTAAAATACGCACTGGGGACTAAGATTGTCAGAAAGACCTGTGTTCTTGACTCAGAAGACAAGAGGGTCTAAGAGATTTTCAGACCCTATGGTATTAGACTACATTGCTTTTCACACCCTGATGGAAATGCATGGTGGGATTTTAGTTCAGTTGCTGCAGATCTTAAAAGATTTTTTTTTTAACGTGGGCTATTTCCCTAATAATTTCCAATATGCTTCCTCACCTGTAAAATCAAAGGCTCTTTGGGAAGAGATAAATACACGTATGTATGTGACTCATCCTTCCTCCCTCCCTCGTGACAGCTGAAATGCATTTTTCAGTATCTTCTTCCTAAACCCCATCTCTCCCAAAGTCCCGAATCCGGGCATACGACGTTCTCCTTTTGATTTCGTATATTCCCCTTTCTCAACTCTCTTTCCAGCTAACCCCCTGCTTTATCTAATCACTAAGATTGTTCGTTTTCTAAATTTCACTTTTACATAAATATAACACATGACTCTGGAAATATTTTTAATGCAAAAAGAAAGGAACTCTTACCCATAATGCCCAGAGATATCAGGGCAAACATTAACATTTTAGAACAATTCCTTAGTCTCTTTCTTGCAGTCATACTATAAAGCGTGATTTCAGACCTGGTTCTTCTAAAGGCTGCATAGAGTTTTAGTATCTTGATATGTCATAATTTGATTCTAATGTTGGGCATTCAAGTTGCTTCTCATTTTTTGCCAAAGTAATACTGTGATGAACATTCCTGTATATAAATCATTGATTGCATTTCTGATTGCTGCCTTAGGGTAGACTCGTAAGTGGAATTACTTGGCCAAAAGGTATGATGATTTTTAGGGTTTTTAGTGCCTTTTGCCATACTGCCTCCCAGAATGTTTCTAAGAATTTTCACATCCACCATCATTATATGAAAATGTCAGTTTTACTGCACTCTTGGTATCAGTGTTTTTAGCTGCAGTTTTAATTTATTTATTCATTCATTTATTTTTGGCTGTGTTGGGTCCCCGTTTCTGCGCGAGGGCCTTCTCCAGTCGTGGCAAGCGGGGGCAACTCTTCATCGCGGTGCGCAGGCCCCACGGTCGCGGCCTCTCTTGTTGTGCAGCCCAGGCTCCAGACGCGCAGACTCAGTACTTGTGGCTCACGTGCCCAGTTGCTCCGCGGCACGTGGGATCCTCCCAGACCAGGGCTCGAACCCGTGTCCCCTGCACTGGCAGGCAGACTCTCAACCACTGAGCCACCAGGGAAGCCCCTAGCTGCAGTTTTAATAGGGAAACTTATAGGTTATTTTACTTGGCATATCTTTGATTACATTACATGAGGTATAGACGTTTTTTTCATGTTAGTTAATGTGATAGTGTTTTATAATAAGAAATATGTGTTTGGTCTCTGTCCCCATTTCTGGCACAGAGCTCCTAAAACCCTTGGAACGTCCTTAGTGATAATAGAGGTAAAGGTGTCTTTTTTTAATTCATTACAAACCCTTTTCAACCACCTCTGAGTTGCTAATGACTCGACTTTTGGCAAGTCGCTAAGGATGGGGCCGGCTGCCAGGGGAAACCACCACCCCAGCCCCCAGCCTCTAGGGAGGTGAGAGTGGCTGGAGCCTGAGTTCAATCACCAGTGGCCAATGATTCAATCAATCATACCTACGTAATGAAACCTCCATAAAAATCCCTGAAGTACAGGGTTCAAGAGCATCTGGGTTGGTAGACACACGGAGATGCCAGGAGGGTGACAGGCCTAGAGAGGGCATGGAAGCTCCACGACCCTTCCCCCCACCCTTTGCCCTGTGCATCTTCTGGGTGGCTGTTCCTGAGTTGTATCCTTCTATGATGAATGAGTATTCTAGTAAGTAGGCTGTTTTCCTGAGTTCTGTGTGAGCCACTCTAGCAAATTAATCAAACCCAAGGAGGGGGTCATGGGAAACTCGAAGTTATCCTAGACTTGCACTGGGGGCGGGGGCAGTGCTCGGCTTGTGGCACTGACCCCTTAACCTGTGGGATCTGATGCTATCTCCAGGTAGATAGTGTCAGAATTAAGTTAAATTATAGGACATCCAGGTGTCACAGAGAATTCCTTGGTGGGGAAAAACCCTCACACATTTGGTGGAGGGTACAAATAAACAAAAGAGTTTTTTACAGTTAACTATTTTGCATTCCTTCTTATGTGAAATCTCTCTTCATATGCCTTGTCCATTTTTATGGAGATTAATGTTCTTCTTATCTGTTTGCATGAACATTTGTTATATTAGGTATATTAACCAGTTCATGTTTGTTGCAGATATTTTTCCACACTCACTGACTTTTTTTGCGGGGGGGTGGCTGCATTGAGTCTTCTTTGCTGTGCTCCGGCTTTCTCTAGTTGAGACGAGCGGGGGCTACTCTTCATTGCGGTGCGGTGGCTTCTCTTGTGGCGGAGCACAGGCTCTAGGTGTGTGGGCTTCTGTAGTCGTGGTGCAAGGGCTCAGTAGTTGTGGCTCGCGGGCTCTGGAGTGCAGGCTCAGTAGCTGTGGCGCACGGGCTTAGTTGCTCTGTGACATGTGGGATCTTCTCGGACCAGGTCTCGAACCCGTGTCCCCTGCATTGGCAGGCAGATTCCTAACCACTGTGCCGCTAGGGAAGCCCTCCATGATCACTGACTTTTAATTTTACATTTTGTTGTACAGAAATGTATATTTTAATAGTTAAATCTGTACTGCTTTTTTCTTTGTAGTTTCAATTTGCTTTTAAGCTCAGAGCGTTCTTTCTCATTCATAAATCAAATATTTACTTTTTTCTAGATCTTTTTTCTTCTTTTGTCTGTTTGTTCCTTACACTTCACTATTGGATCCATGTGAGATTTATTTTGGGATGTGGAGTGAGATGAGGCCCTAAAATAGTTTTCTTTTGTTTTAAATAATCAATTGCTTCAGCATTAGTCAGTGGAAAACCCTGTCTTCCACTGAATTATAACACCAATTTTATGGTGTATTAACTTCAGATACATGGCTTTTCTGAGACATTCTGCTCTCTGAGCTGTCCATCCAGTACCCCTGCCATTCTGTTCTATTAAGCCCACATTCCCCTCAGTTATCTCTACCCGGGAGCTGGACACTGCAATGACCTCAGTGACTCTAGCCTGCCTTAGGCCTCTTCAAGTCAACTACAGCTTAAGGTGAATTAATTAATATAATAAATATCTTTGGAAGTTTAATCTTCACACGCACGCACAGTATGTTCTCGCAGAAACTGAGACTTTTTGCAGGGCTTTCTTCTATACCCCTGGGCTCACACCACCTCAGCGGTCTCAGCCCTGTCAACATGACAGAACTGAAAGAATTTAGTAATGAGTTTACGCATTCCTTCGTTCAAGGGAAAACGGTCCACAGATCCAGGGAGCACGGCGCCTCGCAAGCGGTGGAGCAGTCTTTCTAGGGATGTGGGACAGAACATTAGAAGAGGCAACGTGGCTTATGCTGAAGCCTCGACCTCGTGGCTGGCAGGTCCTATTTCCTGGGGAAGGTGAGCTGGCCCAGGCTGCTGGAAGACTGTGATTGGTGTATGTTAGGGTTCCTTGACAGGTGTTTCCCAGGCAGGCTGACTTGGGTTTGGATTTGGGACCTGGGCTGGGCCACTAGGGCCGCCTCATTTTCTGAGTCCCAATGTACAACTTAACTTGATCAGCCCCAAGTCTAGACTTGAATAGACTTTGGGAGGGGACGCCCCTGACCCCCAGCTCTTCTGTGAGGACACAGATCCCCTGCCCACTCAGCAGCAGGAGGGAGGTGGAGGTGCTAACAGCCGAGACCCTGGCAGAGCAGAGAACACAAAGGAGCAGCGACCCCGGCCCCTTCCTGCAGCATCCCGCCCACCAGCAAGCATAAGGCCTCGGTCAGCACCCGCCTAAGAGTGACCAGGGAAAGATGCGCTTTCTGAGGGATGCTGGGAGAGGCCCCATAGCACCTGTTGCTCCGTTTGCCTGTGATTTGCTTTCTTTGAGTTATTTTAGTGAGTTACAAAGCCATTTCATATGCGTTACAAACTCTCCAGGTAAGAACCACATCCTCCTGTGGGGGGGGGATGGAGGTGAAGTCTGAGAAAGCTTAGCCTCCTTTCCGGCCAACTCTCAAAATAACTTCTGCAAAACTGAAGGTCTGAGTCTAAGTGACCGTCTATCATTCTCTCCTTCCTCTTCTTTCCTTCTGACTGCTGGGGGCAAACTGCGTTCACTAGTTTTACAGCAGGGCTAGTGGGCAGAACCGCCAGAGACAACGCCTGGCACTGCTCCAACCCCAGCTCAGGAACTCTCCGCACCTTCAGCCCCGCCACCTGGGGCCTCGCGCCTTAGGTCTGGGGGAGCAGGGGCTTGAGTTAATGAAGCACCTAGTGAGGATATAATCCAAACCTCTCACCCTGGCCTCCAAGGTCCTCAGGGACCTGGGTCCGCTCACCAGTCCAGCCTCATCCTGTCCCCTCAGTCACTGGGCTGTCACCCAGCCCCTGGTCTGTTCCTCTCCCAAGCCGGTATTTATAACCACTGCACTCCGTTTCTAGAAGGCGCTTCCCCTGGCTCTTTCACACCCCTCAGGCCTCAAATCAAATGTCTCCTTCACAGACAGGCCTTCCCTGACCCTCCAATGGAGACCCATCACTTCCTTCTACCAGGTTCTCTCCTTCACATCACCCCGTTTATTTGCCTCCCAAACCTCTTCAAAAATTATAATTATCTTTTTAAAAATACATGTTTGGTGTTTGTCTCCCCAACCAGAGGGCAAGCTCAAGGAAGGCAAGCCCCTGCTTTGCCCCGCATGTTACTGATTCCCCAGGGCCTGTGACTCAGGCAACCGTCCAACATGTATCATCGCTGGAGTCACAAGAGGAAACCCTGGCCTCATCAGCAGAAGGGGGGCAGGGGCTCTCCACATGAGTGCAGGACAGAGGGCAGGAGCAGCACAATCGAGGGTGACAGCCAAGGCCGTCCACTCTTTGCTGGTACTGTTATCTGTCTTCAAACTCTGCCTTGGGGCCTGTGAACCTTGGCCCCCCCGTAAACTGCACTGCGAAGTCCCCCCAGTAAAAACCAAGCGAGGATGGGTCCCAAGGTGCAGGCGTTTGCTCATTTTTAAGGATTCCCCCCACACACACCGCGCTAAATTTTTTTCTGACCTTTGCTCCCAGCTGGATCATCTGCTTACTAGCAGGGCTAATGAGCAGCAAAACAACTGGACAAACAGCCAGTTAATATTAATGGAGCCGCTGAGACAGTCTACTGCAGTAGCTTGCTGGAGGCGGAGGGGGCGGCGAGTGCGCTGACTCCACGCTGCAGTCTCACGGTGTCATCGTGTTTCTGCTGGCAAAGCTGTTTTTATTTACATGGAAAAATTAAGTAAATCCAGACGTCACAGTGTTCCATAAAAAGCCACTGCTGGCCCGGCCGTCCACGCGGCATCTGAAACCCAGGCTGCTGCTTCCATCTTACAACATTTGGGAAACTGCGCTGTGGCCTTGTTTTCAAAAGTAAGAACCTGAGCTCACGTTTCTGCCAAAGCAAATACGACACATTTCCCTTTCTTCTTCCCTTTTTATTTTCGTCAGGAGCCACACCCAAGCCACAAGCACACTGGTGCCCAGTGAGCTCAGCTGGATGGATTTTCCCCCGGGCTGGAGGCCCCTCTGACAAGCCGGCTCTCTCCTCTGTCAGAGTCTGTTTTGCTGACCTTCTTCTGCTCATATTTTCTTCCCTGGGCTGCGCTCCCCCCCAGTCACCTCGCAGCCCCACCCTCCGCCCCTGCCCTGCTCCTCCCTCGTGTCCCCTGTCTCCCCTGGACCCCAGCCTCCACCGTGGCACCAGAGCAGGCAGCAGTCCACCTGTGCAGAGCAAATTAACTCACTTCAGTCTCACAACAGCCCCCAGGGACAGGCCCCGCAGGCGCGTTAAGGGCGGGGATGTAGACTCCGACATACCCAAGGTCACGCACTATGAATGCCCAAGGTCACGCGCTATGAGCAACAGGACAGCAGCCTGAACTGCGGTGGTCTGGCGCTAAGGTCCACACTCTTCACCACCACATCCCTCACACCATCCCAGAGTCGTCGGCGCCAGCCACCAGTGAGGCCAGCTTCCTGGAGTCCAGGTCCTCCAGGGAAGCTCTGTTCTGAACTCCAGTACTAGTGTCTCCTCAAGAATATCACTTCTCTGAGCCTCAGTTTCCTCTCTATGATAATAATAATTTAAGTAATACTAGGTAATGTTCCACATGCTGCACATAAATCACCTCACTTAATTTCCATAACATTTACAAAACAAGTTCTATTGTTATACCCATTTTGCAGATGAGAAAACTGGGCAGAGAGACATTCAGGTAGCTAGTAAATGGTAGAGCAGGGATTTGAACCCAGGACACACAGCTTCAAAGTCTAAGCTCAGTGTCACCCCCATACAAGAGGAGAATAATGCGATGTCCACACACTGTGGCCGTGAAGATTAAAGAGGATGATGCATGTGAGGGCCAGACCTCGGGAGACAAGGCTCAGGTTCTTACAGTGATTTCACAATTCTGCCCGACAGGCCTGACCAGGCTCACTTGGGGAAGTTACTGAGCCTCACTAAGCCTCAGTCTTCTCCTCTGGAAAGTGAAGATAATAACATTAAATGTGCTCTCATAGTGAAAACTTAAGAATACCTGCTAAGTGCTTAGTACAGGGCCTGGCACAGAGTAAATGCTCAAAAAGATTTTGAGGTCAGTATTTAATCATTAATAAGCCCTCAGTCAAACTAGATTCCTTCTTAGACACCTCCAGTGATCACAAAGACTTCTCAAAGCAAGTTCTGCCCTCTAAGGTCCCCGATAGCTTTCTTAAGTCATTAATGAGAAGGAAGGCCGGGAGACGAATCTGTAGCTGATAAACTAAAAACCCATCCGTTTTTCTTTCAAGCTTCTGTTCCACAAAACTTGCAAACTGTGTAGTGTCTGACAGCAAAATTATAACATCCAAGTTTTGCCAGGTCATGGCAGCAACTGCTCCTGCTGGGGCGGGGCGGGGCCTCACCACACCTGAGTCCCTCTTTGCAAGGGGCCTCACAGTGTCCAACGCCTGAAGCTAGCTACAGGCTCACATACAGGTCTGAGAAAGGGGACAAGCTTGAGGAAACTTACATTTAGGGAACGGGAAGAATAAAAAACAGAGAAGGAGGAGAAATAGGACAGAGATTCAGGTCAAAAAAATAGAAGGAGGGCTTCCCTGGTGGCGCAGTGGTTGAGAGTCCGCCTGCCGATGCAGGGGACACAGGTTCGTGCCCCGGTCCGGGAGGATCCCACATGCAGCGGAGCGGCTGGGCCCGTGAGCCATGGCCGCTGAGCGTGCGCGTCCGGAGCCTGTGCTCCGCAACGGGAGAGGCCCCGACAGTGAGAGGCCCGCGTACCGCAAAAAAAAAATAGAAGGAGGCATTTACGAAGCTCTATGTGCCATGGCTGACGTTCACGAAACCATTCAGAGGTCACCCAGTGGATACTTACTGCGTGCCCATAATGTGCCAGGTAGTCCTGGTGTTGCGGATATAACAGTTAAAGGCAGATTTTGAGAGAGACGGGCAGCCATAGATTTTTGTCTGATTTGCCTAACAGATAAAATTCCTTGCCCAGGGGCTTCCCTGGTGGCGCAGTGGTTGAGAGTCCGCCTGCTGATGCAGGGGACACGGGTTCGTGCCCCGGTCCGGGAAGATCCCACATGCCGCCGAGCGGCTGGGCCCGTGAGCCATGGCCACTGAGCCTGCGCGTCCGGAGCCTGTGCTCCGCAACGGGAGAGGCCACAACAGTGAGAGGCCCGTGTACCGCAAAAAAAAAAAAAAAAAATTCCTTGCCCACATGAAGTTTACATTCTACTGAGGGTTGTAGGTGGAAGACAAAAGAAAACATTTAGCACGTTAGATGGTGGAAAACGGCAAGGAGGAAGAGCAGGGAAGGACCGCAGGGGGAGCGGTGCCGCGGAGGGGCTGCTACGGCTTCAAAATGCCGACCAGGGATGGCGCCACTGAGAAAGGGACCTTTGAGCAGAGACCCAAGGGAGGCAGACACGTGATAACAGAAGAGCACCCCAGGCGAGGAATGCAAGTGCAAAGTCCCGAGCTTGCCTCAAGTTTTTGGAAAATGCGAAAGGAGCCAACGTGGCAGAAGCTGGGGGAGGGAGTGGAGAGCAGGAATAACGGGGGAAGAGGTCCAGGAGGTGACATGGGCACTAACAGCACTGGGGAGTCCTGATCCCAAAGAAGCAGGAGAAGGCCAAGTTATTGTTAATGTTGTCCCTGGAAAGTGGGCGCCCTTGGCATCACGAGTCACCCTTGTTAACAAGTTCCAGGACATTTACACACCTGCGGGCACAGCACACTGTATCATTCCCTGGCCGAGGAATTCAAACGTTCGAGAGTCTCATCCCCACCCTCTGGAGCCCTCTGGAGGGGGAGCTCGGACTGAAGGGGACACTTACAGGAACTTGCCTTCCTCTCCGATGGGCACCTATAAGGGCTCATTAAACACTTGATGAACGGAGCAGAATCTCCCGGTGGTGGACAAGCGGTGCCCTGATATGAGCGACAGTGCAGGGTGCTCCAGGAGGCTACCCTCGGGGGCACCATTCGGGACAGAGGCATGCAGATGGTGAACTCGGGCAAAATGGCGAGAAACTAAATAAGCCCCAGCTGTATATAAAGTCTTGTTACTGAATATCATTAGACGTTCAGGCAGGAAGAATGAACTGACAAAACAGAATGAGGTGGATGATTTGGGAGTGGATATTTTTGCTAAGTCAATGTAGAGAAAGGAGTTTTGTGGGGAATCTCGTATGTTGGGATAAGATGAAAATGTAATATGTGAAGTCATGATTAGAGCAGTAACAAATCAGAAGTTATAAATAAGTGTATGATCAACATCTGTATACAGCAGCCACATAATGATTAAGCTGATAGATATTTTAGCACAAAAGAAAGAAGTGTTTGGGAGCTGGAGACTGGAGCTACAGACCTTCTCTAAAACGGAAATAAAGGTCTACGGGCAGCAGTTCGCTGTCAAAGCAAAGCAGTCAAAGTCCACTTTGACTCTGGAACTCAAGAGAGCACGTGGTAGACCTTCAGCCACCTGAAGTAAACAAGCCAGTGTCGGTGGCAAGAGCCGGCCTCCCCGCTCCATCAGCCCTTCTCAAGTGTCCCTTACAGTCAAGGGACAGGCCAGGGGTGAAACCTATGCTGGGAAAAGCTCTCTGGTCACCCGTTCTCTGCCTGCCGGGTGTCCTATACTCGGGGCGTGGGCGGCCAGAGGGATTTTCAGTGCGACAATCTGCCAGAGCGCCAATCCTCCCTCAGACACGACCTCATGAAAGTTTCACTCTTTTAACATGAAGGGGGCAAGAACATAACTTAGAAGATCAGGATACTATGTCTGTGCCTCTTTCAGCCATCATCCCATCAATGTGAAAACTTCAGAGGTACTTAAACTAAAAAACAAAAGCAAACAAACTGCCTCGAATGCACTGTCTGGGAGTGTCCTCCTTCTGCTTCTCTAACTGGGACTCTGCTGCCCTGGGCTCTCCGGTGACAAGCGTGAACACACTCCACACACTCACTCAGAGTCAAGATCTATGTCTTGGTCCAGGGGCCCCACTGCCACAAAAGGGTTATGCTTTACGATGACCGTTGTGACGGCAAAAGGCTAGCAGCCTTTATTTATAAAGAGCTCATATACACTGACAAACAGAAACCAAAACTGAAAATGATAGAAAGAAAAAAAAAAAAAAAATGACAGCACTCCCAAGAGAAAAAAACAGAGCCGGTCAACAAACACTTAAAAAACGTTAAACCTTGCTCATTAAAAAGAAACAGTATAGCAATGCTGTGTCATTTTTCGTTATCAAAGATGAAAAGACAAGAAAATTCAATCTGGGAGGATAAGATGAGATAAGTACTCTCTTAAACTGCTGGTGGAAGGATAAACTGATTCACAAACATAGTCACCGCGGCATTATTTTTAATATTATAAAACAACATCGTAAGAATATATAAACCATACACAATAGAACAGCTAATGCAGCCGTTAAAAATATTGTTTAGGAAACACTTCTAGTGACAAAGGGAAATATTAATGCTATAATGATGTTTACAAAGAGGGATACAAGCACATATATTTACGTGGTCCCAGCTGTGTAAAACAACATTATAGAAAGAAATGTGTCGTTGAGTGGTTACTTCTACAACCTTGAAGTTATAGACGATTTTTAGTCTTGTCTCCATAATTTCGTGCATTTTTCTAGTTTTCTACAACCAACATGCATTACTTTATTATAAACAGGAAAACTTCACCTAAAAATAGCAACAGTGACTCAGCAGTGTCCCCTTCTGCCCTCTGAAGGAAGCACAGGCTTATCATCTAAAGGGAATGAAAAAGCTCATTGTGGTGACAACATGAATACTAGGATTGTTAAAAGCCAAAACAAAACAAAACAAGGTAAGCTCTTAGCAAGGCAGAGAAGAGTACCTTAGGGTTTTCCAACCAAATAACCATGTTGTTTTACTGGGAAGTTGTTTAGAAAAAAGAAGCTAGGACTAGCCCCCAACCTCTCTGTCCACATCCCAACAGGAAGCACGGGGGAGCCATCCCAGCACTGAGTATATATGAGACGTAAAACACGGCCCCTCACCTCAAGAAGCTTTGCCATTTTGTTAGATAAGCACATGCAGGACCTAAAGGATGCTACATGTCATTTTCATTCATTCAAAAAAAAAAAAAAGAGTTCCTACTGTGTATCACGCACCATTCTGGGATAAAACAGCTAGTGGGAGCATAATCTTGGCCTTCAGCTATATCAGAGTGTGGGCTGAAGTAGTCTGAGAAAGCTGGTGAAAAATTAGTAGGACTCAGAGAGGCAGAGAACAGGGTAGGACTTGAGGAGGTGGAGTGCCTGAGCGGGTGGGCAGTCGGGAACGGGGACAGTGGGCAGGTGCCGGACAAAGCAAAGCAAGGAGGGAAGACCAAAGGGAGCTGGGCCTCACTGGAGAACCCAAGTTCAAGTTCTAAGCCGTACCAGATCGTGGTGAGCCTCACGTACCAGGCATAGGAGTTGGGACTGAATTCTATGTGCATAAAGGGGTGAGAGGAAGTAAATCAGGGACTACCGCCTTCTCCACACGACTGCTCATGGGCTTCCTAGCTCCAATTTATTTTGTCTCACTCTCTGTTGAAAACCTCGAGAGAGAAGAGGAAGTCAGAAACAAAGGCCCTGGGTGCCTGGGGAGCTGCTGCGTGACGTGGCTCAGGCAGTCTCCTCTGAGAAGCCCCAGGAATCTTTTTGCATTAAGCTTAATAATATATATATTTTTTTCTTAGCTCAAGTGTAACAGGCTTGAAATAGGAGAAGTAAGAGGGAGCATTTACACAAAGGCACCCCAACTCCCAACCTGGACCATGGAGGCAAGTCAAATCTTATTTCCCATTGCACAATGGTGTAAATCCGGATTCCAGTCCTGGAAATCCATCCTACACCCCGAAATACCTAAATCCATTAAAAATGGAGATACAGGCTTTTACAAACATTTGTTAATATGTGAAACCGTGCAAACTATGTTCCTGTTGGGAATTTTTCCCATCCTGTGGGCTGCACTGGTTAAAACTTCTTACCGTACCAATCTAATACCGTGGACTAAACACACCCTTTTTATACCTGATAAATCTTTCTGTCTCTGCCAAAGGAGTCAATGATAAATCTGTATTCTCATCAGCCACCTACTGCAGACTGAACATGTGTCCCCCCAAAATTCGTATGTTGAAACCTAACCCCCAACGAGACAGTATTTGTAAGTGGGTCCTTTGGGAGGTGATTAGCATGGGATCGGTGCCCTTAAAAAAGAGGCCCCAGAGAGTTCCTGGTCCCTTCCACCATGTGAGGACGCAGAAAAAGTTGAGCACTTACCACACTCCGAATCAGCCGGTGCCCTGATTTTGAACTTGCCACCAGAACTGAGAGAAAGAAACCTCTGTTGTTGACAAGCCACCCCGTCCACGGTAATTTGCTGTAGCAGCCCGCGTGGACTGACGCTGCCCTCCCCCTCAGTCTGTTCCACATCCTGCCCCCTCTCACCGCGCTTTGTTTTCCCACGCGCAGGACAAGTGTGGGAGTGGTCAGGCAGACCCTCCAGCCAGCTCTGGAAAAGGTGAGGGGCTGCGCCTCTCAAGGGGTCCCTCCAGAAACTGATCTCCAGGGATGCCTCTGGGCCTCTCTCCAAGGCCACCACTGGCCACCACTCCCTGCACTGCCCACACCACGGGCAGCCCTGGCCGGGTGCACTGCAGGACACCACTCTGTGTTCTGACCCTATGCCCCTACGCACTTCAGGATGGAAATGGCTGTTTTGTTCCATATTGGCAAATTTACAAATATAAAGGCATAGTATGCAGACTACTGTTTGAGAGGCCAATTTGGAGAAGTCCTTCTGATTAAAAACTTGGTGAAAAGATTTCTCCAAAAAGATGACGAAGGTACATCCTATATATATCGATACTATATACTATGGAGGGACTAGAGAAGGCAAGTTTCCTGTAGATCAATTTGGCAAAATGCAGTAAAATCACTAAAAAATATTGCTACCCTTGACCCAGTGATTGCAGTTTTAGATATTAATCCTAAGGAAAAATCAGATTCAGCAAAGTCTCACGCCAAAGGGCAGTTACAATCTTTCCCGCCCTCAAAGCTGCCAGGAGGGCCCTTCCTCCTGATCTCAGCCCAGAGAGGCAGCTGAGGACTTAGCCCCTGGAGCCCGCCTGGAGGTTACCCCAGATGTCTTGGTTGTGGTTTGGCTGTCTTGAAGGGAGTTTGCCACAGGTTTTTATGGAATTCCAGAAGGGAGAGCATGAGCTTGAGAAGAAACTGGGAGGGAGACAGGGAGAACCGGACACTCACGGCCTGACTTCCTGCAGGTACCCAGGAAGGCGCCCTGCGAAGTGCAGGAGAAGATGCCTGTCCTAAGGTCAAGGCGGAGTAACCAACTGCTGTTCCTGGGAATCATGACACTCACAGTCACAGTGATCTTCCTGCTGTTCTTTGCTCTCCTCTGGAAGGCCGGCAACCTTATCGACTTGCCCAACCTCAGAATTGGCTTCTACAACTTCTGTCTTTGGAACGAGGGCACTGGAGCCCTACAGTGTCACCAGTTCCCTGAGCTGGAGGCCCTGGGGGTGCCTCGAGTTGGCCTGGCCCTGGCCAGGCTTGGCGTGTACGGGGCCCTGGTCCTCACCCTCTTCGTCCCCCTGCCTCTCCTCCTGGCCTGGTGCAACAGTAACGAGGGAGAGTGGCAGCTGGCCGTGGGCTTCCTGGCCACGTCCTCCATGCTGCTGGCCAGCGGCCTGGGCCTCTTCCTCACCTACACATGGAAGTGGCTCCAGCTCTCCCTCCTGGGGCCTGGGTTGCTAGCTCTGGGTGTTGCCCAGGGCTTACTCATCCTCTTGCTTATGGCCACAGTCGTGTTCCCTCAGAGGGCAAAGGACAAGAACTTGAGAGCTGCTCGCTCTGTCTAAAGGCTTACATGATTGCAAGGGTTCTGTTTGAACTATGCTCAGAAAAGGTGCCAGAGAATTCACGGGCTGCTGTGTCTTCTCAGCCATCCTGTTTCATAGCTAATGCTGATCTCAAGATCTAGCAGACGAGACCCGCCGCGGAGAGGGTAGGGCACCCGACGTCAAGAACAGGCAGCAAGGGCTCCCTCGGCTTCTTAGTGTAGGGTTGTGTGTCCTTTGGGACTTGTAAGGTTCCCAAGGACACCCTAAAACCACACAGCTCATTGTCACAAGAATTCCTGCTTTAACTAACTGATCTGAGCAAGCCATTCTTACTTTATCCTCAGAACAATGGGGAGATAAAGCTTCCTGTCATGGGGCCAGATTTCCAGGACAAGTTGCCAAATGCCAGACTGGAACCCAGTGAGGGTTTATGAAGAAACACCTCAGGGTCCCTGGGGGCCCTGCCTGGCGAGCTCCCTGTCTCCATCCAAGGCGGGTAGAACGCGATGAGCCCCTCCACTCTGACAACGCTCCCCAAGGCCCAGGAATAATCTGAGGGATTCACCGAAGACAGAACACATGGGCACAAAGAGCAGCCTTGGTGGCTTTGAAGGTTCCTCTGAAAAGGCTCCCGGGCCTGAAGCCCGACAGAGCAGGGGGTCAGCGGGCAGATCACTCCCAGCACGTGACCTGGGAGTTCAGGAGCCGAAGACACCGGGTCCCTGGTCAGAAGAAGGTGAACAGGACTGAACGGTTCCACATCCACGTGAATGCTGCATCCCCTCACCTCTCACCGCTGGCCCAGAACAGATACAAGCACAACTCATGCACTGGGGAACTTTGTGTATTTTTCAGCACCTATATATTGAAAACCTGTACAGCACGTGATTGCCTCATCCTATGCCTGTCAAAAGCCATACTGAATACAGAAGCAGAAACACGGACTCTAGTGTGATGTCTTGTCCTTGGTGTCTCCTTTGGGTTCCTGTCCCACTCTTGCTTTCCAACTGTCCAGGGATCAAGGCCGAGGCCAGCAAGTGGAAGAAAGGTAGCAGCTCAGGGGGAGGAGGCCTGATTGGTCAGGAGGCTTCCCAGTCTGTACGCTGAGCCTCAGGCTCCTAGACGGAGTCCAGCACTGTGGCAGGATGTCTGGTTCAGGGCTGGACGAGCAAGGGCTCACAGCTGATCGACTGCCTCGCGATGGAGGCTATTTTTGAAATAGGCTTCGTCCTTAGGGAGGCCAAACAGTAGGAATTCCAGTGTACTTAGCAGTCATACTTGTTTTTCTTTAAACATTATTAGGTTGACTCTTTGGTTCCAGTAAGTTGACCACCACAGCCTCATCTCCCTGGAACCAGGTAACTCAACACAACAGACTGTGGGGATCCCAGACCCTCTGAGCGAGGAGCACAGTGCAGGGAGGATTTCTAACGGGAGCTCATTCCGATTCCTCACTTCCCAAGGTGAATCTGCGCAGCCCAGAGAGGCGCAAAGCTGCGAGCAGAAGCCGTGACAGTCTGAGGGCAGCGCCCAGGCCAAGAGGGAAACCCTGCTTCCTTCAGCCACTCTGGGCAGAAAGTCCCGGAAGTTTGTCCCTTAGCTGAAAAATATCTCTCTGACGTATTTTAGCGCGTCCTGGTCCTCCTCGAGGCCACTGCCGCAGGCCGAGTCAGAACCCGCAGGCCCCGGAGGAGGGCCGTCTTCCCCACAGTCCTCGTCCTCGCTGTCCTCACTTCTGCTCCCGCGGGGACTCGGGGACGACGGCGCTGAGCTGGCCAGGGACTGCTCTGGCTTATCAGCGCCTGCCAGAGGCAGCTGTTCCAACGGCTTTTCCTGTTTTCGGCCCTGCTGAGTAGAAGCAATGGCAGGCAAAACAGACGGGGTTTTACTTCCCTAACGTGCTGGTTTATCTGTCAGTGACGCAGAACATGCCCAGAAGCAACTGTGAAGCCAGCACGGGACGAGTCAGGCCCCGTCCCCAGATCACAGGTGGCCCCTCCCTCCCTTCACCCGACCCCTCCCCTCCCCGCCACCCCTTCTCAGATGGCGCAGAAGTAGAGACCAGCTTGGGAGAGCAGCGGCAGGGGCCTGAGGAACAGCGCCGCAGGAAAGAAAACTAGAAATAAATGTACGTGGAAAGGCAGGGTGACAGAATGCAAGGAGTGCAGGAGACGAACCCTGAGTGTGGGCCTTAGCCTCTCCCTACTGGCACCAAATCACTTATTGTAACTAATGATAATATCTATCAGCAGGTTATTGCAAGGAATAAATGCGATAGGAATATATAGAAGTCCCTGAGCAACTATCAAGTACTATCAAGTACTATCAACTATCAAGTACAACTCTAAAGTGGGACAGTTATCATTCGCTTCCGGAAGCCAAGACACTCAGCGGCGTGGTGCTCCGTACGGTGCTCAGAAGTCACCTCGCCCGACTGAGACCCTCCAGAGGACATGAGCAGTTACGGACTTCTGTCCCGTCCACACGCCACCAGCACAGAGTCGCCCAAACAGAGAGGGCTGCCCTCCCTCGCACAGCTGCGCCCTCCCAGGTCTCCAGCCCCAAGCGGGTGCCCACCAACCAGGGAGTGGGCTGCGGATGAGCGGGCTCCTGGCCACCCCAGCAGGCAGGGCGCCTCTTTTATTAGCATGAACCAGGCCCTGGTCTAGTTTCTGCCCACCAAGAGTTTCTGGTCATAAGAAAAGACACAGCTGACTTTACCTCAATCAGGATCCCCAGAGCAACGTCTACGATTTCAGCTTCATTCATGCAGTACACAGTCCTCGTGGCAGGAAGTCTGAAAGAAAAGCACAAAGCTAGAGATGGCACGGAATCACCAGGAGGAGAGAATGAGAGCAAGAGCTGCGTCTCAGGGCCTGCCCCCCAGGGCTGGGAGCAGCAGCTTCCCCAGGGCACCAACGTGGCTTCTGCATCCTTGTAACCAGTGACTGGCACAGGGGGTTCTCGGGGCAACAGTGTGGGGCTTCCCAGCCTCCACCCGCTCCCCTGAGGATCTGGAAACAGGGTATGACGGCCGGCTTCTGAGAGTCAAACTCACGCACACGGTGGATGCGAGCAGATTGAACGAGCCAAGACACAACCCACCCCCCTCCCACCGCAGTGCATGAACACAGTAAAGGAGGGTGGCACAGACCAGAAATCACGGCTGGCCAACGAAGAAAACTTAGAAAGGGAAGGGCAGAGAGGGACAGTGAGCGCCTGGGACCACGAGGGGAGAGGGCAGGGGCATACCCTCCCTGGCAGCCCAGAAACCCCCGCCATTACCACCATTCAACTAACCCACCCCACAGCCTCTGATCTCAGGCCGGCATAGCAACCTGCAGCCTGTCCACCTGTCCCTGAAGATCTACCCGCAGGGAGACTGGACCACCTCGTCACTCATCTTGCCCAGTGGATGGTCACAATTTCTGTGGCAAGAGAAGAGGCTGGCAATTTGGACAACTGGCGTCTGAGAGCTTGGCTGGTGTGTGTGACCCGAGAGGGGGAGCCGCTATCTGGGAGCTGACAAGTGAGGGTCTGGCGGTGGAGATTCACCAAGAGAGGCAGAAGCTGGTGCCAGTCTGGGAGGGCATGGCTCACTTCCTGTGCACCCCCCGAGAGCTGATGAGAGGTCTGTGGACTGAAACACCCCGCCTCACTGTTCTGCCAACACGGGAAGACTCGGCCCCGGCAGCTGTGATGCCCCAAATCCCTCCCCCTGTCCTAACTCCCCAGGAGGACCAGAAGCCGCCCCACCTTGCTGCAGCCACTGGCACCGTGGCTGTTCTCCTCTTGGGGGTCTTCACCTGCACCGTCCTCTTGTCAGCCACCTGGGCTGTCATCCATGCGGGAAGCACCCTTTTTTTATTCTCAGATTTTAAGTCTTCCATCTCCCTCTTCCTCTCATGACGAGGAACCAGGGCCCAAGCTTAATGACTTCAGGACAGCAAATCCCACTCTCTCATCACACCAGGAACTATAGGTCTGTTTGTCCTGAGTGGGAGTCCAGCTTTAATTCCTACAAAGAAGAACAAAGACCAGTGAATTCTAATAAGCGAGAACACTCCCAGGCATCAGCCGAAATTACTGGTCAGGGCAGGGCCCAGGAGACGCAGATGTGCCGTTCACAGGGCATGAAGAGGCAGGCGAGGGGCTCAGGGAGAAGCAGCCCTCCACGCAGGGCCCAGGGGTCCCACCGGCAGCCAGGCCCAACGCCTCCAGGAGCCTCTGCACTGAGCCATTCCACACGGGAGGAGTGGGATGAACACCCTCTCAGGAGGAAAGAGAGAGGGAGGTGCCCCTGCTCCTCTCCACCCCAGAGGCTCACGGTCCCCAGAGTGCCCAGACTATCCTACCCTTAAGACACCTCTCAAAGATCTCTCCTCTGTTTCTCCCAACCACAGACTTCTCATTCCCTCTTCTGGGAGCGGTTTTAAGAAATTCCAAGGCCATTTTGATTCACAATGAGGTTTCACCGGCCAACACCCACTCCCTTACACCAAAGATACTTCTGACCGGTCAGATTTCAGCCAGCAGTAGGGTCAGGAATCCAGAAGCTGGGGCGCCGGGCTGGGGGGAGTGTCTCATCTTACTGGGCCTCTCCCCACCCGCACAGGATTCCACCTCAGCCCCTCCTCCTAAAGCTCAGCCCCGACCCTGTGACTCAAAGGATGCAGGGCTCCACCCTCCACTTAGCGGTTAAACCTGAAGGCAGCTGCGGGCGCCTTCTGCCTAAATTAAAGCGGTGCTAATACTCATTCCCACATCTAACGAGCACCGCTAACCGCCCGGCACAAACACAGCGCGGCGGTCGGTGCATACATTGATTTGACCGTGAGATAGATATTCCGAAGCCTATTTTACAGATAAGGAACTGAGACTGAGCAGTATGCACAAAGTCACAAAAAAGTTTGAAATGGCCGGCCGGGACACGCGCCCGGGTCCTTCAGACTCCGCCGGCTGGGGGTGGGTGAGGGCCTGGGACGCCCCGGCGCGGCCCCGCGGGCGCATGCCTAGCCCAGAGCTCCCGATTCTCAGCCGCCGCAGCCCTCGGGGACCCCGCGCCGTCCTGGCGCGACCAGACCGGTGCCGACCTGCAGGAGGAGGGCGAGGGGGGACGCATGACAACCACGCAGGGCCTCACCGGCAACAGCGCCGCCCGCGTTCCCGGCGCTCCTCCAGCAGGGCTTCCTGCCTCCGGGCCTGCGCCCCCTTCTTGGCTTCCGGGGCGGGCCCGGGAGTCTGACTCTGGGCGATAGTAGGGAGTTCGGAGTACTGCGGGCCGGCCGGGCCCCGGCGCCGCGCGCACCGGCGCCGCGCGCACCGTGACGCTTCCCCCGGCTCGGCCGCGTCCCCGCACTTCCGGCTTCCGGCCGCCCGCGGGAGCGGAGGCCCGGGCGCGCCCCCTGTCGGCAGATCGCGTTGTCTGCGCCCTCGGCGGTGGAGCCCTGACTCCCCAGCTGATGGGAGACGCCAGCCCCGCTGTCCCGGGTCCTGACAGTCTCTCCTTGACCACATCCAGGTCAGGCTCCTCTGAACTCTTCTCAACTAGGCCCTGCCTTTTGGACTTCCGTGTGCATCTCCAAATTGTCCGTTTTTAGCAAGAATACTGCTAAGTTGATTTAACCAAAGTCCACCCATCCCCCGCGTCTGATCCTCACCCGCCACCATCTTCCAGGTGGTGTCTAATCACCCGGCCGCCCTCAGCAAGAATCCTGTTAGGTCAATTTAGCCAGAATCGCCTCTTACCCCTTATGTTTCCTGTTAATAATCATCCATCCACCGACCCCCCACCCTGCCACTTTTCCTTGTATTGGGAGTTGAGCCCAACTTTGTCCCCACTGTAAAACCCTACTGAGTAGCCCCCTCAAATAAAGTTTGCCTTACTTGTCTTTAACAAGTGTCATAAATAATTTTTAACAATATTTTTTCTTTAACAGTCCCCAAACGTGGCTCCATTTGAGGCTTGCTGGGTAGACTCTGTTAAAGTGTCAATTCCCAGCCCTCGCCCCCCACCATAAATTAGGGAGAGGGGAGGAGGGGATCTGCATTTTTGAAAGCTCTGCTGGGGAACGGCAGAGGCGGAGTGCTCCCTGCTGGAGGCATGCACTCCCAGGCAAGGGGGTGCAAGGTGAGCCCCCCGGGTACAGGAAGGGAAATTAAAGATTCTGTTTACATTTCAAATTGGCCAGAGGTGTTCTCTCTGTGAACAGGGCTGCTCCACTGCTTTGCTTTCAGCGTGGTGCTGAGCACCGCAGTTTACACGTGGAGTTAGCATCTAGTTTAACTTAAAATCACACAGGTTGAAGTAGCTTAAAAGACACGCACAAAAAACAACCCAGGTGGCACACATCACTAAAAAACACAAGCACAAGTGCACAAGGTGAAACTTCTATCACATTTTGAGGCAAAAGGATGATCAGAACCAACCATCTATCCCCCAAAATGCAAAATTATCAAGACAGCCATTTGAAATGTGACTTACAACAAATCAGCTAATAATAGAATAATTACTTTCCATATGCTACAGGTGCAGGACAGGGGAGTGTGATCCAGAGCTTGGAGAATCCAGAGCCAGGAGTTCTCACTTACAACTGTGTGTGCCTTTGTATTCTGCAAAGCACTTTCACCCCATACTAATCCTCAATCCTAAGGAAGTAGGCTGGTCCAGGAAAGTTTAAATCAATCAAGGCTTAAGGAGTAAATCAATGAGTTCAAGTCACAAAACCAACCTGCTGTGCATTGGGGTAATTTAGCTGCGAGGTGAACCTGGGCTCTGCCTCCAGCCTCTTCAGGAGTCCAACCCTTCCAGGCAGGACTTGCTTCTCCTCTGATTCCCTAAAGGTTCCAAAATCACCGACCTCTAGGGTCCTCCGCTCCCTCAGTCTGTGAGCCAGGACAAATCCAAGTCTAATGGGTGGAGATGCATCATTTTGTTTTAATAAAGGAACAGAGAACACTTGCCATTACGAGAACCACTCCCTCCACCTTTTTCTCAAAAACCTTCTCCCATAGCCAGCCGAAAAATGGGGTCTGAGGAGCAGGAAACCCATCTGCATAAAAACTTTCTGTGTGAAAGGCCAAATAGGGATGAGAAACCCCATCTGTGGGATTTGAATGGGTGGGAATCAGCTCCTGAAGCTTTTTTTTTTTTTTGCGGTACGCAGGCCTCTCACTGTTGTGGTCTCTCCCGTTGCGGAGCACAGGCTCCGGACGCGCAGGCTCAGCGGCCATGGCTCACGGGCCCAGCCGCTCCGCGGCATGTGGGATCTTCCCGGACCGGGGCATGAACCTGTGTCCCCTGCATCGGCAGGCGGACTCTCAACCACTGCGCCACCAGGGAAGCCCTCCTGAAGCATTTTGAATGCTGAATTCAGGGAGTCTGAGGTCTTGGAGCAGAAGCAGGCAAGCGCAGACAGGTCCCAACGACGAGGGGAATGCACCTCACTGTTCTCCTGCAGCCCAGCCCAGAGCCAGGGCTACACCTGCACAGGCTTGGGGGCCTGTGGCTGGACTGGCTTGATGGTTTTCATCTAGTTGCCCTTGCCCAAGCTAGTGGAGAAGCCTTGCTGGCATTCCCAGGTAGATGTCAAGCAGGTATTGTGAAGGAGAGGTGAATTTTTTTTTTTTTTTTTTTGGCTGTGTTGGCTCTTCATTGCTGCGCGTGGGCTTTCTCTAGTTGTGGCGAGCCGGGGCTACTCTTCGTTGTGGTGCGCAGGCATCTCATTGTGGTAGCCTCTCCTGTCACGGAGCACGGGCTGTAAGTGTGCGGGCTTTGGTAGTTGTGGTTTGCAGGCTCTAGAGCGCAGGCTCAGTAGTTGTGGCACACGGGCTTAGTTGCTCCGCGGCATGTGGGATCTTCCTAGAGGTCAAGACAAGGGCTTGAACTGGGTGTGCCCGGCATTGGCAGGCAGATTCTTAACCACTGCGCCACCAGGGGAGTCCCTGCATTTAAGTTTTGACATGAGTTATCGGAGGATGAGAGCTCATCTTGGAGGGGCGAGGAGGTGGGACGGGAGGAACACCAGGATGAATGCATGCTGACAAGCACTCAGGATGGGGTGGAGGTCAGAGAGAGGCCAGGAGGGGACAGGGTGGCCCGCTGCACATATCGTACTTGCTAATTTCAAAGGGTCAGAGAGGTTAATGGTGTTTTGGTTTTGTGTTTTTAGGCAGCTTCAAAGTGATGCGGAAGCCCCACCTCAGTCCCTCCTGGTGGAGCCTCAGTCACATCAGCTATGAGCCAAGCTCAAAACAAGAGGGAGACAGGTATCCAACCCAGAGCATAAAGGAAATGAGAGAAGAGACAGCTCTTCACGTGTTTTCTACAAACCTTAAAGACATTTCAGCAAACTGTGGAGACCGTATTGAGAGGAGAGAATGGGCAATAAGACAGAAACTTCGAGATGGAGAGAGAAAAAGCTAAACAATGAATTCTCTCACTCAAATGAAACACATGACCACTTTTTAAATGTCCTACAGAATCACTGGGAGAGATCAATAAGGTTGCTGCTTCAGTGCAGAAGATGGGAAAAATTATAAATGGAAAAGTCTTGAGTTTGCTCATTTGAAGGAGGATTACCAGGTGGAAGTGGGTAACAATGTGTAAGTAACTACTTATCACCAAGTCTCTGGTGTTATCTCATAATTGAGCCACATAAACACCTCTCTGCTTTCCTCCCAACTCCCAGCAGATCAGAGCCAAAGCTTTAGTACCTATCTCTTCATGATTTTCCAAAAGTAGGTAACTGGAAGCACTCCCACACCAGACCTGCACCCAGGATCTAGGCTGGAGCCTCTGCAACAACTATTCTGAGCAGCTTGGTGACAAACTGCCCCTGTCAAGTGTCAGAGCCCGAGGTCCAGGCCTGAAATCCCACCGCCTCAGGTGGAAATGCAAGCGGGAGAACGGAGTCATTTTCTTGTTCCTCTCCACCCTGTGAGGGCATCTGCCTTTTCAAGGTCCCACCCCAGCCAGGGAGTAAAGGGCCAGGCTGTGGACACACACAGATGGCGTGAACCCTAGGTTCCAGGCCGGCACCTGGCCGACTTGCTCCTGTCCTCTGGCCACTCACCAGCAGAGGGCGCCGGTGGCCGGCTTTGTTCAAACTTGGGGAAGTGAAGTTGAAAGAATGGGAGGAACCACAATGACAGGTCCTGGGAAACCACAGCCACCCAGGTGGAGAGGGGCAGATGCCTCAGACCCTGCACTTGTCCTAACAAAAGCTGCCAACTCTCGGAAAAGTAGACACCATGGCCTCCTTGACATGAGCCCAAAGAAACGGGAACGGCACAAACGGTTAGCCAACGGAGCAGTAGAGAGAGGACGTCCTACTTCCGTGGCAAAGCAACAAGCAAACCTCCAATAAAGGTCAGCCCCATGGCTGGTGAGGTAAGAGCTGGGGCGTGGGGCCAAAGCTCACAATGACCATCGCCAGGGCAAAGGGTGAAGGGAGATGCTCTGCTGCACGCATACATTCCAGAAAGGGACACCAGGTGACCACAAGAACATTCTTTTTTTAAAAAAGAAAACTGATTGAATATATACAAAATACTTTCAATCTCTTCTAGGCCAACAGAGAAGCCATCACAATGTTTCTCCTGCTTCCTGAGCTTTCCTCCCACCATCTGGAGCCTGCTCCTGGCAGAGGCCAGCATGCCGATGTCTGGGGAACACGTGCCACAGTTCTACATGGCTCCCGTTCTCGTCAGGCGGCTGGACAGTGCCTGAGCCCCCTGGGCAGTCTCTCCCTGAAGACTCCCCACCCTGGCAGGGAGCCGGAAGGGGAGCGCCCCGTCTTCCTGAGCCGTCTCTGCCTGTCTCCCAGGATAATACTGCTTCCGTGGGTGGCCCCTGGGGCGGGCCCCATCAGACTTTATGGGCCAGGAGGGTGGTCAGCTTGATCTTGCCGTCCATGGAGGCAGTGAGGCAGGTCCCGCAGTCCACGGCTGTGCTCCAGTCCACGGTGACCACAGGGGCACGGTGGCCGCCCAGGCTCAAACAGCTCTCCAGAACCTTCTCCTCCCCGCCCAGCTGCAAAGGGACAGGAGAGACGAGGTTGCATCATCAGGCACTGCTCACAAACACATCCACTTTATGCACTTTCGGTGGCCAAGCTGCCTCGAGCCTGGGGGCTGCCACCCCAAGCGGAGAACATGCCCGGGCACACAGGTCCCCCTTTCCAGAAAGTCTCAGGTTCGTTGCTTGGACCACGAAATATCTTCACTTTCCCGACTACAGTTACTCCTTCAGCTGAAGTGGAAAATAAGTCCCTAATATGCTCTGAAAGAAACAATTTTCCCTGCCACCTTTAACCTGCTATGAGCCATGTCTCCTGCTCGTGCCCAGTGTTCTCTTCCAGCACCATCTACTGCTCCCAGCCTCATATCATGTATCTGCCTCTCTCTTTTACATTTGCTTCCCCCAGGGAACACCAGCGGCAGGAGGGCAGGAGGGCAGGAGGGCAGGGTCTTGGTGATTCCCTGCTGTGCGGCCAGCACACACCCAGAGAGCAGTGCTGGCATCGGAGGCCCTGGGTCAGGGCACAAACACAGCTCTCCTCTGTGCTACCAGCACCTGTGGTCCGGGACTCATGTGCACAGGTGTGAGGGGTCAGAAGGTAATAAGGAAGGGAAACCGGGAGCAGGCTATCAATCCAGCTACATGTAACATCCATGAGCAAGAGAGAGGAAGTATTCAGCCTTCACGGAGAAAACGTCTTTAACAATCATGAATTGCTTATAGATTGTAAAAATGGGACCTGAAGGTCATTATATTCCTTAAATAATTAGACCCCATTTTTGACATTTTTTAAATGACAGAGGAACATCTTTCAACCCGTTAATTGGTTATAGAGAAAGTCTGACTGCAAACCACATGAACTGATCAGAACAAATGATAAAGCCTGCACGATCCAAAATAAAATAATATACACACATACATACACAACACACAGTCATACAGAGAGCAAAGGAGAGCCCACCTGAAACTCAACTAAATCTAAATAATAAAATAAAATTAGGCTTGTAAACAGAAAACTTTTTACAATATCTCCTGATAGCAATTACAAGAAATTAGGGAGCTTTATATGAAACCATCACACTGTACACCTTAAATATATACACTTTTTGCCAACTGTAACTCAATAAAACTTTTAAAAGATTTTTAAATGTATATATTTAAATAAATAAGTAAAAATAAAGTGTGGAACTAATTTTTAAGGAGAGGGCAAGAGCCACCCAAATCATCACCATCTGCGCAAAAGAGGAGCCTGGGTGACAGTAAACCCAGGCTTCCCGGTGCCACACTCAAGGTCAACAGTCCAGAAGCCTCCTTACTTCCAACTTCAGCAGCCCCCTTCCCCCTCACCCCACCGTGTGCCCTTGCTCCCCTCTGCCCTGTGGAGCCCCAAAGCCTGCCTTCCTCCACATCCTCCCAACTCCTCCTCCTCCAAAGGCCTCAAATCCACAGACAGCCCCCCTGCCCAGTCCTCCCTGAGGACTCGGCCCCCACCCGGCTTCCTCCCCTGGGGGCCCTCAGCTCTGTACTGTCATCACTGTTGGTGCTCGCGTCTCGTTCTAACTTGAGCGTGAGCCCCAGGAGAGAGGGGCCACACTCTCCGTCTCCTGTGCGCACTGCCCAGGGCCAAGGACACGCCCGCAGGCAGCTGCTGTCCAGAGCACCAGCTGCCCGCCGGCTGTGAGCCACGCGAGGCGAGCTCAGGGAGCCCCAGAGAAAGAGCATCCCACTCCATGACTCTACCTGCAGACAAAACACCGCCAGGCAGAGAGCTAACACTGAGGCTTACAACTGAATCCACGTGGCGACGCGGAACCAGACCATGTGCTTATTTAGGCCACGACACAAATCCTCATCCCTAGTCTACTTGGTAGCACTAGTAAAATAGGAGAGATTTATAATTTCGTTCAATCATACATCCAAAAAAAAGTACACGAACCAGAGAGGCTGTGACATGAGAATTAAAATAAGCAGATAAACTGAGTGGACAGCTAACATCCCATGTGACAAACCACACCCCCCGGATTTCTGTCCCAGCCACGGATTGTAACGTCCTTGACCCACAGGACCTCCCATAAACAATAAACCTACACCAGATTAGAGTACCTGGAACAGACCACCTAGGCACCCTCCTGTTTGGGGTATGTCCCCCCAAACCAACCTACAGCCCTTCTCCCTAGCTCTTGAGGTTTTCTATAGTTGGTATTATTCCCAAGGAGGGAGGCAGAAAAGGGAGAGTCTCGTCCAAGGACAGTGACGGGTGAGCAGAGAGGACGGACATGCCACACTCGTGCCCACTCCCGCCTGCTCCCTCGAGCCGGCCTGCAGCCGGGAGGCCCAGGCGCTGTCCACCCCGGGTCAAAGGCTTCTCCACGGCCATCGGTGAGGGACAGAGATTGGGACAGAGACAGGGACAGAGGCTCGAACTCAACCGGGCCCAGACCTCCGAGGAGGAACCTCCCTGCCACCGCCCGCCAGGTACCTTGTAGATGACGCCCCCTGTGGCAGAGCATGTCAGCATGTAATTCCCTTCCGAGTCAAAGGCAAAGAGTCGGCCCCGGGGGACCTGGACCTGCTTGTAGCCGCTGTAACCCGACAGCACGAAGGGGCCGGTGGCGTCAGTGGGGAGGCCGTACTCGGACACCTTCAGGCCGCTCTTGTGGATGTTCCACTGGATGAACTGCAACCGCAAAGCACAAGCACGGCACTCTCAGTGGGCCGGCAACAGAGCCCAGGTCCGGGGGGAGGAGAGAGGACAGGCCCCAGGAAAGAGGAGGTGGGTCCACAGGCCCCAGGAAAGGTAGTGAGATGACCACCCAGTCCCGACTCTTCCCAACACAATTTAAGCATTTTCTTAAGGGAAGAAAATCTAGAAAGAGTCAGCCACTTCATGTCAAAGCCTGAACTTTCTCTCTGGCCTGACTCCAGGAAAGGGAAAAGGCAGGCAACAGCCTTCGCCTGGATTCCCATCTCTCAAGCAAGGGCAATGCTCCAGTGATTGTTATTATTACTGTTGTTGTTGTTTTCATTATTAATATTACTGTCAGGGTTAGAACCCAACTAGATTTTTCTTAAAAATAGGACAAGTTCCAAATACACTTCCAGTTTCTCAGCAGTGCTATCAATGCAACACGAGCAATGAGGTATAAGCTGAGCTTCATGTTTTGTAGTGCAAACAGCCCTTTAGCCCACCCAAGGGACAGGCTACCGGGGTGTGACCACCGCTTAACTGAGAATCCTACTCAAATAAATAGGAAGTAGAGCTTTGATTTAAAAACCCCTTCTCATAGTTTTCAAATGAAGCATTCATTTTGTAATTACTGTCTTCACTGGATAATACAGGCGGACAGTATACAATCCAAAAGGTACAGGAGGGAACCATGAAAAGCTAGTCTTTCTCCCAGCTCTGCCTGCCCCAGCTCCCTTTCCAAGGATCCTAATGAATCTTTCCAGGGAGAATCTAAAGGGGGCACTTATTTTTACTTTTTTCCCCAGCTTCCTTTTTACATTTCTTGACTCTGTTTGGGCGAAACTGTCTGCAGCCCCCAGCCCCAGCAAGCTCTACATATCCATGCTGTGACCACCCAATGACCAA
This sequence comes from Mesoplodon bidens, assembly GCF_964165515.1. Taxonomy (NCBI): domain Eukaryota; kingdom Metazoa; phylum Chordata; class Mammalia; order Artiodactyla; family Ziphiidae; genus Mesoplodon; species Mesoplodon bidens. The sequence continues at coordinate 89,196,335 of NC_138166.1, forward strand.
GCTCACTGAAGTACGTCCTGGCACCCCTGGGAGCCCACTGAGTCAGGTGGGTCAGGGAGATGAGTCTTTTTTGCTACAACCAGGAGGAAGGATGTAGGTCTTCCCCTTTCATAAGAGCAGTCAACTCCCACTGAACTCATTGAAACCCCACAAAGACCCTGTGAGACTGGTTACTATTTTCACCTCTGTTTTACAGATGACAAAACGGAGGCAGAGGCCCAAGGTCACAGAGCTCGTAAAAAGTACGGTCGGGACTGGAACCCAGCCCGTCATGCTATTCTGGTGCTCTCTAGAATCTCCGATGCCGAAGCCAGAGGAAGGGAGCTTCCTGACCCAAATCCCTTCCCACCTACCTTCCCGTCCTCGCCGATGCTGTACACGGTGTTCTCATCGTAGCTGAACTCCACAGAGCAGACCTCCCCGCAGTGGGCCTTCCAGCTCATAGCACACTCGTGCTGCTGCATATCTGAGGCAACGAGAGGCCACTAGGATTCCCGCCCAGGCCCTGGGGAGACATCTGCCCGCAGCAGGAGGTACCTCTCACCCTCCCTCTGCCCCGACAGGAGTCACAGAGCTGACCCTTGGTGAAGAGTGGGCACCGGGAGCTTCATTTTACCAGTTCTCTCCTCCACTGCGCCTAGTCTTCTGCTAACCAATCTTAAATGGAAGCTTCTTTCACTGGGTCAAAAGTCAGGTTCAGGAATCCCTGGGTGGAGCCTGAGCTCATCTGGGGAGCCTGTAAGTCTAGGAGGACACATTAAGTCCTTCCTGGGAGGGCGCTGTAACCTCCCACCAGGAAGCCCTGGAAATCAGTTAAAGATACAGTCCCCAGGGCCTCCCCAGACCCTCTGACTCTGGTCTCCTGAAACAGGCCTGGTGAGAAGAGCTTTAAACAGCACGCCAATGACTCTGACGCACACCGTTCTACCGCTCTCACAGGGACAATGAAGTGGTCACACCAAGAGGACAGGACGGCATTACTCTCTCGTATCCTCTTGGATCTCACTTGGGCCATGAGGACTCAGATCCAACAGCTCAGGACTGGAGGACGGCTAAGCTCCACCCCCCCACCCCACACCCCCGTGTCCACGGACATGGACCACGTGCAAGGTAATTAGGGGGTCCTGAAAACAGCAGACTCTGACCAAGTTAAGTTCTATTACAAGCATCTTGAACTGGGGTTTTGCAATAGCCTCCAGTCCAGCTGACAAAAATCCAACTCTCTTCCCTGGGGCATTTGAGGAGGGGACCAGGATGGCGTGAGCATGCTTGCCTACCGAACAGCCGGATGACACCATCAGCTGCCCCCGTGACCAACAGGTTGCCATTGTGATTGAAGGCTGTGCAGTTGATGGCGATGGGCTCCGGATCCAGCGAGAACTGGAGCTAGAAAAGGGACAAACTAAACTTTAAAATGTAAGACGGTAATAAACCAAATTTCAGGACAGGTTCTGTTTGAAAGGGGGAAGGAGATCAAGATTGAGGAAGGGCACACCAGGGCATAAAAAGTGTCGGTAATGTCCCACTTTTAAACCGTGATGGTAGGAAGGTGCTCATTTTACGGTTCTTCTCATTATTCCGTACACCTATGATTTCAACATTCTCTTCTATGTATTCAATATTTAACGAAAAGTTGAAAAATAGCAAGTGAACATAAAATTACAAATCACGATAAGTTCTTAGCACAAACTAACAAGATTAAAAAGGACCTAACCAGACTGGGTGGGTATAAACGGGAGCACCTACGAGACACTGGAGGACAGACGTCAGCCGGATGGAGTGAGGTAGGAACGCTCTCGAGAGGGGCAGCATGCAGGGAGGGCCAGACCAGGCAGGGCTCCAGGGGGTGTGGATGGGAAACCCGGAGGAGCGGGAATGGGCAGGACGTGCCTCCGTGTCTGCCCATCCCCCAGGCGCAGTGTGGCAGGCGGGCGCCGTGGGGGCGCTGTCCAGCAGCTGTCCAGCTGAGGGGTGCTAGCGGGCATGTCCCCGGAAACGGAGAGAAGTGTTCAGACTGGAAACAGGTTTTGGAGGTGGAACTGACAATGTCTGCTCCTGGACTGACTTCAGGGTGAGGGAGAAGGCTGGCTCCAGAAAGGCACCTGGCTTCTCAGTGGGACGCATCTGCCAGGACGAGGGAGCTAGAGAGCGAGAACTGACGTGGCAGGGTGGTCCTGACTGGCTGGAGAGGCCTGCGAGGCTTCCAACTGGGAACAGGAAGGCGCAGAAAGGCACAAAGAGAACTCAGGACCCAGCCACCAACAAGACAGGGACACTTCAAGTGTCCAGTACCAGCAGGAAACACACTGCTGCACGTAAGGGCCTGACCGAAACTGATTCTCCCAAGAAACACCACTGCCTTTTAAACAGGTGAGTGTAAACAGCACTGAAGCCCTCAGGATTCAGGGTCACAGCCGTAAGCATCTGCTGCTGTTCTGGGTGGGAAGGCATCACCCCCTCCTGGGGAAGGTGAGCCTCAGGCCCTGTGAGCAAGCTTTCTCAAGACTGTCATTTCTTAAGAATACGCATGTGTCCTCACTGCTTCTAGCTGCTGCTGAAATTTTTATGCAATTGTAAGTTAAGAGGCAGTCAGAAGGGGACTCTAGTTGTCTCCTGAAAAATAAACCACTTGAATGCGGAATACTAAGTGAAAGAGGCCAATCTGAAAAGGCTGTCTGATTCCAGCCATATGATATTCTGGAAAAAGCAAAACTATGGAGACAGTGTAAAGATCCACGGTTGCCAGGGGCTGGGGGCAGGGGAGAAGACTACATGAAGCACAGGGCAATTTCAGGGCAGTGGAAATACCCTCTGTGACACTGTAATGGTGGCTACGTGGCATTACACATCTGTCCCAACCCTTAGAATGTACACCACTAAGACTGAACCCTGATATAACCATGGGCTTTGGGTGATTATGATGGTCAGTGTAGGCGCATCAGCTATAACAAATGTGCCCCTCTGGTGGGGGATGCTGACAGCAGGAGAGGCTGTGCGTGTGTGGGCAGGGGGTATATGGGGGATCCCTGAAACTTCCTCTCAATTCTACTGTGAGCCTAAAACTGCTCCAATAAAGAAAAAAAACTTTAAATATTAAAAAAAATTAAATTAAAAAATTTTAAATAAGCCAAAAGGCCCCGATAAGAGGCTGTGTGTGAATCCTAAATTTGTGGCATGATGCTGAACGACTTCAGTTGCTGGCAATCTGCCCCACTGGAGTATTACTGCTTTTCAACACTTAAATGTTGAAACCTCCTCACAAATCAAAATCTTGACGAGCCCAAAGCAAAGAGGGAAGAGACCTCAGAAACAGAGGGCAGCACAGGCTGTGTGCCTGCCCGGGAGTGTGACCAGCCCCAGGGAGACCACGGGGCAGGCCCGCACCTGCTGCTTCATGGTTTTCGTGTCCCACAGCAGTAGCTTGCCAGGAACCTGGTTAGTGCCCTTGCTGCCGATGTCTGGTGCAGACAAGTCCACCTGGGCAGCAAGGCTCGGAGCTGCAGCTGAACAGACGAAAGAGGCCCCGCTGGGGCTACACGCGAGAGACAGGATCCTGCAACACACGTGGGGCTGGGTCAGTGCTCCGCCCGTCCACAGAGCGGGGGGGAGCGGGGCTCGGAGGCTCGGCCAAGGCCAAGGTAGGCCCGCGGAGCACAGCAGTTGAGGGAGTGGCCTCCAGCGCACCTGGGCATATCATCGTTGATGCTGATTTCACAGAGGTTCTTCTTGGCTTCCGTGTCATAGAGGCGCACCGTCCCCACACCGCTGCCCAGCAGGAGCTGGAAGGAGAGGGGGAGGGAGAAGCAAATGACAGCTCTGGGTCAGGCCCGCTCAGGGAGGCCCACTGGGGGGCCAGGCCCACCCCTGTGCAGTGGGCCAGGCTGTGGGGTGAGGCCCGCCTCCACTTCTCCAGCTAGTTCAGGGGGAAAACCCGGCTACAAAGGACCTCATTTAAAACTTAAAGACGTCACAGGTGACCTTGAACAGAAGCAAAACCACAAAAGGAATGTGTGGAATAGAAGCTCTATTGCTACCTCAGGTAGAGCTGGAAATGAGACCCTCTGCTCACCCCGTCTTCCAGTTTAAATCCCAGCTGTCCCAGTCCTGCCCTCTGGCTCTGGATCCACCACCACCTCCCTGGGCAGCGGCCCCAGCTGGTCACTGGGCTGGGTGACAGCCCCATCTGTGCATCCTGGGGACAGCTCTGGCTCTGGGCCTACAAAGGCCTCCAGAAAAAAACAGAGGAGGCTATCCTTGTGATTTATTTGGTGAAAACTTCAAAGACAATAACGAGGACCGCCAGAAGAAAGCACCAGAAGCAGATCTGGGGGTGTCCCCCAGGAATATTCCCTAGAATACGGCCTCAGCATTCACCTAGCAAACTGACACTGGTACAGGGCAAGCCCCGAGATCCTAGTGCCGTAAGGATAATTCCTGCAGTTGTCAAAAATTATTAAAAAACAAGGTCTGCTCCTTGGGCTGCTGGGTATGATCCCCTACAAAATGGAATACGGTGAAAAAAAAAAACCCACTATAAATCAACTTTATCTCCTTAACTACAAACGCTATGTCAAATATGCTAACACCACTGTGGGAACCCCAGGATAGGACACACCCCCTCCGGCCTGGCCGGGGAGGGGGTCTCAGCAGGAGGGGGCGCAGCTGAGAACGCTCGTGGTACGCTGTCAGAAATGTGCAGGGATGGCAGGAGCTGGTGGGGGAGAACAGGCAGGGAGCCGGTCTCTCTGCGGGAAGATGAAAAGCAAGCCAGACCACCGCACGCAGGAAGGCGGCCTCTGCCATCGAACAGGGTCCCACTGCAGCTTAATTCCAATTCCTGTTAATCCAGTAACCTCCAGATAGGAGCCTGCTGGGACAGTCCTGGATGTGTGGTCCCTGCCTTCCCAGTGAGAGAGAGAAGGGAGTGGCTTGTCTTGGAGGCCCCAACCAGTGGTGCTGGAGCCACTGGGGAGAGCCCTGGAGAGTTCTTCACTTAGACCACAGGTCCAGCAACAAGCAAGACCACTCACCAGCCTGTCCCGCTTGGTGGCCCACTCTAAAGAGAGCAGCGGCGACTTGGAAATGGAGGACGCCTTGGTCTGCATGATAGGGTTGAAGGACCACACCTTGATGACCCCGTCTACGTCTAAGCTGGCGACCCTCCTCCCTGAGCAGTCCACTCTAAGAGGAGAGAAGGGGGGACGCTGTGAGCATCCTTGCCTTAGTCCGCTGTCCTCTTCAGCGCACCCAGAGGATTGCTTTTCTGACTCTCCTGCTGAGACTCAAATGCCCACACTCCAAGGACGGGCGTGACCTACTTCTAGAAATATTCGTTCGTTCGTCTGAGAACTACTTACAAAGCATTTATTCAATATCATGTGCTGAGCCCTGTGGGCAAGATGCACACAGCCCCACCCTCAGCACTCGTGGTCTCTAGAGACTGAGAGCCTCCTGCATCACGGCTCCGGAGCCCATCACATCCATCAGAGCAAGGGATCACCTACCCTCTGGGCGTTACACCCCAGGATCAGGAGTGGAGAGGCTGACCCGGCCAACGGCAGCTCTCGGCAGGACCCCAGCGGCAGCTGTCCAGCCCTCCTCTGACAGTTCAGGGGTGACCACGGTCCCTCGGGGCCATCCCACCCTCCGCATCTGTTACCTCTCATCATCCCGCTTGCCACACCTTCACACGCACAGCCTGAAAACCGAGGCTTCCTGGGGAGCCCAAACCCCACGCCATCAGCCTTTCCCCCAGAGGGCCCTGGCCCCGGCCGGCCGGCCCGACACCCACCTGCAGTGCATGATGGAGGAGTGGTGCTCTCCGTACTCCTCCTGCCCCAGCACGATGAACGGCTGCTCGGGCCGGACCCCCCCACCCTCAGGGCCTGCGGCGGGAGCCCGCGCCAGGGTCTCCAGCACCTCCACGTGGAGCTCCGGGCAGGGCTCTGCCTCCGGGCCACCAGCTTCGGGCTTCTTCTCTGCACACTGCACCAAGCAAAGGGGGCACAAGTCAGCTGCGAGGGGTCTGCACCGGGCCCAGCCGGTGCAGTATGTCTGGGGACACACTGCGAGATGTCTGGGACGCAGGCCACAGCCCTCGGGGGAGGATCCTGGTGGTCTCGGGGTCTAGAGGAAAGAGCTCTGAACTACAAGAGCCTGCTCTGCTGGCGGCCCCTTCCTAGAGGCCCTGCTCCTCTCACAGGCCCCGTGGAGGGAGTGTGGGCCACAGGCTCCCGGCTACAGCTGACGAGACTCGGGACACGCACCACCTCGACAGACCAGGCCAATGATAACAAGAATCAGTGAGTGAGTGAGTGCCTACTGCATTCCAGGCACCACATGAGTATGATTGATTGTCTCATTTAATGCTCCCCCCAACCATTTCTGATCCTATTATTAACCCCACTTTACAGCTCTGGAAAGTAAGACTGAAAGCAGAAGTTAAATAACTTGTCTAAGATCAAGAGCTGGCCCGGGGTAGGATGCTGATGTGAAGCCGGGTCAGTCAGAGGCAAGCATGGCCCCTCGCCAGTGCGCTGCCATGTCAACCAGCACCTCCTCCTGGGAGAGAGGTACTGAGAGACTGGGGCGACGGGCCAGGCACAGAGATAAACCCGAGCACAGCAGCAGAGCCAGAGCTAGGCGGGGCACCAAATGGCACCCCACACACCCTGCCACCCGAGAGGGCGGCAGCCACCCATCTCTGCCTCCCTGGGACAGCAAGTGTTGGCCATCACGATTACTATCTGCTCACGCAGACATAACCCAGGCCAGGGGGCGCCAGCCAGGGCACTCTCTACCACCCGCGTGACCTAAGCACTCCTTGGGGTCCCAGAAGGAGCAGTTCTACAGCAAAAATAGAATGGAACAGAATGGGACGGGACGGGACGGGATGGAATGGGATGGAATGGGATGGGATGGGATGGAATGGAATGGAATGGAATGGAATAGAAATAGAATAGAATAGAATAGGAATAGAATAGGAATAGGAATAGAATAGGAATAGAATAAACAGAGAAACAGTATGGTATGGAATGGAATGGAATGGAATAGTATAGAATAGAATAGAATAGAATAGAATAGAATAGAATAGAATAGAATAGAATAGGAATAGAATAGGAATAGGAATAGAATAGGAATAGGAATAGAATAGGAATAGAATAAACAGAGAAACGGTATGGTATGGTATGGTATGGTATGGTATGGTATGGTATGGTACGGTACGGTACGGTACGGTACGGTACGGTACGGTACGGAATGGTATGGTATGGTATGGTATGGTATGGTATGGTATGGTATGGTATGGTATGGTATGGTATGGAATGGAATGGTATGGTATGGAATGGTATGGAATGGTATGGTATGGTATGGTATGGTATGGTATGGTATGGTATGGTATGGTATGGTATGGTATGGAATGGTATGGTATGGTATGGTATGGTATGGTATGGTATGGTATGGTATGGTATGGTATGGTATGGTATGGTATGGTATGGTATGGAATGGTATGGTATGGTATGGTATGGTATGGTATGGTATGGTATGGAATGGAATGGAATAGACAGAGAAACAGTACCTTACAGAAGTGGCTGAGCTCGGGTGCGCCTCTAATCCTACAGCACAGAAGGATTTGAGATCCGAGCCATAAGGGTCTATGCTATCGAACCAGAACCAGCACAGGGCTGCTAACGCCAAAAATGCCTTTAAAACAGGCAAGTAGCCTCAATTAGGAGATAAATGGTCAACAAGGTGACTTAGGCAGTAAATCCCTTTCCCTTCAATCCAGAGTATTTGACCGAAACAGAAGCAGCTTATACCACCAGGAAGAGCAGACCCCAACCCATATTCACTAGTGAGAGGAGTCCCTGAGCTTGCGCGGCAAGGGCCCTGGGCCGCAGCACGACGCTGTGTGGACACGTGGCTCTCGGGGCAGCGGCTCCAGCAGGGAGTGCAGGAGAAAGTGATCCTGTGATTGAGCAAGTCTGGGAGATGCTGGGTTAAACCAAGGGAAACAGGTCTCTCTCCCACCGACTCTGAGCGCCCGTGACATGCTAACACACAGTTAACCTAAGGGAAGGACAGAGCATGCAAGGGGTCCCAAACCAATTATTCACAGAGCTCACCTTCTGGGAACATTTTCAGAGGCCGGCATTTTATGGCCCCTGTTTAGGGAAACACTCCATCGGGAAGAGGGATCACTGGAGAGACCCAGGTGGTTTTGGAACAAAACAACCAAAGTGCAAGCAATTAAACCCAGTTAGGCAAAACCACACTCTACACAGCAGAAGAAATCAAGAGAGGTAAGAGCAGGCCCTACACGGCCCCTCCCATTTTCCATGGCCCTCCACCACATAGCCGCGTGGTGTCCCTGCAGGCGGTCATGAGACACCAAGGCCGAGCCATACCTGCAAAGTCATGGAGAAGAGCTCCTTCCGTTCCTTGCCATGGTCCTGCAGGCGCCGCTGGCGGTGCTGTGACCAGCTGGACTCCCCAGTGGCCAGCCCGCTGAAGAGGCTCTTCCCGTCCTTGGGTGCACATGCTGGCTCCCTACCCTTGGTGCTCTGGAGGACGAGACACCAGGCTGTGAAAAGTCTCTTCCTACCTGGGCCCAGGCCATGACACCTGGGCCAGGAGGAGAACAGGGAGCAAGGAGTGGACTCTCCCCTTACTCCTGGGTAAGGTTCCTCCCTGGCCATGCTGAGAGGTAGTTAAAATGTTACTATGTCAGCCCATGAGCAAAGTCAAGGGCAAAACATAAGCAGGCTGGACCTCCTCCTTTCTGTTCCCCACTCCCCCATCCTGAGAGGACAGGTCCCCAGCACTCACTTCTCCACCCGCCACACCTATCACCTGGAGGTAATACATATGTATCTCCTTGATCTAACTGGAACAGTTAACTTTATTTAGCTTAGCACTTACTAAGTGACAATTATGAGGCAGATCAGGCTCTACGTTGGGTGTTAGAAAGACTTACAAGCAATTATATGTTTGGGCAATACAGCAAAAAAATTATGCAAAATAAAATCACCCCTCTGGAGGGAAAAAGGAACACAGTATCCTCTTGTTTTGGGCCAAGTGCATGACTAAACCAGCCAATGTTAACAAATATTGAGGTATTTGGAAATGATTACTAGGCAACCAGAAAGTCTTAACAGAAATTGTTGGAAACTCAAGGTCTTTTGAGCAAGATAAATTGGACAAGAGAGAAATTGGCATCTTCTGGCTCCTTTTCATAGCAAGAGAGATAAAGTCAACCAAGGTTACAGCAAATGAACTCAGTAATTCCCACTCCTATAGAGACTGAAGATTCCTAATCTAGAGCTTTTTAAAAAGGAACTGCCACCTCATCACCTTCCCAAATTATCTGGCTGGTTTCTTTTTTTCCACCCTTATTCCCACAAATTGTGATGGTCACACTCCTACCACCCCCAACACACGCCTTTTTTTTTTTTTTTTTTTTTTAACACTCTTAGCAAAGGGATAGGATGCAAACAGCCACTCTGGTTTGAGACCAACCTCCTCACAAATCATTTGTACACAAGTCCTAAGTAAAGAGAATAAACTCAACCAAAGTCTATTTGTGGGCTTCTAGTTCTTCTACTGGTTATTTTTTATGTTAACACTAAACAACTTAAAATGATTAACATACGTTCCTTGGGACCCTGGAGTCATGTGAACAGTTAAGAAAGGAAATTTTAAAGGCTATTAGTTTACCTGGAGCCTAACTGTGGCTGAGCTACACAGGATTGGTTATTTTTGGTTTTCTGACTGAGGTGCCCTCCATTGGTATCTACTTGTGCTTGTAACAGATGTTTTCTCTAGAAAGAGTATTTGATTCTCTGAATTCTGACTTATTTGGGGAAAAGTAAAGTTCTTAGTTAAGATTTTTTAAAAATAACCTAAGAAGAAAACCAACAACAATAATAACATCATTACTCATTGAGCATTTACCATATGTAAGCTGCCATGCTAAGAACCTTACAAATATTCCCTTAAAGATGAGGCATTATTTTAACATGGGGAGCAGATGCTTGGAGAGGTTACACAGGGAGAACCTGACAGAACCGGAATTTACACCCAGACCTGACAACAGCCCCAAACTGTGAGAAACCTGAAGAAAGAAACACCATGATGGGAGCCCATGGAAGAAAGTGGCACTGAGTAGAAAAGATAAGAAGAGATGTCATAATCCTGGAGCAAAATAAGAACCAAGATAAGGCCCTTCTCTGGGTGCTTCCAGCCATTCTTGAGAAGTATCCCATGGTCCATGGAACACTGAATAGGCCCCACAGTTTTGGAAAGTGGGAGATGACTCCTGTTACCTTCCCAAAAGTAAGAGGTGGTCCTGAGGTAACCATGGTCCCTCACACGGTCCCGGGGTGGGTACTGGGGTCGGGGGTGGTTCACTCCCTTGGAGGAGATCCAAGGATGCCAACCTTCATTACACAAATCTATTAATTCCTCCCTGTATCTGCTGATCCAGAGGGCAAACTGCTCAGACTAAAGAATTCCACAGGGGAGGCTATACTTATATCAGACAAAATAGACTTGAAGCCAAAGACTGTAACAAGAGACAAAGAAGGCTATTATATAATGATAATGGGGTCACTCCAACAAAAGGATATAACATTTGTCAGGCTTCCCTGGTGGCGCAGTGGTTGAGGGTCCACCTGCTGATGCAGGGGACACGGGTTCGTGCCCCGGTCCGGGAAGATCCCACATGCCGCGGAGCGGCTGGGCCCGTGAGCCATGGCCGCTGAGCCTGCGCGTCCGGAGCCTGTGCTCCGCAACGGGAGAGGCCACGACAGTGAGAGGCCCGCGTACCGAAAAAAAAAAAAAAAAAGAAGAAGAAAGACCTCAAGTAAACAACCTAACTTTACACCTCAAGGAACTAGGAAAAGAAGAATACATGAAGCCCAAAGTTAGTAGAAGGAAGGAAATAACAATGATCAGAGTGGAAAACAGTGAAATAGACTAAAAAGTCAACAGAAATGATCAGTGAAACTAAGGGCTGGTTTTCTGAAAGTTAAACAAAATAGACAAAACTTTAGCTCGATTTACCAAGAAAAACAGAGAACTCAAATAAAATTAGAAATGAAGAATTCCAAAACACGTCTCCAAAAGCTCGAACATCTTGATAGACAAGACAAAAGAAGGACTGACAGCAGAGGCCATGTTTTCTGGACTTCAAAGGCGGCTATGGGAACTCCACAGCTAGCTATAAAAACAGTACTGAGAGGAGGAGGAAGATCAGTTTCCAGGGTTGACGGCTGTTTTCCAAAATAGTGGGACCCTGGCAAGCAAGGAAGTCTCGAACAGCCTGGCAGAACTATGATTCAGGTTTCACAGATTTATCAGCCTGACCAAGAGATCTTTAAACTGGATATTTGAGAAGGAAAAGAACCCCTTTAATATTGCATGCATTCCCAAAGAAAGTACACAGACCACAGGGGTATCTCACCTTGGAACCAAAGGCTGGGAAGGCTGCAGAGCAGGGACAGGTACTTGGTGGCACACCTGTCTTTCCTTACTCACCTGCTACACCTGATAAGTGGTGTTTTTTTCCTTTTGCAACACGTGGTTTTAAGGGTGCTCAATTCAATTGGCCCAAACTGATGGAATAGAGAGGCTTAGGATAGACTTCAAATTCGTCTAGCTGACACAAAAGCCACTTGTAACCCTTCCCCAGCAAATACATTACAACATTAAGAGGAACAAAAGCAATGCTTCCCTGTCAAGTCAAGATGGCAAGGAAGCTGTCCAGTTTATCATTAGGTTGGGGGCTGGACAGTACTCCGAAATGAAAATTCACACAGGCAATTAACATAAGGCACTGCAATAAATTAAGAAGAACTGTCCTTATAATGATAGGGTAGTTTATACCAAAAGAGCTATAGACCTAAGTGTGACCTATCAGATCCTGCTTAGAGAGAGCTTCTCCTTAAACTATATCTAAGTTATTTACGAAAGAAGGGTAAACATCAACAAAAACAATAGTATGCTAAAAGCTGATGAATGCAGCCATCCACCAAACACCTATCTATGTTAAGCTACAAATGCATATAACTTAAGTAAATGTCCACTGTGGTACAACCGGTAATTGAAAGTTTTACTTTGTTTTACGAGCAAACCTCATAAAAATCTTAACTACTGGATTCAGATAACATTCCAACAGTCCAAATTGTATTGTCATATTCTACCATAATCTACCTGTCTCCTACAGTTCAGGAGAGGTATCTTAACCTATGTTTTATCATTTGACCTTCTTGCTTCTCACTCTAGGGAAGGATCTAAATTCATTTTCGGTGGCCTGAATAGAGCTTACCAGGCAGTCATCCAAATGGAACAGAGAACAAGTTCCAGTAATTTAGGCTCACCTGAAGCAAAATGAAGACAGGCCCTAGTAACACAGAAATTACAGAATGAAAGACGGGGAAGAGGGCTCCCTTTTCCCCATCCTGCTAAGATGCCCCCAAGGGCAGCATTCTTACGGCTGATGTCACGGGAGCTATGAGGTAGTTTGATACTAATAAGAGTTACAAATACAGAAGTCTGTGGTCGCTTTGCTTTCTTTGCATTACAGCCAATTAGAGGTTATCTCTGTAATAACCGTAATTCCCCCTCACGACGGACTGAGTAGTTATGGAAGGAGTGGAATTATAACTGGAGGGGAGGATGGGGTAAAACTGCAGTGGGAGAGCCTGCTGAGGAGCTGCCCACAGGGGCTTCTGTCACAGAGATCCCAGAAGAGCTTAGGAATTGTGGTTTTACAGCTACTTCCATGTGTTTCTAAAATTTTGCCTCCGGGTTCATAGTGAAAGCACAGAGAGTGTATCGCCAGAGACTCTACATCTATAATTTTATGAACTTTTCAGTGATAACAACAACAGTTACAGTGACTGATCACAAGTGGGTAAAATGCTGTGACTGAAACTTACAATGCTATGTATAAATAATATTTAAAATAGGAAAGCCTATCATTTTATGTATTGCTAATTTTTTTTATAAATTTATTTTTTATTTATTTATTTTTGGCTGTGTTGGGTCTTCTTTGCTGTGCGCAGGCTTTCTCTAGTTGCGGCAGGCGGGGGCTACTCTTTGTTGCGGTGCATGTCCTTCTCATTGCAGTGGCTTCTCTCGTTGCGGAGTGCAGGCTTCAGTAGTTGTGGCACACAGGCTCAGTAGCTGTGGCTCGCGGGCTCTAGAGCACAGGCTCAGTAGTTGCGGTGTACGGGTGTAGCTGCTCCGTGGCATGTGGGATCTTCCCGGAGCAGGGCTCGAACCCGTGTCCCCTGCATTGGCAGGCGGATTCTCAACCACTGCGCCACCAGAGAAGTCCCTGTATTGCTAATTTAATAACACAACTCATGTTGTTTTGCTTGCTTATTAAGAGTAAAAAAGAAAGAAGGCTCTCTGGCATGGTAGTAGTGAAGAAAAGACTACAAGCTAAGTATGCACTAACGAAGCCACGTGGCTGATTAAAAAACCAATGTCACTTTCTATTGCGTTAAAAGCAGTATAGCATTAAAATCACAGGAAGTGATCACACAGCTAACTGCATTTGGTATTGGTAAGACAGCATCTTGAATTGTAAACTCAAATTTGGCCATCGATTGTATAGAGGAATTTAAAAATTAGAATGTCCCCCCTAGAAGAAGAGAACCAGAATGGTGAGGGGTCTAGAAATCATGCCACATGGGTAAACAGTTGGGCAGAAAGGAAGGAATGAACATAGTACTTAGCCTGGAAAAGACAGGAAGGGTTGTCCTAACCAGAAGCCTCATTCTCATAGCTCGAAGGCAAAGCTAAGATCAGTGAGTAAAAATCATAGAGGTTTCAACTAACAACTTTCAAACAGGCCAACGTCCCTCATGTACAAGCAGTGACCTCCCCAGCACAGGAGGCAATCAGTCACAGGACGTGCCCTCTCTCAGTAGGAGGGTGGGCCAAGTGACCTTTAAGCTTTCTCCAACTCTAAAATTCTGTGCTTTTTCTTGAACCTCAAATATGCTAGTTATCTTTAGAACTGAAACGTCACTGCTGCGTCTAATATATCAGTAAAAAAAACAAGTGACCCAACCACTGGATTTTTCAGATTGCAGACATTTATCGACTCCATTCAGGAAGTGGAAAGAAGGCTGCCTCTGCTCTGTTAACATGCCCCGCAGTGACCCAAGCTTTGTTTGAATATATTTCAGAGGTAAAGGAAGGCATGTTTTTTGCAAATTACACACTCTTACCTTTGTCTCCTGAACAAGAACCATACAAAAAATTTCCAATCCCATTTCACCCTCACCATAGGACACCTTAGCGCCTGAACACGTAAACATAAGGCCACGGGCTTAAGCCCAAAGACCCCGTCTCCGTATTTTCTTTTAAGTTAATGAAATTGAATTTCATCATTTCATGTACATTTTAAGGGACGTAGCATTCCATACGTCATCTACTACACTTACAAAATCTTGCACAGTGAAACAGATTTGCAAAGCAAACCGTAAAACTTACTCAACCACATTCTACAAAACTGCAGTTCTAATTTTTAAGGTTTGAACTTCAGAAAAACAGTCGTAGAATAACCATGACTGATTTTTGATGCCCCAAACCCCCTGGATGCTAAGGCTGCAGTCATTTTGCATTGCTGCCACTTTAGGTCTCAGAACTGACTTAGGTACCCAGGAGGCCAATACCTTCCCAGCTACAAAAACTACAACTAAAATGTATTGCGCGCTTATAACCTGCCAGGCACTGCATATACCAAGGGCTCTCATATCAGCTCAAATAACCCTGCCCCTAGGGAGTGAATGCCGTTGTTATCATCATCCCAAGTGAAGTGGGATGAGTTTAAGCAATCTGAGCAAGGATGATAAACAAGGTACAGTTGCCTGACTGCAAAGCCCATGCTTTCTTCCCTGGTGTCCTGCGCAATGTCTGCACTTCAACAACAGTACTAAACCCGAGTGCTGTGCTAAAAGCCCCGACATCCCAATGGCAGCCTTGGGGAGGACCCCTTTCTCCCCAAGCAGCCCCACGCTGCTGCATTACTTGCACCTGTACTCAAGCCAAGGGTGGCAGGAGAGGAAGGCAGAGATGATGACAACTTACTGTATCTGCGACTAATAAAAATATATTAAAAGGGAAACAGTCCCTACCCGAGCAATAAGGCATAACTATGGGTCTGTTAAAGTTTCACTCTGGCCAGCACTTCTGAAAGCAATGAATTCTGACCATCTCTGCTTGGAAAACTCCTCAATTTTGGACATATGCTGGCATAAAAGAAATTCTCTTGCAAGCTTCTAAAAAGTGAAAAATAGCAAAACTCCCTTGCAGAATCAGGAAATAACAACTTGTAAAAGAAATACTACACTGGATTTAGAAGTAACTTTAATTTAGTCTTTATCAACAAGCTACTTTATATCACCAAAAATCTAAAAGTCCAGAATTGCTTGAATCCACACTTGAGGAAACAAATCGCAGTCATAAGCGCTCATGAGTTAGGGGACATTTATGAGAAACGGGAAGGGGCCCTTCAGAGCATACTTCCTCTTGTCACCATCCACTCTCCACCTGCAGGTCCTAAGGGAGGGTGGACAAGTCTCCACCTGACGAGTGGGATGTCGGAGGCCTCCTGGCGAGAGTTAGAAAGGCAGGACTTGCACTAACCTGGCCGCCAAAGGACTCCTTCTTGGCCGAGCTCTGAGCCTGAGCGGGGGCCTGGGCAGGCAACAACCTTGAGGGGCTCTTCTTACTCTGAGGCAGCAGAGAGGACAGGAAGCCCACGCGAGGCGACTGGGAGAGGGAAGCGTTCCTCTGGCTGCACACCATGGCTCTGGACAAGCAGACAGCACAAGGTCGTAGCGCTGGAGGGGGGACCTGGGAGAACCCGGAGCACAGACCTCCCAGGCTATGGACGCTGCCAGTGACCAGGGCCTTGGCCAGGTTCGCACGCCTGGGCCTTAAGGCGGCGTGATGCTTGGTGCTATTCTCGTACGAAGGGAGCCGGCAGCCTAACTGGCACAATGGTGAAGGCTGCGGCTCTTCTTTGAGGGCCGTGGTAAAGCTCAGAGCAGCGCTGTCTAATAGCCACTGGTCACACGGGGCACTGAGCACCTGAAATGTCTTTAGTCCAAATGGAGATGTGCTGGAGGCGTAAAATCCACACTGGGATTCAAGACTGAGCATGCAAAAGAATGTTAAATATCTCATGAATACTTTGTTTATATTCATTACATGTTCAAACGATATTTTGAGAAAGTTGGGCTCAGTAAAATATATCATTAAAATGAGCTTGTTTTTCCTTTTTTTAACATAGCTACTAAAAATTTTTAAGTTTGATTTTTGGCTTGCACTTTATTTCCATCGGAGGGCGCTAGCTCAGAAACTAGAGCAGTTTCATCTGCTGCAGTACTTGGCCACATGCAGGTTTGGAATCTGACTGCCTGGGTTTGCATCCTGACTCACCAATCGCTAATTCTGTGACCTGTGGCGCCTACGTCTCTTCAACTGCTATTATTCTCATCGCCTGGGTTTTCGGCTGTAACTAGCTGTTTTTTTTTAAGGTTGCTCAAATACCTCTCTTCCAACCTGCCTACCTTTCCCAACCCTGGGACAAGAGCATGCTTCTACGGAGAAATGCATCCAACCTGTGGTTGGCAATCGTGTCATCCAAGAGGCGCTCCTTTCAGGGCACAGAAACTTCCCAGGGCTTCACGAAAGCGGGTGCGATTATTAACCCAGGCTGCACATATCTGGACGTGCAGGCCCCTGGAAGAACAGGCCTAGAGGCTGGGAGGTAGGGGACAACTAGAGGACCAGGGGACCTTACTCAGAAAGCTCAGACAAGAACAGTGAGCACCCGGGAGGCTCCTGGCAATTCCACGTCATCACCAGGAGGAGGGGAGAGCACAGGGGACCGAGGCGCGGAGTGGGCGCAGCACACACTCACAGTTCCGAGTCCCCCAGGCGGTCCATGTTGGAGACATAAGAAGGCAATTTGTGCTGGACTAAGGCCGCTTCCTCTTCTGGCTGTTGCTCCTCTTTCTTCAGTCGGTGGATTTCGGCTTGCAGTGCAAACAGCTGCGTAGAGGTGGGACGAGTAAGATGGGGATCTCACCCAGCCTTCCCTCCCCTGAGGAAGATTAGACTCACGTCACATCCGAAACCCAAGCACACTGGCTCAAAGGCCACCCGCCCTCAACCTCGGAGTGCCTCTCTCACTCTCTGCAGACTGGAAAAATGGGTGAGGCTGCTGGTACTTGACTACAGGGAGGCGAGAAAACTAAAAACCGTTAGATATACAAAACCCACTTTTTTTTTTTTCTTTTTATCATTTGACTCGCTTCTTCCTGAATTCAGTGAGAAAAATAGTTCCACCCAATCATGCTTTGCTCTTTGGAATCTACAAAATCAGACTTTGGAACTCAAATGGAAAAAAGAAATTTGAAATGAAGGTCAGCATTTTTGACCTTCTGCCTGAAGAAAATTATACACACACCCCCAAACCCAAGAATCTTAAACCCCCAAACCTAAACAGCTTATAACCT